>NC_140418.1:53905000-55155000 GCF_965140295.1 Lepidochelys olivacea
TCATGTGTCCCTGTTTTGGGAAGTAGTGAAAGCTGTTAAATATCTCCAGTGAGTTCCTCCCAAACTCTGGAAGTTTATTACCTCTCTTTGTTTTGTTTTTGGGTGTGTGTGCCTCCTTCCAACTCTGTAGGACCAACAAAGGCCGGGATATCAAAACCATTAAGTCTCTGCGTGTGCTTCGGGTCTTGAGGCCTCTGAAGACCATCAAGCGATTGCCCAAACTCAAGGTAATGCTTAAAATTCTCTGTCCTCGGTTCTGTTTATCGCCAGGTTCAGACAGAATCTTGGTGAGGTAATAATCAGAGAGTGTCCCCCAATGTAGAAGAGAGATCCTTCCTCTTTCCTCTCTCATTGTATTTGAATTCCAGCCGACAGAATGAGGACCAATTCCCGGTTAGAAATAGATAGAGTAGTGCTTGCACTTTATATCAATTGCCTTTCATTCCCAAACCTCAAAGAAATCAACAAACCGTACAGGTTGATTTACAGGTCTCCTACAAACTCAGTCTTCAGTTGTGGCACCTTACTAATAATAGACGGCTTAAGTTTCATATATGGATACTCAGTCATGTAAAGCAGGTGTGGATTCTTAAATGCCCGTTTGATGTGGGACTGGAGAACCTTGTTTCAGCACCCACAATATACAGGAATCATTTAACCTGCCACTGCAATGAAAAATAGCCTCAACACGAACCCCCAGATCCTGGATGCTGACACTGGTAGGCTGATCGAACCTCCAGACCTGGATCCCTCCACCAACCAACTTTGGAAAAACTCAGCTCTTGATTTAAAGGTCTGTCTTTAGATCCCACCAAGGCCGCTTGGGCTCCTTTTGCACTGAGAATTGTTCCTTTTTCAGCATTGCTGGTCGTTCTGATGCTTCCACGAGGCTGGCTGAAGTATCTCTCACACCCCCTCCAGTTCTGATTTAATTAGTGTGGCGGAATCCAGAATAGAGTCCAGAATACTACAATGGAGACTGCATGAAGCGGAGACAAAATAAAACAAAATACTCCCTTGCAAGAGTGAACTCACAGAGCCCGATTTTTAAAGTCAGCCTTCACCTGCTGCAAGTGATAGCACAGAGGTCTACCTATCTGATTTGCCAGCACAGATAGGCCGGCAGAGGTCCAAAGGGTTCATTTGCTCTGGCAATTATTACTACTTTGTATGACCGTAGTGTCTAGTACAGTCATGGACTAGGACCCTGCTGTGCTAGGTGCTGCACAAACAGAGAACAAAAAGACAAGCCCAACTGCACTGGAGTTTTCACACCCTGGGTTGGTCACAGGACACATACATGGAAACTTGAGTTTTAAAAAACCCAAGGCTGATAGTATACTGAAAGCAGCTGAATGCTTTTACATTAATGACTTATTTAAAAAGTGTACTCTGTTGAGAGTAAGCCTTCTCGAGGTTATTTCCGAAAAGCATATTTTACAAAACAGCAGCGTTCTTTTATCTGAAATCCCTGGTAAGAATGATCATGCTGAAAGAGTAAACATCTAGTGCAAGTAAGGTTATGGATCTCTGCCTGCAGTTCTTTATTCCTCAGGCCTACCTGCCATACAGGACAGTGTCTCTCAATTGTAATTAGAGATATCCAGTCTGTCTTCTTGTTGGAGGTGAGGCTAAATAAATAAGTGTTCACTAACTGTTCTTAAGTACTGCTAATTGTACTGTGGTGCCTTGTATCCTGCCCTGAGACATGGTTGTGAAGAACCTTTTTATGGTATAAATATCCTTTGTGCCCATTGGGGCAATGCTTTCCCATAAGTGATTTTGGGATGTTCTGGTCATTTATAAAATAGCCTATTCTGCCTGGGACAGTGTCTGCTTCTGGCAACCTTTTCCTACCAGGAATGAGTCACATCTCCTCAAATGTCCTTTTTAGGTAGCTTTGGTCCCACCCTCTGACAAAATACATAGGTTCTCCGTGGTGAATCATGCCATTGGGTTTGCATTCTCCTGCAGGCTGTCTTTGACTGTGTAGTGACTTCCCTGAAGAATGTCTTCAACATACTTATCGTCTACAAGCTCTTCATGTTCATCTTCGCAGTCATCGCTGTCCAGCTCTTCAAGGGCAAATTTTTCTACTGTACGGACAGCTCTAAGGACACAGAGAAGGATTGCATGTAGGTACACTGTGCAGCATGCATGATCCAGTCTGCTTCCCGTGTGAAAACATCCACTCCTGCCCGTGGTGTGGAGAGAAGTAGATACATGAAGGACTAGTAGTGAAAACTCTGGTCTTTCACCCCCTCAGATGCTTGGGGTGTGAAGTAAGTCCTTGGTCATGGGTTGGAGCCACTCCTCATTTCCCAGGGAATCAAAGCCACAAAGCATTGTTTAAAGGACTAGTACAGATGTCTGGACTCGGTGAGGGCTGAATTCCTTTCTCATCCTTTAAGTGAAATGTTGCTGCGTTTCAGAGCATGGTCCCTGCCATTCCGGGGGGAAGGCCACTGTGGGATCAGTAATGGAAGGCCTGTCTTTAAATGAACAGTGAGCTTCCCATCTCACTTAAAGACAGACTGGTCTCCTCAAGCCAGAGCTGTGCTTCCTTCGCTCCAAGGGCAGCTCCTGCACTATCACTGCTGCTTTCTAGCACATTTTTCAATTAAAAATTCCATGGGGAAAAAACTGATTCTGAATTGCTGCCCTGTTCAAAATGTTCACATTAACTCCTGTGATGGGCTAAGAATCTGGAGGTGCAGCTGCCTGAAGAATCACATGAGCTCTGAACTCTCCTTCTGCCACATTCTCTGTTACAAGCTCAACCTACCAGCTCTCCCTTTTTCCTTCTCTCTTTCATTTTTCTTTCAATCTTTCCCTGACTCTTTCACCCCACTCTTCTCCCAGTCTGGTTTCTTCTTTCCTTCTCTTTTTGATTGCTTTTTCTCTCCCCTTCTCTCTGTCTCCTTCAACCTGTTCATCTTGTTTCTCCCCACCTCCAATTTCCTTAATTTTCTCTCCCCATCAAGACTTCTCCATCCTTACAAGGGGAGAAGAGTGTCCCTGCTGCCCCGCAAAATTAAATCTTCTTCAGTCCTGGCAGTATAAAGAGGTCCTGATATTCCCCCCTAACCTTACAGAGGCAACTACGTGGACCATGAGAAAAACAAGATGGAGGTGAAGTGTCGTGAGTGGAAGCGCCATGAATTTCACTACGACAACATCATTTGGGCTTTGCTTACGCTCTTCACTGTCTCCACTGGAGAGGGGTGGCCACAGTGAGTATTGTGCTTGGTCCTGTCTGCTTGCAGGTGTCCGTGGGCACAGGATTCATGAAGAAACTTCACATTCCCCTTTTGAAGAGCTGTTTAAATGGTAGGGATAGTAACTGGGTTTCTCCAGTTGGGAAAGGGGTAGAAGGCACTGAGAGAAGAGTTGGGGGGAAGGAGATAGGTCAAGAAATTATATCAGTATGTGAGAACTCTCACCAGTTAATGGGTATAGGAGCCTGGCGGAACCAGCTCTCTTCTTGGGAGGCGAATGCTGGGATAGTCCACTACCCTGAGTAGGCCTGAGGGGAATTTGAGACCAGTCAATCTCCCAGCATAAGTCAAAGGGGAACTCTGTGGGCTAGTCCACTCACTGTGTTGGCTGAACTCGGACAATCTCCTTCCATGTGTGTGAACAAGGGAGTGCTCTGGGATACCCCTTTTTTATGAGGGATGTATGTTTAACTCTGGCAAAGCCCACCAGCCAGGGTAGACAATGGGAAGAGCTCTGGGACTCTTGTAATGTAGGAGAGGGGAATATCTTGTCATGAAACAGGTAACCAGAATTGTCAGAATGTGTCCATGACTGAGCAGGTGAGGTAGAAGGTTTGCTTTATCACCATAACCAGTTTGCACAGTGGGGACAGATGGAGATGAATATTAAAGGTGGTACCATTGGGTACATGATGTTCTCCTAGTCAAGTACACTGTGGAGAGGCATCCAGAATGGACCAGCCATTGGCATCTGTGAGACCCTTTGTGCCTTTCTTTTTCCGTGTACATCCAGGGTGCTGCAGCATTCAGTGGATGTGACTGAGGAGGACCGGGGGCCCAGCCGCAGTAACCGCATGGAGATGTCCATTTTTTACGTGGTGTATTTTGTGGTCTTCCCTTTCTTCTTTGTCAACATCTTTGTGGCTCTCATCATCATCACTTTCCAGGAGCAAGGAGACAAAATGATGGAGGAGTGCAGTCTGGAGAAGAATGAGGTAACACATTAAAACAGGAGAGCAGAGGGCAGGATGAATTTATTTTTCATGTACTGTGGCAACAGACAGCTTCAGCTATAGACCATAGAGTGGTGGAGCTGAGGGCTAAGGCATGTGATGTGAAAGTCTGGATGGAATCCAGTAAAGTTCTCTTCAGCCTAGACTCCAGCTTATGTGACATCTGCCTTCCCTTTGCATTTACTTCTGGAACATAGGATGTTTTAATCACACCTGAGTCATTCTCACTAATTACAGTTTTGTCCTGACCGTGCAGCCAACAATAGTTCACCAGGCTTCCCAGCTATTTGAAAAGGAGACTATTGTTATAAAGGAAACCCATCTGTGGCTGCTGTGAATCACCCCTATTGGCACTCAAATGGGAGAGCTAGGGAGCCATGTTCCCTCCCCCACCTGCTTCCTTGCCAGAGAGGCTTTGCCCTAGACTGGAAGAGGAAAATTATTTTCCTCATCTTCATTTTATCCTGCATTATTGGTCCATGAAGCCCAGTATCCTGTCTTCCGACAATGGCCAATGCCAGGTGTTTCAAAGGGAATAAACAGAACAGGGCAACTATCAAGTGATCCATCCCCTGTCATCCAGTCTCACCATCTGGCAGTCAGAGGCTTAAGGACAGCCAGAGCATGGGGTTGCATCCCTGACCATCTTGGCTAATAGCCATTGATGGACCTATCCTCCATGAACTTACCTAGTTCTTTTTTGAACCTTGTTATACTTTTGGCCTTCACAGCATCCCTGGGCAAAGAGTTCCACAGATTGACTGCATTGTGTGAAGAAGTACTTCCTTTTGTTTATTTTAAACCAGCTGCCTATTAATTTCATTGGGTGACCTCCTGGTTCTTGTGTTATATGGAGGGGTAAATAACACTTCCCTATTCACTTTCTCCACACCAGTCATGATTTTATAGACCTCTATCATATCCCCCCTTAGTCTTCTCTTTTCCAAGATGAACAGTCCAGTCTTTTTAATCTCTCCTCACATGGAAGCGGTTCCATCCCCCTAAACACTTTTGTGGTCCTTTTCTGTACCTTTTCCAATTCTAATGTATCTATTTTGAAATGAGGCAACCAGAACTGTACCGCAGTATTCAAGGTGTGGGCGTACATGTAACTGCCTGGATTTCCTGTGCTGTTACTGCCTAAGTGCTCCCAAATAATGGGTGATTTTCAGATGATAATTTGAGGCCATTTCCTGTCCATGTGGCAATAACCATATCCTGGCCTAAAGAAATGCCAAGGTGGAAGGACACATGTGTTCATTATTCCAAGGTATGGCTATTACTGAGTTCACAGGAAAAACCCTAGTCTGACTCTCCTGGAACGTCTAGCGAAGAAACAATTTTGAGACATAATTCAGTTAAGTTTAGTTTTTTACATTCTGTCAGCTGGATAAAATAAGTATTTGGGGCCGCCAGCTTTGGTGTGATCATGTGGTTTGTAGGGAGTGTGTGCATGTGGAGGGCAGTATAGGACACGGGGATCTGTATAGGAGACAGTTTCTGAAAATAACTGTCACGTAACAGCTCAGTAAGTGTACAGGGTCCCCATGCTCTGATTGACTAAGTTTATTCCAGCTGAGCCTAAACCACAGTAGTAATGTCATTAACTCATGCCGTTATTTTATGCTGAATGTGAATGGAGAGAAACTGCTTACAGTGCAGTCACGGGAAAATCCTGCCTTGTTTCACTACATCACAGGGCATAAATTTTGCTGCAGATTATAGTGACCTTCTGCTTCTTGGGACAGATCCTTGCCCCATGTTCAGCTTGATTAGCTCAGCTGGGTGCTGGGGAACTCATCATCCCCCAAGATCTCCGAATGGCGGAAGAGTTTCTGTAGGGCTGCATCTCCAGCATAATGATCAGAGTAGCCTCCATGGCCACGGGCAACCCACCTACCTCCAGGGGAGGAAGGACCTGAGGATTCTGATAGCAACAGATACTCTGCCCAATTTCTCCCCAGCTCATCTACCCCGGCTGTCAACACACTTCTGTGTAATGACATGCAGTAAACCCCCAGGGACTTGGGATTCACGCAGCTCAGGAGGACAATATTCACTCTCGTCCATTCGCCTGTAGCAGAGAACTAGTAACAGGACATCATGGGTAGTGGGAGGAAAGATGAGAAGCTGAGTGCAAGCTGACAGACTTTGTTTTGTTCCAGAGGGCGTGCATTGACTTTGCCATTAGTGCCAAACCTCTCACACGCTACATGCCTCAAAACCGACACACCTTCCAGTACCGCGTCTGGCACTTTGTGGTCTCCCCATCCTTTGAGTACACCATCATGGCCATGATAGCGCTGAATACCGTGGTGCTGATGATGAAGGTGAGCTGACCTGGTAGACCAGAGACCCAGGATGACATGCCTCTGTGTAGGGAATTGGAGAGGAGGTGAAACAGCCAGGGAGGGATTTAGAAAGTATGTTTTTTGTTTTAAGAAGATGCTGGGGTCTTGGCACCCAGGTCCCATATCATATCATGTCTGTTAGTATAGTTGACTAGGGAAGCTGATGTGGTCACAGCCTTGGCTCTTACACTGGTGTCTTTATTACTGAAGCAAATATTTCCAGTTTGCACTCAATCCATTGAGCACAGTCCTTGCTGTGAAATGTGGAAGGCAATTAATCCCGAAGACACACAAGGACAGATTTTCAAAGGGACTTCACCCCAGCCTCTGAAATGGCACCTGCATTTTTCACACACACGTTAGGAATCTGACTAAATGATTTGCTTGCCCAAATGAGGTTCTTCCACCCAAGGATTTTTTTTTGTCTTCCTTGTGCAGACACTTGCATGTTCTACATTGAAGTGCCAACTTCCATCTCCTCAAATCTTGAGGAGGATGGCTAATACTCTCCTGTTTTAATATGGCCCATCTCTGTTGTTGGTGTCCCCATAGCCTGTAGGAAATTCTTTCAAGAGCACAAACGCACACTTGAAAGTTCAGTACACCCTTACGATGTGAACAGTGTAGGTAACAAACAGTGATGCTGCAACAACAATTGCCCTCAACAGAAGGACCTCATGAATTAGTGGGGCACTGGCGATTGTAATGTGATCTGGGCTGATTCTGTGATAAACACGTAGCAGTGGTTGCCCCCTGGGAGACCCTTCTTCCCGTCAGCTCCATCCTCTTCCCTTAGCAGAAACAAAGCGGAAGGGCAGAATGAGGATTACTGGATATGTAGCTGGTTTAAAAAAAAGGGTGGGGGGCTTGTCACTAGCCAGTCAATAGTTAAACACCTGGGATAAATCTCAGGGGCTTGGGCAAAGCCTAATCCTACCATGGAACTAAAGGTTCATTGTAATATCCAATTTTGGTAGCTGACTGTAGATGGTTCTGACTCTCTCTCTTTCTGGCAGTACTATTCCGCGCCCTACACATATGAGTTGGCTCTTAAGTACCTGAACATCGCATTTACCATGGTGTTCTCATTGGAGTGCGTCCTGAAGATCATAGCTTTTGGCTTCCTGGTAAGTGATTTGGTACTAGTACTCCATACCAGCTTTGGGTACTCAGTTCAACTGGCAGTGGTAGTGGACTTTGGCTTCCTAGTGTGTAGCTAATACTCTCTTCTTTTGGCATTAGTAATGGGATGTAGCTTCCTGGGATGTAACTGGTATTTAGTTCTGGCATCTTCTTGAGAGCTGTACTTATTCTGGGTGTTGGAGTCTTGTTAAGCACCATGACACTGGATGTCTACCTGCTTTCTTGGTCAGTCCAGAGCTTTCCAGATTCCTAGCCCAACATCTGGAGCTTTCCAGATTCCTGAGTCAATATTTTAGAGTGAAATATCTGGGGTTTTCATTTAATCTGAGCAACTGAGTGTCACCCCCACTGCTGAACCCAAATGGCGATGTTACTTTTAATGGACTTTTATATTTGGTGTGAATTTACTGCTGGTGACAGCTTTCAGATTGTCACCCCTCCCCACCTGGGCAATTCAGTGTCTAGACCTATTCAGCCTTTGTCCTTTTTGCTGATGCTGCTAACCAGGGTGCCAGTTTATTACCAGTTGTGTTGGCAGCTGATATTACATTGACGCCTGAGCACTAGGAACTGGATTGAGTACACTAATTCCTTTCAACCAGGCCATGAAATACCCATTCATTGATAATGGTTTATACCAGATTGGAACTGGTAATATAGTGGTGAAAGGCTTCATATTTAATTATCATTCCCTTGAGTCTCAGCCACTCCTCACTAATTATCTCATTATTCAGCCCAAGGAATCTGTTGTTTGTGAACATAACACTTTTTCTTGTCTTCAGCTACCCTTAGGAAAAGCTGATTCTGTTTTTTCTTTATTTCTTTTTCCTTTTGTTTCTCACCTGTCCTGCTGGATGACATCTGTTGCTCTCCACTATGGCAGTCCAGCATATGGCACACTTACATTAAACTATTACTGTCAGATTGCAAGATGCAAGGGGCAGTGACTTTTTTGTTGCAAGCTGATGAGGGGCCATGTACACCTATTGCACTTGATAAATAATAATTAATAGTGAATAACCAACCTCCGTGTACAGCCCTCCGTGACATGGAGACAGAATATTGAGCCAGTCAATGGACAGTTTTGTGAGGGCAAAGAGCCCTCCTCTATCCCAGCAGCATGTGTGCTTGGGGTGCACAGCACACCAGCAACCCTTTTCTGAATCATAGATCTATCTCTCTGGGAGGCAGCATGGTCTAGTGTTTAGAGCAAAGGACTGGGAATCAAAAGACCTGGATTCTGTTTCCGGCTGCATGTCTGACTTCCTGGGCTCTCTCTCTCTCTCTGTCTCACTTTCTCTATCTATCAGATGGGAACAATGATACTTACACACCTTTTAAAAGCACTTTGATTTCCTCAAATGGAAGGTGCTATGTAAAGGCAAAGTGTTATTGGTAGGCTGGTTCCTGAAATTCTTATTCAGGCGAAACTTCCATTGACTTCAGAAGTTGTAGATAGCCATTTAGGCACCTGACTGTATTAAATATTCATAGATAGATACTCCGCTGCATAGTTTAAATAGACAACTGTGTCTCTGGGCTCACCCACTTGTGATTGTGCCTTCAGGAAGGACTGCAGTAGTTTCTCTGTTCTTATATTCCCCTTTTGACAATGCAAGAGAATTCTGTGTGTTCTTTTAGCAGTTTGGCCTATTCAGTGCAAGAGTTACCTTATAGAAAATCTGCCTCACCATAGATATGTTCTGGGCTACAACCCCCTCAGACACAAGACAGTATTCCAGAGGCTGGTTTCACAGAAAGAAGACAATATCTGTGGTGGTGGTGGTGATGTGTGAAGACTTGGCATGTGTTTCAGCGTTGCCTGAATCTGACATCATTGTGCTCCCCATCCACATGTTTTTGATCTCTTTGCAGAATTATTTCCGGGACACCTGGAACATCTTTGACTTCATCACTGTGATTGGCAGCATCACAGAAATCATCTTGACAGACACCAAGGTGAATATTCTGACCTTGGACATTTGTGCCAGCGATGGAAGGCTGGAGGGGGGTGCCTTGCTCCTTGCCTCTCCTTGGGGGTGTAGATAGATGTAGTGATTTTTGCCTTCTTCTGATTGTTTGATCTTCTCACAGCTGGTGAACACCAGCAGCTTCAACATGAGCTTCTTGAAGCTGTTCCGGGCAGCTCGCCTCATCAAACTACTCCGCCAGGGCTACACCATCCGTATCCTGTTGTGGACCTTTGTGCAGTCCTTCAAGGTAAAGGACACATCAGTGTCCCCTGTCGGGGGCAAGTGTGGTGGTGGAACAGTTACTCAACTTGGGTCATTCTTAGAATCATAGAACTGTAAGACTGAGAGGGACCTCGAGAGGCCATCTACTCCAGTCCCCTGCACTCTTGGCAGGACTAACTATTATTCTTATGATCTTATGAGCTGTTGGAGTTCAGGAAGAACCAGAAAATTTTGGATCAACATCCAAAGTGTGGAGAGTTTATATGAACCAACCCTCTGAACTTTATAAAATTAACCCACCTCTAATTCTAAATGCAGGAGGGAGAAACAGTAAAACCTTCCTTGCAAAAAATGGAGGGGAGGGGACTGCACCATTCCAGAGGGTCCTTGGAGGTCTTTTTGAATGTGCTCATTTGCATAGCAGTACGCAGCATGCTTTGCCAGCTGTTTGACAGTAGCGCTGTTGGGTGTTATACTTTTGCATAGGCTAAATTCTTTGTCTGTATTTTGTAAACCACAATTATGTGGCATTTTAATTTCTAGTCCCTCTATTTGTTTTGGAATTCAACAGTCAGGAAGATGTTGCACCACTCCAGCAAGGAGTGTGATTCTGATTGGTTCTTTGCAACTAATTGCAATAGGCAATAGCAGGGTTAGCACAGGTCACAAGCTATTGCATTTTACTAATATTCTGAAGCCTCTACTGTAGTAAACCAGACTATTGTGTATTTCCCTTTCAGGCCCTCCCATATGTCTGTCTCTTGATCGCTATGCTTTTCTTCATATATGCAATCATTGGGATGCAGGTAAGCAAAGGCGTCCAGGTGTGCGTATCCTCCTACAAGGCTTCTTCTCCTGGGGCAGACAGAGTAAAGAGTGGTCCACTCTGTCACCCACTTTAGTATTATCCAGTCTAGCATCTGCTTATTGTGTTGGAGTCTGTTGACCAGGTCAGGTGCTGAAGAGGTTTGAAGGCTTGCGCAGTAGGAGCTATAGTGTTTAATACACCCACAGGTTGCAGTGTGTGTCCCCCAGAATCCTCTGAGTTGTACATCTCCAGACTGCCTTCTCCAGGGAGTATGTCACCGTGACTCCAGTGGTGTAGTTCACATGGATGGAACCCTTCCTGTTGATTACATCATCAGAGATCTCTCATATTATGCTCAAGTGGGCAATCCACATGGACAGCTCAGTTTACCTCTTTCTTTCCAAGCAGAACTCTTTAGTTCCTAAAACCTTAGAAATGACTCAGGACCCACCAATGTCTGGCCCCAACCTGCCGAATCCGGTTCACAACTAACATCGTGTCTGACAGGGTCCTTGCGAGAGCCTTTGGTGATTTGGTTCCTCTCGCTAATCTCTGTTGCCCAACATCCTTGTATGGGTTTGGGAAGGCCTCGTGTTGCAGAAACCAGGGCTAGGACCTGATCCTTCAGTTGAAGTCAGTGGGAATTGAGGGTACTCAGCGCTTTGCAGAACACAGGCTTTTAGGCCGCAGTCCAGCAAAGCTCATAAGCACAGGAGTAGCCCCACTGTAGTCAATGGGGTTGTTCGTGCGTTTAAAGTTAAGCAGATGCTTATGTGGTTTGCAGGATTGATCTTGTGGTTTGAAGGCTGTCCAAGACCCACACTTGATGTCTGGGAAGGCAGCTTTGGCTGTTAATACTCAGGGCTTTGTTCCACGGTGATTGAGGCATCGTGACAAGTAAAACTGCCTGATGTTCACAGCTGGGAAGCGCTTTGGCTAGCGGGGGAAGGGGAGGTCATTGCTAGGGCTGTCATTGCCACCTGCTCTGGATAGAGAATCTGGTTTCCTTTGTTTGAGAGGAAATTTAGTTGTTTAGTGGGTTTTCCCCAAAAAAATTTGACTGACTGTGCTCTATTGGTCTATTTTTGGCCGCTTTCCCCTGCCTCCCCACCCCCCCATCCAGGCTTTCTCAGCCCCTCACAAGTGCCATCAGATTTAATCCCCCTTGTGGTGCGATAGTATTTGATTTGTTTTAACACCTTTGTGAACAAATTCCCCAAGCAGTGCTGAGTGGGCGGTGTTTGAGCAAAATAGCTGGAGGCAGAAAATATTCTACAATTACACGTTCCAAAACCCTTTGTGGGAAAAATAGTCAGCAGTTAGTGTATTTTTAGGTATGCTGAAAGTAGAATAGATACGTAATGATACTAACAAAATACTTTTCCTCTTCAAAGTACTTTCCAGACACAAACTTATTCAGCCCTACCACACCTCAGGATTGTAGGTCACTACTATTATCCCCATCGTACAGATGGGAAACTGAGGCATGAGTTAAGTGTCACTGTCAGAGTCAGATTTAGAATTTAGCTGGCTCCAGTTCTGTGTTCAGACCGTGCCTCTTTCTCAAGATGCATGTACTCAAAGCTCACTGAAACACACACAAGATGCAGCAACCATCATATCTAGATTTCTTTTGTCTTTGATACTTATGCAGCCCCAATTGACATAATATCTGAGCGCTTCACAGTCTTTCATGTATTGAGGTGTACCAGAAATGTCTGCACATACAGTACAGACCTGTTTATGCACAAATCCGCTTAACGCGCTGTAGCGCCATGCCTCCCAGTGCTGCCTATTTAACACGCGAGACTCGTTAACACGTAGTACAGGAACTTGCTATATAGTGCTACAGATTTGCTCACTAACTCACTGACATAGAAATCAACAGGAAGTGTGGAGCGGAAACGTATTGTAAGTCTTTACTGATATTGGTAAAGACGTATCACGCACGCTTAGTCACTGTCACACAAGAGAGAGATATAATATATAGTAGCTATATAGTAATATATATATACTACATTAGAAAATGTTAACCATAGGCCTAATATAATGGCAGAGGGCAAGCGTCGGCGTTCCTACACTGCAGAAGAAAAGCTAGCTGCAATAGATCGAGTAAATAGCGGAGAAACCCAGGCCAAAGCCCCAAAAGATATGGGGCTTGCCAAATCTGATCTCCGAGGCTGGCTAAAAATGAATCTAAACTGAACAGCTTTGTACAAAATATCGATTCTGCCGCAGGGCTTAAGCGAAAACCTGTGCGCTAGTCAGCCAAGCCCACAGCGGGCAAAGCCATGCGCACGGGGTTTGCTCAGGAAAGGCTGAAAGGAACGCCGCTCAGTGGGCCAATTCTTCAAGCCCAAGCGGCAAAATTTGGAAATTTAACGGGGGATGAATCATTCCAAGCCAGCAAGGGGTTTATAGGTCGTTTTAAAAAGCGTCACGGCATAGCGCAGGTATCGGTTTCTGGAGAAAGCCGATCAGCCGATGAATCGGTCGCGAATGCCTTTCATCTGCGGCGGATGACAGACTTCATAAGAAAGAAAAAAAATGCGAGCCAGAAAGAGCAGAAAATAACCGTGTTTTTTTCTAAGTGAATCATAGACATTTTTTCCAGCATGGCTCTCTTAACCCATGGTCCGTCAACACGCGATCGTGACGGCTTGACTCCCGACATCTGCGCGTAAACGGGTCTGTACTGTATATTCAATAAGCCGGATTCTCCCGTCATTTATTACTGACGGGTTGGCTTCATGGAGTTGCACCAACATGCTTTGAAAGATGGGAGAATTTAACCCAAGGCGTTACTACCCTTTTACAAAGAGAACCTCTTGATAGCATAGTATGAAAAGCATTTGACGGCTTTCCTGATCTGCTCTTCTGAAGGAGACAGCTGCTGGCCAGATGGATTCCTCACCATCCCCACATATGTGTGTCTGTCTGTGTTAGTGCAGTCCCTCCCCTGGTGATAGCCAGTGTAACTGCTCTCTGACCTGAAGGGTGCACTCCAGCAGAAGGAGCAGCCTTTGTGATGTGTAATCCTTGCTGAGATCAGACCGGCTGTCTGCTCCACGGGCAGGTGGGAGGGAAGGTAACCGATGCCAGTGACTGGCTGCGCAGGTCGGTGCACTTCCTGGCTTGGCAGTTCTTGTGTGTTGAGTTTTCTTTCCTTTTTGCCCTTAGGTTTTTGGGAATATCAAATTAGATGAAGAAAGCCACATTAACCGTCACAACAACTTCCGCAGCTTCCTGGCCTCCCTTATGCTCCTTTTTAGGTACATGTGCATTTTTAATCATTACTAAACATATCAGTTTTCCCCATCTCATCCCTACCTGAGTCATAATACTGAAGGCTTGCCTGGCTGCAGGAGTGTCTGCCACAGCAGATCAGCTGGGGTGCCCCAGCTAGAAAAAGCGGGTGGGGATCACAAGTCCCTTAGCTCCAAACATACAACAATGACTCTTTAGCTTTACACTTGGAGCTGTTAATCTCTCTGTCCTCCTTGGGCTGCTGACGTTCAGGCATTGGATTTCTGACGTGTGGAACTTACTGCTGCAGGATAGAAATGAAACAGCTGTGTCTATGAACAGCATCTGCAGTCATGCCAGTTGGAATTCAAGGGTCCTTTCTCCTCTTGCTTTAGGGCATAAGATGATCACTAGCTGGAGTCAGGAAGCCACCTGCCTCCCACCATGATACAGTGCTGTATAGTTTAGTTTATTATGGGGGTTTTATGCCATCTTCAGAAGCCACTGGCATTGGTTATTGGCAGAGACCATAAGTTCTGAGGTAGCAGATTTTATTTACAAAGGGAGAGTTGTGGTGAATTTCCAAGCATCTCACTCATATGTAGTAAAGTTGTGGAGCAGTGAGGGGCTCTGCTTTGAGCAGCTTTTAATGGTGGGTGTGTTCTGGATGCAGGAGTGCCACGGGTGAGGCGTGGCAGGAGATCATGCTGTCATGCCTGGAAGGCAAAGGCTGTGAGCCAGACACCACGGCAACGTCCGGACAGCATGAGAATGAGCACTGTGGCACAGATCTGGCTTACGTATACTTTGTCTCCTTCATCTTCTTTTGCTCCTTCCTGGTGAGTTTGCCTCCTTCCACTCCATTGATCTCTCAGTTCTGGGGAGGACTCAGCACTGACTGCTCCTAACCGAGGGACATCCCCACCCTACTCTCCCCTCCCCTCCACTACTCCACAATGGGTGGGATTCACTATCAGAGAGACTCGGAGAGATCTCGCCTTCTGCTCTCTGCTCCAGGTTCCATTACCCTGGCGTGACCCCGTGTTGCTAAAGAAGCTAGCACTCTTACCCCAGGGACAGCAAAAAAGGGTTTTATCACTCTGAGTCATGCCTAGCTGGTTTCAGGGACAGTGGTAAGGAGGGGCTGTTCTAACCCAGAGGTCTGTCCCTTTCATCACGAATACAACTCAGCAAGATTTTGCCCTGCAGCTAATTTAAGATTTCAAATGATCTGCCCTGTGACTGCCCGTATGGAGAGCAGGCCCACCTGCTGTCTGGGTCAAGTCGATGTGTGTGATCTGTATCTGCCTTCTGTCCCTATTTTACCATTGAACAGGGAAGTTGTGGTTGCAAAAGAGAATGTATGCTCTCTGGGGCAGGAATCTGGGGGGAGTTACAGTTGTCCCCCCACCAGCGTGTGCACGCGCGCACAGACATTTGAGCCTACTCATGGAGCGGGAAGTGAACTCAATTGTTTTGTGAAAAAGGGAGTGCAGTCAGGAGGGTGCATGGGAAAGGCACCATTCGCGCTTGCACTGAATCAGTTGACACTCAGCCTGTGGCTCTTGGCATCCCTACATGTAGCTGATCAAAGCAGGTGGTATCAGTCCATGTATCAGAGCTCCACTTACACTGTCTGGTCTCAGTTCACAGTGGCTTCCTGGGATTCCATTCAAAGGTAAAGTAGCTCTCCAGGTCCTCACGGCTGGGAACCACTATGCCTCCAGGGCGACATGAGCTACACTGAAAAAAGGCCATTGTTGTGCCAGATATGGCTATATACTCTCTATCTGGGTATTCTTAACTATAGCACCAGTTACATAATGCAGGTAAATTTCCCTGTACAGCAAAGCCCCTAAGCCAGAAATGCGATGGAGAACCCCAGTTACAGTCAGCTGTCTAACTCTGCCCATCCTTCATAAGGAAGGCAAAGGTGTGGGATAGAGAAACTGCGAGTGAGAGGGACAGACAGAGAGACAAGAGGGGACACTGTATGTAAGGGAATGGAAGTAATAAAAGGTAGAGCCCTGGGCATGAAATGCGGTGATCCAAATGTAATGGTGTAGTATCCTGGTGGTAAAAGGTCATTGCCTCCACCGTGTACCCCTCAGCTAAAGAACGCTGTGGGGTTCGGAAAGCACTGTCGGAAGGCATTAGCTAGATCTCCTCGCTTCTGTGCTCTTTGATCCCTGACTCAGCCAAGTCACTGTTGTGAGGAGAGCCCAGGTGCTGTTCAGATTCTCACTGGTTAGCTAGACACAGCCCAGGAGAGTCATGCTGATGTACTAACCCTTTCTGCCTGCTTGCCTCTTGCCCAGTGTGGTGTGGTTCCTTACTCATGCTCTCGGCTGCCAGAAGGTTAAATGCTGGTGTTTAGGGGACATTCAGACCAGTACAATCCACAGCTCCCAAGCGTAATGGACGCAGGTTGACATGTACTGTGTCAGGGAGGAGTCCTCTGCCTGGTGTAACTGACACACCAAAGAGAGGCTATTTCCATTGTGATACACTATGCACCTAGTCGGATGCTGTGTTTGAAAATATTACTACTGGGCTGTGTAACAATTAAGCATCTGATTCTGTAGCTGCTCCACGCATGCACTTAGGAGTTCTGTGTATGGGGGAACTGCCACAAAACTGCCATGCTCTTTATTTACAGATTCCTTTTTCTTCTGTCTTCTTCCATATATTACTCTCCCATCTTCCCTCCCTCTTTTATGCTCTGTCTCTATCTCTCCATCCCTTTCTCTCTGTCTCTTTCCTTTTCACTTAGATGCTCAATCTGTTTGTGGCTGTCATCATGGACAATTTTGAATACCTGACTCGGGATTCCTCCATCCTGGGGCCTCATCACTTAGATGAGTTTGTCCGGATCTGGGCGGAATATGACAGAGCTGCGTGGTATGTAGCCAACTTCCTCCTCCTTTCCCTGGCCTCTCGAAGCCCCATTTTTGGGAATCCATTTGGCTGTAATACCTGGGACAGTCAGGGAAGGGAAGGGAATCAGAGCTGCTGGAACACGCAGCTGTGAGAGGAAAATACTGGCTGGCTTCCGGGAGGTCCAATGGCACGGAGCCACCATCCTGCTCGTGGGCTGCCTTATAGCCCCCAGGCATCCTGCTCCTTTGATAACTAGCGATGGGCTGAAGTCCAAAGGTTTTGGCTGGTTCTTTTCAGATAAGCATAATACGAACAGTGTTTATCCAAACCTTTGGATGTTCCTGCTGCATCCCTCTCTGTAGCTCCTATGGTAGTCCCCAGCTACCTCCGCACACCGCCACCTTCCAACTGTTGGCTCTGGATCTTCCTCCTTTCCCATTTTCCTCCTGCCAATCAGATTCCCACACCCTCAAGACACTCTGCAAGCAGCTGTCCCTCCTCCAGCCCCCAAATACTTTGTACACCGGAGTGTGCAAAATCGCCATTTAAATCAATGCGTGAGCCCAGCAGAGAGACTGCGAAGGTAGCTGGGCTCCTGCTAATTTAGCTGCTCAGGACCATATTCAGACACTGAGAAAGGGTTGAGATGCTTTGGATGGGGATGAGCCTGAGGACAGGGCTAGATTTAATACAGCCAATGCACTTCATCCTTGTTGAGACAAGAGAAGGCTTTTGAATCCTCTAATGATTCCTCAGGCAGCTGCTCCAGGATCCCTCTGAAAAGAGAGCTCCCACTTGGGAGAGCAAGTCAGTCTAGCCCTGCCACACTGGAGAAGAAGCATTGCATCAGGGTGGTCTCTCACATGGCCATTGGGGTGGAGCCGAAAGTGCTTTAGGGTGACTGCTCCAGACACAACCCCCAGTAGTGCTCCAGGAAGGCTGCTGTCAGCTTGCATGCCTGAGGTCACTGGGAGTGTTTCTGGGGCAGCTTACTGAGGTCTAACCCTCAGCAGCACTGGGAGTGCATCCGGGCTGTTGGTCACAGCATCAGCCCTTATTGGCATTAGGAATACTGTGAGTGCCCCCTCTGGGTGCAGATCTTCACTGGCACTGCGAGTGCCGCAGGGCTCCATCTCCTGTCGGTGTTGGGTCAGCACTTTGGGCAGCCTCTCTGAAACCACATACACTCGGTGCTGCATCGGCTTCAGGCACGAGATGATGTCAGCTCCGGAGCCCTGCTCCACTTGGAATCTCACCATTTGGAATCAATCTACCCTCACGCCTTTGCAACCTGATTTTTTGCTTCCTGAGAGCTAACCCAGGCAGTGATTGTTCCTAACAGTACCTGTCCTTAGCGTGATCCACTTCAGCACCTTTTCCAACCTGACTCAAGTGAGTGGATGCCATCTCCCCAGGACTGCTTCTCATCAGCAGCATCCCACGCTGTGAAAGCATCCCCAAGGCTGGAGTAGGCAGGGCTGTCCTCTTATCAGATGCACATGCATCATACAGTTCTGAGACTTCAGTGCGTGGTGCCGTAGAGCAGAGAAGCTATGGTCATGTACACTCGGGAGGTCCAAGCAGCGCAAAGCAGGCTCATTCTCTCCTCAGAAGTTTAGGAAGGGTGACGTTTTGATACCAGCAATTCGTAGTGCCCTTTGCCCTGGGACCTGGGTGCTACCGTGGGTTCTTCAGTCCAGTCAAAGAAAGAACCTGCTGTCAGGCCCTGTGGATGGCATTTTCCAAATGTAGTACAGTGCCCGCTCTCACCCAAGTCTCACAAAGCAAGAGAGCCCATGCTGTTTTGTCATGGAGTCTAGCCGGTTATTATGGGAAACACCGGGAGGAAACAAGCTGCTCTAGACTAATTTTTAAATTGGTGGCAGCTCTAATCCCCGTCGCTGAGTGGGGAAGGGTCACTAGATGTGAGCGGGTCCTGTCACCTGAATGGAGCTGTGGGTCTAAGTGTTGAGAAGGGGATAGATAGATAAATAAATGAATGTCATCAGAGGCCCCCAGCTACATTAAATAAAGGGACCCATAGGGATGCCATGTACTCTGTCCAGTTGCCTGCACTCTGTTCTGAATGGTTTTGCCTAGACAAGTTGGGTTATCTCTGGCCAGTGATGGAAAAGTACCTAGGGTATGGGAGAAAAGTGTGGCGGGACCAGAGGAAATAACAGACAAAGCAGCTTCACCTCCTGGCTTTTCTAATAGTGGCCAGAGAGGCTTCAGTGGTCTCTGGCACTGAACAGCTGTGTGGCTTTGGGCAAGTCACTTTAACTCTCCATGCCTCAGTTTCCCTATCTGTAAAATGGAGTTAAAATATACTCATCTACTGATTTCATAGAAATATTGTGAGGATTAATTAACTGATTTCTATAATGAACTGACCATGTAGGGCAAATTTTCTGCTGGTATAACTAGGTGCAACTCCATAAAAATGCAAAGATTCCTAGAACCCTAAACAAGTAGTTGTGTACTCATGTACAATCATGTCCTTGGATTTCAGATCACTCTGACCAGTCGTAGGCTTGCGATATGGCATTATTGGGACTTGGGGTATCTGAGCTAGTGCACCTTTAGGGCAAGACTTTCCACGGGGAATCCCCAGTTTGGATGAGAATGAGGGTGCTAACCCCTTTGGAGTGGAGAAGGTGGTAGCTATGCTTATATAGTGGTGATTTTTCACAGCCTTCTCCAGTCTGGGTCTGTTGGAGCCAGAAAGAGAGAGACATGGACCTGAACTGGGTCTCTGACCCCTGGTTAAGCTCTCGTTTCCTCTTCTCCGTTATTTCAGTGTCCTATTAACCCACGTGTGCTTCCTTTACAGCGGCAGGATCCCGTATAAGGATATGTACAAATTAGTACGGGTGATTTCGCCTCCTCTGGGCCTGGGAAAGAACTGCCCCTACAGGGTGGCGTGCAAGGTTTGCCTCCCAGTCCCCAGCCATAACCTGGCAACGGGACGCACCATTAACCCCTCCTTCACCCTCCTCTGCTCCACCACCACTGCGTCTCACAAGGGAACCCTCACGTTGCTTTCCTTCGAGTTTAAAGAGGTCCAACCCCGCCCAGAACCAGCAGCTGTTACCTTAGGGTACAGGGGAGGGGGATCCGTCTTAGAGCCCCATTGATGTGGATTTAGACAAATTTATTCCCTTGCTTTCCTCCCTAAAGCAGAGAACCCTGGAGTTCCCAAAACACTTGTGCAGCATGTGAATGTTGCCTGTGGCACAGAGAAGGCACCTTTAATTCCAAGAATCACAGAGCTGTCCCAATGGGAACTCTTTCCTGTGATGAATGGAGACCAAATGTTGTTTACAACTAGGGGATGAGGATGAGAAGGAATAAAAGCCAGGGGTGCGGGAATGTCACCGGAAAGAGGGAGCGCAAACTAGAAAGGAGAACGAGGCAGGTGACCGAGGCAAAGACCCCATTGATCAATCGCTGGAATCCTGTTCAGAGGTTCGGTCGCTGTGGTAGCTCGCAGGACACTGCAGTTTTCTACCATGGTGCACAGTGGCTATGAAGAGCTGTCACATAATGGTGACAAATGGGGACCACGGCTCTTGGTTTGCCATGATGCAAAAAGATGACAACTCAATGGAGCAGGTGACCCATTGGGACTCCAGCAGCTGGACTCAATGGCTTCTGGTTTATTCTGATCTCCCCCCCCCCCCCACAGTCCAAGACATCTGGGCTGTGCCTCTCTTCCAGCAGCAATTCAGACTTGTCCACGAGGGTCTTGGCCACACACTGCCACTGTTTGTGCTAAATTCTCTGCCTCTGGCAGGGCAAACAAAGCAGCCACTCGGCACCCCAGCCAGATCCTTCGCCGTCCCATCTTTCAGGCTCGTTTTGGGGCAGCAGTGAGCAAAATCTTCCTCCCATCTGCCTCCTCTTCCTCAGGAGGTCCAAATTTTTGCATTGGAACAGGACAACCCTCTGAGCCTCCTTCTCCCCATTTATTCGCTCCCAACTTGGCAGAACAGGTCAGGTGGAGCAAGCAGAAGAACCAGAGCTGCTCCTTTTGGGAAGAGACTCTCTTGGGAGTTGCAAAAGGGGTGCTCTGTGCCACAATCGTTCCCAGTCTACAGTCCCTCACTCCACCAGGGAAGGGGGTTCAGAGTTTGGATGGCATGGTGTAGCCTCCACCTCCACCCCCATCCCCCCACCATCAGCCCAGGATACTGTCACAAGAGTGTGGGTCAATCATCTTCAGTGCCTGGAACTCAACAAGCTGGATGGTCCTCAATGACCTTGGGGATAGCACAAAAGTCCCCTCAACCCCTTTGGTCCAGTCCAAAAGGGAAAATCCCCAGAGGCTTCACCCCTGTGCTCAAGTGGATAATGGACTCACATGGTGAAGAGGCTGCCGTGCTTTCCAACTTTCCTTCTCAAGCGGGGGATCTTGGCTTTTTCAGGGTAGATGTATCCCAGCATTTCCTCATCAGTTACAGAAGCCCCTCCTACCCCACCAAGGGCTGAGCCCCAATGAAGAAAATAGACTCATCTTTGATGTGGTTGAGAATCTTCCTTCCAAAAGGCAAAATGGCTAGAAAACACAAGAGAGGCCAGAAAGCATCCGAGATCCTTATCTTCCTTCACCAGCTCCTTCTCCACACCACGGGAACTGTTTTCTTCCCAACATAGCCCTCTGCCAGAGAAGCAGAGACATTCTTTCCCTGGGCATGTTTGAAACCATGGGGAATAGGCTAAAGCCAAGAGCAAATCTCTCCTGTCCAGAATTACAAGAAAAGTTGGTGTGTTCCTTTGTCCCTCCTTTGCAAAAGTCATTTGAAAAGAGTGGGAGATTCCTGACAAAAGGCTTGGTTGGTTAGTCCTGAAATTCCACAGGGGCTGAGAAGCTAAAGACTCTGTCTTCATCTTCCTTTCAGCCAATGCAGCAGTGGCCTTCCTGGCAAAGGGCATGATAATTTTTGCTGGAGGTTCTTTCTTCCCAAAATACCCTGCAGACAAGAAGATAGAAGACATGATCAGAAGGGACTTCTAAGCTTCTTCAGCGGCCCTAAGAGTCTCACTGACAACCACCCACTTCACAAAAGCCACAATGTCTTGGTGCAACATTCTAAAAAGCATCAGCCTCCTCAGAACTATGACAAAGGGAATTCACTGCTAAAGAAGTTACATTCATAGCAGGTGGATTCATGGGCATTACACTTTTCAAGCCTCAGAGTCTAGTTGACAGGTAGATACAGAAGAGAGTCGCAGTATGAATACTTTGGAGCCCCAGACTCTCCCCCTACCCATCCCTTCTTTAGTCCTTCTCCAACTTCAAGAGATGCTGAGAAGCATTGATCCATCCTGAAGGAGATCTTTCACGTCCCAGAGCTAGGGACAGAACAGCCCGTCTCTCAGCATGAAAACTGCTTGGAACTCTCCCCTCAATTCCTCATAGTCAGATAAAAATCTGGAGGAGTGGGGCTATCTTAGAGCTCTAGAGGCTGGACTGGTCAATGAAGGTGGTGAAATTCAGGATGGAGACACTAACTTCCACTACCTCCATGGTGTCAAGGAACCCAGCATCTTCCATCCATCTTCACCTGCAACTACTGAGTCTTCTGGGCTTATATATAGAGATCACTCAATGGGCAAGAGTGCCCATGAAAGAGCTTCAGGGATTCCTATTGCAGGTCTGGAACCAGTGCTTAATTTGTAATGAAAGAGGGGTTGGGGCTCAAGCAATTAAGTGCTGGGACTCAAGCAATGTTTTGACTTTCATAACTGGCACGGCAAGCCCAGGGGTGCCGGGGCTATGAACTGCCAAGCTGAGAGGTGCTGGGGCTCAGCCCTGGCAAGCCCCAGCACAAATTAAATACTTCCTAGAACTATTCCCAACAAGAGATGCAAAGGAAAGGAGAGGTGCCACCCACAATTGATGAAAACAGGAAGCACACATGATAGTACCATTCTTCCTCCACAATCCACATCCAAAAATTCTGACTACAAACACCAGCCTTTTAGCTTGAGGAGCATGCTTGGGACCCACGGGGCACAAGGAACATATTTAGGATCAAAGAGAAAAGAGCGATCAGGCTCTTGATGACTCAAGAAGAGGTGAAGAAGGAGCATGCTCTGATTCGTTCAGATGGGACAATGGCTGTGCCATGCATAAATCCACAAGAAGGCAGGTCTAAATGCCAAAGTGATGGAGATAGTCTCCTGGGCAGAATGTTGCTTGGCCTCCTTCAGGACAGTGCACAAAAATGGACACTGAATACAAAAGCTGTCTGGCTAGGCCATCGGCAGATAGACACATCAAAGTGGTCACTGAAACGAGAAGTATTCTAGCTGAGATCCAATGAGCTAGATTCCCCCAGGGGACCTATTTACATTCAGTCAGAACATGAAAGCAAAGCTCTTCATCAGCAACACAGACCAGAGATTGCTGGGAACGGAAGCTCTGACTCACTGTTTAGCCAAATCTGCTTCTTTGTGCCACCCACTTCCCTTCTACTACTACTAGGAAGAGAGATTAAAAGATTATTTTTAAAAAGGTGGAAGTGATGGTCATTCTCACCACAAATTGTCCAAGATTGTCACCATGGTTCAGCCCTAGTAGAGCAGTCACAGAGACCTGCAATTCACCTTCCCAACAGACTGGTCCCATCTGAACGAATCCACTCCTGCATCACAGCCCAGACTATCTGAGCCTGACACTTTGGATGTTGAACAGTAATTTCTAACCAAGATGGGCAGTGCAAGGCCATGTATAATCTCCCAGCCCCCTGCAAGCTTTCTGCCCTTTCCGTTTATGCAGAGCATACAAACAGGATCCTCTTAGCGATGTTAGTTGGGAAACAAGGCATACCTGTCCTGGATTTCTTATAGGTCAGCCAAGAATTGAGCCTAAGACCCTCCACCCATCACATTTTGCATCTCATCATAAACAGTGCTATAAAAGCAGACATGTCCAATTACTGATGGATTGCCAGATGATCAACGTCCCTTCCATCCAAACCAGCATTTAGGCCTGTCTGGGATCTGCCCGCAGTACTACAAGCCAATTACCCACCCCATTTGAGTTGATGGCCCCGGTTTCCCTGTTCTTCCTTGTCATAAAGACAAGTTTTCTGGTCACAGTCGTGTTGATAAGAAGCCTGTGAAATTTTTGCTCTGAGAAGACACAAAGTTTACAGCATGTTCTGTGAGGATAACATAGCTCTCATACATCAGTCATTTATTACCAAGGTAAACTCTTCCTTCCACGCCTCACAGGAAATCATTTTTCCTTCATTTTGGTGAAAAGCTCCGCACTTCCGGGGAGGAGCAGGGTGCATGGTAGCTGTGAAAAGAACTGCTAAAATTTACCCAGATGGAATGGACCCATTCAGGAAACATCATCTTCATTTGTTTACTTTTGCCCTAAATGCCTGGTCTTGAGCACATCAAAATCCTCCATAGCCAGCTGGATCGAGTGCTGCATTTCTGAAGTCTCTGCAGACACTAATATGCCAATTCCAGGATGGGACAGAGCTCACTCATTACATTCCTTGATGGCATCCTGGACAGAAAGGGCATCAGCTGCTACAGAGATAATCTGCAAAGCTGCCCCCAGGTTATGCAGCAAGACCTGTAGAAAGCACTGCATCCTGTACCTCCAGTCCTCAGTGGTAGCATCATTCAAGAGGAAGCTGCTGCTCCCAAACTAGACTAATACTAGAGAAGAGGAAATATTCTTCCTCTGTCCTCCTTATCTGTCTCTCTCTACTAATGTTTCCTTATTGCTCGCTACATCTGATTGGGAAAGAGGTCAGGATCCTAAATGGAATGTTTGTTCCTTGACAATTTCCTCTCTAGAACTGACCGCTCTCCCAGTCAGCCCTACCTGAGATACCTTCTTCAGATGCCTCTGCAATGGCTGCCTCGCCACTCCATATGTATAGTTAATACGGTCACTGTTAAGCATTTACATTTATCCATCTGGTGTTTCAATTTAGATGTTGAAGTATTCATCTGGTGCAAGGTCAGAAGAGAAGTGGCCAAGCCTGGGGGCCCTGTGAGACCTATCTGAACTGCCTTCAGTATTTGCAGGAAGAGAGGTGCAGCCCAAAAGTCTCATTGTGGGAGAGGTCAGTCCCAGAAAGGAAATCCATCAGATGACAAATATGTGATACTGTTCCTCAGCTCAACAGATCTGGACAGGTCATTGCAAACAGAGGAGCACAAGGTGGGAATCCATCAAGGAAGCAATCTTAGTAACTGTTCCATTTGGGGGAATCCCAATGAGCTCCAATCTTGGAAGACCAAACAGCTGCCTCTGCTGAGACTCTTTAAACTCCAACCTGGTGGAACTTGCAGTAGCATGTGGGAGAGAGCCGGGGCGGAAGCATGGCATGCAGAACTTTCCTCCTGGTTTTCTTTTCTCAGCCACTAGCATGCCTTTTGCACTGGTGCATGGTGGGAAAGTGCTCCATCCACAGGGCCAGACGGAAGCAACTGGGCATATTTCCTTTGACAAATGACCCTGGCCCACTGCCTTCTATGCAAGACGCTGCCCCCAATTGCATAGACATTACAAGATGGGGATACACGACGTTCCAGCCATGGGTTATGTGACATTTTGACATAGTGCCTGGGACACAGAAAGGGAAGAAACGGCAGAGTCCATGCAACACTGTTGGTTCCTCTGTGGCACCGAGGTATGTGCCACCACATCCCAAATAACCCATCGCTTCAGCGCCGTGTATCTGATTTATGCCGCTTGCACACAGCCCTGGGACTTCTGGAGCAACTGTATTTTGGAGGGGTGGGCAGGGTGGGTTCAGACGAGGAAGCGAATGCCAAAACTGCAGGGAAAAGTAGAACTAGCCAGCAGCAGAGAGCTGGAGAGGCGAGTGGTTTAAGCTGGCGTTCCTGGGGCTGTGTGCGGAGTGATATAAATCCTCATCAAGACAGACACTTGTGTATGATTTGCCTTGATTAACGGGTTTCCTATTCTTTTCCTGTTTGTCCATTTGTTTTTTTCTCTCCTGTTTCCCGTATTATTATTTTGTTTGTTTGTTTGTTTTTGCTCTCTGGGAATGCCTCTTCTCCTCTCCTCTCTCTCTCTCGCTGCATCTTCCTCCCTCTCCTCTCCTCCACCCTCCCTCCCTTACTCCTCCTCCCCATCTTTCCCATCCACCCCTTCCTCCTCCATGAGCAGTGGCCGCATCCATTACACTGAGATGTATGAAATGCTGACTCTCATGTCACCACCGCTAGGCCTCGGCAAGAGATGTCCCTCCAAAGTGGCCTATAAGGTAGACCAACCCTTCCTTCCTTCCTTCTGGGCTAGCGCTGAGGGGGAGGGGGAACTGTTGAATACTCAGGAAGATCCAGCCTGGTTTGATTTAATCAGAAATCACATGCCCCATAAGGAGAGGTACTGTCCACTCTGACAGAGCTCTGTTTTGGGTCTGACACACTCACCAGGACACCCAGGGATGTAGCATTTCTATTATGGGAAAGGATGGAAATCTGACTCAGTATAAGGATGGGAAGTGGAAGGATAATACAGGCCTTTTGCAGTAGAGACAATTGGACAGCCCCCACAGGTGGGATTGATAGGGGATCTCTGGAACTAGGCCTCCTCCAAGTGATGGAGGAAACTCCAGGATGTCCCATCACCTACATGACCCTGAACCATACTGCTCCCAGCCCAACTCACTTGGAAATGTTGAAATGAGAAGATGGTAGGCTATGAGGGTTCCTCCTGTAGGCCTGGACGTGCAGTGATCATGGTGTGCCAGCCTGGCACTAGTTCCCCAGGGAGAGCTCGTGCAATCTGGAAAGAGAACACTCCATGCTGAGGTTGAGCTGGTCAGAGTCCCATCCCTTTGCCAGCTGGGGCTTTTTACCTTTGGGCGCTAGAATGACTATCTTTAACTGACCCTTTGATTGCTCTGCTGGTGCAGTGCCCTCTGCTCTTGCCTCTGGGAGGCACTCTAGAACCTGCTGGCCAGCTGCATGGGATGTGTGGTGTGGGAGGAAGCTGTGAATGGGACAGGAGCTATGCAATGTTGAGCTCTGGGCAGGCTGGCCCAAAAAGATATGCAGAGTCAGATACCCTGTTGGAGACAAAACTCAAAGAGAATTACGAGGGAGACTCCAAGATCAGGGGCTAGGATACTTGGTTCAAAAGCCACTGGAGGATCTCCCCGGAACTTGGCTTCTAGACTTCCCCTACTGAATGCTGATAGTGTCTGCCGTGTTCCAGCTAGCAACAGCTTCTGCACCCACATATTCCTCTGTAGCTGCTAACACTCGCACAAGCACTCTCTCTTGCTCCCACGTACACCCCTGCTAGCGTTGTGGCTGGGTGAGAACCTACGTGCCCAGGAGAACTGCTGTGCATGATGCAGCAGGAAGCACTAAGGATGGGATGGATGTGGGTCGGTGTGGGAGAGGGAAATCCTGATGTATACACAGAGCAAAATATACTCTCTGGAAAGTGGATCTGGCCATTTGATTTGTCCCACTCTGGGTGAAGGGAGCATGGCCTGCCTCTCCTGCCTTGGTCGCCTTCCTCTCTCTCCCCGGCTGCCCTCTCTCTATCTCCCCCTTGGATAAGTTGGATCCTATGCATGTGTGATCATATGCCAGCAAATGTCATCTCTGAAAGACTCAAAAAGGGGGCGCCAGGATGTTGCATACTAGGCAAGCCAGCCAATCAGAAGTGCCCATGGTTTAGGGTGTCCCCAGGGGATGAGGCAGAAGCTGGATTGCAAAGCTGCTGTGAAGCAGGAGATGGAACGATCCCCCGGGGCTGTCTCCCACTCAGTAATTTCCAGAGCCGAATCCCTGAGTTTTCAGGAGTCCTTTCAGAAAGCACAGGGAACACCCCCTCACTCCCCAGGCTAAGGGGTTGCTCTTGGGCTGTAGCAGAAGGTCCTGCAGAGCCAAATGACAGGCATAGGAAGGCAGTGAGCTGGAATATTGGGGGTGGAAGGAGCTGGAATGGGAGGGAGGGGCTGATCCTTGCCCTTCTTTTTTTGCCTGTGCTGTTTTACGTGCTCTCTTGCTTTTTCCCCTCCTGCCTGCTCAGTGTGTTTTTCGATATTGTTTTTTGCCTGCTGTTTTTTTTCTTTCTTGCGCAGAGGCTGGTGCTGATGAACATGCCTGTGGCCGAGGACATGACGGTCCATTTCACCTCCACCTTGATGGCGCTGATCCGAACAGCACTGGACATCAAAATCGCTAAAGGTGACGGTGGGGAGCAGCGGCACGAGGATTCAGGAGTGGTCAGTGCAGACGGCGGGAGGGGTGGCGGAGCTGATTTATTTATTACATTGGCAAGGGGCAGGGGGCCGTTCATTCAGTCCTATCTGCTTCCTCTGGCAGGCTGAGCAATATGTACTGCCATCACGGGGACACAAAGGGCAAAGTGTGGGATCATTGCTCTGGGGTCAGATGCAGGGATGGAGGAAATTGCTAGTAAGAGAAGGCAAGAGAGAAATCAACCCCAGTCTGCGGCTGGCTCTGTAACCTTTCCAGTGTGAAACTATCTTCGGGTCCAGAAGGAGCTGCTTTCCTCATAAGTACTGATGCTGCCCTCTTCCATGATGGGCAGCTTTCCACTTGAAGCTGTGGTGCTCAGAAAGCAGGAATGTATCTCCTGGCCATGACAGCCAGAGGGAGAGATGTAGGAGGAGAGCTCCCCTCCTCCTAGCAGAAGAGAATCACAAAAACCGACCCCAAGTACCTGATGTTCTCTAGCTACCTCTTTTGCCCAAAGGGCAGAAAGTAGCATTCACAGGAGCCTGTGGAAGTCACACCCTGCGCTCAGCAGCCTGTGGGAGCTTGAAAGGTGGGGGAGAGTGGGTGGAGCCCTGGAGGGAGACCCCTAGAAAGGGAAATATTTAAAATAACCCTTATGAGGATGTGGAAATTACTTCACTCCAATACTCTGCCCATTCTTGGTCCATGACAAGAGACAAGTAGAAAGTCCAATGGACAGGGCATGGTACTGGGTTTCTTGGGGGCCAGGTGTAAGAGACTGAAAGCAACCCCGATTTCACAGCTGTCCAGTGGCCTGTGTGAACGTGAACTGGAGTGGGAACGTGAACAGCCACGGGGCCATGGGAGAAGTATCCATGTCGCCAGCAAACTGGCGCCCTTCTTGACAGCCTCAGCTAAGAGGCCATGGTCTGAATGGGTCTGGGGGGGTGGAATTAGCTTCTCATCCCAGAGGTGGCTGCACCAGGTGAAATGTGAAGCCCATGGGTAAGGCCATATAGGGAAGCTTGCAGTGGCTCTGCCTGGTGTAACGATGCTGGCTTTGGTGGTACCCAACTGAGAGTACCAATTCAGGACAAATTGCTTAAAGCAGGGCAGTTACAGTCCAAGGCTGGGGTTCCTTTGCACACCAAGGCAAACCAAATCAGCCAAACAGAGAAGACTTCGGTTTTATTGCACTGGCTAACCATAAGTCACACAAGCAATTCCCTTAGACACTCCAGTTTCCCAGTATCACCACCACTGCCACTCATTATGTGGATGAATGGTTAAGAAAACCAATACCTCCGTAAAAGAAAAAAGGTTCTCCCAATCCCAAGGGACCAAGCCCCAGACCCAGGTCAATATACAAATCAGATCTTACCCATAAATCATGCTGTTGCCAATACTTTAGAATCTAAAATCTAAAGGTTTATTCATAAAAGGAAAAAGATATAGATGAGAGCTAGAATTGGTTAAATGAAATCAATTACATACAGTAATGGCAAAGTTCTTGGTTCAGGCTTGTAGCAGTGGTGGAATAAATTGCAGGTTCAAATCAAGTTTCTGGAGTACATCCACAGTTGGGATGAGTCATTCAGTCCTTTGTTCATAGCTTCAGTTTGTAGCAAAGTCCCTGGAGAGGCAAGAAGCAGGATTGAAGACAAGATGGAGGAGATGCAGCAGCCTTTTATAGTCTTTTGTTATGTGGCCTTTCTTTCTTTGTTCCAAAGACAAGCATTCCAGTACATGGCATGAAAAAACCTTAGAGTTCTTTCCATAGGCATGTCTCTGCATGCATTGCTGAGTCATAAGGTATATCTGCCTTCTTTCAGTGGGTCAGTTGTATAGCTGATGGCCCTTAATGGGCCATCAAGCAGGCTAGGCAGTGCTGATGCTAAACTTTCTGGGGTGTCACCCAGAAGCACAGCACAAGTTTGAAATACAGACAGTATAGAGCCAAAACTTATAACTTTAAATACAAAAATGATACACACATACAGACAGCACAATCATAATCAGCAAATCACAACCTTTCAGTAGACACCTTACATGGCAATCTTTGTACAATATTTGCTGCAAATACATACAGTGGTTGCAACAATGATCTATATGGTTGCAGGTTATGTCAGTAACATCACACCTGGGTAACCCTTGTTCTCCCGGGTTGTCAATACCTTTCACCAGCACTTAGTTTAAAGGAAGAGACAGTGGGCTAGCAGCAGGTGTGTGGGGGATGGAGGGAGGGAGATCTGCACTGGGTGAAAGGCTTTTATGTGGATTTGATTTCCCTTCTAGCACTTTATGCCATTGGATGTTCCCATTCAGAGTTGCCACTTGGTAGTGGCTCTGTCTCTCAATTATGGCTGCATGGTGCCATATCATTTAAAAGCAAATCCATCTTAACTTTAGAGAAGGAAAGGATTACGTTCAGCTATGCCCAGGGCATGGAGCTGGACTTATAGGGTATGTCTACACTGCAGCTGGACACCAGCAGCTGGCCCCTGCCAGCTGACTCAGGCTTGGGGCAAGGGGCTGTTTAACTGCTGTGTAGACATTTGGGCTTGGGCTGTAGCCCGAGCTCTGGGAGCCTCCCACCTCGCAGCGTCCTAGAGCCCAGACTTCAGCCTGAGCCCAAACGTTTACACCGCAATTAAACAGCCCATTAGCCCGAGTCTAATCAGCCTGAGTCAGCTGGCATGGGCTGGCCATGAGTTTTTAGTGGCAGTAGCAGTCAAAAAAGCTAACAGAACATTAGGAACCATTAGGAAAGGGATAGATAATAAGACAGAAAATATAATGCCACTATTTCAGTCCATGGTATGCCCACACCTTGAATACTGCATGCAGTTCTGGTCATCCCATCTCAAAAAGGATACATTAGAATTGGAAAATGTACAGAGGAGGGCAACAAAAATGAAAAAGGGTATGGAACAGCTTCCATGTGAAGAGAGATTGAAAAGACTGGGACTGTCTGGCTTGAAAAAGAGATGACTAAGTGGGGATATGATAGAGTCTACAAAATCATGAATAGTGTGAAGAAAATGAATAGGGAAGTATTATTTACTCCTTCATATAACACAAGAACCAGGGGTCACCCAATGAAATTAATAGACAGCAGGTTTAAAACAAAAGGACGTACTCCTTCCCACAACACATGGTCAACCTGTGGAACTCGTGGCCAGGGGATGTTGTGAAGACCGAAAGTATAACTGGGTTCAAAAAAGAATTAGATCAGTTCATGGAGGATATATGTAACAATGACTATTAGCCAAGACGGTCAGGGATGCAACCCCAAGCTCTGGGTGGCCCTAGCTTCTGATTGTGAGAAGCTAGGAGTGGACAACAGGGGGTGGATCACTCGATGACTGCCTGTTCTGTTCATTCCCTCTGAAGCACCTGGCACTGGCCACTGTCAGAAGACAGGGCACTGGGCTAGATGGACCATTGGTCTCACCCAGTATGGCCATTCTTATGTTCAGTGTAGACATACCCATAAGGACCTCCCGTCCTCCCTGCAGCCCATCCTATCGGTAGTCTTGAGGACCCATTCTATCTCTCTGTTCCAGGTGGTGCAGACTGGCAGCAGTTGGATTCAGAGCTGCAAAAGGAGATTCTGGCCATCTGGCCTCACCTGTCCCAGAAGATGTTGGATGTACTAGTGCCCCTGCCAAAAAGTGAGTCTCCTCCTTCTGCATCATTGCTGCCAACTTCTCACAATGCCAGGGTGCAGGAGGCATCTCCCGCAAGGGGAACAGAAACATGGCAATAGCAGCACGTTGCTTAAGGAGAAGCCCAGAGGAGATTTTCTCTAACACGAGCAAAATTTCTCCTTTCTCCACCCCAATACCCTGGACCCGCTTGGAAAATAAATAGCATGCAGTGATCTTCTCAGATCAAACCCCTTTGATCAGGGGGATCCTCTGACCCATATGTGTGTGGGGGGGGAGAGGATTGTTTGTTCCCCCTTTCTGTTGATGGTGTTACAGCAACTGCCTGATGAGGCTGCGTATCTCCAGTGTTTCATTACTGTAATTCTAAGCTGTCCACCTCCACACTGTCCTAAATCTGGAGGGGTTTCCACCCACAATGCTTGGTCTTTTAATTCCATTTCTTCTGGAGCAGTGAACAGAGTTTGTCTTTTAAGGATCAGGAGAGTAAGATGGGTATCATGAGATCGCAAAGGGGTGGGCAATAGAGTCTTCAGACCTTCCCACCTATTGATTCTGCTAACATAAAAGTATTCCCCTTACGCTTGCAGCTTCTGACCTGACGGTGGGCAAAATATATGCAGCCATGATGATCATGGACTACTATAAGCAGAGCAAAGCAAAGAAGCAGAAGCAGCAGCTGGAGGAACAGGTGAGGTTCAACCACTGCAAGAGTTGGCTGGTGCTTTTTGGCTGTGGGGAGAGCGGAGAGCTCACACTGCCTTCAGAGCAAGGGTTCTGTATCAATGTGGCCTTCAGACAAGATGCTGACCACACACAGATTCTCGACCTGCTGGCAGCAAGTGGCTGGCACAGCACTAAGACAGTGACCATCTGAAGGTTTAAGGGATGGGTGAGTGAAGGAGATGACGGGTAAAAGAAGAGGTGAGTGATTTAAAGCAAATGTATTCGTAGCAGTGTAGAGGTTATACTAGAGAGATAGAAGATGGATTCAGAAAGGGGGAGCATTGTCATGCTTTTAACCTTCTGTACAAGGGATTTCTTTTTTATGCAGCAGAAATGTTTTGCACTTTAAACAGACTCAGTCTGTTTATTTTTTATTACAGAAAAACGCCCCTATGTTCCAGCGCATGGAGCCTTCATCTCTGCCTCCAGAGATCCTTTCTAATGCCAAAGCTTTGCCTTACGTCCAGCAGGACACCCTTTCAGGCCTGTAAGTATAGCCCTTAAATATCTGTAGAATATCTGCTCTGGTATTTCTGTTCCTACAGACATTATTTTATTTCCTGAATGAATGGCACTGGAGGTTCAGATAGGGGTAGTAGGCAGAGCCCAGGGGAAAAGGAAATCCTGGTGGTCAGCAGAAACATCTCGATCATTGTAGGATGAGTCCAGAAGTATGAGTTTCTGGTGTGTTTTTATTAGTGTTACCAAAGGACCACAAAGAGCCGCATTTCAGCCCATGGACAGCATCAACATGTATCCAGCCACATAGACATAGAACTGTGAGAATAACTGTTTTTTCAGTTCGTTGGCAGTTCCAAAAAACTGGAAAAATATTTCCATTCACACACCAAACCTGAAATGTCTCGGACTTTTCAATGAATTGAAAAAGTTGGGAAACTTCTCAAATGTTTCATTTTGGATCCTTTTAATAAGAGCAAAGGAAATGAAGGTCTAGAGCAGGGGTTCTCAAACGGGGGGTCATGACCCCCTCAGGGAGTCACAAAATGGTTACATGGGGGTTGCGAGCTGTCAACTCCATGGAGCTGACAGCCTCAAGCCCTCATTAAATTAAATTTTTAATTTAATTCATTTTTAATTTTTAAGGGGGAGAGGGGTCATACTCAGAGACTTTCTGTTTGAAAGGGGTCACCAGTACAAAAAGTTTGAAAACCATTGGTCTAGAGTCACAGAAAATAAGGAGGAAGAGCCCCCCCCCATACACCCAATATCCTCGTGGTTAGAGCACTTACCGGGGATGTGGTAGACTCAAGTGTGAATCATTCAGGGACAGGGCCTTGAACCCAGGTCTCCTGGGTGAGTGCCTACCCCCCAAGGTATAAGCGATTTTGAAGTGGGGTGCACTCAGTCTGCAGTTGTCCCACTGTTGCCCTTTTGAATCTTGTCAAAAAAAATTCAGAAGTTGTGTATTGATAATGTCGTTCTTACATTTTCAAACTTATTTTCTTTTTTTACTTGGGCCAAAATCATTTGCCGAAATCACCATGAATTTGCAAATACTTTCAGTTGTCCCAAATCTGCATTTTTTCAGCAGACAAATTTCACTAAGCTCTATGTAGACAGCACTGAAAACCCAGCATGGCATTAGCAGAACAACCAGCAGTACGATCAAGTAGGACTAGTATGCGCCTGGGACTGGTAAAGAGATAGTGAGCTTTTCACTTCAAGGTCCCTAGTTTAAAACCAGGTCAAGATTAGTAGTGACTATAAGTCAAAACTATTCCGATGCAAAGGGAAGATAGGAAGAGGCCAATATGGCTTCATCAGGTGCTCTTTAATTACCTGAAAATCAAAAAGGAATCCTACAGAAAGTGGAAACATGGTCAAAATGATAAGGAGAAGTACAGAAGAACAGCACAAGCATGTAGGGACAAAATCAGAAAGGCTAAGGCACAAAATGAGTTACATGAAGAAAGGACATAAAAGCAATAAGAAGAGGTTCTTTACATACATTAGGAGCACGAGAAAGACAAAGGAAAGTGTGGGCCCTCTACTTACTGGGGAAAGAGAGCTAATAACTGATGACATGAAGAAAGCTGAGGTGCTTAATGCCTATTTTGCTTTAGTCTCCACGAAAAAGGTGAATGATGACCAGATACTCAACACAAGTAATACTGATAAGCAGGGGAAGGAACACAAGCCACAATAGGGAAAGAGCAGGTTAAAGAATGTTTGGATAAGTTAGATGTGTTCAAGTCAGCAGGGCCTGATGAAATTTATCTTCGGGTTCTTAAGGAACTAGCTGACCCAATCGTGGAGCCATTAGCAATTATCTTTGAGAATTCTTGGAGGGCAGGGGAGGTCCCAGAAGACTGGAGAAGGGCAAACATAGTACCTATCTTTAAAAAGGGGAACAAGGAGGACCTAGGGAGGTATAGACCGATCAGCCTAACTTCAATACCTGGAAAGATACTGGAGCAAATTATTAAACAATCAGTTTGTAAGTACCTGGAAGATGATAGGGTTGGAAGTAATAGTAAGCATGGATTTGTCAAGTACAAATTATGTCACACCGACTTAATTTCCTTCTTTGATAGGACAACTGCCCTAGTGGATGAGGAGAAGCAGTAGACATGATATTACCTTTATTTTAGTAAGGCTTTTGACACAGTCCCCACGTGAAATTCTCATAAGCAAACTAGGGAAATGTGGTCTAAATGAATTTACTATAAGGTGGGTGCACAACTGGTTGAAAGACCATACTCATAGAGTAGTTATCAATGGCTTGCTGTTACATTGGGAGGGTGTATTCCCACAGGGGTCAGTCCGTAGTCCGGTACTATTCAATATTTTGATTAATGACTTGGATAACGGAGTAGAGAGCATGCTTATAAAATTTGCAGATGACACCAAGCTGGGAGCAGTTGTAATCACTTTGGAGGACAGGTTAAAATTCAAAATTGACAAATTGGAGAATTGGTCTGAATTCAACAAAATGAAATTCAGTAAGTTCTTCACTTAGGAAGGAAAAATCAAATACACAAAATGGGGAATCATTGTCTAGGTGGTAGTACTGCTGAAAAAGATCTGGGGGTTATAGTGGACCATGAACTGAATACGAGTCAATGTGATACAGCTTCAAAAAAGGCTAATATAATTCTGGAGTGTAACGAGAGGCATGTTGTCTGTAAGACACAGAAGGTAATTGTTCAGTTCTACTTGGCACAGGTGAGGCCCCAGCTGGGGTACTGTGTGCAGTTCTGGGTGCCACAATTTAGGAAGGATATGGACAAATTGGAAAAAGTCCAGAGGAGAGCAACAAAAATGATAAAAGGTTTAGTAAACATGACTATGAGGAAAGGTTGAAAAATCTGGGCATGGTTAGTCTGGAGAAAAGAAGACTAAAGCGGGGACCTGATAACAGTCTTCCAATATCTTAAGAGCTGCTATAAAGAGTCTGGTGATCAGTTGTTCTCCATGTTCATGGAAGGTAGGACAAGATGTAATGAGCTTAATCTGCAGCAAGGGAGATTTAGGTTAGATATTAGGGAAAACTTTCTAAGGGTAGTTAAGCTCTGGAATAGCCACCAAGGAAGGTCGTGGAATCCCCATCATTGGAAGTTTTTAAAAACCAGTTGGACAAACACCTGTCAGGGATGATCTAGGTTTACTTGGTCCTGCCACAGTGTAGAGGGCTAGACTTGATGACTTCTCAAGGTCCTTTCTATCCCTAAATTTCTAGGATTCTAAGTCCTTGCCATCTGATTGCTGTTTGGCTCATGTGAAGTGAGCGCATGGTCTCAACCTTTCTCCCAGTAGGCAAGCACCACCATAGCCGGTGGCAACTGTATCAGTCTCAGCAGAGAGGCCAAGGGATAAATGAGAAATGTGGCATAAAGACTGTGTTACCCTCTCGTCCCTAGAGGTGGTCCCTCTCGGTCAGAGTTGAAGGCCATTGCAGCACAGTATGAGGAAGCTTGCCCTGACTCTACTCTTGCTGTACCATTTCTGAGAGTCAGTGTGCACTTCAGTCCGGGAATCTAGTGGCTTTCGCCAACTCTAAATTCACCTGAAAAAATTTTAAAAGAGGAAAAGAAAAAATCAATAATGCTTGAACATGACTGACACTTCTGTCCTGAGTGGCACAACACCCTGTTCTTCAGAGACAGTGCAGCCACCAGGCACGTGCATGTCACATTAGTAATGCCATCCCCATAATCGCAGGCATCCCTGGGGAAGCCATCCCTGTACTACTGCACCACCGTTAGCTGCAAAAGAACTGGACTGCTTCACAGAGAAACAAAATGTCAATCTAGGAACAGTAAAGCTCTTGTGATTGTCAGCCAACCATGACCGCCAGGTGGAGGCTCATTTTGGAACTGTCACTGTGCTCCCACATTGCAGGTGGCACAACGGGTGTCCCTTTTCAGTGACGTGCCAGTTGTCAGGACAGTACTCAGGAATGCCAGGTTGAAGTTTGTATGGGAGATGAGAAGTTGTTAATTTCAATTCACAGCGTACCCACCAAAGGAGCGCCTTTAGCCAGGAGAACTTTGAGAATGCAGTGCTGAGTGAAATGAGGTCGCCTTTTTCTCTTTTAGAGGTTTAAGTCAGAGAGGCTGTCAGTGATCGCAGCATGAAGATTTGTTCTCTCTCTCTGTCTCTCTGAAGTTGGAATATCTTTGCAGGAGCAGCCGGAGTGGGTACCCGTCGCTGAGTCCACTCTCTCCTCAAGAGATATTCCAACTGGCTTGTATGGATTCGACACATGGGCAGTTCCAGGAGCAGCAGTCTCTGGTAAACCAATGCCCTACCTTTAATGTAGTTCCTTTATGGTCTCAGCACCACTGCCCTGCTCTGTTTCCAAAAGGTAGTTCCAATTTTATTGCCCCAACCTGCGGGCATGGGCGGTCCCACACACATGCACACCGCTCAAAAACCTTCTTGGATCCATGGTTCTCAACCTGTTTCCATTGTGGACCACATATGCAGCCCACAACGTGTTATACTACATCCAGTACTACCTATATGGCCCTGAGCATGTCACATGGGCTGAAACTCTGTGCTGATTGGGCCGCAAGCAGCCTGTGGGCCACAGGTGGAGAACCACTGGTCCAAGCAATAATACCAACCCTCTTGCTACTTCTTCCCTCCATCCCCCGCCCACTCCCCTACCCCTACCCTGATTTTGGGAAACAAATGCTTTGACAGCATCCTCCTGCTTGGCAGTGGGAAGTGTGGATCTCTTGTCACTGACAATGTAAGGTCACGATGTGCCGGCTTCTGCCAATAGGGGATCAATAGCAGGAGCAAAAGAGGGAGAACACTGATCTCTTAACTATCTTTTGGAACCCACTGTAACAAATTAAGACGTATTCCTGTCTAAGGGCCTGATCCAAAGCCCACTGCAGTCAGTGAGAGTATTTCCATTCATTGATTTCAGTGGGGTTTGGGTCCAGTCCTAAAATAGGTCACACCAGGATGGCCCTACATAAAAGGAATATGGAAACCCATTTCATGCTAGATCCTTCTCTAGAATTGCTTTTAACATGGTTTTAACCTTTGAGTCCTTCCATTGTAAGGCAGGTGGGCTTCAGCTGGCTCTTCACGCATGCAGCACTCTAAGGGCCCTGCTTCCTCCCCCATGTATAGTGCATGGGCTCCTCTGGCTACTTGACTAGTGGTCCAGTAGTCTTTTGGGAGAAAGAGAGCCCATGTTTGTATGGCTGTACTGAGCATGCACAAGCGTTCTGAGCCCATCTTGGTATGTTTCAGATCGTGCACAGGCCTGGTTTGTAGGGAGTGTGGAGATGCAAAATGTACACACACCACATATTGACAGGTAGACCCAGATGGCCAGCTGGTGTAAATCAGCAGGACTCCATTGGAGCTATGCAAGTTTACAGCAGCTGAAGATCTGGCCCGACATGTTAATCAGAGCTACTAAGGATGCCATGTGCCTGGTGCTGTTTAACTATGTTTCTAAAGAACATCTGAGCAGCCCATTGTTCCTCCTCTCTCTGTTTCTGGGCCCAGGACATCAGTGCACAGGAAATATCACAGACTGGGAGGTGCTCTAAGACTTTGTGATGCTGTAGTACAATGGATTGATATAATGCAGTAAACTATCCTTTTCTTCACAGGTCGATTCCTTTTATTAAATACTCATTTCAGTGGGTACCCTGTGCTGAACGATGGTATCGGCTGCTTTGGGATTCGTGTTCATCTTGTTGTCAGTGCTGGTGTCCATTATCGAAACTGAACTGTTGAACTGTGTTGCACAAACGTGAACATACACATATGCCCACATTCCAGTCAGCAGCACTAGTGTCTGTGTATGTGTATATATGTCCACGTGTGTGCATTGGGCACCACCCTTACACTTGTTGGACTGCAGTATTGTATCACTGTACATTTCCAGTCTGATTTGTATGCTTCTCAGAGTTTGTAGCACTATCTCTGTGAATTCTGTATCACACACACAGCACCTCTCCATACAATTCAGCCCTTCAGCCAAAAACGGAAACTGCCTGGTCAACCTCTTGTGGAGACTGCTGGCTATGAAGGAGGGGGTCTCTGAATTCATCCCTTCTATTGTCACTTCCTGATGATGAACCACATCTATCGGATGTCACTTCCTGGCAACCCAAAATAGTAGCACTTGCTTCCGTTTTTCCTCTTTGACCAAAACAAAAGAGATTTTTAAAGCCAGAAATTAACCAAAATATACAAATGTGACATTGATTCATTTAACTTGGACATGACTGGAAAAATCTTTTAGAAAATCAAAACTTAGAAGATTCTGCAAGCTTAAAAAAAGGAAATAAAAGAAAACTAAGCAGCAGAAGGGTAGATATTCCAGGGAGCTAGAAAAATCAGTCTTGGTTTTCCTTCTCTCATTGCTAAAATAAAAAAGTAGTGAAGTTTACTTGGGTGTCAGCCAGCGCAGGAACCTGTGAGCTGGGTCTCTGTAATGGAGCCTGAGACTGAAATGGCTATTAATACCAAATCCAGCCATTCTCAGTGTTTGGCCAACCAAAAAACTGCACTCTGGTCCTGAGATTTGAAAGAGGCAGGTTCCCTTCCTGTCAAGTGGTTCCCAGTCCGACAGGAGCACAGACACTGGCAGGAGAGGAGTGGTGACCTAATCAAACAAAATCCCACGAGCTTGGCTGTGTGTTTATTTCCAGGAGCCAGAGGTTAGAGAGTTTCAAAGCGTGCAGCCCTCTAACCGTGGCAACTATCTCCCCGTGGACACTCAGGAGCGCGCTGTATCTGGGAGGGCCTCCTCCATGCCACGCCTGACTGTGGATCCCCAGGTAACACCAAACAAAACCATAGCCAGACAAGCAGAAGTGGAAGTACATGGCTGTAGCTATCTGATATGAAAAGAGAACCCATATTTTTCCCTGTGATGTGTTTGATGCTGCACTGCCAGGCCCTACTGCAGTGTGCCAGGTATCGCTAGTGCTTTTCCGGTGGGTCTCTATCTGGAGGGCATTGGGAAACTGTCTATCTTAGGTGCTGACATGGCCCCCATTCCTACTGTACCTGAGCACCCCACAGTCCGTACTGTAGTTACCCTCACAACACTCCTGGGAGGGTGATGCTATTATCCCCATTGTACAGATGGTGAACTGAGGCACAGAGAGACTTGCCCAAGGTCACACAGGAAGCCTATGGTGAAACAGGGAATGGAACCCGGATCTCCCAAGATAGAACCCAAGCCACTGGACCATCCTTCTGTTCCCCCTAGCACACCCCCATTGTAGTTCAGCAGGACTGGTTCATTGGTGTTTCATTCAACATGCAACACTTTCAAAGTATCCCTCCCCACCTGACAAACATTTGTACTGACAATTACCCAATTTCTTCTTTCCTTCTTCTGCTGTTGTCCCCAAACATATGCACACGTGTCTGGCCCTGGGTAGTCTGTCCTGATCAGTCCAGGCCATGCTCCATCTCTTTGTTTGTCTGCCTGGTTTTTCTGTCTGTTTGTCTCGTATTCTGTTTTGACCGAGACATGAAAGCTTTTCTCTGGTTGTTTTCATAACCCTTTGGCACGGAGTATCAGGACCTCATATTTCTTCAGTAGTGGGGACAGTATCAACAGGCCCTTCCATGCCAAAGGGGGTGGGATGCAATGTTCCTAGTACTTTCTTTGGGTTAAATCCACATTGCTTGTCTACAGTGGCCCTTTGGGGAGTGGGGAGATAAGGAGAACTTTGCTCTGCTGATGCTACCGAGTGAACTGGTAATTTGGCACCTGGTAATGGATGGATGGATGTTTAATGGCTCTTTGTTGTATCTTTCCCAAATACTGCCTGCACAATCATCCCCAAATCGTCTGAGACAGTCCAAATGGACGCAGAAGCTGCTCTACCATCAGGCACAGAGGGGACTGACTATCTCTGGGAGGAGTGGCTGAACACAGTGTGGGGAAGGGAGGCAATATGGCAACAGCACCAAGGGACTGGAGGGAAATGGAAGGAAATAGCTTTGTTTTAAAGGGAAAAATGCACAAGCAGCAAGGGGAGGTGGCGGGAAGCAAGTCAGAAAGAAGGCACAAGAAGAGAAAGGGAGATAAATCCAAGGAGAGGGGATTGGGTGGGAGATAGAAGGGAAGGAAAAGAATGGATACAAAGATGGAGAAGGGAAAAGCAGATAAAGAAAGGCAAGAAAAATACAAGCAGGGACAAGAGAAGACAACAGTGGAGAAAGGGAAGAAAACAAGGGTTGGATTACAGGAGGGGAAAGAAATGGTGAACAGAAGAGGAGAAGCATGGAAACTGTAAAGGATCCTTTGAGATGAGAGAGGAGAGGGAATGGGGAGGAATAAGGTGGCAGAAGGGATGGAGGGATGGAAGAGAAATGGTGTAAGGGGGGTGAAGGATATGGAGAGTGTATAAAGTTAGAAGGGCAGGTAGTCGGCTATGAGAGCAACAAGAGAGAGGGCAGATGGGGAAGGGCATGGGATGAAGGACAGGATGGTGGGCTGGTAAGAAGGGGACAGGCCGAGGAGAAGTACATGGAAATATGGCAGTAGTTATGCAAATACATTGAAAAGGAGAGAGACATGGGAGCAAATAAGCCAATAGGAGCTTTCCTTTCTCTTCCCTTTTGAATTTCCTTTGCTCTTCTTTTTTCTGTGCTGATTAACACCAGCTGAGAATCTGGCCCTATCTTTTTAATTCAATGGTAGATGCTGGAGCAGCTCTGGAGACTTTGCTGTTAAATTTCCTGCACTCCCTCCTGGAAGGTGTCTGAGCAGGAGACACTGCACTAGTCTTTCTCTGATATTAGACACCTTGACTTCGGAGTGGCCTATCTGCCTCCCCCTGCTGCTGCTGGCTTCCATTAATCATCCCATGGGGTGCATTTCCAGGTGGTTACAGACACGAGCTCTATGAGACGATCATTCTCCACCATCCGGGACAAGCGTCCTAACAGCTCCTGGCTGGATGAGTTCTCCATGGAGCGAAGCAGTGAAAACACCTACAAGTCACGCCGGCGCAGTTACCACTCCTCGCTGCAGCTGTCTGCTCGCCGCCTGAATGCAGACTCAGGTGAGGGGGGTCTTTCCCAGAGTACAAGAATCTTCTTCGGTGAGTAATTCACTCCTTTCTGCAGGCGGAGCTTCAGTGTTACTATTGGGTATGGCAGAGTCGTGGAGCACTCTGCCCAAAGACAATGGTAAAGAATCGAGAACTAGAAGTCCAATCCAGTCTAGCTTTATCATCATGCATTGCTCTTCTCATGTGAGATGTGCAGTAGAACAGTATACAGGATTAAATTATACAGTCGGAGAGTTCCACAAGGAGCAAGGAGGTGAGGGAGCTGCTAAGAAATATGGGCAAGGGAGACATATTTTTATGAAATCTGAAAATAGATGGAGAGTCCATGAGCCAGAGAGATGCAGGAGCTGCAAAGAGGAAAGCTACCTTGTATCAGGTGTGGAGATGACAGAAAAGCAGCGGGGGCTGAACAAGCAGAGGGGGCAGCAGGCAGACCAGGGAAGAAATAGTGTTCTATAAAAGTTGCACCTGCAGTCCAAGAGTTGCCAAAATGAGGTGCCAGAACAGCTGCAGCAGGCCAGCTGGTGTCCCATGTTTGGGTCTTGGTCTGGGGTCCCTCCCACTGCGGTCCAGCATTCCTCCAGCTGGCATGGGCCACAAAACATCTGTCTCAGGTCCCTATGATTGGGCTACCAACCAGGCCCTTGCTCCAGTGTCCATCTGGCTCAGCTCTACTCGGTGTGGGGTGTTCTTCCTCTAACCCTGAAGGGGGCCACCCCCGTCCTGGTCTCCTGTTGCTCCTTCACGCCGGCAGCAGCATGTACAGGAGTTGTGCTGAGCCACTAGCACTCTTCTACAGCAGCAATGCCATCTGTCCCCTGTCCCAGGCAGCATCAGGATTGGCAGTGGTCAAGTTTGCCATCCCTGCCTTACATGAGTGGCTACAGATCCTCAACTCTGGCTCCCACTATAGGTGCAAAGGATTCACTGCAGCACCAGTTGAGTTTGGTGCCACTGGCTTTCTGATTGGCAAGTGCTATTTATGTGAAGGAGAAGAGGGGGCTATGCAGGGATGGGCCAAAACAATGGCAAAATGGTTTGGTGTATATCCATGAGCTGCCCCAAGAGGGAGTGAGAAGTAGAGAGAAATCAGGTCTGTAAGCTAAGCTGGAGTCAGTCTGTAGAAGACTTGAGAAACCAGGTGTGAACTGGATCCTGATGTGACCAGGGAGCCAGTGGAACTGTATGGAGACAGGGCTGCAGCATTCATAGAATCATAGAATATCAGAGTTGGAAGGGACCTCAGGAGGTCATCTAGTCCAACCCCCTGCTCAAAAGCAGGACCCATACCCAATTAAATCATCCCAGCCAGGGCTTTGTCAAGCCTGACCTTAAAAACTTCTAAGGAAGGAGATTCCACCACCTCCCTAGGCAACGCATTCCAGTGTTTCACCACCCTCCTAGTGAAAAAGTTTTTCCTAATATCCAACCTAAACCTCCCACACTGCAACTTGAGACCATTACTCCTTGTCCTGTCCTCTTCCACCACTGAGAATAGTCTAGAACCATCCTCTCTGGAACTACCTCTCAGGTAGTTGAAAGCAGCTAACAAATCCCCCCTCATTCTTCTCTTCCGCAGACTAAACAATCCCGGTTCCCTCAGCCTCTCCTCATAACTCATGTGTTCCAGACCCCTAATAATTTTTGTTGCCCTTCGCTGGACTCTCTCCAATGTATCCACATCCTTCTTGTAGTGTGGGGCCCAAAACTGGACACAGTACTCCACATGAGGCCTCACCAATGTCGAATAGAGGGGGACGATCACATCCCTCGATCTGCTCGCTATGCCCCTACTTATACATCCCAAAATGCCATTGGCCTTCTTGGCAACAAGGGCACACTGCTGGCTCATATTCAGCTTCTTGTCCACTGTCACCCCTAGGTCCTTTTCCGCAGAACTGCTGCCTAGCCATTCGGTCCCTAGTCTGTAGCTGTGCATTGGGTTCATTCTGCACCTCTTGGAGTCTGGTGAGGTGGGACTTGGCAAAGCCATGGAGAAGAGAGTTGCCATGGCTCAGGCATGGATGAGAATTTCCGCTGAAAGTGAGGCAGTGGCTTGCATTGGCATCGTTGTGGAGCGGGTGATGAGCAGGTTTACAGGCACGGGCGATGTGGGAGGAGAAGGAAAGTTCAGATGCTAAGATTACAGGCAGTGGAGGCAAATGGGAGGTTTGTGCCAAGAAGGCAGGAGGTAGAGTTGTGATTGAGGATGGCCAGGCGTTCCCCTGAAAGAAGCTGCGACAGAGTCCTGGTGTTTACTTGGTTCAGACAGGTCGAAAGTACATGGGGCGCGGCTCACCAAATGCACTTACAGTTCCATCTGGCTGAGAGTGGTGCTGCAGGGAAGCATAAAGGTGGAGAAAAGTTGACTGAGAAGGAGAAGTCACAGAACAGCAACAGGCTGAGAATTGAGCCTTCTGGGGCTTAGTCAAGGTGGTGTCTTGACACAGGAGGAGTCGCCATCAGAGACAGAGAGGAAACAGCCCAATAAAACGAGAGCAGAACCATTGTAGGAGGGAGCAGTACAGTTCAGAAGGTGCCGCAGAAGGAGAAAGTGGTCCATGGTGTCAGAGGACGCACTGAGGCTCTGGAGAAAGAGGAAGGAGAAAGACTTTGTCAGCCCCAAGTAAAGAGGTCATTAACTATCCAGAGGAGAGCAATTTCCATGCTATGAACACAGCCACCGCAGACTGAAGGAAATCACAACGGCTGTCACAAGCACTTTGCTTAGGAGGAAGAGGAGGGTGTAAGAAGATACTAAGCAGTAGAGATACACTCCTCCTTTGGTGGGGTAGAGGGAGCTTTTACAGGATCCTAGGCATGGGGACAGCGCCGCACCTGCCTGGCCTAGGGGAAGTGTTGGTTTAGCAGAATGGAGAGAGTATGAGAGAGAGGGAGCTCTGGACGTTAGAGTTAAGACAACAGCACCCTCCTAGGGTGGTTATGATCTCTGGACCCCCACTTTGAAGAAATTGCAGCAACTGTCCCACTGGGAAGCCTTACAGTCTGGCTTTGTCCTCCCCAGGCCACAGGTCGGAGACACATCGCTCGGGCGGCAGAGAACGAGGGCGATCCAAAGAACGCAAGCACCTGCTGTCCCCGGACATCTCCCGCTGCAACTCGGAGGAGAGGAGTCCTCAGGCAGACGGCGAGTCTCCTGTCCGGCGCCAGTCCAGGTCACCCAGCGAGGGCAGGTCGCAGACGCCAAACAGGCAGGTAGGGATGAAACCAGCAGCCCAAACGCCATTGTTCCAGGCAGGGATCCTGGGGCAGGAAAGGAGGCAAGCAATCATTCCCCCCGGAAATCTGTAAAAACACTGAGATCCCTGCACTCCTATCTCTGGGGTTAGGCAGCCGTTGGTCAATTATTCTGTATATTACGGTAGCGCTGAAAAGTCCTACCTGCCACTGGAGCTCTGTTGTGATAGGGGCTGTGCAAACACATAGCCAGAGACAGACTCTGCCTCCAAAAGCGTCCTAGCTAATTAGACAGGACAGACAATGGGTGGGAGGGGAAACATGGGCACAGACAGGTGATGTGACCTAGGTCACAGAGTCAGTCCATGGCAGACCCTGGACCAGGACGCCTGAGTCCCCATTCAGGACTCTATCCACTAGACCACACAGGGTGTTATTGTATTATCCTAGTGCAACCTGTGTGGTTTGCCTTTGTGAAAGCACAGTGCCCAGGAACGTAAGTGCCTCTTCTGTAAATCTAGCAGGGAACTGGTGGTGGTGGTGATAATAGTACCAAGTCCTATGCCATGTGCCATCAATTAGAAAGCTTATTGTAGTGCTACCAGTAGCTGAGGAAGAGTCTCATTCCTCCATATAGCTCTTTGCCATAGGAGCCCCAGCCACCTTCAACCCATCCCTGTTTAAGTCTAAGGGTTTTTTGCCTTTTCTTCCCTATCATCCCCCCAACCAAGACACAAGCCCAGCTTCTCCAGGGCCTTGCCCCTTGTCCAATCATTTACACCCATGATGTGTGGGTGTGAAATGGTACCATTCTTCTTGGTAGTATTTGACACCCCTTTTCCACTAGTGCAAACAGCTGCCCAAGCAGCACAGCGGGGGAGAATCAGGCCTGTTCATGTGAACAGTTTCTTTGTCAGTGTGTTTGAGAACACCGTTAATTACCACTGACACCATGTGGGGTTGCAGACGTCCGTCCCTGACCTTGTCGGTGCACCTTTGTGATGCAACAAGTGTAGGACTGTGAAATGGATGATTGTGATGCCCAATGCACACCATTGTGAGATCACTGAAGGAAAGTGGGAGCAGCTGAGACAATTTCCACCTCCGTTTACTCTGTTCTAATTTCCTGAGGCCTGGTCTTCACCAGGAGTTGGTCTATGCTGAAGAGCTACATCAGCGTAGCTCCGTCTCTCAGGGGTGTGAAAAATTCTCACCCCTCAAAGACATAGTCAAGCTGACCCAATCCCTGGTGTAGACAGTGCTAGGTCTATGGAAGAATTCTTCCATCAGTCTAGCTACCGCCTCTCAGGGAGGTGGATTAGCTACACCAATGAGAGAACCGGGGGCACTGCTGCGGCGTTGATGCTGTGGCATAGACGCTTCCCTACATCACCAGAATTCTTCCGTCGACCTAGCGGTGTCTGCAGTGGGGTTAGGTTGATCTTACTCCATTGCATAGAACATGACATTTTTCACAGCCCTGAGCAATGTAGCGAGGAATTTTAGGTGTAGCCCAGGTGTAACTCAAGGTAAAATCCTCGTGAAGACAAAGCAGATTGGAGTATTCACAGGAGTTTGCAGGTTGAGTTCAAGACCAGGCTCTCCCGTGGCTAACTGGATTTAAGAAGACACCTCATATTCTAGGGAAGACACAGCCATGGAGAGATGACTTTTCATCAGGGGCTTCTGAAGGGGCAGGACACAGCTTTTGACCAAACCATCCCATCCCAATTGTGCTGTACACGTGATTGTCTCCTTCCATTTTGCAGGGCATGGGCTCTCTGAGTGAAAGCTCCATCCCCTCTATATCTGACACCAGCACCCCGAGACGAGGCCGCCGGCAGCTCCCTCCAGTCCCACCAAAGCCGCGGCCACTCCTCTCTTATGCCTCCATGATGCGGCACTCCTGTGACACCTCCCCGCAACCTGACGAGAGCGAGGGGGGGTCCCCTCTGTTCTCCCAGGCCCTGGAGACGAACGACACCTGCCTGACCGAGTCTTCCAGCTCTCCGCAGGGAAAGCAGAGCCGGCACTCCACCCCCCAGCGCTACATCTCAGAGCCATACCTGGCCCTGCACGACGACTCCCACGCCTCAGACTGCGGCGAGGAGGAGACGCTCACCTTTGAGGCTGCTGTAGCCACCAGTCTTGGCCGCTCCAACACCATCGGGTCAGCCCCTCCCCTGCGGCACGGCTGGCAGATGCCCAACGGGCACTACAGGAGAAGGAGGAGAGGAGCGGCGCAAGGGGTGATGTGTGGGGCTAGCATCGATGTGCTAAGTGATACGGAAGAAGATGACAAGTGCTAGAGGCCGCTCCCTCCCTCTGTTGCATGCTCTTCGCCACGCGTGGGAATGAAACGAACCCAAAATCAAATGCAGGAGAAATAAAATCTTTGTGCAAAAAAAAATTTGAACCCGCTGACCACTCCCCACTTTTTTTCTGCACAAAGAAGCATTTGATTCGCTTGCACGCCTCTGGTCCAGTAAGGCTCACACACCAGTGGGATGAGTGTGAAACCATGGAAATGCCCCTCCCAAGCAAAAGAGGACTTTATGCCTATGGGAAACCAGAGGATGGATCTGCTGCCAAGCAAAACTCAGCAGGAAGCAGCCAGGACCCAGAGATTTATATGTATTTGCCTTGTTCCCTTGAAGCTTGGCAAAAGATCCCGGCAGGCGGCTTTGAGCACGTTTAATTTTTCCCTTGGGAAGTCAGAGTGGGATGATCGAGACAGATGCGGGGCCCTTCCAGAGACACAGACACCATCACTGGGGTTCTCTTGTGCTGCCCGTGGCTTTTGGTTTGCTTCCCAGATGTGTTAGTGACAAAACTGCCAGGAGGAAGGTGGGGTGGGGGCAGGCGATGGCACTGGGGCCCAGCAGACAGACAGCCACTGCTGTGCATGGTGGGAGGGGATGGGTTCGGGTGAAACCAAAACAAAACAGCTTGTACCATGGGGAGATTGTGGGAGGAGGGGCTGGGGGCAATGCTGCTGAACGTAACCACCTTGCTCATACATATATTATTTATATACTGAGAACTATAGGTATGTGTGTGTGTATATACGGTATGTGTGTGTATATATATTTATATGCTGTATATATAAAGATATACACATGCAGGTATTTGTTTTAGTCAACTGGTGCACGCTATCTTCAGGGCCACTTTTCTCCCGCAGGACCTCTAGCCAGCAGGCGAAGACTTTCTCTTGAGTTACGGTGCCAGGTATGGTATTTTTCCTAACCTGCGTCTTGTTCAGTTGAACAAACGAGGCTGGGTCAGGCTCCTCTTTTCCCCTGCCTGGAAGGCGGCAGACCTGTTGTTTGAAATGCAAAATACAGTTGTAGGTGGATTTAAAACAAAAGAAAACACCTTCCGGGAGATATTAACATGGGTGGCGGTTTTATTTTGGGCTGGGCTGTGATTTTTGCATGTGGTTGAGCACCAGCTAGATTGAGGATCTGAGTGTGTGCCAAGGAAGTTACCACTTCACAGTTTACACTTGGGCACTTATTTGAGTTCCTTGCTGGGCTATGGGACTTTGAAAATCTAGAGAAAGGGGTGGGAATATCTCTTTACACCAATACCTCCCCACTCCCTCTCGTGTGTGCAGCTGGCCTGGCACCATACTCTCCCGTCCTTGCGGCTCAGGTGCCTCTGTGTTTCACTGATGCACGGACAGAGTGTGCACTAGGGGTCTGATCCAAAGCTCACTAAAGTCAGTGGAAGTGTTCCCACTAATATCAGTGGGCTTTGGATCAGGTCCTGATTGATGCCCCTTTGTACTGGCTGAGCGTGAAAGTCTTGTGCACTAGCAAACTGCTTTGGCAAACACAAGCAGACTCTGTCCTAATGAGCCACCCTAGTGCCAGTTGAGCAGGGCTAGGTGATGCAGAGAAGTATGTAAATCTCTGCCCAGCCCAGTCCTAACCCAAGAGACCCTGAGGAAATGAATCCACCCTCTCGAACAATGAAACTGAAGGACTGAGCACAGTACTTTTCAAAAACAAACTAATTGGTTTAGAGAGGGGATGGAAGGTGTAGATGGAAAGCATGGCCATTGGGGGTAAGCCCTTCTCCCCAAGCAGATTCATCGCTGCATGGAGGGACACTCAGGCATATTAGCCTTTCAAGATCTCCTGCAGAGGCAATGCTACAGACTGAATCCAGTCCCCATGTCCCTACTGGAAAAAATGTGGGCAGCATCCTTTATTTCCCAAGTTCAGGTGCAGGAACTGGATGTGGATTGCATCACCACAATCATTGGAACTTCTCCTGGGCTTGGCAACCCTCTGACCTGGAATGGAGGAGGGTTTTGATCTGACCAAGGAGACCTGGATTGAGATTTTCAAAGCCGACTGGAGGATTTAGCTTCTCAGCTGTTCTCAATTCGCCATGAGCCATGTGACCCCAGTCAGTTTCCAAAATCTTAACCTTCCTGCCTCGTGGCCTGCTGCCTACTCTTCCACCGGCAAATTACAGGCACACTGGAGCAGTTCTAGGCAGAATGTTCTCCCCCAATTCACAGATTGGCACCGTCAACGTGCCTTCAATCTCGTATGGATTGAAAAAGGTTTGTTTGAGAAGCTTTAAAATATATATATGAAGTACCTGATGGGACAGTGTCATGCAAGCGGGGTTTTATTAGCATTGGCTTGAGAAGGTTATGTTACTCAGGGGTGAATTGTCAGCTCAACCCAAACCAAGGGCCTATTCAACCTTTCCATTACACCATCATGCTGTATAATGCCATGCAGTGTACAGAAACAATCCATTTGGGGCAAGTTTTAGACAGGTGTATTGGAACTGTTTATTGTATCCCTTCACCTGTTAGCCAGGTGCAACAGGACCTAAAATGAGCTTTATTAACCATAAAAACGTCATGGCTGCAAGGCCCAGTATCTCAAAGTATCTAAAGGCCCAGAGCTAGGAGCAGCATGCTGTGTATCTCGCTGAGAATCTCCCCTCTCCAATGGGATAAGGAGCCCATGGGGGTTAGGCACCGACATCTCATTGGAAGGTCAGTGAACATTGGGCACCTAACTCCCATTTGGGCCTTTAAAAAATCTCCCCTTAAAGCTCCCATTTCTAGCACTTCAGCATCATGTAGTATTTGGCCATCGAGCTGTCCCTGTGTCAGGAATGATGATCACCTATCAAGGGACCTCTGCTCAGTCTAATTATGATGGGAAGAAATTCCACATTTGAGGGCAAGAAGAAACAGTTCCGTGGCAGGTTGATTTGGGGAGCTGCTCAGGGTTTTCGGCTGTTCGAAGTCATCTTGGTGTGAGGATGGATTAGTGGGCAGAGTGCAAGTGAGGGGAATGAAGGAGCAAGATGAATGCAGTTTATTGCGCGGTTATGCCATTTTTCTCCCATAGCTCTGCAATTCTGCACGTGCATAGCACCTCAGTCTGTGGGAGAAGGACGGGGGAGCGCGTTTATTCTATATGATGTGGCTTTCTTGTAAACAGCAAAACCTGAACAGGACTGATTTTCCCTCGGAAGCTGTGTTTCTAGGTACATGCTCTGTCTTCTCTCTTTCAGCAATAATCTTCAAAGGAAGCACATATGTAATCAGCTGTGTGTGCTGTCCCCAATGTGCAGTACCTGGCACAAGTGCTTCAGAGGACCAAAGGACAGATTTAGCAAATCAACCGTTTCTTCTCCCATTCAGTGGCCTTTATGCAGAAATTGAGGTCGGAGGCTGATTTTCACTTCCGGTTTTAGGTTGTTCAGGCCTTGGTTCAGCAATCTATCCCTCTCCAGCAAAGCATGGGAGCACATGCTTAACTACGCTGAATTAGGAAAGGATTTAAGCATGTGCTTAGATGCTATACTGAACTGGGACCTGAATGCACAAAGCATATACGAGTGCAGACCAAAAGCTTACCCGGCAGGCAGTACTGGATTGGAATGGATTTGTCTGCAGTTAGTTTTTGGCTGGCCTGGTCTGCTTGAAAATTGAAATTTTCCTTTCCTAAAGTCCAGCTATGCACAAAATAAATCCAGTCTGAGAGGAGAGGGCTGACTGCCCACGCATCACAGTAAAACAACCGGCCAGTGTTCCCAGGATGGCCTGGCCCCTCCCTTCCACATACACATGTGCAAATGTAAGGGAACAAACCAGCAATCAGCGGCTGGCAACAATAATATAATGGAGTGGGTATTATTATATAGCAGCTTTTGTCTTAAGGTACCTGTACAGATAAATGGGCTAAAATCCTGCTCCTGCTGAGAGCGGTGAAGTGGAGGGTGGTAGCGGATTCAGCATAAGGGGTGCTGGGGGACTCGGGGGTTGTCCAGCTGTAGGAAGAGGGTTGAGCAGTGTAGGATGAGTAAGCTTGCCTGCAGTACTGTGGTGCAGCATATTCGGGACGAGTGTGCTTATCCGTAGTAGAGTTCATGAAGTTGAGCCATCTGGGTTAACTTCCTAATACAGGAACTGTACTATTTAAAATACAGTGTGTGGCTAAATTCCGGCTCCAGTTGTAACTGCTCTGGTAATTCTGTTCTGCCAGCCTGAATTCCCCCTGCTCTGCTGTGCCCACTGTGGCAGAGGGATGCTAGTGTAGGATGGCTGTTTTGTTTCCACCCCAGAGGTGGTTGCATTTCAGTAGGGCGAGGAGTGATATTTGTACATACAGGGCCAAAGCCTGGTTCCTTTGAAGTCAGTGGGAGTTTTGCTAGTCATTTCAGCAGGACTAGACTTTGGCTTAGGGGCTGTATAAATGCTTTGGGACCGAAGATGCTATGTAATAATAATACCTAATGTACTATATTACTCGAGCCAATCGTGATGGCTGAATTGTGCATCTACAGTTACGTTGGTGTGCCTTGTCAGACTAGGAGGGGATGCTGTGCGCTGAAGGCACATGTTTGGGGTGGGTTATCTGGGAAGTGTGAGCACGTGGCCCTTAGCTTAGTTTCTTGCAGTCATGCCCTCGTTTCTGTCGGGGGGTTATTGTGTTTTATTTTGTCCATTTTGTGCAGCAGCCTCGACCACCCAGAACCTAACTCTAGACACATGATGTTTAATTCTGCACCACCCACTGGATAAGCTACAGCTCGGTCCTTAGAAATCCCAGTGGTATTCGCTGACCTGCAACAGGAAGTGAAGATCAGCCTCCCACATCATTTTCTGAGTTTCTGAAAAAATGTTTCAATGAAAAATTTCAGCCAGCTCTCAGAACTGCCCAGTTCTCGAGGGCAGAGATTGGGGGAAAGATCTGTATTCTAGGTGCCAAATGCTTTCACTGCCTTTCTGTGCCCTTGGGCCTCACTCCAAGGAGTGTCTGTCCCTCTCTCCTGTGTGCCAAATCCTCTTGCCACCCCCAAACACCCCAACAAGCTGCCCAATTCCTCCCCAGCCATCCTACCCTTCTCCTAGCTATCTGATCCTCTCGCTGACCCTAAACAAGTGATGAATCCATCCCTGCACAGCTCTTTCAGCTGCTGAAGTCACACAAAGCATCCCTAAAAGTGACCTGGACCATCCCCTTCCAGCGCCTTAACTTCTCTCAGTATCCCCCAGCAGGCCTGTCAGCTCCCATGCTGGCCAGTTTCCAGGTCTCATCCTGCTAGACTGTAATGTGGGTTAACCCAAGGTCCAAATGGCTGCCCAGTAATTCTCTGCCATCCAAAACATCTTTGCAGGATCTCTCTACCTCATTATGCTTGATCTTGTTAGCCTACCTGCCAAACCATACAGAAACGTAGCAGTTTCATTTATTGTGTTGCTTGGTTTTAATTTGTCAGACACCAGATGATAAGGGGATGGGTGCATTTAAAAACAAACCAACAGTGATTAAAGGGCTGGGCTGTCATTGCCAGGGCTAGGCATGTGGCTCTGACTTTCAGTGTTTTCGAGGGGGTGGGGCATTTTGTGTTTTGAGCAGAGGGCCCTCTCAGGGGCTTTAGACTCAGGTTGCACTGGGCTGTGTGAATTCAGCTCAGAGAGTTGGGGCTGTCCGGGTCTGGGGGTTTCGTTCAGGCTCATCTCCGATATGGAGCTTTCCCCTGCCAATCTGTTTGCCGTTATAAAGAGCTTTTGGTAGCTGCTTGGCAGTACGAAGAGCGTCTCTCCTGCAATTTGTAGTACATGTTATTGCCCAGGAAGCTCACAGGAGCATTTTTGAACAGCAGGGAGAGGCAGACAGAAGAGACCTTGTGAACATATCTGCTGGGCCGCCTGTCAGCCAGGAGAAGGCAGTACAGGCCCCATTGTATATGGGTCCAGGCCCATCGATTTCCTTTCACTCTTTTAAGTCCTTCATTTAGCCAAAATGTAAAGACTCGCTCAGAGGATTTCCTGACCCAAATCTTTCCATGTAAAGTGAAACTGGAGAAGGTGCAGCTGTCTGCCGGCAGCAACCACTGTCTCTGCAGCTCTGAGCCAATAACTACCTGAGCCCCTGTCGCTTTGGGGCAGCGCACAACACCCCCAAGGAGACTTGAACAAAGACCCTTTGGTGAGCCTCCACCCAGCTGCTGGGCTTTTCTTGGCTAGATGTTGCTCCCACAATGCATCACAGCAGCTCCCTGGAGCTTGATGCCTCTCAGGTTAGGTGAAGTGCAGTGAGGCCCAGGTAGGGTTGCCAGGTGTCTGGTTTTTGACGGGAATGCCTGGTCAAAAAGGGACCCTGGCAGCTCCAGTGAGCACCGCTGACCGGGCCGTAGAAGCGGCGACATGTCCCTCAGCTCCTCGGCGAAGGGATGGCCACAGGGGCTCCGTGCACTGTCCCCACCCTGAGCGCTGGCTCCGCAGCTCCCACTGGGCGGGAACCACAGCCAATGAGAGCTGCAGGGGCGGCGCCTGCGGGCAGAGTCAGCGCACAGAGCCGCCTGGCCACGTCTCTGTCTAGGAGCGGAAGGACATGTAGCCACTTGTGGGTAGCCGCCCAAAGTGAGTGCTGCCCGGATCCCTCACCCCCTCCCATGTCCCACCCTCCTGCCCCAGCCATGAGCCCCCTCCCGCATCCAAACTCCCCCCCTCAGAGCCCACATCCCTCACCCCCTCCCATGCCTCAACCCCCAGCTCTGAGTCCCCTCCCACACCCAAACTCCCTCCTGGAGCCCAAACCCGCACCTGTGCCCCAACCCCCACCCCAGCCCTGAGTCCCCTCCCACACCCAAACTCCCTCCCAGAGCCCACACCCCGCATCCCCTCCCAATCCCCAGCCCTGAGCCCCCACCCGCACCCAAACTCCATCCTGGAGCCCACAACCGAAACCCCCTCCTGCACCCCAACCCCCTGCCTCAGCTCAGAACCCCCTCCTGAACTCCGAACCCCTTGGCCCCAGACTGGAACCCCCTCTAGTACCCCAAATCCCTCATTCCTGGCCCCACCCCAGAGACCACACCCCCAGCCCAGAGCCCATATCCCCTCCCATACCCCAACCCCCTGCGCCACCCCAGTGAAAATGAGCGAATGAGTGAGGGTGGGGGAGAACAAGCGACAGAGGGAGGGGGGATAGAGCGAGTGGGGGCAGAGCCTCAGAGAAGGGGCAGGGCAGAGCGTGGGGGCTCAGGGAAAGTGGTCAGAAGGGGGCAGGGCAAGGGTGTTCAGTTTTGTGCAATTAGAAAGTTGGCAACCCTAAGCCCAGGTCAGGTCTTTTGGGCCCTCATCACCACCTGCTTGTTCCCCACCTCTCAGAGCCATTGGCGAGCTGTGAGGGGCAGGGGTCTGGGGAATGTTGGAGCTTGGGGAAAGAGCAAGAGCCTCGAGAGCTGCTGAGCATTGGCTCTGGGGCCTTCACTGCCACCGGGGCCATGGACCAGACCAAGCTGATCCTCAGGAGCATTGGTACCCGCTCCCCAGTGAGGGCCCTCTTCGATTTCCTCGGAGATAAGCTTTAGTGTAAAAATAACTAGCATTTCTCTCATAATTGAGCAGAATGCAAACCAACGGGGGGGCGGGGAGGGGGTCTAAGGCCTGGTCTGCAGCCCACTGAAGGCAATGGAAAAACTCACATTGGTGCCAGTGGGTGTTGAACTGGGCCTGGCTGAGCATACAGGAAGAATCAGTAGCGGTAAAAGGCCCATTCTGGCTCTCGTAACTCCCTGTGACTAAGGAACATTGTCGATGCTCAGTACCTGTCTGGATCAAGAGGTGAGACCTGCCTTATTCATCCCCGTTAGCTGTTTCCTCTGAAACCTAAGGATGAAGCCCACATTTATTATTCCAACTGCACTGGGGTGGAGGGGTGCATGGCTGTACTGTCCTGCAGTCTGATACCAGAGAAATGTGTCACAGTTAAACAAAACAAAGGGAAGACGAATTACTCCAGAACTGACCAGAAGTAATCAGCAGCTGGATAATTCTGAACCAATCAGCTTTGAGGAACTGACTCTAATTCTCCAGCAGCAGGAAGGCAGCTGTGCTACTGTCAGCTTGTTCCAAAGGTCTCTTGCAAAGGCATATCTCCTCATGGTACAAACTGTTGGGATAGGAGGTGGTTATGGGCGGGTGGGGTGTGGATGAGATGACCCCCCCCATACATACTGTAAATAAAGCGGTTTGCATCTTGACCTTCTAAATGCAAAAAGATTTATGACAATAAGCCATGCTCTGTGTAAATACATTATTGGGGGTGGGAGGTGGGGGTCTTTGTGTGTGTGCATTAGGTGGGGGGGAGGACTATAAAGAGGGTCCTTGTTTCATGTTGGTTTTAAAGCTTATAACTTATGTCTCATTATTATGGTTCTAGCAGAGACAAGCAAGTGTGCAATGAAGTTTATGAGTTTTGAAATATTAATTTTTTAAAATCATGTTTCAAGCTTAATATCACTTCAGCACACAAACTGATCTCTCTCCCCTGTGAAGGCTTATCCTGGTCCCCCCACTGAAGGGAAGGTGTGTTCCCCTTGCCCCCAGGAATCTAGACTGAGTGCTGGTATATGCCACCAGGGAAATAATGGATCTTTCAGCTCAGAGTTTATTGACTGGCCATGAAGTTGTCGACTGGGTCATTTGCTCATGGCTGGAACTAGAATCTAGCTTTGGCTACAGGTGGCTCTGCAGGTAGTGAAATCTGGATTCAGGACTGAGATCAGTTGACACTTTAGATCCTAGAGCACAGAACCAGGAGTGGGCTCAGATTTGTCTGAATACTACAGCAGGATCGGGACTTAGATGGAGTTTCCAGCCTAGTGATGGCGCCAGAGGCTTCAAATGGGGCTGAGATAGGTTAGAGAGATCTATCTGATCAAGCTAATTATTTACACTCTGCTTATTGCCATAACATCTGAGCACCTACAGAGGTTGGCCTGCTCTCCAGACACATGAAAGCAGTCTCCGGTTCAAGCTGTTTCCCAAAACGCCTTGAATCAGAATGGAGACTCAATCTCTCTCCAAAAGGTGGAGCCATGACACTCAAATCGGAACTGAGATTGGTGATGGGAAAGGGGCATGTCCAGCTCCTGGAGCCAAAACTTTGAAGTAGGATGAAGGTTGGATCTCTCTCCAGGTGTTAAAGCTGCCAGTCAGGGGAGCTGTGTGCTTCCCAGCTCCTGTATGGAATGTCTGTCTCCCCTTGTCCCCCCATGTATTGCACAGACACTTCACTACATATTTGGATTAGGAGATGGAAGCATTTTCTTCTTGACTATCCGTGATCTTGGGTGGGAATCATTTGAGATTTCCAGTTTGACAAGTTAGTTGCTGCTGAAACCATAAAAACAGGAGCGAGGAGAAACAGTAAAAATCGAAGTGCCATTAAAATAAAACACTGAGGGATGGCTGGCATCCATGGAACTAGAGCAGAATTTGCCCCTTTGTGTGAAACGAGCTAAAACATTGCCACCCCCATTCGAGACTAGCCCTCGGCCAGATGATTTGAGGGGGGGTGCCGATGATACGCCAATACCAGCTGGTTTATTGAAAACCTGTTGGGTTCATCGGCCAAGTAATGAGCACCCATCGCTAGCATGGATACGGAGCCTGAGCAGAGCTTTTCACTCAGCTACACTGGTGTTTTGTTAACATACAGAAATTGTTCGTTTGCAGCTACACTATGAACCTCAGTGTTGGGAGTCTTTCTTTTCACTGGCGCCATAAGCATGGACTGACTCGATCTACCTTGCAGAGTCCAGGGTGTGGTTACACTTCTAGAAGGGGATAAAGTACCCCAGGGGGGTCATGGGATTTGAAAGCAAATGGGGACAATACTGTATCAGCCTGTAAAACCAAAAAATGAGAGAGCTAAGGGAAAGACTCCCCCTAGGGGAGCAAATTGTTTCAAGATACTGTTGCAGCCTGCATACCCTTTTGTAAGTCTCCGGACTAACTTTGCTTCCTTATAATGTATCTTCCATGGCCTTGACAGCAACAGAACCTTTCTCCCCCTTGACAAGCCCATGAGATTCTGCTGCTAAGCTCTCCGCTTATGGTCAGGTTCCAAGCATCACTGCTGTACTTGAAGCAAGCACCTCCAAACCAAGGGGATGTTTTCTTAAATCCAACCATGACATGTTCTTTATGACTTAATAACCCTTCAACATAGCAGGGGGAAAACTGGGGCGGTAACAATATACTTCCATGTAGAGAGCGGGCCACGGCAGGACATCAGGTGGGGGAGGAGCTAACAAGAATGTCCATGCAGGGATGACCATGGCCGGCTATGGGGAGGCAGAGGAAATCAGGGAAATAGTTCAATCTCTGGATCTGGATCTAGTGTTTCAGGATAAACCAGACCCCACTCAGTCCAATCCAACTGGAGGTGCACTGATACAATACTATTACCAGTGCACAGCTGGCTAACTGATCCCCAGTTGGTACTGAGACATCCAGCTGTTCTCAACAATAACCATTGCCTCTGGAGTTGACTCTGTGCAGTTTTCATTTGCTTGTTACCCGAAGCATGTGAAGACTGACTAAGAGAAAGCAGAGCAGCTGCTGAGGTGCAAAGTACATGCTCAGCAAATGGGCACACAGCATTCCCTTTTAGTTTTTTCCCCAAAGTCACAGTCCTGGCACATCCAGGGCAAGTCTGAGACCCTTCCAGTAAATACAGTTCTTATTGGCAGCCCAAAGCCGTGATCCCTGTGGAAGTCTGGGTGCACCTCTCCCAAGCCAGCTGCTGAGCTCAGCACTGCATGTTGATGAGGTGGATATATTGTAACATAAATGCTCGTTTGGCTCCAAGAGGAAAACCACCAAAAAAAAAAAAAAGGGGGGGGGGAGAAATGTAAAACTTTAATGTTTTTTTGTCAGAGAAAAAAATAAAATAAAAACTTGTTCTAAAGAATTAACCCAGCGGCTTCCTGTTTTTCCTTCTCTTCTGATTTGTGTCACAGTGGCGCCCAGCAGGCTCAGCTGGGATCACTGTCTATCAGGTGCTGTACAGACATCTGGGAAGAGACAGTCCTTGTCCCAAGGAGTTTGCAATCTAACTAGACAAAGGCCACAAGGGGAAACAGAGGCCGAGAGTTGATGTGATCTACTCAAGGCCATCCGGCAGGTCAGTGGAAGAGCTGGGAATAGAACGCAGGAGACAGCTCCTCAGCTGACTTAAATTATTCCAGCATGGAACTATGATGCTTAACACTGGCTGAGGATCTGCCCCAGTGCCTCTCTACACATGTTCTGTAGCACATACAATAAATAATACACACGGAGTGATGTTCCTTGGGAGGACATCACATTTAATTATATTGTGCTTGCTGTTGCTTGGTGGTTCAAAGACATTTCATTTCTGTGTTGACTCTGGTAGATTGCACAAAACTGGGTCAAGTGCACCCTCTCATTTTGTATGCCCTTTAACAAACTCTTACCAGCACCAATCATTTCTGGTGGTGAGAAACTCTTTCTCTGGCCCATGCCCCAATGTGACATTCTTGACTCTGTTTCATTCAGAACAGTTACATTCCCTTATAATTATTCATTAGGATGATTGTGGATTTAGCAGTCTCTCTGATCTCACTTGACATCACTCACCCACTGTTGCTTTTCTAGTCTGGCAGCTGCAGTACACTGGAAACAACCCATTGAAAAAGACAAAATTGGCTAGAGGCTTCCAATAGTTCATGTATGGCAGTTATAGAATGCCCACAGCAAACTAGCAGGTAACATTCTTAGATGGAAAATTTTGCAAAAGTTCATTAAAATAAGACTTCGGGTTTGATCCTGCTCGCACTGGCTTGTGACGCACAAAAACGCTTGCATCACATTAGGAACGTTACAGGTACACCGAGTTAGTAATGGTAGCCAAAGTCATGAAACAGAGCCACAAGCTAGCCAAATAACCCAAACACCTGTTATTAGCCAAGCCCTGCATAAGCTCTGGCATTACCTGTATAATAAAGTTATGCTCTGGCTTGGATTTAACAAGAATTTTTGTTAACAAACTGAAATATAACGTTCCACATTCAAAACGTTAAACACAACAGTTTAACATGATCAGGTCTCGACACTCCTCACAAACTCCTTCCCCAGGAATTACAGTAATGTTCTTCTGCACGCCAGACCCCCTTCCTCTTGAACTATATGCCATTGGGGCTGTGTGGGCAATGTGAAGCTGCCTACCTTTAGTGGCAGCTCCCTTCAAAACACAACCAACGTGCTCCATCTTACTTGCACTCCCTGCTTGATACCTTGGGTCAAGGGTCTTGCACCAGAAGTATCTCTCCATTCCCCAGTGGATATGGAGAAACCAGGTTTAGCTTTCTGAATGTTGCAGGCATGTCCATGCTCTTAAATGGCAGGATAGCAGTATTCTGGTGAGTAATACTGTATATCATGTTGTACTGCTTCAACAAAGTCTTTTAAACATGTTGAATGCCATGGATTTTGGAATGCTATAAATAATTAAGACTTTGAAAATGTAGTAATGCATTTTTTGCCAACAGAGTGAGAAAAAGCTCTAACAAGTTTTTAATAACAATGTGTCACCAAGATGATTTGGAATGGGCATCCCTGAAATACAAAGTAGCAATTTTATCCACAGGACTAAATTGACTTGATTGACATCAGTGAAGATCTCAAGGCATGAAGGTTGCCAGAAAAAACCCATTTTGTTCTGTGAATGTCATAAAAGCATTTTGTTACAAGAGAAATTAAATTAAAAATTGTATACGAGGGAGTTTATTAAAAAGTTCTTGAAACCATGCTGACATCAAAACACCCAAGAATTGTTTATACCCAACATGGTATTTGGCATCATGTGTTTCTCCCCCTTCTTTTGCATAGTGTAGCTATCTGTAGCACACAGTGCACTAGCTAAGCCATTAGCTTTTTGTAGAATAATAAAAAAGACTAGGAAAATTCAGGGTACCAGGGCTCAATATGTGTCATAACCATGCCCTTTCATGCCAACTTCAGGGCGTTTGACAATCCAACAGGATACTGTTTTCTCTTACCTGCTTGTTGCACTTCTCTACTCTGAACACAGTTCCGGCAGGGAATAAGACATCGCAGTTTGACCATTTGGAGGAGGCCGTCTGATCCAAAATGTGCAGAAAAGTAATCAGAACATGTATTCTGTTTCAAGCTCTCCATTTTTGCAGAGCTATTTAAAAAGCTGAGGGTTCTCAGTACAATAGCTGGTTCTTAATCAGCAGTGAAAGAGTTTTGCAGACTGTGCATCTGTGATAAATATTTTATAGGTTTTAAAAAAGGATTTTGTTTTTAAAAAGGCAGCACCAATAAATGAGTTCAATAAAAGAGCAAGGAAATTACTCCGCTCATCTTAGAACATTTAAAACTAGGCTTATTTATCGCAGAGGGCAGAAAAAAGCCCAAGGGAGACATGACAAATGATTGCAAATACAGGCAGTAAGAGGAAGTTATAAAGGAGACCAGGCTAACTTAGTCTCATTAGTAGTAATTGGGGTCAGAGCAAGCAGTAATGGACTGAAACTGAGGAGGAAAAATGGAGATGAAGTATCACAGAATACCAGGGTTGGAAGGGACCCATCTTGTCCAACCCCCTGCTCAAAGCAGGACCAATCCCCAATTTTTTTTTGCCCCAGATCCCTAAATGGCCCCCTCAAGGATTGAACTGACACCCCCCTGGGTTTAGCAGGCTAATGCTCAAACCACTGAGCTATCCCTCCCCCGATTAGGGTCTCTAAGCTCCTGCTTCTCTTGAAGTCAAGGTGAAGGGTCCTTTTGAGTTCTGTGTAAGCAGGCAGCAGTTCAGCATGGCACATGCGTAACTTTTGAGCATGGCGGAGTCTCACTGAATTCAGTGCATGTGCTTCAGAGCTCTGCTGGCCCAGGGCCTTAGAGAGCATTTAGAGAAATGGAATAACCTGCCAGTGGCGGTTCTCGAATGCCCATCACTGGAGATATTCAAGGCTCAGCTAGACACCACATGCTAGGGGTGGCCTAGGAATAATTCTGAACCCTCTCCTGGCATAAAAGATTAACAGGTCAGTTTTCCAATTATTCTGTGATGAATATGGGGACAGGAAAATACTGGCCAAGGTACTTGCCTGCCGAAGAGTTGAATCAATCCTATCCCGGCTAACGTTATTCATTCAAGCATTGTAAGAAAACAATACAGGCCAAGGAATTTGCAGCAACTGATAAATATAATGGTCTTGACACATGAGTCCACTGCCTCCACGATGCTAATCTCTTTGGAACCGAAAAAGGCCTTTGAGGCTCGAATCTCCTTTTTTAGATCCAATTCAGGGAAGCAAGTAAGCATGTGTTAAGAGGCTTTTACTTCAATGCATACGCTACTTACGTGACTTCATGAATATGGATACTTTCCTAGAGTTAGGTCCTAAATTCTCATTCTTGAATTAAGTAACGTTCTAAAAGAATTACAGCCTATGGTATTTCATCTGTCTGATACTCTATAGCCCCTCGTTTTCCTCATTTCTTATTACTTGTTTCTCTTTCCATTGGTGGTTCTTTTCTGATTTTCCTTACGGCATAAAGCAATGAACACATGTGAACTGTTGTTTTTCTGACCTATCGTGTTTGGCTTTATGCTGTACTTGCCTTTGTATTTTTTCTTACTTCAACATGTGTGCTGGTTTCCCCTTTGTGCTGTAAATTGTTGGCAAACCCACCTCACAGTAAGAGACTTAATGTGCTCAATTTATTCAGTTTATCAAAGAGGAGTTGAAGAGGTGACTTAGGGCTTGGCTACACTTACATTTTATAGCACTCTAACTTGCTGGCTCAGGGGGGTGAAAAATCACCCCCCTGAGCGCAGCAAGCCTGAGGGCTTTGAAGTGCTAGCGTAAACAGGCTCCGAGCGCTGGCAGCCGCGCTCCCAGCACTTGGAGCTGATCCCCTCGTGGAGGTGGGTTACCAGGGGCGCTGGGGGAGCTCTCTCCCAGTGCTCACCCGCGACCACACTCGCACTTCAAAGCACTGCCGCGGGAGCGCTCCTGTGACAGCGCTTTGAAGTTTCCAGTGTAGCCAGGCCCTGAGTCATGTCTGAAAGGACCTACATGGGGAAAAGAATACCGAGAGCAGAGGGCACTTTGAACAAGGAGACTGACAAGAACCAGTGGCAAGAAGTGGAAGCCAGACACATTCAGACCAGAAATAAGGTACATGTTGTTAACAGGGAGCGTGATTAATCATTGGAACAACTTCCCAAGAGATGTGGTGGATTTTCCATCACGGGAAATCTTTAAATCAAGGCTGTATCTCTTTCTAAAAGATGTGCTCCCACTCTGCCATGCCTTATTGAGCTTGCGCCTGGGGTGAGGCCTGTCAGACTAGGTAATCATAATGGTCCTCTCTGACCTTAAAATCCACAAGTCTATCACAAAGGAAATTCTTCCATGATGAAACCATGTGTGGGGGGAGGTTCCCAAAGAGCCCCCAGGCTTTTCAAACCTCTCTCTACTGGCCAATAACCCTGACTGACAATTTTTAAGAGGAGTCAGCTCAGCTAATTGTGTTTGAATGCCCCACAGAAGCTGCAAAACAAGGGCTGGGTGTTAGAACCCGCCCCTTGTAGGAGGAATGTTTTACAGAACCCCAGCAGACTGCATTCCTTCCCCCTGAGGTGTGGTGGGTGAAATGTGCAGATATGGCTGAAGTGACTCAAAGGGGAATCTCTTCCCTGCTAGAGTTAGCCTGGGCTCTTACCTGAATGTTTTAGATTAATAGATTCCAGAAGAGAGGGGCCCATTGTGATCATCTAGTCTGACTTCCTGTATGACACAGGCTAGAGAATGTCCCCACATAATTCCTAGAGCAGATCTTTTAGAAAAACATCCAGTCTTGATTTAACAATTGTCAGTGATGGAGAATCCACCACAACCCTGGGTAAATTGTTCCCATGGTTAATTACCCTCACTGTCAAAAATTTACTTTATTTCCAGTCTGAATTTGTCTAGCTTCAACTTCTAACCACTGGTTCGTTTTTATACCTTTCTCTGCTAGAGAAATGTTTTTAATGAAGTAAATACTAATAGGAATTGTGTGATCATGGGAGACTTTAACTTCCTAGATATAGACTGGAGGACAAGTGCTAGTAATAATAATAGGGCTCAGATTTTCCTGGATGCGATAGTTGATGGATTCCTTCACCAAGTAGTTGCTGAACCAACAAGAGGGGATACCATTTTAGATTTGGTTTTGCTGAGTATTGAGGACCTCATATAAGAAATGGTTGTAGGGGACAACCTTGGTTTGAGCGATCATGAGCTAATTCAGTTCAGACTGAACGGAAGAATAAACAAAAATAAATCTGTGACTAGGGTTTTTGATTTCAAAAGGGCTAACTTTAAAAAATTAAGGAATTAGTTAGGGAAGTGGATTGGGCTGAAGAACTTGTGGATCGAAAGGCAGAGGAGGCCTGGGATTACTTCAAGTCAAAGCTGCAGAAGCTATCAGAAGGCTGCATCCCAAGAAAGGGAAACAATTCAGAGGCAGGAGTTGTAGACCAAGCTGGATGAGCAAGCATCTCAGAGAGGTGATTAAGAAAAAGCAGAAAGCATACAGGGAGTGGAAGATGGGAGGGATCAGCAAGGAAAGCCCTTATTGAGGTCAGAACATGTAGGGATAAAGTGAGAAAGGCCAAAAGCCATGTAGAGTTGGACCTTGCAAAGAGAATTAAAACCAATAGTAAAAGGTTCTATAGCCATATAAATAAGAAGAAAACAAAGAAAGAAGAAGTGGGACCGCTAAACACGGAGGATGGAGTGAAGGTTAAGGATAATCTAGGCATGGCCCAATATCTAAACAAATACTTTGCCTCAGTCTTTAATGAGGAGTTTAGGGATAATGGTAGGATGACAAATGGGAATGAGGATATGGAGGTAGATATTACCACATCCGAGGTAGAAGCCAAATTCGAACAGCTTAATGGGACTAAATCAGGGGACCCAGATAATCTTCATCCAAGAATATTAAAGGAACTGGCACATGAAATTGCAAGCCTATTAGCAAGAAGTTTTAATGAATCTGTAAACTCAGGGGTTGTACCATATGACTGGAGAATTGCTAACATAGGTCCTATTTTTAAGAAAGGAAAAAAAGTGATCCGGGTAACTAGAAGCCTGTTAGTTTGACATCTGTAGTATGCAAAGTCTTGAAAAAAAATTTGAAGGAGAAAGTAGTTAAAGACATTGAGGTCAATGGTAATTGGGACAAAATACAACATGGTTTTACAAAAGGTAGATCGTGCCAAACCAACCTGATCTCCTTCTTTGAGACGGTAACAGATTTTTTAGATAAAGGAAACACAATGGATCTAATTTACCTCAATTTCAGTAAGGCATTTGATACGGTTCCACATGGGGAATTATTAGTTAAATTGGAAAAGATGGGGATCAATATGAAAATTGAAAGGTGGATAAGGAACTAGTTAAAGGGGAGACTACAACGGGTCACAACTGAAATGTGAACTGTCAGGTTGGAAGGAGATTACCAGTGGAGTTCCTCAGGGATCGGTTTTGGGACCAATCTTATTTAATCTTTTTATTACTGACCTTGGCACAAAAAGTGGGAATGTGCTAATAAAGTTTGCAGATGACACAAAGCTGGGAGGTATTGCCAATACAGAGGAGGACCGGGATATCATACAGGAAGAGCCTGGATGACCTTGTAAACTGGAGTAATAGTAATAGGTTGAAATTTAATAGTGAAAAGTGCAAGGTCATGCATTTAGGGATTAATAACAAGAATTTTTGTTATAAACTGGGGACACATCACTTGGAAGTAACGGAGGAGGAGAAGGACCTCGGAGTATTGGTTGATCACAGGATGATTATGAGCCGCCAATGTGAAATGGCTGTGAAAAAGCTAATGCGGTCTTGGGATGCATCAGGCAAGATATTTCCAGTAGAGATAAGGAGGTGTTAGTACTGTTATACAAGGCACTGGTGAGACCTCATCTGGAATACTGTGTGCAGTTCTGGTCTCCCATGTTTAAGAAGGATGAATTCAAATTGGAACTGGTACAGAGAAGGGTTACGAGGATGATCTGAGGAATGGAAAACCTGTCTTATGAAAGGGGACTCAAAGAGCTTGGATTGTTTAGCCTAACCAAAAGAAGGCTGAGGGGAGATATGATTGTTCTCTATAAATATATCAGAGGGATAAATACCAGGGAGTGAGAGGAATTATTTAAGCTCAGTACCAATGTGGACACAAGAACAAATGTATATAAACTGGCTATCAGGAAGTTTAAACATGAAATTAGATGAAGGTTTCTAACCATGAGAGGAGTGAAGTTCTGGAACAACCTTCCAAGGGGAGCAGTTGGGGCAAAAGACCTATCTGGCTTCAAGACTAAGCTTGATACGTTTATGGAGGGGATGGTATAATGGGATAGCCTAATTTTGGCAATTAATTGATCTTTGACTATTAGCGGTAGATATGTCCAATGGCCTGTGATGGGATGTTAGATGGGGTGGGATCTGAGTTACTACAGAGAATTCTTTCCAGGGTGGGTGGCTGGCTGGTGAGTCTTGCCCACATGCTCAGGGTTTAGCTGATTGCTATATTTGGGGTTGGGAAGGAATTTTCCTCCAGGGCAGATTGGCAGAGGTCCTGGGGGTTTTTAGCCTTCCTCTGCAGCGTGGGGCACAGCTCACTTGCTGGAGGATTCTCTGCACCTTGAAGTCTTTAAACCATGATTTGAGGACTACAGTAGTTCAGACCTAGGTTAGAGATTTGTTACAGGAGTGGGTGGGTGAGATTCTGTGGCCTGTGTTGTGCAGGAGGTCAGACTAGACGATCATAATGGTCCCTTCTGACCTTAAAGTCTACGATCCTATGATTCTAGACTGAAGAGCCCATTATTCAATATTTGTTTCCCATGTAGGTACTTATACACTGTAATCAAGTCCCCTTAACCTTCTCTTTGTTAAGCGAAATAGACGGAGCTTTTTGAGTCTATCACTGTTTTCTAATACTTTAATCATTCCTGTGGCTCTTCTTTGAGGCCTCTCCAATTTGTCAACATCCTCATTGAATTATGGCACCGGAACTGGACACAGTATTCCAGCAGCAGTTGCATCAGTGCCAAATACAGAGGTAAAATAACTTCTCAACTCCTACTTAAGATTGCCCTGTTTCTTCATTCAAGGATCACATTAGCTTTTTTGGCCACAGCGTTGCATTGGGAGCTCATGTTCAGCTGATTATGCACCATGACCCCCAAATCTTTATCAGAGCCACTGATACCCAGGATAGAGTCCCCCATCTTGTAATTGGAGCCTGCATTCTTTACATTCAGCCTAGATTTACATTCAGCCATGAATACAACACATATTGTTTGCTTGCACCCTGCTTACTATGCGATCCAGACTGCCCTATATCTGTGACCTGTCTCTTCCTTATTTACCACTCTCCAATTTCTGGGTCATCTGCAAACATTATCAGTGATGATTTTTTGTTTTCATCCAGATGATTGATAAAAAGGTTAACTAGCATAGGGCCCAGAACAAATCCCTGTGGGGCTCCACTAGAAACACACAGGCTCAGTGACGGTTCCTCATTTACTGTTACATTGTGAGACCCATCTGTTAGTTGGCTTTGAATTAATTTAATGTGTGCCATATCAATTTTATACTGGTCTAGTTTTTTAATCAAAATGTCATGCAGTACCAAGTCAAGCGCCTTACAGAAGTCTAAGTATATTAAATCAGCATTATAACCTTTAGCAACCAAACTTGAAATCTCATAAAGAAAAAGATTTCAAGTTAGTTTGACAGGATCTATTTTCCATAAACCCATGTTGATTGGCCTTAATTCTTTTACCCTCCTTTAATTCTTTATTAATTGAGTCCCATCTCAGTCACCATTATCTTGCCCAGAATCAGTGTCAGACTGGCAAGCCTATACTTACTAAGGTCATCCTGTTTACTCTTTTAAAATATTGACACATTAAATTTCTTCCAGTCTTCTGGAACTTCCTCACTGTTCCAAGACTTAATGAAAATCAATATTAACATCCAGTAAACTCTTCAGCCAGCTCTTTTAAAACTCTTGGATGCAAGTCAGCTGGACCTGCTGATTTAAAAATGTCTAACTTTAGTACCTACTGTTTAATATCCTCCTGAGATACTAGTGGAATGGAAAGAATGTTATCGTCATATGATATGACTACATCATCTGTTTTTTCCCCGCAAATATAGAATAAAACTAGCTATAAAACATTTTGCCTTTTCTGCTTTATTATTGATAATTTTACCATTTCCATCCAGTAATGGACCAATACCATTATTACAATTCTTTTTGTTCCTAATATATTTTAAAAACTTATTTTCCTTAGATCTGGGGGTCATAGAGGTCTCTTTGTATCCTTTTGCTTCCCTGATCAATTTTCTGCAATTCCTAGCTTATGATTTATACTCTTTACTATCAACTGCCCCTCTCATCCATTCATTACATCGTATTATTTTATAACTGCCTTCACATCTCCTCAAAGTCAGGTTGACTTTTTTTTAACCAATAAAACCTTCTTCTTCAATTATGGGATTGTGGCATTTTGGGCATCTAGTAAAGTGTTCTTAAACAATTCTCAACTACCATTTGCATTTTTCTGATTAAATTCTTCCCCTCAGATGATTTGGCTCATAATTATTTTCAGCTTTGTGAAATTGGCCCTTTTAAATGGTCTTTCTTGGCTTTAGCCTCCCCTGCCCCCTTCTCTTCACAAACAAAACCCTCTCACCTAAGTATAGGGGTGCTTTCAACCCAGGTTATATGGCTCAGCTTGTAGTATAGGCAGAGCCCAAGTGAGGCTTTCACTGGAGCTGGTAACGTGCCTATTTTGCAATGAGGACTCAGGCTAAATCACTGGAGTGCTAATAGTCCTCCAGTGCCTTCCCACAATTCCCCTGTGAGGCCAGAAGGACAAACAAGTTCTCCCACAATTCACTGGGAAATTTACTGCAGCACAAAGAACAATAGAATAAGCCCGCAGAAGTTCTATTGACCCACAGGAGAGACCAACACCAGTGAGGACACCATATGCTCGAGTCTAGCTTTGCAGCATGGCTACTCGCACTCTGAGCTAGGCTAACCCAGCTGCTCCGATCCAGATGCCGCTCACCTGTGTTTACTCTGCAGTGAAGACATACCCAAGGAAAGGTAATAGACTCCAGTCTCCTGTAAGGATAGTAACTGCACTGTTCCGGATAAGCTCCAGCCTGGGTTTAAAGGGACCAGCAATTTTGGAGAATAAAGAATTACCGTAAGCGTAGCCTTGAGAAGATGAAAGTATGAAGAAGTGGGTTTAAATCATCCCTAAGCAATGCCCTCAACCTGGTGCTAGTGCACAGCGGATAATGTGTAATCCTTTGCTAAGAGAGCAACGATATGTGCCGACTAATTGGGAGGAGATGGGGGGACAGTGCAATGACAAAACTTGGAGGCCAAGCTTCTCAGAGGGTGGCTCCTCAGCACTGTCTGGCAATCAGGACCCTTTTGGAGGGGGAACCAACTTGACCCCCCCCCCCTTGGGAAAAAAGAAGCACCCAAAAGAAATCACCAGTTGCGACTGAAGCAATCTCAGCCATACTCAGGGGTGAAAGTAAGTCGAGTGACTTACCGATACGCTGGGGCTAGCTCTGGCCCCTGGAAGGGGTGGGGCCTAGGGCAGAAGGGGCGGGGTTGAGGGAGTCAGAGCCAGCCCCAGCCCACCCTGTAAGGTAAGTGCCCCCCCGTCCTTCTCCTCCCCTTCCTCCCCTCCCCCACCGGAGTAGCAGCAGCAGCCTGGGGCTCCGGGGGCCATTTAAAGGGCACGGGGCTCCCCTGCTTCTACTACCCTGGTCCTTTAATTTGCTGCCAGAGCCCTGGGGAAGCAGCAGGGCTCCAGCGGCTATTTAAAGGACCAGGGCAGCAGAGGCAGCTGGAGCCCCAGCCCTTTAAATAGCCTTGGAGCCCCCAGAGGGATAGCTCAGGGGTTTGAACATTGGCCTGCTAAACCCAGGGTTGTGAGTTCAATCCTTGAGAGGACCATTTGGGGCAAAAATTGGGGATTGGTCCTGCTTTGAGCAGGGGGTTGGACTAGATGATCTCCTGAGGTCCCTTCCAACCCTGATATTCTATGATTCTATGACTGCTCCAGGGGCTATTTAAAGGGCCTGCAGCTCCCCTGCTTCTACCATCGCGGTCCTTTAAATAGTCACCGGAGCCCTGCAGCCGCTAACCCAGGGCTCCAGCAGCGGGGCTCTGGAGGCAATTTAAAGGGTCTGGGGCTCCAGCCACTGCTGGGAGCCCCAGGCCCTTTAAATTGCCCCCTCGGGAAGCCGGGCTACCCCGGTATGGTGTACCGGCTCTTGCCCTTTGGGGAAGCCGGGTGTAGTAAGCGGAGGCCCTGAAACATGAATTCTTGTATCAGAGGCCCAGTCTGAAGCCTGAAGCCTGAACTAAAGTAAAGTCTGAACCAAAGTACCTCCAGGCAGTGATAAGCAAAGCTGGGCTGTGAGCCAGAGGCAGGTCCCATTCACAGAAGTTGGCAAGATCTCCTGGGAGAATAACATGAGGGGGAAAGGAGTCCAGGAGAGCTGGCTGTATTTTAAAGAATCCTTATTGAGGTTACAGGGACAAACCATCCTGATGTGCAGAAAGAATAGTAAATATGGCAGGCGACCAGCTTGGCTTAACAGTGAAATCCTTGCTGATCTTAAATACAAAAAAGAAGCTTACAAGAAGTGGAAGATTGGACAAATGACCAGGGATGAGTATAAAAATATTGCTCGGACATGCAGGAGTGAAATCAGGAAGGCCAAATCACACCTGGAGTTGCAGCTAGCAAGAGATGTTAAGAGTAACAAGAAGGGTTTCTTCAGGTATGTTAGCAACAAGAAGAAAGTCAAGGAAAGTGTGGGCCCCTTACTGAATGAGGGAGGCAACCTAGTGACAGAGGATGTGGAAAAAGCTAATGTACTCAATGCTTTTTTTGCCTCTGTCGTCACAAACAAGGTCAGCTCCCAGACTACTGCACTGGGCAGCACAGCATGGAGAGGAGGTGACCAGCCCTCTGTAGAGAAAGAAGTGGTTCGGGACTATTCAGAAAAGCTGGACGAGCACAAGTCCATGGGGCCGGATACAGTGCATCCGAGAGTGCTAAAGGAGTTGGCAGATGTGATTGCAGAGCCATTGGGCATTATCTTTGAAAACTCATGGCAATCGGAGGAAGTCCCGGACGACTGGAAAAAGGCTAATGTAGTGCCCATCTTTAAAAAAGGGAAGAAGGAGGATCCTGGGAACTACAGGCCAGTCAGCCTCACCTCAGTCCATGGAAAAATCATGGAGCAGGTCCTCAAGGAATCAATTCTGAAGCACTTAGAGGAGAGGAAAGTGATCAGGAACAGTCAGCATGGATTCACCAAGGGCAAGTCATGCCTGACTAATCTAATTGCCTCCTATGATGAGATAACTGGTTCTGTGGATGAAGGGAAAGCAGTGGACGTGTTGTTCCTTGACTTCAGCAAAGCTTTTGACACGGTCTCCCACAGTACTCTTGCCAGCAAATTAAAGAAGTATGGGCTGGATGAATGGACTATAAGGTGGATAGAAAGTTGGCTAGATTGTCAGGCTCAACGGGTAGTGATCAATGGCTCCATGTCTAGTTGGCAGCCGGTATCAAGTGGAGTGCCCCAAGGGTCGATCCTGGGGCCGGTTTTGTTCAATATCTTCATTAATGATCTGGAGGATGGTGTGGATTGCACCCTCAGCAAGTTTGCAGATGACACTAAACTGGGAGGAGAGGTAGATACACTGGAGGGTAGGGATAGGATACAGAGGGACCTAGACAAATTGGAGGATTGGGCCAAAAGAAATCTGATGAGGTTCAACAAGGACAAGTGTAGAGTCCTGCACTTAGGACGAAAGAATCCCATGCACCGCTACAGACTAGGGACCGAATGGCTTGGCAGCAGTTCTGCAGAAAAGGACCTAGGGGTTACAGTGGACAAGAAGCTGGATATAAGTCAACAGTGTGCCCTTGTTGCCAAGAAGGCCAATGGTGTTTTGGGATGTCTATGTAGGGGCATTGCCAGCAGATCAAGGGACGTGATCGTTCCCCTCTATGCGACACTGGTGAGGCCTCATCTGGTGTACTGTAGTTTTGGGCCCCACGCTACAAGAAGGATGTGGAAAAATTGGAGAGAGTCCAGCGAAGGGCAACAAAAATGATTAGGGGACTGGAACACATGACTTATGAGGAGAGGCTGAGGGAACTGGGGATGTTTAGTCTACGGAAGAGAAGAATGAGGGGGGATTTGATAGCTGCTTTCAACTACCTGAAAGGGGGTTCCAAAGAGGATGGCTCTAGACTGTTCTCAATGGTAGCAGATGACAGAACGAGGAGTAATGGTCTCAAGTTGCAGTGGGGGAGATTTAGGTTGGCTATTAGGAAAAACTTTTTCACTAAGAGGGTGGTGAATCACTGGAATGCGTTACCTAGGGAGGTGGTGGAATCTCCTTCCTTAGAAGTTTTTAAGGTCAAAGCCCTGGCTGGGATGATTTAATTGGGGATGGGTCCTGCTTTGAGCAGGGGGTTGGACTAGATGACCTCCTGAGGTCCCTTCCAACCCTGATATTCTATGATTCTAAGAAAAGGTTGTTAGAGGCACGTGCGCACACACGCGTAAGTGCTAAGTAGAGGAACTTGTGCCAAGACGGCGGCAAGACACTCCACAGACATAACAAGGAACAGGCAGGTGCATCTTAAAGACAGGGTCAAAAGGACAACATGATGGATAGATTCCTTTGAACTAGGATGAGTAATCTGTCCTGCAACGGTATAAAAGTAGGTCCCGGAGCACATATCTTTGTCCAGCCTCGGGGGCAGTGGAGTGTCCCGCCACTGACAGAGCTGTGTCCATTGCCAGGGAGCACAAATTCATAGTATGCCCTGTAGAGTCTATAGGGAACTATTCTTGTGCTTCGTTTGACAATAAACTTGGCTCGGGTTCCTTCGTACCTTACTAGAGTCTGAGGGGTTCTCTCGGGGTCTGCTGCGTGAGCTATCTGCGCAGAGCTGGGGCAGCACACAGAGGGAACACGCACACAGCCGACTGTTATCATCATCGAACAAGAGCAGAGCACCATACCGGTAGCTACCGACAACACCGGGCTACCCCGGTACAGTGCACCGGCTCTTGCCGGTACGCCGTACCGGGGCGTACCAGCTTACTTTCACCCCGGACCTTACTAAATGAAGATGGAGTCAGTGGAACCCTTATGGTGGGAAAAAAACACTCAGCTGGGGCTTCAAACTGACTGAGGCACCTCCAGCTCAGGGGAATCCAGTGGCATAAAATTATTCTAGCCATTGTTTGCTCTCCCCCACAGCCTGTCAGCCGCTGAGTCAAACATTTCATCCGGAGGGAATGGAAAGGTTAAATATAGCCGAGCAGAACAACGGCAATGCAGAGCACAGCTGCTTATGATAGATTGTGGTGAAAGCCACAGGAATATAGAACAAAAGCGGCCCTAAAACAGGTCTCTCAGGAATGCCACTCAAAAAAGCAAGCAGGGGGAGTGGGTTATACCGGGCTGCCAAAAGCAGTACTAGGGTAATTGCAACAGATAAGATTTAACCCAAACGAAGGCTCTCCCAAAAACCCAGTGCCTGACTCCAGCTGTTAAGCATTCATTGTGACAAATGCCACTGAGTCACCCAGTGAGTCTAGGAGTGACCTGATAGCAATGTGTGGCCTGATTGCAAGAGGTGCTGAAGACCCATAGCACTCGCTGGTTTAAATGTTTGGGGTGGGGGCTCAGTGGTTCTGGACCTCAGGCACTAAAGGTAATAACACAGCCCCTGGGCTATGGGGCTGATGGAGACTAAGCTGATGCTTACACCAAGGCAGCAGAGGAATGTGGCATGGCAGCTGTAGACCCCACCCTGCCTTCACTGTGGATGATGGGTGAAGCCGGTCAGAACCTTTTAAATGAAGCGAAACATTCACAGAAGTTCCGAAGTCCCACCAAGGAGCCTGAGTCCCTTTGATTTTCAATTAGATTTAAGCGCCTACGTGCCCAGGTCTCTTTTGAAAATGGGGCATAGGCTCCGAAGTCATGTAAGTCTTTCTGAAATATGTGCCTGAAGGCTTTTTTTCATTTAAAAAATACAGCCTTTATAAGCAAATTAAACTTTTTGTGCAAAATCGTTGACATGAAATTTTTTGTTTCGCTCAAAATATTTTGTGGGTGTTTTTTTTAATGTTTCCTCCCCCCATCTTTGCATTGAAAATGTTGTTAAACCAGCTAATGACATTTTTATTTTTGTAACCCTGGGGAGAGGGGTCATCTTGGGAGCATTTTTTGATCATCAGAAACATATATTGAAAAGAATTTTGGCCAGATGAAAACAGGCCCATTTCAGCCCCTTCAGAAGGAGAGCCACTTTGACATTGCAATTTCCCCCCCAATGTAGGTGACAGCAATGGCCTTGATTCCTTCATGGAGAAGGATGAGGCCTGATGAAAGCAAAGTCTGAGACGCTTTGAGTCTCGCCCCAAAGACTGGGCTTCGAAGTGACCCATTTCCCCCCTTTCACTTCCCTCTGCTATCCCCAATGACCCTCTCACCCTGCTTCAGCTCAGTCTAGCTTCATTCTGAGCCTGTCAAAGGTGAGCTCCTTGCACTGGCCTGAGCGAAACCTTTATCCTCAAGCCCTTTCCTTCCCTACCCACTGCCCCCAGGTGCCTCATGGCGATGGCTTGGGGCATGTAACACCTTCCTCCTAAACCTGCCTTCCCCCTGTCTGAGGAGGGATGGAAGGCGTATTCAGACCAGCCTCCCCTTTCAGGTGTCTGCCATTACCTTGGTGAACCGACCCCACCTTGCTCGCCTCCTGAGTATCCTCTTTAGCTTCATCCTTTGCCTCTCTCTGCCCACTCAGACCCTTTGCGGGGACCTGGAGAAGCTCTAATATGTAAATTGGGGAACGCCTAGGGAGGGAGAAGAGGCACCTTCGTGTATTTTACACACTGTCATTTCTCTAAGAACTCTTTGCAGGGCCTCCCGCAGATTGGATTGCACCAAGGAGCTGGCCTTGAAGAGACCTGGAGGGTGTGAGCCCTTGGCCATGACGGATGCTTCGCCAGACATCAGGGTGTGTGGCAAAGTTGCCACTGCACCATGCCCCCTCACAGCTGTATGTGGCATTGCAACAGCTGGAACTCCGGTTCTCCCATGCCTCCTTGGCCTATTTCGGCCATTGGCGTGAGCTGGCCCTCCGGCCAAGCCAGGTACAAGTCCATCCCTTTGCAGGGCCTCAAAGTGCTTCACTTAAAGCCTGACAGAAAATAGCAAAATACTGAATCTTCAACCCAGCTGGGTTCAGAGCTGGCAGCCGCCTTCTTTGCAGGCTAGCCCCAGCTTCAGACTGTCCCAGCCCCATCCTAAATGCCCGGGTTTCACTTTCACAACCCAGGGGCTGTCATACTCTCCCTCTACCCAGGGTTTCGGCAGGCTGCAGTCCCGGACTCCAATCAGGCTTCCAGCTCAGGGTGTAATCTAGCAGGTTTGTTCCCCCACCTGCCTCTCCCCCGGGGCCTCCTCTGGCACTTGCTCCTCCCTTTATGAATACCCAGCCCCTCCGTAGCTGGATTGGATCCCCAGTTAGGCCTCACACCCCTCCAAGTGCACCCTGGTAGGTTAATTGGGCTCTTGGGCCACTATAACCTTTTGTCAGCTGTGGCAGGGGGCGGCAGGGGGGCATATGTAGCCCACCACAGGCTGTCTCTGCTGCATGGGTGCTCTGGCTGCCCTAGATTCAGCATGTTTACACTCCAGCTCCTTCTCTCCGCCCTTGACATGGAAAGTGACTGCGATGGTTTCACTTTTAGTAGACCAGCACCCTCCTGCCAACTGTCTCAGCATCCTCGTCCCACTTGCCCTGGGGTGCAGCGTACAAGGTATGGCTGCATACAGGTTCCCTGGCTGGGGGGACAGGTGTGGCCTGTAGTGCTCTGCTGTAGCACCCTCTCCCACCATAGCCTGCTTCATGCTGTACATCACAAGGACATGGGTTCTTCTTGGAAGGAAACTGGAGTCGAATGAGCCATATCTCAAAAATCTCTGCAGCGCGAGTGAGTCGTGCCAACTTGGCAGGGGCCGCGGTGAAAGTCAGAGCGATGGCAGAGAACTGTGCTTTCCCTAAGAGCTTTCACTCCGTGTCAGCGGTGCAAAGAGCCCTTTCCGGCTGAGCTGAGCTCTGAACAGCGCCAGCCAGCACGGCCAGCGGGAGACTGCCTTTTGCTCACTCGACTTGCCAACCCCTGTTGACATAAAGCGGTGGCTTGTGAATTTACACACTTACACTTTAAAGTGATACTTAAAACCAGAAAGTCCTAATACGGCTGGATGATAATGTTGTCTATGAGGCAGCCAGAGGGTGTATGGGAGAAACCAAATTTATCTTTAAAAAGGGAAAGAGATGTCCCTGTCCTATTTCCTATATTGCTACTGTGCTTTCACATGTGACAGACACTTGTGAATGTTAGGGCAAATGAGAGTTGTTATTATGCCCCCAATTTAACTATAACTTGGCTAACCAACCGGGTGTTGAGCCGTCTGTTCTGGAGTGCAAAGCACTGCTGAAGATGTTGTAATGCTCTCTGGAAAGTCAGAGCTCCAAGGAATGGTGCAATGGCATCTGCTCTCTTCTCTTATGGAACAACCCAAGGTAAACCTGCGTTCTCCTAGGCAGCGTCACTCTTGACTGGGGATGATGTGGGGAAATAAGGTTGCAAATGGCACTCTTTGCTTTGGTCTCCTGAGCGGTCTTGTGGAGCATCTGAATCAGGAGCGACATCGGGGAAAGGGGAGCTGACTTCAAAGTGTTTTAGTGCCAGGGCTGTTCGTCAACACACAAATCACTCTCTGGTTTCCTATGAAAGTTCCCTGCACAGAGCCCAGATATAGACAAAGTCATAGATTGGCCACGTTCCCCGCAGCATGGGGCCAAAATCAATCATCTGCTGGGACAAGCAATAGACTTTGGCTCCCCTGATATAGCTGCTGTGTAGCAGCCACAAGGGTCCCATTGCGGCTCATTGCTGTGATACTGTGATCAGGAAGCAGGCCTAGAATCTGGGGACCCCATGTACTGACTGGTACGCTGTGTCCTAGCTAGCCTCTGACCACCCGCTGGCAGCTGCTACATCATGGCTAGCACTACCTCTGCCTTCTGTTTGATTCTACAGTGACGGCATCAAAACCCTGGCTGAAGCGTGGCAGCAAGGCCAGCGAGCCTATGAGCTCATGGCAGGGTCACAGCTGGCTTTCTGCTCTGCACTGTCATTTCATCCCTGCCTTAGGCTGTCACATCTATGCCAGCGTTTTCACCAGATGTATGGAAACTACATTGTTATTCAGGGCGGGGCATCTATCTCTAATCGGATCAGTGATCATCTACCATGCCCCTCCTGCGGGTATCTACGTGTCTGGCAAAGAGAGGCGGTCGGTCTTTACGGTAATCCAGCAGCAGTGCACGTGCCATTTCTGGAGGCAGAAAGGTCTGCTCTGTGCAAACTGCAACCCTAAGTTATCCATGTGTCCTGAGCCCATCGCAGGAGCTGTTCACGTCAGGGCGAGACAAGGGTTTTTTTTTGCCCTAAAATCTTTCTTTTCTTACCATAGTTCAGCAGGTCTTTTACTGGAAGAGAACAACCCAGGCAACAAATCTCTAGTGGCTGATGTCTCTGCCTGACTCCACCCCAGATCAACAAGTGTATTTTCACAGAGTCTTTCTCCGCCAAACAAGCCCATCCTACGGCCAGCTTTTGATCTCAGTTACACTGGTGTACATCCCGGACTAGCTCCACTTATTTCACCAGGAGATGCCCTGGATTTAGCCCAGTGTAAATGAGATTATAATCTGGCACTGAGCGTCTCTACAGTTGAGTATTCAAAAGGTGCCCAGCAGCATGGTACCTGAGCAGTGGTTCCAATTGTGCTCTGAATCTCAAGTAAACACTTCCGCGTCTCTAACTGGAGCAGCTGCCATCAGATGCAAAAGCTGCTGATAATGTGTTGCAGGCTAAAAGCAGCTGACCAACCGGCAATGGTGACAAAAGGAGAGGAGGCTGAATGGAGACAGAAGGGAGGAGACAGTGGAGGAGGAAAACACGTTGGGTTTCTCCTCCTTGCTACATTGACATTAAACCAAGACTAACGCAGTTGAGACCAATGGAGTTACGTCAGCATAACACTGGTGTGCGCACAGGCGCTGACTTCCTTCTTTCCGGCAGGGTGCTCCACTCCCGCTCCAGCCCAAGTCCCCGCCCCTTCCCTCAAAGTCCCACCCTCGTGCCACCTCTTTCCACCCCCTCCCCAATCATGCCCCACCCTCGCACTGCCTCTTCCTGCCCCTGCTCCGCCCCTTCCCCGATCACACCCCACCCTCGCGCTTCCTCTTCCCGCCCTGCTCCGCCCCCTCCCCTGATCAAGCCCCGCCCTCGCGCTGCCTCTTCCCACCCCGCTCTGCCCCTCCCCGATCACACCCCACCCTCTCACCGCCTCTTCCCGCCCTGCCCCCACCCCTGAACACGCCCCGCCCTCGCGCCGCCTCTTCCCGCCCCGCTCCGCCCCCCTCCCCGATCACACCCCGCCCTCGCGCCGCCTCTTCCCGCCCCGCTCCGCCCCCTCCCCTGATCAAGCCCCACCCTCGCACTGCCTCTTCCTGCCCTGCTCCGCCCCTCCCCGATCACACCCCGCCCTCGTGCCGCCTCTTCCCGCCCCGCACCCACCCCTGAACACGCCCCGCCCACGCACCACCTCTTCCCGCCCCTGCTCCGCACCCACCCCTGAACACGCCCCACCCTCGCGCCACCTCTTCCCGCCCCGCTCCGCCCCCCTCCCCGATCACACCCCGCCCTCGCGCCGCCTCTTCCCGCCCCGCACCCACCCCTGAACACGCCCCGCCCACGCGCCACCTCTTCCCGCCCCTGCTCCGCACCCACCCCTGAACACGCCCCGCCCACGCACCACCTCTTCCCGCCCCTGCTCCGCACCCACCCCTGAACACGCCCCACCCTCGCGCCACCTCTTCCCGCCCCGCTCCGCTCCGCTCCCCTCCCCGATCACACCCCGCCCTCGCGCCGCCTCTTCCCGCCCCGCACCCACCCCTGAACACGCCCCGCCCACGCGCCACCTCTTCCTGCCCCTGCTCCGCACCCACCCCTGAACACGCCCCACCCTCGCGCCACCTCTTCCCTCCCCGCTCCGCCCCCCTCCCCGATCACACCCCACCCTCGCGCCGCCTCTTCCCGCCCCGCTCCGCCTCCTCCCCTGATCAAGCCCCACCCTCGCGCTGCCTCTTCCCGCCCTGCTCCGCCCCTCCCCGATCACACCCCGCTCTCGCGCCGCCTCTTCCCGCCCCGCACCCACCCCTGAACACGCCCCGCCCACGCGCCACCTCTTCCCGCCCCTGCTCCGCACCCACCCCTGAACACGCCCCACCCTCGCACCACCTCTTCCCGCCCCTGCTCTGCCGCCTCCCCGATCACGCCCCGCCCTCACGCCGCCTCTTCCCGCCCCGCTCCGCACCCTCCCCTGAACACGCCCCGCCCTCACGCCACCTCTTCCCATCCCTGCTCCGCCCCTTCCCCGATCACACCCCGCCCTTGCGCCACCTCTTCCTGCCCTGCTCCGCCCCCTACCCTGAACACGCCCTGCCCTCGCGCCGCCTCTTCCCGCCCCTGCTCTGCCCCCTCCCCAATCACACCCCGCCCTTGCGCCGCCTCTTCCCGCCCCTTCTCCGCCCCCTCCCCGATCATGCCCCGCCCTCGCACCACCTCTTCCCACCCTACTCCGCCCCCTCCCTTGATCACGGCCCGCCCTCGTGCTGCCTCTTTCCGCCCCTGCTCTGCCCCCTCCCCCCAGTGCCTCCCACCTGCCGCCAAACAGCCCTGGAGCACGCACAGAGCCGGTGCCTCTGGGTGTGTGAAACGGGGGCGGGGGTGATAAGCCTGAAACTGGCCCTGTCCTGAGCTGGGCTACAGCTCCCACGCAGGGATGCTGCTTGTTTTATGAGGTCTGAACTCCAGGGCTGACATAACTAATCAAATCAGGTGGTTTGTTTGGCTTTAGAAAACATCGGATCAAATATGTGGCTACATAGCCAACACCCCTTATAGCAGGAGTTCACAAACTTCATTGTACCATGACCCCCTTCTGACAGCAAAAACTACTATACGACCGCAGGTGGGGAGACTGAAGCCTGAGCCTGCCTGAGCCCTGTCCCCCCGAGCCAGGGGCGGGGGAAACCCAAGGGTTTCAGTTCCAGGCAAGGGACCTATAAGCTGAGCCCTGCCACCCAGGGCTGAAGCCTTCCGCTTTGGCTTCAGCCCCGGTTTGTGGGTCTTGGGCTTGGGCTTCAGCCCTGGGCCCCAGCAAGTCTAACACCAGCCCTGATGACCCCATTAAAACAGGATCGTGACCCACTGTGGTGTCCCGACCCACAGTTTGAGAACCGCTGCCTTATAGAGGACGCGACCCTATCCCACAGTGACTCTGCAGCTTACAACAGCATCATTGCTGTAATAGCCCTTCGGCTGTGAATGCTGTGAAGGGATGCTGTGTGTATGAATGGCCTTTGCCTCTCTCCCCTGGGAGCTCTCCTCACTTGCAAGCGAACTGCTGTTGGACAGGCTCTGAATTGTGCCAGCAGCCCAGTGAGGGAAGGAGGTGTTAGCAGAAGGTATTTCACCCATTTTGCTCACTCAATCAGATTGGGTCTGGTGATACTTTGGCTCTCAGGGCGTCCTTTCCCTTTCCCTTCATGGTGCCTTTTGATCTGCTGCAGAATGGTCCCTTTCAAGCACACAAAACAGAGTTTAAGTTTCAACTCCCTGAGTTTTGCTCTAAGGTGGGCTACTTCCAGGATTTAAAATATGTGGTGGCCAAGGACTGTATGACCTTTTCAGCTTCTGTAGCTTCCCATCCAGAAGATACCACTTAGGGCCTGGTCCCAAGCCCATTAAATTCTTTCTATGACCGCTGGGCTCTAGATCAGGCCTTTATTGAGGGAACCCCAGAATTACCTTATAAACAGCAATAAAAGTTAAAGCACAGTGCAGAGATGTGCAACCTGGCCAACCTCTGCTGCCCATAGAGGGTCTGGCCGCTATCCTGTGATACTGCCTGCTGGCTTGTTACAGGGTGTACTAGTCTCAAAGGCCCCTCTTCTGGAAGCCACAGGGCCCTACCACACTATGTCTTAGAAAGAAGCAGAGGAGTTGAATCCTCCAAGTGGCCTAGAGAGGCTGCACAGGAAGCAGCCAGTTGGAGAGAGGCTGCAGGGAGCAGCGAATCAGGGCCCAGGAGGGCCATATAAAAGGAGTTGCAGAGCCAGAATCAGGTAGTTACTGCTTGGAGCTGGAGGAGTGTGAATAGTATTCCTGGCTGGCTGAGGGAGCTACAGGACTGTGGACAGAGCAGTTGCTGTCAGGGACCAGGGGAGTAATAAGGAGTTCTTGGCTGGCTGCTGGGAAGGAGTATAAGACTTCAGCCCTATGGTAAGCATAAAGCATTCATGCTTGGGCTGTGGGGAAATGACCCTTGGAACTATAGCAGAATAGTGAAAAGTTAAAGTGGACATAGTGGCATGTGGCTGCTATTCATATGGTCCCTGGGCTGGGACCCAAAGTAGTGGGTGGGCTGGGTCCCCCTGTGATGGGTTCCCCCTTGGGGTGCCACTTGGAACTGGGATACCACTGAGCCTACCTGTCCCACCAGCCTGAGTTTCACTTACTCTGTGCTACTGTGACGGCTCTCCAGCCCTCTTCTAGCACACACAGGTAGAGACACACACAGATGCTGAGATCCGCTCTGCATGGTAGAGCTCAGCTAAGGAACTGCCCAGCATGCAAGTGCACACCCTATCTGGAGTGAAAACCCAAAATTGTATTGTCTTGAACTGCACAGAGAACTATACAGTGTAAGCTCATAAAATTCACCCTCTCCCTCAATATAGAGAGAGATATGCAACAGCTTTCTGCCCCAAGTGTGAGTGCCACACTGGTTTCAAAGACAAAACAAAACAAGTTTATTAACTACAAAAGATTTTTAAAAATGATTATAGGTGATAACAAACAGATCACCTTAGTAAATAAACTGCAAACTGAGCTTAAGACACTAGATAGGTAGGGTTTAAATTAGCAAATTCTCACCCTGAGTGATAAACAGGCTGGCAAATTCTTAAGGCACAAGTGGCTTTGGCTTTCCTGGGTTTTCATACACAGGCTAAAAATCCTTCTAGTCTGGGACCATCACTTCCCACAGTTCAGTCTTTGTTCCTCAGGTGTTTCTAGGTGTGGTGTTATAGGGAGAGTGAGGTCCCCCCATGATATAATTTTCCCCCTTTATATCTCCTCCCCACTTGCTGGAAAAGTCTCTTCTTATGACCTTGGTCAAACAGTTCCCATTGTGTAGTGCTGTCTCTGAGAGGTTTCTATTGTACACAGTTCCTGGGGTAATCCTTGTGCTTGTGTGTGTTTCCTCAATAAGCCATTAACATTGTTGGGCCTTTTTACTGTCATACCTGAAAGGCTGCTTGTGGGTGTTTTCAACCTCACAACATGTTTCAGTAACACATACATAGCCAAACTTCACATATGATGATAGCACGTATGGTCCAATGAGGTATTACTGTCTAGCAGATCAACACTTTTAGAATGATACCTCAGAAGACATACTTTGTACAGAACATGTCCTAATTACATCACAGTGGTGAATATTTGGGTGTCACACAACCCATTAGCTATTGGATATTGAACTGCGATATACCCCTGGAAGGGGAACTGAACTGCTTAGTGGCTGAGCTGGGGCCAGAAAGGCCCAGAGAATGCAAAACCACTGCCCCCAGGAAGGAAGCCCTGTGGGTATGGCTCAACACTAGGGCTGGGATAGTGTAAAGACTGAGAGGCATTGTGATAGGCCTTGGTTTACCCCACACGGGGTCTGCTTTGTTTGTGTTTCGTGTGGACATGTGTGTGTAGGACTGAGACACCAAAACTGTCTGACACTACCAGCGGATCACCATAAACTGAGAGAGAAGCAGATGCCCCCCGCAGCCAGGGGGCACTCATAAGAGGAGGGTGTCACATTCCTCTAGTAGCTGGCACCTGCCCCTGTCTGCTCCAAAACCATCCTACCCATTCCCACCATGAAGGAACCTTAATGGCTGCATGGCTCGAGTGAAACCATTTCCTTATCTAGTGCTTCTATCTAATGCTGAGTAGAAGCCCTGCCTTGCTGGCTATGTAGCAGCAGGGCAATAAGGCTCTTAGCAGGGGTTGCCATTTCTGCCTGGAGCTTTCTGGGAGTTTTGCTCTGCATTGATTCTGCAGTCCTGTCCCTCCATCGTATCACTCCCCTGCTGCCCTTTACAATCTGTCAGTAGGGTGAGATGCTGCTAGGCGCTGCAGGTAAATTAACCGCCTTCTCCCTGCTTCAGGGGTTTCCTGGTCCATGGAAAAGTATCTTTGCAAATCTTGACACGACCAGCAGCAATGTTCCCCTAGATGACTCATTCCAGAGGTGTAGATTCCAACTGTGTCCCTGATTTTTACCTCACGGGTACATCTGCCTCTTTCACATTCTCCAGGGAATTTTTTCATTTTACATTCTTTCTCAGCCTCAGTTCTCCCCTTCCTGCTTTTCTCTCCGTCTTCCCCCCCCCTTTAGTTTTTTAAAGAAGCTTAAGCAGGCAAGACTGGCTCAGTGGTTGGGGCCTGGCATGTGAGAGTCTTGGGTTCAATTCCTTGCTCCACCACAAACTTTCTTGGGTATGACCCTGGGGAAAGTCTCTCTGTGCCTCGGATTCCCACATGTGAAATGGAGCTTATACTTTCCTAGCAGCTGGTGGTGCTGTGAAGATAAATGCATTAAGATTGTGAGACACTCAGGGTATGTCTGCTCTGCAAAGAAAAACCTGCAGCACCTAGTCTCGGAGCCCAGGTTAATTGACGCAGGCTTGAGCTGCAGCTCTAAATATAGCAGTGTAGCTGTTTGGGCCCAAGCTAGGAGATTTTCTCCCCTTGCTGGGTTTCAGAACTCAGGCTCCATCCCAAGCCTGAACATCTACTCTGCTAGTTGTATCCCCACAAGCCCGAGTCAGTCAACCCGGGCTGTGAGATTCAGTGCCAGGGGGTTTTCTTGTCAGTGTAGACATACCCTCAGATGCTCCATTTATGGTGTGGTCTGATAAATACCTTAGATAGAAGCATCAGCTGCAAGTCAGTCTGTGCCGTTTGAGCCCTTCCTTTGCCATGTCTAAAGAAGCCCTGAAATTGTTGCAAACTATTCTCTTTTCCATTAGAAATTGAAGGGGTTGTTAGTGCCTTCTTAGGAAGGCACAATAGGTTCATAGTTTAAGGCCAGAAGGAAGGCTGTTCTGATCTTGGAGTTCCTCCCTAGATGTTAGCAGAGCTGGTAGCATTGTGAGATCCCAGGCAAGGAAAACGAGAGAATTTTTTAATCAGACTTTTGGCTCCTTGGTTTTTTGATCCATTTAACTCGAATGCCTGAAAAATACTTGGGGCGGGGAGGGGAGAGAAGATGTATCCTAGATATTCAGCAACTTAGCACCTTTAATGATGAGCTGAGAACTCATCTCCTTGGAGACTTCCAGGAAAATGAGTGCAACTCAGACTTGATATTCTTAAAATAAAAAGGGGGTGGAGAAATCTTTACAAACTGCAGACTTGTTATATTTTACATTATAACAAAGTAAGAAGGTGAACTAATTTAATTTTTTGACTGTCTAAGGATGTCTGTCTTTGGACCACTTCCCGCATCGATGTTTAAATTCACTGGGCGTGGGCAGTTTGGACTCAAAAGGGAAGCTGCTCTTTCTTTTCTGTCTTAAAATGGCTCTAAACAGAATATATTCAATGGTAAGGAACACGATCTCTGTAACAGCCTTGTAAGTCCCACTGCTTCAATCAAATCCAGTACCTACCTATTATAACTGCTGGGCTTCCAGCTGGCAGTGATGGGTGATTGCTGTGAGGAGTACCTTACTGCTGACCTTCTGGCTGGGACTGCTGGGAGGAAGTTCACACTGCTGGAGTCCCGGCTGATAGCTGATACTGACAAGATGCCAGGAGTAGATCTGCCTTTCCCAAGAGTATCTCTGCCAACTGATTATTCTAGCTGGTGCTGGCTGGGGAAGCGAATATGCCTCTGCCCTCTGGTTCATAGAATATCAGGGTTGGAAGGGACCTCAGGAGATCATCTAGTCCAACCCCCTGCTCAAAGCAGGACCAATCCCCAATTTTTGCCCCACCCCTAAATGGCCCCCTCAAGGATTGAACTCACAACCCTGGGTTTAGCAGGCCAATGCGCAAACCACTGAGCTATCCCTCCCCCAAGGTTAAAGTCTATGGTTAAAGTCATAGAGTTGAGTTCTCTGCTGCTGGCTTTGGTGGAGTTATGCCCACAGAGGATCTGGCCCATAGAACTGGGAGGGAAGAGGGATTTCAATTCTGAGACTAAGGAAAAGCCAGACCTTGAAGAGACTGAACTGAAAGGAATCATTAGACTGCTTTGCATCACAAACCCCCCTGCCTCCCTAAGGATTTTGTGTGTGTACAATATGTATGTATATGCAAAGGTATGAGCATATGTGTACACACAGGTATGTGAGATTTCTTTTGGACTCTGAGGATCCAGTTGGCTGAACTGTATTCCTTCTTTTCCAGCAACTGGTGGGCCTACAACCATACAGAGCTCAAGGAGACCTGGGATTGATGGTAAGAGATTTTGTTTCTCTTCCTTGGCTCTTAATCACACAGCCCATCTCCTGTCAGTAACTGAGTTACATGTACATGCAAGCTTGTAAGTGCTGCCTACCCCCGCTTAGTGTCCTTCCAAACCCTTTGAGGACCCATAGCCTGAAACTGAACAAGGCTGTTTATCCAGTTATGCTCCAAGAGTGGCAAATAGAACAGAGAGCAAAATTCAGCCTGGTGCAAGTCCCATTGCTTCACTGATGCCAGTCACATTTGGCTCATACCACTAATAACTTAATTGGTAACTCTGTTTTCTGGGCTACAAAGTCATTTATCCAAGTTATGTGCCAGGAACTGGGCTCACACACAATGCTCATAGGGTTTGATCCAAAGCCCATTGAAGTCAATGGAAAATCTTTTCAGTGTCATCTTTAATGGTGCTTGGATCAGGCCCATATTCATTGTGATGCTAAGGGCTGCTAAGCTCTGAGAGGCTAAGACATTTTGGGGTGCAATCCAGACCAGTGAGGGGTTGTCACCCCACCCTGCAACCTCGGATGCCTCACAATGCTTAGCTGCTGTAGCTCCTACCTGGGCCACCAGCATGCAGGTCCCACCCTGAGGGGCGGTGTATAGTTGCAGCCCTGGTCCAACAAGTCTGACCCCATCAGCAACAAGCCAGCCACACTCTGGCTTCCAGCAGCCTTTGTTACTGGTCTCGGGGTGACCCCAGTACACTCCCAGTCTTGAAGTTCCCCAAAAAACACATGTTCTAGCCCTCTTCTAGACAGTCCAGTTATGTTAGGTCCATGCCCCTGAAAGGGGATCAATATACAACAGTTTGCTACTTTTAATGGAGCTACCCACACAATTCAGTGCAAATGCACCACATTAGCTTCAATTCAAGAATAAAACAAGCTTATTTAACTATGAGGAGATACACTTTTACTCAATTAAAACTTAAGGCATTAAAGTCAGAAATGGGTACAAGGGAAATAAAGAGAATGCTTGTGAAAATACTAAAACTTAACAAACTAGACTTGATTCAAGGGGGAAGCCCCTTACTGCACATTCTGAGTAATATTGCTGACCAAATACTCAGGCTCCCAAAATCCAGTGGCTGTTTTTTGTCTTGGGTGAAGAGAGAGGGATGGATAGGGAGAGAGAATTTGGCAAGATTTTGCCCCTTGTTTTTTATAGTCCAGGCATTCTTTGAAATGCATATTTCTGAGGGTTACCCCTAGATGAAGTTCGCTCCTGCTGTGAGGATGGAGATGAGGCATCTTGAGGTGAAAGAGGTTCCATGATCTTTACTAAGATGCGGATGTTGGTTCCTGCCCCGCTTCCTTGCCAAAGAATGGCTACTTGACAGGTGATGTCATCAAAGCTGATGGGCCCTGGTTAGAGGTGCCCACTTATCTTTTGTCTTTGAGAAACAGGCTTACCCCTTTGCCCCAGCCTCATCTGCTAAACACACTTCTGTCAGAATTTCATCTTATGTTCATAACTTTATGTATAATGTTGCTACAGGCATTTTATCATATTGCTGACCAGAGAGTTGTTAATTTTCAAAGGATACCTTGCAAGGCATATTTTGTTCACAGATTATTACAGTAGGGTGTGAATCCAGGGGTGCATTCCCTCCCAGAGGGATTGGCTTTAGAGAAACTGCCCAACAGATCTTTCATGCATCTCCAGGTGGGCGTAAGGCAGTAATGAGCTGCCAAAATCTTGACAACCAGTTCCCTATAAAAAGTTCTGATTTAAGGGATGTGCCTTTGTCCTGCCCCCTCCCACCACCCCCCTCGGCTCCGTTCTGCCCTCCCCAGGCCCATTCTCCATCCCAGGTGCCTGCTGGTGGCGCAGGAGTCCTGCAGCCCTTGCATCAGTGGGGTCGCTCCCAGCATGTGGGGCGGTGGCTCCCTGCAGGCAAAGGCTGCTCTCTGCCTGACTCCCCACCACAGGATGTGAGCAGCCCCGAGCAGCGGAGGCCGGACAGCTCCACAGCACAGGAGCGGGAGAGACTGGGACGGGGCTTGCCCCAGCATGCCCAAGGCAGCCCCCAGCCATGGCACCAGCTGGCCCTGCCCGGCTCCTGGGGCAGAGGAGGCTGCTGCTGCCAGGGGTCAGCTCCCCAGCCCTACGCAGCGCCCAGTCACAGGGTGCCTGATCTCCCTGCCCAGAGCAGCCAGTTGCGCTTCCTGGGCCCAGCAGGAAGCAGCATGGAGCTTGGCCACAGCCGCTGAGCGAGGCGGCATCGGATCAGCCTCTGCACTCAGGGCCCCGGAGCAGCTGCCCAGATGACTGCGCAGCACAGGTACCAGCCACAGCGTGGCCCCTGCCCCAAGACAGGACGCAGGATAGCCCTGTGCCCCCCAAATGGTGCTGCTCCATGCACCCCCCTCTAGCACCGAGCCTCTTCTCCAACCAGGGCTGGCTCTAGGATTTTTGCTGCCCCAAGCAAAATTTTAGCTGCTCCCGCTTTTTTTTTGTGGCCCCCCCAGCTCCGCCCCTTCCCAACCCCTTCCCCAAATCCCCAGCCCTGCTGCCTCCTCCCCTGGGCGTACCGCATTTCTCCCCCCACCCCATTGCTTCCTGCAGCTCCCCACCAAGCTCACCTCCACTCTGCCTGCTCCCCTGAACACACCGCAGCTCCACTTCTCCCCCCTCCCTTTCAGGCGAGGGAGAGGCAGCACATTCAGGGGAGCAGGCAAAGCTGAGTGGGGAGCACAGGAAGTAACGGGGGCAGGTGGCAGAGGAACCGCTCCCTGCCCCAGCTCGCCTCTGCTCCACCACTACTGCTGCCTCCCCCGGGCACGCCACCACTCAGCTTCTCCCTCCCTCCCAGGCTTGCTGCATGAAACAGCTGTTTAGCGCGCAGCAAGCCTGGGAGGGGGGAGAAGCGGAGCGGCGGCGGCACGCTCAGGGGAGCAGGCAGAGGCGAGCTGGGGCGGCGGGGGCACATTTCTAGGGGCGGCAGGGCCGGCGCTGGAATGCTGCCCCTAGAAATGTGCCGCCCCGAGCACCTGCTTGTTTTGCTGGTGCCTAGAGCCGGCCCTGTCTCCAACAGCCCCCTTCTAGAACACTGAGTCCTACACCATGCACCCTCCCTAGCACCATGAGTCAGGGCCCCCTTTGCCTGGGGGGCTGCCCCAGCCTGGCTGGGACTTTCTGGGGCAGCGACTGCCTACCCATCTCCCCCCGCCCGTTCCCCGACTGCCCCCCAGAACCTCCACCCTCTCCAACCGCTCCCTGCTCCTTATCCAACCCCTCCTCCCAGCCCCCTTACCATGCTGCTCAGGGCAGTGTGTATGGATGCTGCACAGCCCACTGGAGCTTGCAGCCCCACCCCCTTACCAATCTGTTCAAAGCGGCAGGCGCTGCCGAGCTGCCCAGGAGCGGTCCAGAGCGCTGGCAGCGTGACACGCTGAGGCTCTGCAAGAGGGGCAAGGCTGGGGAGGGGCCAAGGGAGCCTCCCCGGCCGGGAACTCTAACAACCCAGTTCTAAAACTGCTTCTAAATTTAACAACCGGTTGGTGTGAACTGGCTCCAGCTCACCATTGGCATAAGGCCTGCTGCCATTGTTCAAATAGGCGGATGTTTTTGAAGCACTTGAAGATGAAAAGCTGTGGGAGCTTCTCAGCCGTGGGGTTGGTTCCCCCAAGTTAGGTCACTGAACTGTTTCCAACCGTATCCCCAACCCAAAGGGGTTTTGTGTTGAAGTGGGCGGCTGATGTATTACCCGCAGGCCTGGCTTTCTGGCTAGTGTTCTCGCAATACAGTAGCTTTCAAAGGTGCTGTGTGGGCAGTTCTCTGCTGCAGTATTTGCCTACACGCTTCCTGCATCTGCTCCTCTCCTGGGGAAAGTGCTTGGTGACAGCGCCCATATAAAGGTGTTCTATAACATAAAGCTTCATTCTATTCTTGTGGCTTCACAATGCCACCCCAGCAGCCTCTCTCACACTGGGGCTCAGTGTATTCCCCTCCTCTCCTGGCTGGCAGGGCCTAGGAGGGTCACAAATGCTGCAGGCGCGTCCCGGGGGCATGAACAGGAGAACCGTGTTTTGTACTGCTCTCCATCCCACAGCAGCATTAGGGGTGGAAGCCCTAATACACAGCTCTCTGCAGCCAGATGGGAGCTTTGGTGCTGTAGCAGGAAGGGTGACTCGAGGAGAAAGGTGGGCGGATTCCTGGAGTTTTCTCATCCCCCGGCCCTCAGGAGGTGTTACAATATATAAAAAACCCTGGGAGAGCAAGAATTTGTGGGTTAAAAGCTTGCACGTGGGTTGGACAGACAGGAGCAATGGAAGGTCCCCGAAAGTGTGTGTGTGTGTGGGGGGGGCAGCACAGGACCCCAAACCATAGCTCCTTCCCCATGAGGCTCTGCCCCCTCCCTGTCACTCACCCTTACAGCTGGTAGAAGGGGGGGACAGGGCCCCCTGGCCCACCTGTTCCCACACCCATGGTTCCAGCTCTCCTGCAGGGATATGCATAATCTCTACTTTCTTTGCAAAACCACTCCCACATGGTTGCATCCAAGCCAACCTTTGCCTCCTTCGCCAGGATTGCTGCTGCTGCCAGGAGCTGAAGCCTCTTACTTAGGGTATGTCTACACTAAATTTGGGAGTGAGCAGGAGCAAGCCTCCCTTCCCAGGTTGACAGATGGACTCGCACTAGTGTTCGAAGAAAGCTGGGTAGACAGCACACTGAATTGTGGCTTAGGCTGGAGCTCAGGGTCTGAAACCTAGGGAGGGGGATGGGATATCAAACTGGGCTGGGGGCCAGGTTCCCACTCACTCCAAAATGCTGTGTAGACTTGCCCTTAGATTTGGTAGTGCAGAGCCTGGGAGCAAAAACCACTCTCATTGCCTTTCCTGTTTCTCCAGGCAGGCAGCAGCACCTTGTCTGATCACACTCTGTCAGTACTGGCAGGGACTCTGGCTGTTATGATTTAACAGTAGCAGCTGGAGACTGTGTTAGGTGGTGTACAAACATCATTACCCTCCTCTAACAGGCAAGGCACAGAGATTAAGTGATTTGCCCAAGGTCATGCAGTCTGTCAGAGCCAAGGCTGAACCCAGCTCTGCTGAGTCCCACTCCAGGGCTTTGATTCTCCCTAGACCTTTATCATAGTAGGCCTGGCTGCTAGTGCCCAGTTCCAGCTATTGGGCTACTGTTGGCTCCAAGCTTGTTTGTGGAGCAGGTCCATGGCTGCTCCATTTCTCTGGAGAGGTTTGCTCTCTCTCTCGGAGGTTTGCTGTATACTGTTCAGAACAGGGAGCAGAGCAGGGAGATACAGCAGCCTGCCCATCCCTTCAGCACAGATCTGCCAGCACTCAGTCCACCTTTCACCAGCTGCTTCAGTGCTCTTCATACAGGATTCAGGAGTAGAGTTGGGTGCTTTTGGGAGATGGGGACCAATAAATCCAGTTTCAGGTCAAACAAAACATTTTGTGACTGATTTTTGGCAAATTGTTTTCTTTGACTGAAACAAAGTTTGGAAATGTCAAAATGTTTGACCATTTCCAAAACCTCCACTGTCATTTCTGGTTTGGGAATGGTGCCTAAACACGAAACGTTTTGGGTCGAACAAAGCCCTTATTCCCAACTGACCACGCCACATCCTTGCAGGGAGGGCGAATGAAATCTAAGGGTTAAATACAATCATGTACCTGAGGCTGTCCTGATGATCCAACTGCAGGAAACTGGCTTCCACACTTTTACTTACTTGGAGCAATTGCCTTTGTGTAATGCATCCAGTTAGCTCCAATATGGGAATGAGTGGTGTCAGGGGTGCTTGGCCAGTGCAGGTCCAGGATGCCAAAGAAATTAAGCATCAAATGGCATAATGAAAGGGGCAGAGCTAAAACAGCAGAGCCAGATTGTGCCCTTCAGAGTCTCACCCACATAATGGGGAGTGGAATTTGATCCATGGGCTGCAGCAGCAACAACTGTAATTTAAATCAGAAAGGGTCCTGCAGGCATGCTGTCTACTGTATTTGGCCAACACTTCAGCTTGGGGTTGGCATTGGCAGCCCTTTTCTTCTGCTTTAAGGGAACTTACATGGTTGACCACTTACCTGGTTGAATAACATGCTCCTGCTCATTATATCAGTGTGTTTAACCTTGTGTATAACATTAATAATAATGGGGGATTTCAATTATCCCCCTATTGACTGGGTACATGTCACCTCAGGACGGGATGCAGAGATAAAGTTTCTTGACATCTTAAATGATTGCTTCTTGGAGCAGCTGGTCCTGGAACCCACCAGAGAAGAGGCAATTCTTGATATAGTCCTAAGTGGAGCAGAGGATCTGGCCCAAAAGGTGAATATAGCTGGACCACTTTGTAATAGTGACCATAATATAATTAAATTTTAATATCCCTGTGGCAGAAAAAACACCACAGCAGCCCAACACTGTAGCATTTAATTTCAGAAAGGGGAACTACACAAAAATGAGGTTAGTTAAACAGAAATTAAAGGGTACAGTGCCAAAAGTGAAATCTCTGCAAGCTGTGTGGAAACTTTTTAAAGACACCATAATAGAGGCTCAACTTAAATGTATACCCCAAATTATAAAGCATACTAAGAACCAAAAAAAAGCCCCTGGGGCTAAGCAACAAAGTAAAAGAAGCAGTGAGAGGCAAAAAGGCATCCTTTAAAAAGTGGAAGTTAAATCCTAGTGAAGAAAATAGAAAGGAGCATAAACGCTGGCAAATGAAGTGTAAAAATACAATTAGGAAGGCCAAAAAAGAATTTTGAGGAACAGCTAGCCAAAGATTCAGAAAGTAATAGCAAAAAGTTTTTAAAGTACATCAGAAGCAGGAATTCTGCTAAACAACCAGTGAGGCCATTGGACAATCAAGATACTAAGGGAGCATTCAAAGACGATAAGGCCATTCCGGAGAAATTAGATGAATTCTTTGCATCGGTCTTCACGGCTGAGGACGTGAGTGAGATTCCCAAACCTGAGCCATTCTTTTTAGGTGACAGATCTGAGGAACTGCCTCAAATTGAGGTATAATTAGAGAAGGTTTTGGAACAAATTGATAAATTAAACAGCAATAAGTCACCAGGACCAGATGGTATTTACCCAAGAGTTCTGAAGGAACTCAAATGCGAAATTGCAGAACTACTAACTGTAGTCTGTAACATCATTTAAATCAGCTTCTGTACCAGATGACTGGAGGATAGCTAATGTGATGCCAATTTTTAAAAAGGGCTCCAGCAATTACAGGCCTGTAAGCCTGACTTCAGTACTGGGCAAACTGGTTGAAACTATAATAAAGAACAATATTGTCAGACATTTTGATTAACATAATTTGTGGAATTTTGTTCATTTTAGTAAAGGGAAATCATGCCTCACCAATCTACTAGAATTCTTTGAGGGGGTCAACAAGCATGTGGACCAAGGGGATCCAGTGGATGTAGTGTACTTAGATTTTCAGAAAACCTTTGACAAGGTCCCACACCAAAGGCTCTTATGCAAAGTAAGCTGCCACGGGATAAGAGGGAAGGTGCTCTGATGGATTGGTAACTGGCTAAAATATAGGAAACAAAGGGTAGATATAAATGGTCAGTTTTCAGAATAGCGAGAGGTAAATAGTGGTGTCTCCCAGGGGTCTGTTCTGGGACCACTCCTATTCAATGTAATCATAAATGATCTGGGAAAAGGGTTAAACAGTGAGGTGGCAAAATTTGCAGATGATACAAAATTACTAAAGATATTTAAGACCCAGGCAGGCTGTGAAGAGCTATAAAAGGATTTCTCAAAACTGGGTGACTGGGCAACAAAATAGCAGATGAAATTTAATGTTGATAAATGCAAAGTAATGCACATTGGAAAGCATAATCCCAACTATACATATAAAATGATGGGATCTAAATTAGCTGTTACCACTCAAGAAAGATCTTGGAGTCATTGTGGATAGTTCTCTGAAAACACCCACTCAATGTGCAGCGGCAGTCAAGAAAGTGAACAGAGTGCTGGAATAATTAAGAAGGGGATAGAAAATAGGACAGAAAATATCATGTTGCTGCTATATAAATCCATGGTATGCCCACATCTTGAATACTGTGTGCAGATGTGGTCACCCCATCTCAAAAAAGATATATTGGAATTGGAAAAGATTCAGAAAAGGGCAACAAAAATTATTAGGGGTATTGAATGGCTTCCATATGAGGAGAGATTAATAAAACTGGGACTTTTCACTTCATAACACAAGAACTAGGGGTCACCAAATGAAATTAATAGGCAGCAGGTTTAAAACAAATGAAAGGAAGTATTTCTTCACACAACACACAGTCATCCTGTGGAACTCCTTGCCAGAGGATGTTAAGGCCAAGACCATAACAGGGTCCAAAAAAGAACTAGATAAATTCATGGAGGATAGGTCCATCAATGGTTATTGGCCAGGATGGGCAGGAATGGTGTCCCTAGCCTCTGTTTGCCAGAAGCTGGGAATGAGCGACAGGGGATGGATCACTTTATGATTACCTGTTCTGTTCATTCCCTCTGGGCCACCTGGCACTGGCCACTATCGGAAGACAGGATAGTGGGCTAGATGGACCTTTGGTCTGATCCAGTAGGGCCGTTCTTATGTGCCTTGTTGCAGGGCTATGAAGAAGTGCTTGGGTGTCAGGGAGAGATGGGATAAAGGTAAGGAAATCGGGGTTCACCCACAGAAAACTGTAAGACTGTTTTTTAATAAGTATGGAAATTCTACCACAAAAAAACTTTTTTAAAGTGAAGTTAAGGATTCAGACACATCTTGGGGATTTGAGGACATGTTACCTTTCCAGAGTGTTCCAGCTAAACCAACAAACAGCTCATTCCAGCCCCACAGAATGAAAAGCTGATGTTAGATTCCTCCAACAAGGCACTGACTCGTGCTCTAGTATTTATTTGTATTATGACAACACCCAGAGGCAACAGCCATTACCTAAATTGTGCCCCACTCGTGCTGCAACCATCTCATTTTAGAATAAAGCCAAATGTGCTACACATGTTTCCTGTGGTTGGATTTAAGGAAGATTATCCTCTCAGCTGGCTGGCTCTCCCTGGGAGAACTGAGCTCCATCCATCAGTTAACTATCTGCCATAGATGACTTGGCTTATGGAGAATTTGTACAAGTCTCCACCATGAATGTCTGGCCTTGACTACTTTTTCGTTGTGTGGGGAGAGGAATATGGGCCTAAAGAAGCCCATGGATATATTTAATTATGGAAAATATAATGCGATGAGGAGTAGCACTACAGTCCATTGCTTTCTTGATGCGTGATTTGGGCACACACACTTATGGGTGCAAACCTTGTGATGGAAAAATGTCTTTTAAATTATGCCTTTTTTTAAATGGTGCTTTTCCCTTTACTTTTAGTTAAATATTTTTATTTCTTGCAAACATGGAATTTGTTAAGCAAGAATCTGTAATGCGTCTGCCTTTTAACTTCTAACTCAAGAGCAAGAGCACACGTCTTCTCTGAGAGAGGTTTTCCTGATGCCCACAAAAGCAGAACGTAAAGCTAGTTTGGATTTGAGCATGGAAACTGAAATACTTTGAAGTAGATTTATTACAGCCGGCTTCTACTATAGCATTGCAACCTTTCTGCTTGCAATTGCTGATGAGCAATTAGTGTAGTGGAACACTGATTCATGTTTCTAACAATGATAGTTCAGTGCTGTTTGTCTCTGCTAGGGCAGAGTTAAGGCTGTGATTGTCGAAGTGTGCATCAGGGCCATATTTGAGATGTGCAGCCCTAACGCTGCATTCCCTGGGTTTCTAATTGTTCAGAAAAGAAACCCCTCTAACCTCTGGAGCTCCCCACTGCATAGATAGTAGTAGGGGGAGCAGGCCTCTCTAGCCACGGGTTGTCCATGATGCACAGGGCTCTTCAGAGCAGGGGTGCTGGGGCAATCTGTATAGTAGGGGTGCTGAGAGCCATTGAACCAAACTGTAAACCCTGGATGTTATGGAAACCACTTCAAGTCAGGGGGTGCCGCAACACCCCTAGCTCTCCTAGTTCCAGCCCCTATGCTGCAGAGTATTGGTGTGTGGGTTTAGTGGCCTTCTCCTGTCTCTGGCAGGGCAACAACGGTGAAATGAGGCTGATGGGGGACTTGGCTATCATGCAAGTATCGCATTTGCCCAGTTGACACCTGTGATCTTCCAGATGCTCTTGCTCTCTGCTAACACTCTGTTCAGTGGCCCCAGAGCTTGATCAGACACTTGCTTGAGTGGCGGAAGCATTAATGAGACAGCAGCTCTGGGCTTGGGTCCTAGTCTTTAGATGATAGGGCCCAAGCTTGCATTCAAAAAGGCCTCCACATTAAGGGAGTGATAGGGTGTAAGAGAGCTATCTGGTCATCAGTGGCTCAGACTGGCAGGGGAAGGTCTGAAGCTGGGGTTACCTGTGGCCATTCCTTTGCATTTTGCTTTCACTTAAAACTGTGTCTATTTAAATTTTGTGGAGGCTTTCTCACCAGATTAGAATAAACCTTAAAACTGACCAAACTGTGGGTTCCAACTGAATGGGAGTGTCTCTTTAAATAGCATCCCAGCTAAGAGTTGTGGCTTAGATCCCTGTTCCTAGAGACTGTGACACTGTCAGCTGGTCTCACCTCTTTTAACAGATACTAAGGAGTCTGTGTCAGCTGTGGGAAGAGCTGTGAATTTGCAGCCTGTCCCCTTTGCAGCTCTTGTCTTGCACCTCTTAAAAGGAATCAAAGCAGTTGCTTTCTCCAGCAGAAATGAGTGAGCATTGGAGTGTGGGAGGAGGTCCTGGTTCTGGATAGTTGTTGCATGACTCACCCTAACAGCCCTTGTTCCTGGGTCTTCAGAGTGAGAGAGGGGCAGATCATGTCCTCATGAGAGCATCAAGTGGGGAGGGAGAGCCTGAAAATGACTTCTGGAACAGGAACCGTAGCCACTGAGGGACCAGACAGGGGAATGGCTGTAAATCCAGCCCCCAGCCACACAGCTGAGCTGCCACTTTCTATGAAGGCATGGTAGACACAACGATAGAATGAGGCAGAACACAATTACACAGCTTGTTGGCCCTCCCATGCTGGGTCATGGCCTGGTTGCCAGCTGGGCTCAGGACGGAGCTGTCCTCAGTGTATAATATTGCACAGTTCTGACTTATGCCTTCTTCCAAAGCAACCCCTGTTGGCTGTTACCTGACTCGCTACAGCATACCCCTTACCCTCCACCTTGTGAAATCATTGACCCAGTGCAAAATGGGCATTAGACAAAGGGGAAATTAGCCTCATTCTTCCCTTCTATCCCTGGGTTTCTATGGCCCTGGCTGGCCTCCATCTCTGTGGCTAGCTGCTGTGATTGGTCCTCCTGATCTTTGTGTATTCTGTCCAGGGCATCCCAGGCACAAACGGACCCAGGGGATGCATGGGACTGCTAGGACCTCCTGTGAGTAAGCACATTGCCCCTCTGATATGGGTCTGTCCAGGCCCCCAGCTCCAGAGTCATGGAGTTATGAGGAATGTGATATCTAACAGAGGAGCTGGCTTTCTCCCACCCCATTCAGGGACCACCTGGTGAAAATGGAGCATCGGGAACTCCCGGAGCCATGCTGAGCATGAGCTCACAGCCAGGAGGGCATCAAGGAAGTAGGGAGAGAAGGGGCTGTCTCTTCACTTCCCTCTTCAGGATGAAATACCTGGGACACGTCACAGTAAAGGGCAGGGGAAAAAATAGTCTCCCTCTGAGCGCTCAGCTGGTCTGTGCTGGACCCATCCCATCCTCTGCTCACTCTCCATTGAGGGACCCATCCTCCATAAACGTGTTTTTTTTTTTTTTAAACCCCTTACACTTTTGACCTTCACAGCCTCCCCTGGCAATGAGTTCCACAGGCTGACTGTGCGTTGGGTAAAGAAATACTTCCTTTGGTTTGTTTTAAACCTGCTGCCGATTAATTTCATTGGGTGACCCCTGGTTCTTGTGTTTATGAGAAGGAATAAATAACACTTCCTTATTTACTTTCTCCACAGCGGTCATGATTTTATAGACCTCTATCATATTCCCCCCCCCCCTTTACTTGTCTCTTTTCTAAGCTCAACAGTCCCAGTCTTTTTAATGTCTCCTTGCATGGAAGCTGTTCCATACCCCTAATCGTCTTTTTTTTTTTTTTTCACCCCTCCTTTCTGTTCTCTGTACCCTTCTCAGGCCATACTATATGGTGCCATGGTTGACAACTGAGGCGTTGTTGGCTGGACTTAGTCCTGCTTCCTCCAGACAATGACCGGCTGCCCGGGCGCAATACCTGCGTGTACTTGTGGGGTGGTGTTTAGTAAGCGGAGGAGCTGGTATATCGCCCACTACAGTGGGACAAACCTTTCAGCTCCCACCTCTGTCTCCTGACTAACGTACGTTCAGAGCAAACAGGGACTGAAGAGAAGCTGAGGGAGGGTGTGGGTTCCCCGTGGTAGAAGAAAACATGGGTGTGAGGAAGGGTAAGTCTGTGATAGACCTAGTCATAGGAAGGGTGGGGGAGAGGGGCAAATATGCTGCAGGGAAACCTTGGTAACTAGCACCTTCAAAATGCATATAGCAGTAACTGTAGGCCCTGATCCAAAGCCCATTAAGTTAAGGGAAAGACTCCCCTTAACTTCTGTGGGGTTTGAGTCAGGCCCAGAGGAGGAAAGGAACCACAAAAAGAGGGAAACCATGTGGTCCCAAAGGCATGGGAGCAGTGGGGAGAAGAAGGTAGAAGTGGGGAGTCTGCAGGGAGATCAGAAGGAGAGACACAGAAGGCCACAGAGAGGGATGCGTCTGAGGGGAGCGAAGTGGCTTTTTAAGGTAAGTGAGGGGGAGAGCAGGGTGTCAGATTTCTGCAGAGTCCATCTGTTTTGGAAGCTGAACCTCTGTTCTGATCTCCAAATTCCTGTCACAAGAAAATCAGTAGAAGGCGGCATGCGTCGAGGGATGGATGGGAGCTATTTTTAGTGAAGCGTGCCAGATCTGCTGCCCAAGAGACGGAATTCCTCTAGTTAGTCACAGAACAAGTACAGCGGGGAGCGGCAATCCAAGTCCCCCACCCCTCATTGCTGACCATTAGGGACCACCGCCAGGGGTGATGTGAATCACAGAGGCTGAAATACCTATGTCACTGGATCATGGTCTATAAGTACCTTCAGGGGGAGAAATTTCTGGTAAGAGTGCTTTTCAGTCCAACAGACAAAGACCTAATGGGATCCAAGGGCTGGAAGCCAAAGCTAGACAAGTTCCAACTAGAAAAACTGCAGATTTCTCACTCGGAATGCATCCGATGAAGTGAGCTGTAGCTCACGAAAGCTTATGCTCAAATAAATTGGTTAGTCTCTAAGGTGCCACAAGTACTCCTTTTCTTTTTGCGAATACAGACTAACACGGCTGCTACTCTGAAACCTGTCACCCGGAGAGTAACTGATCATTGGGACAACTTACCAAGGACATAGTGGATTTTCCTACACCAAGTTTTTTAATCACTTTTGGGTGCTATGAGCTTGACCCAGGAGTCAATAGAAGACCTTTTACGGTCTATGTTATGCAGGAGGTCAGACTAGAGGGTCATTGTGGTTCCTTTCATAGGTGCTGGAATTAGAGATACTGGGAGTGCTGTCACACCCACTGGCTTGAAATAGTTTCCATCACTGTAAAGGTTCGGACTCATCCAGCAGTGCCTCCTGCTGGTAGTCATTGGGAATTAGCTCATCCAGCCACCAGAGTGCCCTGTGCAGGCCAGTGATCTGCCTTACTGCCAGCCCCCATGTCCCTCCCAGGACCCGGTGCCCCTTTCTCTGGGGTGCTGCCTCCCTGGCAGTACCCCCACCCTCTCAGGTTCTGGGTCTCCCCACCCAGGGGAACCCCCACCCTCTAACCCCACTTCACCTCAGTCTGGGCTACTGCCAGTCCCCACTTAGCCCCTTATATCAGGGGCAGACTGCAGCATATACACCACTCATCACAGGCAAGGGGGTTTTGGACCTACTGCCTCCACCTACCCATGGGCTGCCCCTCTGCAACCTTGCACCTATTCAGCCTGAGGCTTTCCAGGCCGGAGCTCCCAGTTCCTCTGGCCCTTCCTCAGCCCTACTCCAATCTAGGTGTCCTGCTTGGCACCTTGCAACCAGGCCCTTCTCCCTCTACAAGCAAAGGGAGACTGCCTCAGCTTCTGGCTCACAGCCTCTTATAGGGGCCAGCTGGGCCTGATTGAGCTGGCCACAACTGTGGCTGCTCCCTCAATCCAGCTGGGCTTTTCCCCCACAGCCCCAGCCCTCTGTCTACAACCACCCCCTTGAGAAAACCTTGCCTGGATCTGTCTGCATGGCCGTGTTTGGAATGAGCGACTCTGCTCAGTTGAAATGAAGTAAGCAGCCTGAATCTGCTCCCCTAGTCTTGCACTGAAATGCCCAAAAGCTCTGTTTCCTGAGTTCATCAATCTTTGGATTCTCCCCCCGCCCCCCTTCCTTATTTGTGCACAATTCCCCAAAGCCTAAACCCTACCAAAAAGGCTGTTCTCACTGGAGATTCTAGCTGGAATCAGAACATAGCAGCCAATTCCATAACCCCAAGCCAAGAGAATAAAGCAAGCTGTGTTTAACTGGCAGGTGCACCCAGTAAAGAGAGCTGGACAAAAGACCAGATCTGCAATATAGTCACCAAGCAATGAAACTGATTCAATTTGCTGTTCTCCCTGAGGGCTGATCCTGTTTCTTGTTTGGGTGACCACCAGGTTCATCAAAGAATTCATGAATCCTTAAGGTTTCACGGATTTGTACCAGAGATGAATGATTTGTCGCTTGTTACTCTTCTCTTAAACATTTCAGTCTTGATCCTGCAAGCTGCTTTGTGCAGGAAGAACTTTGCCCCTGCACAGAGTCCTGCGGTGTTCTGCAGGGCTAGATGGGCCAGGGTTTCGCCCATACAGATCAGCTTGCAGAATTGGGGCAGACCAGGGAGCAGAGATGGTAACACCAGGTGACTCATTGTGCACCAGCAGTTGCAAATAGTTGCAAATAGTGAGTGGCTGTAGTGAACAGCACTCAAACAACACCTATACACACACACACACACCCTGTAGCTTGAAGATGATTTGTCCAGGCTGTCTGGTGAATGCTTAAAAACCTATTAATTCATTCATGGAAACCAGAAACAGCTTGTAAGTGGTTCTCAAACCAAAATAAATAGCCTAAATTTGACAAATAGTTGGTTTGACACAATGACCCAAACAGCTTTGACAGTGACTGAGAGTATTCAGGTTACATCAGTGACACTTCCTTCATCTTTTTTGTAGCAGGCTGGCTCTAAACTGCAGGCACTCACTCCTTGCAGCCTTGGTACAAATTTCTGTAGCATCTGATTCAGCAGAGCACTGACGCATGTGGCTAACCAAGCACATGAGTAATCCCACTGCCACTAACAGAACTGCTCACAGGTGTCAAGCGTGGCATGTGTCTAAGTATCTTGCTGAATCAGGGCCAAAAGCAGGGTGTTTGATCCCTGTGTAGACGTACCCTCAATAGCCATTGATGGGTCTAAGGGGTGAACTTGCTCTGTGCTGCAATCTTTCCCAGGAATCTGTGCGTTTCCTCAGGGTCAATCAAGAGAGTCCCCCAGCCCTTTGCCTTCAGCTGTCTGAGAACTCCGTGGGCTGTAACCAGAACCTTTTCTTTCTGGTCTCACACTGCTCCTACCTAAGCTGGTGATCTGTTTGGTAGTTTCCTTGACACATTGAGTCTCTGGGCTATTCTGCTTAGTCATGCTGGCATAATTCCCATGAACATGAGAGCAAAATTTGGCCCTCTATGTCTGAACTAACTCAAGGCACGACCTATCTGTGGTCCTTCTATGCCAGGCTTCCCAGGTTCACCCATTCTACCCTTGATGCCCTACACAGGAGCAAACGAAAACAGCTGCAGGTGTTCTACCATGAGGATGGTCAGAGGGGTGGATACTGTTACTGCCCTCAATATGACATAGAGGGAATGAATTTGAAGGGTGCATGGATATATTCCCTGGAATCCTTACATCTATCTGCCTGCAGATAGGCTGAAACAATACCCCTTTTCCCATGCCAGGGATGGGCTCCTTCGTTTGCCTTGAGAATCCTTGCCATAAGAGTATAGGGTTTAAACAAACATCCAGGCCAGCACGTTATGGTAGCAATGAGGAGGATAATGAGAGAGCCTGGGATATGGCCCCACTGGAGTTCAGGAGGAAAACTCTGAAATAAAGGAACTTATTTTTGAGGCTACTAAAGAGGGATATTGGACATGGTCGACATGAGACAGAGTGGGGGGGTGCCCTGGAGCCCAAGCCTGGCTGAGAGCAGGGGATGGTTAAGAATCAGTCTGCATAAGTGGTGCTCCTTGGTAGGTGGGAGGATTTTAACAGCAGGTAGGAGCTGTTTTGATGGAAAAATTCAGCTAACGTTTAAGCCAGCACCCTGCAATAGAGTATGCAGAAAATCTGCATCTTCCCAGGACCACAGCTATCCTAGACCCTGTTTGAACTGTGATTCCCTTAAGCCTAGATCTGCCCTCCTTTTCTTGAGCCCCTTTTTCCCAGGCAACCTGGTGGGCCCTCAATAAACATTAAATATCTAGCAGATGTAAGCAAGCAAACCGGCAGCTATGTGATATGTGACAAACCAGATTTGACAGGTAGGGGCCAGTACGGAATGGATCATATGCAGAATCACTCTAAGGCTGTGTAAATAATTCAGGGACGTTTGTTTTGTCCTTCACCCATGTGAAAATATAGTACGAGATGCATAATGCAACAGGTGAACTTCTAAGCTGGTGGAAGTGGGTGTGACTCCACTGAATGCAATCTGGTGATTGCATCCCACCTACAGTGATCTTTCATCTCTGTGGAAACCTGTGCTCTTGCGATGGGAGCAAGAGTCAAGGGATATATAGAACCAAGATGCTAAGAAATGTACAACAGGTGCAGCTGAGCTAGCTCTGAATGCTATGTAGCTGCAAGCACAGGCCCTAGCAACCTATGGTTAGCAGCATTTAAAAAACCATGTTCAATCCAGCAAGGTTTTAATGGCTGAAGACATCTTGGCCTTGGCTACACTGGTAGTTACACTATGTTCAGCTCTGGTCGCTCACTGCCAGCAAAGGGGATGTTTTCCAGTGGTCATGAGGCCCCTTTGTACAAAGTGCAGTTACCAAATTCCATCCGTACTTATCAGCTCCCCTTTGGGTCCTCTATGTTCTTTCAGAGATCCTACAGTAATCAATTCAGAAAACCATAGAGTTACCCTCCGAGACTTTTTACATAGTATTAAAAAGCCAGCAAACTCAACCAATCATACTGCGAGCACTGTTTCTACGGCAGCATTCCCCCAACATCTGAAGCTCCACTGATGGTTATGCGCCAGCCAGAAAGTAAAACAAGAACCATGCTGAAACAGCATGTAAGAAAAGGGAGGGAAAGTCAGACAGCCCTATGCCTGGCAGAGGTTAGCAGCACTAGAAAGGTAGAGGGCCTGATTCACCATTGCCTTGCGTCTTGTGTTATCATTTACACCACTGCAAAATTCCCAGAGAGAGAAATAGAGAGGCTCTGCAGGGAGAGAGGGCGAAGAGGACCAAGACCGATCTAGAGAAATTGAAGATGACGAGGAAGAGAAAGTAAAGGCTTTAATGTGACTTCCTGCATCACCTGCAGGCCCTGGTTTTCCTTGAAGGTCAGGAGTTCCCTAGAAGAAAAGGAACAAGAACATCAGTTTGCCTTCCTGACTATCACTTCAAGGCTGCTCAGGATTACAAGTGCTGGGAATCAGTTGCCTTTGATCCACCTGTCTGAACCTGGGACATCTGTTTCTCTATTTCCCTCCAGGCTCTTGAGAATATCAGATTTTTCTGGGAGTGAGCCCTAAGCTGCACATTCAGTAAAGATGTGCTCAGAGGCACTGCAGTGCACAGGGGTCTTTTCCCCATGTGTAGACATACCCGAAGTTACCCTAGAGATAGATTGGGTCCTGTCACTGTCTGGCCCTTTAAGGGAAGCCAGCCTGGCCAATGACCTTGCAGCTAGCTCCCAGCTGATGATGATATGGCCACATAATGATAATTAGTGACCCCAGCTATGAAAGGTAACAGAGCGGAGAACTGTAGGGAGAGAGGGGGAAGACTGTAGAAGATCCTCTCTCTGGGAAGAGTCTGGAGAAGGCAGTACAGCCCTACAGGTGGGAAAACCCACAGGGAGTAGGGCTAGGCTCCGGGGGGGCCTGAGCTAGGGCCTATGAGGAGCAGGGAGAGCCCATGGGGAAACTGCTGGAGTCCCTGGGGATGGGAGGCAGGTATTGAGAGGAAACCTGCTGAGGCAAGAAGCAATCTGGGAAGAATGCTGCAGGAGGGGGAGGCTCAGCAAAAGCATATCTGTGGTGCCTAGGAGGGGCAGGAGATGTATTTGGTTCAGCAGAGAAGGGAGAAGCCAGAGGCTGTGTTAGACACAGGCTGTGGGGAAGCAGCATAAGGGGGCTTAGAGCAAGGAAGTGGCCCAGGAAAACAGCAGCATGTCTGCAGAAGCAGCAATGCAGGGTCCTGGGGCCAGAACACAGAGCAGAGGGTGGGCCTGGGCTCCTGTGCTAGCCCCTGAAGAAAGGGGCATACAAGCCCAGGCTGCTGAGCGAGGGCCGGTTGGAACACTGCAGTGCAGCCTGAGTGGGCCAGGAGAATTATTTGGACACGTAGCTTAGACTGTCAATCAGACTCTTTTTTTGTCACCCTGGAAGGGGACTGAACTTTGTGATGTGGCTGAGCTGCAAAAGACCCAACAGGTGGCTGGAGATGAGGGTCGCTTGCAGCATTGCACCCTGCCGCAAAAGGGCGCTCCCGAGCGTGAGTACACTACCTTACGGCCCCAGACATTTTTCTGTTAGATCGGGGTGGGCAAACTTTCTGGCCTGAGGGCCACATCGGGGTTGCGAAACTGTATGGAGGGCTGGGTAGGGAAGGCTGTGCCTCCCCAAACAGCTTGGCCCCCACCCCCTCCCACTTTCTGCCCCCTGACTGCCTCCATCAGAACATCCAACCCCTCCCCCTGCTCCTTGTCCCCTGCCCCAAACTGCCTCCTCCCAGGACCCCACTCCCATCCAACTCCCCCTGTCCCCAATGTGCCCCCCCCCAAACCTCCACCCCATCCAACTGCTCCCTGTCTTCTGACTGTCCCCCAGGACTCCCTGCCCCTTATCCAAACCCTTGCTCCCCATCCCCTTACCATGCTGCTCAGAGCAGCAGGAGCTTGCAGCCTTGCCACCCAGATGGAGCCAGCTGTGCTGCCTGTGTGGCTGCAGGGGAGGGGGTCAGCAGGGGAGGAACTGGGGACGGGGAGCTCGAGGGCTGGGCAGGAGGGTCCTGCAGGCCATAGTTTGCCCACCTCTGTGATAGATCCTGCTTCACCAAAGCTACATTGATTGTACTGTTTTCAAGGGGATGGGGCAGTAGCTCAGCAGGCTTGAGACGGCTTCCTGCCCCCAAAGAAAACAAGGTCTGTCTGAAATGAAAATAAGAGGCTTTCTATTTATCAGTCACTTCTCCTACAGAAATGTCACCTGTGTCTTGAATTGTATTCCCAGGCAGGGACTGTCAAATCCAGTTAAGGCTATAAATAGATATCAATTTTCAAACCATCTAGGAATGCTGGAATTATTAATAAATATGACTAAGTCCAGAGACTTATAGTTAAGGTTCAAGAAGAGATTCGCTATTGAGTAAGCGCCTTACCTAGGGTCTGGCTGCTCTCCATCAGCACATTAGGCCTTCTTGACATACTGTGTTTGAACTGATTTAACCTTAGAAATGGGTTTATTTAAATCCGTGCAACCCCTTAATGTGGACTCTCTGAAACGGGTTTCAATGTGCTTCAATTGCTAAATTGGTATAGCACACTCAAACTGAAATAGAAGTGTCCACGTGCTGACTGGCATTGAAATAATCAAGTGTGTGAATTAAAGCTGATTTAGGTCTGTGTGTGTTTATAGACCAGCCCTTGCTAATGTTCTGTGCCTCTAGGACTGACAGGAATGTAGGGGTCAGGGCTTTGCTGGAATTCGTGGGCTGCAAGTGATGCTTAGTCCATTCTTGCTGATTCTTGTACTCCATTGAAGCTATGTAATATGACTGCACTTGTTCGTTTTCCAAATTTTTGGAAAGACTAGATAACTCAGAGGCATGTTAATGGCACATAAGAACTACCAGACTAGGTCAGACCAATGGTTTATCTGGTCCAGTGGGGTACTGGGCTATTTTTTTTACCTTTAAAGTTTGAAGGGTCAAGACACTTTGGTCAAGCATGATGCTCAGATCCCAGGCTGAGCATCTCCTCTTCATATTTGTCAGTGTGTTTATTCTGGAATCAATATGCCCATGATACTGTTTAAGTCACTTCAGAGCCGAACCATGTTCTATGTCTGCCTTTGCAGTACTTGAGGGAATCTCTGATCTCCTAGCTTCTGGGTACTTGTAAATCTCTTCTCTATTTCCTGAGATCTTTCCTGACCCCAGGGTGAGAAGGGGAAGCTCAGAGCTGGAGGATCAGAAGGAGTCCCCATCCCGGGGGGGGGGGTGTGTGTGTGTGCATATTTCCTGTTGCCGTGCGTCCTAGAGTCATAGCCATGACACATTTTTCAGGATATGACTGCTCTCGTGCTTCCTTGTCCACCCAATCCATATGCTATTGGATAGACTGCTGCTGCCGCCCTTCACAATGTCTGCAGCTCTATTCTAACTGTCTGTGCACCTAGCTAGTCTCCTCTTAGCTGACCACCTCACCTTAAACAGCAAGTGGGCAAGAGGGACCCTGTCCATCTATTTAGCATAAAGGGGGATGAGTGAGCTCCTTCATAAGTACCTTTCAGCTGAACTAGAGGAGAAGGAGCTTTGCAGGAATCAATGATTTGCAGAGACGCTTAGATGTATGCTCCAAAACACTCCAGCCCCAGTATGAGGCTCAGGCTGTCTGCATGGCATACGGGGTTGAATAATAATAAGCTCACCAAGCATGTGGTGTACTGTGTGTGTGTGTGTGTGTGTGTGTGTATATATATATAAAATTTTTAAATGAACTGTGTTTATCTTCTAGGTGATTCTGTGCAGGGGCTTTGTGTTCTCCCTCTGAACTGCTGATGCCCACTCCTGCCTCCATTCCAGTCTGAGAGTGTTGTTCAGAGCAGTCACTTCACATGAGCACAGGGTAGAAGTGGAGGGACACAGACTCTGCCCTCAAGCCACATGATAAACCCACTCTTGGCTTCTGTATCATCCCCTTCTCTCTCTCAAACTCCTCTAAGCCACTCGGTGCCAGGACTAAGCTCACTGTATACACGCTGCTTAGGATCCAAGACACTGACAGGAAAAAGTCACCTAGTCCGTCCTTCAACCAGCATGGGATTCTTCTTTGCAGTGTACTCTCTAGTGTTTTTGTCAGTAATCTACACACTGAAAATGGCTGACAGATGAGGCTCTACAAATAACCATTACCTTTCACATCACCCCAGGGAGGTCAGTATTATTCTATAACTGGAGAAACTAAGGCACACTGTCACCTAGTTGGTGGCAGAAGTCCTGAGGCCTGGTTCCCTGGTCTAGAGAGAACACTCTTGAGTTAAGCAATGGGGCTTGAACCTTTTCCCTTCTGTGATGGGGTGTTCAGTCCCACACTAGCCTGGAAAGGAGTTAAGTAACCTGATAGGTCCCACCTGAAAGAGTTTGCCTTGATAGGCAAGCACTGATTGGGGATGGAGCTCAGCTGAGCAGTAGCAGGCAGGGCTGGTATAAGGTCCAATAATTCTGGTGCCAATAGCTAAGCCTGCACTGAAGTAACCCTGGGACTTTAGTAATAGGCAATACAAACTGATCAGGTTTTAGGGTGGAAGGATCTGCTGAGTTTTGTGCTGCTGAGTGTCTTGCCCACAGGGAGTCCTGATGGGGAAAGAAAACTGTTCTGGGCCAGAGGGATGGGGAGAGTGTACTCCTGTGAACAGGCTCCTGCAGGAGCTGCTCTTCCCACCCTCACAAGGGCGTGAGGGGAGCTTCTCATGCTCCACTGCATGGGCCACCTACATCCTGGCCCGCATGCAGTAGGAGAGAGCAGCCACTGCCAGGCGGCTGCTGCTGCAGCCAGTTGAGGGGCTCAGCTGGAGCCTTGGCCCACCCCTCCTTTCAGAGGGGCTCAGCCATTGGGGAGCTACCCGCTACTTGTAACCCAGAGCTTGGGGCGGCCCATGACCTAACCCAGTGAAAACTCATTGACATAGAGTTTTAGTCTTAGGGCTTGTCGACACTTGAAATGCTGCAGCTGTGCTAGTGTAGACACTACTTACCCTAACGGGAGGGGTTCTCCTGTCGGCACAGGTAATCCACCTCCCCGAGAGATGGAAGCTAGGTTGACAGAAGAATTCTTCCATCAGCCTGGTGCTGTCTACAGAGGCGGGTAAGTCGGTGGGACTATGTTGCTCGGGGGGGTAATGGATTTTTCACACCCCTGAATGATGTAGCTTGGTCAACATAACTTTAGTGTAGCCCAGCCCTCAGGAAAAGAAGCCTCCCCCTGTTGCTGAATCTTAATCAGCTGCCTCTGGCAGGGGGCTGTTCTTACAGGGCTGCCGACGCTTCAGACTTGACAGCAGACCGTCCAAATTGGAACCGCACCAGTGAGTGAGGTTAGACAGACCTACGCCTGTGAAACTGCAAGCCCTGTTTCTTTGCTCTAGCTGTGAGTGAGTGGGAAGGCAATGGGGGTGGATCTTCGGGCTGTATTTTGCTGGTTGCTGGGGCTAGGCTGCTGGATGGCTGAATGGGGGAAGGTGTGGTTGGTTTTATGGTGGTATATTTAAGGATTGCCCAAGCCAGAAAAAGGTGCTCCTTTTTAATGGATGCAAATCAGCTGAACTCCAGTTACGGTCCATGCAGGGCCAGAGGGAGTAGCTGACAGGACTGCCCCTGAGGGCTAAAGGTAAAGAAAGCAGAGTTCTATTGGAACCAGTGCAGAAAATACAGCCCAGGAAGTAGGACAGCTCCTCTCTGTGGGTCCCTCAAACCCCCGGGGACTATGCTGGCATCGCCAAGGGGACTGTTGTGTCCGAGAGCTTACGCTGTTGCAGATAAAAGGATGCTGCTGGGAGGCAGTTCATCCTGCCGGGGTCCCTGCTAGCTCTAATGAGGCACCGTGCATGCTGCTGCAGAGAGGGGGAGCACTGCTGGGGGGAAGCTGGCACTGATGCATTCCTTGCTCTACGGGGACTTTCAGTGCAGTCCTTTGTCTTCTGATTGTGCAGCTGTGTCTATCCCCCCCTCATACAAAACTGAATTTTCTTCCCCTTTCCTAAGGGAATTAGTGGGTAGCCTCCATGTGCAGGGCTGGAGGGACTCCCTGGGACACTGGTAAGTTTCACATAGGTGAGGGGAACAAGTGTTGGTTTCCCTTGAGCTGCCATAAGGGAAAGGAGGAGATGTTCTGTGTAAGGGGGAGTGTTTGTACCTCCAGTTCCTGAATACAAGCCTATTATCACTGGTGTTTAGATACAAACTGGGGTGGGCGTGTGCGCATGCCCAGACTATCAGTGTCTATTTTTCACTATTTAGATCCTACTGTAATCTAAATAATAGAGACCCACAATTAAGTCCATGTCCCTGTTGTGCTAGGTGCTGTACAAATACCCAGTAAGACAGGGCCTGCCCAAAGAGCTTGTGTTCTAACTAGAAAAGCCAAGCAAAGGATGAGAGGCAGTATTCCCTCCATTTTACACCTGAGGCAGTCGGGCACAGTGCAATTTAGTGACTCGGCCAGGGTCACACAGGGCATCTGTGGCAAAGCCAGGAATTAAACCCAGTTCTCCTGAGTCCCAGCCTAATGGCTTAACTACATGACCTGCTTTTCTCTCTCTTTGGGCCCCGCTCTGTTTTGGACTGCCCCACGTGAGCCTGCAGCTGTGCATTGAAACTAGCACAAAGCTGTTAACCCTGAGGTGTGTCAGGCTCTGGAAGGGGGAACTTGGCTCAGCGTTTTTGTAATAGGAGTTGCCAGTCAACCAGACAATGCTACTGAGCTGTAGCCATGACCCCCAGAAGCATTCGCCAGCTCTTGGCCAGGGCTGGAACGGGGCAAGGAGATAGGAGCTGCACGCTCTCTCTTCTGCCAAAGGGAATTTGTTCTGTCACTTCCATCGGGTCCTTCTGGTGTACCGGAAATGCTGCATACGCAGCACTCCGTTCCTGCTGGCCTCTGTCATTGAAGCTCTGTAGTAATCAGCGCAAAGGATTCTGCGGCACAACTGGTTTTGAGTGACTGACCAGGAGGCCTTGGGCTGACTGAAGTGGAAACCCTCCAGTGCACAGTGCTGGAGCATCTCTCACAGTGTACTTCATAAAGAGTCAGTTTGTCCTTCTAATGCATGTCGCCGGTGAGGTTCTGCCCTTGGCGACGCTAGCCTGTGGGCCTGAGCCAAAGGCCCTTGAATAGAATGGGAGTTTTCCCACTGACCTCCAAGGGCTTTGGATTAGGCCATTCATACCGACCTACAGTAACTCCTCACTTAAAGTCATCCTGGTTAACGTTGTTTCGTTGTTACGTTGCTGATCAGTTAGGGAACACGCTCATTTAAAGTTGTGCAATGCTCCCTTAGATGTTGTCGTTTGGCAGCCGCCTGCTTGGTCCACTGCTTGCAGGAAGAGCAGCCCATTAGAGCTAGCTGGTGGGGGCTTGGAACAAGGGTGGACCTGCAGCCCCACATCAGCTCCCTGCTCCCCTCAGTTCCCTGTGTGGCAGCTGGCCACCAATCAATTGCGGGCAGTTCAGCTGTCCCTCTTCTCCCCCCCCCCCCACTGCCATCTGCTGCTCCTGCCCTCTGCCTTGGAGCTGCTCCCAGGAGCCTCCTGCTTGCTGTACAGGGGGGAGAAGAGGGGCGCTAATGTAAGGGTGTACCCCTGCTCCTGCACCCTGCTTACCTCCTCTCCATAGAGCAGAGGGAGGGCCACAACAGGGCTCAGGATGGAGGGAGCTTGCTGGCAGCAGCTGCTGTCTCAACTTGCTGATCTACTTAAAAGGGCAGTGTACTTAGAGTGGGGATTGTGTCCTTAAAGGGGCAATACCTGTCTGTCTGCCGTGCTGCCTCCCCTCCCTCCATTCGTGCTGCCTTGTAGAGTGTGAGGCTACATTAACAACAATAGGTTAACCATTGAGGGCTCAGCCGAGCGCTAGTTCATCATTTAGCAGTAAGGCATTCCCTGGGAAATATCCCACCCTCTGACTCCACCACCTCAACCAAGCTTCACAATCATCAGCCCTCTGTACAGTAGTAAATTGTTTAAACTTGCACTCTGTGTGTGTGTAATCTTTTGTTGGTGAAAAAAGACTTCCCTGGAACCCAACCCCACCTATTTACATTAATTCTTATGGGGAAATTGGATTTGCTTAACATTGTTTCGCTTAAAGTCGCATTTTTCAGGAACACAACTACACCATTAAGCGAGGAGTTACTGTACAAGGAGCCCCTGGTTCCTTCCCTCCCCCCCTGCCCCCTCAAACTCCTTTTCAGGTCTTCCTGTGACAGGAGTGCCAAAGGCCTGCTGGCTGAGAGGAAGATGGGAGAAGGGGAGGTGGCGGTGGAAGAAAAGGAAAGTGGGGAAGGGCCTTGGGGTCCAAAGCACAAAGATTTTTATTATCCACACTGGTGTGTCCTCAGTCCTGTGGGATCCCTGGTGCAGGGATCTTACCTTGTGTGTGTCTGTACAGCACCATGTATGCCATATAAACAATCTTGTCACCCTGCTCTGGGGAGAGTGGTGGAGTGAGAAAGAGGAGGAGAGATGAAGGAAGGTGGGAGAGAGAAGGGAGACCGGAGTTTGCCGTCTGCTGTGACTGTAATTGAAGGGAGTGGTGGTGACTTCCCATTTCTTCTAGCAATGGGCAAACTGGCTTAAATAAAATGTGACCTCTCCCTTCCAGAGCTGTGCTTCTGACACGGTGCAGTGGATGAATTTCATCCAGCCAGGCAGTGGTGCGCATACACCCTAGCCAGTGTCTTACTAGACCCTTATGTTCCATGCTTGCGTGTGGGAAACCCATTTATTTTGCAAATCAAGTGTGAAGCAGCTGCTCTTGGGGCCTTTACTAGCTGTCGTTGTATGTCCCCGTGTTGAGGAGAAATAGCAATTTGAACGTCTTTCTTATCTGCACTTCAATAAGGATTCCCCCTGGCTCCAAAATGCAAGATAGCCCCAGTAATCACAGCTGGAGGTGCTGAGCCAGTGTGGTGTCTCAGCCCTGTGCCTTCACCTCAGACTCACAAGCTGGTAATGCTGAGCAAGAGAATCGGCACTTGTTTCAGCCTAGCAGTCTAGAGTTCCTGAATTAAAGAGCTCATCCAGACTGTGCCTTGGCACCTGTCTGAACAGTGCTAGTGAGCAGGGGTTATAGAAGGGGGTGGCCATTCCCCATCCTCTCACTTTCCAGAGCTCCCCCTCTTCCCTGGCTGGTGCAATTAGATTTTCCTGCCTCAGAAGTTCTCAAGTAGGAGCAGCAGAAGGAGCTGAGAGCTGGCTGCAGGGTTTATGGGGCTTTAATGGGTCTCACACCAGACAGGAGAGGAACTGTCCAAGCTGGCATCTCTCTTTCTGCCTTCTTTCTCCTATAGGAAGATCTGTCCCCAAACTTGTTCCTCATCCCTTTTAGGAGGCAGAAAACACCAGATGCTGCCAGCCCTCCCTCCCCTTGGGGGGGGGTGGGAGATCGATCCTAGACCTGGCCACCCCCAACTAGCTAGAATGAGAGGACACAGAATGGTCCTGTCAGCTGCCTCTCTCCTTGGGCTCCTACCTACACCCCCGCCCCCAACTCCCCACCCGAGCTGTCTGGCTCTGGGCCTGCTTGGGGCCATGGGTGCTTTTTCATATACACTTCCCCATTTGCCTCCCTGGGTCATGGCCAGTCACACAAGTTGTTGCAATGTCACTTGGTCACATGATAGTAACACCCATGACCGCGTACAGCCTCCAGGGTAAGGGACAAGCCACTCTTTGATCTACTTTAACCAGTGCAGCAAGGAGAGTTGTGCATAGCGCATTGCGTATCATACACTGTGGTGGGGTGGACTGAGGCATGACGTCAGTCCAAACCTCCTACCCTGAAAGGGGCTCCAAGGAGATCCTCAGTTTCTTTTCCTATCAGCTCAGCCTTCCCTGAAGCTGGATATTTTCCCCAGTCAACCTCATGGTTCTTGTCTCCAGTGATCTCATCGGCACCACTAGAGAACAGTTTGTTCTGTTCTAAGCTATGCCGTTTCCAATTCACACAGGCCACTTTTAGCCTTTGTCGCTCAATTTCCAGGTGCACAATTCTGAATAAGAGCAGCCAAAAAGAATGCCAGTTCTGAGAAGGGGCCCCTGAAGGAGCTGAGGCTGGTGGATGCCAGAGTCGATCCACATGGGGATCACACAGCCAGCCGAGCTGCGCATGCTGGTGCACGGGGCCCTCTCCATCCACCAGGGCTGGTTTAGCAGTGAGTGGGAGTCAGGAATCAATGGGTGGTCTTAGTGGCCTGACCTCAGGGAGTTCTTTCTGTTGCTCTGCAGAGTCTCCCAGGGAAGATGGGCTCACCTGGCTCCCAGGGAGCTGTTGGCATGCGTGTAAGGGCACTGCACCTGCTTCAGTGCTGCACAGTCAATGCAAAACTTCGGGCTGGACTGTCTTACCTTCGGAGAATGTATTTCTCCTCAGATAGGGCCCTTTAATGAAGTAGTATGGGGGCAACCTGGGGCTGAACGAACATAGGGACCTAATCCCCTCTCGCCTCGGAAAGGGGGGAGAATACCCAGTTCCTCTTTACTGCAACCATGTTATGGTCATTCTGAAATGCCAACTAAGAGCGCAGCTCTATTAGGTTTGCTGATGTATTTCAAAAATAAGGAACTATTTTCTAACACCCCTACCCACCCCCTCCGCCTGAATTTATTATTTAATAATAGTAATGATAATAAGCAGTACACACCTGCATTCGCTGGGGGTATTTCTTCCTGCTTTTTTGCAACACTCCTGATCTTGTTGTATAGAGATGAGGAAACGAGGGACGTCCCTTGAGGAAACCCTAGGCTCCGTTGTGCTAGGTACCATGCTATTTGAGGTTTGGTCTACACTACAAACTTACATGGGTATAACTGTGTCAGCCAGGGGTGCGGCTGGAATGTGTTAACCTGCAGTATAACATGAAATGTGGGTCCCAGGGAAGTTCTTCTTAGGTGTTAGAATCTACAGCCTTGGAATAGAAAAATTATCATTTGTATTACAGCAGTGCCTAGAGTTCCCAGCTCAGATCAGTGTACAAGGTGCTGTACAAACAGAGGGCACGAGCCAGTCCCTGCCCCCAACAGCTTACAGTCTGCAGTGACGGACCCAGGGTGGGCAGTGAAGCAGAGGCACAGAAAGGTGTCCACTGTTGCATAATAAATCAGTGGCAGAGCCAGGAATACTCAGGCCTCTTGACTGCCAGACCATATTGCCTACACCTAGCAGAAAAGAGCCCAGAGCCCCTGTAGCTGAGCCAGGGACTCAGCAATACAATTACGGGGTAGGGGAAGACTGAGGGTAACATGGGTGTGGGTTTCCAAACAACAGCAGTGAAATCTCCACTCAATTACCATTGTACACTGCTTTGTGAGGTTAAGGAATCTGGTGTCTAATTAGTTATAAATGGGAACAAAATTCTAAACAATCCAGTGACTTTCTGTCACAAATGAGGCTGAGTGCCTGCAAAACGGAGTGTGCGACTGAAAGGGTTCCATTGCCACTAGTGAAAGGAAACAAATGATCTCATTGCGTGCCTTGTACGCACTATTGCGTACGCTTCCATGGTGACTGTGGCCCAGTGCCATCTGGTGAATCCCGCAGGTATCTAACGTAAAGTAGGCTAGAGGGAGGCATGGAGACAGGCAGCATTTAGGGGTACTCTGAGTCAGACACCGGATCAGGGTTGCTCCATTAGGTGGTTGCTATAATGGGTAAATGGAAGCATTTCACTGAAACTTGACACTCTCTGCTTCCTGAAGGATAGTGTATCGCCTGCCTAGGACTTAGCGAAGGAAGGACTGTAACATAAAAGGAGTCTGCAGACACGTGCAACAGTGCAATGTGCCAGAGTAGATTCAAGCATGTAATCTCATAAACGCTCAGGTCAAGATGGACTTCGCTGGGGAAATGAATTGCCTAAATATTGAGATTCATCATACCCAAGCCTAGCTTCTGGGTGCTGTGTCCGGGACACACTGAGCCTGCTGGAAATCTCAAATTGTAGCCTTCATCTGTGGGACTGAGCTCTGGAGATGGTGGATGTAAGGTTGGTGGGAGTATTTCCTAGTATTGCAAAGGAAACTAGCTGGAGATGGGTTTGTAACCCTAAGAACCCCTCAGTGCCAACTTGTAAAGAGCTTATTGTTCGGCAGCAGCAACTCTTAGCAGGCCTGACAAACTCATTGCACGTAGCCCACTACTTTCATAAAGAAGATCATGTAAAATTGCTAATAAAAGCTTATGTAATACTGACCCTTGTGATCATTGCGTGATGTATGTATGGATGATATTTCAGGAGTTCTGAATATGTACTGGAAATAAAACCAAAGAGAAAAACCGGATTCTTCCAGACAACTGTTAGGTAAATATACATCCTGTTGGGGTTCCCAGGTAAATTAAGCCAACACAACGGTAGCCCAATTTACCTGTGAAGTCAACAGGGGGATGGGAAGATGCTAGAGACTAAACCACAGGCAGTTATCCTGTCTTGGGGTTGAGGGGCAGAATTTGAACTTTGCAGAATATAAATAGAATGCAAGGAGACATTTTGTTATCCATGCACTTAGGAAAACCCATAGTGGAGGGGGATGCTACGTGAACGCTTGGATCCTGGTTTGTCTGCCGCCAGCTAGCCCTGCAAAACACTGAACCTTTGGAAGGAAATCTACTTTCAGTGGTTCACAGACTGTAGGTCAGAGCTGTTCCAGGCAGGCTGCAGGGCACAGCAGGTGTGGTGACACATTGCGTAGGTGTCAGGTATCGGTGCCTCCTGATAGTTGTAGCCCTGTCCAGGATTCTGATTTAGGGGTGGGCTCTGAGGCTTCTTTTTGACCAAGGAAGCTCACGCCTAACCCAGCTCTCCTCCCAGGGTGGCTGCTTCAGGTTGCTTTTGTGGGCTGGAACTTCAGTGCAAATTCAGCCGTGATCAAAGGCGAGGATGGACCCTGAAATTGGTGAGGTCCCTAGAAATAAAGGCAGGAGAGTGACCTAGAGACAAGAGAGCAGCAGGGATTGTGGGAACCAGGGGGAGGCTTAGTACTTATAAATGTTAAACCCTACGCCAAGGGGGAAAGGAAATAAACTGCTCAGGTACAAAATAAAAGGAAGTGGTTGTGACCAATTAGCTGCCCCTTTTGCAACAGAGTGATTTTATAATATTCATTTTGTCTCCTGAATAATATTTTAAAATAACTTTTTAATGCAACCGAGCTCTGTAGTAGCTGTTTATCATTTGTATTACAGTAGCACCTAACCACCTCAACTGAGGTCAGGGCCCCATTGTGCTCAGTGAAACTCCTTTGGGTAATCAGGCTGCTTACTGACTTCACACGTTCTACTCTGACTTATGCTCCATGCAACTCCATTGAGCTTGTGACTCCACAAGCAGAATTTGATCCCACACCTAGAAAAATGTCTCTTGTTCCAGCCCCAAGCTTAGCAGAGAATGTGCTGCATGCCGGAGGAGGAGAGTTCACAGCCATCGGGGAGATCTCTCTGAATTCCAGGGCAGACCCAGACCTCCTGGTGCACCAGGGAGACCAGGAGTCTAGTAAGTGACATGCTGCCATGGTTTGCACAGAGGAGTGACTGGGCTGGCTAAGAGTTTATGGAGAGGGGGTGGTATGGTATATGACCCATCTGTGTCTGCTACTAACCAATATCTCCAACAGCTGGCGTTGGGACACTAGAGGGGAATGGCTCTAGGTTACTGCAGAGAATTCTTTCCCAGGTGGCTGGCTGGTGGGTCTTGCCCATATGCTCAGGATCTAACTGATCGCCAGATTTGGGGTTGGGAAGGAATTTTCCCCCAGGCTAGATCGGCAGAGACCCTGGGGTTTTTTTGCCTTCCTCTGCAGTGTGGGGCAGGGTCACTTGCTGATTTAAACTAGTGTAAATGGTGGAGTCTCCATAACTTGAAGTCTTTAAATCAAGATTTGATGACTTCAGTAACTCAGCCAGAGATTAGGGGCCTGTTACAGGAGTGGAGGGTCAGATTCTGTGGGCTTGATGTGCAGGAGGTCAGACTAGATGATTATGACTGTCCCTTCTGCCTTAAAGTTTGAGTCTAGGAGCCTACCCCCTCTGTCTCTGAGAGCTCTTAAACTCTCTGGCTTGTGCCAGGCAAACTCAAGCCATTCCCGCAAGTCTAGGGCAACCATCAATGGCTGAGTCTCACTTGACCTGTGCAGCGTGTTACCACGGGCCCTGGCATTTCAGCAGCTGTCTCTGCACACTGACAGTCGCTGGCTGGCTGTTGATTGGTTGCTGTCACCCTTGTTCTTGTCATCCTGTGGGGCTGTGCTTGGGTTCAACTGTTAGGTTCAGTTTCCACGTCCCTAGAAGCAGATAATGAGAACTGCGTTCCCTTAAGAAAAGAAATAGCAAGTGCGGGGTGTTGAGGGGAGATGAAAAGTCACCGCTTGGTTTTATTTACCAGGGCCTATAACTGATCCAGGGCCCAAGCTGGAACCAGGGTCCCCGGTGGGGATTGCTCACGTTTGCAGCTGTTTGGGATGTTCTGACCCACATGCATCACTCCACACGAATGGGACAACACAGACTGTCCAGCTGCAAGTAGATGTGGCTCATTCGGGAGAGGGGCTGAGGTCTGATGACTAACTTGGGGGCATGTGATGAGCTGTCTATATTCTCACCTTGAGAGCAGCCAGGGAGAAGGGCACCAGGACGGTCTCTTCTGAGAGTCCTGCTCCAGCTGCCGCATTTTTTGTAGAACAGTGACATCTGGTGGTCATGAAGATTAAAAATGAGGCTTATGCTTCCTCTACATCTCCCAAGTTGTATTTCGTTGCATTGACACTTGGGTCTAGGTTAGAATGACTGGTTAATTGAACCCCCAGGTGGCCAGTGGGTGTTCTCTATGGATATCTTGGGGTGACTCTCCTAGGTCCTGACTCCTATTTAGGGATAGTACAATGAGTTTTTGCCACGCTAGCTAATACAGTCTGGACTCTGTGGTCTAGGTGAGCTGTACTCAGCACAGAACCTGAGAGGGTGGAGGGCAAAGGTGGGTTTATGCCACCTTTGCAGTCCCCTGATCCTGGGGCTGGTGAGATGTTACAGCCCGTTTCCCACAAGCCTAATGACCCATCCCAACAGCTGGGGTTTGCCAGGGAGTAAGGGTGCTCCAGCCATGCCAACTTTTCCCCAGCCAGGCCTCCATGTGCGTGTCCAGAAGTGGGGTGGCATGAAATCCATATATCACTTCTACATCATCCAAGGACTCCCCTCATCAGGGGCAATCCTCGGGCCTGGATCTACTAGGTTTCCAGCTGCTGTATGTCGCCAGACCACGTTTGAGATCAGGCCCCAGGTTCTTAGCTTCTCTAATTGCTGGAGCATACAGCACAGGAGTTTGGGCGGGTCCTATGGTCATCAACGATCGGACTGGATTGGAGAAGGAGAGGATGTATGGCAAAACAGTGTGTGTGGCAGGGGTGGATGCATCTGTAATAAAGAAATGGTAACTGAGATGATGCTGTATAAACAAGTGACCTAGGAAGGAAAAGGAACAAGGGTCTCCACTCATACCAAATTTTATAGAAGCTCCCAGACTTTGGCATGTTCCCATATTCTGCAATAGCAGCATGAAGTAGCAGAAACTCCTAGTTCCATTCAGGTGTGGAAAAACCCTCAGGTGTTGCCATGCAGTGAGGCTGACAACACTTCATCACAGCTGCCATGACAATGGGCCCCGTCATGCCACCAGGCAGCACTGGCCTGTCATGGCACAGTCATGCTACAGCATTACAACATTCTCCATCGTAACAGGCCAGCGCAGCCACTTTCCACTAAAGGCAGATAGACAGTTAGGTGGAGAGTTGAGACAGCAACACACAGATCTGTCGATTCGACACAGAAGTGTAGCCACAGGTGGGCCGGCCCACTCACTTAGCATCCAGGCCCACACAAATCACACCCCGACCCTGCTCAGGAGCATGGGAGGTGGGACGCAGGCGGAAGGGGTGGGGAGGGTCCCCCCACTTGTTCTGGCCCAGAGCCCCACAAAACCATAATCTCCCTCTGGGAGTAGGCGGCCCCCCTGTCATTGCCCGCCCGCCCACCTGAAAGCCGGGGACCACCCAGTTTTCCTATCCTAGCTACGCCACTGGTTCTACATTGTGTGTAATGTAATGATGTTGACTTGCATCTGAGCAGCACCTTTGCTCCAGAAGGAGCTCAACGTGCTTTCTAAACTATCCATACAGGAATCGCTTTACCAATCAGAGCATGATTCTATGTCTCATCCAAACATCAGCAGCACCAGGACCCTAATGCCGTGCTGGGACACTAGCCTAACACTGACTCAGAGGGAAGAGCACCCTCCTACTGGATCATCAGCAACATTTATTGCAGCTTCTTAAGCTGCCCATAGAGCTGTCTTGTCCTTTAGTGACTAGGCTGAACCCTGCTCAGTGTGAGAGTGGACAAGATCCCCACTTGGCTGCAGGCAGTATCTATGTACACTGCACAGTGTTTGCTTTGTCACAGGGGCCCACAGGAGTGGCAGGAACTGGTGGGGACTTTGGCCTTCAGGGCCCTCCAAGTTGTAAGGGGCTTTCTGAAGTGAGAGAGCCTGCAGGGCACCTAGGACACCCAGTCAGTAATTGCTGGGGTTGGAAGGGGAAGATCTGCAAGTTGGGGTTTTTAATGGCATGAGCCTTTCCTTAGCCTCCCTTTGGTGTATTGGACTTTGTGTGTGTGACACACACACTCTCTCTCTCTCTCTCTCTTCTCTGTCAGGACTCAGGTCCACGCTGACTCCCTAATGACAAAGGTCTCTTGTTCCAGGGCCAGGCTGGTGACATGGGGATCTCAGGTGCTCCAGGGGGGAAGTGAGTCTCCTGGCACCAGATGCCTCTTGCGTTCCTGTTCGATCTCAGGTTAAGCTGTGCGCCCAGGGATTCTGCAGTCTTGTACTGTGGGCACAGCAAACTGCAAGGGGAGGCTGAGTGGCCTGGGTCCCTTTGTCTAATCTAGCGCTGGTATTTCTAATGGTGCCTGTCACCTTGGTATCCGCTTTAAGCACTGATGTTACCAAGAAAGCCCTTGCTCAGTCCCATCACACAGGTTGCTTTTGCTAATATTCACCCTTGGACACTCCAGAGTTCCTTCCTCAAACTTGACCACTAAATTGGGACCTTAGGAGCCAGGGGACTGTGCGGTTCAAGGGATCTGTAATGGGAGCTGGAGCCCCTCACCTCTGTTTCACAAGGTTCATACCGAAGACATGCTGCGCGGTGTTGCCAGCCACCTGATGGCTACTCTGTGGCTCATAAACGATGAATCAAGGGTCAGAAAAACCATCCCTACAGGACCCCATTGTTGGCAATCTCCTCCAATTTGCCCAGGATGGAATGGTCTGGAGGTCACACCTCCCTCTTCCCTTTAGAGATGGTCTATCCAGAGCAGGGTTGAGGCATGCTGGCAGAGCAAGCAGGTGGGGACAGCTTGTACTGCCAGCCACTGCTCGTGCTGTATTCATTCTGTGCACAAATGGGCCCACGGTCCCAACAGCTGTCAGTGCTGCACATTTCATGAGCAATTGTAAAGCTCCCCTGGAGCCTTTGGTGCAAAATGGGGATAGGAAGAGTTTGGGAATGGCGCAGCCTGCTGCAGTATTCCTGCAGATGTCTTAGAGGATTGAAGCCTGTGCAACCAGCACCTTGTCAGAAGCAATGTGAGTTTAGCCCTCTCTCTGTGGAAGGGCTTATCTACCCTTTGCCTTTCTTCCCCTTGCTGCAGTGTAGGATCAGACTGGCTTCTGGGGGGATGAAGGGTTCCCTGGTCTTGCTGGGGAGCAGGGAGAGTACATCCCTGGGAACAGTCAGTGCTCTAGCTGCAGGAGGCTCAGAGGAGAGGCATCACTCTAACTAAATGGAAATCATTCAGAGACAGCTGTGTGCCTCCCCGTCACTATAGGTGAAGTCCTATTTCACGGAAACGCAGGAGCCATCTAAATTATTGCTCTGCCTCCTGTCCTGCTGGGATAATACAGAACAATCTCATGTGTATTTTCCCTTTATAATTTTAAACCTAGTTCCATGCAGCTGTTTTGACACTTTGCTTGGCTCTGCTGGGAAGAATGTCGCACGGATCTACACCCTGCTGGCATCAACAGGCCAGTGCTGTGAGAAACTGGCAGCACGTTGCTGGGAGTGCACGCCTAACGATGGGATGCCAGGTGGCGTGGTGGCATTGACAGCACGGCTGATCTCCTGTTCCTGTATCTTCCAGAGAACCATTAGCCAAATAGGAGCAAAGGGCACTCGGTTCCAAAGGCCCTTGGTACGTACTATTGCCAGGCTGACAGGCCTTTGATGGAGGTGCTACTATCAGCATGTATAGTGCGGTGGAGTGGCCTCCCACTGAGCCAGAGGCAGAGGGACCACTCTGCAAACCCTGATGGGCGGAGCCAGGCTGCACTCGCCCCTCCCACCGGAACAGGACGTATAAAGGTTGGGGTCTGGAGCTCAGTTGTGCTGCAGCTGCTGAAGGAGAGAGATGCCTCCTGCCTACTCCCAAGTTGGGAGACTGCAGCAGACTCCCACTGGGCTGAAAACTGGCCAGAGCTACTCACTGACAAAGACATTGAGGAGTCACTGGGACTGCCACTGGTTTTCTACCCTGATGAACTGGAGGACCCCCTACGGAGCCAGGTACAACCCGAGGGAAGGCAGGAAGTGGCCCAGGGACAGTTGACCCTAACCTGGCTGCATTGCTGCTGGAGACCCAATGGCAAAATACTTCACTGCTGTTAGGGCCGTGGGTTGGGCCGGGGGGGGGGAGTCGGGATGGCCCATGTCCCCTATCCCTGCCACCCCATCCTTGGAGTGGCACTTTCCCCTCTGCTTTTGTCGACCATTTGCTGGAGGTAGGATACCTGACCGTCTTGTGGCTTGCCCCTGAATACAGGCCTGAGCCATAGACTCGCTACTGCCTCGCCCTGACTAAGGGCTTGGCTTAATAACTGTTTGCTTGCTGCTTGGCCCTGAGTACAGGTCCAAGCCACAGACTCCTTACTGCTCCACCCTGACTGTCTGGACCCATAACTATCTGCTCCTCTGCCCTGATTGCAGGCTGGAGACCCCAGCTGACTACTGCTCTGCCCGGACTGTTGGCCAGAAGCATGGGCTGTGTGTTGCTCAGCTAATTCCCTAACTGTGGGCGATGCCCAGCGCCATAGTGAGACGGAGTGGCCTCCCACTGACCCAAAGGGGGAAGGACCACCGCTAACCCACTACAGTATGACAACATTTTACGTTTGTGTCTCACCTTTCATGCTGAAAGCGCTGTGCAGGAACTGCTTCCCTTGCGAGTGCTGGGCAGCACTTCCCATTCGTGGTCCTCTCCAGCGTCTCTGAGCTTCAGCATTTGTATTTATGTGCCAGAGTGGAGATATTTCCATTCTCCATGCCTCAAGCTGAGAGAATTCCATTTGTTGTGTTGTCGCTTTTAGTGGCTGGCGGCACTGAGTCATTACCATTCTCCATGCATGGGACAATTAGCCCTGAGACACTGCTGTTCGCCTTATGTTGAATCCTGGGCCCCTCTCGGGACGACACATTTCGGTCTGTCGCCAGGCCAGTCCCTGGGCTTCTCTAAATTGGGATATTAATATTCCTCACTCTCACTCATCTATCCTCATGGTGCTAAGCCATCCATTTCCCATGCTTCCCTTGGGGCTCCCCCGTGCTGGGAATGCGCTGCCTGGTTTTATAGATCAGTGTGTTTATATGTGACTAGACTTAAGCACACTTATCTGTAGCTGTGGTGTAGGATGTGACTGGTAATCCAGGTCCCGCTGGCTCTCCGTGGGACCTCAGGGTCTAAACGGTCGATTTGGAGAGAGATGACGCAGAAGTGAGCAAGCTCCGCCTGTACCCACAGGGAAACAAGATTGACACCAGACTCTCACATCCCATATCTATCTGCAGTGCTATTGCAGATGTATTGGTCACTCCATCATTAAAGTTTAGCTGTGTAAAGATGCTGCTTTGCCCTGTTCTCACTGGTTCATAGCTGAGCTCTTACCTCCTCTCTTGTGTTTGCCTCAAGGGGAACCAGGAGCAAAGGCAAGATGAGCTACTGCCATACACAGGACAGGTTTGCAAGCCCATACCCCTCTACTGTAGGGTCTGGGCATGCATGGCATGAGCACGCTGAGGAAACTTACCACTGTCAGAGTGTGAGTGTGAACCATGACACTAGGGCGTTGGAAGATGAAGCCTGCTGCACTCAGAGGACAGGACTTTTAATCCTAGTCCTGGTGTGTAGATCCTGTACTGCTCGGTGGGCTAGGAGGATAAAACCTGGCAGCAGCATATCAGTGGGTAGGTCCTGGCACACATGAGGAGGAGGGATAGTTCAGTGGTTTGAGCATTGGCCTGCTAAACCCAGGGTTGTGAGTTCAATCCTTGAGGGGGCCATTTAGGGATCTGGGGCAAAAATTGGGGATTGGCCCTGCTTTGAGCAGGGGGTTGGACTAGATGACCTCCTGAGGTCCCTTCCAAACCTGATATTCTATGAGCAAATGCTGCCACTAGGTGCACAGTAAGTGGATCCTGCTGCCTTGTGAGCTGGGTGTGTGAGAGCCCTGGCACTAGTGCACTCAGGAAATGAATCCCGTTGCACTGTAGTGAGGCGTGTGAATCATGGCATAGATTGCTGCCATGTGAAACCTACTCCCATCAGACGGTGGGAAATTAATTCAGATGCTGCTTCTCACTGTGGGACATAGATCTGCACTCTTTGATGTGCTGCAGACAAATGGAGAGTTTAACTGAGCTCTTCATAACCTTTTTCTTGGGTACAACTGGCACCCAGGGAAAGCGAGGCAGAAGTGATCTAACTATACCACTGGTAAGACCCACTTCTTCCAGCCCTGAACCATCAATAATGAACTGTCTGGGATTCTTAAACAGCAGATCGAATGACTGGTTCTAACTGGAAAATTGTTTGTTTCCTGACTGTACTATTACTTGCATTTAATTAACACTTGTAGAGGCCTTAGGCAGTGAGTGGGGAGCTGAGATGCAATCCCCAGCTAACACAGCACCTTCAAAGTAATTTGGTTATATGGGACCTGTCCATAGCTGGTTAGCTGTGGTCGCGGGGAGCCTGGTTCGGTACTATACGGCCTGCTTTCAGGAGCAGGAAGCTTAGGTTCCATTGCCCATCTGGCAGGGCCTGCAGGCCACAACCAGAAGCTCTGGATTCTATCACTCAGCTGGCAGAGGACCCGGAGAGTAACCGGGGGCATTAAGGTCCATTACCCAGCTGGCGGAGCACCTGGCTTGAGTGTTCAGTTAATAGAAGGCAACTGACAGTGCCACATGGGCTGAGTTGAACTGGTGTAGACAATCCAGCCAAGGAAAAGCCTGAACAAACCCATGTTTGAAAGGGATGGTGTTTAGTTCTCAGGTGACCAGCCAGTATTCTGTGGACTACCAGCAAGTTCTCCACAGTTGTCAGGCCACTCTCACTACGGACCTTTGAACAATGACACCTATCTTTCTATGACAGGTTTCAATTTGGGGAGGGGGAGAAATAGTTTTTAACTTTTTGCTTTTTATTAATGAAAACCAAAATCCACATATTTTCAGTTTCTGGGAAATATTTAAAAGTAAATAAAAAAGTAAAAGTTTAGTTTTTGAAAAACATATATATAATTATACCACAATCCAATAATTATTACTGAAAACCAAATGTTTACCAAAAGAGTTCCGTTTTTAGTTTCCATTTTTTCAACTGGGAGGGGGGGAAATGAACCAAAAGGTTGGGGGGTTTTTTGTTTTGTTTTTGTTTTTTTTCTTGCAAAGGTTTTCATTTTGCTGGAAAAGCTGACTCCCCCCCCCCATCAGAATAAAAATGTTTCACTGAAAAAGTGTCACACAGGTCTAATGACCATGTCTGTCAGTCTCCTAACCCACTTACCAGGGCAAGTCACTATGGGGGAAGAGCCTCATTAGCCAAAACATACATTTGGATGTCTTGATTGCTTCCGGGCAAAAATCACCTGAAGCATTTAAGCAACATGTGGAAGTGACTATGCGCCGTACCAGGGCCAGCCCTTTGGTTACTGCTGTCTAGAGTCACATCTGAGTTATCTATGAGACAAATCAGACATCACTCACTCTGCCATTGTGTTTTTAGGGTGATGATGGCTTCAAAGGAAAGTGAGGCTCTCTGGTGCCCCAGGAAAGAGGGTAACTTTCTCACTCATAGACTATTTAGCTTGAGAATACAGAGTCTATTCTGAGGCACACTGAAGTCACTGAGCCGTTCCATTGATTTCACTGGGCTTTGGATTGGGCCCATATTGCATTTGCTGGTGTGATTCCATATGGAAAACACTTCTGGATTTACTAATGGGATACTGAGAGCCTGGGGTTTAATAGTGAAGTATAGCCAGTATCTGATGTGATTTATGGAGTGTGTTTTAAGAGCAATAGAGGGCTAACGATACTCGTATGAAGAGAAGATTTCCTGAGTGTTACTCTGGTGATGTGTTTACAAAACTAGTTAATGTTCAGTCTCATACACATTGTAGCAACAATCCTGCTCTAATTACAATATATGGTTACTCAATTTGAAACTAGCAATTCGCTGTATCCCTCTCATTTTCACTTATGGAAGCATTGTGAATGAATCATATCCTACCTCTTATTGATGGATTATAGAGGAGACGTCAAGTCCCTCCTGCATAAGACATTAGGGTGGTTAGTGCACATTATTTTTGCTGCCACTTCCTCTGTCCTTCATCCCTTCCTACACAGGGAGGAAAATGAAATCTTTGTGTTAGATGAGGCTGTGTGGTACTTAGCTTTACCTTTCACAACCAGCAACATGAAAGTGACTTTGCAGGACTTCGAACTGTCCTAGCAGATCTACCGTTGCAGTTCTATGGCAGAATGCTCAGACTCAAAAGAGAACAGTTGGCTGCCACAATATGGAACTCCACTAACCAATCCCGGATTTGGGATTAACCTGGTCAATCCCTCATTTTAACTAGCTGTTACTGGGAGAAATGGGACTGATTGGTTTGCCTGGGAAGCAGGGAGTGAGACTACTGGTAACATTTCCTCCTTTAACTCATGCCAAACATTAGAATTTATTTACTCTGACCTTTGTACTTTTGCACTTTCCCTAGGTCCCTGTGTTTGGGAACTGTAGGCAGAGTTCACATTTACAGGTAGATGAGCCACATTTTTAACCAGTCTTTATTTATACGCAGCTGTTTTGGTGCATACAACTGACTCTGTGCCCACCAAAATGGGCATGCTTAACTGATGTTTGCACATACAAATGCCAGTTTGCCCACACAAAATAAGCATACATCTGCTTTGGCAGATGGGTGCACAGACAAAAATGGGCATGAAAACCCAAGGCCTGGTCTAAATATTTGCTGTATTTCTCGCTTTTTTTTTTTTTTAATGGAGGTGACACTAGCAGCTCTGCAGTTAAGATTGCATTTAAATGTGCACTTCAAGAAGAGTTAAAATCCCTTTTATTTTGCACATTAATGATTAAATTTAGTTGCCACATTTTACCCAGTAATTCTTCCAAGGAAAATGGAACTTTCCATAATACTTGCTTGGTTACATTTTTACTAATATTTTATAATGATCCTCTTTTGAACTTTGTGCCTGAGAATCTCATGAGTTTTTGGCTCCCTGGTGTTTAACATCCCCAGTCATTCCAGACTTCACTCATGTTCACACACATCCATACATTCTTGTAACCTCTCAAACCGATACAGATCACATTTCAGATCTTCTGTGTTAATGCAAAAATAATTTTCTTTTATTCATAATTTAGCTCCTCAAAGAGAAGCCAAAGAAACTGGCCAGGTCTGCCAGCTCCTCCTGTCCTCTGAAGCTGTTTCCCTGCTTCATTAGCTCTCCTGCCTTCACTATGGCCTTGTCTACACATGAAAGATTGTACCACTCTGTAGTTAAGCTAGTTAAGCTGCACCTAGTATGGGTGCGGTTATACTGGTATCAAGGTGTCTTACACCTGAATAGCTTATTCCCATACAGGAAGAGGAACAAGCTACATTGGTATAAGACACCTTTATGCTGATCTGAAGCTGTGTCCAAACTAGGCCTTGTACCTAGATAACCATTTTGATTTTTTTAAAAGAACGTGTCCCTAACAGACACAGCTATAAAAACTGCACCAGGGGCTAACTTGGTGGTTCCAGGCATCAGTCCTTAACAACCTCTTTCCCTACCTGAAAAACAGGAGGCTTTGTATAGATTTTAATGTCAGTGCTGGAGTGACAGCCCTGAAGAACTCTAACCACAGAACAGGTACAGCACACACAGCTGGAATGCAAGGTCCCAGTCACCCTTCTTCCTTGGAGAAGGCTACCTCTTAGACTTAGGGTAGCGTAGTCTCAATGTCCTTTCAGGCCTTGGTGCATCTTCTGAGACTATCTAGAACTGGTACAAATAAGTGCCAACAGTGAGGTTGCTAGGAAGTGAAGGGAGGCCACAAAACTCGTATGTAATCTATCCATCATGGTATGTTTACTATCAGACCTAGGCTGGGCTGGAGCTGGCCACCTAGAGGTGAAAGGTTCTCTGTTGCTCTTAACCAGATTTCCCTGAGCCAGTCAGTCCCCCATCTTCCCCCTTCCAATCAGTGGCTGAGGGCTGTTGGGGGCACAGCACACACATGATCAGCTGCAGCCCTCCCATAGGAAGCTTCACACATTCTCTTCCAAGTTGCCTGTGATCCATGGTGTGGCTCTAGAGATTATTTTTCCTGGCGGGGCTGATGGCTTTACCCCAATGTTGCTATGAAAATCCCTGTATTAACAAGTCCCCAAACTGCTTAGCGACAAAGTGGGTGGAGGAGGAAGCAGCATTGCCTCATTTGGGAGCGTGTGGGAATACCTTTGAAATGTTAATGTCTCATGTTTTTCAAAAAGCTGCCCCGAGGCAGCGACTGGTGGCTTTGTATCTGCCATAGATTTTAGTGAGGAAGGGGGAAAAAAACTTCAGGAAAAAAGACCTATTTCCCTCCACTTCAAAGTTAAAATGGGACGTGTATATTCATTCCCCTGGTCTCTCCTTTTCTACCCTGATGCATTTACTGTTGGGGGAAAGTGTTGGAGGGAGAGCCCTGAGGACTGACATCCTCTGTCTACTGGATTCACGGGACAGGTACAGCCCAGACAACGGACATGGTAGCTTCCCATAACACACCCCTAAGCTGCAGGGCCCACCTCTGAGGTGTGGTTTTGGAACCATAGGCCTCTCTTCACCTTTGCACTTTCTGCTGAAAATTCCCAGCTTGTGATGGTGACACTTGTGGACTGTGGAAACCTAAGGACTGAGCTGAGTTCCCAGATCCACTTACATAGGGCATCAGAGAGCCAGCAGATGGTACCAACTGCCAGTTGGTCCTAATGTGAGCTGGATTTGGACAAGCAACCTGGAGATGTGAAAGGCTCTGTATCCTCATTCTTGGTGTCCCGAGCAATCCAGTCCCTGATATGAAACCTCTCCGTCATCTCTCTGTAAAATTCTGCATGGATGTAAAGGACCTATTGCTTACATAACTCTTGTAGTCTGGCCGCCCAGACAGTCTCTCGATGCTTTGCTGCCAGTAACGTGCTTCCTAGGTGCCTCACTCATAGTTTCTACAAAGATATCACATACGACTTGGATCCAGGTTTGAACCTAAGACACCTTTTTTGGTCTGTTCTTTGTAACCGTGGCTAGTTCTGAAGAAGAAATACATGTTTGCTGCCACTGTTGATCAGTTTTAAGACTGAAAGCACCCTGAAGCTCTTGGGAAATCTCCTCTGCAAATACCTTTTGTTGCTGTCAAAAAAGGCTTAACATAGCTGCTTTTAACCTTTTGAAAAATGTATAGTGTATCACTCTGACCTTAAAAAAAAACAAACAGGAGGACTTGTGGCACCTTAGAGACTAGCCAATTTATTTGAGCATAGCTTTCGTGAGCTACAGCTCACTTAGTCGGATGCATGCAGTGGAAAATACAGTGGGGAGACTTTATGAACATGAAACAAAAGTTGCAATTCTTCAACAAAAAACCTTCAGAAACAGATTCCAACGAGAGTCTGTTTTTATTCAAGCCTAGTGTAGTGGTGTCCAGTTTGCAAATTAATTCCAATTCAGCAGTCTCTTGTTGGAGTCTGTTTTTGAAGGTTTTTTGTTGAAGAATTGCAACTTTTGTTTCATGTTCATAAAGTCTCCCCAGTGTATTTTCCACTGCATGCATCCGTCGAAGTGAGCTGTAGTTCACGAAAGCTTATGCTCAAATAAATGTGTTAGTCTCTAAGGTGCCACAAGTACTCCTGTTCTTTTTGCGGATACAGACTAACACGGCTGATACTCTGACCTTGTGTGCCAGATTTGATCTAAGGATTTCTGCTCCCAAGAGCCTTGAAAATAAGAATGTATAACAGAAGTGCCAGGACAACCTGCACTGCGCACCTCAACCAAAATGTTATACTGAAAATACAAAACACTTTTCACAGGGAGACCAGCTGGCTTGGGTGGGACATGGATCCTCTCCCCTGGAGGTAACCTGTCTGACTCCACCCAAGAACTATCTTTCTGTCCTGTCTTGATTCTTACACTGCCTTCATCACCCTCTTATCCAAGCACCTTCCAATGGTGCCTTGTAGTAATGGCCAGAAGTCATGACCAAATGTTGGTCTATGTTAAATTGTTTGGGGCTTTTCAGTGGACGAGTGTCCTCCTCACCTCAATTGGCACTGACTGGCATCTTTCTGGCAGTCTCACTAGAGAGGCACCAGAATGAATGGGCCATGGAAACTGAACTCTCCTCTCACTCCTAGAAGTGTTCCCTCCAGATAGGGGTTGAGGCTCACTGGCAGCATGGCTCAAGGTGATCTTACACTGCTATTGCCCATGCTGTATCTTGTTCTGTGGATAGAGGGGTTATATCTCCGTGGCAGTCAATGTCACCTTTTTTCCAGCATGTAGCTCTGTGGAACACACTGATCCAAGACATTGTGTAGCAAAGAGTCAGGCAGGGAAGGAGCTCCATACAGCTTGTTCTTAGTGATCTGTGGAGCCCAGTCCTGATGTTTGAACAGAGTAAAACCTTTTGAGGACTGAGTTGTGGGGTGTTGAGAAGAGATGATCCAGGAAAGGCGCTTGCTTGCAAAGCAATTGGCAGAACCAAAGAGTTGGGAACCAGCTGCTTAACCCAAAGCACTTTCAGGCAAGCCTTGCAGGCAGCTTTTACAAACTGTTTTCCTTTGAAGAAAATCTTTCCTTTCAGGGACCCAGAGGAAGCCCAGGGCTGCCAGGCCCAGCTGGATCACCAGTGAGTAACCCATGGTATCACTACTTATTCTTGCTGGGAAACATGAGCAGGGTAGAGTCTGCGTCACTGAGGGTGGCTTCCTTGGCAGTGAAGCGATATGTGAATAAGTTCCGAAGCAGGAGCCTTGGAAAAACAGATTCAAGAGCTGATTATCAGGGTGCTTTCTCTAACAAAAGACTGATGTGAAGTCGGGTATCATTTAGGATTGGTGTCCCTGGTACTCCAAGACATGCCTCTCTGAACTAAGTCACTGCTACAAACAGTGTTTCTGTAAAGCATGTAGGGAAACCACAAGTGTGTCTCTGTTCTCACAAGGTGTTGCTGGTCCCAAAGCGTTTTAAAGGATCACTAGTCTGAAGGGAGGAAAGGAAAAGAATAGAAAGGTGGCACACAACTGAGCCCAGAGCTTTCTTATTCCACAGCACTTGGAGTCATGCAAATCACAGCATCAGTGAATGTCACATTTGGGAGTACAAATGCCGGAATTAGTGCACAGGTGGGTGGATCTGAGAACACACGTCTATTCTGAGTGTGAATCTAGGCACTGCAGTATGTGATCCCAAAGCGCTCAGAAGCTGGGAGTGCAAATGCCAGCAAAGTGCAATTGTGGAAGCTGCTCTCTGTTTCCAGACCTGGCAGTGGCAGAGCTGCATTTTGCAGCTGGCGGAGGTGATGGGTCATTTGGGCTGGAGAACAGGCATACCTTGCTCTCACCTGGAGCTAAGACCAGTGTTTAAACAATCATTAGGATTTAGGGATTTACTGTAACCCAGTTACTCCAGTCTGGAAATAGAATCATCTAATGCAAAAAATAAACAAATATTTATGATGGACAAGGTAAACCAAATGGAAGCCTGGGGAGGCTCTTAATACATTACACATTTATTTATATTAGGGCTGTCAAGTGATTAAACAAATTAATCGCACTGTTAAACAATAATAGAATACCATTTATTTAAATATTTCTGGATGTTTTCTACATTTTCAAATATATTGATTTCAATTACAACACCGAATATAAAGTGAACTGTGCTCACGTTACATTTTGTATTACAAATATTTGTACCATAAAAAACAAAAACAAAAGAAATCGTATTTTTCAATTCACCTAATACAAGTACTGTAATACAATCTCTTTATCATGAAAGTTGAACTTACAAGTGTAGAATTAGATACAAAAAAAAAAAAACTGCGTTCAAAAATAAAACAATGTAAAACTTTAGAGCCTACAAGTCCACTCAGTCTGACTTCTTGATCAGCCAATCGCTCAAACAAGTTTGTTTACATTTTCAGGAGATAATGCTGCCCAGTTCTTATTTATGTTACCTGAAAGTGAGAACAGGCGTTTGCATGGCACTGTTGTAGCCAGCATCACAAGATATTTATGTGCCAGATGCACTAAAGATTCATATGTCCCTTCATGCTTCAACCGCCATTCCCAGTTATACGTCCATGCTGATGACAGGTTCTGATCAATAACAATCCAAAGCAGTGTGGACTGACGCATGTTCATTTTCATTATCTGAGTCAGACGCCACCAGCAGAAGGTTGATTTTCTTTTTTGGTGGTTCGGGTTCTGTAGTTTCCTCATTTGGAGTGTTGCTCTTTTAAGACTTTTGAAAGCAAGCGCTGCACCTCGTCCCTCTCAGATTTTGGAAGACACTTCAGATTCTTAAACCTTGGGTCGAGAGCTGTAGCTATCTTTCGAAATCTCACTTTGGTACCACCTTTGCGTTTTGTCAAATCTACAGTGAAAGTGTTCTTAAAATGAATAACCTCATCTGAAACTGCTATAACATGAAATATATGGCAGAATGCTTGTAAAACAGAGCAGGGTACATAAAATTCTCTCCCAAGGAGTTCAGTCACAAATTTAATTAACACATTATTCTTTTAATGAGCATCATCAGCATGGAAGCATGTCTTCTGGAATGGTGGCCAAAGGATGAAGGGGCATACGAATGTTTAGCATATCTGGCACGGAAATACCTTGCAATGTCGGCTACAAAAGTGCCATGCAAATGCCTGGTCTTACTTTCTATTGATATTGTAAATAAGAAGAGGACAGCATTATCTCCTGTAAATGTAAACAAACTTGTTTGTCTTAGCAATTGGCTGAACAAGAAGTAGGACTGAGCGGACTTGTAGGCTCTGAAGTTTTACGTTGTTTTGTTTCTGAGTGCAGTTATGTAACAAAAATCTACATTTGTAAATTGCACTCTCACGACACAGATTACACTACAGTATTTGTATGAGGTGAATTGAAAAATACTATTTCTTTTGTTTATCTGTACAAATATTTGCACTGTGAATCAAGAATAATACACACTTTGATTTAAATTACAACACGGAATACTATATATATAAAAATGTGGAAAACATCCAAAATATTTAATAAATTTCAATTGGTATTCTGTTGTTTAACAGTGCGATTAATCACGATTAATTTTTTTGAGTTAATCGCGTGAGTTAACTGTGATTAATTGACAACCCTCATTTATATGGCCAGAACCTAATGCAAAGTAATAACAGGAAAACAGAACCAGGGGTTCTTCATACTAGGTATCCATTTTATGTAGCAGTGGGGGCTAAAATGAAACTATAGGGTACCTCTGTATTGAATCCTGTGGAAAAAGGAATAAATAGTGGAGACATAAAATGAAACCAGCATATTTTGACTTTCATTTTATATTCAAAAAAGCCAAATTCTGCCGCTTTGACAATGCAATCTGTTTTACCAGATCTTTGCCTGACAGCAGATGACAATTTTTTTCATTAGCAAAACATTTCTCTTTTCACAGAACTTCATGGGGGGAAAAGGACACTAAGGGCTCAGTCTCCCACTCCTGACTCAGGCAGACTTCCCTTCGGCTTTTGTTGAAGTTTGCCTGAAAAGGAAAGAAGTGCACGATCAAATGCAGTAACCGTGAAACTCTAGACATAATAGAAGCTTTGCTAAATTTGATTAAATTGGATGAAATTCCTCAATGAGAAATTGGCACAGCAGAAAACTGGAAGCTTCATCCAAGGTGTAATCATAGCCTTAAAATAGCACTAAGAGGGCTAATGGTGCCAGGCTAGCAACTAAAGTATATTACTAAATTGTGTTCTTTTAACCTGTTGTACTTATGGATATATTTCCCTTTTTCCCCGCAGAGATCTTATGAAGCCAAGGTAAGCAGTCTGCCAAAACCATTCCTGTATGTAACTTAACCATAAGTTATATTCCTTACAGTAGAGATCAAAGTTTGTTAGAATACTGATGAAGGCCAAATGCTAGAATTTGCAATACTTGGATTCCAGTCTGTAGTCTGGGATAAAACTTAAGGTGGGCAGAAGAATCCAGCTATCTGCTATTATGAGCCAGTCATGCCATTCCCACCTCCAGAACTTGTCCACCATATCCAGAGCTGATGACAATATTATGTGATCTGCCAGGCTAAGGCGGTTTGAGCACTGTCAGCAGAAAAAAACCTACTCCTCCAACTAGCTGCCATCCGCAAATCATCATACTATCTTGCTGTATGTCAGTTTCTTCCTTACCAATGTCTTCCCATTATTGTCTTCATATTTACTGCCAACCCCAACATCCTGCTTATCTCCAGCATCCTTAGTGCAGCCCCCATGGTGTTTGTTCTCATAGCTTACTGCTTTTTGCACTTCACTGCTCTGAAAATTTTTGCTTACTCATCTTTCACCCTCCTCCTCTTTTCACCACTACTCTGGCTATGGTACAGTGTACCACATAATCAGTTTAATATCTGATGCTCCCTCTCTTGGATGACTGCAGTGTGTCCCGCTATGCCAGGAGGATGGACTCGACCCAACAGGCCATTTTCTATTACTGAATCTTAATCCCTCTTCTCTCTTAGTATTATTTTCAGGACTCCCAGTAAATCTCTCTATCGTCATTTAAAAAAATTGTTGTTTTTTTCTGGCATCGTATCTTCTTCATTTGTATCATCGTCATCATCATCGCCAGAACAACATAACCTATCACTGTCCCTGCTGAAGCATCCTCTTAATGCATATAAAAACATATGCGCTTCTCCAGTTACTCAGCCACCATGTGTTTCATCTTCACCATAATTGTCATCACAAACTACAGAATTGCTTCAACTTCACCCTCAAAACTATCCTCCTCATGAAATTAATATCCTTATTCCCCACTGTCGCCAACAGCACCCACGCCCGCTTCATCTTCTCCTTTCGCTTCCTTCTTCCTGGCAGTATCTTTGACTGCTGATTGCAGAACGTCTCATTCTCCTTATCAAATTGCAGTTCATTCTGCAGGGGAAATGCACCCCCTCGTGCTACTTCCCAAATATTCTCCCAGCTCGCCCCCAAGTAAATGCAGTCATTCATATGTGAGCGTTGTCTTTGGACCAATCCCACAGGGCCAGAAAAATTTCTGAGGGGATCTAGGACCCAAGGGGCCTCAGGGACCTCCAGTGAGTGACACAGCAACCTCTTGATCCTTCCTCTAGTGATTCTAGGTACAGAAGGTGAACAACGTTTAGGATATCTTGATGTCAAGTGGAATAGGATTAAATCCTTCTGGCACCATTACACAGGGATGACCTACGTTTACCTCTTGATGTTTGCCTCCGTCAGTGAGCATGTCTGATGAGATTCTTTCAGCTCCACCATCCAGATCCTGATTGAATGAAACAAATGCAATACAGACTGGGAAAATCAGGATGCTCAAGTGAGTGTACAGGCAAGTCCAACATTTCCAAATGTTACTGTTCCTCCCTTCCTTTGGTAAGATGACTTTTACATACAGGAACTTATAACAACCAAGAGGCTTGGTCAAGATTCTTGAAAGTGACTAGTGGCTTCAGGAGACTCAATTTTGAAGTGCCTAGCTTTTGAGAGACCTTAAAGGGGCCTGATTTTCAGAAAGTGCTGAGCACCCACCCTCTGAGCTTAAGGTTTCTGTAAGACATCACAAGTTGGGAACCCAGATATACAGGCATCATTACTTTTGAAAATCTTCACCATTATTTATAACTATCTACAAGTATCTTAGGCCTGTGATAGCCTGACTTGTGCTAAGGAGCACTTTACATCATAAGTAGCCCCATCAAAATTAACAGAACTGCTTGTGGAGTTAAGGGTATCCCAATCTGTCCTTTAGCGATAGCGCCGAACACAAGAAATGGGAGACTAGAAAAGGCTTTATACAATACATACCCATGCCTACCTTAACAATAAGGATCAGAAATAAAATACTAAAGAAAAATATCAACAGAAAAGAATCAGTCCTAGAGTATCTCAGCACAGGTTTGTAGTTGTGGGTCATTCAGGGCTCAGCTGACTGAAGGAATGGGCCGATACTGCAGTGATGGTGCTACTGAAATGTAAATATCTATTAGAAGAAAAATCTTTTTCTTCCATTCCTCACACATTCCCTTACCAGCCCCCACAAAACTGCACATGCAATTTCATTTCCAAGCACAAATCGTGCACTTGAGTGCCCCGCAACCCAATCTGTGCATAAATACCACATGTGCAATTTTGCAGCTTCAAAAATCAGACTCTGCCTGAAAGTTTGGTCCTCTCTGGTCACGTTTGGATGTGACCTAAAGGCCCATACACCCCTGAATATATCAGCAGGGATTCAAAGTAGTTTCCTCAAATTTCAGAAGGCCTGAGCCTTGGTTCCACCATGACATTCCCTTTAACTGACCTTCTGAAATGTGTAGGTTTCTCTGTCATTTGAAGTGCAGTTCTATAACAGTTGAGTCTCTACATTTATTGGGTCCACATCTGCATCCCCAGCCATTAAATGGATTGTTTGTTGATGGAACAAAGTTATATCTACCTCCGTTAGATAATTTAATGGTCCTCATCATGTAGTATCTGAATAGCTCTCAATCTTCTAATGCATTTGGCATCACAACACCCATCTGAGGTAGGGAAGTAATCCCATTTTACAGATGGAGACCTGAGGCAGAGAAAGGCTGTGCGACCTTGGGCAAGGTCATAGAGGAAGTCTGTGATGAAGCAGGGAATGGAAACCAAGTCCTAGGCTATTACTCTAACCACTGGACCATTCTTCCTCTCCAAATCAGGCAGTGGCATCAGATTGCTGACCTATATTCTGAAGACAAGGTTTGGATCCTATATGGCCAGACACCAATCCCCATCTCTCTAAGTGCAGATTCTGGCTATGTCCATCCGCACCGTTCACTGTTTTAACATGCAGCCTTCTTTTCTTGGATATACAAGCTACACAACATCGAGATCTGAACCCCTGAAGGAGTCTTTCATGCAGGGTCCACCAGGACAATCTGAAAGACAGCAGCCATCCGGCAGGCATCAGGTACATTATCAGCATTACCAGCCTACTGCCTGGGTAATCGCTGCTGCAGCTGCTTATTGTAAAGAAATTGGGGAGTATCTCAATGGGAGCATCTAAAGTTTTTACCAGTTACCTTCAGAAATGTGAGCACAGAGCCCTAATGAAAGAAGGTTCTTATCAGACATGATCGTGTTTTTGAAGCTTCCTCTATTAGGTACAGAGGGAGGCTCTTTGACAGCCATATCTGTAAGCTATTTTAAGGTTTATCTCATTTAAATTAGGGGTGGGCAAACCTATAAAGTTTCAGAGCCAGGGCTGGATTTAGATAGACAACATCTTGAATGATTTCCTTGAAGTCTCTTCAGTCCTAGGTCTGCAGACTTGAACCAGAAGCCTCACTGAGATGGGATGTCTTGAACTTCAATAGTGTAATGCCTTTCCCCTTCCATTTAATAGTTTTAGAGATTCAAGAACAAGGGCATTTTTGCTGCATTGGTGACACGTGGTGAGAGCACACAGAATATCTGGGCTCAGAAGTGACCTTGGAAGCTTGCTCGTCTGGGGTCTTGCAGAGGTGTTGGTCTCACTCTCAGTGGAGGACCGTTAGTTTTTAATACAAGATACAAACATATGACAGGTTGGATAGGTTCTTAACTGCTTTTCTGTGAATAGCTAACACACCCTGAATCCCCATGCTCGGATGATGAATTTGAATCTGTTAAATCAGTGCTGATTGTATGCCAATGGAGAGTATAGCTCCATTGCAGTCAGTGGAGTTGTGTCCATTAACAGCAGATGAGGATCCTGGCTTTAGGGTGAAGGATAAAAAGCAGTAGCTGTGTTGTCTAACTATTACTCCTGGGGGAATTTTGTGCCACTCTGCATGCGCAGAATTCATGTCCCCTGCAGATTTCTTTGCTTCCCCGTAGAAAAATTAGCTTCTGACAGGGAAGCAAAGAGAAGCTGCAAGAGTGGTCCCTAGCAGTGCAGGTATATCATTTCAGGCACCCGGAGCAGTCAGAGGAGAGGTAAATCACGGCAGGGCTGGGGACACCTCACCCAGTGGCTCCTACCCTGCACCAGGATCAGCTGCTAGTTCTGGCTAAGTTGGAGGTGGGAGAGGATGGAACATCCTCTTCCTCTGCAAGGAGTGGCTGGGGTGTGTCAGACTCGCCTACCCCGAATGCAGGAAGCTCAGCATCCTCCTTTGCTTCCTATCCTTATCACTCCTCAGCCGCAGGAGGAGGAGTCACTGTACAGGGAGCTGCTCCCCTATCCGCCAAACCTCACTCTGTATATTCAGACACCCCCCCACAGCCTTCCATACCCATACCCATACCCCATCCCATTGAACCTCAACCCCTGCATCTGGAGCCCCCCTGCAACCAGACCCCCTGCCTCCAGACCCCCACCTCTGCACCCAGACCACCCCCGCACTGAGCTCCTTGCACTCAAACCCCATCCTGATGAGCCCCACCTCCCTGCACCACCCTGAGCCCCCACATCCAGACCCCCACCCCACTGACTGCCAACTAGCTGCACCCAGACGCCCACCCCACTGAGGGCCCCAACCACCTTCAGCTAGAAGCCCCTGTAGAGTCCCACAGCCCCTGCACCTGGAACTCCCTCAATGAGCCTCTGTGCATCCAGATCTCCCCCCCTGCCCCCACCACTGAGCTTCCTGCTCCCATATTGTCCCACACAGAATCCTCTCCCCCCACACCTGGCTCCCCCCACACTGAGCCCCTTCACACTTGGATGCTCCCTGGTTGAGCCTGCCTGCCCCACACCTGGTGCACCTGGCTCAGAGGGGTAGGGGCCCAGGGTATTTCTGGGGCAGGCTGAGGCCTTGTGCTGTGTCAGGGTCGGGTGTAGCCTCACCACTGAGTCTGTGTCCTGGGGGAAGGGAGGGGCTGCAGGGTGATCTCCCACCTTCATGCAGCCAGTGGCCTGTGCTCCCCACTGCCATGCTGGAGCCTCCACTTTTATTTATTGACAAATAAAACTTGCAGAATGTTGCAGAAATTTAAAATATTGTGCACAGAATTTTTAATATTGGTGCAGAATTCCCTTAGGAGTAAACTATGCTCCCCTACCTCCTTACACTCTTCTTGCCATCCCTTCATTCCTCTCTCACTCATTAAAATACCACTCATCTCTTTGGTCCTCTCTCCGCCCATCTACCCACCTTTCTATCCTTTGTACATCCCCCATTCAGCTCCTGCGTCTCAGCACCCCATCCTTGTATCCATTCACCCTTACCTATACATTGATATGTGTCTGGCTTCTTGTCCCCAGCGGTGACTCTTAATGTGACCATTGCAGGCTCAGCTCTGTCCAGCTGCATTTTCTCTGCCTGCAGAGTCCTGTCACCTTCCAGTGCCTCAGTTTACCATGCTGTGTATAACCCAGTCTGCACAATGGAAGCGTGCGTTCCTTCACCAGGACTACCTGACTGAGGGGAGACAACAGTGAAGAAATACGCTAGGTGCACCTCAGCTGTCCGGCTGCAAAGAAGGAATTGCAGGTAATCTCTAACAGCAGCCATATCTTGCAATAGCTTCCCTAAATTTCCCCCAGCTCAACTCCTTTGTAAATTTCACAATGCATTCAGGGTCTGGCCCCAAATCTGAGCTTTGGATTAGAAACTCAGACCCCCAAAAGAGTAGCAGGGATTGAGAGCACAAACAAGAGGAGGGAGGAATTTACAGTGGTATTGCTTACATGCCAAGAAGTAATTTTACGTACTGTTTTTACTACATCTGTAGTAGCAGGTAAAGCAGGGTAAAGTCTGTTAGAGAGCTTATTCCTTCACTCTCCCACTTTCCTGGTCCTTCTCGCATGAACAGAGAGCAACAATACCCGAAGTCCGAAGGTGCAAACAATTCAATGTTTATTGGGGTGAACTTCCAGCAAGCTTAAATACAAGTTCCTTTTTCCTTATTTTCGAATCCCAACTTACTTCCTGTTTGCCCCTAATTTATATAGTAATATTCTTAGCTATACCTTAACCAATCATTCTACTGACATTTAACTAACCAATCCTAACATATTGTAACATGATTATGTAACCAATTATATCCCACCACAATAATTAGTTTACACCCAGCAAAATTAATTATACAGCAGACAGGAACAATCACAGAACCAGACAGAGATTATACAGACAAACAACAGCAAAGTGGGAACTATAATGACAAAACAATACAGAAGTGAGGATTTCACATCCCAGCTATTGATAAGTGAGTTCTTGCCAGACAGGATGCTATCAAACTAAGTTTCCTTTTACATTTTCTAGGCACTTCCCTTTCTCTGGAGGTGATAGGAATACAATCCTGTCCTGATAGTGCCTGACAGCCCAATAGCACCTTATTTCAATGTGACTAGTTTGGAATGTGAGGATGTGACTGGTCGCTTCCCAGCTTATGGCTGCCTCTGCTGCTTAGCCAAAGGCCTTAGCTTAAGAACAGGGCCTCAGACTGTCACAGTAAGAGAAGGACCTTACACTGGCAGACAGTGATTTTGATTCTTTCTTTTATACCTCTATCACTAGCCAAGTGATAAGAATACACTTAAATTCTTAAAGTACAGGCCTTTACAGACAGGCCTGAATATCTATATCCTAACAAAGTCTATCTCCTCTACAAATACCAGAAGCAAATGCATAACCCTGCCTAACAAAAATTACTTGCTTTCCTAGATAAGGTGACTGGAAGTGGAATAACAACGATTTGGCTTATATAGGAACATGACTTGTAATATTGTACATTAGCAGTCTGTAGCAGTTGGGAGAGGGTGGGAAGGGTATGATACTGAATCTGCAGAAGAAAAGAAGATGCAGATTTGGAGCCAACACAGCAGAGAACTTTTGAGCACAAATGTTGCCCAGTAATTCTTGGGCAGGTCTCTGGGGCAGTTAAAAACCAGGGATAAGGAAGTGATTTTAAAGACGACCCATTTGGGATTTTGGTTCTTTATTCAGATGGTTGAACAGCCAAGACAACCACATGCTATTCTGGACCTTATCTGAAGATATAAGCTAAGCATGGTAAATAAAGAAGTAGCTGTAAGGGAGCCATCCAAAATGTTCTGGTCAATAATCCATAGATGTGTGAGGTATTTTTAATAGTGATTAAAGGAGAAAGAAGCAGCACAGAGGGTTTGGGGCATGATCCAAAGCCCTGTGAAGTCAGGAAGAGTCTTTCCATTGAATTCAATGGATCAGGCACTTTGTCCTTGAATACTGAGTGTCATGTTGTCAGGGTTCCTTCCCCACTCTGAACTCTAGGGTACAGATGTGGGGACCCGCATGAAAGACCCCCTAAGCTTATTCTTACCAGCTTAGGTTAAAAACTTCCCCAAGGTACAAACTTTGCCTTGTCCTTGAACAGTATGCTGCTACCACCAAGCATTTTAAACAAAGAACAGGGAAAGAGCCCACTTGGAGACATCTTCCTCCAAAATATCCCCCCAAGCCCTACACCCCCTTTCCTGGGGAAGGCTTGATAAGAATCCTCACCAATTTGTACAGGTGAACACAGACCCAAACCCTTGGATCTTAAGAACAATGAAAAATCAATCTGGTTCTTAAAATAAGAATTTTAATTAAAGAAAAGGTAAAAGAATCACCTCTGTAAAATCAGGATGGAAAATACTTTACAGGGTATTCAGATTCAAAATACAGAGGATCCCCCTCTGGGCAAAACCTTGAAGTTACAGAAAACAGGAATAAACCTCCCTCTTAACACAGGGAAAATTCACATAAAACAAAAGCTAAACTAATCCGCCTTGCCTGGCTTACCTATACTGGTTGCAATATTGGAGACTTGGATTAGGATGGGTTGGAGAAGATGGATTTCTGTCTGGCCTCTCTCAGTCCCAAGAGAGAACAAACATGTAAACAAAGAGCACAAACAAAAGCCTTTCGCCCCCAAGATTTGAAAGTATCTTGTTCTCTTATTGGTCCTTTGGGTCAGGTGCCAGCCAGGTTAGCTGAGCTTCTTAACCCTTTACAGGTAACAGGATGTTTCCTCGAGCCAGGAGGGATTTTATACCACTGTATACAGAAAGGTGGTGACCATTCCCTTTATATTTATGACAGATGTATTGTGAAATGGAAGCCCCTAAAGATTTTGATTAAAATACTGCATTATTTGAAGGACCTCTTGTAGGAAGCTGGGGAATATTAAAAGAACAGCTGGAGAAACTGGCTTCAGATGCCCTTTTCCCTATTTATACTTAATGGGGATAACATTTAATTGCTGTGTGATTCAATATGGTTATAAACAGTCACTTCCACAAGCAGCAAATCATAAGCAATGTGGGAAGGAACAGAACTCAAGGACTATTAAAAAAATAATAAGCCGATAAAAGCTAGTGGAACAATTAAAGGAGCAAAAAACCTGAATGTCAAACTGCAGAAGAAACTTCAATAACACCTCATGAAAACTGTTCCCACTTGAAATAGACAGAAGTTAAAAAGAATGAATGGGATAACAAAGACCAAGGATAAGAAAATGAGCGATTTAATCTGTCAAAGGGGATGCTTGCATAATGGCAAGCTTTAGAAAATAGACTTTGGTAGTTAGCAAAATGCATTTGGCCAGTATTTCAGGAGGCTATGGCTGTTTGTTACAGTGGCGTCGAGACCCCAGCCAAGATCAGAGCTCCATTTCACTCAGTGCTGTAAAAAAACCACCACCACCACAGGGTGTGGAAGAGTCCCTAAAGTGCTTACAGTTGTAAGCAGTGTCAGGATGAGCTCCACCCTGACATCTGGTGGTGAGGTGTGGCAAGTTGTGGAAAAGAACTTCAGGGGCTGATCTCATTTGCATAGGCACACCCACCCCGCCTAGAATGAGACCATAGCTGCCCAAATGGTCACTTTGGCTGCTGTGGGATCCCCAGTGTCTCTGTTATTGGGGCAGGAAGAATAAATTGTTATTACCCTGATTATGGGAACTGTGCTTGGAACTGTACGTGGCCTTTTGTTATGATGGAGGGATTCACCATCAACTAAGTAGCACTCGCTAGGCAAGGGTCATGGGTTCCAAAACTGTGTGAATGGAGAGAGGCTGGGGACAAGTATTAATACTTGGTGGCATGGGCCCCTTGGTGAGGGCCTTACATGCTGATTGCACTTCCTCCTCTCTCCACTGTGGAATATCAGAGCTAATTTTGGTTTCATTAGAAGTCTAGTTATAGGCTGCTGAGCTCACTTTGGGCTGACAGTGCACCAGCACTGGGGCTCCCCTACTATAAGCTGAATTCACCTAAGAGCTGAAATCACTGAGTGTTGTGTTAAGTAGTGGGGGAGCCTGAAGATATATTGTGGAGCAGTTTGCCGGACGGCTGGTGAAGCAGTTCGACACGGAGCAGTGTGTGGATGGCAGGAGCTGCTTGTGGGCCGTGGAGCTGAGTGAAGGAGTTCGTGGGGCGGCTGGCGGAGCGGAGCGCAGCTGAGCGAAGGAGTTTGTGGGGCGGCTGGCGGAGCGGAGCGCAGCTGAGCGAAGGAGTTCGTGGGGCGGCTGGCGGAGCGGAGTGCAGCTGAGCGAAGGAGTTTTGTGGGGCGGCTGGCGGAGCGGAGCGCCGCTATGGAGCTATGGGGCGGTCAGCTTCAGATCACGTAAGGTGCCTCTTACCCCCGTCCCATTTCCACCCAGGTTGGGAGGTAAAGCTCCGCCGATAAACTTTCGAACTCTGGGGCTGCCCTGACCAGGGACAGAGACTTTTGGGGCATTGGACTTTTGGGACTTTGGGTGATTTGGGGTTGCTGGACTCAAGAACCAAAGGGAAAAGGGCATGCCCCAATTTGCCTGGGGTGGGGTTGTTTTTGCTCATGGGTTGTGTTATGAATCCTGTTGGTGGTGTTTCCCCAACATAATGCCACATTGTTTCTCTCTGTTATTAAAAGACTTTTGCTACACTCAGACTATGTGCTTGCGAGAGGGGAAGTATTGCCTCTTGGAGGCGCCCAGCGGGGGTGGTATATATTTGTCCCAGGTCACTGGGTGGGGGCTCGAGCCGGTTTGCATTGTGTTATTGGAATGGAACCCCTAGATATTGAACCCGGCCCTTGTTGCTGCCAACTCTGACGGGCAGAAGGGTTACACAGTCAATAGGAGTTTAGCACATGGTGCCATTTTGTGCCTTTTGGAAATTTCTTCTTCCATGGACAAGTCCCCCAAATGATGGGACAGAGGAAGTGCTGTTCTCCTCATTTTGCAGATGGGGAATCGAGACACAGAGACTTCGGGAGTGTCTACTCTGTAACCAGGGTGCAACGGCAGCACATGTAGACGTACCCTAGCTAGCTCTACTACCGATAGCAGGGAAGCCGCAGCAGGATGCATTTCAGCACCAGTACCTGGGGTTGTGCGGCCAGGGCTTCCCCACTGTCAGCGCCGAAGCTAGTTCAATTTAAAGTAAAATCGGGTACCTCGACACATTCTGGAATTGCACCCTCTGCTCGCAACGCAGTGAATTGGGCCAAGGTCACACAGGGAATCTGTGGCAGAGCTCAGAAATGAACTCGGTTCTCTTGAGTCCCGGTCCAGAGTCTTAGGCTTCATTTTACTAATTAATTAAGGGACAATCCTGTGTGTGGCATCAGAACAGTTGCTGTAGCAGTGACTGTGAGATTAGAAATTCAGTGCTATAACTTCACTGTAAGAGTATCATTTTGTGCATGGGACCTTTCTGCTACAGCATTTTAGGGGCCTGGTACATTACTGCATAACTGCCGTCCTTGGTTGGTGTAACTCCACTGAGATCCACAGTCATTGCAATGGAGTTGAACCCTTGTCCACCTAATATCATCCCAGTGCCAGAGGGCAGGAGACTTCCTGGGATCTAGAAGTGAGTCTCAGCTGTCCTGCGCTGCTCAGTGTACCCCAAGCTCACAGTTGTAATAATCCGTACCTCGAAGGAGGTTGGAGTGCAGGGTCTGGCCTGGAGTTAGGGTGCGGAAGGGGGCTCAGGCCTGGGGCAGGGGGTTGGCATGTGGAGCGCTTACCTGGGGCAGTTCCTGTTTGGTGCGAGGGGTGCTGGTGGGGATGTGAGTGGGGGGGGGTGCAGGAGTCAGGGTGGGCTGGGGGTGTGGGGGGGCAGGGTGTATGGGGGGGTTACAGGAGTCAGGGAGAGCAGGGATTTGGAGGAGTGAGAGGGGTGCAGGAGTCATGGCTGGGAGTGTGAGGGGGGTGCAGGAGTCCGGGCAGGGGGTGTGGACTGGGGTCATAGGGGTGCTCTCACCCCCCTGCCCCACCGCTGCCCAGAGCGGCTCACGGCAGGGGGCTGAGTTGGGGGGGGGGGTATGTGTAGGGAGAGTGTTTGGGCCCTGGCTTTGCGCCGCCCTGCCTCCACCTCCTCCCCCAAGCGCACTGTGGCCCCGCTCCTTCCCCTTCCTCCCTCCCAAAGCGCCCTGAGTGCTGGCAAACAGCTGTTCAGTAGTGGTGGCAGCGCTGGAAGGGGGAGGGATGGGAACATTGCAGCTTAGGGGGGGGAGGGAGCTTGGCTGCCTGTGGGTGCAGAGCCTGCAGCAGGAGCCCCAAGAGCCGGCAGGACCAACCTTCTGCCAGGGCACCCTGTGTTTTACTGTAAATCCGCCTCTGGAATGGGGGATGGCCATTTAACACTGTCAGTGGGGGATGGAAGCTGCAGCCCCAGGAAACCTTCCTGTCTCCTGAAGCAAGGTCATTTAACTTCAGAAGTTATAAGTAAGGACACACAGCCATTTTGGTAGCCATTACTGGGCAGACACAAGAGGCCAGAGCTCTTGTACATCTGAGAAAAGTGGAACCTTTAACCAAGGGGGTTGTGAAAGTCTTTGGAAACTGAATATAGGTGAGAGAAACTTATTTAAACAATAGATTTTAGTTTAAGTTGAGTTTTAGTCTTAAAAGCTTATTTTTACTTCGGTTTGTTTGTAACCATTTCTATCCTTATTCCTTATACTGGGCATCACTTAAACCTATGGCCTGTTTTAATAAACTTATTTTGCTTTTACCGTAAACCAGCTCAGGTCTTTGATTGACGTGGAGGGTTTGTCAACCCCAGCTGAGTTGAGAAGCTAGCTGTGTACTGTCTCTTTAAAGGAGCAGCGAACTTGTTAAGGTTTTATGGGTGCTGCAGAGAGAGGGGCTGAGCGCTACAGAGGACTAAGGGTGTTGCTGTTACCCTGCAAGGAGTAACCAGGCTGGTGGAAACCAGGGTCAGGTCAGCAGGCTGTAAGCAGGCTGTTGGGTATCAGAGCTCTGAACCAAAGCTGCACAGCATAGAGACGCTGAGGGTTACAGGTCAGGCAGTGACGCAACCTCTTACTGTCCAGGGTTGAACTCTAAAGCATTACAACCACCCTAGAAGTGGAGCAATAGCCAGGAATCAGGCCCTAGCTGCCTCCCAATAAGAGAAATGAAATCTGCACATGTTCAACAAAAACACAGCAGATAAAAATAAGAGAAAAGCTGCACTGTGGGTTGCCAGCCCTTGTCTAACCAAAAACCTTTCAGTAATTGGCAAACACAGTAAGAAAATATTATACCATTTGAAAGACAAGAGGACTTACTGTGCCACGTGACAGATAGAACTAGTACCCAGTCCATGAATTTTAGTGGGAATTAAGAGAGAAAAACAGGAGGCATCATACGTAACTAAGGCATGTGATGACAGGTCAGGTTCGGGGAAGCTGCAAATTTGACAAGTAAATCTCTATTATTCAAAAAAAAAAAAAAACCCCAACCACCTACACCAGTCGTTCTTAAACTTTTGTACTGGTGACCCCTTTCACATAGCAAGCCTCTGGGTGTGACCCCCCCCTTATAAATTAAAAACACTTTTTAATATATTTAACACCCTTATAACTGCTAGCGGCAAAGCGAGATTTAGGGTGGAAGCTAATAGCTTGCAACCCCCACATGTAATAACCTCACGACCTCCTGAGGGGTCCCGACCCCCAGTTTGAGAATCCCTGACCTACACTTTGAAGTACAGTAAGCAATTGCTGGCCTATTTGTAGTGAAAATGTATAAAGTGGGGAATCTCCTTGAAAAATGCCATTTGAACTGAGACGGCCAACAGGGCTTAGAAAGAGATGAGAATGGGGTATTATGGTAATGAGCTATAAAACACTTCAAATAGATCTCTTGTTTAACTTATTGGCATTTTTTAAATTGCCATTGCAATTGATAGGGGAAATGTATTTGATTAATGGCTAGCAAACAGAGACTCCCAGTATGAGACAAAACATACCAGCCAGTACAGCCATTGCAGGGCTGGGGGGCACAGAAGCCATGCCCTTTAGAAACATATGATCTCTACCGGCCAGTCAGCAGGTAGGTTCTCCTTTGCAAGGGGGCCTCTCATTGGACAATTCCCTTTACCTGTAACCATGGTGTGACGTTGCACCCCTTAATGCTTTATAGAAATTTGCTTATTAATGTAAATATGACATAACTGTAATATCTTTTATGCTACATATGCCATGTAACATATCTCTGCAAAGGTTATGATCTACTGAATATATTCATCCTATTTGTATGCATGTATCATTTTTCTATTCGAAGTGTGAGTAATTGCTGGACCCAGACTAGAAGGAGCCTAGTCTGTAAAAGAAGCTTATTGGAACATCTCTAAGGGTGAGATTTCATCTGTAATCACTTTCTTACTGTATTAGGCTTAGACTTGCGTGTTTTATTTTATTTTGCTTGATAATTCACTTTGTTTTGTTTGTTACTTGGAACCACTTAAATCCTACTTTTTGTATTTAATAAAATCACCTTTACTTATTAATACCTGGGGGTGGGGACAGCTGTGTCTATCTCTCTATCAGTGTTATAGAGGGAGAACAATTTGAGTCTACCCTGTATAAGCTTTGTACAGGGTAAAATGGATTTATTTGGGGTTTGGACCCGACTGGGAGTTGGGTATCTGAGTGCTAGAGAGAGGAACACTTCTTAAACTGTTTTTCAGTTAAGCCTGCAGCTTGTGGGACGTTGTTCAGACCTGGGTCTGTGTTTGTAGCAGGCTAGTGTGTCTGGCACAACCAGGCAGGACACTGAAGTCCCAAGCTGGCAGGGAAAACAGGCTCACAGGTAGTCTCAGCATATCAGGTGGCAGACCCAAGGGGGTTTCTGTGATCCAACCCATCACAAATGGTTTGTCCATGGGCTGTCACTGGTCATAAAGGTCTTTGTCCTGCTTTTTCCTGCCTCACCTCAAAGTGTCCTTTGAGGTCACTTTAGGGCCTCCTAGGTGAATGGTTTGGATGAGAATGTTAACTATAAAATCACATAGTTTCTGTATGAAAGCTGAGCTGAAGATGTGGCAAATCCAGCGTTAGTGGGATGGAGGAATCTTTTAGGTGGCTGGGCCAGTAAATATATGTTGTACACACAGAAGAGTCATCCAGCATGTTAATCAAGAAAAACAATGTGTTATGCAAAAATGCTTGGAGTCATAAATGTGATGCCATGGTACAAAAGGCCAATTGATTATTGGAGTGCATCAACAGAGAGACAGAGAATGCACATCAAAATAAATGATATTCTACGGATCAAATGGTTAAAACACAAGTACTATTTGCTAGTTGGCTTTTGTTGCCTATTCAGTGGAAGGATATTAAGGCCCTTGAGAGACAGGAGAAAGAGCCGGGCACCCAAGATGATTCCAAGTTATAAATTACATGATGACTCTGTGTAGATGGGACATCACTGGGGATGAAACACAAGACATCTGGATCTAAACGTATGAGCAGCTACTGCTTGAGCTAAAAGGTTAAGGAGCAGATTTTTAGAGCTATTTAGGTGTTGCTGTACTCAGCATTGCAATGCCTAACTGACCTAGGAGACTGTCTCATGGACTTGCAATGAGACTTAAGCTCCTAAGTGCCTATGTCACTTTGGAAAATGAGATTTAGGCTCCTAAATCAGTTAGGTGTTGCGACGCTGGGCAAAGCACTGCCCAAATATATTTAAAAATCTGGGCCTACAATCCCCTAGCTAGCAGCAGTAGCAGATTCTCTAGCTCCTTGTGGGGACCAGCTACTAGAGGTGGACAAAGACCCACACTGGCTTAATGTAGTGTGATAGGGTCAGACCAGATGGCTACAGGAGAGTGATCCTCTTGGGATCCGGGAAGTGGGCAGGCAAAGCCCGCCCCACTGCTGAAGGATCCACTCCCCACCCTTCCAGCCTAAGAGGGAGATCCACAGGACCTGGAAACCAATTGAATATGGGGGACAACTAACAGGGACAGGAGTGTGGTCAAAGGGTCAAACGAAGGGAACGGGACGGGAACACTGAGTAGAGAGCCCCAGACAGCGCCCACTGCTCCTCAAAGGCATCATGGGAGTCACTGGATGCTGCCCAGAGGAACTCTGCCCGGATACATGAACAGACGGAAGATCGGAAATAGGCCCCACAGTCACAGGAGACTCCATCGGCCAACCTCCTCACTCTGGTTTTATAGATGGCCACTTTAGCCAGGGCCAGGAGGAGGTTGACCAGGAGGTCCCGTGACTTTGTGGGGCTATAGGACAGTTATAGAAGGCAGATATATTAGCCCCAGATTAAGCAGGTCCCTTTTCCCTGGGTAAGGTAACAGGGGCGGTTCCAGAACTAACAGGAACTTGCTGGAGCCAATTAAGGCAGGCAGGCTAATTAGGACACCTGGAGCCAATTAAGAAGCTGCTAGACTCAATTAAGGCAGGCTAATCAGGGCACCTGGTTTAAAAAGGACCTCACTTCAGTCAGTGAGGTGCGCGCAAGGAGCTGAGAGCGAGAGGGCATGCTGTTGGAGGACTGAGGAGTACAAATGCTATCTGGCATCAGGAAGAAAGTTCTGTGGTGAGGATAAAGAAGGTGTTGGGAGGAGGTCATGGGGAAGTAGCCCAGGGAGTTGTAGCTGTCATGCAGCTGGTACAAGAAACATGATAGACAGCTGAGATCCACAGGGCTGGAACCCAGAGTAGAGTGCGGGCCCAGGTTTCCCCCATCCCCCCAACTCCCTATTGGATACAGGAGGAGTTGTCCTGGACTGTGGGTCCCACCAGACGGGAAGGTCCCTGGCCTGTCCCCCAACCCACTAGGTGGATCAGCAGAGACTGCAGGGATTGTTCTTCCGTTTCCCCATGCTGGCCAGTGATGAGGTTAGCTGAGTGAATGACAGGTTTGAGCCACTAGCAAAAGTGTCCAAACTGAGGGCTGCCGTGAATCTCTGAGGCAAGCAAATCTGCCAATAAGCGCAGGACCCACGAAGGCAGAGGAGGAACTTTGTCACAGTAGGTTATAATGAGGAAAATTTTTTGAAGTTGAGCTTATTCTCACTGGGGAAGAGATTTTGAAGTCATCTAATTCAATGATTACACTAAAAAGCCCTGGAGGGGTTTGAGATTAGAGCTGGTTGTGAGGATCCATGAGACTAGATCCCTTGATCTGCAGAATCTAGGACAGCTGACATTCCCACATCACCCCTGGGAAGCTGTGCAGAGCCATATCCAAGGAGCACTGTGGAGATTAGGCACTGCAAGAAGTACCGTCCAAAGGATCCAGAGTGACAGCACCCTGGGGCACTCTGATTAGCGTGCAGGGGCCATTTAACTCTGGAGGATGCCCCAAGAAGTTGTCTGGGAAATTACACAGACTTCTGGCCTGCTGATATCCCCTTGCTTTCTGATCACCAGTCTCTGACCTCACCCCAGCCAGACTCTGACCCTGACCTACTGTCTCTGACCCTGGCCTGACTCTCACCCTGACTTTTGCTCTTTGATCCTTGCTCTAGTGACTACTCCAATCCCTACTCGCTGAGTATGCCTCGTAGCTGTTCTTAATATGTGCACACCAGCCCAGCTGTGACTGCTAAGCCAGACTACCTATACCCTGATTCCTTATACTGGTTGAAAAGTTTTAAACAGAAAAAGTTTTTCCACCAGAAAATGCAGTTTTGTTGAAATCAGCATGCTCCCATGAATGTTTGCAGTGGTCTTGTAGCTATGTTGGTCCCAGAATATGAGAGAGATAAGGTAGGTGAGATAATATCTTTTACTGGACCAAATTCTACAGGTGGAGGGGCAAGCTTTTGGGCTTACACAGAGCTCTTCCTTGGCTCTGGAGAAAGGAACTGGAATATTCCTGTAAGGTGTTTTGATTTAGACTCAATTTTTTTATGAGAAAAAGTTTAAATGAATCATTTTGACTGGCATTTTAATCCATTTAATTTTTATTTTTATATATAAATAGAACATATAAATATATTTTAATATAACAGTCAAAATTAAATGAGTCAAAATGAAAGACTATCAAAACAAAATGGTTCAATGGTCCTGAATCAAAATTTCCTGCAGAATGGAAAAAAAAATGTTTTTACTTATTCTGATTAGGAACAATTTTTTTTCTTGCTACTTTGGAATTCCCCACAGAATAGGAATTCTGGTTTCCTACCAGCTCTGGTGGTAGATCTGTCAGAATGAGGATATGAAGAAGAGTCGAGCAGATCTCTTCCACTCAGGGAACAATAAACATGTGGAAGAATCTGTCAAGTAAGGCCAAAGCAAGCAATGTACATAAGTCTGAGAGCTAGTGATGTCTATGGGGAGACTGAGAAGGAAATGAGGGGTGCCAATTCTCTTCCAATAGAAGTCAGTGGTAAGATGCCAATTGAATACAATGAGAGGACTAGGGCCCACAGAGAAGAAGGGCTGAAATTTAAGCATGCATTCTTATTTGGCTAAATGGCCTTTTGTTGTGCAATGATTTCTCTGTGGTATGTTACTATAGTGATACTCTAGCAAACTGTTTGTTTTGTTTGTGTTTTTAAGGGTGTATGGTTATCTTTCATGATTGTGTTAGCATAAAACAATACTGTGTGCATCAATGGCTTAATTCATCCTTGATCAGTAGAGAGCTCTTATCCCACACAACTACACGGGTCTCTGGGCCAAATTTAACGCTGATAAATGGATGCAAGTGCTACTGAAGTCAGTCCTAGTTTTATCTGGTGCAGATTTCTCATTTGTCTAAGAAACAAGACCAGAAAAATGAAATTCTCTTCTGGCTGGAGGGGATTTGCACCCTGAGGAAGAGTATTTCAGCACTGCCCTGTCCCCAATCTGCTTTGCATAAAACATACTTCAGCAAATATACTTCATTGGTCACCAGACTGAGCTTCTAAAATAACAAAAGTGTTTTCTGAAGAGGAGATGATCAGTATAGAAGTCAGTTTTTTATCCACTTTGGATTAAATGACTTTTTAAATCAGGGAATGAGACGTGTCCAATAGAGAAAAGTTTACCTTGTTCCTACTTTGTAGTAGGTCCCCCAACGTAACCATTTACTACCTAAAAGGGAAGAGAAAAGGGTGGGAGAGGGACAACTCCACTGGGAGGTTACCGATCAGTCCAGCAGCCTATGAACATTGTCAACCTAAGTAATTCACATATCAACATACTAGAGACCAGGGAGGAAACTTACAAAGTAGCCCTAATTCCATGGACTGCAAAAGACACTGATTATGGTCAGTGAAGCTATTATGGAGAGGAATGCCTATAGCAGTGGTTCCCAAACTTGTTCCGCCACTTGTGCAGGGAAAGCCCCTGGCGGGCTGGATCGGTTTGTTTACCTGCCACGTGTGCAGGTTCGGCCGATCGCAGCTCCCAGTGGCCACGGTTCGCTGCTCCAGGCCAATGGGAGCTGCTGGAAGCGGCAACCAGTACGTCCCTCGGCCCACGCCACTTCCAGCAGGGAAACAAACCGGCCCGGCCCGCCAGGGGCTTACCCTGCATAAGTAGCAGAACAATTTGGGGAACCACTGGCCTATAGCAAGCTGGGGCATGTAAGAAAGTGGTTTCATTGCACCTTTTTAATGCTGTCATGTACTTATGGCAGTGGGCTTTGAGCAGGAACCACAAACTACAGTATATAAATGCAGGCAACCATAGATATAATTTTGTTTATAAGCCACAGAACATGTGAAGTTGGAGGAAAGTATTTATTCAATTGTTCACCTTCCCTAATGGTTGCTTGTACAGTCAGACTTCAAATTAAATAAATAAAATTTCAACAACGAAAGTACTTAGACTCAGGTACTTCTGTACATTTTTGTCTTGTTTAGAGTGTAATTTCTTCAGGACAGGGACTGTCTCGTGTATGGATGTATATGTGTATTGTTCTGTACATTACCGAACATAATGGAGACCCAGTCTCAGCTGGGGCCTTTTGGCACCACTGTTATACAAACGATGAATAATAACCAGAATTCTTATAAATGATAGAGCTGATCAAAGAATGAGAAATAGCGCTGCAAATATATTTATTAATAAACACCTTGAATCCCATTGGCTGCTATTTCCTAAGGCATGAATATGTGGATAGTGGCCAGGCATTTGTGAAATGTTTGGGTATCCTCAAAGTGTTAGAGTTGTACTGTGTTTGATTGTACTATTCACTATTTGTTGTCCATTATTTTCTGGTTTAAAAGTCATCCAGTGAAGTGCAAGAAATGGAACCCTGTGATTTGAGCAATCATTGTCTAGGCGTGGATACCGATTATTAACTTTGGATACTTTGCAAATAATCCATAGGTTGCCACTTGTTAACTGTAAACTTGGTGGCTTTGCAAATAAATCCTGGTTTTGGTGAAACTATTCAGAAGTATTCAACAAACATCACAAGTGAACAAGTACTATTCAACCAGCTCTAATATGTAGCAATATTTTATCCGTTGAATGGTGAGCTGGCTATGCAGGTAAGCAATGTTTGTGCAGAGCTAGACAATGTCCATAGAAATGACTAATGGAAAATCCAGGACAGACAATTCATGGATACTTTGGATAAACAAGCAGAATTTTATTTTCTCAGTTGTCCACCCTCACTTTATTTCTTCTGCTTAGTCAATATCCAGACTCACCATCCCGAGTTTCCTAGCTCCATGCAAGAAATATAAATGACAGAGAATGTGCAGAACAATTAAAAATATACTTTAAGCCGACTTGTCTAGGTTTAGTATAACTTGTAAGGTTACTTTCATGCCAAACTAATGGAGACAACTGTTCAGGTTCCTACACGCTATGGTAATATAAATAATAATGTACATTTGTGTAGAAGCATAGTGAATATTAGGTGGCTTTGTGCAGGTTATGAGTGTGTGTTTGTAATTTGAACAGCTATGGGGTTGTGAAAGAACAGAGGCAGGGATGTACTAAAGGAAACTGCATGTTACCATTGTGTCTAAAGCAATATTGTTGCCATTAATCAGTTTAAGCTAGCCTTTGGTCCTGTTTTCAGCTATACTATTGTTATGTCTGTTTGTTTAATTTCTGTTGTTTACTCACCTACCACTTCATTTCCTCCCCACCTGTGGACAATTTTAAAGGTTAGACTTATATTCTTACTGTATAGAAATCATAGGCATCAAAGTCAGATGAGTGTTTTACTGTGATCTCCTAGTCATAACAGGATAATATTGCATTTATTGCGGTCTGAGTTGGGGATACTACCAGATCCAAACCCATGAATGTACTATTGTGGCTTTATAGTCTACAGGGGTGTCCCTCTGCAATGTTTGTGATTAAATATGGGGGCTGGAGTCTGTCTTTTAAAATCAGTAGCATGATGGAGTGGCCCCGACACCCATATTCCTCCAATGTTTTACCAGCTCAGCTGAGTCGTGCAGGGGGGTGGATCCTTGTCTTGCTTTCTCCCCCACCCTTTTGAGTGGCTATCACTGGCAATGGCACTTAGCAACAAGCAGGGCCCATGCTCACTCCCCGGCCCCCTGGCAATTTGGTCGGCCTATGTGCTCGACCGCACAGGGAGACTCCTTGCACAACTTTTCATGGCTAAGCACAGTGTGCCCCAAAATTGTGGCTGCTGAAGAAATCAAGCAGGCAGACCATAACGCAGAGTGTGTGTTTTACATACCAGTGGCCAAATTCTGCTCCAGATTAAACCAATGTAACCCCTCCGAAGACAACAGTGTTGCACCAATTGAGAATTTGTCTCATGTACTAGATCTCAGTGACCAGCAAGAAAAAAATGTACAGAAAAAGGATCTAACAATGATAAGCCTTTTGATAAAATAAAGGGCTTATACAAATAATTTATAATGGTGATGATATGAAAGGGATCAACTATCTGAAATCCGTATCCCCATTGTGAAGTGCAGAGCTTTTAGTTTGTTCTAGGCTGTGCTCACACCTTACAAGAGCTGCAGTGATCACCTTCGGCAATCAGGGCAGTACAGATTCAGCTGCCTCCTGGAGAAGTGTGGGTGGATAACCTTGGTGGCTGAGGATAAAGCACTGACATGGAGATGCATTGTAGAGCAAAGAAGGCTTCCTAAGAAAAGCTCCCCACATATTGGAACTCAGGCTTCTGGAGACATGTGAGTCAAGGTATGTCTACACTACGAAATTAGGTCGAATTTATAGAAGTCGGTTTTTTAGGAACATTTTTATATAGTCGATTGTGTGTGTCCCCACACAAAATGCTCTAAGTGCATTAAGTGCATTAACTCAATGAAGTGCTTCCACAGTACCGAGGCTAGCGTCGACTTCCGGAGTGTTGCACTGTGGGTAGCTATCCCACAGTTCCCGCACTCTCCGCCACCCATTGGAATTCTGGGTTGAGATCCCAATGCGTAATGGGGCAAAAACATTGTCGCGGGTGGTTCTGGGTACGTCGTCAGGCCCTCTCTCCCTCCCTCCCTCCGTGAAAGCAACGACAGACAATCGTTTTGCACCTCTTTTCCTGAGTTACCTGTGCAGAAGCCATACCACAGCAAGCATGGAGCCCGCTCAGCTCACTGTCACCGTACATCTCCTGGGTGCTGGCAGACACGGTACTGCATTGCTACACAGCAGCAACACATTGCCTTGCGGCAGCAGACAGTGCAATAACCATCGTCATCATGTCCAAGGTGCTCCTGGCCTCCTTGGTAAGGTCAGTCAGGAGCGCCTGGGCAGACATGGGCGCAGGGACTAAAATAGGAGTGACTTGACCAGGTCATTCTCTTTAGTCCTGCCGGCAGCCCTTTTGTACTGTCTTCTGGCGAGCAGGGTGGAGATGAGCATGGCTAGTAGTCCTATTGCACCATCTGCTGCCAGCCTAAGATGTAAAAGATAGATGGAGTGGATCAAAACAAGAAATACACCAGATTTGTTTTGTATTCATTTGCTCCCTCCTTCCCCCCGTGAAATCAACGGCCGACAATCATCTTGGTGAGGTCTGTCAGGAGCACCTTGAAAAGTTTAATGGAGATTCAGTCCTGCCTGAAGTACAAGAGGGAGGGATAGCTTAGTGGATTGCGCAGTGGCCTGCTAAATGCAGGGTTTTGAGTTCAATCCTTGAGGGGGCTATTCTGTATGACAGTTGTTTTTGTTTCTCCTTGATGTGAAGACACCCCCTTTGTTGATTTTAATTCCCTGTAAGCCAACCCTTGTCGGGGGTGGAGTAAGGAAATCGATTTTAAGAGCCCTTTAAGTTGAAAAAAAGGGCTTCGTCATGTGGACGGGTGCAGGGTTAAATCGAGATAACCCTGCTAAATTCTACCTCAACTCCTAGTGTAGACCAGGGCTCAGAGTAACCTCACCTAGCGCAAGGTCTGGGCTGCATCAACATTGCAGAGAGAAAGAGGCTTGCAGTCCTCCGGCCAGAGAACAAAAGCTGCTGCCTTGTACCACAGTGAGTTCTGTTGCTATGGAAACTGTTGCTAAGTTGCTGAACTCTAGCCTTGGTGGTAGCCTCCTGCTGTTTCTGCTCCCCTCCCCTAGCCAATGAAGGCCACAGGCTGGGTCCAGCCTGAGCACATCCCTCTATGGTATTTCTAAGGTGCCCATCACCGTGGTAGGTAAGATGTCATGTGTGCTATTGGTTTCCCTTCTGTGGGAGACTGGGATTGTAGAGCACAGAATGAGGGTCGGAAGCTGGTATGAAGTCAGATCATCTGAACTGGGGAGCTGCATTTCTGCAAGGGATTCTCTTGTATTTCTCTCTACCCTGAGGTTCTCACAAGGAAAGCTAGAAGGGTGGAAATGGCTGACTCAGTGTGTGGATGACACTTCCCCTTTGATATAAAGTTCTTCCCTGAAGAAAGACCATTTTAGTTAACCAGGCCCAAGGATACCTTTATCCCCCTCCTATTCTTATACAAATCTCTTTCACAGTCCCTCCTTTCTTCATCGCTAGAGCCTTAATAGTGTAGATGAGGAGGGAGAGAGAAATAAAGAGCTATCCCCATTAATAAAGATGTACTAAGACAGGCCCTCTGCCACAAGGAGCTCCCTGTAATCATTTATATTCCATTAGTGCTCACAATGTGCTATGTATGATTGCTGCAGTCTTACGAAGATGAAGGACTTGCCCCGAAGAACTCCCAAGATAAGGCCTTGATCCTGCCATCAGGTCTGCGTGGGCAGATCCTTGCATCCCTGGACTTCAGAGGGGCTCCACGGGGATGTGAGTGACCACCGGCATGGCTCCAATGGATTGTAGGATCAGAGCTAACCTAAATAGTTATGACAGACAGAAGATAGGGGAAGGGAGTTTTTTTGTAATCTTTTCCGAGCTCTTGCCTTTTTAGCCCCTTTTAAAAAGAATAAAATCCTTTTCTGCACATGTTCAGCTGCACGATGGGTTTTGTGGTAGAATACATACTATTGTAATAATCTTGGTTCAACATATGCCTTGTAAGGTATCATTTGAAAACTCAAAATTTGTTGGTCTGTGGCCAGTATTTGGCAACATTGAAATGTGAAGTTATAAGATTCCACTGTATGGTGTTATTAACACAAGTTCCAAACCCTACAGCCCTGCCCAAACTAAGGTTGGCAAAGAGGTCTCTCCTGCATTTATGTAGTAAACAGAGTAATCAAGCAGTGAGAGGAAAAAAGAAAGTTCATAGGGGTGAGAAAAAAGCAGCAGGGAACATCCTTCCACATACACTCTTTGTCTCCTACTGCCCATCTGGAAATGTTTTTCAAGAGGGGGACTGAAACTATAAAAAGGAGGGACAAACAGCCCAAGGTACCCCAGCCCATCACATTCGCTGCACCTGAAGCAACAAAGGAAGCATTTGTTGGATTATGGGGAGAAGGGATCCTGACCTACAGGGTTGGGTCAGCAAGACTGCTGAAAGCATGTGGTGAGAAACTTTGCTTGAATCTAATGTAATTTGTTAAATCAGGTAATAGTAAACATCATATCTTTGTTTTACTTGTAGCCATTTTTTGACTTTTATGCCTCATTACTTGTACTCACTTAAAATTGATCTCTTTGTAGTTAATTAACCTGTTTTATCTAATCCAGTGTATTTTAAATTGATGTGTCTGGGTAACTACATCTGGGGCGACAAGTTGTGTGCATATTATTCTTTTAAAGGAGTAAGTGGCTTAATATAACTTGTATTGTCTGGGAGAGGGTTGGGCAGTACAGGGCATACTGGGTGTGTTGGGGTCACCCTGCCATATAGAAAGAAAAACACAGTTCTCACTCTCAGGTTGGGTGCAGCAAGTCAGATACACTTTATTATCTCAAGCAATTGCACAGAGGGAGAGAGTGCACTAGGACACAGGGTTTCCCCTACCTAGGCAGGTCTCTCTAAAGATAAACAATTAGAGCAAGCATTTATACCTTTATTACAGACAGTAATAAGCAACAGCTGCATATTGTGTATACATGTTCCTTCATTATATCTTATTTTTCTGACCAATTTCTCTTATAGTCTACATTCTATTCTTATCTAATACAAGGTCACAACAGCCTCTTTCACAGTTCGTTTCCCACTCGCTTCGCACTATCCCCGCTTCTACAAATCTCACGTTATTAAAGCTAGAGTTAGCTTGACTCCTACTCATTTCAGAGGCCTGCATCCAAATTCCCTTTATCTATTTCTACACTCCTCCCTTTTGTGCTTCCAGCACAACTATCAATTTTAAATTTCCATTTTCATTAAATTTTGTATTTCAAACTCTGCATCAAATACTTCAACCTTAGGGGTTTTACTTGGATACAATGACAATGCATGGTTAGTATGGACATGGAAAGTAGTATTATCATTACATGTTTTACAACAACAGTAACATAACCCTAAACCAAATAACAGCAATACAAGCAATAACATTCCCATAGTGATAATATGATGGGGTTGTTGCACAGTTTTAGTCACAAAACACAGTACATCATACTTAGTACATAAAGTAGACACTCTATATGCAGTATGAAAGGCATACTTTTCAACTTGATATATATTTTGAAGCATATGAAGTTGCCCTTGTAATTCAGTAATTTTCTGAATCTCTGGTAGGATTGAAAGTAAATTTTGAAATCGATCAGGTACTAGGGTGGTCCAGTTCAAGGGTATCTGAAACCTAAGGGCTGATTGTAAAATTCTATCTGCAGGCCAATAAATAATATGGTTGCCTGCAGCAGTGGTGAGATTAAAATGAATATCTTGTAACATGGTGGCCTCAACATGCACACAGCTATCATTAGCTTGGAAGAGTAGGTGTCCTGTCAGGGTAGTTCCTTGTCCCATACCTTCCCAACAAACGTTGTCATGAACGGTGACAACTTCCCCTGGCTTCAGTTTACGTACACACTGAAGCTGTGGGGGTTCTAATGGCCAGAATGTCCATTGACTCCCTATCCCTATCCAAATGTCGGGGGTTATTCTGGGAGCACTGACTAAAAACCGATTAGGCATACCAGGTAGTCTAAGTTCCCAAATGTCTCGGTGAATTACCCAGTCCCACATGCATCCTCCCCACGGACCCGGCAGGATTCGGTATGTGGGAGCCCACATCCCTCCAACCGGTCCGTATGCTTGGAAGGAACACTGCGAACGTCTGCACCTCCACCCAGAAAATCTCCAAGTGTGTCTCCATGGCCACAGATCAGATGATACGCCTGAAGTGTCTGTAAGGGCAGTAGGCCAGGCCTGATGCTCTAGATCACTCCGAATGGCCATCAGCTGGTCATTCAGGAAATCCTGGATTTCTGAGCAAGCCAGATCCCACTGCAATGCCTTCCCAGCCTCAGTGATATTCAGTACCATCTCTGTCAACAGCTTCTGGGTCATCGAACTAAGGGCGGAGATAACACGTAATTCACCAACTCCAGCCTGAACCTGGGTTAGTTGCGCTCCAGTTATAAGGCCAGTGGCTTTTTCCAATTGTCCTAATTTCTCTTCATGTTCTTGGTTTCTATAAATGTTCCAAATTGCTGCTGCACTATTGGCCCCATCCCATAGGGATCCATCTAAGTCCCTCTTCTTTCTAGAGGAAACCAAGGCCCTTTGTTGTGCTAACCTAATGGCAGCCCCTCTTGAGCAATTTGGATATGTAGAGGTGATCTGAAAACTGGACAAGGGCAGTGTGAATTTTATAGTCCCTAGTGTAGTATTAATCACAGTCCATCGATATCCTACTACATCTCTTTCTGGTACAGTACTATACCACATCTGTTGGCTAAACACCTTTATATACTTCCGAGAGGCATTAGCATCAATGGCATAAGAGGGGGTATATTGCAGTATGGTACAGGTTAAATTATTATTTACTGGAATAATTTCAGTACAGGTAAAATTTCCAGTTACAGAACAAACTCTTTGGGTATATGTTTGGTTATTCACTAATTGGGTGACCAAATAACAACGAGGGCCTCTTTCATCTAACAGTTTACAAACTCCAGGAACGACCATCATATCTACTTCGCTATAGAACCCACTAATCACAATTTCTGATTCTCGGGGTTCATCTGTAGTGATATCATATATTTCTATTTCCACTGATCCATTTGTTTTCCATTCAATTGTTCTCTCATATGAACTATTCTGAACCTTAAAAAATAGGTTTTCTGAACAAAATTTCAATAAGTCACTCAGATGTGAAGGTCTTGGCCAATAGGTTTCATTAGAATATACAGTATCGTCTGTATTTGGATAACTTACAGGAGTGGTGGCAAAGGTGGAGGGGATGGTAGGAGTAATGTTCGTGGCAGTAAGGCGTTTTTGGTATTCATCATCCGGAAGCCAATTAGGGAGGGCAGTGCATTCTGCTGGTACTTGCCCATAAGCACAAATTCCAGCCCCTGGAATAAACCCACCCCACCACTTCACTCCACATTCCCAAGAATACATCCCACAACTCCCTCCCTGCCAATGTACAATGCTCCGTCTTCGCCACCAAGGCCAATTCTCAATGTCTTTTGTAGTCAGGAATCCTTGCATCTTGGTGGTTTCAGCAGAGCGGGTGTTCCTTCTTCTCTCTTGGAACAGTCGTGGTTTTGCATTGTACAGAGGAGAGGTTACTAGCACATCACCCTGAAATGCTTTGATTCTTCTAGCAAAATTCAAAGGTGCAGTAGGTCTGTCAGTGGACAAGGGAGAGGTTACTAGCACTTCACCTTGTCTTTTTCTCCTGCTGTCCAGATGGAACAGCAGCATCAGGAGGAGAGAGAGACTGATTATCAGTCGGGGAATCATCCCGAGGTGGAGAGGCCTTTTTGCACTGAGAAGCATGGGTCCAGGTAGTCAGTCCTTGGCACTTCACAGTGGTGTTGGTGGTTAGCAGGACTTGGTAAGGACCTTTCCAGCTTGGGGCCAGGGCGGTCTTTCGCTGATGGACCTTTATGTAGACCCAGTCTCCTGGTTCCAGCGAGTGGCAGGGGCGCTCAGGATCCTTGGGTAGGGCTTCTTTCACCTGTGTATAAAAGGACTTAACACATTTCATTAGTGCCTGACAATAATTAAACATTATGTCATCCATTAAATGAATGTCCATCTGGGCAAGGGTCAGCTGGGGTGCAGCCGGTCGTCGCATCGGGCGCCCGGTCAGAATCTCATGAGGGCTGAGTCCAGTCTTTTGATTGGGAGTGGCCCTCATACTCATTAAAGCCAGTGGGAGGGCATCTGGCCACTTTAAGTTCATCTCAGCACAGATCTTGGCCAGTTTATTTTTCAAAATCCCATTCTGACGTCCACTGTCCCAGCAGACTGCGGATGGTGGGGGCAGTTGAGGTTGTGCTGAATCTGTAAGGCTGCACATAACTCCTTTACAATCTGTCCAGTAAAATGAGTTCCACGATCACTGTTGATACTCACAGGGATGCCAAATCATGGTACAAAATCCTTAAGCAGAAGCTTCACAACAGTCTTGGCATCTGCCTTTCTCCAGGGAAAGGCCTCAACCCAATTTGAGAATACATCAACTAAAACTCACACATATTCATAATTACAACATTTAGACATTTGAATAAAATCAATCTGAATATTTACAAAAGGTCCCCAAGGAGGGGGATGGGCTGCCTGCTTAACTTTAACAGCTTTACCAATGTTGTGTTGCTGACAAATCACACATTGTTGGCAGTAGTGCTGGTCCACAGAGGAGAAGTCCGGTGCATACCAGTCTCGTTTAACTACAGCAACCATCCCCCCCTTTGCTTATGTGTGCCATTCTGTGGTATACACGAGCAAAATAGGGGAAACACATCTTAGGCGCCACCAGGCAGCCATCTGGAGAATGCCAAAGGTGATCAGTGTGTAAAATGCATCCAGCAGCACTCCAAGAACATTTCTCAGCTTCTGGCGCTGCCTCCTGGATCTTGGCAAGATCTTCAAGGGAAGCTAACGGAGCTGCTTGATTAAGGCACAAGTATATGCAGCCTGAGGGGCAGAAAGGGCTGCAGTTTTGGCTGTAGAATCAGCCAAAGCATTTCCACATGTAACTTCATCATGAGGGGTATGGTGAGCTGTACATTTGACAACAGCAATAGCTTTGGGCAATAAAAGGGCATCCAACAGAGTAGATACATACAAACTATTCTTAATAGGAGAACCAGAGGATGTAAGAAAACCTCTGTACTTCCAAAGCAGACCATAATCATGTACCACTCCAAAGGCATAGCAAGAATCTGTATAGATAGTAACTGCTTGATCCTGAGCCAAAATTCAGGCTCGAGTCAAGGCTATGAGCTCAGCCACCTGGGCTGAAAACATAGAAGGAGGAAAGGGTTCAGAGTAGCAGCCGTGTTAGTCTGTATTCGCAAAAAGAAAAGGAGTACTTGTGGCACCTTAGAGAGTACTCCTTTCCTTTAGAAGGAAGAAAAGCGCTTTCAATAACAGAATATGAAGAGCACACAGCATAACCAGCAACCAATTTGCCCTTGGAATCTTGCAAGCATGAGCTGTCCACAAAGTAAATAAGATCAAGATTTTGCAAAGGTATGTCCATTAAATCATCTCTTGGATGGGTAAGCACTGACATCACAGACACACAGTCATGTGACTCCCCATCCTCCGGCCCAAGCAACAGGGAGGCAGGATTTAGAATGGGGCAGCCAAACAAGGTAATATGAAACGAAGGCAGCAACACAAGCTCATATTTTGTGAGGCAAGACGTGGACAGATGCTGTGTCTTAGATTTTAACAGAGGTGCTGCCACAGCATGAGGTACAGCGACAGTCAAGGGTGATCCTAAAACTATAGAGTCAGATAATTGAACAGACAAGGCTGATGCAGCCACAGCCCAAAGACAGGGAGGAAACCCAGCTGCCACAGCATCTAGGGCAGTACTGTAATAAGCAATTGAATGGTGTTTATCCCTGTGTTTTTGTGTTAGTACAGCCAAAGCAAACCCATTACGCTCATGACAGAAAAGAATAAATGGTTTAGCACAATCAGGAAGCCCCAAGGCCAGTGCACTAGAGCAGTGGTCTCCAAAGTGGGAGGTGCGCACCCCAGGGGGTGCGCAAGACCGTTCTTGGAGGTGTGCAGCAGGAGGAGTGCCGCCGAAGGAGCGCCACGGCCACGGTGGTGGCAGCTCGGCTCTCCCCGCTCTGTCTTCGGCGGCACGCCAGTGGCAGGTCTTTTTTTTTTTTTTTTTTGCTTCCCTAGAGCTGGCCCTGGGGGTGCGCGATCCGAAAAGTTTGGAGACCACTGCACTAGAGAGTGCCCGCTTAATAGTTACAAAGGCTTGTTCAGCCTGTGGGGACCAAGAAAGTGGCTCAGGGGTGCCTGACTTAGTCAGATCCTGTAAGGGCTTAATCACTGTTGTGTACCCCAAAACCCACTGTCTACAGTACCCAGTCATGCCCAGAAAAGTTCACATTTCAGAAACAGTACCAGGCTTAGGCACATTTAAAATGGCTGAAATACGAGAGTCTGATAAATGGCGAGTGCCAGGTGAAATATCATGCCCAAAATAATGAACTCTGGGTTGACACTGCTGGAGTTTGTCCTGGGATGCCTTCATGGGCGGCGAGTTATATTCTCTCGTGGTGCTCGGGCTCCAGGACTATTCAGGGCTGGGGGCCCTGCTCCACCAATATTTGGAGCTGGGTCTCTCCCCCAGCCCTGCCTGGAGCGGGCCCCAGTCCCAGAGCACCCCGCGCCCTTCCCAGCCCCGGAGCGTCCCTGCCTGAATGAAAGCATGGCACACGCCTCTCCCTCGTCTGCCTGCATTTCCAGCTGCTGCTGCTGGTTGTTGGTGCCTATGGCAACAGCACAAGGGACACCGCTGGGGCAGTTGGCTGCTGCACCTCAGCAGGGGGAGGGAGAGGAGGCACACACGTGCTTGCCAGCCCTCCCCTCCCCCGGCACCCACCAGGAGGCGATGCCAAGGGGCCTTCTGGGAAACATGATCATCCAGAGTGGACCTCACTCACCTGAGCAGCTGCTGGGGCTTCGGTGAGAGTTTGACCCCCTGATGTGCCCCCCCCCCGAGCAGCCACCACTCCTGCCCCATGCTGGGCAAGGGGCAGCCCTATCCCTCATCCCCAGTGAGGCTATGGTGAGGGGCAGCAGGGGAGGAAGGAAGCCACATGTGATGGCAGTCCCCTTCCCCCCAGCACCTACTCACCCACTGCAGGGGAGATGGGGTTGAGAGTTTCCTGGACCTGAGCAGCTGGGGCTTGGGTTAATTTTGTGACAACCTGCCCTCCCCGCCCTGCCCCGCAGCCACCACTCTTGTCCCACACTGGGCAAGAGGCAGCCCCATCCCCCACCCCCAGTGAGACTACGGTGAGGGGCAGCAGGGGAGGGGGGGGTCCCTCACCTGGAGCTCGCTGCTGCTGGTGGGGGGAGGAGGCCTCTCTGATCCTAACCTTGGGGCAGCCTGTCTGTACCCCAAGCTCCCCATCCCTGGCCCTATCCCACCCTAGAGCCTGCACCCCCAGCACTCCAACCCTGAGCCCCAGCCTTGAGCCCCCTCCTGCACTATGAACTGCTCATCCCCAGCCCCACCCCAGAGCCCTCACCCGAGGGGAAAAACAACTTAAATTTGGCAGTTTGGGGTAGGATTGTGTTTAGCACAATACTTGATTATTTTACACCCTTTAAAGTATATAATTGGTTGTATACAGGTGTTGTGAAGTGGGAATGTTCTTAATATTTTCTCTGAATACTGTGTGGGTGCCTCAGTTTCCCCTATGCATTTCTTAAGGATCTAGGTGGTGGGATAAGGGTGTGTGATTGTTGTAGAGTCCTAGAGGGCCAGTGTGATGTTGTCTGCACAGAGAATGGCTGACATGCTGTCTCCTGGCAACTGATGGCCTGGGCCCTCCCCTGCAAGTGCCAGCTGAAGCTGTTGGAGAACAAAGAGATCAGGTGCCCTCCTTGTCCAGAAAAGAGACAAAGGCCAGAGAAGAGGCTGGAGGGAGTGTCAGTTTGGAGCTGGCCAGGGATACTAAACTGCTCAAGATAGTTAAGACCAAAGCAGACTGAAGAACTTCAAAATGATCTCACAAAACTAAGTGACTGGGCAACAAAATGGCAAATGAAATTTAATGTGGATAAATGTAAAATAATGCAAATTGGAAAAAATAACCCCACCTATACATATGATGGGGGCTAATTTAGCTACAACTAATCAGGAAAAAGATCTTGGCGTTGTGGATATTTCTACAAAGACATCCACGCAGTGTGCAGCGGCAGTCGAAAAAGTAAACAGGATGTTAGGAATCATTAAAGAAGGGATAGAGAATAAGACGGAGAATATCTTATTGCCCTTATATAAATCCATGGTGCACCCACATCTTGAATACTGAGTACAGATGTAGTCTCCTCATCTCAGAAAAGATATACTGGCATTAGAAAAGGTTCAGAGAAGGGCAACTAAAATGATTAGGGATTTGGATCAGGTGCCATATGAGGAGAGATTAAAGAGGCTAGGACTATAAAATCATGAGTGGTGTGGAGAAAGTGAATAAAGAAAAGTTATTTACTTGTTCCCATAATGTAAGAACTAGGGGCCACCAAATGAAATTAATGGGCAGCAGGTTTAAAACAAATAAAAGGAAGTTCTTCGCCCAGCCAACCTGTGGAACTCCTTGCCTGAGGAGGTTGTGAAGGCTAGGACTATAACAGAGTTTAAAAGAGAACTTGATAAATTCATAGAGGTTAAGTCCATTAATGGCTACTAGCCAGGATGGGTAAGGAATGGTGTCCCTAGCCTCTGTTTGTCAGATGGCAGGAGAGAGATCACTTGGTCATTACCTGTTAGGTTCACTCACTCTGGGGCACCTGGCATTGGCCACTGTTGGTAGACAGGATACTGGGCTGGATGGACCTTTGGTCTGACCCAGTATGGCCATTCTTATGTCCTTATGTTCTTATGAAACAGGGAGAGACCCAGAATTTGGGTCTGGGCTCCCCACCCCCCAAGATTGGCCTGACTGAGGGGTCCTGTTTTCTGTACCTACAACTCTGTTTTAGACTGTGTTCCTTCTGTTTTACTGGCTGGCTGAGAGTCATGTCTGACTGCAGAGTTGGGGTGCAGGGCCCTCTAGCTTCCCCAGGAGCCCCGCCTGGGCAGACTTGCTGTGGGAAGCACACGGTGTGGCAGACAGCATCACACTGACCCTCTAGGGTTCTACAACAATCACACACCCTTATCCCACCACCTAGATCCTTAAGAAATGCATAGGGGAAACTGAGGCACCCACACAGTATTCAGAGAAAACATTAAGAACATTCCCATTTCATCACAACAGATACAACAAAATATAATATATTGAAGCAGGCAAGTGCTGCTTCTGACTTTCCACTTTTAATTGACCCTTGTAAACTTGTGGTGCCGGCACATAGTAGCATCATTTTATCCCAGCACCCCCATCTCTTCCCCCACACCCCCTCCTGCACCCAAACTCCCTCCCAGAACCTGCACCCAAACTCCCTCTCAGAGCCTGCACCCCTCCACCCATACTGCACACCCTCCCCGTGCCCCAGCCCGGAACCTGGACCCAGCACCCAAACTCCATCCCAGAGCCTGTACCCCCACCCCCTTCCCACCCCCTCCTGCACCCAAACTCCCTCCCAAACTCTGTCCCAGGGCCTGCACCCCTCACCCCCTCCTGCACCCCAACCCTCTGCCCTAATCCTGAGCCTCTCCAACACCAAACCCCTCATCCCCAGCCACAGACAGAGCCCTCACCCCCAGGTACCCTAACCCTCTGCCCCAGCCCTGAGCCCCCTACTGCATCATGAACCCCCAGCCCCACCCCACAGCCATCACCCCAACCCTCTGCCCTAGCCCTGTGCCCCCTCCCAAGCCCCTCATCCCCAGCCACACCCAAAACCCCTCATCCCCAGCCCCACCCCACAGCCCTCACCTCTGCACCCCGTCCCTCCACACCCTCCTGTTCCCAAACTCCCTCCCAGAGCCTGCACCCCTCACCCCCTCCTGCACCCCCACCCCTTGCCCCAGACCTCCTCCCCCCACCCAAACTTCCTCCCAGAGCCTTAGGCAGGTAGGGGGCGGAGTTTGGGGGGGTCAGAGGGTTCTGGACACCACCAAAATTTCTACAAACCTGCCACCCCTGGATGCCTTGTGACCCTTAGCAGCTAGAGCAACCAAAAGAACCAAAGTATCAACTTTACAGGATTCAAAGGAAGGGGATGCCAACAAAAGATCTACATATTGTATAAGCACAGATTTGCCTGGAAAGATCACATCATCCAGATCCTTCTTTAAGATCTGGGAAAACAGGAATGGAGACTCGGTATACCAGGTGGGTCCAGGTATACTGACGTCCTTTGTAGGTAAAGGCAAACAAATATTGACTATCAGGGTGAATGGGAATGGAAAAAAATGCTGAACAAAGATCCACAACAGTAAAATAAGTGACTGAAGGGGGAATACAAGAAAGGATTATAGCTGGATTTGGAACCACAGGAAAAGAGGGCAAAACAACAACGTTAACCGCACAGAGATCTTGAACAAAGCGATAGGTGTTCTTTCCTGTCTTCTTGACAGGAAAGATAGGTGTATTACAAAAACTAGTAGTGGAAACAATAATATCCTGCTGTAATAAAGAATCCATTACTGGAGCTATTCCTTCCTCTGCTTCAGGGTGCAGTGGGTATTGTGGTACTTTTGGCAGTGGTTTAGAAGGGTCAACAAGAATCTGCAGATGCAGGAGTCTGAGAGGAAGGCGGAACAGCAGAGGGAGGTGCTGGCCCAGCTGCAGCAGGAGTATCAGCGAGCCCACAGCTAAGGGGACAGCTAATGAGCTGGTGCTGGAGGAAGCTGGATCCTTGGGGTGGGGAGAGCTGAATTTAAGTTTTTTGCTGTTTGAAATAACATGGTGATGCACATACACACACAAAAAACCAAGAACCTTAACTGGTTTGGCTGTTTGAATCTGTCCCACTTCATTTGCATGTCGAGACCAAAGATAAGGGGGAACTTGTGATAGCAAATAAACAAAATCAGGGCTGAGAGGTGTCTGCAATTTAGTTGGCACTGCTCTATGAAGCGTGGCCAACACCAGATTGGTATTCTCATCAGGAACTTGTAAGAATACGCCATCTGGTGTGCAGTAGATAGTACAGCCTAATTTGCACAAAATATCCCTTCCCAGCAAATTCACAGGAGAGGAGGGGCTAAGGAAGAACTTGTGTTGGTCAGAAAAGGGCCCTAGTGAAATAGAAAGGGTTTTTGTGACAGGATGTGGAACAGGTTGGTTTGAAATGCCAATGGCATTAATAGATGAAGATGACAAAGAAACAGAGGGAAATTCTAAGGATCTTAAGGCTGATCAGCTAGCTCCAGTATCCACAAGACAAGCAACAGATTGTCCTGCAATTTTACAATTTACATATGGGCCTTCTTGATTAATAGGAATTAAAGGATTCATGATGCAGTTATGTTCCCTCAGGCTGTCCTAATAAGAATTGGTGGGGGAAAGGCCGGTGCTTCAGGATTTGGGAAAGGGGGTGAAGGATTCTGAGATGTTCGGTTTGGGCATTCGTTCCTCCAGCGTCCCTCTGGGCCACAAAAGTGGCATGCAGTATTCCCTGTCGGGGCAGGATATGAAGGACCTTTCCCTCTCCCCCGACCTCGTCCTCGTCCTCCGCTCATTACCCCACAGCCTCTATATTGATAAGTTTGCAACTGCAAAGCCAAAAGTTTTGTTTCAGTACTTTCCTTCTTCTGCTCTATGCAAGCTGTACAATGGTTGGCAAATGTCACCAATTCAGAAAGGGGTTTAGTCTGCCAGCCAATGCAGATAGTCCTTAACTGCTGCTGGACCTTAGGCAAGAGTCCCTGAACAAAGGCAGCCCCTACTGCCTCTCTGGCATTTTCAGCTGGCTGGGCAATTCCTGAGTGTTGTTCAAATACCTTAGTCAGTCTGTCTAGATAATCAGCAGGGGGCTCTCCTTTGTTCTGTTTACAGTTGTTAATCTTTGTCCAATCCGTTTTCTTAGGGCAAACCTCCACAATGGAGTTCAAAAGACGGTCTCTAGCCTCTCTTAAATCACGTTCAATTCCAGGGTCAGCATCGGGCCAATCAGCCTGCCTGGAAAGCCGTTGTCGAACTTCGGCTGGCATAACTACTTGCAAGAGCTGATTAACATCCGCCCATGATGGATTATAACACTGAATCACTGTCCGGAGCTCTTCTCTAAACTTTTCTGGCTCCTCTCTGACATTAGGAAATTCTTTTACCAAGTTTCTAAGGTCCCCTGGTGTCCATGGGGCATGAACTATAACCAAATCCCCTCCAGCACCAGGCAATTCTCTTAAGGGAGCCTGGAGCGCTGATACCTGGCTCCTAGTGTGGTAGATTCTTGGACCAGAAGGATCAGGATCAGGTGAGCTAGTTGAGGGCCTGGTATCGGAATCGCTTTTCTGTGGTGAAGAGGAAGGCCCTCCCCCAGGAGAAGAAGTAATCTGCTTAGTCGATACATGGGTGGGTGAGACTGACGCTGCTGCAGGGAGATCATTAGCAGGCACAGCCTGCGGAAGGGGAGGAGGCAATGGCGGCTGCTGTGGAACATTGCTGAAAAAATCCACAGTGTCCTCAGCAGCTTCCCCCTCATTCTCAGTCTTGACCAATTGGGGATATACAGGAACAGAGGGAATTGCTCGGGCAGGGGGGCATCCGGATGCTTTGCATTTATGTTTTAAGTCCTGTACTTGAGTTTTTAATTTTTCCTGGGAGTCCTTTAGACTCCGCACCCGAGACTCATGGAGTCTCTTTGTCGCTTCCTCCCACCAATAGACAAATTGCTCCCACTGTTTATCAGAGGCTTTTGATGATGTAAGGGTTCCTCTGAGGTGTGTAAGTTTATCTAAATTGAAGGTACCTTCTAGTGGGAATTGTTTAGATGGATTATCACGCGTGTAAAAATTCCAGTTTTCTAAATACCTGCAGGTTTTGGGACCATAATACACATACATGTGGTATGCAGGAGTACCCTTAGGGGGTGAGGGGGAATTCTTAGACTGCCCCCCACCCATTTTCCAATCACACACACCGGAGGAGGCGCCCTGTCTGCTCAGCAGCTCATGAGCTAAGGGATTCTCACTCTCTCTCCTCAGGCACTCACACAGGAAAGATTTATTGAGGATGTCCACGACCCTCCTACACCCCCTTCAGCAAAGAGCGTCGGCTAGCCTCAGAAAGACAATGCCGCATACTCTAATTGCCTCCGGTGAGGTGATTAGACTAGTCAGTGGTTCAAATGGGGAGGAGAAGAGGGAGGAGAGATGGGGTCACACAATCCTAGACCCAGGCAGACCCCTCGCCGGTCATGCCGTGCAGAGACAGCCGCCTTGGGTCAGATCTTTTACCGATCCACTAAGATGCAGCCACTGAGCTTGCGTTAGAGATATCCCCGGTCACGAGGTTACAGCTGCGCAGGGAGCTCTGGGCCTCTTTCGATGGCCCTCATTCACACTAACACACACACACACCCCAAGACTTCTGTATCTTCACACCACGATGCATCTCCTGTACAATAATCTTAATGCTTTATGTCCAGACTTAATATAACCTTTGAGACGGTAGCAACCCCTCAGCCCTGGTGCAATAACCTAATGCATTAACCTTATGCATTAACCTTACTGGGGGTGGCAAAACTAAGTCCCCAGCACCACATCAAACTAACCTTGTTGGGGATGGTAAAACAGTTCCCCAGCACCGCTCTGTATCTGATCTTGCTGCACAATCAATAAGTTCGGATGGCGTAAGCCCAAAAGGGACAGACGGCCTCACGGGCAGTCCTCCTCCGATACCCCAATAGAGATTTCAAAAGGTCTCTTACCTCTATTGTGGCGCCATGGGGTTCGAAGGGGAACGGTCCGCAGCAGCTGCCGTTGTCTCCACAGGCGTTGCCATCCTGGACGAGCCCCCAAATTGTTGGAGAAAAACACAGTTCTCACTCTCAGGTTAGGTGCAGCAAGTCAGATACACTTAATTATCTCAAGCAATTGCACAGAGGGAGAGAGTGCACTAGGACACAGGGTTTCCCCCACCTAGGCAGGTCTCTCTAAAGATAAACAATTAGAGCAAGCATTTATACCTTTATTACAGACAATAATAAGCAACAGCTGCATATTGTTTATACATGTTCCTTCATGATATCTTATTTTTCTCACCAATTTCTCTTATAGTCTACATTCTATTCTTATCTAATACAAGGTCACAACAGCCTCTTTCACAGTTCGTTTCCCACTCGCTTCGCACTATCCCTGCTTCTACAAATCTCGCGTTATTAAAGCTAGAGTTAGCCTGACTCCTGCTCATTTCAGAGGCCTGCACCCAAATTCCCTTTATCTACTTCCACACTTAATATAACTTGTATTGTCTGGGAAAGGGTTGGACAGTACAGGGCATACTGGGTGTATTTGGGTCACCCTGCTATATAACCAAGGCTGGTGAGAGCCAGAATGTAACCCAAGTGTGACTGTCAGACTGCAGTTGCACACAGACACTCAGGGAAACCTGTTTGTAAGTGGTCCAGGTATGAGCTATTTCAGAAAGGCATTATAAGGCACCCAAGGTTGCAGGGTATGGGCTGAAACAGCTCCCCCTTAGTCTGGATTGTGATTTGCCAGGTACAGGATTGAGATTTGAAAGCAGGCAGAAATCTCTGTCTAACCAGGTGGCTTCCTCTCTATTTTCTTCCCTTTCCATGTAACCTCACCAGCATAATTCTTCCTTGCAGATATATTTTTTCCAGTCAGTACTGTGCTCTCTTTCACCAACTCTGGAAATAGTAACTGTGATTTATTGATTATCTTTAATAAAGATATTTTATTTTTAAACATGCCATATACAAATTTTAAAGAAAAAGTCCTAAGAATTCCCTGTTGTTCTAATTATGCCCTCAGATCTGTTGAAAAGCAATGCATCAGTTATCAGGGGGTTTGGTTTAAAGTTACCAATCCTCAGAGACAAAAGGTATAGAAACATGTTGAGAATGATGGTCAGAACTGTGCACCAACATAAACACAAATATCTGCCACAGATGAAAGAGTACCAGATTGCATCTCCACAATTTGAAATGTAGGTTGGTTTCAGGCTCTGTCAATCAAGTCAGTTGGTTTGAATTGTTAAGCTTCTAGTGATCTGCTGTGGAAGATGTATGTGTTGCTTTCATAGAGGTGGCACCAGAAATTATATTTTTTCTAGGATGGCTTGGAAAATGGTAATAAACATTTAATCTCTGTTGTGCAGCCATTCTTGTATGAAATGCTATGTAGACATTATGCTTGCTTGCAAAACTGAGGGGTTTCTATCAAAGTTTCAACTTGGTATTTTTGGCTGTAATAGGTTTGGCCTCAGACTCTGTTCCCATAATAAAGGGTGCTGTCAAATAATTTCATTAGTAGTTTTATTGGTGTATTTTATTTACTCATTGGTTTCTTTTATGGTATAAAAGGCCTGAAAACATATTTTTTCTCCTAATGTTTTTACAGAAAGCCTGAAGTTTGAAGATGGAACTCAGATATGTATAATTCAACCTGTTCTATTTCTGCATTTTCCAAAATAATGTTTTTTTAAATTTATTTGGGTTGTTTAAAGCTTTTTTTGGAGACAATCATTATTCTTTTTTTTTTCAAGGTTGACCTGTAGAATCCATATGTTGCAGTATATTTGTAGCAGGTGTAGGTTCCTTTGCAGAGTATTTTGTGGGGGTGATAATATGACAGCTTACTTGCATAGTTCAAGCATCATACATCTGAGTCGGTTTAATATAGAGTCCTGGGTTTGGAGAGTTCTCTAATAGATTTGATAGTGCACTGATATATATGCTGTGAAGTGTAGGGCTGAAGTTGCATCTATTTTATTCCTCTGTGTCTTGTAGGGATCAGGGATGGTTGGTTGCACTGTACGTAGATTTAGTTTGTTTCCCATCAGTTCTGTTCAGAGACTTTAAAGGTAAGTCCAGAGTGCCCTTTTGAGTCAAATACTTTTAAAGGTTATGGAACAGACATATCTTCCCCTTTCAGGGGCATTTATGTAGTAGGGTAGGGAATTATGTTTTTCAACTTGTTTAACTGTATTTAGAGTAAAAGGTTGGTGGTTTATTTCTCAAGGGAGAATCCAATTTGTCTTTTACATTCTTTGTTGTTCCTGGTCAAGTATTTTGTTGTTCTTTATCAAGGATTCCACAGACTAGTCTGCTCCTGATCTTGCTAATATAGATGCATCTGTGGTTGTCTTGATATCAGGCTCCTTCACAGTGACTGGGACTGTGCAAGGGGGCAGGGTTGTATCTCTGCTTCTGTCAGTCACTCTGGGACTGTGCAGAAGGGAGGATGGTCTCTGGCTCTGTCAGTAACAATAGGGTTGGGCAGAGAGGTGGGATAGAACTGATCTGGGCCTGTCAATCACAGCAGGGCTGTGCACAAGGGTGAGGGAGGCAGTCTCTGGCTTTGTCAGTCACAGTGGGGTTGTGCAGTGGGGAGGGGGACTGGTCACTGGGGCTGTGTACAGGGCTGGGGTCTTGGGGGCCAGTCTCTTGCTCTGTCAATCACACGGGGGCTGTGAAGTGGGAGGAGGGGGGATGGTATCTGGCTCTGCCCATGCAGAGGGGCAGGTGGGGGGGACTGTTCTCTGGCTGTGTCAGTCACATCCATCTTGGGCAGAAGGACGCGGGAGGTGTGGTCTATGGTGCTCTGTCAGTCACACCAGGACTGTGCAGAGGGGTGCGAGGTGGGTGGTTTCTGGCTGTCAGTCACAGCAGGGCTATGGCTGGGTGGTGGTTTCTGGCTCTGTCAGTCAGAGAGGGCTGTGCAGAGTGGCGTGGGGCGGGAGAGGCTGGTCTCTGGCTGTCAGTCATGGCGGGGTGGGTGGAGGCAGACTCTGGCTGTGTCAGTCAGAGGAGGCTGTGCAGTGGGGTACGGGGGGCTGATTTCTGGCTGTCAGTCACAGCAGGGCGGGATTGTCTCTGGCTCTGTCAGTCAGATGGGGGCGGGCGGAGGGGGGCGGTCTCTGGCTCTGTCAGTCAGACGGGGCTGGGCAGCGCGGGGGCGGTCTCTGGTTCTGTCAGTCACACGGTGGGGGGTTGTTTTCCTCCTTCCTGCAGGCGGTCCGGCAGACAATGGCCTCCGCCGGCTCGGCCGGGCTGTAAGCGGCGTCCGGGGGAGGCTGTCGGGCCGAGGCAGGCTGGGTCTGCCGGCCGGCCGGCGCCGCGCGGAGCTCGGCTGCAGAGCGGGGGCTTCCCCGTGTCAGCGGTTCCAGTCCTGGGAGCGCCGGTAACTAGCCGCGGTTCCTCCCTCCCCCCAGTCTGGGTCACCCCCTCCCCTGCTCGCGGCGGGGAGCTGCTGCCTGGCCCGGTGCCTTCCCCGCCCGGCCACGGCCAGGCTGCTGCCCCCTCCCCACCGGGCACCAGCTGGCAGCTCTGGGGCTGCCCCGGCGGGCTGGGGAGCAGGCCAGGGTACCCCATTCCCTCCCCGTCCTCGGCCTGGCCCTGCATGCCACTAGGCCCAGGAGGGAAGCCGCAGCCCGCAGGAGATTGGCCCTGCTAGCAAGGGTGGGGGGAGATGCCAGGAGATGTGTGTGCCATGCTAATGTGGGGAAGGGGGTATAGGAGTGGACCTTGTTCTGCAGGAAGGGCCTGGCTGTAGCAGTGTGGGGAGGGGGCAGAGTAGGTGGTGCACAGTGACAGTATACACTGGGGTGCGGGAATAAATTTGTACAGTGAGGGGGCTGAGAGCCATTGAACCAAACTGTAAATGCTCCATATAATGGAAACCACTTCAAGCCAATGGGTGCAGTAGCACCCCTAGCTCTAGCACCTGTGAGGATACAGGCATTGCTATGCCAGTGGCTAGGAGGATTGCATAGAAAGGCTAACCAAAGGTAATGTCAGCAAAGAAGAGAGGCGTGAGGCAGATCCAGTCTAAAAGATGAATGTTTTCAGCAGGTGTATCAAAAGCACTGCTAGAATAGAAAAAAAGATGTCCAAGAGTCCTGAAGAGCTCTGCCTGGCACTGAGGAATAAATTCATTAACGTATGTTAGTTTCACCATTGAAACTCCCTGTAGATAGATAAAGGAAAAGAGGGGCCAGGGAAACTGGTCCAACCCGGAGGTGAGGGATGGGAAATTGAGAGGTAAACCCTGGTCTGGAGGGGGAGAAAATAAGTGGTAGTTGGGCAAAGCCAGAGTGTGTTGGGAGAGCTCTCAAGTGACTAGTATTTTGGGAGCTTCATTTTGCCTTCTAAAATACAGGCTTGGTTTTCTGTCTGGGAGAAATAGGTACTTGGACTCAGAGAAATCTTAATCGCTTGGAGCGGAACTTGGACAAAACTCAGCAAGAGGAAATGGGGAGACAGCAGGGAATAAAGGGAGAAGTAGAGGAAATGTAGGAGGAGAGAGGTGTGGGAGGAGCATGTTACATAAGCAAAGTGAGCTGAGGTACATATAGGATGTCTGTTAGGTACAAGGGGATTGCCATATTAGATCAGGTCTGTGGTCCATGTAGTCGGGTATCCTGTCTCTGACAGTGGCCAGCACCAGATGCTTCAAAGAAAGGGCAAGAAACCCTAGGAGGTAGATGTGGGATAATCTGTCCCCGTGATGAACTCATCCTAATCTGTAATAAAGATTGGGCTAGATTGGCAATCTGGGTTTATTTTAGGGCTTGTCTACACTTAAAACACTTCAGCTGCACTGCTTCAGCACTTCAATATAAACACTACCTACGCCAATGGGAAGGATTCTTCTTTCAGAGTAATTAATCCACCTCCCTGAGCTGCGGTAGCTAAGTCGACGAAAGAAGTATTCTGGGGGTTCGGACAGTGTAGCTATGCGTCTTGGGGTGTGGATTTCTCACACCCCTAAGATGTAGCTATACCTATGTAAATTCCTAGAGTAAACCAGGCCTTAGTGTTCATTCTGGTGGGACACTGGACTCTTCTAAAAGGAATAGTTGGGAAGGCATGTCAGGAAAAGGGGAGGGAAGCAGCAGAGGCAACAAGACAAGTCTGGGGGCACATTGGGGAGGAGTTCCCTACAAACTGATCTTTGATATGCTTTAAATGAGTGCACAATCCTTACAGGAAGCCTGTCTGGTTTGGGGAAATTACTTATGTCCAATTGTGCAGAAAACCCATGTCCACTGCAAGTGAAGCTGTTAAAAGTTCCTCCCTGGAATCTAGACATTCCATAGGGAAGAATTAGAGAAATCCCACTTGTGTTTTGGATGCACACATAATTAGATGATGATACTTTCTGGAATCAGTAGATGACAATTATGATACCAAAAAATATAGATCAAAAATATTTGGTAGTCCTTCAGCGTATACAAGGATCTCAGTCTGTTTTAGTTTTTAAGGTTAGATTTGTGCATGTTTGTTTGTTAAATCAAACGTTAAATATGTACTAAATGCATCTGATGAAGTGAGCTGTAGCTCACAAAAACTTATGCTCAAATAAATTGGTTAGCCTCTAAGGTGCCACAAGTACTCCTTTTTTTTTTTAAATCAGGAGGAAAAACTTCTTCCCCACCACTCTTTTTTTTTTTTTTTAAGTGTCAGAGGCTGTGCAGAAATTATTGAATCTGCACTTTCCTTGTCCTACCATATGTTAAGGAAGTCTGCAAAGCAATAGACCCACCTCTCTTGACTTCACAGTCTTGGACCCGGCTTATAAATTGAGCTGTCAGAGTGGATATTGGCAAAATGAGTTAGGAACCATTTGCTTGTGGAAGTAACTGACAATTTAAACTTGCACATGTTAAGAAAAAAACCACAGGTTTGAGAAATCAGAGTACTCGCATCATCACCTGGTCAAAGTGTTCCAGCAATTCTTTCCTAATTCTCTTCCTCTTCATCCCTCCCCCGCACAACTTCCTGTATTTATCGCTCAGCCATAGATTTTGTGTCTTTGGTTATAGTTAGAAAACCTTTTCTCAACTTGTTCATTTTTTATAAAATCTCTTCTCTCTGTGGGACCAGCTGATTGTTACCAATGGTCTGGAAGATCCTGAAGAGTTTCACAATAATGCAAGTTATGATGAAGGCTGGAGGTGGCCAAAGAGATCACAATGCTTTCGTGCCCCTGGTAATTTTGAGAGTGAACAGCACGAGCTTCGGCAACTTCTTTTGTCCCATCCCCATCCTCAGCTGCTCATTGCTATGGGGGTTGACTGTACAATCTCTCTACGGTGGCTGGAGCTTGTGGCTTACTTTCTATAATTAGTATCAGGAAAGAAATACTTGGTAGCAAAGCTTCCTGGTGATACGCATAAAAATTAAATGTCTCTAGCAACGTGGCTTGCAGTGGCAGTGTAGTCTGGGTTGGTCCCAGGATATGAGAGAGATGAGGTGGGTGAAGTAATTGGCTTAACATCTGGTGTAAATCCTCCAGTTCACTAACTGTTCCAATAACAACTGTGTGGGTGAAATGAGAATCACTGTGCTGTCAAACTCGCACAGAAAACTGATTAAAAACAAAAACAAAATACCATATCGCCTGTGGGCGAACATTTCTCATAAAACATTCATTCCATATCTGATCTCTGTCCTCCTTCTCAAAGGAAGTCTGCACAACACCTTCAAAAGATGAGCCTGGGAGCTTAAATTTGTAACTTTGCTAAGCACTAAAAATCATAACTTCATAAACATACTGAATTTAAATAAATCTGTTAGTCTTTAAGGTGCCACCGGACTCCTTGTTGTTTTTGTGGATACAGACTAACACTGCTACCCCCGGATACTTGATACTGGATTTATAGCTCACTACAAAAATTTAAGGAGTATTTGTGGCACCTTAGAAACTAATCCGATGACGTGAGCTGTTGCTCACGAAAGCTTATGCTCAAATAAATTGGTTAGTCTCTAAGGTGCCACAAGTACTCCTTTTCTTTTTCGAGTACAGACTAACACGGCTGTTACTCTGAAACCTACAAAAATTTGTAACCCATTAATCCTCTTTTGTCCTACAACTGCAAAGGTGTTAACTGCCCACTTCACACATGCTTCAAGAGACCATTTAAGGTGAACTCCTTATGCTTTAACAATCTGTTCCATCTCCTATTTAGCTGTCACACTCTGAACACTTTTTCCAGACCTAAAGAAGAGCTCTGTAAGTTCAAAAGCTTGTCTCTTTCACCAAAAGAAGTTGGTCCAATAAAAGATATTACCTCACTCACCTTAAAAAGAACAGGAGTACTTGTGGCACCTTAGAGACTAACAAATTTATTTGAGCATAAGCTTTTGTATGCATCCGATGAAGTGAGCTCACAAACGCCTATGCTCAAATAAATTTGTTAGTCTCTAAGGTGCCACAAGTACTCCTTTTCTTTTTGTGGATACAGACTATCACGGCTCTACTCTGAAACCTCACTCACCTTGTATCTCTAGTAACATACTTAACATGAATCTTCTTCTCCTGTTTGCTGAAAGAAGCTTGTCTTCCTCTGGGAGTTCTGTTCCTGGGAATTAAAGATTAGATCTGTAGCTCAGGGGTTCTCAACAAAAATTTTGGTGGCCTCAGAGTGCAGGTGATCACTGACAATTTTTCCTAAAGTACTTAATTAACTTTAGGAAAAATGAATAAATATGCATATATACACATCCAAATCATTGTCATTCATTTATGTAGTAGGAGGGCAGTAGGAAGTAGAGCTCCCCATTCAGTGCACCTGGACTTTACTCCTATTCTCGTGCTCAGAGCCTGTCATGGAGAGGGAGCCCCTCATCCTGCTGGGGAACTGCCAAGCCACTGAGCTGCTGGGGTAGCTACAGCAACTGTAAACAGTGAGTGTGGACCCAGGAAGGGGAAGCCCTGCCCTGTTTCTCTGTCCTTGCCTCCCGCGGCCATTCAGCAAGAGCTCTTCCCAGGGAAGGTAGGTCAGGATTTCACCAGTTACCTGCAGAGTCCCAGGCTCCCTGTGCCCCAGGCAGGAACAGGGGAGTGCCCTGGTGACCAAACACTGTAGCCACCTCCACTGAGAAGAGCTGACATCGTGCACACTGGCGCCATGTGTCTCCAGAGGTGCAGCCTGGAGCCTCTGAAGAGTGTGCATTGCTGCCCTTGGTAATGGCTGTTCAGGAGCAACATCTGGGTGCTGCAGGGAGGGCTGCTGCTTTGCACACACGCCCCCCTCCCCCCCCCCCCCATCTCTGCCCATACTTCGGAGGCTGTCATAGCCACACAAAAATTTCCTGGTGACCATGTTTGAGAAATGCTGCTGTAGCCTAATTCAGGACAGTAACCAGGCTGGGGTCAGGTACACCCCACCCCCCCCCCAAGATTTCTGCCTTCCATTTAGCAGAGTTTGAAAACCGTCACCTCCTGCCAGGAGCCAGTGGATGGGAAGCTGGCGGAAGCCTCTCAGACCACTGGCTCTGTGCTGTGGGAGCTGAGGCGCTGGCTGGCTGTCTGGTAGCCCTCTCTGCCCTACTCCCTGAGCCAGGCCACCTCTGCACAGCCAGGTGCTCCCCAGGCAGGATGGATGGCACAGCTCCAAGTAAACCCTTGACACACGCCTCTCCCCAAAGGAGCCCGCACCAGCCAGCAACGCCCTCTGGAGCCAACCCCTGCTTGCGGAGCCCAACTATCATGAGATGCTCAGCTAGGCGCTTGCTCAGCAGCAACAGACCCAGGAGTGCCAGGGCAGCGGCCAATGACTGCCTCCAGGAACATCTCATGGCGTCCGGCGCCAGGCTCCTTCGGGGGAGAAACGAGAGTAAATGAGGTGCAGGTTGGACTGCTGCCCTGCTTGCCTGGGGAACGCCCAGCCATGCAGAGGTGGCCCAGCTTGGGAAACAAGGGAGGGAGGGCAGTCAGCTGGCACCCTGACCCCCACAGCGCAGAGAGCCAGGGGCCTGAGTGGGCCAGCAGCTCCCACCAGCTTCTGATTCACTGGTTCCTGGCAGGAGGCAATGGTTTTCAAAATGTGGGATGGGCATCCTGGGGGGCATGCTCCATAGTTTGAAAATCTCTGTGCTAAATGGAAGCAGAAATCTGGGGGGCACGTAACCCCCCCCCATATACGTTGCCTTTAGGGGGCGCAAATAAGCTTGCTTGCCCTGAGCACTAAAATCCCTTGTTATGCTTCTGGCCTGGTGAGTTTGAATATCTCAAGCTGGCTCCTGCTGAAAGGGACCCATTTGTTAATTGCTCAGATGCTGGAGCTCTCTGATATGAAAATTTTAAAATATTCTGAAAAGAAATAGGCCAGGTGGGTAGAAGAAGGTGCATGGTCAGTAGGGATTGCAGCTCTCGATTAAATGTAGTTTAAAATATTTCACAAATTATACAGTACTAGCCCCCAGTCTGACTTGCACCAGCCAGCAATGAGAGATGATATCTTGTGGGGAACTTTCAAAGAAAATGGAGAACTCGGACATGGTTTTGGATTTGCCTGAGATTAAAAAAAAAAAAAGTGTTCAAATCTTGCAGAGAACAAAATAATAATAAAAGAAAATGTACCTGCTGCTTCGACTGTGTACGCTGACACACACTTCACAAACAGACTGTGGATAATGACAATAGTCAACTGGTTAGGTCCCTAGTTTAGGATTTTGGCAGTCCGGGTTCAAGTCCCTGATTCATCACAGACTTCTTTTGTGAACTTAGGCAAGTAACTTAGCCTCTCTGTGCCTCAGTTGTCAATCTGTACAATGGTGGTGATAGCACTTCCCTTCCTCACAGGGTATTGTGAGGATGAATGTTAGAGTTAGACACTGTGCTCAGACACTGATGTAATATTAATGGGGACCATGTATGCACTACAGCTAGAAAAGTGCTTTACTTAGCTTAATTGTCAGAAAAGTGGGGAGATCGTGTAGCAATATATCTGCGCCAGCAGAGTTCAGATCTAACAAGGCACGTTTTATGAAAATGTAATATGGGTATGAAGAATGGAAACGGAAGTGCTCAAAGAGAGGTGGGGCTAACTTCTAAATAATTGTTAGAAAAGAAAAAAAATTACTTGGTGATGTGATATTTTGCACTTTCTATTTGAGGTAGTTGCATATGGGTCATCCAGGTATAAGAGAGAATGAGATTTTATCATAAAACAAATTGTTGCATTACATGTGGCTACTTAAATATTTCAATTAAAAGAATTTTCCATATGCCAGTGTAGTAAAATAGCAGGGTATCCTCTGAATGCATCCAGTGAAGTGAGCTGTAGCTCACGAAAGCTTATGCTCAAATAAATGTTAGTCTCTAAGGTGCCACAAGTACTCCTTTTTCTTTTTAGACAGGCAGATGTCTCAGTATCGTTTGTTCACTTTTCCTGACATCAACTTCAGCAAGTCAGGTAACGAAATATTTTTTTCCCTCTCCTTGCCCCACTCCCCCTTCCCCCTCTCTATCCTTCCCCAGGAGGCTGCAATTGGAGCGGAAGATGAAAAGGTCTGATCATGAGAGAACATATGTACATGTCTCCATGATTACCCATCAGTAAGCACCTTCTATGACACCACAGGATGGATGTGGAGGTTGACTGGGAGTCTGATAATGATACTTGTGACACCGGTGAGGAGCATTCAGATGACTCCAGCCATATCTCTGAACGGATGGGTCGCAAAGCCAGCCTCCAGCTGGAGGTAGAGGAAGATTACTCACCACCATCTAGTCCTGCTCGCAGCCTTGCTGGACCTTCAGTTAGACAGGAACTCCCTGTAGAATTGCAGTGTGAAGAGGAAGAAACCTATGAAAACTACTACCAGAAGCGTGATTCAACCACCACTGCAGTATTTGTCACCTCCAGCACCAATTTTGACCTGCAATGTGAAGATGAGGATCTGGAGCTTTACTCCTCTGAGCACTCTGAGGAACCTCAGGGAGGACTAAGTGAGGATGATGAAAACATCATTCTTATTGATGCCTTTGGTGAGGAGGACCTGGAGCCTATCTCTGGAGAAGCTTTGCCTTATAGGTGCAAGAAGTGTGGTCTCTCTTTCCAGGATCTGGGTGAATTACAGGAACACAAACAGATCCACCTGACAGAGCATTCATACCGATGCCCCATCTGTGGCAAAGAGTTCTTCCGTGCTGCGAACTTGCGAATGCACAAGCTCATTCATTCTAGTGACAGACCACACAAGTGTCCGGAGTGTGACAAGGGGTTCATCCGCACAGCTGACGTCTGGAGGCACCTACGCAATGTCCACAAGATTGAACGTTCAAAAATGTTGGGAAATGGTATGGTTAGGAACCCATGGTCTTCAGTGCACCAGAACCAAAATGGTGGCGGAGATACCTATCAGCAGTGTTCAGATGACCAAAAGCCTGGAGGAGAACAGCCTAAACCTTACATCTGTCCAACATGTGGCAAAGGTTTCCATAAACCTAATTTGCTGTCCAAACACAAGGTGATCCACCGACAGGACAAACCATATCAATGTCAAGAATGTGGAAAGTCCTTTATCCAGCTGCTCAGGTTGAAAAGGCATCAGCAAACTCACTCTGGAGAGCGCCCTTTCTACTGTGAGGAGTGTGGCGGAACCTTCACGCGGCTGGCATCACTACAGCGTCATCAGCGGATCCATACTGGAGAAAAACCCTACTCTTGCTCTTACTGTGCTCAAGACTTCACGGAGTCAGGCTCCTTGAGGAGACATGAGCGCACTCACCAAGTGAAGACGTCTTAGAGTTTATAGTACCTCACCTGCTGTAGTGGTTGTTTTGTTTCCCTTCTTATCTGAGTGAAACCTGTCCGTGCTTCTTAAGAAACCTCCATACTCTATGAACATAGGTCATTCCACAGCTACCTTCCCCAAATATTGCCAATATGACTCTAATAAGGAAGCAGAGTCTCAGGAGGAACTCCATGATCTCTACAAGTAAAGACATAAGTGAAGAGGAAAAAGCTGCTGTGCCACTGAAGAAAGAGGTTAGAGAAGCTGTAGGACAAATGTGGAGAGTGAAGCCCTTTGGAGGTGCTGGACATTGTCATAAGTAGCTGGATTTCTTTTGGGGTGTGTCAGATTGAGTTTTTCCCAAAGATTGATGTGTTAAATAGAGCTTTGGTGCAGTCCTGACCCTGAACTGATGGGTACTACTGTCTAGAAAGTGACTGCTCTCCAGCAGTGGATTTGGAGATCTGTCATTGCAGGCCATTGCCAGGACTGCACAGTTCTTAGTCAGCTGTAGCCCATCCACACCTCTGTGCATTCTTTCATGGTTTTTAGTAAAGTACCTTTATTTGAAAGAGAAGGATCATGTCAGTTGCAAAATAATATCCAGGACTTTAATACACTGGAAACTTAATTAACAGTTGCACCCTTTGCGCACACACTTGCTTATGGATATACTGATCCTTCATGTGCTTACATAACCCATGTCACCTGTATGTATATTGGTGCATGGAGAGAGGGTTGGATGGGTCACTGTGATGATGCATATGGGAACAGTGGGTTGTCTCTATGGATCTGTGCCACTTGTGTCTAGGTGGAGAGGCTTTACCCTGCCCAGCTATTGTGTTACAGTAACAAATGTTTTAGAATTTAAAATCACAAAAATGCTAATTAAAAAAAAAATAAGGAAAATAGTGCTGTTTTTTACACTGTTTAGTACTTGGATTAAAGGTTCCTGATTCTAGCTCTGACTCTAGAAGATCCAATATGGTAAGTAGCATCTGTCCTTATCACAAATTCTGGGGCACTTTTTAGGGGATCCTGGCAATTTAATTTTCTTTTTTGAACAGGCTAATTAAAAATCCTCAATTTTGCGCTACTGAACCCTTAAAATAGCATGCCTTTGAATATTTAAAACGTTCTTTTTTAAAAATGTGATGGCTTCTGGCTTTTTCCCCCACCTTGTTTTTTGAGAAGGGTCTTTTCGGTTGGCCTAAGAGGAACACCTCTCCTTCTGCATGCTCTTTCATTGTATATGTGTACACCTGTTTGCTGACTGTTCACTTTTCATTTTGGCTCTGCTTCTGCTGTTACTGCTAAACACCCATTTTTTTCAAAGGTCTGAGAATGTTGTTCACAAAAACTGCATAAGATCAGGTTTGCTACATGTTGTCAAATGCACAGGTAAATAAACAAAAAAAGTGTGAACCATCTCTTTTCAGTCATAGTAATTTTGGGGGTTACTCGTAACTATAGTAAGAACGATTACATACAACAGTTTTGTAATTTCAAGTTGATAGTGCCTCCTCAATCACTCGGCTAGCCATTGGTACCATTATGTAAGGCCTTTTATATAACATAATAGTAGGTAGGGACTTGAATGAGGGAGCTTGTAATTGGTAAAAGTCTCCTTAAGCCTCACCTGACCTTCCTGTTGCTGCCTCTGCTTCCAACATTGGATATGCCAACTGCTCCTGTAGCTGTCTGTATAATGGGAACTGTGGGAGCATGGTGATAAGGCAGGTGCCCTTCAAGAAGTTTCCTGCTGCATTACCCATGGCTGTAGGAGCTCTTCTAGCAGTGGGATTGATCTGAATGATGAAGTGAAAACACCCCTCCTACTCCTCTCTTGTTCCCAAACCCTCCTTCATTTAGTCTGTTGCACATCTGGTTACAAAACACTTACTTAAGATGAACACTTTATCCCTAAACTTCCTTTATAAGCGTATATTACACACACTGGTATTCTCATATTCCTTAAATGCATTGTTTTAGAGTTGACTCAAGCTCACGACTAGTGGGTTCGTTGTTCTACTTGCCATGAATGGTTGTGGATGTAGATGGAGACAGACATGAAAAATTATTTTCTACTGTCCTCTTGCTCCAGCTGATATACCTACCATCCTTTGCAATACTTGCTCTGCCCCTAGGCTAGGCTGAAACGTGAATCTTAGACCTAGCTGCAGTATCCAGGGATGGTATTTTTTAAATTTAAGACCATTCTTTATATACAAGTTGTGTGTCTGTGTTGCTACAGTGAGGCATCTGTGTATATCCACTTGGTTCCCTTAGCTTTGCAGAGGGGTCACATGAAATAATGCCTCCTAACTTTTTGAAAGTCTGGTTGCCATGAGGAATTCTCAGCACTCTGTTTGCATTTTTACAGAATGGAAATACAAATGTTTACGGCTATCAGAAAATATTCCCCTGCAACAGTTAATGGCCCTGCAAGGAGGAGACTATATGCAGTCAGATCTAAATGCTTGAATTGATTTGTGATCCTGTCTTTAGCACGAGGCTGACTGAAGGAAAGTGTTTGCATCCACTTTGTTCACAGTATCTAGACTGCTTGGGGGAAACGGGTGGGGAAAATCAGTTTGTGACCTTTCTTCCAGTTACTAGAGTAATCTTCTGATGAGAAAGTAGGCACTAGAGTTGAATACAGACATCAGCATGTGATTTTCTTAACCAGAATCGTACAACCTGAATTGTTTTGACTCGATAGCATTACTGTCTAAAACAGTTCAAGCACTCACTCATTTTGTCAATAAATATCGTGCAGCATGCTGAGGAGAGGGAGAGAAGTGGTGGGGTTGAAGCAAGAAATTCATCTTTATGTGAAAGCTCAGGACTTCTGCTCTTGATCTAAATGGATAGCAACTGTATTAATGTGCCATGGATGAAAATATATAAGCTCTTCAAAGAGATCAGTTTTCATAAAGTGGAAATGACTTTCGTTGAAGTGGAATTATTAAATCTGGATAAAGAAGAATTGTGAGGTTTTTGGTAGGTTTCCCTACAAATGGTCATCCACCAGTGATGGAAAGGCCACCTGTTTCTGTTATGAGAAGAGAAATCACCATCTGTGTATTTATCATGCTGATGGAAGGAAACACATGATTCTTCAGGGAAACCTGTAACTATGGTACTTCCCAATATTAATTTCCATTTGGACAAAATGGTGAAAGTTCTAGCTGTGTAGTGTGGCAACTTTTGTGGTGAAATTTACAAATAGAAACCTGTCTTGTCATAGCAGTCTGTTATAGTAATCCTCACAATTGAGAGAATGGCTATACTGGGTCAGACCAAAGGAACGTCTAGGAATTGGTGTTTATACACACCAACCTCTCATTAACAGGCATTAAGAAAGGCACTAGAATATAGTTTCATCAGTGTATTGAGGCCTTGATTCAAGAAAGTAGTACATGCTTGGCTATGCATGAGTCAGAGTCTTGTTGACTTCAGTGGGATCTTAGCTAGAGAGGGCAGACATCACCCAAGGGAAGAGGGATAAAACAGGGGCCAGTGACCTTTCCTCTGATTTCCAGAGGTTAAGGAGAGGGAGACTACATAGCCAAATTTTGAAGTAACATTCATACTGGGCAAACACTATCCCTGACTACATTTTTTCAGTCTGAGGGTAGAGGGGGAAGAGTGCGCGGCTGCGACCTAGGACAGCAGCTTGCGATTGGTGGTAGAGTAGGAAAAGAAAGTTTGGCGTCATGGTGCCGCTTGGTGTAAAACTAAGAAGACCGCTGATCAAGGATCTAAAAATATTTTCGCAGGCCGGGGGGGCTTGTCTGTGGAGCACTAACTCGCAGGAAGCTCTTGTTCAGCCCAGGGCCGGCTCTAGGCACCAGCCAAGTAAGCTGGAGCCGGGCCTGCACTTCGGCCGTTCTTGGGGCGGCGGCGCTCCTTCGTCGGCGGCCCTTCGCTTTATTTTTCTTCGGCGGCCGTTTTTTGGGTTTTTTTTGTTTTGTTTTTTTTGCTTCGCTGCTTGGGGCGGCAAAAAGGTAGAGCCGCCCTGAGTTGAGCCAGCCAGCGGATGCAGTCCAGAAGACAGTGATGTGGGAAGAGACGAGAGGCTGGCAGAGGGCGAGGGCCGCAGGCTGGAAGCGATGCCCACGGCTGCTGCGAGCCCTGAGGAGGCTAAAGCTAATTAGCGAGTGAAAAAACCGGACACCAGATCTCTCTGTCCAGCAGCGACAGGGGCCCCCCACCTGCCTCCGGGCTCCGCCCCTCCGTTAACCGCCCGCCCCCACCCATCCGCGGGCACTGTCTCTCCGCCCGCCCGGCCGGGGGCGCCACCCCCACGCCCAGCCCCAGAGCTGCTTCAACCCTGGGCATCAGCAGGCGCGCAACCGGCTTCGGTACCGACAATGCGCATGCGCTGCTGCAGTTAAGCGCCTGCGCACTAAGGCGAAGGGTGAGTTTGTGTGGCTGGAGGTCCTGCCGCTCCCGGCGTGGTACCGGGGGGGCTCCCCCCACTCCGCTCCCCCGCCTGGGCCGCAGCCGGCCGGCTGAGCGCGAGGACACGCCCGGGAGGCGGCCGGGTCCGGGCGAGGAGCGCTGCGGGCAGAGCCGCGGGGCGGGGCAGCGAATGGCCGGTGTTCGCTCCACCGGAGCCGGGAGCAGGCGGGGGGCAGCGCTCCGCGGGCACCAGCCGCCAGAGGGAGCGTGTTGGCCCGGGCGGGGCGGGTCACGGTGCTGCAGGGAGCGGAGGGACCGGCCCCGCAAGGCTCATTCCCTGTCGGTGTCTGTCTCAGGTCGGGGGATGTAGCCCGCCCCGTCCCTGGAGCCGCTGCCTGATAACGGGACTGCAGGGAGCTGTGCTGGAGGCAGGTGTGTCTGGTGGGCGGGCCTGGCGCGGTGGGAACTTTCTTCTCTGTGTCTTGGCATGGCATCTTTCTCCCTTGATTTCTCCTCCTCCTCCTTCCCCTGCTGTCTTTTCTCCTCCTTCCTTCAGCATCTCCAGCCACAGTCCCCTCTGGTCTCTTCCCCCTCCTGTTGGCCTTTTTTTCTCTCCCATATTCCGCTTCCCTATACTTGGAGTGTCCGATGTTGGAACTACTACTAGTGTTGTAGCGGGGGTAGTTGTACTACTGAGATTATGGTTGGGATTAGTTTACTCTGTAATATATGCTTGTAGTGCATCCAGTATGATGTGTCTAGTGTTAGTATTTAGAGCAATTCACTGCTGGGACATGGCATCAGATTCTTTCAAGGGGAGTAAGAGATACACATTACTGAGTTAGGATAGTGTGTGCAGTGCACATCTTGAAACAATTTACTGCTTCAGGTTTTATCCTGTGATGTATGTGGGTATGACAACAGAAGATGGGATGATAACATACATGGTAGAATGAGAAAATGTGTAGGCAATAAAAAGAATGAAATATAATCATAGAAATGTAGGACTGGAAGGGATCCCACTATGTCATCTAGTCCAGTCCCTGTGCTGAGGCAGGACTAAGTATTATCTGAACCATCACTTACATGTGTTTGTCCAACTTTTTCTTAAAAACTTCCTGTGACAGAGATTCCACAACATGCCTAGGTAATTTGTTCCAGTGCTTAACTACCCTAGCAAAACATTTTTCCTAATGTCTAAACAGTCTCCCTTGCTGCAGTTTAATCCCGTTCCTTGTCTTGCCTTGAGTGGATAAGGAGAACAGTTTATCACCCTCTTTTTTATAACGACCTTTTACGTTCTTCAAGACTGTTATGCCCCCCCCCCCCAGTCTTCTCTCTCCAGATTAAACAAACCCAGTTTTTTAAATCTTTTCTTGGAGGTCATGTTTTCTAGCCCTTTAATCATTTTTGTTGCTGTCTTTTGAACTTTCTCCAGTTTGTCCACATCTTTCCTGAAGTGTGGTGCTCAGAACTGGACACAATGCTCCTGTTGAGGCCTTATCAGTGCTGAGCAGAGCTGAAGAATTACTTTTCATGTCTTGCTTACAACACTCTTGCTAATACTTCCCAGAATGATTTTTGCCTTTTTTGCAACAGTATTTTTGTTAACTCGTATTTAATTTTTGATCCACTATAATCGCCAGATCGTGATGGGGTGTGTGTGTGTGTGTTTTTTTTGGCAGTAATTCCTCCTAGGCAGTCATATCCCATTTTGTATTTGTGCAATTGATAGGTGGGTGATGGCTGGAGGTTAGTAGGTGCACGCTGGGGTTCAAGTGAAGGGTCAATTTAACACCAAATACATACAAATAATGATGTGTAAGGGTGGAGCTGGGGAATCACCTGAAATAGGGGGACAAAGATGGAACAGAAAAGGAAGGTGATAGGGCAACCCAGGGGCAAATCACATATTATATGCAAGAGAATGAGGAGATGATGGGTATTATGGGAAGGGTCAGTGAGTTGAGAGGCTGTTGATTTTGTAGTTATCTGTTGGAAAGTATAGTGTCAACCAAGACTGCCCCCCTCTATGTGCATCTGGAGTGCATATTTGAGTTCATATTGTAGTTAGAGGGATTTGTTGCAGTACTGTATAGGTAGAATTATTAGGGCATAACTTTTTTCTTTTTTTCTCTGCTGGAATAAATATATATTCTGTATACTGAGAAGGAGTGCATGTGTTTTGGTTTATTATTTTTGTGATCATTCTGGATAAAGACCTTGGGTGAAAGCCTGGCCCCGCTTAAATTACCCCCTTGTTTCCCAGGCTATGACTAATGAAGAGTTGAAGAGATTTAATATTTCATTAGAAAGATAGTAACAAAGGTCAGTTTGTTTAGTGAATAAAACAAGTCTTTCTTAAGACTTGTGTAAGTTAAGGCATTCAACCTAAATACATTACTAAGTTATCTTGAGATATGAAAAACACCAAGTGAAATTAATGAGACTGGCCTGGGCTTGATATTTATGTGTAAGATCACAATCACTTGCAGCCAGAGAAACCTTAATGATTTTGAGTGGAACCTGAACAAAGTTGATCAAGAGGAACTGGAGAGAGAGTTGGGGAATAAAGGGAGGAGAAAAGGAGAGGAGAGCAAAGGAAAAGAGGAATGTGAAAAGAGCTAGTTTCACAGGCCAAGGGCAGCTGGGATAATAGTATAGATGCACTTGCTGGGCTATACTGGCAATTTGAGTGGAGCTCAGTCTTGAGTGGAGCTTAGTCTCAGGGTGACTAAAATGTTAATAGGGTGGGAGGGAAATGTCAGGAAAATAAAAGAAACTGCAGAGGGAGTGGGATAGGTGCTGGAACTTGCTGGGGGAGGTCTGGAAAATGTCCTTCAAAACTACACTTTGATGTGGCATAAAGTGAGTGCATTCCTTACAAGAAGCTTCTATGGATCAGGGAGATTGATTTTGACCAGTTCAGACAGGCCGTACCCACTGCCAATGAAAATTATTTGTAAAGGGAGTTTCTTCAGAGAGTATTAAGCTATTTCATTTGGGCCAGTGCTAAAGGATTCTCAGCTGTGTTTATGATGCACGTAGGTTTAGCTGCAAACTTTCTTTTATAGATTGGCAATGGTGAAACATTTATCTTGGTTACTGGATTAATCTTGGCTCGCTCTCTGAGATTTAGGATTTATTTTAGCCCTCAGGAAATAAAATCCCAATTAACCAGTGCAGTAGGGGTTATTTCTCAAGATGCTGTTATCAGCCGGTCAACATTAGAAAGAGAGCCGGAATTAATCTAAATTCTGTCACGCTACTTGATTCTTGACAAATGGTGCCAGTGTTAGTACTTTGTACTGCTGTTGTGGGAAGGGTGATCAAAGTGGTCTGACACTGCAGCATCAACGGATATTGTCTTGAAAGGAAAATATTGATAAAATAACCCCATATTTTTGATCAAAAAGATCAGAATTGTAGAAACTCCTCAACCTAAGAACTGGATTTGTTCCTTATAACTGTCCCCTCCTCACTCTGCTAGCTTTCTTTGAAAAATCTTTCTTGCTATTTGCAGCTTGGCCGTCTACTGTAATTTTACCTGACTCTGGGGATAGTTCAGAATCCTTTTCTTGCCTACTTATTTCTCCAAAATGTTTTCTCTCTGTGGCATCAGCTGGAGGTTACCCAAGAGTGTGGAAGATCCTGGAGAGCTTCACAATAACGCAAGTTATGATGACAGGCTGGAGGTGGCTAAAGAAATCACAATGCTTTCTTGTTCCTGGTGATTTGAGAGTGAACAACATGAGCTTCTGCAGTTTCTTTCGACCTTCACCCCACACATGGCTGCTTACTGCTATATGGTTGGCTGTTTGGTGTGCCTGATGTTGTTGGTGCTTGCTGCATGATTATGTGGTCAGTGTCAGAAAGAAAGAATCTGGTGTTCACTCATACAAAATTAAATATCTTTAGCAATGCAAAGAGATCACTTAATATGAAACGTCTGACAAAACCAAGTGTGGTGAGAGTTAAGTCTAAGACCTTCACTTGAATGAGTCTGAATATCTCAATCCTGCCCATGTTTAAAGGAAGAAAGATGTTCATTGTTCGCTCAGGATTGGTTAGGGCTGTCTGATGTGGAAACTTTAGATGGCTGGGAAAGAAATAGGTCAAATAATGTAAAAGAATCAAAGTGGCTGGTAGGGATTTAAATATTGAATGAATACAATTTAAAATATTTAATAAATTATACTAGATCCTAGTATGACTTGCACTGGCTAGGAGTGAGAAATGATGATGTGTTCTAGAAAAGCTGAAAGAAAATAAGAGTATAGAATGTTTTGGAATTGCCCAAGAACAACAACAACAAAAATAAAAACGTTCTTGCAACTTCTCTTATATTATCCTGGCAGGCTGCTTGTCACTATGGAACATTTATTATGAAAAGATCAAGTGGATTTCATTTAGTTTATTTGTGGGGTAAAGATCGTCAGGAACAAAGTTTGTCACAAGGAATAGATCTGAGATCTATCAAGCCGCATCTTATGACAACATATATTGTGGAGAAGAGTAAAATAGATGTAGAAGAGTTCAAAGAAGTGTGGGAATAGTTTCTAAATCATATTACAAAACAAGGGAAAACTCAAAACGAAATCTCAGATCACCAAATATTTGAAGTGAATGGATCCATGTTATCAAGTTCTAAAACACAAATTATAGAAATTCTTAATGTTTTTTTTTAAGACTAGATAAGCCAGAGGTTGTTACATTAATTATTCAAATTTGCCAAAAAGATCCAATTAAAATAGAGGATTTAACTTTATGGAGATATAGAAATGTTTCATTAGATAATCATAATAAACTAACCAGTGTCCCCTACAGTGAAACTAATGTACAAAGTCTCAGTGGTATTCTGTTCACCAGAAAAAATCTCTTGTGGTTGTTAGCTTTACTTAATGTGAATGTTGGCAAATTGGCTAATGAAATCATCTCCTGTTTTTTTTAGGGAGGGCAGAGATTGGAGTTGAGAATGAGATGAGCCAATCATGAAGGACTATAAGAACATGGTATACTTACATCCACAATAAGCCATATATAAGCCCTGTGTAAGAAACCACATGATGGAGGTGAAGGTGGTCTGGGAGTCCGATAATGACACTTATGACACAGGTGAGGAGCATTCAGATGACTCCAGTCATTCCTCTGAGCGGGTTGGTCGCAAATCTAGTCTCCAGCTGGAGTTAGACTTAGACTATTCTCAACCATGCAGTCCTGGTTGTAGCACTGCTGGACCTTCAGGTAGGCAAGAACTCCCTGTAGAATTGCAGTGTGAAGACGAGGAAACCTATGAGACCTACTACCAGAAGCAAGGTGAGACTATAGCTGGGGTCTTTGTCACTTCCAACACCAACTTTGACCTGCAATGTGAAGATGAGGATCTGGAGTTCTATTCCTCTGAGGAACCTCAGGGAGGATTAAGTGAGGATGATGAAAACATCATTCTTGTTGATGCTTTTGATGAGGAGGACCTGGAGCCCATCTCTGGAGAAGCTTTGCCTTATACGTGCAAGAAGTGTAGTGTCTCTTTTCAGGATCTGGGTGAATTACAAGAACACAACCAGATCCACCTGACAGAGAATTCATACCGATGCCCCATCTGTGGCAAAGAGTTCTTCCATGCGGCGAACTTGCGAATGCACAAGCTCATTCATTCTAGTGACAGACCACACAAGTGTCCAGAGTGTGACAAGGGTTTCATCTGTACAGCTGATATTTGGAGGCACCTACGCAACGTGCACAAGATTGAGCGCTCCAAGGGTGTTTTGGGAAATGGTATGGTTAGGAACCCATGGTCAACATTGCACCAAAACAAGCATGGCAGTGGGGACGCTGACCAGCAGTGTTCAGAAAATAAAAAGCCCGTGGGAGAAGAGTCTAAACCTTACATCTGCTCGACATGTGGCAAAGGTTTCCGTAAACCCAATTTGCTGTCCAGACACAAGGTGATCCACCGACAGGACAAACCACATAAATGTCAAGAATGTGGGAAGTCCTTTGTTGAGCGGCTCAAGTTGAAAAGGCACCAGCAGATTCACTCTGGAGAGCGCCCTTTCTACTGTGAGGAATGTGGAAGGACTTTTACACAGCTGGTGACACTACAGTGCCATCAGCGGACCCATACTGGAGAAAAGCCCTATTCTTGTGCTTACTGTGGTCGTTGCTTCACAGTGTCTGCCACTCTAAGGAAGCATGAGCGCACACATAAAGTGGACAAATCGTAGTATTTAGGGCTCCATGGTTGTGGTCACCGTTGTTTCCTGTTACCTGAACGAGACCTGCTCAAGACTGCTAGAGAAACTACCCCAACCTACACACACAGGTCAGTCCACAGCCCCCTTCTCCAACGACGGCCAGCATAACTCTAATAAGAAAACATTGCCTCATGAGGAACTCCATGATCTCCACAAGTAGTCTTTGTTGACTGGCCCTGCACCTGTCCTCTGGAGTTACAAGAGGAAAAAGCTCCATTTCCATTAAATAATGAGGTCAGTGAAGTCAAAGGATATATATATGGAAGTGAAGTTTCTGGAAGGTACAGGGCATTGTCATAACTAGCTGGACTTTTCTGTGGGTGCATCGAGTTGAGCTTTTTTCTAGGACTGATGGGTTAAATGGAGCCCTTCTGCAGTCCTGGACTCTGAACTGATTGTGACTGCTCTCCAGCACTTGATTTGGAGATATGTCATTTTTTTTGCCTTTGCAAGGACTGCACAGTTCGTTTAATCAGAGCTGGCCCATCCGTACCTTCTCCCTGTTTATTCTGTCATGTTTTCTAATGAAGTATCTTTATTTTGAAGAGAGGGATCATGTTGTTTGTAAAAATCCAGGACTTTATTAAACTGGATAATTAATTCAGTTGCATCCTTTATGCATGCACTTGCCTATGGATTTATTGATCTTTGATGTGCTTACATAACCCATGTCCTATATATGTATATTGATAAACGGAGAGAGTGTTGTATGGCTCACTGTGATAGTGCATATGAGTATGGTGGGTTGCCTGTATGGATTTGTGCCACTTGTGGCTAGGTGGAGAGCCTTTCCTCTTCCCAGCCACTGCATTACAGTAAGAAATGTCAGAAAGTTTAAAATCAGAAAATGCTAATAAAAATAAGGAGAATACTCCTGATTTTTACACTGTTAATATTTAGATTTAAGGTTCCTCACTCTAGAAGATGCAATATGCTAAGCAGTATCTGTCTTTATTAGAAATTCTAGGGCACTTTTAAAGGGATGGTGTCAACTTAATTTTCTTTTCTAAACTGACTGACTAGCCCCCCTTGCCAAATTTTCAGCTACTGAACCCTTAAAATAGCATGCCTTTTAAAGTTTTTTAACATGTTTTAAATGTGGTTTCTGGTTTGCTATGTGTTGGGGGGCGGTCCCAGAAGGGTCTTTTGGGTTGGCCTAAGAGGAACACCTCTCCTCCTGTATCCTTTTACTTCACTTGTGTGCTGATTGTTCTCTTTTTTTCATTTCAGCTCTGCTTCTGCTGTTACTGCTAACCACCCATTTTTTTTCAAATTTCTGAGAATGTTGTTCACAAAAACAGTGAACCTGACTCTCTCTACTTTGGGCATTTGACAACACTTTGTGTAAACTAAACAAGTGTGAACAATCATTTTTAAGTCCTATAAATCTTGGGAGTTACTTGTAACTACAGTAAGTACAAAATTGTTAGCTGTAATCATTATTTCAAGTTGATAGTGTCCCATAAATCACTCAGCTAAGCAGTTAGTACCATTATGTAGGGCCTATTAGATATCTTAAAAGTAGGTAGGGATGTTAATGAGAGCATGTAATTGATAAATGTCCTTTTAAGCCACACCTGTGCTTCCTCTGCTGGCAACATTGTATATGCCAACTGCTCCTGTAGCTGGCTATATTATGGTGAGGGATCGTGGGAGCAGGATGGCTTCCAAGGTGGTGTCTGCTATTTTACCCATGGTTGTAGGAACTCTTTGCAGTGAGTGGTGCGATAGATGAAGTAAAAATGCCCCCAGTTTTCCTGTCTTCTTCTCATGCCCTCCCTTGTCTAGTCTGTTGCCCACCTAGTTGAAAAAAAGTGATTTAAGGTGAAAACTTTAGGAGTAAAATTCCTTATAAGCTTATATTACACATTCATACTCTAAAAATGCATTGTTTTAGAGTTTATTTCAGCTCATCACTAGTTGCCATGAATGGTTGTGGATGGAGACAGTGCCTGTGATGAAAATATTTTCTACTGTCCTCTTGCTCCAGCTCATTGAGCTACCCTCCTTCACAATACTTGTTCTTTCCCCTAAGGCTGAAATATGGATATAGCTGCAGTATGCAGGGATGGTATATATATATTTTTTTTATGAAACACTTTGTATATAAAGTCTATATATTTCTGTAGTGTGAGGCATTTGTATACGTCTTCTGGGCTCCCTTAGATTTGAAGCAGGCTTGCACGAAATAACGTCTCTGGTTGCCATGGGTAGTTTTCAGCATCCTGTTTGCATTTTTACAGAATGAAAATACAAATGTTTAGGGTCACCAGAAAATATTACCCTGCAACAGTTAATGGCCCTAGTTTTTGAAAGGGAGAGACTAAATGCAGTCATGAAAACTGGTCTCTTTGAAGGTTTTATTTTTCATCCAGGAATGCCACTTCTTTGGTTGAAGTATCATTAAATATGGACAAAGAGAGATTACTGTGAGTTTGAGTGAGGTTTTCCAAACCAGTGGTGGAAAGGCCACTTGTTTCTGCTATGAAAAGGGAAATCAACATTTGTGTTCATTTATCATGCTGATGGAAGGACACACATGGTTCTTGAGGAAAACATATAACAACTTCCCAATATTTGGACAAAATGGTTAAAGTTCTAGTTCTGTAGGATGGTGATCTTTGTGGTGAAATTTACTAATGGATGGTTATAGTCATCCTTGCAAATATAGTTTATATACATCCACCCCTCGAATATGCATTAAGAAAGGCACTAGAATATAGTTTAATCAGTTCATTGAGGTCTAGATTCAAGAAAGCAGCTTAGTATATGTTTGACTTTAAGCATGGGTGGGAGTCCCAGGGGCTTCACTGGGACTTAAGTATGTGCTAAAGTGCCCACCTTAAATAGGGATGCAGGGGCCAATGACCTTTCCTCTGCTTCCCAGGGGTTAAAGAGGGGGAGACTACACAACCGAAATTTGAAGTAACATTCATCGTGGGCAAATACTATCCCTGCCTGTACATTTTTAGGGGGGGGGGGAGTGCGTGGCTGTGCCCTAGGACAGCAGCTTGTGATGGGTGGTAGAGCAGGAAAAGAGAGTTTGGAGTCAAGGTACCAGTTGGGGTAAAACTAAGAAGACCGCTGATCAAAGACCTCACACAAAGAGTATTTTCCCGGGCGGGGGGCTGCTGCAGGCACCAAGAGAGGGATGTGGACAGAGACGAGAGGCTGGCCGCGGGAGGGCCCCGGGGGGAAGCGGTGCCCACAGCTGATGCGAGCACCGGGAAGGCTAAATAAAAAATAACACGCCAAAAAACCCAGCGCCACTTCAGGCCCCCGCCTTCTCCCGAGCCCGCCGGCCCCGCCACTCTCTGCGCGCACGCAGCCGGCGCCCCCACCCGCCGTGCCCGCGGAGCCCCCGCGGCTTGGTGGACTCCGGGCAGTAACAGCCGCGCCAGGGGCTGCGGGGCGGCCGCTGCGCAGGCGCTCCTGCAGTTCGGCGCGTGCGCAGTGGGGCGGAGGGTTCCGGACCCCCGGCGCGGCATGGGGCGCTCACCCCGCTCCGTTCTCGCGCTTGGGCCGGCCCCGTTAGAGCTCCGGGCGGCAGCCTCGGGCTGAGGCGCGGGGCCGCCCCGCACGGTGAGCCCCGGGGCCAGAGCCCCCTGCCGGCAGCGCCCGCTGCTCCGGGCCCGGTGAGCGCAGGGCGGGCTCCGCCCCGCGGGGGGAGGGGCCGGGGCAGGACACGCCCGGGAGGCGGCCGGGTCCGGGCGAGGAGCGCTGCGGGCAGAGCCGCGGGGCGGGGCAGCGAATGGCCGGTGTTCGCTCCACCGGAGCCGGGAGCAGGCGGGGGGCAGCGCTCCGCGGGCACCAGCCGCCAGAGGGAGCGTGTTGGCCCGGGCGGGGCGGGTCACGGTGCTGCAGGGAGCGGAGGGACCGGCCCCGCAAGGCTCATTCCCTGTCGGTGTCTGTCTCAGGTCGGGGGATGTAGCCCGCCCCGTCCCTGGAGCCGCTGCCTGATAACGGGACTGCAGGGAGCTGTGCTGGAGGCAGGTGTGTCTGGTGGGCGGGCCTGGCGCGGTGGGAACTTTCTTCTCTGTGTCTTGGCATGGCATCTTTCTCCCTTGATTTCTCCTCCTCCTCCTCCTTCCCCTGCTGTCTTTTCTCCTCCTTCCTTCAGCATCTCCAGCCACAGTCCCCTCTGGTCTCTTCCCCCTCCTGTTGGCCTTTTTTTCTCTCCCATATTCCACTTCCCTATACTTGGAGTGTCCGATGTTGGAACTACTACTAGTGTTGTAGCGGGGGTAGTTGTACTACTGAGATTATGGTTGAGGCGGAAAATTAAAAGGAACAGTCACAAGAGTGAAGTGCTTGCAAGCCGCATGGAAATTTTTTTCAAAACACCATTATAGAGGTTCAAACTATGTGTGTACATCAAATAAAAGAAAACAATGAAGAGCTGAAAAAAATGCCACCATGGCTAAACAGCAGTAAAAGATGCAGTCAGACACAAACAGATGTTATTTAAAAATTGGAAGTCAAATCCTACTGAGGAAACTAGAAAGGACCATTAACTCTGGCAAGTTAAGTGTAAAAGTATAATTAGGCAGGCCAGTAAATAATTTGAAGAGCAACTAGGAAAAGACACAAAAATTAACAGTGCCATTTTTTTTTTTTTAAGTACAGCAGTAGGAAGCCTGCCAAACGGTGAGCCCACTGGACAATTTTGTTGCTTAAGGAACACTCAAGGAAGATAAGGCCATTGTGGATAAGCTACATGAATTCTTTGCATTGGTCTTCACTGCAGAGAATGTTTAGGTGACAAATCCGAGGAACTGTCCTGGCTTGACGTGTCAATGGAGGAGGTTTGGGAACAAATTGATAAACAGTAATAAGTCCTCAAGACCAGATGGTATTCACCAAAGAGTTCTGAAGAAACTCAAATATGAAATAGCAGAACTACTGCAGAAATGTGGTATGTAATATATTGCTTAAATTAGCCTGTGTAACAGATGACTAGTGGATAGCTAATGTAATGCCAATTTTTAAAAAAGGCTCCGCAAGTGATCCTAGCAATTGCAGGCCAGTAAGACTAACTTCTGTACAAAGCGGATTGGTTGAAACTATAGTAAATAACAGAATTATTAGACACATAAAGGAACATGATGTGTTGGGGGCAAAGAATCAAGACGGCTTTTGTAAAGGGAAATTGTGCCTCACCAATCTGTTAGAATTCTTTGAAAGGGTCAACAAACGTGGGCAAGGGTAACCCAGTGAATATAGTATATTTGGACTTTCAGCAAGTCTTTGACAAGGTCCCTCACCAAAGGCTCTTAAACAAAGTAGCTGTTATGGGATAAGAAGGAAGAGCCTCTCATGGCTCAGTAACTAATTAAAAGATAGAAAACAAAGGGTAGGACTAAATGGTCAGTTTTCACAGTGGAAGGAGGTAAATAGCAGGGTCCTCCAAGGCTCTGCACTGGGACCAGTGTTGTTCAAAATATTAATAATTTATCTGGAAAAGGGGGTGAACAGTGAGGTGGCAAAGTTTGCAAATGATACAAAATTACTCAAGATAGTTAAGGCCAAAACTGACTGTGAAGAGTTACAAAGGGATCTCACAAAACTGGGTGACTGGACAACAAAATGGCAGATGAAATTCAATGTTGAGAAATGTAAAGAATCAACATTGAAAAACATAATCCGAACTATACATACAAAACTATGGGTCTAAATTTGCTATTACTACTCAAGAAAAAGATCTTGGAGTCACTATGGATAGTTCTTTGAAAACATCAGCTCAGTGTGCAGCAGCAGTCAAAAAAGCCAACAGAATATAGGTCCCATTAGGAAAAGGTTAGATAATAAGACAGACAATATCATAATGCAACTATATAAATCCATGGTATGCCCACACCTTGAATATTGCATACAGTTCTGGTCACCCTGTCTCAAAAAGATATATTAGAATTGGAAAAAGTACAGCAAAAGGCAACAAAAATGATTAAAGGGATGGAACAGCTTCCATATAAGGAGAAATTAAAAAGGAGGGACTGTTCATTTTAGTAAAGAGACAACAAAGGGGGGATACGATAGAGGTCTATAAAATCATGAATGGTGTGGAGAAAGTGAATAAGGAAGTATTATGTGAAGGAGTAAATAACACAAAAACCAGGAGATCACCCAATGAAATTAATAGGCAGTAGGTTTAAAACAAACAAAGGGAAGTACTTTGTACAATGCACAGTCAACCTGTGGAATCTGTTGCCAGGGGATGTTGTGAAGGATTAGACAAGTTCATGGAAGATAGGTTCATCAATGGCTATTAGCAAGATGATCAGGGACACAGCCCCATGTTCTAGGTGTCCCTAAACTTCTGACTGCAGAAGCTGGGACTGGACAAGAGGGGATGGATCACTCGATAAATTGCCCTGTTCTGTTTATTGCCTCTGAAGAATCTGGTATTGGCCACTGCTGGAAGACAGAATACTGGGATAGATGGACCATTGGTCTGACCGAGTATGACTGTTCTTATGAGATTAGTTTATTGTTTAATATATACTAGCAGTGCATTCAGCACGAGATGTCTAGTGTAAGCAGTATTTAGAGCAGTTCTCCATTGGGGTATGGCACCAGATTCTTCCAAGGGGAGTAAGTGACACACAATACTGAGTTAGGATGGCACATCATTCCCACATCCTTAAACAATTTACTGCTCCAGGTTTAGCCCTGTGAGGTATGTGAATGTGTGGAAGAAGATGGGATGATAACATGTGGGAGAATGAGAAAATGGGTAGGCAATAAAAAGAATGAACTAGGATGGGTGGAGGTTACTGGGCACACAGGAAAGTGCTGGGATTCAAGTGAAGGGGCATTGAACACCAAATCCATACAAATAAGGATGTGGAAGGGTGGAGCTGGGGAATCACCTGTAGCAGGGGGGGAAAGATGGGACAGAAAAGGAAGGTGATGGGGCGCGCAAGGGGCAAATCACATACTATACATAAGAGAATGAGTAGAAGGGTATGTATGGGGAAAGTCAGTGAGTTGGGGAGGGGGCTGTTGATTTGGTATTCAGAGGTGGATTACAGTTTTGTGGGGCACTGGGCCAGAGCAAGTGTGGGCCCCTCCCCATCCCTTCCACCTGCACTTTCCTTGCCCCCCCCCAAATCCCCACCCCTCTAGTGCTCCTGCTGGGAAATGGGGTTGGGGCATGGGGGCTTCCCCATCCTAGCACTCCTGCCAGGGAGTGGAGGCTTGCCTGGCGCTCCTGCCGGGGAGCAGATTCGGGGCACAGGGAAATAAAGTGCCTGGTGGTCACTCATACATAATGATATATCTCTAGCAATGCAAAGAGAACACTTAATATGAATCTTCTGATAAAGCCCTGTGTAGTGAAGGGAGTCTGTCCTGGGAGTTAAGTGAATAAGTTTGAATATCTCAGTCCCGCCCATGTTTAAAGGAAGAAAAATGTTTGCTGTTCTCTCAGGATTGGCTAGGGCTATCTGATGTGGAAACTTTAGATGGCTGACACACAAATAGGCCAAATAACATAAAAGAAGCAACATGGCTGGCAGGGATTTAAATATTGAAGAGATGCAATTTAAAATATTTTATAAATTGTACTAGACCCCAGAAGGACTTCTGCTAGCTAGAAGCAAGGAGACAATGATCTAGACTAGAAAAGTAGAAAGCAATTAGAGTACAGTAATGTTTTGGAGTGGCCCAAGAACAACAACATCAAAAATAGATGATAAAATGTTCTTGCTGCTTCTGTTATGTAGCCTGGCAGGCTGTTGGTCATTACTGAGCGTTTAATACGAAAAGGGCATGTGGTTTATTTGTGTGGAAAAGTTTGTCAGGATCAATGTTTACCAGGGAAAATGAATTTCAGATCTAACAAGTCCCATCTTATGATGATATACATATTGTGGAGAAGAGTAGAATAGATGTAGAAGGGTTTAAAGAAGTGTGGGAATAGTTTTTAAATCATATTACAAAACAAGGGAAAACTCAAAACCAAATCTCTGATCACCAAATATGTGAAATGGATGCATCCACATTATTAAATTCTAAAACAGAAATTGTAGAAATTCTTAATGGTTTTTTTTAAGAGTAGAGAAACGAGTAGCTGTTACCTTAATTATTCAGATTTGCCAAAAGGATCCAATTAAAATAGAGGATTTAATTTTATGGAGATATAGAAATGTTCCATTTGATGATCATAGTAAACTACCCAGTGTCCCCTACAGTGAAACTAATGTACAAAGTCTCAGTATTATTCTGTTCACCAGAAAAAGATCTCTGTTGTGGTTGTTTCGTTTTACTTAATATGAATGTTGGCGAGTTGGCTAATGAAATCATCACCTGTTTTTTCTCAGAAGGGCTGTGATTGGAGTTGAGAACGAGATGAACCAATCATGAAGGACTATAAGAACATGGTATACTTACATCCACAGTAAGCCATATACACTCTCCGTATATGACACCACAGGATGGACGAGGTGGACTGGGAGTCCGATAACGGCACTTATGACACAGGTGAGGAGCATTCAGATGACTCCAGTCATTCCTCTGAGCGGGTGGGTCGCAAATCTAGTCTCCAGTTGGAGGTAGACATAGACTACTCTCAACCATGCAGTCCTGGTTGTAGCCCTGCTGGACCTTCAGGTAAGCAAGAACTCCCTGTAGAATTGCAGTGTGAAGATGAGGAAACCTATGAGACCTACTACCAGAAGCGAGGTGAGACTACAGCTGGGGTCTTTGTCACTTCCAACACCAACTTTGACCTTCAATGTGAAGATGAGGATCTGGAGTTCTACTCCTCTGAGGAACCTCAGGGAGGATTAAGTGAGGATGATGAAAACATCATTCTTGTTGATGCTTTTGATGAGGAGGACCTGGAGCCCATCTCTGGAGAAGCTTTGCCTTATAGGTGCAAGAAGTGTGGTGTCTCTTTCCAGGATCTGGGTGAATTACAAGAACACAAACATATCCATCTGACAGAGCATTCATACCAATGCCCCATCTGTGGCAAAGAGTTCTTCCGTGCTGCAAACTTGCGAATGCACAAGCTCATTCATTCTAGTGACAGGCCACACAAGTGTCCAGAGTGTGACAAGGGTTTCATCCGCACGGCTGATGTCTGGAGGCACCTACGCAATGTGCACAAAATTGAGCGCTCCAAGGTAGTTTTGGGAAATGGCATGGTTAGGAACCCATGGTCAATATTGCACCAAAACAAGCATGGCAGTGGAAACACTGACCAGCAGTGTTCAGAAAATAAAAAGCCTGGGGAAGAAGAGTCTAAACCTTACATCTGTCCAATGTGTGGCAAAGGTTTCCGTAAACCTAATCTGCTGTCGAAACACAAAGTGATCCATCGAGAGGACAAACCATATAAATGTCAAGAATGTGGTATGGCCTTTGTCCAACTACTGAGGTTGAAACGGCACCAACAGACTCACTCTGGAGAGCGCCCTTTCTATTGTGAAGAGTGCGGAGGGACGTTCACAAGACTGGCATCACTACAGCGCCATCAGCGGATCCATACTGGAGAAAAACCCTACTCTTGTGCTTACTGTGGTCATTCCTTCACAGAGTCAGGCACTCTAAGGAGGCATGAGCGCACACATAAAGTGGACAAATCTTAGTGTTTAGGGCTCTATGATTGCGGTCACCATTCTTTGCCTGTCACTAGAACAAGAACTGTTCAGTTATCCTAGAGAGATTGCTCCCAGCCCCCCCCCCCACATACACAAACTGGTCCACAACTCTCTTCCTGAAGGAGGGCCAGTATAAGTCTATTATGGAGATATTGCCTTGTAAGGAACTCCATGATCCCTGCAGGTAGTCAATACTGACCGGCCTGGCACCTGTCTTGTGGAGTTACAATAGGAAAAAGCTCCATGTCCATTAAATAATGAGGTCAGAGAAGTCAAAGGACATATATGGAAGTGAAGCTCCTACAAGGTAGTGAGCATTGTCATAACTAGCTGGACTTTTCTTGGGGTGCATTAAGTTGAGCTTTTCTCTAGGCCTGGTGTGTTAAATGGAGCCCTACTGCAGTCCTGGGCTGAACTGATTGTGACTGCTCTTCAGCACTGGATTTGGAGATCTGTCATTGCAGTCTTTGCAAGGACTGCACAGTCCATTTAGTCAGAGCTGGCCAATCCATACCTTCTCTCTGTGCATTCTGTCATGTTTTTATTGAAGTATGTTTGTTTGGGAGAGAAGTATGTTGGCTGTAAAAATCCAGACCCTAATAAATTTGACAATTAATTAAACAGCTGAAGCCAATACATACTCTTTTGTCCATGGTTATGTATGTATATCGGTGGGTGGAAAGAGACTTGTATAAGTGGCTGTGAAGTGTGTGGAAGAGTGGATTGTTTGTATGGATCTGTGCCACTTGTGTCTAAGTGGAGTAGAGACCATTCCCAGCTACTGCATTACAATAACAAATATTTGAGAATTTAAAATCAGAAGAGTGGCAAAAACAACAAAGTGAAAATTACGTCTTGCTGATTATTACATTTTAATTTAAATTTCCTTGTTTCTGGGGCCCTGTGAGCATGAGGAAATTCATCATAACAAATCATTTGAATGCCATGAACTCACAATGCCTGTACCTAGGGCCTTGTGTGCTGCACAAAGTGTTCACTAGAATCTTAGCTGTCATTTTAAAAATTAAGTCCCAATAAAACCTAGTTCTCAGTGAGATCTGCCGGAGTCTGCAAATACTGGAAACAATTACTCTAAAGGAGGTCTGAACTGCACAATTCATCTTAGGGGATCTGTTGACTTTGAAACCTAATGATGGACATTAAAATGTTAACATTAAATATTTAATGGCTGATCATTTTAGCAGGAACATCCAGTTTATGTATTCATCCCACAGTTCCAAACTGCCTCCCATGCCAAAAGATACTGGTATCCCAAAATTACTGGCTTCCCTCAACAAATTATACAGTGCAGTTATGCATTTTCAATATGAAGTTCTGCAGCACATTGACAATGTAAAATTTTGGGGAATCATAAGGTTACTTACATTTAGTATCAATTCAAGTAACATAAGGGATACTGTACTGATTGTATTATTCATTTGCATATTCAATTTAGTAAAATACCGATTTTTAAACTGATCTGAATTTCCGTTCTGCTTCACTGAAGAGCTGTGGACTCCAAGCCCCTTGCCACAGAATTTAGGTCAAACTTGCTGCAAAGTTCATGGCATGGACTATGCCTATACAATACCTTGCATCCGTAAAACAGCCATCCCAACTGTTTTACAAACCTTGGTCACGCTAGATTGTTGCTGTGTGTGGAATGGGGTCTTGAGCTCAGATCAATCTTAACTGCTTTAATCTACAGTGATTTATTTTGATTGTGGATGGGATGTCAACCATTAGTTTCTCAAATTCATTTTAATTTCATCCCACAAAGTAGTTACTGGCATTAGAAAATTAGCCAGTACCACAGCTCCTAGGAACACTGCTGGGCACTGTGGAATATAAATTCTGAGCTTCCCAAAATCACCAGTAAAACCATGACTGTAAGGCTTGAGGAGAAAAAGAGCAGCTAGCCTGAGAAAATAAAGCATAGGTCAGAGTAAATTGCCATACTTCACTCTTCATAAGTCTGATCTAACAACCCCAAGTGCGCATACAGCCAGGATTTCTTCCCCAGCTCAGGGCTCAGATGCTGAATTTATCCCTTCTTGTATTGCTTCCAGTAATGTCCCAGAATTGAAAGTATGTTTATGTGTGTTGGACAAGTCCTCCATATAGCACAGTATTAATGAGGGAAACTGCTGTGTCCTTCCGTGTCTTTTAGACACTGATATACTGAACATTTTGGACCCAGAGCTAGAGGGACTCTGGCAAATTTGGACAAAACAAAAATAATTTCTGTGGAGGCCACTAGCTTACTCCTAAAGAAAATGAAGCTGCCAACTACAATAAAAGCTGTTTTATCTGGCATGTTGGGGAAATGGGGAGTGCTGGTAAGTGAAAAATGCCAGTTAACGAAGAGGGAGGGAGTTTGGGAGCTGGAGGGGGTGCGAGGCTGGGGGCTGAGGTGCGGGAGGGCGTGCGGGGCGTGGGCTGTGGGAGGGAGTTTGGATGTGGGAGGGGCCTCGGGGCAGCAGTTGGGGGTGCAGGGTGCCAGATCCGGGAGGCTCTCACCTTGGGCAGCTCCCCACAAGTGGAGACCTGTCCCGGCTGCTCCTAGGCGGAGGCATGGCAGGTGGCTCTGCGCACTGCCTCTGCCTGCAGTTGCCCCCCTCATAGCTCCCATTGGCCACAGTTCCCAGTCAATGGGGGCTGCAGAGCTGGCACTCGGGGCGGGGGTAGTGCAGAGAGCCGCATAGGAGCAGCTGGGACAGGTCACCACTTGTGGGGAGCCACCCAAGGTGAGCAGCCCCCGAATCCAGCACCCCACATCCCCTCCTGCGCCCCTACCTGCTGCCCCGAGCCCCTTCCTGCACCCAAACTTCCTCCCAGAGCCCACATCCCATCCCGCACTCCAACCCCCTGTCAGCCCTGCACCAACCAGACTATAAACTGGAATTTCAATGAAGATCAGAAATGCCAGGTTATAGAGCTTTCCGGTTGGTGAAGTGCCGGATAAAACATCTTTTACTGTAATTATATTTGCCCTCTCTCCTCCCATTTTAGCTATTTATTATTGTAACTGGCCATGTAAACAGCATGGGGTGACTTTGGTGGTGTCCTAGTGTGCCACATGACAGATTCAGGGTTTGTAAGTGATTTCAGAGACTTATCTACTCAGCTCGATAAACATCAGACGCTCTGCGGATCAGATGACTTTAACCACGTGTTGTAAATTCCTCTAGGTAAGATTTCGCAGCTCAAGCTGGAAAGTTCCTCTACCTCTGATTCCTTGAGTTGCAGTCATGGGCGTTTTCTTTGGATGGGGTTGAACATACTGTTCACAAGAGTCATCGTATTCTTGGTTAATTGGCACTTTCACATGCCCAAGCATCTCGCTTTCGAGTCAAACCACCAGACAGGTTTCTTTTTATTAACCTGTTCATTATGCTTAGTAAAGGTTTCATTTTGCTAAACTTTTAATTCTCCGATTAAATAATGTTTGGAACACTTTCAACATTGTTACGCTCTCATCGGCACAATACCCATTCTACCAACTGCCGCACCACATGCGTGTATATCCTATCCCTTGTAAACAAGAACTGTAGTCTGTGGCCATTTTAATAGCACTAAAATTCTGTCATTTAGTTCATAGTCTAAATGGATGGCAAATCAGAATAACTTTGGATTTCAGTAGATATTTAAAGACCGATATAAATGATTTCTAGTGAGAAGTCACAGTGGCACATTTTGCAGTTATGGACAATGTACGTAGGGCCGTACAGGCATTTCACACCTCTCCTGATCTTGATTGATACTGTAGTTCAGCTGTGGTTCAAGAAATTTTGGGGCTAGCTCTTAGGATTTGTCTAACCCAGGGGTGGGCAAACTACGGCCCACAGGCCACATCCAGCCCATGGGACCCTCCTGCCTGGCCCCTGAGCTCCTGGCCCAGGAGGCTAGCCCCCGGCCCCTCCCCTACTGTTCCCCCTCCCCCGCAGCCTCAGCTCACTGTGCCACCGGCGCAATGCTCTGGGCAGCAGCGCAGCTGCAGAGCTGTGGCCTGACCCGGTGCTCTGTGCTGCGCGGTGCGTGACTGGCTCCAGCCGGGCAGCACGGCTGCCTGTCCTGGTGCTCTGTGCTGCGCGGTGCGTGGCTGGCTTCAGCTGGGCGGCACGGCTGCCTGACCTGGTGCTCTGGGTGGTGCAGCTGTAGCGCCGCCAGCCACCGGTGTTCCAGGCAGCATGGTAAGAGGGCAGGGGGCGGGGGGGGGGTGGGGGTGTGGATAGGGGTTGGGGCAGTCAGAAGGCAGGAAACAGGGGGGTTGAATGGGAGCAGGGGTCCTGGGGGGGCAGTCAGGAAGGATGGGGGCGTTGAATGGGGTGGTGGGGGGCAGTCAGGGGCAGGGGTTCTGGGGGCAGACAGGGAGAAGGGGTGGTTGGATGGGGCAGGGGTCCCAGGGGGGCAGTCAAGAATGAGAGGAGGGGTTGGATGCAGTGGCGGTGGGGGCAGTCAGGGGACAGGGAGCAGGGTGGGTGTGGGAATGGGGCAGGAGTCCTGGGGTGGGGGCAGGGGGGGACTGTCAGAGGGCGAGAAGCAGGAGCGGTCGGGCCACATACAATTTCGGAAACCCGATGTGGCGCTAAGGCCAAAAAGTTTGCCTGCCCCTGGTCTAACCTGAGCTTCTTCAGATTTAACTAACTTGGTAGAAAAAATGGTTGAGCTAAATCAGTGCAACGCCCTGGTGTGGTAGCAGTTAAACACTCCCCCATCCCAACTTAAAACCAATTTTCTCTCTCTCTCTCATTCAGCAGCCTCTAACTTTAACCACCACTGAAGTCCACACTCCATGCTCGTTAGATACAGAAATTGTGGCCAGTTGGTTTAGCAGGCACTAGCTGGCAATGGACGGTTAAATGGAGCTGTAGCTATTTATTTTCCCTGTATTAAATGACCATTTAGAACAGAAGGTCTCCTACAGTTGTGAACTGTTTGTTAAGATAGCAGGCTTCATATTAACTCATTTCCCCCTCTAGCCTTGATGCCACGCCGTCCAATCTTACTGATTGATGGCATGAAAACCTATTAAGACAGTATTAAGGAAACAAGCTAAGAATATGAGTGCAGCTGTTTAGTTGTATTCCACCCCTTCTTTCTTTTATCTACCATTAGTTTCTTCTCTGTTGAGGGGAACTACATGCATTTGTTCTGAATAGCCCCTCTTCCCTGCAGCTCCTATTACTTTAATATCCTCAGACTACTTTGCAGCTTGGTTTTGCATCCTGAGGGTCTGGTACCTTCTATGGTACCATTGATGTAACGGGAATAATTGTGCTTTAAGTCAGGCATATGCTTAAGTACTTTGCTGAATCAGTGCCTAAATGTTTGCAGATCTGTTTACCATTCATTATTCACCAAAGAAGTATCTGACAAAAGCTGGCAAGCCGACAGGCAGAAAGGAGATTGTTGGTTTTTTCAGTTTAGGTAGTGAAAAATGGCTCTGGATACCCCCCCCCCCCAAAGAATTCTCAGCTGGCTCAAATTTAGAAGCATTACCTCTTCGAGAGCAATGAACATTTTGGCATCGTGACAGAAGCATCTCCATGAATCTCCTGAAACAGATTGAGAACCACTAGCCTAGAAATTGGCATGGTCTATACTGTAAGGTTCAGCAGTGTGCTTGTTGCAAGCTCAGAATAAGAATGGAAGATGAGCTGTGAGAGAAGACTTTTGAAAAACCTGTTTCTGTTTTTTGTTATTCCTTATTTTCAGTTTTGTAAAGTGAACTTTGTGCTTGTGAAAGGTGCTGGAACGATAATCGTGAGACGGGAAGGAGCCTTTTATCTTCGCCCCAGGCACAGTACAGTCAGTGACACAGCATATTTGGCCAGGTGACATAATTCTGATCTGGAAGGACCAGCTCTAAGGGTGAAAGGACAGTCCCATTCTCATGTCCATTCAATCTTCAGCATCAGTGCAGAGAAGGCCAACAAGATACAATGCCAGTTGGCATGGCTTTGGTGATGTGAACACCTGTTTGAGGGAATGGACTAATTTCACACAAACCACCAAACAGGTATATTTTGGGAAACTCTCAATATTCCATTACTTATTCTGGGGACCACCCAGCGTTTACTAGACATGTACATTTTAATCAGTTATCGAAAGGGACAGGGCAAACTACTGACCATTTAAAATAGTCATGTTAAAGTGTGATATCAATTAATATAGTTTTTCTAGAGTGGGATGATCTCTCTAATTAAAGTCTGCACACAGAAATTGCACTGATTAAATTACATTTAGTTAAATCAGCCTTTGGATAGGTACTTGTAAACTCAGTTATGAAATGAATTAAGCCAAATCAGTATTTGCCCCTCTTTCATATCTGTGTGAGAGCATCTAGTCATAGGGACTGCACTGACTTAACTAAAGTGATTCAGATCATGAATTAGTTAAATCAGTGCACTTGCTGTCTATAGACTCTAAGCGCTCAATTTACTGTTGTCCTGCACCAAGAGTAGCTATTTACATGAGTGCAAAGTGGATGTAACAATCCAAAGTGCAAGACAACAGAGAATCAGAAACCCTTGATTTTACAGGAGTTTTCACAAAATTGCACATCTAATTTGCATACATAAGCAGTCAGTTAAAAGCATAGCAGACTGTTTGCATATATAGATGCACAATTTACACACCATGGTAATTATATGCTCAAAACAGGTACTCACTTTATAAACACTAGGCCCTAAAAGCTAATGAGCTTACTGCACATACCTCAGAGACAACCAAGCTGTGTAGTTGTACTCACTATCTAAGACCTGCCAATAGACTATAATGTTAGGGCTTAGGAGGAATCCTTGTTTTGTACAGCAGTAATCTTTCTTATGAACAAATTTGTTACACAAATGTTCTCATTCTGTTCAAGTGCAGTGTGAGAATCGTCTTAAGTTGTTGCCATCTGTTTAAGTGTACCAGTCGCATTGAACTGTTGAGGTTGTAGATGGATCTGGCATCTGGCCTGGAAAGACAGTCTACTGTATAGCTTCTTCTCTCTTTACATACTGACTCCTGGCTTTGCAATGTTTGCTCTTTCCTCTATGTAGAGTGGGCCGAAGCAGGAATCTTTGACCTATGCTAGAAGCAGGGAATATTGCCTGGCAAAAGAGGTCAACCATTAAAAACTAATGAGTGAGGAGTTTGTAATCTGCTCCTATAATATGATATTTGATTCTTTGCTGGGCTCTTCATATTTGAAGTAAGGCTTCATCAAACAGTGATCTCATCCCTACTTTGTAAGAGGACTTATGTTGTCATCGGGAGTCCCTCTGACAGAGATTTGCCTCTTTCAGAATGGAAATAAGGATTGGAATCCCTTCAAGGCTCAGACTCAACTGTAGTCTAGTGAGTGAATAAAATTTTATTAGGATAAAGTTTTGGAACCAAACAGGAAAATACTACCTTTTCTCTTAATACAATTGTTTCTTCCGTGTCAGGAACTGTGAGAATATGCTATTGGGGCATATCGACCTTGATATGGTAAGGGTCACCCAGTGGAATGATTATCCAGTGGGAAATGCACTGTGATATTGATAGTATAGATCTCTGAGATGACGTGGCCACCATGGTGAATTTACTGTGGGATGATCACGCTTTCAAGCCTCCTCTCCCTACGTATATATGTACTGGTTTTCGTGTGAGAGAGAGCTCAAATAATTCTGTTTGTGATTCGGGGAGTAACTTTTATCATGCTTATCTACCAGAGATATATATCAGAGCTCTTGTTCTGATTGCAGCTGCTACCTTATGTGTCACCACGGTACTTTAAATCCCAAAGTGGGAATAATTATTCATCCTGTATTGGGGGGTCTATTGCTGTTCAAGTTGACAGCAGAATTCCCTTTGACCTCAAGGGGAGCAGGAAAAGGTTCTTAATCTTAAGAGCCTTTTAATAATTGGACCATTTTTGGTAGAAGAGTGTCTCCCGTACAAGAGCTTTGTTGGCTAAGGGGAAAACAGTGCAAAGCTTTATCAAAAGGGTCAGCCCATTTTGTGGAGATGGTTTTTGCAATTCAACATATCCTGTTTGAGAGAACTTGAGGTAATTTTATTTGCCTCTGAAGTCTTACCTACTTTTTGTACTCCTTAAAAAGTGCACTGCAGAGATCTGCAGTGCTGGCACTGCAGAGATCTTTAAGCTTGTGCTTCACATGGGTTCTCTCTCTCTCCCGTTGATTAATACTGACACACATGGGGAGAGAGGTTACTTCAGAATGTTACTATGAACAAGTATAATTAGATAGCTGTGTAATTTGTTCTGGAGATTTTTGTTTTATAGGTGTTGTGAATTATATATGATGTATCTTATTTTGTTGGAAGGGAAAATCATAGTGAGAACACAGCATGTGTTTTTTCTTAACCCAAACTTCAAAATGAAATTGCACAGGTTTCCTGTATAATATCACTTGATGAGCATTAGCATTTATATCGTGATACTCATTTTCAAAGAGTTTTACAGTCATTAGCGGTACTTGATTTCATATTTACATCTTTCTTAATTTTTAAAAATAAAATGAATTTACCTGCTTTCTGGAGTCTATCTATATACTTTATGTGCAAAAATCATTGCTCCACCAGCCTGAAAAGAAAAGGTCCTTTCTAAAGTACAATTGTATTCAGGCTTTGACATACACATTGAGACAATTACAGCTAGTATGGTTCAGTGTATCCCACGCAGCAATATTCTCCATGGCAAATGTGTCAGTTTTTTGTAATGTGTCAATATATTAGTGCTTACCATGCTACAAACCATGATTGTACTAGTGCACTGTGGGAAAATCTGAGCACTTATGTCATACTGCCTCAGCTGATGAGACCAAATCCATAGGATTGTGGGTGTTTTTCACATGTACTTTATGAGATGTTTCTTTCACAGAGACTGGAAGGTGGGAGGACTGGATAACCTAGGTACAGAGAGAGCATTAGTTGATCCCATCTGTACAACTGAGTCACCATGTTAGAATCCAGTTACAATCTAGAGTTGTGTTGCATCCCTGCCTGTGAGCAGAATGACAGTATGGTATATGCAAAATATTAAGGGCCATGTATTAGCCACGAACCATGTGTAGAACCAGTATTGATACAGCTTGGTGGCAAACTCATTTCAAAATCTGTCCAATTGAAATGCCTGCAGCTGTGCAGGGCAAGAGGTCGCACTAGGTTGTGTATGCAGGTTTATGTTCATACCTACAAATCGATGTGCACAAAAACACATCTGTGATCAGTCACATGCTTTCATGCTCTTGTGCACTTCTGAATACGCTCATATGTTCTTGCTGTTGTGGACACAAACAGGCTTTGGCTCAGGTCCAAGTGCAGAATTAGACACTGAATTACACCATGCATCTATATTTACACCTTATCTATTAATTACTCCTGGGGGAATTCTGCACCACTGTGCACATGCAGAATTTATATGCTGTGCAGAATTTTTCCCCCCGCACAGAAAATACATTCTGCCAGAAAGGTGCTGCAGTTAGCCCTTTCACCCACCAGGGGCTGCTGTGGCAGCAGAACAGAGAGCAGCTGCTGATAGGGAAGAGAAAGAAGCTGCGTTCCTCATAGATCCCTGCCTGTGGGGCCTGGTCAGGAGGCACAGGATATGGGGGGATGAACAGCATGGGGACACATGGGGCTGGTGGGGGTGAGACTGGGGTGGGGCTGCAGGGACATATGTGGGGAGGGTGCAGCTGAGTGGGGCGCAGGGACACATAGGGATGGGGCTGCAGGGCCACATGGGGGTGGCTGAGTGCGGGTGCAGAGACACGGGGGACAGGGATGCTGGGATACATGGGGATGGGGGGAGAGAGGTGGCTGAATGGGGGTCCAAGGACATATGGGAATGGGGGGTGGGGCAGATGTGCCTGACTGAATGTGAGAGGCTAGGGGTCAGCCAGGATCTGCATGGTGGAGGCTCCCTAACAATCCCTCCCCATGCAAAAACTCCCCATTCCATACTTCTCCCACCCACACACAACAATCCTCCAAGTTCATACCCAGGCTCCTTCCCAGCAATTACTTCCCTCTCCCTCAGCTACTCCATTACCCCTGACTCCCCCAAGCCTTTGCATTGCTTCTGAGGGGTGCAGGAAATACGGTTCTGTATTGTAGTTTAAATGAATTATTACTCAGAGTACCGTATTAATGTGCCTTGTAAGGAATCTGTTTGTCAAAAAACATTTCTTGAATCTTTTTTGTCTGTATTGTTACAAACATAGTTGCTGATGAGTATTTCAAAATAAATTACCAAAATAATTGAAACTGGCATGATTATATTGTGTTATTTTGACAAATAAAATATGCAGAATTTTAAAATATTGTGTGCAGAATTTTTAATTTTTTGGCGCAGAATTCTCCCAGGAGTAACTAATGCATACCACAAGACACATGAGAGAGCCAGAGCCTGGTTCCTTTAAGCTACTCATGGAGATACATGAGTGGCAATAGAATATTTATTTTAGGTGTATTCGCTTGAGACATAACAACTTTAATAGCTCAAACATTGAGGAGTTCAAGGGAACACAAAACAATGTCCCCAATGTTATTTCTCTCTCTGTCCACATGGTATATTACAGCATCCAGTTTGTAATAATCAGAAACGGCAACCTTTGCAAGTGTAAAAAATAAAACTAGACTCCCACTCCCCAGCCAGTTCTTGGCAAATATAACCCCATTACAATACGAGCATATTTATTATTAATTATTATTATTACTATTATTTACAGATAGTTACATGCCTCAAATGTCACAGCGTGTTCAAGTAGTTGGTTCTATGTGGCGCCCACCTGCTTCAGCACAAAGGACGGAGTTAGAGAGCCATGAACAAAGTGTCACGTGAAGCATCCTGTCGAGTACAGAAGTCAGGAGATCTCCTCCATGGCAGCAGTAACTGATAGCATAGGTCTGGCCCACTGGAGAGAGAAGGTCAGAGACCCTGACCCTGCTCCTAACTGGAAGCAAATAAGTCCTCCTTTCCTGGTGAGACATGAATAAAGGGGAAGGTGAGGCCTGTCCTATCCACTTCCTCTCAGTCAGGGGAATTTTTCCCTTCCTTTCAGAAGCAAAGTATTGGGCTTTTAACTCTTTCCCTCCTGAAGATGCTGCACTCAGTGGCTAAGTTGTTCAAAGGTTCATTTTGCACTCCTTTTCTTTTAATCCCCTGTATGTGTGTGTTTATTTCTTGATAGTTTATTCATTTTGGCTCATGACTTTGTTGTAATCATTTGGTACCTTTTCATCAGGAGCTGCGCTTGTCAGGCAGAATTTTAAATGCCTTATGAGTCCGGGCCTGCTTTGTTACTGAAAAGATCGCCCAACTTTGCTGTCTCGCTACCTATGGAACCTTAGTGAGTTGGCCTGATGGGGGAGAGGGGCCTACCTCACCAGTGAGAGTGAATGGAGACAGTTCAGTGCACTCCTTTCCTAGCTGCCCAAACTAATCTTGTAACCTATCCAGGAGGAGCTGGAGTCTTGTGTGCAGGAGAGGACCAAAAATATTAGGATGAAATGGAAGAATATGGAAAGCAGAGCCATATGTGTCCACTACAGCTTTGTCCCTGGCTGCTGCTGATGATGTGAAGGAGGTAGCACTTGGATGATGGAGCTCCTTTTATTACATTGGAGAGGCCCTTTCTCTCTGGAAGATAGTGGTGGCACAGATAGGCTCCAGACAGAGCTGTATCTAGCTCTCCTAGATCCGAAAGGTGGTCAGGCACAGCAGGGAGAAGAAATTAATGAAAAACACTCTTCTTAAAAGGGATTTCTTGGGGGCTGTCTGGATAGTGCAGTGTGCTGCCAGCTAGGGAGCCTAAATACTGTACGGATCTTGAAACTCTTAACTCTGGGGATACATGGAACATTTGCTGCTTTCCTTGGTGCTGCTCCGCCTTTCCTGCTGCTGAGTGACTGGCTATAGAATAGCTGCAGTTCTCACACAGGTTGCTCATCCTTTCTGCCATGAGGCACAGTCCAACAAGTGTTGCATCTACACAGAAGGGCAGCTGTAATGTGGAAGGGTTTGTGCAAATATCTGAAATATGTAGGGTGGGCGAGAGAGGTGGCCTAGAATGACACATGCAGCACTATCTGGAGACAGATGCAGAAAGCAAGGGGGAGACCACTTGTGAGGTCTAGAGGCAACAGCCTAGGGAGAAGTTTAGCCCCATGAAGCACCCAGTTGCTTGGAAGGGTAGTGTCCCTGGACCGTGTTTGTGGGCTCCATCTATTGTATCAGCCTCTGATGAGTAGATGCCTGATAAATTTTCACTCCCTTTAGCACAGGGGTGGGCAAACTACGGTCTGCAGGCCGGATCCGGCCCATCGGAGCTTTGGATCCGGCCTGTAGGATTGCCACCCCTGTGGTGCCGTGGGCCCCGCGCTGCTCCCAGAAGTGGCCGGCGTCACGTCCTTGCGGCCCCTGAGGGAGAGGGGGCAGAGGGCTCCGCGCGCTGCCCTCGCCTGTGGGTACCTCCCCCAAAGCTCCTATTGGCCACAATTCTCCTGTTCTGTCCCCCATTCTGCTGCTGCTACCCCGGAGCCACTCCAGGTAAGCGGCACCAGGCCAGAGCCTGCACCCCTCCTGCACCCCACACCCCAACTCCCTGCCCTGTGCCCCCTGCCGCACCCCACACCCCAACCCCTTGCCTTGAGGCCCCTGCCACACCCCGCACCCCTCCTGCAGCCTGAGCCTGTTCCTGCACAGTGCACCCCCTCCTACACCCCACACTCCCTCCCGCACCCCAACCGGCTGCCCCAGCCCTACATTCATGGCCCTGCTTGCAATTTCCCCACCCAGATGTGGCCCTCGGGCCAGAAAGTTTGCCCATCCCTGCTTTAGCAGCTGGAAGGGAGGAAGGAGCTTTCTGTCTCTTCTCTCACTCCTTTAGAGCCACCAGGCTGTTGCGAGGTGGGAAAATCCTCTTCTTGACAGCTGCCAGGAAGGTGAGAGGAAGAAGTTTCCCACAACCTCTGCTTTTTGGGTTCTCCTCCCTGGTGAGTAACTCCAGTGTCACCTCTTAGGCTATTCCTAGCTTTCTCAAGCACCATGAAATTGACAAGATGCCTAACATCTTCACTGCTGCCCACCAGTTTCTGAAAAGCAGCAGTGGAACTCCAGTGTGCTGCTAGCCAGTAAAGTTTTTGAGCAGCAGCAGAGACATTGGAGCTGGCTGTCTGCAGACTCAGAAAGACTGGTTCACATTCAGAAAGCTAGCTTCACCAACAGAGAGAGAGAGAGACAATAAAAGAAAGTTGACTTTGTTAAGTCTGCGTAATTAGGGAACCGACTGATGCCAACTGGTAATAAAACAGCAAGGAATGGGACTGCTGCTTAATCAGGAAGCTAATTCTGCTTAATTGGGATGCCGCTTGCTGGAAAGTCTTGAGGACAGACAGATGTTTTAAAGCATAGCTATCTGGAGCTATGAATACTTCACGTGCAGAATTGAGCAGTGGGGGGTTGCTCCTGCTCCCACTGGCAAAAACACTCATCAGCTTCAGCAGTGCAGGATCAGACGCAAGACGAGACAAAAACTGATCAGTTGTGCATTTGCAACCCAGTATCTCTGCAGTTATTGGAAAATCACTGTGTACAGTGTCAATAATTCAGCCAGCACAACCCCATTTAAAAAGTGCTTTCATCCTTTTCCTAGCAACAGGCCAGTAAGAAGGGAATGATGCCAGTGCCTTCATTTGTAAGTACCCCACAGTACATATATTTGTTTGGAATTACGTTTGTTTTGTTTTTCATGGTATCATATGAGAGGTATTTCAGGAAAGCTGTTTGTTGACAGGCTGGCCACTCCTCATTACGGAGATTATAATATCTCAAAGTGCAGTTATGCTCTGACAAAGGGATCTCTAAAAATGACATCGTTGGGTTCCATATTTACATTCTGTGAGTGATTTGTCTACAACTTACAAGTAATAAGATATATTTTGTAGCTGACAGAACTGCATATGCAACCTGGGCTCTGAGAATCAAGAAGGGTTTTTTCCTTCTCCTGCATCATCACCAGTAATAGAGACTCTACATGTAAACCATGCCCTAAGTGATCCCTATTCCATCCTGTTTCCTTCCAACGTGTTTTACATGAACTGCATGGAATGTATGTTTTGTCTTGCATCACTTTAACCAAAAGTATATTTTTAAATCTATTTAGTGAAACCAGTATGATTTCTACATGTAGACAGCTCTTCATTAACCATTCTCTTAAGGACACACAAGCAGGAATAGACTCCAGCTCACACTCCGTTAGCTGAGCTGGCTCTGCAGGGCAAACAGGAGTAAAAAGCAATGTTGTGTCAGATGCAACTCTGAACACATGTACTGGGAGCGGATCTGCCATTTTCTTACCTAGTCCCTTTTCAGAGTAGAACTACACTTGAAGGGGCAGCAGGAATTGGCATGAGGGCCCATGAAGGAGCAACAGCTATGGAGTGTCAATCAGTTTGGGATGTGCTTTTGAACTTTTGTCCAGCAGGAAGATCTTGGTAAACAGCTGAACTTGGTGCCTGGACAGATGACAAGGTGGATGTATTCTTCATAATCTCTCTCCTCGTCTGTATCCCGTCACAGGAGGGCTCTGGTTGGGTCCTTTCGTGTACATTTATAAAGATAAGTACTTGCAGATCTCCTCCCCTAGTCAACAAGCAACTTGGTCAGAGAGTGGTGTCTGCTCCATGTTGTGTACAAACCCTCTCTCATATTTGCTCTACCCGATGAAGCCCAGGTCTGTTGCATATGGCCCCTCAGCAGACAGGTGTGTTGAGTGCCTGGTGTCAGCTGCCCCACTAGGGAGGGACTCACTCGTCGGAAGAGGAGAACGGCTCCCTATTGCTGGCACCATGCTTGGCCTGGTGGCGGATGAGGTGGGTGGACTGAGTGAAGGCCTTGGCACACTGGGTGCACTGGTAGGGCCGCTCCCCTGTGTGCGCCCGCATATGCTGGGTAAGCTGCGAGGCATGGCGGAAGGCCTTACCGCAGTCTGAGCACAGGTAGGCCTTCTCCCCACTATGGATCTGCTGGTGCCTCTTGAGGGTGGAGGAGCGGGCGAAGGCCTGTCCACACTCGGCGCAGGCGAAGGGCCGCTCGCCGGTGTGGATGCGCTGGTGGCGGATGAGGCGCGAGGACTGGGCGAAGGCCATGCCACATTCCGAGCACTTGAAGGGGCGCTCACCAGTGTGCAGCGTCTGGTGCTCGAAGAGGTTGGAGGACTTGGTGAAAGACTTGCCGCAGATGGCACAGGAGTAGGGACGCTCGCCTGTGTGGATGCGCTGGTGCTCCACCATGCGGCTGGCCACGGCAAACTCCTTGCCGCAGTCAGGGCAGCGGAAAGGCTTCTCTCCCAGGTGGGTGCGTTGGTGGCGCAGTAGCGAGAGTGGCTTGTTGAAGGTCTTGCCGCACTCCTGGCAGGGGAAAGGCTTGTCGTTGCTATGCATGTTGCGCTGGTGCTTGTGCAGGTCCGAGGAGCGCACAAAGGCCTTCTCGCAGTCCAGGCACTGGTAGGGCTTCTCGCCGGTGTGCGTGCGGATGTGTTTACGGTAGTCCGAGGACCAGGTGTAGGCCTTGACGCAGAACGGGCACTTGTAGGGGCGCTCGCCTGTGTGCAAACGCTTGTGCTGCTGCAGGGTACCCTGGTGTGAGTAGGCCTTGCCGCACAGCTCGCAGGCATACGGCTTGGCCCCACTGTGTGTGTCGATATGGCTCAGGAGGTTGCTGGATTTCTTAAAGGCCCGTCCACACTGCATGCATTTGTAAGGCCGCTCCTCCACCTCGCTGCTGCCCACCTGCTGTGCCCCAATCCTGACCCTCCTGACCGTGGCTGCTTTCAGGGCCCCGACACTGCCCGCTATCTCCGCTGGCTTGTTGGCAGCTTTCGGGTTCAGCCACTTCACCCCTCTCTTTCTTTTCAGGGGAAGCTCTTTGCTCCCCCCTGGCTTGCTGAAGTCCATACTTGGATTTCCTGGGAACACCCCTCCCTCTACTTTCCTGGTCATGTAGCTCTTGATGCTTTCTATGCCATTGCACGGCAGGCTGTCCCTGGCTGGGTCGTCCAAATCGCTGTCCAGGGTAACCACAGTGTCCACGTACTCCGTTGAGCTTGGCAGCACCCTGCCAAAGTGCTTTATGCCCTGCGGGCTGCGCCGAAGAACAGCAGGCTTCCTCACTGGCCGGCTGTGCCACTTCTGACACGTCTCCTTGCTGCTTTCCTCATCGTCCTCATCACTCTTGGTGCGAAGACTGACCATCATGTTCAACTTCTTGGCCACGCCATTGGCATTGATAAGGGTGAAAGTCTCATAAAAGACCTCGTCTTCCTCACACAGAAGGTCCTCTGCCTTGCTCTCCCTCGGCATGGAGCTGCTGGACACCGGATCTTGGTCTTTCTGCATGCCGCTCCCAAAATGATCACTGTCGCTTTCCTCAGCTTCCTCCTCCTCATCGCCGTCATCATTTTCACACCATGTGTTCGTGGTCCTCTTTCTGTCCCCATAGGATCCCTGAGCCAAACTGCTGCTGGGGTACTCCTGGTCCCGTGTCTCAGAGCATTCTATGCTTGCCATTTTCCACTTCTGCTTCTGAATATCTGCTTTCAGGATCCTTCAGCCTGAAGCTGACCTCAGGGTAAGTGACCTGTATTTTAGAACAAGAGATGAATGGACAGGGGATGGGGACATTTGTGAGGAACAGAAAGCAGCTGGGGATCGTTATTACATTGACACCCAAAGTTCCCAGTTGGGCTAAGGGCTTACTGTGCCAGGCGCTGTACAAAAAGGGGTGGCTCATTACTTCCTCAAAGAGAAGGGAAAACACAAGACTGGCTATGATAACAGAGACAAACAAACAAGCAGCATTTTAGAGGTGATCTGGGATACATATCTTGTTAGCTGGTAATATTTTTTTAATCCTTTCCCTCGTTACTAATTTTAGTTTATTCTTAAAGCTCACCTATGTAAAGCTCATCTGTTTGTTACTTTGTTCTAACCCAGGGTACTGTTGTTTTAATTTCTATCTTTTCTATTTTAAGACCATTGCCTCTCTTCTGTGTTTTTAAAACAACATATCTACTTTTCTGCTTTCTAAACACAGGAGCACCAGGAAGCAAACAGATGCTCTTAATTATGGAGGCACTGATGCACTATGGTGCTGGATATCAAACTGCTGTTTCTCTTGATTACCAGGGAGCTAAGACATCTAGAATGCTGGGTAAGAAATAAAAGTTAATTTCTCTGACAGAAGGTCTGAGGAGGATTTCTGGGAAGCAAACCACAGTCTCTCTCTATTTTGTGGAGAATCAGATGCTTTGAGGACATGATACTGACAAGGGAAGCCAGTTAATTCAAAGTTTTGCTATAGAAATAAAAATAGGAAGAGGGCAAGAAATCAGAGAGCTGACTTTCAGAACATCAGGAGCTCTCAGTTCTCCCCTTGAATAATAACACTTTCTCTTCCCTTGCTTTATTGCAAGATGCATGTAAAAAAATGACCACAAAATAGGCTAATAAAGTCACCTGCCTGATGCCACCCTGAGGGTTTGTTCACTACTGAAAGTTCTTGACTGTACAGTGCCTATAGCTGGAGACAAGATCCATAATGGAATAACTCCCTGGATGCAAGGTGTACACCTGCCGCCGGTGGTGGAGCAAAAAGGGGCGCCGAACAGCTCAGCCACTCAAGGATCTATGCTGTGATGGGGCCCACAGGTTTTTTTACTGGAGTGTGCATGTAATTTGTGGACAGGTTTAGGGCTCTGCACTTAGCAGTTGTTTGATTCAGCCTTCAGAGTGCTGTGCATAAGGGCCCACACAGAGTTAATGTGAGGTGTGTGTGCAAGACCTCATACCTCTAAGGCTACTGGATGGCAATACAGACATGGTTTGGCCAACCCAATCAAGCAGTCAGTTCTAAGGGTGGCAAAAGTACACCAAACCATAGAGGAATAGCAAAGGAATGCTACTCTCCACTGACAGTGGCCAATGCAGAAAATTTGTTCTCAAGCATATAAACAACCCAGGAATGCAGACACTATGAAGTCTCGGTCACAGACAGCAATTGCAAACAAAAAATAGCTCTCCCTCACTTCTTTCTCCTGAATCTAATTTTGCAGTATTTCCAGAGCTTCCTTGGATAATTTACAGGAGATTGGCTGCAACTCCAGCAATCTTACGAGAGCTGTTCAATCTCCAGGATTTGCAGGCATCTGTGGAACACAGGGATCTCTGTGTCTTGAACAAGTTCCTGTTGGTACCTGGGGAAAAACTGTCCAACTCACTGCATCTCCCCAGGTGTATGACACAGGGAGAGACAAGTATAGAGACTTCTGTAGAAATCTAAAGCTGCCCACAGGGTGAGGGTAAGCTCTCGCTCCTGATCCTCAGCAGCCTGAAAAAACAGATTTAGTCCCAAATGCAATGCATGGACTGCCTGGAGGAAACTAGGTCTGACTGCAGCAAGTACCAGACATCAGGTCTTGAGAGCCCAGCTGCCTCCAGTCTGTGGCCTCTGAGATATTTTTCATAAAGCTCCCCCGCCCATTTCTCTTTCCCTATTGATTTCTGGCCTGCCTCTCCCCATTTCCCATTAAGCCCAGGTCTAGCTGCAATGACTCACCCTGGTATTTAAGTACAGGTGTGTCCCAGGCGGCTGCCCCCGTGGGATCATCTGCTCCAGGTTAGGAACGAGGAAAGGCGGGGAGTTTGGTGCAAAGCAGCAGTGGCAAATGTACCAGTGTCTCTCACCCTTTTGTGTCCAGTCTAGCAGCTGCAGAGCCTCAGGAGGTGGGGCCTGTGAATACACACAACCTTCCTGCCTGCATCACAGAGAGCAGCCTGGGAAATACAGCAGGGCTGCCCTGTCTGACTGCCTGACTGAGCCATTCTTCCAGTTCACTCCTCCTCCCTCTCTCCTTCCATAGATTCCAGTGATGGAAATGGACTCTGAGCCAGGTAGATTTTTGTCCACTCTGAATTGAAAGGTGGCTTCCACTTCTACTAGGAGATTAACCCATAGGCTGATAGAGCTCCCTGTCTGAAAGTTTTTCCTAATATTCATCCTACCCGTTCCTATATTGACTCCATCCTAACGCTCTTCGTTACACCCTAGTTTATTATGCTAATTAATCTCCCTTCCTCCCTAATTACACCTTTCAGATGTACACCCCAGTTGATTGTTGCTTAGTCACAGTGTAAACCAATTACTCCAGCCCCAAAATCCTGGTGTGTGTCTCTTTCAGTGTCTGAACCTTCCTGCAGTCATCCTCTGGTCTCCCGCTCCTTCCTCTCCTTACTGACTCAGATCACACACACCACTCAGTTCTCTGACTTCTGCAGCACTGATTCTCCTCCTCTCACTAGGAATTAAATAGTTTTAACCTTTATTTCTTTGTTTAAATGCTCTGGAACCTTGTGCTTCCAAAGCACTGGTCCTCTTTTTTAAAAAAAGACTACCCCATCCCTATTCATACCAGGGAGGAGAGATTCTTCAACTGTAACTTGTTCCCTTGGGGTAGCAGAAGCAGATACATTTTGCTCTCTTGAAGCTGACCTGTAGAACAGTCCAAGTTCCCCTCCACTCCCTCACCTAAAAATGTTTACTTTGAGATTTTTATTTCTGGTGCATTTGAACTCTTTAAAGAGGGCTGTCAGGAGTACTGGATAGCTGCTCATGAGATTGAACCTGATCTGCTCACTTTCATCCCCAAACCACAGGTTCAATGGCCCATTTTGGTATTTATTGGAAAGTATTTCTCATCCGATGGCCTTTGAGAAATGAGTTAATGGTTTCAGGCCAGTTTCTACTGGCCAGAACATGTGTCCACTCTGAAGCCCACCATCACAATCAATGCTAATTTGCATGCTTTTGTGCAGACTGAATGGGCCAGGGAGACAGAACTCTCCTGTGACTCCTAGAGGCAGTCCCTTCAGGAGTGAGTTTGAGACAGTGGCTTGGATACTGTGAAGGAAGTTCACACTGCAGCAGCTTGTGCTGTATCTGTTCTCTTGATTAACAGAGGCTTCAGTCTCCAAACTGGACAGCCTGCCACCTATCCCATGCACGTTTTCAAAGTGTATTAAAATATAGAAAAGGACTGCCAAGTTTAGAACTACAGAAAGACAGGGTTTGCCATGCTCAGTCACAGCTTGGTCCATGGAGGCTAGTTTGCGTTCTGCTTCCAGCAGGGACAATTAACTGAAGCTCCAGAGGGATGAGAAACCCCACTTACAATGCTGCTAGCCAACTGTGCAGTTCTCCCTCTGGGACCAAGAAAGGAGTGAACTCAGGCTTGTCAAAGAATGGTGTTTCAAAGACAATTTTCGAACAAAACCAACTTTTCTTCAATTTTGCTCCAATTTTTTTCACCGTTTTTAAGTTTTCAATAAATCAAAATAAAAAATTAATTTAGTTTGTTTGAACTCAAAATCGGCATTTCAGGTTTGGTTTTTAGCGACTTTTCAATTCAAAGCCAAAACAAAAATGTTTGTTTCAGTTCAGTCTGTTAAAAAATTACAAAGAATTTTCATGAAAATGTTCCTTTTCCTCAAAAGTCCATCTCTCCTTTAAAAAAAAAAGTTTTTTGACCAGGTGTAGGTAAAAGTTCCTTCCTGACCCCTAGAGGCAATTAATTTCTGCCCTGGAGCATGAGATATGATAGTCTTTATCATTACTTTAGCTTGCAAAACTAATTGTGTTGGCATGAAATTAACTAGTTCTCTTTTAAAATTCAGTCACAGTACTTGAAAGACTTATGTAATATTTTATTATTCTCTGAGATTGGCTTCAAAATTTACAATGCCTGCTTTTAAGACAGTTCCACAACAAAATGCTATTTCTGATTCATAAATCACATAATTGTTGCATGAGTCCTGCTAAAATAATCTTTTATGGAAATGTACCTTGGGGGAGGGGAATCAGATGGAGAGGGGTTTATGCTGCCAGAGAGGGCTACAGAAGATATGAGAGAGATGATTATTCGGAGATGGAGATCTAGTTATGGAGGAATATGTTATCAAGTTCATTTTTGGATCTGGATATGGGAGTACAGGGAAATACTCCTTGCACCTTATTTGGGGGAGCCTGGGTTTGGACAGGAAGGAGGATCAAGAGGCATGACTGTGAGGGGGCATGAGACCTGGGTGTTGGTCAGAGAGGAACAACCTGACATAGTTAGGAGAGGTGTTTTTATTTTAATCACTTGCTTGTGTGTGTCTGCAATAGTGATGCTGAAGTTCTGCATATTTTTAATTTTGTCCCATTGACAGTCAAAAAAAAATAGGGCAAGAATTCAATCAAACCCTGCTCTCTAAATACATGCACACACATCTGCACTAGCCCCTTCCCATTGTACATAGCAGCTACCTGCACTCCATAAATGAATTCATAAATTCACAGAGTTTAAGACAAGAAGAGATCATTACATCCTCTAGTTCAGGGGTGGGCAAACTACGGCCTGTCAGGGCTTTGGATCCAGCCTGTGGGATTGCCACCCCCATGGCACCTCGGACCCCACACTGCTCCCAGAAGCCACGTCCCTGCGGTCCCGGGGGTGGGGGAAGAGGGCTCCGTGCACTGTCCTCACCTGCAGGCACTGCCTCCCACAGCTCCCATTGGCCGGAAACGGAATCGCAGCCAATGGGAACTTCGGGGGAGGTACCCTCCCCCAGGGCCACAGGGATGTGGTACCAGCCACTTTGAGAGCAGCACGGGGCCAGGGCAAGCACGGAGCCTGCCTTCGCCCCACTGCGCGCTGCTGCCACCCCAGAGCCACTCCAGGTAAGTACACCGAACCCCTCCTGTACCCCACACCTCAACTCCCTGCCCTGAGCCCTCTGCCACACCCCTCCTGCATCTCAACCCCCTGCCCTGACCCCCTCCTGCACACTGCACACCCTGCACTCCCTCCCGCACCCCAACCCCCTGCCCCAGCCCTACGTTCATAACCCTGCATGCAATTTCCCCACCCAGATGTGGCCCTTGGGCCAAAAAGTTTACCCACCCCTGCTCTAGTCAAACCTCCTGTATGCCACAGGCCATTTAACTTCACTATATACACTTGTGCACATACCTCCAGCGTGCCCTTACGCACATATCACACACTATGCCCTACCTCTAGGCACTGGTATGTGTATGCATACAGCCATGTGGGTCAGAAAGCACACTACTGTATATACATGTCCCTGTACACTGCATGTTCATAGAGAACCACATACATCAGGACCCGCAAGGTTCCATCGCCCTGCCAATCAAAATCTGGCACTCAAGTCCCCTCTGTGCTGGGGTTTGAATTCCAGCACCCAGGGAAGCAGAAGGGTCTCAGTAACTGCACCCCACCCCAGGTCTGGCACCACGCTTTCATGTTGCTCAGTTTAGCCGTCAGGACACTTGAAGTTTAGATAGACACAGAAGGGTTTTTTAATCACAAACTGAATGTTTTATTCTGGCTAGAGAAGAGACAGGATTAGTAACAGAGATTTTGTTTCATCACAATGAGGTGGCAGTGTCTTAGCTACTTGCCTGCTCCGCAGTGCTTAGGTTCTCGATAGCAGCATCCTCAGGAAATGTTCTGTTCCCGTGTAATTGTTTATTACAATAAATATGGACTCTTCCAAAGTTGCTGATAACATGATCAGGCCCAAGCAATGGTAGTGATCATGCAGAGTCATACAGGTCAGCTGTGGCTACTTGTCAGCCCACAGCCTATTCCATGCCCCCACCTTCCTGCCAGCAAGACTAGAGTGGGAGGCAATCACTGCCAGGCCAGAGACCCTGGAAGCAGGACTAGAAGAGGATGAAATGTATAGGCTGATTTCTCTTCCTTACCACTGCCAGAACACCTCTAGCAGTTTGGAGTCTCAGAAATCTCACAAGTGGGTCTATAATGGATCCCATTTGTTGCCGCTGCCTAACCTTTGATCTACCACATCTGTTTGGACATTTCACACCCTCTAAATTCTGCAGCCTCAGTAGATCATCTTGGAACAAATATGTTACTGTTCCTCCCTATCACTTGCTCAGTTCCAAACGGGGGTGGGGTGGGTACTGATGAGGTGAAGAAAACCATTTACCAGGTAATATTTCTCTCTCCGCCATATCCATCAAAGCTGCTTTATCTGAGCCACCTCTTGCTGCAAGAGAGGAGGAGGATTTGATGAGGAGACACCCCTCTCTCCCATTGGGTTTCAGTAAATTACAGTCTGTGTTCAACTCTTTTCTCTTCCCCCCAGAAGAAGAAAAGGAAAAAACAGGTGCAAAATACAAAGAGCTCATGATAACACGGGCATCATCCTGGACTCCCAGGCTGAACGTTTTTCAGGATGGGAGATTTCTTCTGGTTTCAAAGAAGAACGAAACTTGACTTGGGAGCACTTGGAAAAACAGTTTCCAGAGAAATGGCAGGAATTCATCATCATGCTAATCTAGAAGGACCCTTTACAACAAACTGGAGGGGTCCAAGTGGCACCAGAGACTGCCCAGCAGACTCCTAGCATTGGGTGAGAGGGTGCTGTGTGGTCCAAATGAGATTGGCAGGGCTGCAGGTTGAATGGGCTCCGAGTGGTTTCAGAGACAGCAAGTTGAGCGCAGAACACTAGGAGAGAGGCAGCCTCTTTGCTGGCCATGTTGAAATTGTAACAAGAGGAAGGTCTCTGTTGGATTGAAACACGCCTGCCATTGTCTACCACCAGTGATTCAAACACTTGAGAGAGTGGGGACTGGTCCTCAGCAGGCATAAAGGGAGCACAGAGACCTTGGAGCTGATAAGAGCAGGGCTAGAAGTTGGTGCTTGATTTCTTTAGAGCTAAGCTGAAAAGAAAGGGGCTGGTACTATGTTAAAGGTGAGAAGCCTGGAACTGTTCCGCCTCCCCATAGGCAAGTGTTGCCCCCTTGCTTATCCCATTACACCAGGGAGAAGCAGATTTCAGTAATATAGTGACAACTGCTCACAAGGAATTGACATTTTGCAAGCCACCCCTCATGTTGTGAAGTAGAATGAAAGTCTTGCTTTGTTCCCATGAATTCCAGTGTGCAAACGGGAATTCTGGTGACAGTGACCCTCCACTTATGCAGAAGTTACAGGAAAATTGCTTTGTGGGGAAACAAATGACCTAGTTATGGGAGGACTCCCCTGTAGCAGCTGTTTTCAAATTCTGCAGCATAGACTGTGATCAAGACCTCCCAACCCACCCTCTGATTCAGGTCTCTTTTCACCTCCTCACACCCAACTTCCCGCTCTAGGCATTGAAGCTGCATTGTATTTAGCTCCTCCCATCCCAGTGGGTGAAAAGGGGAAGCTGGAGTTCCGACAGTATCCACACCCTTGGTTCAATAAAACATCACTCCTTTCTTTTATACCTAACCAGCCCTTTCTGCACATCCCCTCTCCTCTATTTACCTTCCTCCTCCCATTGATCTGTGAGAGATGGACAGAGAGAAGGGTCCATACTGAGACACAAATGGCAGAGCTGGGCAATCAATTCCAGATCAGTCATTTTAAAAGTTGGTTGAAATTTTCGGATTTTTTTTGGTCAAAACGTTGATGGAGGAGAAAAAGGCGAAAAACATCTGGACAGCTTTTTCTGAAATAGGGCTCATGGCATGTTTCTGTTCCCTGCCTGGATGAACATAACACTTTAGAATCAGGCTTCCAGTGAGATAACAGCAGATCTGTCTGGGATGGAACATAAGAATGGCCCTACTGGGTCAGACCAAAGGTCCATCTAGCCTAGTATCCTGTCTTCCAACAGTGTCCAGTGCCAGGTGCCCCAGAGGGGATGAACAGAACAGGTAATCATCAAGTGATCCACCCCTGTTGCTCATTCCCAGCTTCTGGAAAAGAGGCTAGGGGATACCATTCCTGCCCATCCCGGCTAATAGCCATTGATGGACCTATCCTCCATGAATTTATCTAGTTCTTTTTTGAACCCTGTTATGGTCTTGGCCTTTACAACATCCTCTGACAAGGAGTTCCACAGGTTGACTGTGCGTTGTGTAAAGAAATACTTCCTTTTATTTGTTTTAAAACTGTTGCCTATTAATTTCATTGGTGACCCCTAGTTCTTGTGTTATGAGTAGTAGTAAATAACACTTCCTTATCTACTTTCTCTACAACAGTCATAATTTTATAGACCTCAATCATATCTCCCCTTAGCCATCTCTTTTCCAAGCTGAAAAGTCCCAGTCTTATTAATAAACAGGAGTACTTGTGGCACCTTAGAGACTAACAAATTTATTTGAGCATAAGCTTTCGTGGGCTACAGCCCGCTTCATCAGATGCGTAGAATGGAACATATAGTAAGATCTATATACATACAGAGAACATGAAAAGGTGGAAGTTGCCATACCAACTAATTAGCCTCTTAGAGTTGGTATGGTAACTTCCACCTTTTGGCCAGGACATTCTTGATAACATTTCTACTGTTGCAAAAAGTGCCTTGGAGCCTTTAATGACCACACTAGGTTGGAGGCTCAGTGCCCCTAATACCAAGGTTAGTTAGTTCAGTACTGACTTGGAGGGAAAAATGCCAGATGAAATCACCAAAATCTTCTTCCTCCCTTACCTGTGCTTTCCCTGGAAGTCTCCCATTGAAGTTCTGGCCCAGCATGACCCACCTAGCTTATCAGACTGCATGAGGTCATAGGCTGAGAAAGTGAGGTAACTGCAGCAGGATGGAGAGAGATTCAGCTCTGAAAGGTGGGACAAGTGAGAGGTATGATAGGAAGCAAGGTGGCCAGTCTATGTGATATGGACAAGAATTCTGGTCTGTTGTGAAGGACAGGTACTAGAAAGTGGAATATCAGCAGGTCTGTATGGAATGGACAGGAATTTGGACCTGCATACATAACATTTTCATTGGCAATATCTCCAATACCCAACTACAGCTATGTGAAACTGGGCAGGGTTGAATATACAGTACTAGGATTCCAGCTGCACAGCCAAGCTGGGGAGGGGACAGTCCTGGGGCAGAGGGTCATAGGCTTGGAACCTCAGTGTGGGAACATTCCAGTGGCTCTGCTCCTCTTCCCGCAACTCCATCTCTATCCGGTGGCCTTGGGCATGCATCCGCTGGTGGGAGCGGAGGCCTGAAAGCTTGGGGAAAACCTTGCCACACTCCCCACAGCGAAAGGCCTTCTGGACATGGGTCTGCCGGTGCTTGAGCAGGGCAGTGGAGCGGATGAAGGCCTTGCCGCACTCGGAGCAGACAAAGGGGCGATCATTGGTGTGAGTAGCCCGGTGGAAGGTGAAGCTGGATGACTGGCTGAAGGACTTGTTGCAGATGCCACAATGGAAGGGCTTGAGGCCCATGTGCATCTTGCGATGCTGGAGCAGGGTGGAGGGGTCAGAGAAGGTCTTCTCACAGAAGGGACACTCGTATGGCCGGTCGCCAGTGTGCGTGTTCTGATGGATCAGCAACGAGGTGGAGCGGGCGAAGGACTTATCGCACACAGAGCAGCGGTAGGGCTTCTCGCCAGTGTGTGTGCGTTCGTGCCGCCGCACCATAGAGGCCTGGTAGAAGCCCTTGCTGCAGTAGGAGCACTTGTAGGGCCTCTCGCCTGTATGGATCCGCTGGTGCACTTTGAAGTCCGACTTCCTGGCAAAGCTCTTGCCACAGTCCCCGCAGATCAGAGTGGTGGCACCAGCAGCTGCCATGGGCTTGCGGTCTCTCAGTACAGGAGCAAGCTTGCTGATTTCTGCCACTGCTGCCAGCTCTGTGGATACAAAACCAGCAAAGACTCTGCCAAACTCTGCCCTTCCCTGGCCACATTCTGCAGGACTGTCCACCATCATGCTGTCCTCACCCTGCTTGCCAATGACTGACAAGGCCCTTCACTCATGGACAATCCTCGATCTGTCCGATCCTACCCTTTTCCTTTGCCAGGTTAAGGCACAGCTAGATTGCTGCAGGGCTGACTACCGTGAATGGTGACCTGCGGAACTGTTGTGTGCTCACAGTCCATGCCTCCCAGCACCTCCGAGGTCTGAAACCAAAGACACACAAACATGAGATGCAAGTCCCCTTTTCAACAAACTTAGAGCTCTGCATTCCTTTCACAGGTCTCCCTTCCAGCATCCCTTAGGGGCCTCCGAGCCCTGCCCCTTGTCTACGCAGGGATTAGCGATCCCTGATTTCAGTCATCAGTGGCTAGTAATCAGAGTAGCTGCACCAGTGCAAACCCGTAGCATAGAGAAGGAAAACCATGATTTGCCACAACTGAACTTGGCCATGCAAATCACAGCTTTCCTTGTCAACATTAGGGCTTTTCACCACTGCTGCTGCATTGATTGCTGGCCACTGTGCTCAGCGTAGACATGGCCCCCATTCTCCCTCCACAAATGTTGAGGTCTGTGGTAATTTTTAAAAAAACGTTGAATGACTGAATGACATACCCCCCCTCCCCCATGTCCGTCATGAAGTACGGTTATTTTGTCAAGTGTCCATCGTGCAGAATGGTGGCGCCGACCCCTACAAGAAAACCAAGAGTTCCCTTAACCCACAGCAGCCTCCTATCCCTACCCCTCTGTTGTCTGGTCGGTGCCTGCTATAGCGTGGTAGGTTCCCCCTACAGTAGGGTGACCAGATGTCCCATTTTTATAGGGACAGTCCTGTTTTTAGGGACTTTTTCTTACATAGGCACCTATTACTCCCAATCCCCGTCCTGTTTTTTCACAGTTGCTATCTGGTCACCCTAACCTACCATGACTTTTCCAAAAGCTTCAGCAGCTTTCTAGGGAAAATCCCATTTAGCATCGTTCTCTAGGAAGAGTCTAACACAGGCTGGAAGCTCAGTGCAGAGAACGCAAGCATGGGGGAGACTTCCCTTGTGTTGAAGAGCTAACAGCCACCAGCTGAAAGGGCTGGCTCTGGTTTGTCTGGCCAGGAGCAGCCGGGCTCCCGAACAGGCTGCCTGGCGTGTTTCACATGAGTGGGGACAGCCTGGGGTCAGGCCGGCAAGGAAGGAGCGCAGTGGCACTCAGGGAAGGACTGAGGGATCAGAGGCATGCTGCTTGCCTGCTCTCCGGCTTCAGGGGCATGGCAGGGCTGCTGCCGCAGGCACCGCTGAGCAGCAGGGCAGGGGGTTGCCAGGCTCCCAGCTGGCACGTATGGGGGGCACTGCGCCTCCCGCGCCTCGCCTTCCCATGGCTGGACCCTGCCCGCTCCAGCCCCGCAGGCTGCCGGGCTTGGCCGGCCCAGGCTCACCTCCCTCGGTGCTGCCGCGCCCCGCTGGCTCTCCGCGGGCCCGGAGACATGCGCGCCGCAGCCGCCGCTGCTCTCCCGGCCGGTGCGCACAGGGGCCTCCCCTTGCCGAGGACCCCAGCGCACAGCCCGTGCGCGCCCACACACACACACACACACACACACTTTCCACAGGCAGCTGTCCGCCCTGGCTGCCTGTGCCGCGGCGGGGAGACGCGGCGAGGCAGAGCCGGGCTGGCAGGGCGAGCCCGGCTAGGTGTGTATTTTTAGAGCCCCCCTCCCACCCAGGGCCACCTAGAGCTTGTTGATCCACACGCAGGCAGCAACCGGGCCGGATCGGGGAGGGCTGAGCCGCCAGCCTTATCTTTGAACTCCATTCGTTTAACACGTGCTGAAGGCACCTGCCCTGGACACACTAGGCTAGTAACACGAGTTAGCCAACACCTTCCAACTCATAGGGTATGGCTACCCTGTACGCAGAGGGGTGACTGCAGCACCCATGCTAGCTGTGAGGGCGCTAGGGTAGGTACAAATAGCAGGGAAGCTGCAGCAGCAGGGACTTCAGCACAGGCTAGCTGCCTGGCTGAGTACCCAAGGTGCCGGGGTACAGGGGTAGGCTGGTACAGCCACCCTCCTGCTGCAGCATCACTGCTATTGCTACCCACGCTCAGGGCTGAAAGTGAGCCGATACGGGCCTCCCCCATTGGCGGCTGTACGGGCAGGGTCGCCGACGGGGGGCAGAAGGGGCAGCAACGTTAAAGCACTACCAGAGGGTCCTTTGCCATGGCAGCGCTTTAACGTCGTTGCCCCGGCTGCCAATTTGGGGGCGGAGCAGCTGCCCCAGGGCTCCGGCTGCTGCTACCGCGGCAGTGGCCAGAGACCCAGGCCATTTAAGTCAGTGCTGGAGCCCCAAGCAGTGCGGGCCAGGTGGCCTGGAAGGGCTGGCTGGGGCACGCTCACCCCCAGCCCCGCCCCTTCTACTTCCCTGAGGCCAGAATTTCACATTAAGTCTGTACAGGGGTCCATTGGCAGACCAGCATGGGGAAAGTCATCTACTCGGTGATCCTACCAGGTCATTTTAGACCGCATATTAAGGAGGAATGCTCTTCTAGCAAACATCTACCCAACATAGTTGTGTTATTAGCAGTGGCTATTGATTTAGTTCACTTCTGGCCAGTCCAAATCTGAATTAACCATGGTGCCAGTCGATCCTTTAACAATGCACTGAGGTCAAACACAGGTGGTGTGGCAAATTACTGTTTTTTATTTTATCCAGTGGCCTCTTTGTTCCCCCTATTACATGATATATGTTTTCTCCTTTTAGGAAATCCTTACTCCAATTCAGGAAGTCATCCCTACTCAGGAAAACTTAAGCACCTGCTTAAGTGTTTTCCTTAATTGGGGCCTTAGTCTGAATGGGGAAAAGGGTGCTGCTTTCACATTCTCATATAAAAAAGTATCTACCAGAGTCCTTAACTATAGCGTGCATACAGGCATCACATGAAGGGTTCTGCACAGAGAGTTTATGAGTCACGCTGTTGGGATGGAAGGAAATGGCGGGTAGAGGGGAAGGTCATCTGTGTTTGAGAAGACAGATGAGTTTCCAAAGGCAGGAAGGTACAGTGAGACCCCAAAAAAACCCTGAAAAGGGAGAGGATTCCTGCATTGTGCTCTAGTCTAAAGGGCAGAAGTAGGCTAGGAAGAAAAGGGTGCCAGGAACAGGTTACTTGCTATTATGTCATCTTGAAGTTGAATGGAAATGCACACTAAGTTGTGACATTTTGGGTTGTCATGTCTAGCACTGAACGGCAGGTGGCATCATCACCCTTCCAGTAAGCAGAAATTATACCAGGCAGTGGCACAGAGAGGAGACCCTGAAGGGAGAATCATCCCAGGCAGTGAGGAGACCTGTGTGTCTGTCTTCCACACTGGATTAAGCTCTCACCGGCAATCAATGCACTTGAAAAAAAGCAGACAAACCAAAGTGTCTCTGGCAATGGGGGGGAGGGCGCGGCAGTAATTTTGCTCCTTTATTCCCATCATTCTGGGACTCAGTGCAAAGCCCCCACCCCAGGTAATCGCACGCATACCCTTGGAAACACCCAGCTAAGGGTAAGAGATGTCCCGTCTCCAGATCCCCTAAACCTCCTCATGGCATCTGCAGAACAGCCCCTGGGTAGCATGGCCTTTGCAACAGACATTCGGTAATTGGCCCAGCTGAGCGGGGATTTGATATAACCTGCCCTGTCACTGAAGGGGTAGCACATGGCTCTGAATACAGGCCAAGGGCCAGATCCTCAGCTGGTGGATATTGGCTCAGCTCTGTGGAAATCAGAGGAGCTAGGCTGATTTACACCAGTTGAGGAGCTGGCCCTGAGTTTCTAAGGCCCTTTTACACATTGACTTTTAGCCACCTTTGTTATTAGTGACATAATTGGCTCTGAACATTTGGCCACCTAAGGTTTTTCTGAACCCTTTCCCAGCACAATGTAAGTGATGGCAGGGTATCAGCACAGCCATCTCCACACACTCACTGCTGCAGAAGATGGAGGGGTAAAAGTCATGAAAGGCTAAACTGTGTTGTTGCTGCCAGAGCGGGAACAGCCTGCAATCCAGTGATTGTGCTTCCCCCAAGCTCCATGGCCTGCGCTGGGGGCATGAGCAGAGGACTCAGACCCTGGCCACTTCCCTTTGGGGTGATGTGTCCCTCTGCATTCCGCCCAGCACTGGGATACAGTTGTCCCAAACCCTTTGTGGGTGGGAAGAGAGCAGGCTCTTTTCCCTCTTCCCCGTGTGACCCCAGCTGTGCAGTGTGACCCAGAGGAGAACTCCAGTTGATAGCCAAGCCCTGCATCTCCTTATTTAACGGGCACATCTGGGTGGATGGATAGGGATTCCAGTGTATCAGCCCATTTTTACAGGTGAAGAAACTGAGTCAGAAGGAGGGTGAGTGACTTGCCTAAATCCACCAAGAGAACGAGTATGAAAAGCAAACTTGGGGCTCCTAGCTCCCAGTTCTCAGACCTCTATGTCACACCTCTCCTCTCCCAGGAGCGTGGTTTGGGTGAGTCTGAAAGATGCATGTAGGGCAATCAGAGCTCTGGATTGGTGACTGCATGTGTAAGGTGCATGTGTGCTCACTGCCACTTGGCTGTCTTTGCATTGCCCAGAAGAACTGTGCTTCACCTACTTGTCTGATAGAACATGGGCCAAAATTGTGTCCCCTCCCCCTCAGCTCCATTGTGTCCTTCATCAGGCTGGGCTGCTAAGCTCAGGACAACAGAGAAGAAAAGGACACTACCCCAGCAAGCTCTGCTGCCTGTTCTCAGCTGGCTTCCTGGGAGTGGCTGGGTAGCAGGGGGCGTGGCTGAGAATTTCTGCTGACTCCCTGCCCCACACGCACCTGTCCCTGGCAGCAGACCCTGGTGTTGCTCCTTCCCAGCAGAGGTAAGACTCCCCCTGTAAAAGCACTAGATGTGCTCCACTCCAAGTGGCAAATTCATCCCTGCCCAGACACCAGGGATGCACCTGATATGGGGCTGGTTCAGCCTCTGCTGCAGGGTAGGCCAGGCTCGAGGGCTGCCCTAAGTTGCTCCCCTGCTGCAATGGCTCCTGTGGGGCTTTGCAGGAGTGTAGGACTGCCAGGGTGCAGGTCTTCATTGGCTACACCCCAGCTACCCCTGCTTTACCCTTGCCTTGACCCAAAACACCTCCTGCCCCAGAGATAGTGCAGGTGCAGCTTTGTGCTCTGCACCCAGGTTATTTCCTGGTGGAGTCTGTCTTACAACCTTTGGCACTGGCCTAGTTGGCAGAAGGGGGCATAGTGCAGTGATTAATGGGAGGTCCTAGCTTGCCAGCAAAACACAGGGGACAGCTGAGGTCGGCAGACAGGAAGCTCTGACAACAGATGGAGTTCATCGTTTTCACTTGTATGGGCTTTTCTTACAACCTGTGTTCCTGTGATGCAGCACTCCTGCCACCAGCAGTGTGCAGTAGTCATGAGATAGCACAAGGTCTCTGGGGGACAGAGGCAGGGCCGTTCCTACTCATACACAAAGTACGCAGCTGCGTAGGGCACCAGGAAAGTCCCCTATGCAACTGCATGCTGCTCCACCTCCTGCCATGCCTCTTCCCCATGGTCCTGCCCCTGCTCCACCCCAGCCCTGCCCCCACTCCCCCAAGGACTGCGGGCAGGGCTGGGCCTGCACTCATAGGTGGTGGGAAGCGAGGCGACCTGGCTCCAGTTGCACTGCTGGTGAGTGCTGGAGGGCGGTTCCCCCCTGCCCCCTTAGCCAGCCCTCCCGCCCGCCCGTCTGCAGAGGTTTGGGGCCCCACACATTCCCCCAACGAGGGGGCTGTGTAGGGCCCCAGAATAGCTAGGGACAGAGGCCATGGCAGGTCTGATCTCTGCAGTATATCTCCTCATTGGGGCAATAGAGAGAGACAGCTAATGCACTCGCAGCAGCAGCAGGCCTGGAGGTGGCAGCTCGGGAAAGGGCAAGGGGGAGATGTCTGATGTAAGCAATGAGGAGAAAATACCTCTGGAATTTGATCAACATGTTTGCGTTCCCATGGTCAGTGCTGGAGCAAGTCTCCGGCCTGGGGCTGGGGGTGCTGTGTTGTTGAAGATGCTGGCTTTTGGATGCTGATGCTTTGAGCATTGGAGCCATTGAAGAGCCCATTGCGCTTTTCATCAGAGGCATTGACCCCAGTGCCTGGCTGGACTGCAAGTCGGGTAATTACATTCTGCATCAAGGCAATTCCCCCTGCAGGCTCAACTGGATGCTGCATTTTCCTTGTATTATTTGCCCACTGCTGTATGTAGTGTTACCGTGTGGTGTTAAATCGCTGCCTTGTTCTATCCCAGAGGAGGATGCATTTCAGTGCTGAGTGAAGTGATTGCTATGTTTGCAAAGATTTGGATCCTTCGTGGGGAAAGGTACTAAATCAATGTGAGATTAAAATAAGAGTGGCCTCTGATGCCATTCGGTTACTTCTAACGTCCTTCACCAGGAGGTCTGGTGCTGTGTTGTCTCAGAAAGGAGAGGCCCATTCTGCTTGACGTGGGAATTAAGTGACTGTACCCTGGAGAGGTGCTGTGGGAGCTCCTGCCCATGAGCCTCTGGGTGAGCAGGGGAGGCTGCTATGAGCCTAGTGTCGCATTGTTTTGGAGGCAGGGAACTGGCCTCCTCCCGCCCTGCCCTGACTTCTCCCAGTTGCTCCAGCTGCCACTGCTGGTTCCCAGGGGGATATGTAGTCTTAAGAATCTCCCCCTAGAGAGGTGCTGAGGGTTGGGAAGGCGGATTTCATATCCCTGTTGTTTTTATTTGCTCTGCTGTTTTGCCTAAGAACTCCATGGCATGGGCCAGGACCCCGCTGTGCTAGGTGGTGTACAAACACAGGACAAAAGGCAGTCCATGCCCTGAAGAGCTAGAGAAGCAGATGGCAGGTAATTATCTGACACAATGTAATAAAATCAAAAGCAGAGTAATAGTGTGAAAACCCTTCAAGGGCTTTCATAAAAGATAATGCTGGAGACAGAGAGAGACAAAAACCCTGTCCACAAGCCCTAGCGGGAGAGGGTTGGGAAGGGAGGAGGAAGAAAATACTCCCTCAAAAAAAATCTCCTGTCTTTTGAGTCGCTCTTGAGATCCAGCCTGATCCTTCTTGGCATATTCTTGTAGACCATCCACCTCAAATTCCTGGCAGGTTGAATAGCAAAGAGGAAAAACAAGCTAAAAGTATTGCTTGCTCATGGTGGCCATTATATCTGTGCCAGATAAGGAATGCGCAATCATTACAGTCAGACTGAGGGAATCACTGACATTTCAGGATCAGACAAATATCTTTCGGATGTGGCCCACGATGTAGCCCTACAAAGAGACCCTCAGCTGATGTAATGTGGTGTCATTCCATATTTCCACTGAAGTCGATAGCCCAGTAATGCTTATCTGTTAAGGTGGATTTTATTGAATTGGGAATGGATTTTGCTGTCTGTAACCAATTCAGTAAAATCTACTTTTAGCTACTTCAAGCTGAAACGAGTTGTAGATAGCTTGGCAGGACAAAAGATGTATTTTCTCTCATGTTGATGGCACCAGACAGTTTGTTGCATTCCATGCTAGTATGGCTCCACAGCTGAGGGCTAATGATACAGGCAGGGTGGGGGTGATCCTTGAAGATCTTACAAAACATTATATGCGCGTGAAATTCTGCCTTCTTACGAGTCCAGTCCGGCATGTCCTTTGGGTGCGGAATTCCCAGTGAAGTTGATGGAGGAGTTCTGCACATGGTAGGCCTGCAGATTTGAGCCCTTAACGGCTGGTCTCTGCTTTCTTGTTCAGTATCAGAGCTCATTATATGCACGTAATTGTCACTGTTTTTCCTTGTTATTTGTATTACAGTAACACCAAGATGGGCCGACTACATAGTCAGCACCTGCCTCAAAGAGCTTATATTCTAAACAGACAAGGAAAGAAAGGAAATATTGTGATCCTCATTTTACAGATGGAGAGGCTGAGGTGCAGAGAGATTAATGACTTGCCCAGGGTTACCAAGGAAATCTGCGGAAATGAATCCAGGTCCGTTGAGCCACAGTCCAGTGCCTTAGCCACAAGACCATCCTTCCACTGGAAGTCACATTACTGTTAGGATTTTGCTAATTATGCTCTCGGCCTTTCTTCTTCTGTGATAGCCTTGGATTTGGCTGCACAGGTCACAGTTCCCCTTAGTTCTTCTTTTCTACTTTCTGCCAGTCCTGAGGCCCTTCCTTTGTTTTCATTCTGTCCTCACTTAAGCAGAAACCTTTTGAAGTCAAAGGGAGTAGTGCATGAGTACAGAATTTAAGATTTGGCCCAGTGACTAGAACTGGGACTTTCTGGAATTGAATGTGTCTGCGAAATGCTTCTGTCCTGTGGTTATTTGGCTCCCTTCTCAGTATTTGTGGTAAGGATTTATGCAATTTTAGTGACGTGTGTAATAACGATCTAATCATCATGACCAGGGCAGTGTCTCCATTTCACACCCAATCCCCTTGTCTCCGGGGTCATTTTCTTAACTATCACTTCCGTGTCTAGAGCTCTGATGCTCTCCAAGTCAAACACACGTCACTTCACGCAGCATCCTGGACAGCACCTCCCTGTGCTGCTCTCTCCTGCTTCTTGTTCCCATTCTCGCAAGGGTGGCACCTTCTCTGGCTTGCCCAGCTGAGAATGGGGAGGGGGAAAGGCTGTAGGGTGAAGGGATATTTTTGGACTGAAGTTGTAAAGTGCCCCCTTGTTCAGGCTTTTCCTCGCTCCAGCACTTACTGTCCCCTCATGCTCCCGACTACCATCTGCCCCACTGTGCCTCCGCCCCCTCTCACAGGGACTTGGCCTAAAGATAGTATTTATAATACAGTGTTTGATGCAGGGTGGTGGTGTTAACAGCACAGTGACAGAGGAGGGAGAAGAGACTATAGTAAACTCCTATTTTCCTAAGTTAACAATAACTTCACAGGCCTGGTGAGGGGGCCTCAGGGGCAGTTGAGGCAGTCATGTTACTACCCACCACCCCTTCTCGAACAGCGGTTGCTATAAGAACTGCAATTAGCAGCCATTTGTTATTAACCAAGAGAAAGGTGCGTTCCTGGCCGTGTCGCAAAGAATTGGCTGGGAATCTTGGGCTAGATCTGGATTTCTGGCCAGGTTTCAATGGATTGAAAGGCAGCCAGCCCTGCCTCGAACTGTAATGGTGTGTTTCTTTCCAGATCTTACTCTCTAGAGGGAGCAGCAGGGGGCACTGTCTGCTCACAGATCCTGGAACTCTCCAGCTGACTTCAGCATTAGAGGTAGCAAAGTACTGGGGAGAGACAAGTCGATAATAGAAGGTGCCCTCTGGAGCTTGTTTGTGTGACTGAATTAACTGGCCTCCCCTGACCTCCTGCCAGACCTCCCCCCTCAGGTTTTCAGGGTTGCACCTTTATGGGAAGGCTATTTTTGAAAACTGTTCCGCCCCTCTCTCTGCCCCAGGCCCCAAAATAAGAGAATAAGGAAGCACTTTGTGAAATGAATGGCTGGTAAATTTAGATTAAATAAAAGGAAATCCTTCTTCAATCAGCATGTGCTGCCACCCTGATGGAAAGCACCGTCAGGAACAGATCATCCAGGACCAGCACTGAGGCTGCATTGTAGTAGGGCCTGCATGGCTGGTTTTCTGACCTGTAATAACATGGTAGTTATATGGGCTAAGATAGTAAAGGTTAAATTGAGGCCCCCTGATTCAGGCATACGCTGATCGCCGAGGAGTGCGGGGGTGGGGGGAGGGAGTCAGGAAGGAATACCCCACCCTCTCCAATGTGCAGCACTATACAAATGGCTATATTAGTGAGGAGGAGGGGGACCCACACTCTTAAAACAGGCTGGCAAGCTGGTGTTCGAGCGAGGGAGGGGGGCCATGGAGACGCTCTGAGTTGCACTGCAAACTGAGTAAATGCCTTGATTTTTGTTACTGTCCGGGTAATTAGCATATCGGGGAATTCCCCCTAAGCAAAGCATCCTGACTGCAAAATACCGCAGCTCTCAGCATTTCTTCATCCGCTTCGCAGCTGATTCACCCCAGCTGAAGATGTGACCCTTTGTCTAAATAGTAGCCAGTAAAGTTCTGGAGACTAGGGGTTGGAAAGATAAATGGAAACTGGTACCTCTGAATTCCTGGGCCTACTTGCCAGTTTCACTGCAAAGAAGCAACTTCACCATGCACCCATCTGTCCCCAGTCACCATGATCATGGACAATTGCCTCTTGACCTCTGTATCCAATTACTGCAGCATGGTTCACCTCTTAATACATCTGGTCCTTCCTTTTCAGCCTCTTTCAGGGTTGCTTCTCCTCAGCGTTCTTTGGGCTGAGACCCAGAACTTCATTTAATCTAGGTGAGATCCAGAGGCCTGGAAGCACATTCATGAGACAAATGGATGTACTTGCATATTCATGAGATGTGGGTTGCAGGCCAGCTGCATATCCTTGAGCTCTAAGTACCTCAGTTTATATTCATAAACTGCAGAGGGTTAATTTGATGTTGATGGACTGAAATCATTGCAGTGTTTGTGGAATCAGCCTCTTAGTTCCTAGTTACAAGTTCTCAGTCTGCTTTTATAAGATCCAGGATAATTTAACAGGAGATGCCCTGGATCGGCCTATAATGTCCCATTTCTTAGTTTTACCTTGCCTTGCAGCTGGGTACAAAGCATAAGCCAGGGCAACATGCAGGGATTTCAGTTAGAAAGGTCTGGGTATGTTCACTTCCCCATCCCCTTCGTTGTACAGCATTATGGGTCACTCATGGAATTCTGCACTGCTTGGGCAAAAATGAGTCTACAGTTTGTACATAAGGTCAGATGCAGCGTGCGTGGTAACGCAGATCAAGAAAAATGAGCTCCAGGGCACCAAGATGCTGAACACATCCATATAGTGAAAGCAGTTCCCCCAAGAGCAGGCCAGAAGAATTGGAGATGGGTCCTGTGCAGTAAAGAAGCTGACCCACGATTCCCTGATACTGGTGTGAGAACACAAGACCATGCAGTTCAAGAGAGGTTGCCCTTCGTTTCAGTGAGCCAGTCTGATGTTTGTCTGTCTTAAAGTGAAGCCCCTGAATGGCATCCTTTTCAGTGCTGTTGTTTCCAAGCACGCTGCTGCTCTGTCTCTTACAAAGGCAGGAAACGTGGGGTTGCTCAGAGGACAGATAATGGGGTACAGAATGTTTCCTTTCTAGTTCCTTTGCTGGTTCAAATTTCCCCCAGGCTGGTAGTGATTGAAAGTTATTGCCATCGGATGGCTGGTTGGTTGGGCATGTGTTTGGTGGACTGCATTTGTACCCACCTAATAAAAACCCACCACGTTGGGCAGTCTCTACAGAGCGATCTGAAAGGCGGGACTGGAGCTCTCCAGAAGACACGTGAAGCTCTGCTGGGGAAGCCTGTGCTACCCCTGCAGCTTGCGTAAGCACGTGACTTCAGTCCTCCAAGCCACCAAGGCAGCATTTTTCATGAGAACTAAATAACCAGAGAGAAATAAAGGCAGAAAACCTTCACTTCCCTGGGAACCTTGCTGGGCCTGTTTTTGGTTTGCTCCCTGAACCTTGATCAAGAGTGGGCATGGCACAGCCATTCTGCAAACACCATTCAGCTAATAACCTGCCTGGGACTTCTCAGCAGGCCAGGGTTTGCAGGTTTGCCCTTTGATAACAGCAAAGATAAAATTAGAACCCTGCACTCAGTTAGGCTCCCTCTCCTGTTATCATCCTCTTGAAATGTGCTTTGTATCGTGTGCTTATCCCTGCAACAAGGCATTGAGCAGGTACAAACAGCCGTCCTACACACACTCACACTCCTCTCCTCCAACAGCCCTTCTCCTAAGCACCCTCTGTGCTTCATTTCATACACTAGCTCTCCATGCTACAGCTTAACCCCCAGCCCCATATCAAACTCTACCAGAACAGCTGGAAAACAAACAACCAAAGTAAACCCAGGTTAGCAGTGACTGAAACTACCAGCTCCTGGTGGTTTGGTGGCCTCCATTAAATGAATTGGGGGTTTCATGGAAGCCACCAGCTAACTGGCACCCGGGTTGCAGATCCAGCGCTAGGCATAAGCAGACTAAGCAATTGCTTAGGGCCCGAGCAGCTCAAGGGGGCCCCCTATTTGCTTTTCATTATGTGTTGTGGAAAGGGGGGGGATATTCCTGCTTAGGGCCCCCAATGGGCTAGTACTGCCTCTGCTGGGTTGACAGCCTCAGCAGAGAGGGCAGGGCCTGTATGGAAGCTAACCTCCCAAGGTCTCTCCAGCGCAGGGTTGAAGTACACTGATGGGGCAGCGTGGGAGAAGCTTGCACAGCCAATGTCCACACTCTATCAGTGCTGTGAATAAACAGAGCACCTCAGGGCTATTGGTCCCACACCTTTCACTCACCCCAAAAAGGGAGTCAAGAGAGAGACTTTCTGGGTGTTCTGTGACAGCATGTTGGACAGTGCTGGTCATGCTGATGTCTAGATGACATGCCAGATTGCATATGTACGTTCCATCATTGTGCCCGTATAATACACTTGGTAGGTGCGTGTGATCACGTCTCCCTCTAGCCATTGGATATAGCGAGGCTAAGAGCATGCTGCTTTCTAACTGCTAACGCTTACTCCCTTAGCACAGTGGTAAGGACTTGTCAGTGCTTCTCGTACAGCAATGCGGTGTCTGTGTGTGTGTGTATGTAATAAAACACAGCGGGCCAGACCCTCCCAAAGAGCTCAATGGAGCTATGCCAATTGACTCCAGGTGAGGATCTGGCCCAGAGTGGGAAAGGTTTCTGAAGCAAAGCCAGTTAGGAAGAGAAAAGAAGTGCAAGGCCATGAGAGAAGACGAGGCTGTGCATGTGCAAACCAGGAAAGATAAAGGGGAAACGCTAGATGAGACAATCCATTGACTGATGGAAGAAACGAATAACAAAGGATATGGATAGAGAAATTAGTTTCTCTCCAAGGGAGATGGGTGGCAGACTCCATCCACAGGACCAGCATCTGGGACAGAAGAGAAGATCTAAAGTGAATTGTGACCACACCCCCAAAACGTGCTGTATCAGGTAAGATAATGTAAAGATCCTGGGATGAATGGAGTACACCAGATAGCCCAGAAAGATACCAAAGAAGTTCTAGCCCAGCAGCAGGAATCTCCCCTGGCAGAGAGGGGAGGTATCAAAGAAGAAGAGGGAAGGGACGGAAGAAGAAAAGCATCATTGCCAGAATGATGTTTAAAAAGGCAATGCAGGTGAAAAGAGAATGTAAGTGCAAAGGTGCTGTGTGTGTTGGGGAAGGGGAGATTGTGGAACGTTCAGTGACTAAGGGTGTGTCTACACTCTAATCAGAGGTGTGATTGCAGAATGCGTAGATGTACCTGAGCTAGCCTCAGTCTAGCTATAGTGCAGTAAAGCTGTGGCCACACAGACTTCACTGTGGTCTAGCTGCCCAAGTAACTACCCACAGTCCCGTGTAGGCTTATGCAGTTCGTGCTGAAACTTGTGTTACTGCCACCTCCCTAATCCAGGACCCAAGATAGATAGATTAAAGCTATCTCTAGTACATCTGTATGTGCTTCGTTCACATACCCTGATTGCAATGTAGATATACCCCAGAAAAGAACGAAGCTAATATGGTTCTTAACCAGCAAATATATTGGGTCAAACCCTGCTCTTGTTCACACTGGTGTAAATCTGGAGTATCTCCCTTTGAATTGGGCCTGTTGCCTAGTATTAGTGAATATTGCCACCAGCTAGTTTACTGGACTGCAGCTGGCTGGCCTCCAAGCCAACTCCTGCCAGTTTATTATCTTCCTGAGTGATATCATCACAGCCAATGTAAAACATGCTGGAAAACGCTTGGTTGTCCTGATCCCCAGTTTCAATTACTTCCAAATGGACTCACAGAGGGGATCAATATGGGGAAGCAGGTATCAACACAAGCCCTACCAGAATAACAGACACCACATCAACTTCCTGCCATGTAAGCTGTATAGTTCCCTCAGTACAAACTCTCCCCTTGGCTTCAATGAAGCTAGTTTCATAAATCCTTTCCTTGTGCAATGCCATTGGACTGTGAGGTTTAAACTGGATGGCAGTGGAGGTGTTTTCTGTCAAAGGTCCTTGACTCTGAAATTTACACACCCGCGGTGGTCTAACAGCACCCATGGTCTGTTGTGATAATTGAGTCTACAGCTTTACCTTCATTGTGAGTTTAAGCAGTGAGTGAAAGTTTATAAGATGTAACAATAACTTATAGCAACAAATGTTGATCGGAAAAGTATGAAAGGGAGACAGAGACTGAGTTAGTCCAAACAAAAAGGCCTCCTGATAAAATTCAAGGACTGTGTTAAGATCATGCCTGGTAAACAGGAAAAGTGTGGAACTAGAAATCAGTGAACCAAAATTGGTGTGTCGGAAACTAGGCCTAATTGGCGGACAAATTAATGAGGGGATGGGCTATTCCACCCACCACTCCCCTTTTGGGGTCCTTAAAGGAAGACTTTGGGGAGAAAAATTAGCACTGGAGTGAGCTTCACCATCATGGCTGCCACCCCAACTGTCTCCTAGGACCCCAGACCTTCCTCATCCTAAGCCTGAGAGATGTCTGAGCAGCCCAGGTCAGCGAGAGGCACCCAGATGACATCAACACCTCTACCTGCTCTGGCCGAATCCCAAACACCACCTCGGATGAAACAGGACTGGACTTCAATCACAGCACCAGCAACAACCGCAGCTCCAGTTTATCTCAGTTAACTTCTCTTTTTCCCCATAGGATGGTTATTGCCATCTTTGTTATCATCTAAGAGACTGTGAGACACGGGGCTTTGCCTTCAAAAACTCTCTTCAGCCCAAGGAAAAGGGAACAAGGCTTGTTGTTAAAATGAAAGCCTCACTTAATACTTTACCTGTCAAAAGCTTTACTGTTTTCCCTTCTTTTCTTTACCTTTAATAAGAAGTTAAAATAATTTGTAAAAGTGTGTTTGCCACGGTGCTAAGCAATATGAGGTCTCTATAGACCAAACCCCAAATGTTGTTTAATGTTGGACAGTGACTGTGCTATGTTAACCCCTTTGGCCCAAATACTCCAAGGAAATTCATACAAAATTTTTGGGTTCCCAATGTGGGACCCAAAGGGTTAAATACATAAGCAGAAGCTGGCACCTTGGCAAACAAGCAATTGTTTCCAAAGTTAGTTTAAAACAAAAGTTTGTTTTAAAATTCTTAAATGTGTTGAGTTTGTTTGAGATAAGCATGCAAAACAAACTGTTAACATTTTTGCTTGAAAAAAGAGAGGGTTAACAATTGTTTTATAGTTATTTAAAAAAAAATCTTGTAAAATGCTTTGGTTTGTTTTTTTCCCCTGGTGTTTTGAGGTGGGTAGTTTCTGTGATTGGTAATTTTTAAGAAAAAGCAATAGTAATAATGAGTCGTTTTAAAATTGTTGAAGATTAAGTGGCTTAAGCAGACTTCTTGAAATAACATCTTGGGTAACTCTCTTCTTAATAAAATGCCAGCTTTATTCTGGCCTGCTATTTGCATTCACTGTGAATTAAATCTCAAACCACCGGAACCAAGGGTTCTTGCAGCACCAAACAGTTTGTGGGTTTTTTGGTGATTGTTTTGGTTTTGCAATGTTTTTTCCTTGTTGTTTTTGTGCTTTAGCAGAGGTTTTTCCCCCTCCCACTTTTGTTTTTTTTTATGTGGATGATTTCTGTTATTGTTCTCTGCAAATGAGACAGCAGCACAGTGCTAGTGTTGTAGCTCAGATCCCCAGAATGGGCTAAGTTTAGGGTGACCAGATGTCCCGATTTATAGGGACAATCCCAATTTTTGGGTCTTTGTCTTATATTGGGTCCTATTACCCCCCACCCTCTGTCCTGATTTTTCACATTTGCTGTCTGGTCAACCTAGCTGAGTTGCCAGGATGGCCATGTTGTCCTCACAAAGGGTGGTGGTAAAACGCATGCGCAAGGTCTATCATAGACTAAAAATGTCTGAATTTTTACCAGCGTTGCTCATGGATGCAAAAGTGGTTCCAAAAGAACATCGTTTTGTTGCTTCTTTTTAAAGGAGGCGACACACTTGGTTAAAAATGCCCTCAGAGCTAAAGTTTTTCTCCAAGTGAGCAATCTTAACCTCTAATGGATAAAATCTTCCTGGGTTGTGTAAATGTACAGCCTTTACTGTGTAAACAGCGACGGGCGGGGGGAGGAGCTCTTTCCATTGTTACCCACCCTGGGAATACAGCCAAAAAGTGAGAAGAGCTGGTTTGTTCTTAAATGTCTTACAAACATCTGACAGCAACGGTTCTAAATTTTGTTTTCATTACAAATGAAATGAGTTATAAGTTCTTAAACGTTTCAGATGTTAACAAAGCGTACCTGTAATCTTTGCAATATTTGATCAAGTAAGATTTGCAAATCCTGAACTTGGGATAAGGAATTTGCTAACATTAAAATATATCCAAGGACCTTTTTTCTTTGCCTTTTTTGAAATGCTTAAACTAAAATAAGGTGTTTCTTTGTAATTGTGATTTTAAGAACAGATGTCTGATCCTAGGTGGAATTGGTTCATAAAAGAGAGGGATTATGTTGTGATAATTGGGCCTACACACTTACCCTAGGTGTGAGTTTAACTGTAAGAAGTTAATAAAAGTTTATAAGATGTAACAATAACTTATAATGACAAATGTTGATAGGAAAAGACATGAAAGGGAGACAGAGACTAAATTAATCCAAACAAAAAAGGTCTCCTCAGATAACTCAAGGACTGTGTTAAAATCACTCCTGGTAAACAAGAGAAGTGTGGAACTAGAAATCAGTGAACCAACAACAGCTCCAGCCGGAGGTGCGGGAACTCAGGTTTCTGAGGGTGCAGAAGCACCCCCTGGCTTGAAGTGGTTTCTATCATATGCAGTTTTGTTCACTGATTCTCAGCACCCCCACTATAAAACCTGTTCCAACACCACTGTCTGCAGCTCATCTCAGCTATCTTCTTCTCTTTTCCCAGAAAGGACAGTTATCACATGTTTGAGACTGTCAGACAAGGGGGCTTTTCCTTCTAAAAACTCTCTCCAGCTCCAGGGAAAAGGAACAAGGGATGTTGTTAAAATGAAAGCCTGCCTTAGCAATTTACATTTCAAATGCCTTCAGTGTTTTTCCTTCTTTTATTTATCTTTAGTAAAAGGTTAAAGATGTTTAATGGTGTGTGTGCCATGATGGTGAAGTCTCTGTAGACCATATCTGAATGTTATCTAACACTGTTTAATGTTGGTCAGTAACTGGGTTATGCTAACACCTTTGGCCCATATATTCCGTCTAAATTAATACAACATGCTCCAGTCCTGTAAGGAGCACCATGCATTCATATAGCTCCTTGCTGGATCAGGGTCCAAGTGTGCTGGCTGCCAGGCCATGCTGCTGGACCAAGCTTTTTCCAGAGGCTTTTCCTGAAATAGAGAGAGGGGCAAGATTGGTTAACATGGCTGTTGGGCTGATAATGACTTTCATATGTTGATTTTAAATGGATCATTACACTGGCCTTGAGGTTTGGAGAGATGCATTTCAAAAACCAGAAATCAATGCACTTGAAATATTCTGTATCATTTTGCTTGCTATTCACCCACTGAGGGCAAGATTAAAAGAAAGATGCAAAAGAATTGGAAGTCAGCCTTTAAAAACTATTCTTAAAAAGTTAATAAACCTCATGACCTAGTACTTTGTTTAAAATTAAACTCATTAATTTTAACAAAACATCAGTTTTTTAGATATTAATGTATGAATGATTGGGTAAACAACTCTTGAGCTTCTAAGGAATGCATATCAGACTGTCCTGCGAGGGAATACTTTGTACTTGCACGGTCACCTTCCAAGAATTTTTGTGCTTTATAAAAAAAATAAACAAAACTGCTCTGCCTTGTAAGATCGTTGTGAGGGATATATACGGAGCACTTCATCCAGCACTGAAATGCAGTCAGCTCTGGAGCAGAACTCAGCAACGCTATAATAGTGGATAATTACAGTACATGGCAGATTATAGTAAAATATGAAATACACATGAAAGGTAAAGAAGAAACATGGGGAGGGAGAGGAAAGCAGCTAGTCAAGACATTAAAAACCTTTGCTTTCACTATGGTTTAGCACACAGCTCCCCCCTACCCACGCATGTGATGTTGCCTGTGCTCATATTTAGCTTGTACTCACACTGCACTAGATTGCTAAGAACTGAGAAAGGATTTGCAAGTCCAAGGCCTTTTAAAATCAGTCAATAAAATAACCAGCGGTGGGGGTTAAAGGGACCTCTCTCTGTGTCTCTATTTTTCCTCCCCAGCTTTCACTCCCCATCACTCATTGTATATGATTCCTTGTTCTTGCTTCTGCCACATGGGTCATCAAAATAACTGCTTCCATTTAGGCAGGCAGGCCCTTCTCTCTGCATCTTTCTGTGAGCTAATGGCACCATTGCACGGCTCCAACCCCCCCACCCTCCAAAGCTGGCAATCTGCCAATCCATGCTCCGTGCTCTAGCAAAGAGGTTTGTGAGTTTCTGGCCCCCTCCTCTATCCTCTGAAGAGGACACCAAATTTCTGGGTGACTCCTGATCAAGAGAAAGGGAAGCCAACTTTCTGGCTCCCTCTGCCTTCATGAAGAGACCTCTCCAGTTTCCAGTCAATCCTTCGGAGGTTCCCTCCTCCCACTCTGCTTCAACAATAGGGCCCTTAAGTATAACCTGAGGTGAAAACCATGCCCTGGAGCAACTTAAATGTGCTTTCATGATCTGAACCTCTCCAGCCATTCTGGCTTTATTATTTGTGTTAATACTACACTTGCATCTATAGGCCCCAGGTGACATCTGGGCCCCTTTGTGCTAGGCAGTGTAGACACATGGTTAGAAACAGTCCCCATCCTGTAGAGCTTGTGGCCTAAATAGACAAGACGCATGGGGAAATAATGGTACAGAGAAGTTAAGTGACATGTCTAGGATCACACAGAAGGTCACAACCCAGGCCAGAACCTTGGTCTCCTAAGTTCTAAGCCATCACTTTGCCCTCTGGGCCACACTGTATTACAGGTCTGCAAATGCTGTTACACTGCTAGCCCTGAACTAGTCCCCAGATAGAGAGACAACAGCAACAAGCTGAATGTGGGGCCTGGAACTGACCAGAGTGAATGACCCAGCCTTGCCATCCTCCCTGGAGCAAAGGGAACCAGTGCATAATTCCTCCCCCCAAGTTTTGTTTCCACAGGTATTGGGCCAACTGGGTTTAGAACAACAAGCCGAGGAGGGCGAGGGAAAGAAAACCTTGCATCTCCCTGTCTCCTGCGTGCCCTAGTCCATAGGAACTCTGCTGGCATTGCCTAGATGGGTGGCTGCCACTGCCATCCAGAATAGGATGGCTTTAGAAACCCTGTACTATTTTTCTCTTAGATAGCAGCCAGTGTTGGCTACTTGATATCAGGAAAGGCTGTGATGAGCCTCGTATATGTGATGATGGATTTTTCGTGTTTGCCTAGTGATGGCTGGGCATGGTAGCCTCAGCAAAGCCCTGGTGTTTTTGGCAAGCGGTCTTTATCTTCCACTCTACAGTTCTGAACAAATGGCAAAGCAATGAACATCTCTAATGGAGCAGGCACAGCAGCTGCTTTGTTTCAGCAGTAATGAGTGCATTCAATAGAACCACACTTTAAACCAAAACCAGCATTTGGAATAGAATAAGAGCTTTTAGAGCAGGGCCAGTCTTTGTTTGGCTTTTTGCCATCCATAATGCCTCTCCCTCCACGTTTATTTTCTTTTAATCCAGTGAGATATAAGGGCCAGAAATGGAAATTGTTCCCCCACCTCTTTTCCTTATCCTAATTTCAAACTGTGGGCCAAGCTTTCCAATAGTAACCAGTTGTAGTCAAGCAGTCATCAAGGGGTTAACTGGGCTGCTCAGCGTATTATGGGTTGGACCCACTCTCCACCTCTCCCTAACTTCCTGTTTAGTTAGTGGGCCCTCCCCCCCACTTTCTGTTTGCCCACAGCTGAAGCAGCAGCTTGTTCCCAACCTGCAGAACTGTAAGTAACGTGTATTCCTTGGGCACCCAGCGCTCCCTTTACACAGCTGGTGATGAGGATAAACGTAAGAATGGGCGACTGAGGAGTTTACTGCAGAAAATGAGGCTTGTCAGCAGTACATGGGAAAACTAGGCCACTGTTTTCTTGCAAATGAGATTATAGAGCAATTTTCCTGAGCATCTGTGGCAGTAAAACCTACCCCCTCTCAAGGAGTTGGGTACAGCCAAGGAAATCAGAAGATACACATTTAGAAGGCCTGCAAAAGGCCTTAACAGAACACTGCATGCCAAACGCCAACCACGTTGGGACATTGCAGAGCAGAACGAGAGGGGCAAAGGAAGCGTAGCCACGTGTGTGGCAGAGTGAAAAGGATGAAAGGACTGTGGTGCGCGCAGAAATGTCCTAGAGGATGTGCCAGGTGCCACATTGGTTTCTGGTAGTCACAATGAGAGAATTCAAAGGCAGTTGCTGGCAAAGGGGAACTTAACGTGGCTCAAAGCAGTAGAATTAGCAACAGCAATGGAAGCAACGGTAGAAAAACTTACCAGCCTTGCTCTTCGAGCGCAGAGCCCAGCAACCTGGCTCATGCCGCCAAATGCAAAGCCAGTGGCAAGGGAGTGGGACTCCTGAGGGGTGTTTGCGGCTGCTGAGGAGGAGTTCATTGTGCATCAATGCCTCAGGGTGGGAAACGGAGCTAGAAAATGCAAAGAGCATCTCAAGCCGGGAGCGTGACCTGCCCCCCAGAAAAAAAATTAAAAAAGGAAAAGGAAGACAGCAGAGGGCCTTTTCCCTTGAGGGGAAGAAAGATACAGAGGAGGAAGCACAGTATATGCTGTCTGAGGGGACCTTACGAAGTAACGGTGGAGTTAAACAGTCATTACAAATGTAAATAGATTCAGGGGCTTCAACTACCATGATCAAGCTACCAAACCAGTAATAGGGGATACTTCCATAGGTGGGCACCCAGCTGGAGATGCACCAAACAGAAAGTGCTAAGTACTCGACCCCAGATCCTCAAAGGTATTTAGGTGCCCAGTTCCTGCTGAGATCAATGGGAGTTAGGTGCCCATACGTCTTTAAATGGACTTCTCCCCCTGAAAATCAGGCCCCTTTAAGGTGTCAGGTCGGGCTCCCAAAGTCACTTTTGAACATCTTGGCCGTAGTCCATGACCTTCCCTCAAAGCAGTGGCGTAAAGGATGTAACCTCTTCTGCCTGTGTAATACTCAGTGCCTGTCTCCAATCCCACCAGCCCAGTACTGCTGAGCAAGCAGGGCTTGAAAGCTCCATTCACAAATGTTGTGGAATAAGCCAGACATTTACACAAATTATAAGCTTGCTTGCGCTTCCTCTCCCCCCACCCCAGTTGACTTTCTAGCCCTTAACGGTTGCAAAGATACACCCAAGAACAGAACTCCAGCCCAGGATTTGGCCCCAGTGGAATGAGTTAGTTTAGAAATAAATCTCCCAGCTGGTTTGCTAGCACAACCCATTGTATTCAAGGTGTCTGTTCTGAGTTAGATGCTAGAAGCTCAGTGACTTTACTGGTAAATGTGGCTGTCATATATGATGGCCTTGTTCCTGTGCTTGCTAGTGCACACAAGGCACTTGCAGGTGACCATCAGTGCCGGAACCACCGTGCTGTCTATACCTGCTCTGAGCGGGGTTAGGTAACACGTTGGTTAACACATCAGCTGCTGATAGGCAGTAGCACTCTCCCCATTTCTTTCACTAGCCCAAAAGCTATTCTAGACCCAGGGTCCAAGTTCTGGTGTGGAGCTTGAACTGCCAAATACGTGTCCCAGAGGCCAAAGTGTTACCAATGAGCTGATGACTCATCCTTGCTGGACCTGCTCACTGTAGCTTAAATTGGAAGAACATATTTTTCTTTGAGGAAGCCTATAAATAGGCATGGAAGGATTAGATTTTCATCAGTAGAGATCAGTAAACTTTGATTTCGCCGGAGGCATGCAAACCAAAATATTTTCATTGCTAATGATCAGAATTTACAGATAGACAAAGTAAGAAAAATGCTATTTGAAAACTTATTAGAATTTGGCTTCAGGATATTGACTCTGTATATGTTGACATACATATGGCTTTTAACTGTTATAAAGCCTTGACTTTTTTGAATCTCAGTATCTACGGTCATGAAATAATTATGGCCTGACCTCCTCCACAACTTCCCACAACTGTGAAAATTTAAATAGATACAATTTTTAAAAGATTACAGATAAACTCCCATAGCATCTGTTGAAATTATAAAGAATAAAATAAAAATCTGCCACGCCTGCTTATAAACTCTAGTTGTTCCCCTTGTCCAGCTCAGTGCAAAACCAAACACTACTGAAGTATATGATTATAATTTAGAAATATATGTATGTAAAGTTGAAAGACTCCTTATGTGGTCCATAAGGGGAGACAGTTTGATGCCAGGTAGTTTCATGTTTACATTAACCATAGTCAGCTATAGCTGCGCGGCCTCACTCTTGTCAGATCTTCCAAACAGAGGCAGGCCTGGTCAGTATTTGGATGGAGACCTCCAAGAAAAATAATCCAGGCTGCTGTAGGAGGCAAGTGATGTTGGGGATTGTTTAGGTAGCCCTCTTCCCTCTGATTCAATACTGGATCGATGTCCGGGTGTTGTACTAGAGGGTGCTGTATTGCTGGAAAGGCCAACTTTTGATAAGGTGTGAACTCTCTATCCCGACCATTTGTGATCCTCGAAGATCTGATGGCACTTTTCCCCAGAGGTAGGGTAACCTCAGTGTCATGAATGTTGTACGATTATCTCCTGAAAATCCCCTTGAAATGTCAACTGGATACAATCTTCATCTTGTAGCCTGAGCAGTGGTTGCATTTCTTCAGAGCGGTTAAATTGTGGCTGTGGTCCACCCCCCGGCAGGCAGCATTTCAGTGGTGGATGAAGTGATTCCTATGGGGCAGGAGGAGGGGGAGAGAGAATAAGAGAGAACGTCTGCACAACACAAAAAAACAACCCCGTGGAAGCAAGTCTCAGAGCCTGGGTCAGCTTACTTTGGCTCGTACTACAGGGCTAAAAACAGCATGTAGATGTTTGGGCTCAAGGTGGAGCCCGGATCTGAAACACAGTGAGGGGGGAAGGGTCTCAGAGCTGGCACAGGGGGTCCCTACATCCAGGTCTGACAGGCGGCAGGCATGTTGTTGTTGGAGCCATCGGGGTGGCTCCAGATGGAGTGAACAAGGAGCCTGAATGCTTCTCTGCTTAGAAGAGAGGGTCACACCAGGAGCAGGTCAGGGAAGGCGGCCTGGTCCTTTGTGGGAAGTCTGAATTGGCAGGGGCCCTAGTGTACAGCGTGTCCCTGTTCTGAGAGTATAAACAGTTTTGTAAAACCCTAGCCCCTAACAAGCCCTCAGCTTATCACTCCAGCCCATAAGCCCAGAGCTGACAGGCTCCCTGTTTTCCAGCTGGCATGACATCTAATCTCTTCATTACCCTTTGGGTTTTCCTTCTGATCTCTTTTTTGATGACCCTTCTGCAGCACTTGCATAACCGGCCATTACTGTCCCCAGCACCTATCCAAGAGGTAATGACAGCTTGACAATGGCCGAGCGAGGTTGCTGTGAGAGAGTGGAGTGCTTTGAGAGGCAGCTCTGTTTGGAACTTGGCTCTGGGTTAAATGGAGGGCAAGCTGGACAAAGGACAAACTTGACACTTTAACGATTTTCCCACAGTGGGAGGCTCACAAAAACCCCAGTGCTGGAGAAGAAAAGGCAAAGATAACCATGGGCCTTGCTTGCCCTTATTAGATAGCTGTTTCCCTGCCAAGCTCAGAGAATAACCTCTCTGTAGGAAGGAAAGGTGGGACCATGGCTTGCTGTGGAGGTGGGTGGGTGGAAGGCAGAGCACATGCAATTATTTTAACGCTCCCTCGCCTGGCATTTAATTTCCTAACATGCTGAAAATTCACATACATAAAGTCTAGGGAACTCAGGCTTGTTTGCGACACAAACCAGCAGAGTTCTGCTGGGAATTACTTGCCAACCAGTGTTTAAAATTTTCACACAGAGGGAGGCATGCAGGAGAAAGAGAGCGCTCAGTTTCAGATGCACGTAAAACCCAGGGCGTTTTCGGAGTGGAGGGCAGTGAGTTCTGAGGATGGGGCCCCCAAGCTCAGCGTCAGGGATTTTGGAAAGGCCACAGTCACGTTATGTTATGGTCACTAGGCTGTGCCAACCGGTTGCCACATGCAAAAAAAGTGCCACTCCACTGCCCATGCATCCTAGCACTCATCAGGGAGCTGAGTTGGAATCACTGTGTGACCGCTGTCCGGGTAAGGTGAAGAACCAACACAGGCCCAGGAAATGTACAAGACTTAAAACTGCAACTGATTCTCTCTCTCTCTCTCTCTCTCTCTCTCACACACACACACACACACACACACACACACACACAGACCATATGTGTGGAGTAAGGTTCTACAGGGGGCATTATGGAAGCCCTCAATGTGCGTGCAGGCCATTCACTATGCCTAGCCCTGGAGGAAAGGGGGCTCTTTCACAGAATTTGTGCATGATTCCCAGTTGTCTCTGTCTGTGCATGGTTATAGATTCTAAGCTAGAAAGGACCATTGTGATCATCTAGTCTGATGATCAGGCCAGAGAACTTTCCCCAAATAATTCCTAGTGCAGATCTTTTAGAAAAACATCCAGTCTTGATTTTAAAATTGCCAGTGATGGAGAATCCACCACGAACCTCGGTAAATTGTTGCCATGGCTAATTGCCCTCACTGTTAAAAATTTTACACCTTATTTCAGTCTGAATTTGTCTAACTTCAACTTCCAACCACTGGATCGTGTTACACCTTCATCTGCCAGATTGAAGGACTCATTATTAAATATTTGTTCCCCTTGTATGTACTTACAGACTGTAATCAAGTCACCCCTTAACCTTCTGTTTCTTAAGCTAAATAGATCGATCTCTTTGAGTCTGTCACTATAAGGCATGTTTTCTACTCCTTTAATCATTCTTGTGGCTCTTCTCTGAACCCTCTCCAATTTATCAACATCCTTCTTGAATTGTGGAACCAGAACTGGACACAGGATTCCACCAGTGCCAAATACAGAGGTAAAACAACCTGTCAGCTCCTACTTGAGATTCCCTTGTTTATGCATCCTAGGATTGCATTAGCCCTTTCAGCCCCAGTGTCACACTGGGAGCTCGTGTTCAGCTGATTATCTGCTATGACCCCCAAATCTTTTTCAGAGTCTCTGCTTCCCCTCATAGAGTCCCCCAACCTATAAGTATGGTCTGCAGTCTTTGTTCCTACATTGTCTACATTTATGGTAAGCCAAATTAAAATGCACATCCAGTTTGCCAAGCGCTCCAGACTGCTCTGTGTCAGGGACCTGTTCTCTTCCTTATTTACCACTCTCCCAATTTCTGTGTCCTCTGCAAACTTTACCACTGGTGATTTTGTGTTTTCTTTCAAGTCATTCATGCAATTCTTAAATAGCAAAGGGCCAAGACCTGATCCCTGCAGGACCCTCTAGAAGCACACCTGTTCAATACTGATTCCCTGTTTACAGTTATATCCTGAGACCTATCCGTCAGCCAGTTTTAATTCCTGTAACCTGTGCCATGTTAATTGTATAGTGTTCCAGTTTGTTGTGTATTATGCGGGTCCTCCTTGCTATGGCATTAGGACCATCTCCCAGGCAGCAGGAGCCAGCGGAGGGGCTAATGCCAGTAGTGACCCGGTGGCTGGTTGAAAGGTCTCACAGCATGTATGGCCATGGGGGTGGTAACCCCAGTGGAAGCACAGCAAGCCTGGCTCCTGTGTGTCACCCTCTCCCCGTCACCTCTCAGCCCATCACCTAGATGCATGAGGGTGTCGGTTTCAGTGTAACTGTGCCTGTAATCCCCCTCCATGATCCACCAAAGGCACCCGCTCTAGGCTCCCAGCTGTCACCTCTCTTGGGAGGAGACCCACATCCCAGTCCCTCCTGACCAGGGATTTTAAGGTGGCCCAGTTCCCTGCCTGTGCTGTGATATCCCCAGCAAGCCAAACTGACGAAACAGGCCAGCGGCTGTGCTTTGCTTTCTCTCTGAGGGCGATGGCCCCGTATTACCAGCAGTTACAAGTTATCACCTAGCTTCTTCTAAGTAAGCACCTTTATTCTTAAGGTGAACACATTATAGAGAAAACATACTAAAAATGATAAAAGAACCTGCACGCATGGTCACCTCCCAACTCCAGCCTAGGACTCTGTTGGTTTCAGACCTTCAAAACCCACAATTGGGTTTCCTCTGTGGTTACAAGTTTATCCCTCTTAGACCCAGAACAGACACTGGGCAGATCAGCCATTCCTTTACATAGCTCGGGCCTTTGATCTTGGCCTCCTGTAACAGCTAATCACCAACAATGACCCTCTTCCCCAGGGCCTAACTCCAAAAGGCTGGGTGTTTTAATAACTGGAGTTTGGGAATTTGCATTAACCACTCCCTAGGAATTTCATACGGGTCTGGCACATTTTTCAATGTAGTCTTTTGAACTCCCAGTTCTCTCATCGGTCACGTCTCCCTGCTAGAGAGGTTACATACAGTCCCAACCCACAATAATACATAAACTAGTCACGTCCTCAATACAATAGGGTATCCCAAAGACGCTGCAGGAAGTTGCCTTCTCTGTCACAGATGGCTTCCAGGGTGAGCTGGTCCTGGTGGACAACCTGCCCTTCCAGAACAAGCCCTTTAACAACCGCTTGCTCTCTGATTCTCTCTGCATATTGGAATCAATCCATTCCATACACGCCCCCCACACCCCGTCTCTACGGGTTTTGAGCTCAGTCTGCAGCGATGCTGTGCGAAGAGCAACCAACGAGTGGCTAGTGTCTGAGTGGCTTAATCTCTGCCTGCTGGTGTCATTCTGCCCCGGGCATGACTGGGATGGGAGCAGCCAGGCCTCTAAGGGCTGGATTTGAGAAGAGCGTCTCTCCCAGTGTGCACCCAACACAGTGAGCTCTCTGGAAAATCTGGGCTACAGAGTTGCCCCCCTCCAGCAGGAGCGGGTGCCGCAACTCAGCCAGGGTCTGTGAAGCGGGCACCGTGCACAGCTGTGGTGTGAGTGAGCATCCAGGACTAGAGCTGGCTGGGAAAAGGGGGAGGGTTTTCCAGGGAAAAGTTTAGGGGGAAAATGAATCTTTTCCCTTTTTCCTCCCTAAACTTTCTGTGGAATTTTTTCATTGAAAACCCCCAAATTTGTCTACTTTCAAAACCACGTGTGCACCACCTGTGGGGCTCTCATCAGCCAGGCCCTTCGAAGAGCAGCTGGGTCCCCTACTGAGGAGAGCTGGCGAGCAGTGCTGCCTGCCGCCCATGGCACCTGCGAAGGGCCGAGGCAGCTTGTCTCCTTCCTTGGCTTGCCGAGAGCCCCATGGCACCTGCCCGCACTCCTGCCTCAGCATCCAGAAGAAGCCCCTCTCCTTCTTTGGCCTTCAGGGAGGTTCCCATCTCCTCTGGCTGGGAGGGGCTGACAGCAGCCTCCCCTCTCCTCATTGGGGCGGGGGTGGAGGGTGGGATCAGGTGCCCTCAGGCCATGCCATCTCTTAATCTCCTCCCCACTATACTCATTAGACTGGCAGGAAACAGCTGACTCCCCCTTCCAGCTCCCACATGTGCAGCGGGGGGCAGCGCAGATGCAAAGGGGGAGCCAGCTGCCCTTACACTGGGAATGGTGCCCCAGCCGTGGGGGGAGGCCCTGTTCACAGGAGGAATGGGTAGAAACTCAGGGAGCTCCTCTTTGCCTTTGCGACAGGGCCTGCCAGGGCCTGCTTAGCAATCGGGGGCTTTTCAGGCTCCCGGGGCCTCCTGCTCAGTTGGGCAGCTTGCGGGAAGGGGGAGCGCAGGCTGCTCTACCTCTGCCTGTGCTGAGACCACCCTGGGCCAATGGGCAGATTGTGCAGGGTGTTTGTGTCTCCTCAGCGCAGGGGATGGGAAGCCCCTGGTGGAGGTGAGAACAGCCCTGCTGCAAGGATGCTGCAGTACTGGGGTTCAGGTCTGTCCCAGCCCCATGCTCTTCTGCACCCAATCACCTCCTTCCCGCCTCTGCTCTGCCCTTAGCCTACCCTGCCTGGGGCTGCTGTGTACCTTCCCCTGAGGGACGTACACCTGCTTTTTGGCCCCTTGGTGCCAGCCTAGCCAGCACAGGAACAACTCAGGCCCTGAGACTGCAACCTCCAGGTCAGAAAGGACTGAAGATGGGTCTGTGCAGGCAGCTGTTTGGTCAAAGCCTTGAGCAGAGCCGGCTGCTTATGTAAGACTCTGGCAGCGGGGCCAGCCATGCGGAAGCACATCACTCTGCCAGCAGGGCGTAATCATCTTGGATTTCTCTGTTTGCTCAGCAGCTTTCATGTGGTCCGGGAGCAGAAAGAGGGGGTGGGATTCCTGCACACTGAACTCCTCTGTTCCTCTCAGCAGGATGAACCGAACATAAAACCGCCAGCCCAACAGCCAATGCAAACCTCCCGTGCAATGCAATTGTAACCCTTCTGCCCGTCAGAGTTGGCAGCAACAAGGGCCGGGTTCAATATCTAGGGGTTCCATTCCAATAACACAATGCAAACCGGCTCGAGCCCCCACCCAGTGACCTGGGACCAATATATACCACCCCCGCTGGGCGCCTCCAAGAGGCAATACTTCCCCTCTCGCAAGCACATAGTCTGAGTGTAGCAAAAGTCTTTTAATAACAGAGAGAAACAATGTGGCATTATGTTGGGGAAACACCACCAACAGGATTCATAACACAACCCATGAGCAAGAACAACCCCACCCCAGGCAAATTGGGGCATGCCCTTTTCCCTTTGGTTCTTGAGTCCAGCAACCCCAAATCACCCAAAGTCCCAAAAGTCCAATGCCCCAAAAGTCTCTGTCCCTGGTCAGGGCAGCCCCAGAGTTCGAAAGTTTATCGGCGGAGCTTTACCTCCCAATCTGGGTGGAAATGGGACAGGGGTAAGAGGCACCTTACGTGATCTGAAGCTGACCGCCCCATAGCTCCATAGCGGCGCTCCGCTCCGCCAGCCGCCCCACGAACTCCTTCGCTCAGCTGCGCTCCGCTCCGCCAGCCGCCCCACGAACTCCTTCACTCAGCTGCGCTCCGCTCCGCCAGCCACCCCATGAACTCCTTCACTCAGCTCCACGGCCCACAAGCAGCTCCTGCCATCCACACACTGCTCCGCGTCGAACTGCTTCACCAGCCGTCCCGCAAATTGCTCCACAATATATCTTCAGGCTCCCCCACTACTTAACACAACACTCAGTGATTTCAGCTCTTAGGTGAATTCAGCTTATAGTAGGGGAGCCCCAGTGCTGGTGCACTGTCAGCCCAAAGTGAGCTCAGCAGCCTATAACTAGACTTCTAATGAAATCAAAATTAGCTCTGATATTCCACAGTGGAGAGAGGAGGAAGTGCAATCAGCATGTAAGGCCCTCACCAAGGGGCCCATGCCACCAAGTATTAATACTTGTCCCCAGCCTCTCTCCATTCACACAGTTTTGGAACCCATGACCCTTGCCTAGCGAGTGCTACTTAGTTGATAGTGAATCCCTCCATCATAACAAAAGGCCACGTACAGTTCCAAGCACAGTTCCCATAATCAGGGTAATAGCAATTTATTCTTCCTGCCCCAATAACAGAGACACTGGGGATCCCACAGCAGCCAAAGTGACCATTTGGGCAGCTATGGTCTCATTCTAGGCGTGGTGGGTGTGCCTATGCAAATGAGATCGGCCCCTGAAGTTCTTTTCCACAACTTGCCACACCTCACCACCAGATGTCAGGGTGGAGCTCATCCTGACACTGCTTACATCCTCCCCCCAGCCGAGACTTTGTCGTCCCGACAAATCACACTCCCTTTATACCAACTCATTGGTTTCCTCCAAAGGGCCTCAGGAAGCCCACTTTAGCTTCCACAAGCCTGTGTGCTAAATGTATTGGCTCCTCACTAGTCACCCCAGGTGCATCATAAGTTAACCGTTTCACTGGTCTTATCACCCTGTCTCGTCTATTGAGAATCTCTGTTGCCGAAGTAAGGGGAACATCCTCTTGAGTGACGGATGGAGAGGCTTCCCTGGAGGGTCCCTCGGCTACTGGCGTAGGCCCCTGCACTCCTAGTTCTAACGCTGGAGGGTCCAAGGTGCCCAGGACATCCTCTACCTGTCTGTCCCCATTGTCCAATAACCTGTGTTTGTCATCACAGGGGGGTCTCATCAGCAGCACCGGGGTATCAGAAAGGGGCCTAAATAGTTCCGCCAATGGGTTTAGGGCGGAAAAGGGAGAACTCTCGTTTGGTTCAGTTGATCGAGACTGAAATCTTGTCTCCATCCCAGGATACACCAGGGTTGTGTCTTCCTCCTCAGACTCACTCTCAGATGTGCAGAATAGGGGTAAGTTAGCTGCAGGGGGCCCACTGTCTGTGTTGGATGGCGGCTTTGGTCTAGCACCTCTGTTCTGCCCGGCGGCCCTGCCGTGGCCCATCTCACAAGGGGTGCTTACCAATTCCCCCACAGGGAGCAAAAGGTTTCTATGCACCGTCTTTATTTGCCCTGGACCGTCTTCAGGTTTGATCTTGTAGACCGGCAGATCTCCCAGCTTTTCCATCACCAGGTAAGGTATTGCCTTCCATCTGTCAGCTATCTTGTGTTTGCCAGCAATACCCAAATTTCGCAGCAGGACTCTGTCCCCCGGCTGGAGCTCCTGCGAACGCACTCTAGCATCATATCGATGTTTGTTGCGGTCTGCGTTCTTCCGAGCCGCAGCGGTAGCTAAGCGATAAGCATCCCGCAGCTTTTCTCTTAGTCGGGATACATATTGCTGATGAGTTTCATAGCTATCTCCATCCTCTGATACACCAAAGCACAAGTCTATGGGTAATCTTGGTTCTCGCCCAAACATCAAGAGATATGGGGTGACTCCCGTAGCATCGTTCTTTGTGGCATTGTAGGCATGCACCAGAAATGCGACATGCTGGCTCCAGGTTGCCTTCTGCTCTGGTCGCAAAGTTCCCAACATATCTAATAGGGTTCGATTGAACCTCTCTGGCTGAGGATCACCTTGGGGGTGATAAGGCGTTGTCCTAGACTTTTTAATTCCTGCTATCTTCAGCACCTCCTTCAGAAGGTGACTCTCAAAATCCCGCCCCTGATCAGAGTGTATCCGAGCCGGGAATCCATAGACTGAGAAATATTTGTCCCACAATACTCGAGCAACGGTGGTGGCCCTCTGATCACGTGTGGGATATGCTTGTGCATACCGTGTAAAATGGTCAGTCACTACTAGAATGTTTCCAACATTCCTCTTGTCTACCTCTACAGACAAGAAATCAATGCATACCAACTCCAAAGGTTTGTTGCTGGTGATGTTCTTGAGATATGCAGCCCTCGTGGGCAGAGTTTTCCTTTGAACACATCGAGCGCAAGTCTCACATTTCCTGCGAACATCTTCAGCCATTCGGGGCCAATAGAACCTACTACGAATAAGTTCCAGGGTCCTCTCCATCCCTAAATGCCCAAAGTCATCATGCAGGGCCCTCATGGCCAGGGCTCTGTACTTTTTTGGCAGTACTAGTTGTGCTCGTTGTTTTTGTAAAGGGTCAGTGGTCATTCGGTGTAGCACTCCCTGAATCAGTTTTAGTTTGGTCCATTCTCTCAATAGTAGTTTACCCTCCGGGTTAGGTGGGACAACCGCAGTTGGGCTTCGCCCCTCCCTTTTGGCAAGTAGTGTATCACGAATGTCAATATCTTGCCGCTGGGCTTCTTGCCAGTCAGCCGCATTGAGCATGGGCAAAGGAGATTGGTCTAATGCAATATAGTTCACCGAAGCAGAAGGCATGCATTCAGGGGGCAGGCCCAAAGCTTCTGCAACACATCCCTGAAAGTCTTCACGGGCCTCTGGCTCTCGGCGACTCACACTGCTCTCACTCCATCTGTGGGTATCACAGCAACTTCTGGAGCCTGCGGACGCCTGGACAATGCATCTGCATCTACATTGCTTCTCCCTGATCGGTACTGAATGCTGAACTCATAGCTAGCCAAGGCGGCCACCCATCTCTGCCCTGTAGCATCCAGCTTAGCACTTGTTAACACATAAGTCAGTGGATTGTTATCTGTCCACACCTGGAACTGAGCACCATACAAGTAGTCTCGAAATTTCTCAGTGATGGCCCATTTCAAGGCCAAAAACTCCAGCTTGTGGGTGGGATAGCGAGTTTCACTATCAGACAATCCTCGGCTGGCAAAGGCTACCGGTTTACATTTGCCTTCCACTTCCTGGTACAGGACTGCTCCCAGACCCTCCAAACTGGCATCAGTATGCAGGATAAATGGTTTGCTTGGGTCAGCAAAAACTAGGACTGGAGCATGAGTTAGGCAAGTAATGATTTCTTGAAAAGCCCTTTCACATCTCTCATCCCACCGTGGCCCAAATGGTGCAAAGGGGCCATTGTGTCTCTGCACAGGAGGCTTTGGGGACCTCCCCTTATTCTTGGACTTAGATTTGTTCTTGCTGAACTGATGTCCCCTGGTAAGATCATTCAGAGGCTTTACAATCGTAGCATAGTTTTTCACAAATCTGCGGTAGTAGCCACTAAATCCAAGGAAGGTCTTGAGTTCTCTGTAGTTACTTGGACGTGGCCATGTAGTGAGTGCTTCTATTTTATCAGGATCAGTACTCACACCTTCTTGGGACACAATGTGACCCACATACTTCACTGAGGTTCTGCAGAACTGGCATTTGTCAATTGAAAGCTTCAGACCATAATCCTCCAACCTATCAAGCACTTTAAGAAGTCTTTCTTCATGCTCCTCTAAGGTTCTTCCAAACACAATCAGGTCATCCAAATAAACTAACACTTGCAGTAAATTCATGTCTCCCACAACTTTCTCCATGAGACGTTGAAAGGTGGCAGGTGCTCCAGAAATCCCTTGGGGCATGCGTTCAAACTCATAAAACCCTAATGGGCAGATGAAGGCTGTCTTCTCCTTATCTTCTTCTCCCAGAGGGATCTGGTAGTACCCACTTCGAAGATCCAACACAGAGAACCACTGGCTTCCCAGCAGACAGTCTAAGGCGTCTTGCACTCGAGGCATAGTGTACTGGTCGACCACAGTACGGCTGTTTAGGGTGCGGTAGTCAATACACATCCGGATTTTCCCATTCTTTTTGCGGACTACCACAATGGGTGAGGCGTATGGGCTGCGGGACTCTGTAATGATGCCATTCGCAGCCAGCTCCTGAAGATGATGTCGCACATCTTCCATCTCAGAGAGAGCAATCTTCCTAGATCTCTCCCTGAAAGGTCGAGAGTCATGTAGTCTGATATTGTGCTCTACTCCTTTTGCACATCCCACATCCCACTCATGCAGTGAGAACACCTTGGATCTTTCACAAAGTTTCTTCCTCAGGCGATCTTTCCAGTCCTCGGACACTGGTGAATCTCCAAAGTCAAACTTTGCTGGGTCTATTGCCGAAACTGGAGTTTCATACTGGGGTTTTACAATCGACTCAGGCTCAAAGAGGTCTGCTATCTTTTGTCCTTGCTTCACAAAAATATCACGACTCGTTTCATTAGCAATCAATATAGTCACCCTTTCCTGGGCTTCAGCAGGTAGGGTTATGACTCCACTGGGGACCAGCACTCCTTCAGGGAGCTCTCCTCCCATCGGCTGCTCTATCATTGCTAACGTCCCTTTACTGCCTTTCAGACAGGTACTCATGACAAGCACTTCTTGCTCCGTCCTTGCAGGCACTACTAAGGGGGTTGTGCCCGCGTACTTCAGTGCCCCAAGCGGTAGCTCAGATGTGTCCCTTTTAGCGCTCTCAATTTTCCTATAGGCTTCAGCACAAAGCGTATGGATCATCAGGGTATTCAGGTACTGGTCCCCAGCCCGCCTTCTGCAGTAATCCGCGAGTACCTTGAAGAGACTGGAGTTGGTCCCTATCAGCACAGACACATCAGAAGTCCCTTTAGGGTCAGGGCATATTAAGGCAGCTGTGTCTACCTCTTCTCTTACCCCAGCAACCTCCTCTGGGAATTCCAGGTGCACTATGACATACCCTTGATAGGGGTATTCATCCATGCTGAGGCCACATAGGCCAAGGCCAGTCAGTGGCTGTATAGGCAGGTGCCTAAGCATCTGTTGGTAGAATGACTGAAATATAATAGTCACTTGAGATCCAGTGTCAAGCACTTCTTTACACTCCACCCCTTCGATCCTCACCATGACCTCTGCTCGAGGCCCTATCAGTCCTGCAGGGATCCCAGCTGGACAGTCTTTTCTGGGGGAATCTTCAAATCCTGCAGACCTGGGGGGTCCCCGTCCCCAGACCCTCTGGCAGCTACCGGATCTCTCCCAACTGATCCTCAGCTTTCCATACACTAAGGAGGGGTTTTCTTCATTACGGCACTTGGCAGCACTGTGTCCATCCTGACCACATCGGTAGCAGAAGAATTGACCTTTCTCCCTTCGCCTGGGGGGGATGGTGGCTCTAAGTGCGGGCTTCTCAATCGCCACAGTTTGAGGCTTCTTATTCCTAGAAGTCTTAACTCGGTCAACGGTACTTTGCAGCTCAGCTATCCGTTCCGTCAGGACCTGCATTTGTTGGGCAAGTTCCTCTCTGGTGCTCACCATCAGTACACTGGCCATTTGCAGTGGTGTTGTGCTGGCTGGCTCCGATGTTTGGGCTTCCCAAAACTCACTGGCAGCCTGCCTTTCTTCCTCCTCTCGGACCTCTTTTATCAGCTGGGAGTAACTTGGGGGATGTTCCCGTCGTTCTCTTAGCCGGAGATGAAGTAGAATCGGGTTCTGATACTGAGTTCCTCTTACAATTTGAGCCAGTCTGGTCTGATCCATCTGCTCAGCAGTCACTGCTCCCCTCATGACAGCTCTCTGAAGCAGTCTCTCCAGTCTCTGTATGTAGGCTGAAGCCTTCTCGCCCTTTTGTTGTCGGGAATTAAGGAACTTACAGTAGCTGTCTTCAGGGCCCTCTACGCTCCCAAAGTTGTGTTCAAGGGCCTCTAGGCAGTCCTTCACACTGACCCCAGGGTCAATGAGCTTCAGGGTGCGAATCACATCTAATGCTGGGCCGCCAAGGCTCTCTATAAGGCATCTTCGCTTTTCTGCATCTGGTACGGCCCACTCTTGCAGCATTTCAGTGGTATGCTCTAACCAGGGTTCAAACTCCTCCTCCCCAGCAAATAATCTTAACTTACGACAAGAGTCTGACTCAGCATGGGGAAGCACAACCTTTTCCAATATTTGCCCCAGAGCTTTTGTCCAATCATCAGCCGAGGCTGCAGCCTCTGAGCTAGAAGCTGCTGAGCCAGGGCCCAACAAACCTGACATATTAGCCATTATACAAACAGTAATTTCCTCAAAATATAAGCACAAACAAAAAAAATATAAATTGTTTCCCAATGTAGTGGATCACTCAACAGGTGCTTGCGAGGGGTACTGACCCAGGCGATCCCGGACGAGCCCCCAAAAATGTAACCCTTCTGCCCGTCAGAGTTGGCAGCAACAAGGGCCGGGTTCAATATCTAGGGGTTCCATTCCAATAACACAATGCAAACCGGCTCGAGCCCCCACCCAGTGACCTGGGACCAATATATACCACCCCCGCTGGGCGCCTCCAAGAGGCAATACTTCCCCTCTCGCAAGCACATAGTCTGAGTGTAGCAAAAGTCTTTTAATAACAGAGAGAAACAATGTGGCATTATGTTGGGGAAACACCACCAACAGGATTCATAACACAACCCATGAGCAAGAACAACCCCACCCCAGGCAAATTGGGGCATGCCCTTTTCCCTTTGGTTCTTGAGTCCAGCAACCCCAAATCACCCAAAGTCCCAAAAGTCCAATGCCCCAAAAGTCTCTGTCCCTGGTCAGGGCAGCCCCAGAGTTCGAAAGTTTATCGGCGGAGCTTTACCTCCCAATCTGGGTGGAAATGGGACAGGGGTAAGAGGCACCTTACGTGATCTGAAGCTGACCGCCCCATAGCTCCATAGCGGCGCTCCGCTCCGCCAGCCGCCCCACGAACTCCTTCGCTCAGCTGCGCTCCGCTCCGCCAGCCGCCCCACGAACTCCTTCACTCAGCTGCGCTCCGCTCCGCCAGCCACCCCATGAACTCCTTCACTCAGCTCCACGGCCCACAAGCAGCTCCTGCCATCCACACACTGCTCCGCGTCGAACTGCTTCACCAGCCGTCCCGCAAATTGCTCCACAATATATCTTCAGGCTCCCCCACTACTTAACACAACACTCAGTGATTTCAGCTCTTAGGTGAATTCAGCTTATAGTAGGGGAGCCCCAGTGCTGGTGCACTGTCAGCCCAAAGTGAGCTCAGCAGCCTATAACTAGACTTCTAATGAAATCAAAATTAGCTCTGATATTCCACAGTGGAGAGAGGAGGAAGTGCAATCAGCATGTAAGGCCCTCACCAAGGGGCCCATGCCACCAAGTATTAATACTTGTCCCCAGCCTCTCTCCATTCACACAGTTTTGGAACCCATGACCCTTGCCTAGCGAGTGCTACTTAGTTGATAGTGAATCCCTCCATCATAACAAAAGGCCACGTACAGTTCCAAGCACAGTTCCCATAATCAGGGTAATAGCAATTTATTCTTCCTGCCCCAATAACAGAGACACTGGGGATCCCACAGCAGCCAAAGTGACCATTTGGGCAGCTATGGTCTCATTCTAGGCGTGGTGGGTGTGCCTATGCAAATGAGATCGGCCCCTGAAGTTCTTTTCCACAACTTGCCACACCTCACCACCAGATGTCAGGGTGGAGCTCATCCTGACACTGCTTACACAATGCACTGCCAGACCCACCCAGGAGCAGCCACGTGGGGCCCACCCTCTCCAGGGGGAACTCAGGCTCTGGGGTCAGTCCATCCTTAGCTGCTTGACACTGTCCCACCAGTGATCCCTGTCCCATGGTTAGCCGGGCTTGGATTTTCCCATGCCTTCCCCTGCCATCTTTGCAACTCCTGATGGCCACGCACCAATAACTGGCCCCCCATTGGTTATAGTCCTGGAAGTGCAGGGGTGCAGTGCCCTGCAAGTAGTCATTGAAGCATTGTAACTGGTGGATGCTGGGGATGAGTTGTGTTCTTAGGAGGGCTCCAGATTCCTAACGGCTCAGTCTGCTTCCCAATAACTGTGAATGGGGAGGACACCCTCTGTTGGGTCAGAGGAGGGAAACCAGCCCCCACGCTGAGTCCTGGAGGGCTGCTTTAAAAAACAGCTTCGTGGAACTTCGGTCCTTTTGTGCCTGTCCTTTTTGAGGTCAGCTAGAGCACTGTGGGGTGGTCAGGGACAGGTCAAAGGCACCCAGGAATTCAATCAGCAGGTCTCAGAAGGCCCAGAGAAGGAGGCTGTGCTCTGCACAGACTAGTACCCCTATACTTGTTGGCTCAGGAAGAAGAGGAAGCGTGCGTTCCCCGTTCTGAACATAGCAAAACTCAGAAAGTCATTTCTGCAGCAGTCCCTTCAGCATGTTGTTAGCATTTAGGTCCGGATTGTGACCTGCCCCAATGTGTCCATGCTAGGGAGGCACACCCCTGCCCCCATGCAGCTGTGTTAGCATTCCCCAGAGCACATCTGCAGGCATAGTAGAGAAATGAGGGGCTCTGCACCCCACCCGCCTGAGAAGATGGGCAGAGAGGGGAGGAAGATGGGCAGGGAATGGGCCCAGCTGTGGTCCACCCCACCCACCCATGTGCCAGCCGGCAGTGCTGAGCCAGTGTGATGGAAGCTGTAAGACGCATGCTGGAAAGCAACGTCCCTTCAGAGCAATGTGTGGGGAATTGAGGCTCAGTTCCTTCCTTTCACCAGCTCAAGCACCATGGGCTACACACTGCCCATAAACCAGGGTTGGCGCTAGGGCTTAACCTGTCCCTTAGTTTGTATAATCTCTGTTTATGCCCCATTTACTAAAGAATATTCATTATCTTGCAGTGGAGGGATAATTTCCCCAGATCTGCCCTCCTTTGAGCTCCCCAGCCCGGGTCTCACTAAGTACTGGACAGTGAGTCTGTGATTGCAGATTAGCTCCCTGGAAATCAGCTCTTTCCTGAGATGGTTGTTGGCTAAGCTCCAGAGGTGAAATCTTGGCCCTAGTGAAATCAACTGGCACCACACCCTTTGATTTCCGGAGGGCCCGGATTCCACCGCTGGAGTCTGCCTGGGTCGTGCAGGGGCCAGTGCCTGGTGGGGAGTCTGCCTGTTGCTTTTTTTTGAATAGCTCAGCGGATTTGCGAGCACCCCGCTGCCCTCTCAACTCTCATTTATTTCAGCTCCAAATGTAGCTAAATTCACGTAAACCTCCCATCAGCTCCTGTAGTGATGTATTCCTGAGAGCTGAACGCTGAGCTTTGCTGAAGTGGCCAGCACAGGAAAACGTTACTGAAGATAAAGAACTATACCCCAGTCCCACACCATTTTGCTTCGCTAATGATGCTCTTGTGTCTCATATTCTCTGTGCCACGCGGTGGCCCATGCTTGGTCCTTTGTAGGTACAGCAACACTGCCTGAGTCTAAGAAAGCTATAATTCTGCAGGCGAGCAGAACCCATCTGAAGCTTGATGTCATCCCAAAAGGATCTGCAAATGCAGCCCCTTTCACTGTGGCTGCACCCCTTCTTCAACATCCCCCCTCCCCTGCTCCAATGTTTCCGGCAAAAGAAACCTCATTGGAGTGAAAAATCCTTCCCTAAAAGAATCATTTTACTACCAGCAGGAGGTGAGATGCAAGGAGGAAAGTCAAGGGGATTTAGACTCCTAAATTCCATTAGGTCCTTTTGAGACTCCCAGCCCAAATATATATGACTGGCTACTAATATCCTATTCAGTGACTATTCATTCCCCTGCTACGCCTGCAAGGACACTGTCAAAGTATTTTTCAGAACTAGTTTTGGTTGTTTATAGTCAGGATGAGGGGAAAAGGGCAGAACATCTGAAGGCTAAGCTCAAATATTTGCCCTAGACCCCATTCTGCAAATGTTCAACCAAAATAACCTGCCCAAGGAGCCTAAATGCTACGTCACATACAAATAGCTCTGCTGAAATGTAGCCACCACCAGGTAGCATACTGCATAACAGTGGGGAGAAGGGGACATATGGCCAAGGATAGCAAGGCAAAGCCCTACTGTTTTGAGATGAGCTATAAGATTTTTAATGTCCACAAACAAGTGTGGAAGTGAGCACAGCTGAGCCTCTCAGCCGCTTATCCGAAGCTCTTGGGCTGGGGTTTTGTGAGAACTGGCTTTCTCATGGGATTTCCAGTGTTTGCTCACTGGGCTGGAATCCTCACAAGAGCAGCCTTTGCTCATGGCATTTGGGCATTTCCACGGCTGGCCCTGGTCAACGCTAGGAAGTGCCGAAGCACAGGGGATACTGTAGAAAACAAAAACCCAAAAAGGAAATGAAACCCATTCGAGCCTCCAAAACATTTCCATTTCAGGTGAGGGCTTTGTTCTTTCCTCTGTGTGTTCAATGGTTTGTCCAGCCCTTATGAATCAATGCAGTGTTATGCAGTGTCCCATCCAGTGAAGAGCTAGGATTCCATTGTAATGACTATGAAGGGGGTCTGGCTCCTGGACACAGACAACACCACATGGTTCCCTCTGGCTGTCTACCTTCCAGACTAACCAGATGGAGCTTGTGATGCTTATTGTACCCACATAGGGTCTCCCTCAGCCTGGGCCTGGACAGAGCAGTCGTGAAAGGGACTGCTGATCCCATTACCTCTGGCATATATACAAACAGATCAGTAGCAGAGGTGGACCTCCACTGCAAAGTGTAGAGTGGATCTAAACTTTCCTACTGTTCAGAGTGTTTGGATGTGGAGATTTTGCCCAGCCTTTCATAGAGATGCAGCCAACCAGGAACTTCTGATTTGGATCCAAACTTCCCCAAAGTTTGGGCTGTTTGGGCGATGACGCTGAGGGGTTAATCCAGATCCCATTTCTAATGAATGCTGAAGATCTGATTTATGTATGAATTGATATATATTAGTGATGTGGTCACGTGGAACAATGGAACAATCTGGCTGAGGCTCTAACTTCCATCTTCTCTGTATGTATATATATCTCTTCCTGCTATATGTTCCAGTCTATGCAGCCGATGAAGTGGGCTGTAGCCCACAAGAGCTTATGCTCTACCAAATTTGTTAGTCTCCAAGGTGCCACAAGTACTCCTGTTCTTTTTGCGAATAACTCCATGGATTTTGTGAAAAGATCTGAAGAGAAAAAGATAGCTTGGCTTCTGATCTTCTCAACCTTGGATGGGTACTTCTGAAAAAAATGTAATTTTCAGTACTGCAGATTATGGGTTGTGTCAAGCAGGAAATCTTCTGGTTTTGAGCAAAAAATCAAGACACACTTTAAACCATGGCACCATTTGAGCTATAGACCAAACACAGACATAGCACTGAAGCAGCAGCCTTGACTCTTGTGATTATTGAGTGAATGGATTCCTTGCATTCTTTAATAGACATGAACCTGAGCTGCAAAGTGTGAACATGAGAGGAGCCTGCTCTCAGATTCAGGGCTGATCAGATCCAGGCTTTCAGTTGAGGTCAATCTCAACTGTTTAAAAATACTGCTCAAGCTACCAGCCGGAGATCTCTCCACTGCCATGTATCTAACCAGCATACATAAGCAGCTTCATTGAATTTGCTGGAAGGACTAGTTCCTCGTAAGTGAGAGGGCAGAATTAGGTTGTGAGATAATTATAATCAATGCAGTGGAACTGGATGGCTCTGGGGACTGGCTATTGGAGATAGTACTTTTTGCCTCTAGGTCACTGATCCAAGTCCAACACAGGTTGGTCCTGATTGGAAGTTGTTACCGTCTGTGGTTAAGCATCTTCGTTGTGAAGAATTGTCTACAATACACAAAGAACAGAGTCACAACTGGCTCTAACTGGCCTCCTTTTCAGCACTCTCAGCAGAAAGGCCAGAAGATAATCGAATGGGCCTGAAGACTGAGCTACTGTTCCATGCCTTGAGGTGGTCTCAGGGTTGATGCAGTGCAGTACAGTTATGCCATGCAGAACCTGTTCTGTGGAGAACTAAATTTGCCAGGTCTGTCAGCCAGGCATCTGTCACAAAAATTCACACCAAAAATTAAACACAAAACCCAGAATCCAGCCTGAGACCCCCCAAACGATGAGATGAGAATGCCTTTAAAAACTTGCAAGTTAGCACGCTACATTGCAAGTAAACCATAGGCATCGGACAAACTGGCAGGTGAAGGATGTGGGGTCTATAATATATTAATCCCATAATGCACTGGTTATTAGGGTTCTCTGTGTTCTTGCACTCTTAGTTTTAGCAACACAGCGAGGCCTTGTAGCAGACCATGTCATGGAAAACATTAAGAAACGCGTACACAGCTGCCAGGGATGCGTGGTGGCTCTGCATGATATCTGTTCTCCACAAATGTTGGAGATGAGCGTTGGAGGAAGAATAGTAATTAATGGGAGGAGGTGAGGAGTTTCTTTCTTTTTCTCTGTGAGTGCTTAGTGATTGGTTTTCCAAGGTGAGTGTTGGTTCTAAACTCCAGATTGAGTGGATCTGCTTTGGAGCAGATACCACTCCATGAAGATGCCCCCCAAGAGCTAGAGAGATGCCTGACCAATCCATGGGTGCAATAAGCTTGAGGCTGACAACAGTCATGCCTCCCCACATTTCACCTTTAAAACTGGCAGCCACAGGCTCTGGACCCAATTCCCACAGGGAGAACAGCCCCATAACCAGAAAGGGAAAATGTTCTTCTGATTTCTTCTTGATGATGATTAATATCTCTGGGTGTCCTAGCTAGGAAAGAACATTCTTCTTCCTGGTGCTAATGTTCCCAGCTCTCGCCCTAGAGGGTTACGTGAGCCAACAGGACATTTATTTCTCTGAGAGTCTATTTGTTCAGTAATTAATACATAAAACACCCACCCCAGCTTCAAAGAGGTTTAATTAAAATCCTTTGGCTTTGGCCAGGTTGCAGGGTGAGTGAGAGGGGGAGAAGGAAGAGGTCATGCTCACATGTCCTCCCAGGTGACTGACCACAGGGGTTTTCCTGAAGCAATCCAATTTGCATCTCAATGCAAATGAGTGAAGGGAAGGGAACATTTCTTAATTTTGTGGGACCTTTTTTTTCCTTTAGAAACTGAATCAAAAACTTGAATTGATTCAACTCCCTCCTCCTCTTCTTCTTCCTAGTCTCTCTGCTGCGGCCAAGCAGAAGATTATGAACTAATGAGGGGCTCAGATCCTGCCAACCAGAATTTGGGAGAGCTCCACAGGTTGTTTGTGTCCTAATGAGAAACCATGAATAGAAAGCTCAAGACCAAACACATATCTAAAATACCCTGTCCCGGTCCTAATGAGCAAACTCTGTGGACACCTTGATTTGTTTTCAAATTTATACAAATGTGCTGATTGTTACCTCTTCCCAAGGAGACTCCCAGTCACCATGACACATATCAGCCACCTGTCCTGTCTTCCCCTCTGGCCACAGGTGACCTTCCGTAAGATTTCTCATGCTTGCAAGTTTCATACTGTGATTTTTCACTGCCTTTAATTTACTCCTGAGGGCATTCTGAGCTAAAAAATTAAAAATTCTGTGCCAAAAAATTAACAATTATGAACACAATATTTTAAAATTCTGCGAGTTTTATTTGTCAATAAATAAATGCGGAGGCTCCAGCATGGCAGTGGGGAGCACAGGCCACTGGCTGCATGAAGGTGGGAGATCACCCTGCAGCCCCACCACCCCTGGGACACAGACTCAGTGGTGAGGCTGCACCCGACTCTGACTCAGCACAAGGCCTGGGCCTGCCCCAGAAACACCCTGGGGCCCTGCACCAGGTGTGAGGCAGGCAGGCTCAACCAGGCAGGATCCAAGTGTGAAGGGGCTCCGTGTGGGGTGAGAGGATCCTGTGTGGGACAATTTGGTTGCAGGCAGCTCAGTGCAGGGGGGTCTAGGTGTGGGGGGATCTGGCTGCACAGAGGCTCATTGCGGGGGTTCCAGGTGCAGGGGCCATGGGACTCTGTGGGAGCTTCCAGGTGAAGGTAGTTGGGGCTCTGTGGAGGGATCTGGTTGTGGGGGGTCCCAGTGGGGGGTTCTGGGTGCTGGGGGAGTGGGGCTTTGTGGGGTGGGGGTCTGGGTGCAGTTAGTTGGGGGTCAGTGGTGTGGTGTGGGAGTCTGGATGTGGGGGCTCAGAGTGGTCCAGGGGGTGGAGCATCAGGGGTGCGGGTTTGAGTGCAGGGAGCTCAGTGGGCGGTATGGAGGCAGGGGCTCCAGATGCAGGGGGCTGCAGATGCAGGGGTTGAGGTTCAGTGGGGTGGGGTTAAGGTATGGAGGGTTGGGGGTTCTGGATGTACCCAGTGAGGCTTGGCAGGGGTGTCTGGGTATGGGAGGTCTGGATGAGCAGGGGTTGGGTGGATGGGGGAGCAGCTCCCTGTACAGTGACCCCTCCCCCCAGAGTTGAGGCGTGATAGGGGCAGGATGCTGAGCTTCCTGCAGCAGGGGGAGGTTTCTGGGGTCTGATACAGCCCCAGACACTTCTTGCTGGGGAAGAGGAAGTCCTGTCCTCTTCTGCCTCCAGCCCCACGGGGGCTAGCAGCTGATCCCAGCTCAGGGGAGGAGCCCCTGCCTGGGGTGTTGCGTCTCCACCGGCTTTACCTCTCCACCGGCTGCTCTGGGTGCCTGAAATGTTGTGACTGCACGGCTAGGGAGTGGTGTGTGACTGCTCTTGCAGATTCCCTTTGCTTCCCTATCAGAAAGTCATTTTTCTGCAAGAAAGCAAAGAAGTCTGTGGGGGATATGAATTCCGCACATGCCCAGTGGTGCAGAATTTTCCCAGGAGTAATTAATTTAATGTATGGGGCAACCATGCAGGGACAGTGCAGAAGTGTTGCTGTGTGTTAGCTCCTACATGGGAACATGGTGTGATGAATCAATGACTATGTACATAGACACACCATGCTCACCAGCTAAAGCTAAATCATACATATGCAGAATGTGGAATACATTGTCTGCTCTCATTATAACTAAGCTTCTAAATGAGCTAAAGGAGGCTGTCAAGGAGTTATCACTAACAAGGATTGGAGCTTTCTGAGAGGATGCCATAAACCCCAAACACTTAAGCGGGTCTGATATTCCAGCCAGCACAGGGAAGTGCATGAATCATGGGATTCATGTATGACAGCTAATAGGAATTGCCATTCCTGAATAGATCAATGGTTCATCCAGTCCAGCCTCCTGCCTGAGAACCTGGCCAGGCTGGGTGCTTCAGATGATATAACTGAGAGCCTGCAGAGAGAGGTAAATAGCACAATTACAGGACACTGTTTGGATCCAAGAGGGAAATTTGTATTGGGATTCTGGCCTGTTTCTTACCCATTCTGTGCCTGCACTTTCTAAAACCCTTTCCCCATTGCAGTTAGTCTTGGGCCTTGTCTTGTAGGGGGTCAGTCCTGCACCATCAAAATCAGGGGGAGTTTGATCCCAATTGGGGGCTGCTTCTGAATTGATGACCCTATAGCCATCCATGTCTTAGAAATCACGTGAAGGAGGATGGCACATGGTCTGGCTAATGTGGAGCTAACTAACAGATTGACAATGAGTGTGATCCTGTGTACTCTATTAGCTTATTTCTTCAGGGTGCTTCTGCACTAATAATAATTAATAATAATTTATTATACTTAGGGCCAGCGTTTTCAAACTAGGACTCCTGTCATAAATATAAAGGGAAGGGTAACCACCTTTCTGTATACAGTGCTATAAAATCCCTCCTGGCCAGAGGCAAAACCCTTTCACCTGTAAAGAGTTAAGAAGCTAAGGTTACCTAGCTGGCACCTAACCCAAAATGACCAATGAGAGGACAAAATACTTTCAAATCTGGAGTGAGGGGGGAACAAAGGGTTCTGTCTGTTTGTGTGATGCTTTTGCCGGGAACAGATCAGAAATGCAAACTTTCCAACTTCTGTTAAATTAGTCAGTAATCTAGCTAGAAAATGCGTTAGATTTTCTTTTGTTTAATGGCTGGTAAACTAAGCTGTGCTGGATGGAATGTATATTCCTGTTTTTGTGTCTTTTTGTAACTTAAGGTTTTGCCTAGAGGGATTCTCTATGTTTTGAATCTGATTACCCTGTAAGGTACTTACCATCCTGATTTTACAGAGGTGATCCTTTTACCTTTTCTTTAATTAAAATTCTTCTTTTAAGAACCTGATTGATTTTTCATTGTTCTTAAGATCCAAGGGTTTGGGTCTGTGTTCATCTGTACAAATTGGTGAGGACTCTTATCAAGCCTTCCACAGGAAAGACGGTGTAGGGCTTGGGGGGATATTTTGGGGGAAGACATCTCCAAGTGGTCTCTTTCCCTGTTCTTTGTTTAAAACGCTTGGTGGTGGCAGTATACTGTTCAAGGACAAGGCAAAGATTGTATCTTGGGGAAGTTTTTAATCTAAGTTGGTAAGAATAAGCTTGGGGGGGGTCTTTCATGCAGGTCCCCACATCTGTACCCTAGAGTTCAGAGTGGGGAAGGAACCTTGACAACTCCTAAAATTATTTAGGCCCCATTCCTCCAATCACCTCTGGAGTCACAGGGGCAGACCCTTGTGCTCAAATGGAGCCTCACTGTTGTTAATTGAGTCTGCCTGCAGGGAACAACTTGCCCAATGGGGGCCTGAGATTGTAAGCCCTTAAGAGCAGGGACCGGTTCTTCCTAGGTGTTTGTACAGCACCTGGCACAACAAGGCCCTGATCTCAGCTTTGCTATGAGCAGCCATGTAAGAAGCAATCTTAAGAGACGGAGGTTATCATCCCCTTTAGGCAAACCTTCTCTAAACCATCACCCAAAACATACAGTGACCTCATGTTATTTTTGGAGGTTCACAATTTTCCAACTAAATATTTCCCCACAAGATTTCATTTCTGAGCTGCCTCTGCCCTCACAGATTCTGTCTGGAAGGAGAGATGCCCAAACACTGGGGGCAAGCTAGTTCTTATGGTATTTTCAGAGAATCCGAAGTAATCTCACAAGGATATCTCTTCTTCCAAAACCTCCAGCCCAGGTTGGAATCCAAGTAGTTTGGCCGTGTGTAAGCATGGCAACTTTGCACCTCTGTAGTCCTGTCAACCCCAAGCGGATAAAATCATGAGCTGGGTTTAAAAATGATATTTAAAAAAAAATTGGAGTTTCTTTTCTTTGCCTTTTGGTTTCTGAGCCTTTCAGGTACACTCAGGTCATGTTTTCAATTTTTTCTCTGGAACCATGAGGGTTAGAAATTTTACTTTAAAAAAAAGAAGCTAAGATTCTCCCAAAATCACAGAATTCCAGGAGCTGGGGCTTTAATTAAAAACACCAAATATTGCAAGACACTCAATGAAATCATGGGCGTTGGCAACACTGAAGTCTCTGCAGCCTCTAAACTTTTGCATGCTTATGAGACAGGACCCAAGTAGGTCTTTCCATCATTTCTCTCTTCCCTGTGTTGCTATGCAGAAAAGGAAAGGGAAAGGGCTAATTCATGCCAATAGAGTCTAGTCTTGGCAGGGAAAATGTAAAGGACATTAAATAGCAACCCTGAATGAAAAAAACAAGGCACCTTCTCCATTAACCATGTCAGTGCCAATAGAAGGCGCCAACGCAGGAGCATGCTGAAGCTCTGGACCTTTAACACTGATGACTGGGAAAATTTATGAGCAATAAACCCAAATAAACTCACCCCCCTCCCCCGTAGGAGTGTAGTGAGGATTAATGGGACAGATCCTCAGCTGGTGTAAATCAGTGTAATGCCACTGACATCAATACAGGTACTTAGAGCCGGTGGAAAGTGGCTTTTTGAATGAAATGAACGTTTTCCTGGGAGAAAGTTTGTTTCACTGAAAAATTTTCATTTTTTTGACAAAAGCAAAAAACAAAAGCTGAAAGTGACTCTTTAGTTTGTGTTTCTCCCTTTCTTTCCCGTTCCCTTTTCCCCTCTTCTCAGTGGCAGCACTTTTGGTTTTCATTTTTTTGTTCAAAACCCGACTTTTCTGTTGGCAGAAAATCAAAGAGAATTTTTCCCAAAAAGTGTGTGTGTGGGAGGGGGAATCTTTCCACCCCTGTCCCATTAGCTACACTCGTCCCCACCAGTTATGGATATGGCCCCGTGTCTGCAGAGAGCTTGGAAGGAGGTCAGCGGTAGATATGAAAGTGTGATTGTTCTACTTCCAGCCACCACCCTAACACACAATAGCGACATTCAGCAGCACAATAGTCAGCAGGCCCCTTGTTCCCCAGAAAGATCCCCCCTCCCTCAAGTTCCTGCCATCTCCATGTCCTAAATTATGATCATAGGACCCGAGCAGCTGACACTCTGTCCCAGAACTCCGGAAGAGGCAAACTGGAATCCCAGAGCACAAAACAAGTGCTGTACATGTTCCAGCCCTGCCACTCCCCGAAACTCCTCACCCCCACCCCATTAATGTATTTCAAGTCTGCCCGGTAACAGTTAAACCGCCTCTCTTTCCCTCCACCATCCAATCAGCTTGCAGCCAGCACCCCGGGGCCTTTGTGTCCCAAGATGTATAATGCAAGCAGCTCTGGCGAAGCTTTGCAGGGAACAACATGTTTTCCTCCAGCTTTGCTTGTTTTCTTCAGCGAGGGGGAAGGAGGGGGCTGTGTGAAGTTGGAAGCAGCCCACGTGTCCCTCCCCCCAGCCAGCTTCAGTCAGCCATTCTTTTGAGTTCTACACAGAAACTTCCCAATCTCCTTTTGAAATCAAGCAGGGACCGCAGCCAGATCTGTGTTCCCTGTTTATGAATTGACTCAGCAAGAGCCAGGGCCAGCACTGGGGGAGCGGGGAGGAGAGATTGAAAGAGGAAGGCAGGGATTGGCTCTCACCAGTTCTGCATCTGACCAGATCTTTAAGACTTTCCTGCCTGCTGTAGTCACCCCCCCACCACCTCCTGACTTTGCTGAACAGTCATTCTCCCGTCGCCAGCCTGGCACCGGCAGTAGGAATTGCTGCTCCCTCAGTAAACATCCCAGCATATAAACACACAGAGGGCCAGATCTTCAGCTGCTGTAAATCAACAGACTTCACCAAAGCTAGAGAGACTTACAGCAGCCAAGGGATCTGGCCTGGAAGCATATCATAGAAGTGTAGGACTGGAAGGGATCTCAAGAGGTTATGTAGTCCAGACCCCTGCACCCAAGGCAGGGCTATGTAATAACTAAACCATTCCTGACAGGTGTTTGTTCTTAAGAACCTCCAGTGATGGACATTTCACAGCATCTCTAGGCAATTTATTTCAGTGCTTAACTATCCTGACAATTGGGAAGTTTGTCCTAATGTCCAACCTCCTTTGCTACAATTTAAGCCCATTACTTCTTGTCCTAGCCTCGGAGGTTAAGGAGAACAATTTTTTACCCTCCTCCTTGTAACAACCTGTTATGTACTTGAAAGCTGTTACCATGTCTGTAGACTCAGGATCAGATATTAAGGTACACTTCTGCCTTCCCCACTTCCAATTCCTATGGCAGGGGAATGACATTCCGAGGTTGGAATACACACCAATGCCTAGGTTGTCTTTCCCAATAAACCAGAATTAGAACTGGGGACCAGATCCTGAGCTGGCTTGAATTGGCAAAGCTCCACTGACTTCCTAGGAGTTCTGCTGGTTTCCACCAGCTCAGAATCTAGCCCCAGATATTAAGGTGCAGGCCTGAGTTCTTGTGGAGGATGAATAATAATCAGGTGTTATGAGGTACAGGTCTTTTGTGGGGAATGTGAACCTATACATACTGCATGTGCATCCAGACCTGAGCCTTATCCACCCTCACTCTATCAGGAACTAAGAGCTGGACATTTGGGAGCTGTGGCTGCCACTGATTTGGAAATTTCCACTGAAGTCATGGCATCGTATTTGCTGAGATGAGGAATTAATTGGGACTGGGAGAGCCCATATGCAACAATGTTCGTGTGTGATTGGGTTGTTTGTTTTTCTTAACTTTGGCAAGCGTAGCAGAGGGAAATAATTCTTGGATGTCAGAGAGCAGATTTTGTGTCTCTTATTTCCAGGCTAGCCAGTGGGTATGTGATCTGTATACAAGCCCTGGTGTCCTAGCTATGTGTTGATTTATGTCCCCACACCCTCCCTGTTCCCTCTGGGAGTTTGAAACAGGCTGTGCCCCTTGCTGTTCTGATGGGTAATTTAGGGCCAGTGTTAGGCAACTCCCATTACTTACGTTTGCAGGAGGTTCCGGCTAACTCCACTGAGGTGGCCACTCATTCGGGAAGTCACAGGATGTCCTGATTTTTGTGGGTCTCTCCCAGGGGGCAGTTAAGTCCCCCAAATCATTTTGGATGCCGTATTTTGTCAGCATGATGTAACGGTGTTGGGTCAATGCCTGGAGATACAAACATCACAGTTATTCTAGGAGAGGGCTGGATTTAGGGACCCAATGCTAATCTGAATGGGGGGAGACCAGAACCCTAAGGACCCTGCCTCCTGAGGCTGTTCTAGCTCTTGATCTGAGGTAACGGGCTGAGGAGGGTGCTGAGAAGGTAGATCCATTCCTGGATGATACCCCAGGAGCCTTGCGCCCTCCAGATGACGCCAACCCGACTGAAGTAGTAACTCCTGTGTACTGTGAAACAGCTACACAGGAAATCGGTAGACACCTTACGTGCCGCACACAGGAAAGGGCGGGGGGAGTTTTGTAGGGGCTGCATGTGGAGTGCATAGAGAGGTGATGGGAAACCACAATATTGCCATGTGGCTGATGTTGGGAATGACAAGAGCAGTAGGATAGGCTGTCCTCTGCCATCTTCTCTGGCTGCAGGTGGATGGATAGGGAAGGGATGTACTTGTGTCTGATATCTAACTATTCTCTCTTTACTAGTGAGCGCTGACAATTGCTACATCTCTTTGCAGGCTGCAATATTGTGCCCGAGCAACAATGTTTCCTCTTCAGCAGTTCTTAGAAGTCAGTATCCATAAGTCTGTTTTCCAGTCAGCAAAACTCGGGTGCTTCCTGCTGCAATGCTCTTGCTCCTGTTGGTGCTTGTCTCTCTGCTTTCAACCCAGCACTGCCTGTTCAGATGAGCCCCCCACCAGCCAGCAGGGAGCCTGCTGCTGCGATATCTCACTCTGGTGTTAGGTAAGAGCTGTGTGTGGATTTTGTTTTCATAAGAGTGACACACCAAGAGGACTGGCCCCAGTCAGGGTGAGTGCAGGACCCAGACAGGCTCTGGTCACACATATCTTCCCCATCTCTGAAACACCCATGCCAGTCCAGTCCTGGGTTCCCTCCCACATGGCTGTTTTTGAATCTGAATCCTAACTTACAGAATGCTCCTGTTATTCCAGTTCTGGGCTTCTGTGCAGCTCTGCAAAGGCTGACCTGGGTCTCTGACCAAGGACCAACCACAGCCCAGACCATGCCAGGAGAGCCCCTCGTAGGTTTTCCATCAGACCCCATATGGTACGTGCTGCAATGGGGCAGGGTGGACATTCAGTTAGCTGAGTAGATGTGCTCCTTAAAGTTGCCCGTGCTGGACCCAAACCTGCACCCACAGAAGTCAATGGGAGTTTGCTCTTGACTTAGACGGGAGCAGGATCAGGCCCACAGAGCACAAGATATTAACTAAGTAAAGGCTCCTCTGCAAGCTGAGAGGCAAGTGTCCTCTCCTAAAATATTTCTCCCCTCCCTGTGCGGCTGATGTAGCCTGACAGATGTGCACGCTTGTGTTAAAGTCACTTGAGCAGCACGCCCCCAGCCAGAAGGAGGGGCGTCTGGCACAGCCAGCTTGTGTTATATAAACTGTTTGTGTAGCATGTGCATGAGGCAGTGAAGTGGCCTGGAGGGATGAATTAGTTCAGTATGTTCCAAGTCAGCATTCCTGGTACTTCTCTGTCCCACACAAGTCCCATATGTTGGAATGTGTTTTGCCCCAGCTTTCTCTGCAAACAGGAAACAACAGTTCTGCTGCAGCCCTGTGGTGTGAAAGCTTATTGCCAGGAAGAGGAGGTAAAGTGCCTTCTTCAGTACAGTTAACACCCCGTCATATACCTCTCTTGTCAGGATGGTGGGCCTTGGTCAGCGTTTCCCCTGAGCGAGCAGGTTTCTCAAAGCTGTGCTTAGTGACAGGGTGAATACAACCTTTGCCAGCTCTCATTTTTTGATACTTGTGGGCTGTTTTCTCCTGGGTCCTGCCACTCCTGGTCCTTTTCCCCATGTTCCACCCTGCTGGTCTCTTTCTCCATGTCCCACTAAATCCCCCCTGCGCCCCCCTTCGTTGGAGGGAACATTGGCTTCTCCCCACCCCCTCCAGAACCCCGAGGATACACCCACCCCATTCTAGAACACATTTCCCCGACCCTTCACACCCACCCACCCCACCCACCATTCTAGAACACATTTCTACACACACACACACCATTCCAGAACACATTTCTACACACCCACCCACACCATTCTAGAACACATTTCTACACACCCACCCACCATTCTAGAACACATTTCCCCGACCCTTCACACCCACCCACACCATTCTAGCACACATTTCTACACACCCACCCACCCACCATTCTAGCACACATTTCTACACACCCACCCACCCACCATTCTAGAACACATTTCCCCCATCCTTGAGCTCTCTCCTATTGTTCCTCATCCTTCAGCCACAAACATTACTTTCTTTGGAACCCCTGAATGCTCTCCTGAATCAGCCAGAAGAGGGTGCTGTGAAGCAATGAGAAGCGCTCCCTCCACCTATGGACTGAACACACTGCCTGCACGTATCCCCCCCACCCCCTGGCCAGGATCCAGAAGGGAACACGAGATAGGGATAGGGACTGGGAATTCAACTGGCATTTCCTGTGGAAACACTGAGACCACCATCAAAGCTGACCCAGCAATTTCACCATTAAAACTGCTGTCCCGCTTCTTCTGCTGCCTCTCTAGCCTGTTTATGCAGTGCCGGTTGACATTGTGCAAATGAGTATGACTGAGGCGTGTTAGTGAGTGCTGGTGTAATAGTGAGATCTCACCAAAACCCAATTAACAGGAGAGAAAAGCAAGCTCAGGCTGACTCCTGATAGCAGCAAAGCAAAACAGCAGCAGTGAAAACCCCCAGCTGCTGAATCCCAGAAGCCTCTGGCCTTGGATTCTGATCTGATGATGATGGCAGCCTCTGAGTCCCATTCTTGCCTTTGTCCTGGGCTCCTGTTCTAATAGGCTGGTTTCCTGGTGTATACCATTTGCCCTGGTAACCCGACCCTGCCTTCAAAGGGGAAAAGAAAGAAAGAGCTTGAATTGCCACTATCGAGGAAACCACAGCAATAAATACCCACGGCGCTAATGCAATTCCTGTTTGTCACAACAGTATGATGGGTCAGGAGTGCTGGCCCGTCTTACCATTTTCTAGTGTAGACTGGGCCAGATGCTGAGATTCTTTTCAAGTTGCTGAACATTCCCCCTCGGCTTGGGTGAGTGGATCAATGAGCGGGAGTCCAGGGGGCAGAATCTCTTCAGCCTTTTGGTATGAGGATTACACAGCATGCATGTGCATTGGCCCAGCAAGCTGGTGCTGGCTATTTCATCACTGATGTTAAATTCTTCACTACCCGCATGCCAGATGAACCATGTGTGCAGCGTTAGGTATGAATCATAGAATCATAGGACTGGAAAGGACCTTGAGAGGTCATGAAGCCTAGTGGTGGATCGCTGAGATGGGTCAGGGCATGGGGGAGGGACCCAGATGTTGTAGGTGTGTGTGTGGGGACCATGTCAGAAGGCTAGAAATGGTGTGAGTGGGATAGGGCCCACTCTGTCATCGACTCCCACGGGCAAGGCACTTAGGCTGAGATTTTCAGTGCTTTTTTGCATAGGTCCAGGTCCTGTTCCAGCCTACTGGATGATGAGAGGAGAGTCCCTTTTGCTCATATGATCCCCTGCCTGGGCTCTCTCCTTCCACAAGACCAGGGACTCTCCCTGCCCGCGGTGGCCACAGATCAAGGCTCCCTGTACAGACTACGGCCCTCACTCAGCCTACCCACAATAGTAAGAAATCTGAGGACTCTGAAAGTTCTGGACCAGCTCAGGCATTATATTGCTAAGGCCAGGTTTACACTAGACTTATGTTGGTATAACTGTGTCAGTCAGGGGTGTGAAAAATCCCACCTAACCCCTGAGTGATGTAGTTATACCGTCCTAAGCCCCGGAGTAGACAGCGCTATGTTGGCGGGAGAGCTACCACCTCTTGCAGAGGTGGATTAACTACGCCGACGGGGGAAGAAGCATTTTAAGTGTAGACCTGCCCTAACAGGGAGGCTGGCTTTCCAGACACACTGTGGCATGCAGCATCCTATAGTGATGGCAGAAGTTATAGGCAAGGCACACAGGGTTTAATTCTGATCTCACCCCGTTTTACATCAGTGTAACACCTGTGGCTGCGATGGAGTTACTCCAGATGTACACAGTGGTGGGAGTGAGAGGAGAATCAGGTCTAACACCCTTGACCCGTTTCTCTTCTGCTGGCCATTGTCGGTCAATGCCCACCATCTTTGCTTCTTGTAACCATAAAGGGTTCTCTTTGGCATCCGGTGCGGCATGCCATGAGTGGAGAGCAAGGTCATGGAGAAGGTGATAGACGTAGGTCTGGAGAGAAATCAACGGGTTAATCTGGGAGAAGGTGAGGAGGGTGGCAGCTGAATGCAGAAATGGCTAGTGCTGTAGCTGTGGGTGACAGGAAAAAGGCTGCACCAGAAGGAAACACGTGAAAGGTTTACAAATGAAGGCAAACTTTCCCCTTCCCAGCCCTCTCAGGAGAGCAGCCGGATGGGAGCTGCAGCAAACTGGGTTTCCATGGAGTCATGTGGACAATTCTTATTCTCAGCCATTAACCCAGTTCAGGGTCCGACCGGAAGAGTGGAATCAGGGCCCATTTCTGTGGCCAGAGCCCTCCGTAAGAATGAGGTTTAGCAAAGGAGCAGTTCTATTCCTCTGAAAAGTCAGCATTGCCATGGCAACTCACTGTTCCCTTCCTGCCACCAGCTTGCTGCTGGTTGAACTTTCTGGAGAGATCCAACCTGTATTCTGGTGGTGAGATAGCGATTTAAAGGGGACAGCCACCTTGCTCTGGGCCAGCTATCGCACATCAAAAGGGGAGAGCTGGGAAACCAAACCCAGCTGTGTTTATAGTAGGGTGCCCTACCTATAAGAGTTAAATGGAATGGTACCTGTAGCAACCGTAACCCTAACTCCAAGTACCCTACCCCTAGGAACCCTAGCCCTACCCATAGGACCCCTAACCATAGAGGGGGACCCTACCCATGGAAACCCTAAGCTAGGGCAGAGAGACCTACCCCTGGGAACCCTAATCCTAGGACAGGAAGCTCTACCCATATTAGCCCTAACCCTAGGGCTGGGAGCCCTGCCCACAGAAACCCTTACCCTAGTTCCAAGTACCCTACCCAGGGGAACCCTAACCTTAGGGCGTGGAGCCGTATCCATATCAACCCTAACCCTCTCTCCAATTACCCTACACATGCAAACTCTAACCCTAGCTCAGGGTACCCTATCTAGGGGAACCCTAACCCTAGGGCTGGGAATCCTACCCGTATGAACCCTAACTCTAGCTCCAAGTACCCTACTCAGAGGTACCTTAACCTTAGGGTGCTGTGCCCTACCCATAGGAATCTGAACCCTATGGCTGGGTGCCTATACGCCAGCCCTGCGCCCTGTGGTGTATTTCAGGTACAGTGAGCACCTCGGGGTGCGGTATTATCAGTTATTAGTTATTATTATTCCTGTTACTTTAGTTCCGAGGAGCCCTAGGTACAGACCAGGACCCCATTGAGGTAGGCGCGGTATCTTCTTTTGTGCACTGTCTAGCAGTGTGCCCCGTTTGCAGTATCAAGGAGATGTTCGCCATTTCACACAGTCATTCTTTACACGCTGCAGATAAAGATTTTCCATTTTCTTAAAATTGCCCCCTTTTGCAGTGGTTACAGCAGCGGAACCCACTGCGGCCCTGCCTGATAGAGAGAATGGAGCCCTGTGTCCGTGCCCAGCCCACTGAGCTGGTTTCGGTCTGTCGACTCTAGCTAGGTATCTGTGCAATGTTCCTCACAGCGGTGTCTGAGCATCCTGCCGTCTGGCTGTCTGACTGACACTGACCAGTGACTTGCTGGAGACTCCCACTGCAGCTGAAGCTGCAGAGAGCTGGGGAGGTCCAGCTGCACCCTACTGGGAGGGGAGGCCTGGCCTTGCAGAACCCTACTGGCATTGACGGGAGGCCTGGACCTCGCCCTTTGGATAAAAGAGATTTTTTTTGCGTTCAGTTCCTCTCCTGCTGTACGAGGAAGGCAACCACCTTGATCCACCAACCGTGGAACTTTCCATTCCCTTCAGTGGCTTTGGATTAAGCCCACAGTGGAGGAGTAACAATTATTGGAGAAGAAGAGCCCTGGCCCTGCCCTCCAAGAACTAACCATTGGCGGGGGGTAGGGCCCCTGCTCACCCCCCAGTCTTCCCTGACACCCTCCTCAGGGCGCAGTGGTGGCAGGCCCTCCCCCACTTGCATTCTGGGAGTGTAAGCTGCTTGCTGGCAGCCTCCAACGTCTGGAGGGCTGCATGGGGAAGGCTGTCATGGGTCTTCTCTCTCCCCCAGCCACCCACACAGGGGCAACTATGATGGCTCCTGGTATAAACCGGCCTCACGGATGCTGGTTGGATCCTTTACTCTGTGAGACACAGGAAGGCACCGGGCCTGCGTGAGGTTCTTAATAACTGTTATACCTGTAAGCAGAGTCAGGATGAGCTCCACCCTGACATCTGGTGGTGAGTTGTGGCAAGTTGTGGAAAAGAACTTCAGGGGCTGATCTCATTTGCATAGGCACACCCACCCCGCCTAGAATGAGGCCATAACTGCCCAAATGGTCACTTTGGCTGCTGTGGGATCCCCAGTGTCTCTGTTATTGGGGCGGGAAGAATAAATTGTTATTACCCTGATTATGGGAACTGTGCTTGGAATTGTACTTGGCCTTTTGTTATGATGGAGGGACTCACCATCAAATAAGTAGCACTTGCTAGGCAAGGGACATGGGTCCCAAAACTCTGTGAATTGAGAGAGGCTTGAGACAGGTGTTAGTACCTGGTGGTGTGGGCCCCTTTGTGAGGGCCTGAAACACCAATTGCACCTCTGTCTCTCTCCACTGTGGAATGTCAGTGCTAATTTTGGGTCTATTAAGAGTCTTGCTACAGGTACTGTGCTGAATTCACTTTGGCCTTATGGTGCACCAGCACTAAGGCTTCCACTACTATAAGCTGGAATCACTGAGAGCTGGAATCACTGAGCACTGTGTCAAGTAGTGGGGAGCTGGAAGATCTAGAGTGCAGTGGTGCTGTTCGTGGCTAGGCTGGCGGAGTGTTCGTGAGACGGTGCGGTGAGCTGTGCAGAGCGGAGCCGTTTGTGAGACAGCGGAGTGTTTGTGAGACGGCGAGCTGTGCAGAGCGGAGCCTGTCGTGGTGGAGCGGAACTGTTCGTGAGACAGCAGAGCAGAGCCCTGTGGGGCAGTCAGCTTCAGGACACGTAAGGTGCCCCTTACCTCTTTCCCCCACACACAGGCACATTTTAGCCAGACTGGGGAGTAACACTATGCAGATGAACTTTTGAACTCTGGGGCTGGACTTTTTGGACTTTGGGTGATTTGTGGATTGCTGGACTCAGGAGACGTTTGGGTTCTGGGACTCAAGAACCCCAGGGAAAGGATGTGGCCCAATTTGCTGGGGTGGGTCTTTGCTCATGGTTTGGTTAATGAACACTAGTTGTGGTGTTTCCCCAATTTAATGCTGATGTCGTTTACCTCATGTTATTAAAGATTCTCTGCTACACCTAGACTCTGTGCTTGCGAGAGGGGAAGTATTGCCTCTTTGAGGCGCCCAGGGGGTGTGTAAGATTTTCCCAGATCACTGGGTGGGGGCTCGAGCCAGTTTTGCATTTGCTTTGATGAGAGGGAATCCCTGTGTACTGAACCCGGCCCTTGCTGCTATCAACTTGGCCTGGCGGAAGGGTTACATACCCTTAGAGCTGGTATCTTCGGAGGAATCCTAGCAAGAACATAACTGAACCTCAGGTCAGTGTTGTTCACCCCCACAACCCTCTTCCTGTGAAAGATAGAGACAGGTGTCCCATCCTGAGACTGCTTCCCTGGTTGCCCTGCAGTGAAGGCTGTATTTGAGATCACCGGTCTGCCACTTACCCGCCCCAAGCAAGAACTTTCACTGCTGGGTTGGTCTCTGGTCAGGTTTGTACAGCTCTGTGAGGGCAGCCGGCGGGTTAGATTTCCAACAGTTACTTTTGCATGCAGCCCATTTTCCACAGGGCTTGGTCAAATAAATCCAGAAGAAGAGGAGCAGGCTTCCCTGGCTCGTTAAGGAATAAGAGAGCATCTGCTTGCAGACTTACAAGCAGCACCCACTACCAATGCCCCAGCTACCAGTCAGATGATTGTTCTGAGTGGTTGTTAAACAGTCAAAGGAACAATTGAAAAGAAGTGGGAGAGAGGTAGCTTTGCCTTGTGCCCATTTGTAATCCAAAGGTGGGTGACATTAAAAGAGCTGTTAGGAATGTGCAACAAGTACCCCTCACCAGGGAACTTAAGGGAACAGGAAGTGGTTACCCAGAGTTGGAATTTGGCCAAGATGCTAGAGAGATCAACTCTCATTCTGGCCAAAAGTATCACGGTGGAAGGGTAGAGGTTGCCTGGTTGCCATGTAGCCACCATGGGGTGGGGAAGAGAGGTGGATAATGAATGTGTCCTGCAGATGTCCATGGCCAGTGATATGTGATTCCATGCACCCACAAGGACATTGCCAAGACCACTTGGGGGCTGGGTGGGTGCAGAAGGGGCTGTCAGCCACTGAGTTGCAGATGGCTAGGCAGCTGGCTGGTCCTGAGAAGCCAATTAGAGCTGCTACTATCAACCGGTATCCATAGCTGGCATGTGATTAATGGATTCCACCTGTCAGGACGGGCCCTCAGCAAGCTATAACTATAACTGAAATACATTCACACCAGCAAAGGATCTGGCCCCCTGTTTTTCTTGCTTCTTGCAGCACAGGATAGCTCTCTGCTAGAGTTGGGAGAGTCCCTCCCACCTCCATGGTTTTAAACACACACTCCCTTTGCCCCCATATCCCTGTGTCATGGGCCCTTTCTGTCTGACTGGACTGACCAGCTGCCCCTTTGGCTCTTGGCTATGCCCCTCCTGAATCAGCTGGAGGGAACCGCCGAGCCATGTGACAGCACAGCTCCATCATACTGCAGCTAGGCGTTGCTGCTTGGTGCTATGTACAACCTCTGGGCCCTGAGTCTGACCTCACAACAGTCTTAGACCCAAGTAACTCTATGGACAAGAGTGGAGATACTCCTGATTTACACCTGGCTCAGTGAGCTCAGAATCAGGCTTACAGCTCACATGAAATAGGTTTTGTCCTATCTTTATTGTTATTATTTAACATTTACGTTGGCACTGTACAAACATATAACAAATGATCTTCCCTTCCCCATGCCCTTCCTTATATCATTCTGGACCCAGCATAAGTTAGACCAACCTAAGGGCTGCTCTAGTTAATGCCCAGCTGCCCATGTCCCCACAGGACTCCTCCCAGCAGCTGGGGATCACCAGGTTTCAGGGACACTCTGGCACTTCCCTTTTTTCCCAGGAATGCCCTCTACCTTGGGGTTGGGAGGGGCCCTACCCAGCCCTAGGCCTGGTGGGGAATTCCCTCACACAGGAGGAATAGTCAGGAAGCCAGTGAAGCTGGCAAAGCAGCAGAGCAGACCCATGAATCAGGCAAGATGTGTAACACCAGTCTAATTTACATGCTGAAGGTACAGAAGGGGTAGAGGACAGAGCAGGAGAAGACGCGTACAGGAGGATATAAGATAAAGTTGGTTGTGCTGCTTTAACTTATTTCTGCTCCATCCCCTGCATCCCCAGGATCAAACTGGACCCTGGTGTAAGCAGGTGCAATCACCACTGACTTCAGAGACAGGTGTACCCTCTTAAATCAGGAGCTGGCTCCCAGAGAATAACAAAGCAGGGTGAGATTCTCAGCTGGTGTAAATCAGCAAAGCTCTGTTGAACTCAATAGAGGTACCCTGATTAATCACACCAGCTGAGACCTGGGTTTGGGGGCTATTTTTGCCACATAGATACAAATCACACTACTCCCACCTATGTGCTTCTCCCCATGCGCTGGCCGCCTTGACACCCAGCAGGTAGCTTACACCATTATTGACATCACTGCTGGACTTGGCCCTGTGTCAATGAGTATGGTGGACATAAGCTTCCTGCACGCTGAACTCAGCTGCCCTAACTTGTTGCATGACAGGGTGATGGCATTTGCATGCTCCCAACAAGGCTCTGAGTAAGGGACCATGAGAGGGGTGGGAGGTGCAGTATCAAATGGGAAAGCAGTGTGAGCAGACAGGCCGGAGGAGCTGCCTCCAGATGGAGCAGTGGAGACTCCTGCTCAGTGCTTCTGGCTGGCTTCTCAGCCAAAGGGTTATTTTCACTGTAGGTAAAACCCTGCAGTGTTCGTTTCTGGCTAGCTGGAATGTGGGCGAAGAGGACAAAGCACGTGGCCTGGAAACACAGATGACGTCACACTTAAAAGGCTTCAAATAAGGGAATACACCAAGCTATAAGAGCTGAGAGGCTAGTGCATTGGGGCTGGGTCTCTTCACCAGACGGCGGCTGGTAAGCACCCCGGCCTGAAACATGACACAGATCACATGGAGGGGGTAAAGATCTAAGCTAAGCAAAGAGACCCTCCTCTGGGATTAACAGACCCAGCTCTGGCATCTTAAAACAGGAGTCAAGAGTTAGGGTCCATTACTTGGGACAGCTCTACGGAGCATGCACCTAGGAGTTCCATACTGGGAATGCAGACCTGGGCTATCGCCCTGAGTTCTCCTTTAAGAAGAGCCACTGGCAGCGTCTGCGCTGAGGTACCCTTCTGAGAACATGCACCCTGGGTCATCTCCCTTAGGAACACATGCTTGAAATAGCTTTTACAAATGTGGCTGACAGAGCATGGATCTGTCACTAAATCAGTGGGTCTAAGCACAGCGATCCCAACAGCAGGGAACACACACCTGGAAAATAGCAACTCACTCCATAGCGCATGTGACCCAGGTGCAGACAAATCCAAGCTTGACTAAGGCCATAAAATAAATCTTCCAGCAGATTTTGCTCATGTCTACTGGCACATAGTGGCAGATAAAAGCACAAAGAGCTGTTCCCTCCCGCCTAACATGGGTGATAGAGTCTATACTCAAACCAACAGGATGGGACACAGTGTGCCACAGTGGGCCACCACTCCCACTTGGGAGCCTTGAGGTACCACTACAATGCACATAATAAATAATGATATCCAGACTTTTTCAGGCCCCCAAGGTGACTTGAGCTTTGAGCAATGGGTTGGTTCAGTTCTCACTGTATCCAAGTGAGTTCTCCCCATAAAGCTTTGGCTTCTTTGGTCACCAAAGCGTGAAGTCAATTTGAAACCCATTCTGATTTCCTGGGTTTTTTTCATCTCGGCCCTCTTCCAGCAAAAGAGTTGTATTGTATCTACTTTTATGTCTAGAAGTCCCTTTTGGAATCAGTTCTTTGTCTCTTTAGTGGTGCGCCAAGTGCTTTGGAATTATGTCAAGTCATGGGAAGAAAGCAGGAAGCAGGCGGCTGCATGAGTCGCTGGGAGGGAGCGAGCGGCATGGATGAGTAGCTCAGATGTGCTAGACAGAGAGAGAGATCCATCCACCGCGGCTTTGGTAAGCAGAACTCTCCCCTCCGTTAGTCACAAAATCCAGGAACCAGATCCCAACTCTCCTCCGGTTCCTGACTTTAGAAGGGCCCCTGTCTTGCCCAGACCTCTTGTGAGCACCATGGAAGCCTCCAAGGCATCTCTACTTGTCGTCATCATCCCAGGAACAGGGTTGCACACTGCGTGCTTGCAGACCATACGGAGCAGGAAAGGGGAAATGGCAGGAGGGGTCTCATCATCATGTGACAGCCAGGGGAAAAACAAAAACAGATCAGAATATGGATGTCAGCACAGTCCAATTTGACTGGAAACTGCTGTAAAAAATTATGAAGTCAAATCTAATTTAGGCACTCAATTAGGAGCTAAACAGGAAACACCAGGATCAGCTTGGCATATCCATAAAGACAGGACTCCATGGGCTGTGCCAGACAATTTGCACGAGGCAACTGTCAAGCAGGAAGTGGTTGAAGGGATATGCAGCATCCACTGTGCTTTTATCAAACAGAATTCTCATTTAATTCCCTCTTGTTTTTCACAGCCTCTTGGAAGTGGGGCAATGGAATTTCACTTCTTTCCCTGCCCATGTTTCCTTGGCTTCCTCTGATCAATGTGCCTGACTTGTTTCTTGTTTCACTCCCTGCACACCAGCAAGATGGGTGATATAAGAAGCAGTGGGTATAGCTCCAGGAACAGTATTTGTTCACTAGCTGCTTGATGCAGAGGAATCAAGGGAGGGGTAGCCAATGCACATAGTTTTGGGTGTGCTACACAAAAATGATGGCTGTTGGATTGAGTGGGAGAGGGGTTGGTGGGTTTTACTTTCTCAACAACAAAGTGGCGGATCTGTTAAAACACATTTTAAAAGATGTAGAGAATCCAGAGGATGTGCCTTATCAGAATGTAACAGTTGAACGTAGGTCAAGTTTTCAGCTCACCCAAGTCTCCTCTTGTAGTACTGGTTGATCTCTGCTTCGTATCCCTCCCCCTTGCAATCATTCCTTTTCAGTAGCAACCACCACTGTAGGACCTATGAATATCCCGCATCAGGCCATGGTTTCAGTGTCCCAGTGTCTCTGATCTCCTTTTATACCCACCTCTGAGTATCCACCCCAGGGCCTAGACCAGAATCTGTTCAGATTCTGAAGTCCAATAAAGCAATAAAGGGGAAAGCAAAAGGAATTCTGGGAACTGTTCTGCTTGTCAGTGCTCATATTTAGGTGGATAGTATATACCATAGCTCGTATATCATGGCTGCTCAATGAAAAAAAGAGGGAAAGGTGAGAAGAAGGTAGAACATACTGCTGTGTGGAGGGTAATTTATTTATTCTCTGTTCAGGGAACATGCTATCCCTTTGCCTTAAAAATTCACACCTGGCTGCTAGGGAAAGGCTCTTCAAGCAGCATTTTTATGGCAAATCCAGAGTGTAGTTTCCAGAGACGTGCGGGGAAAAAAACACGTCAATTCAAGTGTGTGGGTGGGTGGGTGTAGCTGAGATAGAAAGGGACATCTTAAAAAATTGCCACAAAGTCTGAACACATTTCCCTTCTTGGGCACCTCCCTCTTCACTGGCTTTCCTCTCTGCCCATGCAGTATATTCACATACACGCGTTACCCCTAATTGGATAATTTGTGACTAGTCAGTAAGTATTGCCTAATGTACAAGCCAGTTCAGTGAATCTGCCCATTGTGTGAAATACTCAGAAGGACTTGTCTGTTATACAGAACTAGCTGAGCCCTGCCATATGATAGGGTGAATCAGTAAATCATATGCAAATTGTAGATATTCTGCATGCTAAGTTGTACGTCTACATTTCAGTGCCCAGTCTGTTACAGTGTGTTAGGATGTCTTTGTTGTTGTACCCTTCTGCTTCCTCGAAGCCAAGAATGAAATTCACCTCCTTGGAGAGGGCCTATGCACCACGTTGGCCCTGTTTTGCATGATTGAGTGGGATGTAAGTGGTGCAGAGGCATTGTTCTGGCCCTCTGCTTAGGGGTAAATTTCACGCATAGAGCAGTTTTCATTCTTAGCTGCTAGCAGTTGCAAGAAAATGAAGTTTTTTCAATTTCCAGCAAAAGGAGATCTGCGAGGAATGACGCAACAGAAAATTCCACTTCCTAAATACCCACTGCCATCTACTGCTTTTCTAGGAAAAGCATGCTTAGATGAGATACGTAAAGGAAAGAAATTGCCTTTCCTGTAGGAAATCCACATGACCAGCTGATTGTGCCAGTTAGACCCATTTTGAAAAACCAAAGCCTCTTGGTACATGCTAAGTCTAGATTGTTTGTTTAATAAGGAAACCATTTTTCGACGGAGAACTAATCAGAGACCGATTTTATTATTAAATAGGCTGCAATGCGTGACCTGTTGTGCAAAATTGGAAACAGGGTCTTGCCCATTTGGGAGCTGACCCAGCACCTAGAGAAAGCTACAACAAAGCTCCCATTGACATCTGTGGGCACTGGAGTAGGTCTTTGTTGAACGGTCACATGGTTACGCTCAATTTCACAATTTTGAAACTGCTGCTAAAGTAGATTGAATATTCGCACCCTTTGAAACTCATCTTAACAGCAGTGTAAGTCTCGCTGGTTTTTTATTGTATCTGTGGCATGAACCGATTGATTACATAGAATGTTTCAACTTTTAATGGTTCAAAAAATATTTCACATTATGTGCCACATTATTTTGCTATCTGAACATACAAAGTACTATGCACCGGTGGAGGGGGAAATACATTGGTTTAAGTGCCGAAGTTTTTACTCAGATTTTTATTCAATCTTGTCTCGAGCAAACTCTCCTCCTGGGCCTGACTATCATTTACACTAAGAGACAAGATGTAGGAGGTAATATATTTTATTGGACCAACTTTTGAGCTTACACAGAGCTCTACTTCCGGTCTGGGAAACATACCCAGAGTGTCAGATACATGCTAAATACAAAGTGGTACCGATTGTTTTAATATATGTAGTTAACACAGATTTCAAGGGACCATTCAAGGTGAAGTGGTCCATTAACAGCACTCCAGTCATAGGGGGAAAAGGAAGGAGCGGGGGAGGCAGAGCGGGTTGTTAGTGGAGTACAGATTGTTATAATAAGCCATAAATCCAGTGTTTTTATTCAGACAATGATTTTTAATGTCTAGCAAAGTTATGAGTTTAAGCTCCCAGGCTTGTCTTTTGAAGATGGTGTGTAGGTTTCCTTTGAGGATGAGGACTGAGAAGTTAGATAGAGTGATTGTTTTGTGAAAAGCGTTCACCCACAGGTGATCTGGTGTTTTTTGACTTTTATCATTTTCCTATGTGAGTTCATTTGAGAGCGTAGTGACTGTCTGGTTTCAGCCACATAGTTGTTATGGGGGGGTTTAGTGCGCTTGAAGAGGTACACCACATGTTGTGATAGGCATGTGTAGGACTCATGGATCTTGAAAGGTGTCCTGTGGGGGGTGTTGAACATAGTAGCCGTGGAGATCTGTCTGCAGGTTTTACATCTGTTGTTCTGACAGGGTCTGGTGCCACGTTGATTTGGAGTGTCCTGGTCTGTGGGCAACTTGCTTCTGATGATGCACTTGGAGAGGCTGGGGGGTTGATTGAAGGCCAGAAGTGGGGGTTCAGGAAAGATGTCTTTCAGGATGGGGTCCCCATGGTATATGGGTTGTAAGTGTTTGATTATATCCCGTACAGGTTCCAGTGTTGGGTGGTAAGTGACAAGTAGGGGTGTGCAGTCAGGATGGTGGTGGTTATTTCTGTATTGAAACAGGTTCTCTCAGGGTATTTGCATGGCCTGTTCTATGATGCAATCCACCTCTCTGGTGGACTGTCCTTGTTTGGTGAAGGCAGTTTTCAGTGTGCTAACATGTATGCCCCGGACTTTCTCCTTGGAACATATTCTGTGGTATCTGAGTGCGTGGCTGTAGCTAGCAGATAACTTGGTGTGTTTTGGATGGTTACTGGATCTGTGAAAGTAAGTGTGGTGGTCCATGGGTTTCTTGTATATAGCTGTTTCTTTGCACTGCTGTGACAGTGTAAAAGGGCCTTAGTGTAAATGAAAATGAGGCGCAGAGAAGTCAATAGGATTTGTTCCTTGTTAAGCACTAAGTAAAATCAGAGCAGGTATTTCCAGGTTTGCCCCAATTAATTTTCTAACAGGTTTTCCATAATTAGCAGGGACCCCTGAACTATTGGATTAGTGATTTTACTTAACTGGGTCAGAGCAACATAGAGTAATAATAATGAAAAGTGCTGACACTTGTAGGGGTAGAGAATTAAATAATACCATTTAGCTCCTCAGCTGGTGTAAATTAGGCTAGCTTCATCTAGAGCTGCCCTGACTTACACCAGCTGAGCATTTGGCCCCGAACCTCTTTTAATAACTACTACACTATCCATGGGATTTCCTCAATGCATCTTACTTTTAAAGACAATGTTACTTGTTAATGCAAATAAATAATTTGCCCCTGGAAACACACATCCACTTCTATGTCAGTGTGAGGAAAGAGGCAGTTCTCAATGTACTTTTACTTCTCCAATTTAAAATAGATTTGCGTTTATTTCAGTTTATTTAAAAAAAGAGAGAGGAAAACGTAAAAGGAACTATACTCCAAATAAATACACGGAGTGGTGAGCAGGGCTGTAGTCGGACAGCTAGCCTGTACCACTGCCCATGCCACTGTGGCTACTCTGCTATTGTTAGCTTTGATTGAACTAGCTCACTAACTCGAGAATGTCTATACCTGCTGCAGTCGCTGTAATGGAATGCTAAACTATTATATTGTTTAGCCACTAGGTGGTGCCATGTGTCAAATACCCTATTTAAAGCTAACCTTAGCCATACCTGGCAGAGCATTAAATAATCTTATCATGAACACAGTTGGTGTGTATAAACAAGATCTGTGGCTAGTCCATATCCGGTACAGAAGTACATGACTGGGGTCAGGAGTAAACTAACTACAGTGAATAAACCACTGAATAAACTGTTAAAGTCCTATACATCTTGGCTATGGGTGCCAAATCAAGACTTTGCCTTCGAAAAGGTAAAGGAAAGGATTTCAACAGCAAGGAAAGAGAACTCTCAGGCTAAGAGGGACAAATTACAGCCAGAGGCACATGGTGTAATAAATGCATGAAATATGGACATTTTACAGCTGTTTGCTGCTCCAAAGCAGTCAGGGAGTTAATTTACCTTACAGGCAATCAAGAGCCATTATTTCTGGGATCTATCACTTGTGATGACTTAGAGCCTGCCTGGAGAGTGAAAGTGAATATTCATGGCAAGACTATTGACTTTAAAACTGACTCAGGAGCTGATGTCTCAATCCTCTCAGAAGGGGCTTTCAGTCACCTTCAAACCCTCCCAGAGCTGAAGTCACCTTACACAGCTTTGACTAGCCCTGGAGATATACTGAACTGCTTGGGCTAGTTCACCACTTACAAAGATAAAGCTATGCATTCAGAGTCTATGCGATCACAGGACCACAGCCTTCTCAGCCTTCTCAGCAGCAGCATGGCAGCCAAGATGGGCCTAGCGAGAAAGGTGAAAGAACTCGATAGAATATTTGGTGATACTGGACTTTTGAAAGGAGATCCTATGCAAATAATCTTAAGAGAAGATGCTGGACCATATAGTGTACCTACACCTCACAGGATTCCTATCCCATTACTTCTTAAAGTGGAAACTGAGTTAAAGAGAATGGAACAGATTGGCATAATCGAGAAAATCTCTGAGCCAATAGCTGAGACATATACTGGGGATGGTAAATGGTAGGAATGTAGAATTTAAAGGGGGAGATGTAATGCAGGGGTTCTCAGACTTTTGTACTGGTGACCCCTTTCACACAGCAAGCCTCTGAGTGCGACCCCCCTTATACATTAAAAACACTTTTTTATATATTTAACATATATAACATATATTTAACATATTTAACACATTATAAATGCTGGAGGCAAAGCGGGGTTTGGGGTGGAGGCTGACAGCTCATGCGACCTCCCACGTAATAACCTCATGACCCGCTGAGGGGGTCCTGACCCCCAGTTTGAGAACCCCTGTGGAATGGTAAATTGTATTATATTATTCAGCCACTTGGTGGCGTTGTGTGTAAAAATACCTTATTTAAAGCTAACCTCAGCCATGCCTGGCAGAGCATTAAAGGATCTTATGATGAACACAGTTGGGGTGTAGAAGCAAGCTTTGTGACCAGTCCACATAGAAAAGGAAATACTTGTGCAGCGTTCATTATAGGTAGCCCCCCTCGCCCCCAGTACTTATATAGCACTTTTACAAACATTGGCTCATTAATCCTCATCCTGCCATTTTACAGACAGGGAAACAGAGACATGGTGACTCACTCAAGATGACACAGTGAGTCGGTGACAAAGGAAAATTTGAAACTCAGAAGGGCCTGTGCTCAATTCCCTCGACCACACTGCCTCCTATTCTACTCTAAGGTCACCTTGGCCCCTCCCACTCTTCTTGCTAGCCCATAAACAACCTCAGTTCTGCTGAAAGCTCTGAACTGGAGCAGAGTATGGCAGCCTCTGCTGGTGTGAGCTAGTTGTTTTATAATTCTCACTTATACAAACACAGCTGTGGCTGGCAAGAAAGTCCCTCCTTACTCTACGTGCATCGAGATGGCCCAAGGTGGGTCTGTTTCGTTTTGGCAGCAGGTGGTGTTGTGACACTACCAAAGGCATTTTAAAAAAGCCCATGAAAAAAAGCATTTGATTTGTAAATTGACACCACCTTGGCCTTATGTAAAGCAGCTGGTCTCTCCTATACCAGCCTGCTCCAACACGTTTCTTTGAACATGGTGTTTGCACATTCAACTTAAACCCTCAGTCGTTCGGACAGAGTGTGTTGTGTCTGGGAAAGTTAAAAAAATGGCTGCATGCTAGCTGCACAGCATTCATGGCAATGTAAACTCACAGGCGCCCAGTCTGAGCTCCTCTATTCATGTCCTTGGAACTGGGATTGGGAGGGGACACAGGGGTCTTTAAGCTCCTTTTGTCCTCTCTGCATTCTGGGATTGGTTAAACTGGGAGCCTACTAGGGCCCAGCTGTGAATTAGAACAGCCTCTGGGCTGCTCTTATTTACACTTTACTTCCACATGCCCTGGGAAGCAGTAAACGGCCATAGCATGGTGTGTTCTCACACCCTTCCCCTCCCCAGCTCTCCTTCTCCTGTCCTCAGTCCAGCCCGACCCAGCAGCTGGGATCAGTGCTAGTGGGTGTTCTGTACCGCCATTTCCTCAAGGAGTTCTACACACACATTTATACAAGCATGAGCAATCAAGCAAGCAAACCCAGCCCCATAGTTAATTAAGCTAGTTCCCCTACCTGTGAGAAGGAGAAGAGAGAGGCTGTTTTGCTGAGCCAGTGATATGCTAATGGCCTGTCCCTTGATGACAGCTCACGAAGCCAGAGGTGCTGAGCTTGTGAGCTCATGTAGAACTTTGCCTTGGGTTCATTCCAGCACACTAGAGATTCTGAGCCAAATACTACACACAATTCTGGGCCTTCACGTAGGCCAGGAGGTGTAGACCCAATGACATCATAGACAACTAGAGTGGCTGAGCCAGTGACCTCACAAAGTCTTGAAGGCTGGAGGTATTGACCACGGTTTAAAGTAAAGGGGAACTTGTGAGAGCTCAGCTTCCCATCCCCAGGTGAGTCTTTAGATGAAGACATGTCTCACTCGGTGTTGCTGGTTTTCATGACACTGTGGTACAATTGGCTGAGCCCTGTAGTCGTAACTGCAGCTCCACCACTGATGAAAACAGGTACTACATTTCCTAGTGTAGCCACGGTTGTGTCCCCCTCCTGTCCTGCTTTCTCTCTCCCCTTTAATCCCTGAGGCCTGTTTCCTTGGAGGACCTTGGTGAAGGTACATTGATCCCCTTTCCAGGATCAGGATTAAAAAATTCTCCAATTCCCAAGGAATGGCTAACTTTAGATGACAGCTATAACTCCTCTCAGCACATACTATTGGCCATCACACTCTGTCAAGCTTCTCTGGCCTTATAGAGCAGGTTGGGGCCTCATCGACCCATTACTTTACCCTTCTTGGATACTTAAGAACGAGTCCTTAGTGACTCTTTTAGACAGTTTTTCACAGAGTTGAGGCAGGGACAATTCTAACTGAAACGGAGACCCACCTCTTTGGGCGGCCTATTGTCAGAGGTTTTAGTGAAGCCCTTTAAAGGTTCCTGAGCTGCTGGAACTGCAAAGAAGCCTTTTATCCTGTCACATGTGGGGTGGGCACACACACAGCTGAGAGGAAGTCTGCGAATTAAAAGGGCGGGGAAATAAACTGGGATAATGCTAGAGAGGGTCTGGCCTTCAGGTGCATCACAATGCTGAGAAGGCTCTTAAAGCTCAGTGCTCGACGAGGAACTCCTGCCCTTCAGACGTTGTACAGAACCAGCGAAGAAACACTGGCTGCTTAGGGCTGCCCGGGGAAAGAGTAGTATGTTCCAGTTGCTGCCTGTTCTATAACCTGCAGCAGTGAGACGGGGGATGGGGCCTAACCGCCTGTCCACTCCTGGTTCCAGCTCTGTTCCAGCTGCATGTACATTTAAGCTAGTGTTCTAGATCCCAGGCCATTTGCTGGCTGCTGTTGGTAGAAGATGGGGAGGAGTTGAGCCCTCTGAAATTCACTGATCATGCTGCATCGGGAGACTGGAATCCTGAGAGTTAGACTCAGAAGCACATCCAGGTTCCACAGCTTGGGAGAGTCCAGAAAGCCATCCTCTGCGGGGGAATTGGAATGGGATTTTCCAAAGAGCTCAGCCTTGGCCTATCTCCACGGCACTCTATGTCAATAGTAAAACTCCCATTGGATTTAATGGAAGCAGCGTTAGGCCAGTGATGAGCGCTTCTGAAAACCCCACCCTGGCACTTGCCTGCTTTGACGACTGGGGCTGGAGCTTTCTCTCTTTTCTTGCATGTGATTGTGGAGAGGAGCAGGCTGCTTACTGCCCATCCTCCCCCAGTGTGAAGACACCTTCAAACAGACCCTCTACAGCTCGTGGCTCGGACCCCCTGGACATCAGCACACTCAGGCAGCTGTCTGGCTTCAATTCTGCCTCTGTCCCATTGTCTTCCCTGTCCTCGTGGGGCTTCATTGGTACTTTTACAATCCATCTGCAGGGAGATTCTTTTTAAAGCCTGTGAATAGTGTTTGCTAGTAAGGAGATCTCTCCGGAGTTGCAGTTCTATGCAAATTCCTGTTGCCTGAAGCCATGGCTTATTTGGCTCCTTGGTAAAGGCTTGACTGTTTAGCTCTGGTTATTATGACTACGGTAAATGTTTTCCTTGCTGTTGGCCAAAGTCCATCTTCCTTTTCAACAGTGCAAATTACACCCCTAGACTGTGCTAGAATCAGGCTGTTCCTCACCCTTCATTCAGCAATGGTGCAGCCTCACTGATGCTATCATAGTATAAGCTCCTATGACCAGGCAAGAGCATTTTTACCCAACAACAGGGAGGTGTCATGTCCTCTAACTCTGGGTTATGGTTTTCCCAACCAGTGTATACAGGGCTAGATGACTCTGTTGAAAACACGTGTGCCTGGTGCAGCTTACATTCTTGGAACCCCCAAAGCAGCTGCAATGTAGCCGAGAAACAGGTTAGATATGTCCTAGTTTAGACACATCCTTGGCTACGCTAGGGAATTTTACCCTCAAATATTCCCAGCCCTTCAGAGCCAGCACAGGTTCAACTGGTGTCTGCACAACAGGAAGCCCTGGTGACGGAGCCACTGGTTTCACCTGCAGAATTCCGTTTTGCATTTAAAGCAGGATTTCAACCTCTTTGTTTTATATGAATAATGCAGCGTCTCCTCCCCAGACCTACAGCACTTACTCTCTGAGTCCAGAAGGGATTTTCTCAGAATTTACAAGGAACGCTGTAATTAGTTTATGAATTAAAATGAACAAAATATCGCTCCTTTACGAAATTTAGCACCCTTGTCAGTATTTTCTTTGTCCTGAATTATCTTAACAAGGGAATAATGCTGACCCTTCACCCCGTCCATATAATTAAAATTCGTTGCAATCTTGTACATAGACTATATTGAAAGAACTTAAGTTGCAATTAACCTAAGTTACTAATGGTTGTTGTATCTAATTGTTCTGATTATACAGGCAACAGTTTCTCATTCACACCTTCCCATTGCTGGAGAATGGCTGCTTAAGTAAGTGATAGCCCACTTGGCTTTGTTAATACCTGTCTGGGGTTGCCAGTTTGTCTTTGTCTCTCAAAAACTGGTTTGGGCCTGCCTTTCTAAGGGCACGTCTACAGACATTAACACAGGCTGGTCCAGAAAGGTGCATGACGCATGCATCTTTCGGAACCCTGTCCTGTTCAAGAAGCTGCAAGCAGGGATTTTCTTCCCAGATCAGAAGATCACCATAGGGGAAGTTGAAATGCCCATTGTGATCCTGGGAGACCCCCACCTACCCCTTAATGCCGTGGCTTATGAAGCCTTACACAGGGCAGCTTGACAGCAGCAAGGAGCGATTCAACAACAGGCTGAGCAAGTGCAGAATGACTGTTGAGTGTACATTTGGCCATTTAAAAGCCTGCTGGTGATGTCTGTATGGGAAGCTGCACGTGACTGATGACAGTATTCCTATGCTTATAGCCATGTGCTGTGCGCTTCATAATATTTGTGAAGGGAAGAGTAAAAGCTTCACTCTTGGGCTGGACCGCAAAGGCTTAGCGCCTGGAGGCTGAGTTTGAACAGCCAGAGACCAGGGCTATTAGAGGGGCACAGCACTGGGCCATTAGGATCAGGGATGCCTTGAGGCAGCAATTTCAAGCTGAAAGCCACTAATATTTGTTGCTATGCTCGGGATTGCAGTGCTTGTAATGCTAGGAGGTAATTGGTGCACATGATGCAAGAAGGGGCCTTAACATAATTGTATGTTGCTTTCCTGTGCTCTTTTTACTTTCACTTAGAATAAATATTGCTTTCAAACAAACACAATTATTTTATTAAAAGACAACAACCAGAGGAGAGAGTCAAATGAAAAAATTCATCAGCAAGGAGGGAGATGGGAAGGTCTCATGAGGAGGAGGGGTCCCGGGATGGCTACAGATTTGTGTATGTCCAGGGATCATACCCAACCTTCTCCTTTGGAGTTCGATGCAGCGGGTACTGTACTTCAGCAGGGCCAAACTGCAGAGGGATGGGTGTTGAGTGCAGTGGGTAGTGGGAGTCCGCAGTGCTGGACTGGGAGGAGTGGAATGCTGTGGGTAGGGAGTGGAGCCAGGAGGTTGATAAGAGTGTGTTGGCGATATGTGCGGGGGCCGCATAGGAAAGAGTTTTGCGACAGCGGCTGAAGGGGGGGGGGGCGCGGAGCTGCTCGGTTTGCAGAGCTAGTGTCGCCTGGAGCGTGTCCACTTGGCACTCCATAACATTTAAGAGACACTCCGTGGCTTCTTTCTGGTGTGCCACGTTCTCCTTTTGATCCCTCTTCTTACTGTCCTGCCACTCCTTCAATTCCTGTTTCTCGGTGGTGGAGAGCATTATAACCTCACGGAAAAAGTCCTCCTTAGTTTTGCTTGGCCGCTTTCTAATTCCGCGCAGCCATTCTGCCGCCGATAACAAAGAGGGAGGCTGGGCTCCCAAGGTCATCTCTGTGAAGTTGAAATGCAACATTTTACAGAAGCAGTATTATTTGCAACACAGACAACACTGATTCAGTGCTTTAAAACACAGCCACTATTCACACACCCGTCACTAACTGTCTGACCCCAAGCAAGCACACATGAGCCACAAGACCCTCAAAATGGTGAGTAGCTACAGGGGGAAGGGAAAATCAGTCTTCCCGGACCTTGCTGTACACTGGGCATGTGGCTCTTGGGAGAGCCAGCACTGTAGGGGGGCCTGATAATAATTCCTGTCCCACACTTTCCACAGCATGTGATCATTATGGAAGATACATCACTGCTGAGGGTGAGCAGGGAATCAAGGGAGGGTCTTCTCCAAGCCTGCAGCTTCCGCCCTGGTCCCTATGTGGCTCGCCTGTGTGCAGCAATGGTTCCCCCCCTCCACACTCCCGTGACAGCACAGTGGCGCAGGAAAGTTACTGTTAATGGGGCAAGAAACAAAGCAGCTCTGCTAAGGAACCTGCGGCAGCGGATTGGCCAGTATCTCCACGAGAGTTTCCTGGAGATCTCTGAGAGAGATTCCCATTAAGTAAGGGAATCGATCAACAGCCTGTTCCACCGCTGAGACTAGGCATGCGGTGGGAGATGAGCCTGCTTTCTGCAACCCTCCTGTTGCCGGCACCCAGTGCCGAGAGGCAAAACAACAGCAGGGGTTGGTTCGCTACCCGGTGTGCGTCACCCAATAATCACAACGGGGTGGAGAAGCAGAAAAGTTTATTTGCAGCTGCAAACAAGGTACAGGGAGATTAGAATCTCAAATCCGGCACACACAGCAGGAAGTTACACAGGCTTTTATACATCCTTTCTTCAGCATACTTATCCAATAGCAAGCTGCCCTAAGTATCCATATAGCCAACCAATCCAGTTACCAGCTAGTTCCCTTGTTTTTTGTATCATTTGTTAAACTATACATAAAGCTGCTTTATTCAGCATTGTTCTTCCATATCTGCCCTGTTTGGCCTTGTTTCGTTTCAGGCAGTCTGACTCTGCAACATATTGTTGCAGATCCTCAGCATAACTGCTGTGAGTGCCTCCAGGCGGGGGGCCAAGGACACTTGGGCCTAGTACGCATAGTTGCTGCGAGTGCCTCCAGACAGGCGGGGGAGGCCAAGGACACTTGGGCCTAGTGCGAGGGGGCTTCATTGACACTCGTGGTCTTCCATCCCCTTGAGTTACCTAGTGGCCATGCCCCAGCGTCCCCAACAACTCCCTCCTTTGAGAACACTCAACAGCCTTCGCTCTGAGTTTTCTCACTTGGGCTACTTATTTCTTTACAATAGGACTTTGCATAAGCACTTTGTGATAGCCCTGAAGAGAATGACTTATTAACTTTTGCAAAAGGGTCCTGATACATGATACTGCACAGCATAATACCATTAATACAAGCAATACAGGAAAGAGAAGTTTCAATAACAGGCTAAATAAACCACCAAGCCAAAACGACAAACCCCAGCCTGAAAACAAGGTTTGCAACCAATCGCTCTCAGGGGCAGTATAGGCAATCTGTGCTCTGGCTCGGGCATGGGCCTCAGTCTGTACCACCTTTTCATAGATTTCATAACTACTATCATTTACATATACATAACATCGGGGCCCGATGAGGGCACAAACCCCTCCTTGGGATGCCAAGAGATAGTCCAAAGCCAGCCTGTTTTGGAGGGAAAACGTCCTGAGCTGCTGTACCTCTTTATTTAATGTTTTTACTGCTGACCCTAAATCATTAACCGAGTCCTCTAACTCTAAGGCAACTTTCTCAAGCACCATTTGCAACCTTACAGTATAGCGGCCTATGCATGCCAGGGCTGGCCTGGTAAACAGTGGCGCTATTTCCAGTACAGAGCACCCTACAAGCTTTTCGGTTGTGAGGGAATTTTTTTTATATTGCCCCTCCAATGCCGTAGCCAGTCGCCGCAGGGTCTTTTCTCGTGACTCAACAGAGGTGTCTCGGGCATTTCTAATCTTTCCTTTGGGCAGTGTGGCAGTTATTGACAGATGAGGAACTCCATGAGCTATATAACAGCTACCTGTCCAGTTGGCTGGCAGCACCTTGTAAGTCTTTCGGCCACATACAAAATAGTGACCCTGTAGGGCCCAGTAAGGACTGTTTCTTAAGGGGATTCCTGGGATATTTAAGGCTGCTTGTCCAAACAGTTTATATGCCCCTAAGGGGGCATCCCATCCTCCTGATTGGGTACAAGTGGGGGTGATTCTAATTGTGCCGTTCAAATTACACTCGCCATAGGGACCACTACAAACCCACCATTGGCTTGCTACATTGGAGATATTAACTGGATGACAAGTTATATTTCCAAACCCCTTTTTTGTGGTAAGATTATTTGTAAGAGTTTCCCTAAAAGGGGAGGAACCATTACACCCACACTGCTGGCCTCCCCTTTTGGTCTTTATCCAATACCCATCAGCCCACTGTGTAATAACACAGGAGCTTTTTCCCACAGGATGCCCATAGTAATCAGATTGGTTTCGGGTAAAACATAACACTCCTTCAGTGAGTACTGCAGCTGAATACTCCTGGTCCTGATAGGTGGCTTGCTGTAAAGAGGTCTTATTCCAGAATGGCGAGTCCGTTCTTTCCTGCTCTTTGGTGGTGGCTAATTCTGCTAGGGTCAGGGGCAGCATGTCAAGGGGCATTCCCGTTTTTGGGGGACAGGGGAGTCGGAGCACATACCCAGCAATCAGTCTGGTTTGTTAAAGTAGCAATATGGTGCGCAAGCGAAACAAAGGAGTTATGCTCCCGATATGCACAGTTTGGAAATACCAATACAGAGAATAACAATGTTTCCCAATTAATTATCACCAGAGTCTTCCCAACCCAGGGTCTCCAGTACCTGGGTGGGCCCATTTTAGCATTAAGGTGCCCGCTATTTGTGTCTTTTAAACAGTAGCTTTAGCCCGAGATCGTCACTAGATGAGGAGTCAGCAGGTTGGACGGTCCACTGTTCTGCTGACGAGGGGCCGGGTACTGCCTTCAGACGAGAATGATGGATCCAGTTTTTGTGTCCCTCGATCTTTGCCACTGTATGGGAGATCAGCAGGACGGTATAGGGTCCTCTCCACTTTTCCTGGAGAGGCTCATCTTTCCAGGTACGAACAAGCACGGAGTCACCGGGCTTTAAGGAGTGGACGGGAGAGCCCAAGGGGAGAGGCTGGGAATCCTTGGTATACCTGTGAAGAGACAAGAGAACAGCAGACAGGGAACACATATACTGTGACAAAAAACCATTACCCAACTCCCATTCCCCTGACAGAACCGGGGTGCCATTCATAGGCCATGCCCTTCCGAACATAATTTCAAAGGGACTAAGCCCTTTGGGAGAACATGGATACGAAGTAGGACGAGGGGCAAAGCATCAGGCCATCGCAGTGAGGCATCTTGGCACACTTTTGAGAGATGCCGTTTGAGGGTCTGATTGGTACGCTCCACTACACCACTGGCTTGCGGTCTCCAGGGCGTATGGCGTTTCCAGGGGATCTGTAAGGCATGTGAGATGCTTTGAATGATTTTTGACGTGAAGTGTGTCCCGTTGTCAGATTCCATCCACAGGGGGAGTCCAAAACAAGGAATGATCTCCTTAACAAACTTGGGGGACACTGTTCTGGCAGTGCAGTTACAGCATGGGAAGGGTTCTGGCCATCTGCTGAACCGATCCACTATGACAAGGAGATATTTGAACCCTTGGGTCCAGGGAAACTCAGTAAAGTCTATTTCCCACACTTGTCCGGGGCCTGGAGTGGGTTCTAGGGCGGCTGGTGGCATAGGATGTCCCGGTCGGGGGTTATTCTTTTGGCAGACTAAGCAGTCCGCTTGTACCTGGGCAGCCAGGGGTCGGAGTCCGGAAGTGATAAAGTATTTTCCCATTAGCTGGATAAGTGCTTCCCTGCCAGCATGAGTGGTTTGATGTAGTTTCTGCAGCACCGGCTGGATCAGGCCCTTTGGTAGGAGGACCTTCCCTTCCGGGGAATGGAGCCATCCCTCCTTTTCCCGGAGACCGAGTTTGTTAGTTAGCTGTCTCTCCTCCCCAGAGTACTGAGGGGTTGAAAGCTCCCCTACTGATGGGTTAAGGGCATGCATATGGGTGTTCTCAGTCTGAGGGGATGGCAGGGGGGCAGCATGCTTAGCCTCTCTATTTGCCCTAGCATTACCTCTGGCCACATCTTGATCTTCCCTTTGATGGGCTTTACAGTGTATCACCACCACTTCCAAGGGAAGTTGTACGGCTTCTAAGAGCCGGAGGATTTGGGGCCTGTACTTGACTGGGGAACCTTGGGCTGTCAGCATTCCCCTTTGCTTCCATAGGCCAGCATGAGCATGCAGCACACCAAAAGCATGCTTTGAATCAGTAAAAATGTTGACCTGCTTTCCTTTTGACAGTTCAAGTGAACGGGTCAGGGCTATTAGTTCGGCAAGCTGGGCAGAGGTCCCAGCAGGCAAACCTTCAGCTTCCACAGTGTCATGGAGGGTCACAACAGCATAACCCGCCCTCCTTTGCCCATCTATTACAGTACCGCTACCATCAGTGTACCACTCATAATCTGCATTTGAGAGGGGTACATCCTTTAAATCCGGACGGCTGGAGTACTGGGCATCTATGATCTCTAAACAGTCATGTTTCTGTTCCTCTGTTTCTGGCAAGAGGGTGGCTGGGTTAAGGGAGGGGTAAGGTGACTTCAGAGTTCTCTAAAGCTTAGCCTGATACCGAGCAATCCGAGCCTGGGTGAGCCAAAGCCCTCCCTTTGCATCCAATAAGGCTTGGACCATATGGGGAGTACAGATTTGCATAACCCCTCCCAATGTTAGCTTTTCGGCTTCCTTAAGCACTAGGGCAGTAGCTGCGACCGCCCGTAAACATGCCGGCCAACCCTTTGCAACCTGATCCAGTTGCTTAGAAAAATAAGCCACGGGATGTCTCCATGCTCCTAACAACTGTGTGAGCACTCCTTGGGCCACCCCCTTTCGTTCATGTACATACAACTGAAATGGCTTAGAGAGATCCGGCAGGCCCAGTGCCGGGGCTTCCATCAATTTTCTTTTCAGGATTTTAAATGCTCTGTCAGCCGCTGGGGTCCAATAGAAGGGGTCATGATCTGCTCCTTTTACACAGTCGTACAGGGGTTTAGCCCACAGTCCAAACTCTGGGATCCATATCCTGCAAAAGCCTGCCATACCCAGAAATGCCCTGAGCCACTTACGATTACTTGGGGTAGGAACTTGACAGATAGCTTCCTTTCTTTTTTTTTTTTTTTCGTTTGAAAGCTGACGCTCCCCTTGCCTTAGCTGTAACCTGATTCCGCTCTACCTCAGACAACAGGGTTCTCAGGAGGATATTACAGTCGTCTCAATCTGGCTTGTGACTACTGAGGCACCACTCAAAGACTGAAATAAACCGGCTTGGGTTCATGGAGAATTCCCCAGCCTGTGTTTTAAAAGTTGCTAGGTCTATGGGATTGAATGGCACATGGGTGTAAACTTGCATAGTGGTAGCCTGACGTCCGTCTGCCCCTGGGCAAGCCACAACAGTCTCGGTAATCAAAGGATAGAGTCCCACCGAGGGGTCAATCTCTGTAACCCGAGGCATCCTACCCTTATAAGGTGGGGGTGTGGGGGCCGAAGGGGACACCGGCTCTGCCATTACATTGGGGGTGGGGGTTTGGGGACTAACATTAGCTACTACCGAACCAGTCGGAGTCAAATTACAGCTCTGCAGAATTACAGCTCTGTTCTATTTCTTAAAGCCATAAACGCTTGTGCATACAAATGTTCATTCCATTTACCCATTCACTGACAAAACAAAACTAATTGGAGGATTGTGTTGTAATTAATTGACCCTCCTGGTGGCCACCACTCCTGGTCCTCTAGTTGATATTGAGGCCAGTCAACTGTACAGAATCGTTTTAACTGGCTCTTAGTCATCGGATCCGCACCAAATACCTTCCAGTTTGCTAGAATGCACTCTAGGGGCATACACCATGCCCTAACTCCCGAGCTCTGTCCCTGTCCCATACCTACAGGGTAACTCTGGGCGTCCCCAGGTTCCAACAGAGCATACAATCTGGATTTCAAAAGGTTCCTACCTTATCCAAGGGACCGGTTCCTCACCGTCGCCCGCAGCTGCTCCTCACCTATGTCCAAGGAACCGGTTCCTCACCGTCGCCCACAGCTGCTTCTCCACTATATGAGTGCGTTGCACCGTTGTGCCCTCTGGGGTCGATCAAATCACATCTCCTTCGAGGCCCCCAATGAACTCACCGGTGCGCGCCGGGCGTCGGTTCTCGCTGCAATCCTCAACTTCCAGGAGGGGTCCGGGCAAGGCTAAATAGCAGCCTCGTTGCCCACCCAGGGATGCCAAAAGCTGTTGCCGGCACCCAGTGCCGAGAGGCAAAACAACAGCAGGGGTTGGTTCGCTACCCGGTGTGCGTCACCCAATAATCACAACGGGGTGGAGAAGCAGAAAAGTTTATTTGCAGCTGCAAACAAGGTACAGGGAGATTAGAATCTCAAATCCTGCACACACAGCAGGAAGTTACACAGGCTTTTATACATCCTTTCTTCAGCATACTTATCCAATAGCAAGCTGCCCTAAGTATCCATATAGCCAACCAATCCAGTTACCAGCTAGTTCCCTTGTTTTTTGTATCATTTGTTAAACTATACATAAAGCTGCTTTATTCAGCATTGTTCTTCCATATCTGCCCTGTTTGGCCTTGTTTCGTTTCAGGCAGTCTGACTCTGCAGCATATTGTTGCAGATCCTCAGCATAACTGCTGTGAGTGCCTCCAGGCGGGGGGCCAAGGACACTTGGGCCTAGTACGCATAGCTGCTGCGAGTGCCTCCAGGCGGGTGGGGGAGGCCAAGGACACTTGGCCTAGTGTGAGGGGGCTTCATCGACACTCGTGGTCTTCCATCCCCTCGAGTTACCTAGTGGCCATGCCCCAGTGTCCCCAACACTCCTGCCCCGAACAGCTCGTGTCAGCGATTCCCCAAATCAGATCCACTTACCGGGGCCTCCTCTCCTGTTTGCGCTTTGCCAAGATCTGACAGCTGTGACTGGCTAGTCTCCTCCAGGGTAGAAAAGAGCTCCTGACTGCATGCATCTCTGGCCTCTAAGTCCCCCTCCCCCATTTCGTCCAAGATGTCCTTCACCTGGCTCGGTCCAGTCTTTACTGGCACGCGAGCCAACGAAGTATCCACAGGGTCCTTTGCAGTGGAGGTGGGGTCACCACCGAGTATCGTGTCCAGTTCTTTGTAGAACCGGCAGCTCATGGGCGCAGCACTGGAGCAGCAGTTTGCCTCCCGTGCCTTGTGGTAGGTGTTCCGCAGCTCCTTCACTTTTACCCTGTACTGCAATGTGTCCTGGTCATGGCCGCTTTCTGTCCTGCATTGTGAAATCTGTCCGTAGGTATCATAATTGCTACATCTGGAGCGCAGCTGGGACTGGACAGCCTCCTCTCCCCAAATGCCGATGAGGTCCAGCAGCTCGGCATTGCTCCAAGCGGGGGATCGCCTGGTGCATGGAGCAGGCATAATCACCTGGAAAGCTGCACTGAGACCACTGCACACATCACCGAGCAAACAGGAAGGCGACTTTTAAATTTTCAAAGGAATGTACGGAGTGGGGCTGACGATTGGTCACCCGAGGGCAGGGCAGTAGAGTTCAAACCAATGACCAGAGAGGTGAGAACAGGCATTGTGGGACACCACCCGGAGGCCAGATGCAGCGCTGTAATCGACCATGGTGTTTACACTGACACCGCGGCGTGTAGTCCCGGCACAGAAAGCTGTATGCCTCTAGTCGGGGTGGTTTTTTTACAGCGCTGCATCTGTGCAGTTTCTGCACACTAAGTGGCTTGGCAGTGTGTACATCGCGGGAGTTATGGTGCAGAAAGCTGCTTTACTGTTCAGAAACTTGCCAGTGTAGACAGGGCCTAACTCTGGGACATGTTACAGTAATGTTAGAGAGTAGACACTTATAATTTTACATACAGTGTTGATACACATATTTTACCAGGGCAGTAATGTTCAGCAGATTGAGTTTTCAAAAAATATTTCCCAAGGCATACTTTGTACAAAATTTATCATAGTCTTGTAAAAGTGGTGAACATAAAAGTATAGACCAGAGGTTCTCAAACTGGGGGGGACCTGAGGGGCCATGAAATGTATTGGGGGTGTGTGTGAGAAGCTTTAGGAAAAAACCCTTAGTGCGCACATTTTACCCGTAGCAATGAATAACTAGCAAAACAGATTCCTCCAGACATATCAGGTCCTCAGGTGGCGCTGTGCCTTTGATTCTAGATGGCGCTGTGCATTTTGATGGGTTTCTGGTAAGCCTGCCTAGCATTCTGCAGAGTCGTGCCATCTGTACGTTAATCCATTTGCTACGACGCTGGGTGCACCTTTCATTGTAAGCATCGACCACAATTGCAGTGTTGCTTTTGCTCTTATGACAATGGATCATTGGCTCTGTTTGAGTGAATGCCTTACTGTTTTTCATATTTAGTGAGAGTTGCAAGTTGATTTTATTTTTATCAGTATAGGTACTGGTGTAGCAGGAGGAGTGTGTGTGTAAACTACTACAGACAGGGCCATCCCTAGCTATTCTGGGGCCCAACACAGCCGCCCTGCAGGGGGAATGTGTGGGGCCCCCAAGCCTCTGCGGGGGGATGGGGTGGGGTGGTGAGGGGCTGGCTTGGGGGACAGAGAGGAACCGCCCTCCAGCACTCACTGGTGGTATGGCTGGGGCCAGGTCGCTGCACTTCCTGCCTCTGGTAAGTGCAGGTCTGACCCTGCTGCAGTCCTCGGGGAGGTGGGGGCGGAGCTGGATCGGAGCAGGGGTGGGAAGAGGCGGGGCTGGGGCTTTGGGGAAGGGGTGGAGTGGGGGCGGGGCTGGGATGGAGCAGGGGTGGGAAGAGGCGGGGCTGGGGCGGAGCAAGGGTGGGGGCCATGGGGAAGAGGTGGGGCAGGGGGTGGAGCAGCATGCAGCTGTGCAGGGCACCAGAAAATGTGGTACCCCACGCAGCTGTGTACTTTGCGTATGGGTAGGGACGGCCCTGACTGCAGACACAACGAAGGGCAGCATGATCAAATACATTTGAGAACCATTGGTATAGACCATCACACCCATTGAAACCCACAGACTCTCTGCTGAGATGATTAACACATCTCCCCTCACCCACTTCCCAGAGCCCTGCTCCCCAAGGCGAGAAGGAGCAAGCAGTCTCCCAAAGGCAGTGATCACAGTGTGTGACCACCACCTAACCACACTGATGGAGTTGGGGGGTCCTCGCTAGCCCCTCTCCCCTGTATAGTGACTGTGGCTCATGGTCCAGCCCTGAGTGAGGTTTGTGGTGTTATGTTTCATGGCATACAAACAGAGAAGTAGATAAAAACAGAAATACTCTTGCTGGCAGGTGGCAATGAAACATGACTTTATTTCTGAGAATTCAGACCAACAACACACAAGAACCCAAAAGCAGAGAGAAAACAGGTTGTTCCCTCAGGCAGCGAGCCACAACTCTCCCACCTTGCTTTAAGCTGGCTCTTTCCAGAATGATTCCTCATGCACTTTGCTACAGAGCTCTCTAGCCAGCCAGCAGAACCAGGAAATTCGCACCCCCTCCACACCCTCTTACAGTGATAAATTGCAATTGCAACACAGTCCTCAAAACACCACACTTGCTCTGATGAATGTGATGATTCTGTCCTGGCCTCTCACAATTTCTCTTTCTCATGTTTTGATCCTCTTCACCCTGAGATCAGAATAATTGTAGCTCCAACCTGGTTGTTGCTCGCAGGATTCTCCCACAGATCCCCCTGAGCAATGCATGGGCAATGCATGATTATATTTACATGAGACAAACAGGACTAGACACTAACTCCTAGAGTATCTATAATGTGGCACTTCGACAAAAAGCATGGCTGGCCTCCACTGCTCATGGAGACCACAGAACCAGCCACATGATCCACAACCAGGCTTCAACAATCCATTAATATGGAACAAAACCCTCAGAACAGAGAGCTCTTTGCTTGGATCACAAGCTTTGTTAGTTAAATGGAGACATTTCATCAGACAAAGGGATCCCAGGGCAGGCCCAGTTCTGATGGAATTAAATCAGGTGTTGCCCTGCCATTTTAATTTGGGACCAACACCGTAGAAACGACATAGAATCATAGGACTGGAAGGGACCTTGAGAGGTCATCTAGTCCAGTCCCTTATACTCATCACAGGACTAAGTATTATCTAGAGTAGACCATCCCTGACAAGTGTTTGTCTGACCTGCTCTTAAAAATCTCCAATGATGGAGATTTCACAACCTCCCTAGGCAATTTGTTTTAGTACTTAACTACCCTGACAGTTAGGAAGTTTTTCCTAATGTCCAACCTCAACCTCCCTTGCTGTAATTGAAACCCATTGCTTGTCCTAGCCTCAGAGGTTAAAAAGAACAATTTTTCTCCCTTCTCCTTGTAACAACCTTTTATGTACTGGAAAACTGTTATCATATCCCCTCCTAGTCTTCTCTTTTCCAGACTAAACAAACCCAATTTTTTCAATCATCCCTCGTAGGTCATGTTTTCTAGATCTTTAATAATTTTTGTTGCTCTTCTCTGGACTTTCTCCAATCTGTCCACATCTTTCCTGAAATGTGGCACCCGGAACTGGACACAATACTTCAGTTGAGGCCTAATCAGCGCAGAGTAGAACGGAAGAATTACTTCTTGTGTCTTGCTTACAACCCTCCTACTAATACATCCCAGAATGATGTTTGCTTTTTTTTGCAAGTGCTACACTGTTGACTCATAGTTAGCTTGTGATCCACTATGACCCCAGATCCCTTTCCGCAGTACTCCTTCCTAGGCAGTCATCTCCCATTTTGTACGTGTGCAACTGATTGTTCCTTCCGAAGTGGAATACTTTGCATTTGTCCTGTTTGAATTTCATCCTACTTCAGATATCAAGACATCAAGGAGATCAAATGAAAGCAGGAGGGGGACAAGGAGGAGAATGATCTAGGACCAGTTTTTCAAAGGACCCAGCTCCTATTTAGGCACCAATGTAATTTGGCCAGATTTTCCAAAGAGCTCAGCACACGGAGTGCACATTGTGGGGCTCAGCACATTGGCTGTGAGTGTCACCAAGGAAGCTGCTGGATGCTGAGCACTGGAAAATCTGGCACTTCTTTTGTTGCCTAAATGGGAGCTGAACTCTTAAAAATCTGATCCCAGCTGTGGGTGGGGAGCTCTTGGAAATCCACACCAGGAGGGTTAACCTCCTGCAGAATTGCTAGGGGAAAACCAGGATTTGCACTGGCTAGAGAAAAAGTGACTAAGGGAAGGATATGATTGAACTCTTCAAGATGCTAAAGAGGAGGCAAGGGGTTGGGGGATGGGGTGGTGACCTAGATAAACCCTTTGATCTAATGATAAACTCCAGAACTCAAGCCCATGAGCTAAAAATAAGGAAACAGCAGGCAAATAAATAAATACAACTGGTTAGAGCCAAAGGGCTGGAGTGTGACACAGGCGAGTGCAGTGCTTAACTCTGACTAAGCCCCTTATTCATCGTTTGACCTTGGATGTTGTAATTGACCTTTTTGGGTCTCAGATTCACCCAGCTGAAAAAACTGGGTAAAGGAAAAAGCAGGACGCGGGTGGACAGCCAGATGCTGAGTCCAGCTTTGCCTGCCCAGATAAATTACTGGGGGGAAAGAAGTTGGTCATGCTACAAAATGGGCTTGTCGTCTTAGAGAACGAAGCCATGTTTGCAGGGCTCCCCCGTGTACCAGGCCCTGGGAATGTTGCAGATACTCAGGTAACAAAGCGGGGCTGTTTTTCTCTGTTGCCAACGCAGTGGCATGCAGACAGTGAACAATCTCTGGGCCCCACGGCAACACTAGCAGGAATGAACACGTTTAAAAGAAGTGCTGGACTGGCACCAAATGCGGTGTAGGTATCAGACGCCAGAATCCAGCGAGGCAGTTTTCAGGAGTCTGATCACCCTTCAGGAGAGGTATCTGTGCTCCTGTTCAAACGACTGCTGCTCAGCCCTGCTGGGCCGCAGGACAAGCCTGTCTGACCAAACTGAAAAGCTGAATTCTCGTCAGTGGGTGCAGCTGGTAAGGCCTGACGTGCTGCCGCCTGTCCCCAAGTTTACACCATTCTTGTGTACAAAAGATAAGCCCAGATAAGCCTAGATCCTGAGAGATGTCGCAAACGCACTTGCAGTCCAGGGCGAGGGGTGCAAAGGGGTAACCTAGGGGCTGCTCCAACTCACAGCAGCCGCCCTGGGTGTGCTGGTGGGCCTCACAGTAACTCAACCCCCACCCTAGTACTGAGTGTTGCAGACATGCCCCATCCTGGCCCTGGCCCCAGTTCCTTCTCTGGGGTTTGTGAGGATCTACACTTATGTCAGTCCCACTCAGTGCCTGCCCCAAGGGAAAGCTCCCACGCCCCCCTGTGGCTCATTTACAGCCCCGTGTGCACCTGAGTGGCATCTAGTGGCTGGAATGGGGGCTCCTGAGGATACCTCCCCTCCTCCCAACAGTCACACCAGCACATGCAGACAAGAATGGATGACATTTTTTCCAGTCGGTTGGGTTTGATAAAGGGCCCCATTCACTGCTGGCCTGTGCCTTGTGCCGTCTTGCCCTGGTGAAAAGTGCATATAGCATTGACATAAAAGGCGAGCACGTCAGAGCAGTAGCATTTCACTCTCGCTGCGCTGTCATGCAAACAACTGTTCAAACTGCAAAGGTGGATCAGGCCCAAGGCGCTGGAAGTGAGTGACAGCTGCAGATAGACACTGGAGCATGCACGCTGGGAAGGCTCGAGCAGAGTGATGGCGTGGGAAGAACATACAGATGGTTTCCACATCAGGGTCAGAACCGGTAGCTCAGTGACGCTGGAGATGCAGTGGGTAAGTGACACACAGCATGGTCCCATTTCCCCTAGAGCCATGCAGCTGTCTCACTTGCACTGGGAAGCCGGAGGCACCTCTGTGATGGCTGGAAAGATGGGCTTGCGGTGAAGACGAGGGTCTGGGCTGCACAAAGGCTTTAGTTCTGTCCTGGGCTCTGTTATTGATTCCCTGTGTGACTCTGGGAAGTCACTTATCTCTCTGTGCCTCAGTTTCCCCACCTGTAAAATGAGGATGTTAATCCTGGGCCTACCTGCCATGGGTGCTGGGAGGAAAAATGAATTAATGACAGTGATAGAGCTAGCTGCCTGGTGATAAGTGCTATACAAAAGCTTATAAATAAATGCCGGTCCTACTGTGTGTTCGGCAAGATTTCAGCAGAGGTGCATTATTAAGATCAGCTCATTCCTCTCTATTGTTCCTTCCTCTCTATTGTTTCAGCTGAGCGACACCAAATTATCCTGAGGTGGAGGCAGAGCCTGCAGCTGCTGACTCCAGGCTAGGCTGGAAGATGATCCCAGACCCCAGGGGGCGCTGCCAGCTGTTTCCATATCTGCAGCCCTTCTCTGGCCAGGCTGCACCCAGACATTTTGTTGAGCTGTGGTAAAGTCAGCTGAAGCCACCCACAGATTCTGACCTGCTCATTCCCCAGGGGCAAACACTAGGCGAATGGAAATGTGTCAAGTCAGTTGTGATTTACAAGCCTGAGGTTATCCCAATGCAATGGTTCCAGGGGAGGGCATGCACCCATCAGCCCAGTATTTGCGCCAACTTGGAGATTGAGAAAAGGGAACCCTCCTTCCCTGGACTCCATCCCCAGGTGGTCTCCCTGTAATTCAGCCAGTCCCCGGCTGGAGCCCCTGTGTGCGGAATGATCCAAAGTGATCTTTGGGACGTGAGCCATCGGAGAGCTGCTCGTATGAAGTGCCTCCTCCCACAGCGCCGGTCACTATCTCTTCTCTTACACAACCGGCTGGATGGACCCACGGGATTGGGAGAGCAGCGGCTGATCAGACCCCTTCAAAACAGCCAGCACTTGTGTGTGCAGCCCTGAAACCTGGAGGGCAGCTTGAAATGTAAAGGAGCAATGAGGTAAGCCCCCAAATGAAGAGCAAGAGAGAGAGAAATTCCCACTTGGCTTCCTCTGGCATGCCTGGCAGGCACCAGGAAGGAAGAGTAACTGAGAGCTCACCCTCGGGTGGGCAAGGGGAAAGCTGCATTCTGGGGACTTGCAGGGAGGGAGGCAGGGGCTTGGCCTGGGCAGATCATGTCCAAGGTTAATGCTTTGGGTCTTTGCCAGGTGCACACATAAAAAGCATGGAGGGTGGGGGGGCAGCTGGAGTGGAGAGGATGGTGTCCTGAATACCACAAATAGCTCTCAGAGTAGCAGCTGTGTTAGTCTGTATCCGCAAAAAGAAAAGGAGGACTTGTGGCACCTTAGAGACTAACCAATTTATTTGAGCATAGGCTTTCGTGAGCTACAGCTCACTTCATCGGATGCATGCCGTGGAAAACACAGTGGGGAGATTTATATACACAGAGAACATGAAACAATGGGTGTTACCATACACACTGTAACAAGAGTGATCAGGTAAGGTGAGCTATTACCAGCAGGAGAGCGGGGGTCGGGAGGGAACCTTTTGTAATGATAATCAAGGTGGGCCATTTCCAGCAGTTGACAAGAACATCTGAGGAACAGCGGGGTGGGGGGGGAATAAACATGGGGAAATATGCCATCATATGCCAGCAATGCCCCTCTGCCATGTACACTGGCCAAACTGGATAGTCTCTATGTAAAAGAATAAATGGACACAAATCAGATGTCAAGAATTATAACATCCAAAAACAGTTGGAGAACACTTCAATCTCTTTGGTCACTCAACTACAGACCTAAAAGTGGCAATTCTTCAACAAAAAAACTTCAAAAACAGACTCCAACGAGAGACTGCTGAATTGGAATTAATTTGCAAACTGGATACAATTAATTTAGGCTTGAATAAAGACTGGGAATGGATGGGTCATTACACAAAGTAAAACTATTTCGCCCTGTTTGTTCCCCCTTCCCCCCCCCCCGCCACTGTTCCTCAGATGTTCTTGTCAACTGCTGGAAATGGCCCACCTTGATTATCACTACAAAGGTGTTCCTTCCCCCCCCCCCCCCCCGCTCTCCTGCTGGTAATAGCTCACCTTACCTGATCACTCTCGTTACAGTGTGTATGGTAACACCCATTGTTTCATGTTCTCTGTGTATATAAATCTCCCCACTGTATTTTCCAATGCATGCATCCGACGAAGTGAGCTGTAGCTCACGAACACTTATGCTCAAATAAATTTGTTAGCCTCTAAGGTGCCACAAGTCCTCCTTTTCTTTTTACAAATAGCTCTGACTCCTGAGCCTTTACCCTGCTGCTCACAGCTCGCTGCTGACCTGATGCAATGCAAGGGCCCAGTCAGGCCCTGTCGACACACAAAAGTTACGATACCGGTATAGTTAAAGCAGGAGAACCCCCTAGTGTGGATGCAGTTCTACGAGCATAAAGCACTATTATCTTGGTGGAGGTGCCTGCCCACCAGGGGCTGAACTGGTATAATTTGATTGGTCAAAGTCACCACACCCCCTAACCAACATAACTATACCAGTACAAAAACCACCGGTAGCCTAGAAACCTTGCTGGCATACACAGGGCACTGCTGGGAGGAAGCTCACAACCTTCACTGCCATTCCCAGCTGAGTGCTGCTGGGTAGGGAGGGAACAGCAGCTGGCAGCCAGAGGGCAGTTCTGCAAAGAAACTCCCTGGCTGGAGTTAACACTGCGATTCCCAGGGCACGAAGGGGAGGAAGTTCACACTGCAGGAGCCCTAGCTGATGAAATCTGGCACTGGTGGAATATATCCTGTTCCCCACAGAGGGGCTAGCTGAGCTGCCCTTGGCAGCCATTTGTATGGATTTAATGATCTCAGAACCAGGACTCGGGGCTGTTTGATCCGCAGTAGGACACTTACCTTAAGTAGCGGTGCTCTAAGGTCCAACCCCAACTTGGCAGGGGCTCGGAGCAGAGATGGGAACGTGCATTAGGAGAAGGAGAAAGAGTGTCAATAAAAGTAGTGTTTAATGAAAAAGTGGTTGACACCGTCCACAAACCCCTTTACAAGCCAGCCTGGCCTGAAGGGAAGAAGCAGGTTCTCCAGCTGCTGAGAATATGAAAGGGGTAGTGGAAAAATGTTCCCAGTGTTAGTGGCAACGGCTAACACAATGTGTGGCCTCACTTCTTCTTTCAGACTGGTTGGTGTGAGTCCCCTGGGGTTGTGCTGGGGTAACTGAGAGGAGAATTTAGACACAGGGCCAAATCTGCCCTTGCGCAAGCCCCTGGACTTCAGTGCAGACACCTGAGGGTCAAGTCAAGACAGGATCTGGCTCCCAGGCTGCATTAGGATGGCACTTCTTTGGGGGGAGCTATGGCATCTCTGGGACACTGTCAGAGGACATCAGTGCCAATGCAGGCCTGGCTGGGCCCCATTGGGAGGCAGGAGGTCAAACAGCAGAGGTCCTATCCTGATTCTGTGAGGAAGGTGGCAGTCCTAGATTCCTGGGATGTGGCTGGGAGGACGTTGTGGCTGCTGGCATGCTAGCTGGCATGGAGGGGGCACTGCTGAGTGACTGCTCCTGTTGCGACATGTTCCTAGGGCACTGGAAACACGCCCATTACGAGAGCCCTTGCTGGAGCTAGGATGAGGAAGGAAGCTCATACTTGCATTAGCAGGGCAGTGCTGTGAGACAGCTCCCATGGGCCGGAGTCCTCGGGGTAGGTTTGGGTTAGGTTTGCCAGGTGTCCGGTGGCTCTGGTAGCACCGCTGACAGGGCCGTTAAAAGTCTGGTCTGCAGTGCAGTGGGGCTAAGGCAGGCTCCCTGCCTGCCCTGGCTCCACGTAGCTCCCGGAAGCAACAGCATGTCCCCCCTCCAGCTCCTAGGCACAGGAGCAGCCAGGGAGCTCCGAGCGCTGCCCCCTCCCCAAGCGCCAGCTCCGCAGTTCCCATTGGCCGGGAACTGTGGCCAATGGGAGCTGCGAGGGCAGCGTCTGCAAACGGGGCAGCACCCAGAGCTGCCTGGCTACGTCTCCGTGTAGGAGCTAGAGGGGGGACATGCTGCTGCTTCTGGGAGCTGCTTGCAGTAAGCACGATCCAGAGCCTGCACCCCGGACCCCCACCCAGGCCCCAACCCCCTGCCCCAGCCCTGATCCCCCTCCTGCCCGCCAAACCCCTCAGTCCCAGCCCGCAGCACCCCCTGGACCCCAAACCCCTCATCCCCAGCCCCACCCCAGAGCCCACACCCACAGCCAGAGCCCTCACCGCCCCAGCCCTGATCCCCCTCCTGCCCTCCGAACCCCTCAGCCCCAGCCCGGAGTACCCTCAACACCTCATCCCCAGCCCCACCCCAGATTCTGCACACCCAGCCAGAGCCCTCATTCCCTTGCACTCCAATCCCCTGCCCCAGCCCTGATCCCCCTCCCACCTCTGTACCCCTCAGCCCCAGCCCGTAGCCCCCTCCTGCACCCCAAACCCCTCATCTACAGCCCTACCCTGGACCCTTCACCAGGGCCGGCTCTAGGGTCCAGCAAAGCAAGCACGTGCTTGGGGTGGCACATTTCCAGGGGTGGCATTCTGGCGCCGGCCATCATAGGCACCGACTCCATGGGTGCTCCAGGGCTGGAGCACCCACGGGGAAAAATTGGTGGGTGCTCTGCACCCACCAGCAGCTCCCCACGCCCCCTCCACCCCAGCTCACCTCTGCCTCCGCCTGCTCCCTTGAGCGCGCTGCCACTCCGCTTCTCCCCCCTCCCTCCCAGGCTTGCCAGCTGTTTCGCGCAGCAAGCCTGGGAGGGAGGGGTAGGAGGGGAAATGTGGCGAGCCCAGGGGAGGAGGTGGGGCTGGGGATTTGGGGAAGGGGTTGGAATGGGATGGGGGAAGGGGCAGAGTTGGGGCAGGACCAGGGGGCGGGGAAAAAAGGGGGGGGGCAGCCAAAAATTTTTTTGCTTGGGATGGCAAGAAAACCTAGAGCCGGCCGTGACCTTCACCCCCAGTTCAGAGCCTATACCCCCTCCCACACCCCAACCCCCTGCCTCAGACCAGCGCCCCCTCCCATACTCCGAACCCCTCGGCTCTACCCCCCAGCATGCAGCCCCCTCCTTCACCCCAAACCCCTTATCCCTGGCCCCGCCCCAGAGCCTGCACCCCCAGCCGGAGCCCTCAACCTCTCCCCCAACCTCCTAAACCAACCCAGTGAAAATGAGCGAGTGAGTGATGGTGGGGAGAGTGAGCGATGTGGGGGGATGGAGTGAGCGGGGGGCAGGGCCTTAGATAAGGGGTGGGGCAGAGGCAGGGCCTCGGAGGAGGGGGGCAGGGCAAGGGTGTTCGGTTTTATGCAAATAAAAAGTTGGCAACCCTACTTTGGCTTTGTAGTGGGTATGAATGAATGACCCTGTCAGGCCAGGGAGGGGGCACCTTGCACTCTCTGGTGGTCTCCCTTTAGAGCCGCTCTACACTGGTATAGCCGAGGAGCCCAACATTCCTGCTAGAATCGGGCAGTGGTACAGAAATTGGTGGCAGAAGCATTCACAGAGAATATGCAACACACCTTCTAGCTGGAAACCCTCCAACAGCCCAGCTTTAACACCCACCAGAGAGTGACCTGGGCTTGAGTGCGGGGAGGTTTCACCCTGGCTCAAATTTACAAACGCAAGGGATGTATCCAGGGCTCAGCTCGCAGTGCCCCGGAGCCAAGTGCCCCAGGCTGGGAAAGAGGAGTGGACAGCAGAGCTGTGGTTAAGTAAGCCATGCCCCCGCTGTTGACGTTACATATTGGGTTGAAAAATGCAAAGCATGTCAGGCTGTCGCAACAGCTAGGCACCCGCAAGCAGAGCACAGCTGGGATCTACGGGCAAGTGGCAGCAGAGTGCTGGGAGCAAAGGGGGCAGTTCTGGCTGGCAGCTGCCTGACGTGGGCATTCTCTGGCTGACATTCTGGGTAAAGGAGAGTGCTTTCCCCGCAGGCTCTTGGGCCCACCTGAGAACGCCTCCCAGATCCTTCCACGCATCAGTGTGAGCCTGGGGGGGTTGTCATGAGGAGAGAATGATAGGCCATGTGAGCACTGAGCCATGCGAGCAGCCGAAAAGAGAGAGGATGGATGCGTGCAGGAGAGCCATGTTCTGCATCTCTGGTTCCCTGTGATCGCCACTGGACTTAGCTCTAGGGTGAGTTTGGCCTCATGTGGGTGAGCCCTTATGCTGGGGACAGCCAGATAGTATTAGGCTGGATAGCCAATTTTTTATACTGCTAGATAGCATGTTGTAAGCAGAGCACGACAGGCAGGAGGCAGTTGCAGAGCGCATGTTTATGCATAGCAATGACGCTCACCTCAGTGCAGACAGCCTAGGCAAAGACCTTCCCACACTGGAGCCCCACTGAATCCCCCGGCTCTTTGCATGGTGGTGAATTTCCCCCACCAGTGCCCTCTTCTGAGCATCACCAGGACATGAAGCCAGAACCTGGGTGCGGGACTGTGACCATGCAGCGGTGCTATGTAAACGTCTGATATGACTGTGAGAAGCAGAAGAGCGTGGATTACGCAACGATGGGCCAAGTCTGGAAATCGCTGCTCCTGAGCCAAGGACCTCAACTGCAAGAGTCCCACTGACTACAGAAGGAGCAGCAGCCAGTCGTAAGGGTATTAGGCTTTCAAGAAAAGTTTTACAAACTAAACATTGTGGGGTTTATTTATAATGTGGCTTGCGATCACTAGTTTTAATTTGTGTTGTGGTAACACTGTGGAGCCCCAGCCATGGACCAAGAGCCCAATATGCTAGGCACTGTACAAACACAGAAGAAAAGGGTGGTCCCTGCCCCATTCTAAGACAGGCAACAGATGGCTCTAGAGAGATGGGGAAACAATGAGGTAAGTGATCTTCTCAATGAGGAAAAGGCAACTGTAGGCTCATTTTTAAATGAGCTGCAAAGAAAAATAAACACACCAGTTCACTAATGCAAATAATGAAATGATTGTTTGCAGGGTTATATTTTCCGCCTACAAAGATCAGCTGTACGTGTCCAGCCTGAATGATTTTCTTTTAAGAGTACGGGAAACAACAAATAACAAGGAGAACAGCAAGTCTCCATTAGAGAGCACAGTGTGTGTGCTTCCTTTAGAACATGCTGCATCCACAGCTCCTCACAAAATGGCAGCCCACCTGCAGCGAGGCCAACTCCTGGGGCAGTGCAGAAAAAAGGTAGTCAAGCAGTTACACAGTAACCTGCTCCAAACCCAGCAGCAGCAGGCACTGTTAGCCTTACATATTGAAGAGGGGAAATAAAAGAAATGCTTGCACACATTTTTCTGATCCCCTTCCGCCTCTCATCTCCTCTCACCATCAGGACATTCCTGGACTCCCACCCTCCCGCTAGGAGTTTCCTGCTTCTTACACTCCTGCCATCTTCCTCTTACTTTTAGAAAAAATCAAACCCAACTTTACTGCTGCTGCTTCCTGTGTCGAGGGGGGTTCCCATGTCTTTAGGACCAGCTGTGGTACCTCTCAGCACTGCCCCATGTGCTGTTTCTTAGGCCTGGTACACTGGGTCTACAGCCATTATTGTAGCTGCAGCGTGGAAACCCCTAATGCAGAGACTAGCCCTCTTTCAGGAGAGTGTCCCTGTTCAGTACAGGACGTAAGCACATGCTTAGTTTTAAGCACACGCTTAGGTGTGTTCCTGAGGTGGAGCCATGGTTTACAGCAGCATAATTCGGTTTGAAACCTGCCAGTCGGTCAAACGGGAAGCACCACGGGTACGTAGCATACTGCCCCAGCGTAAATTCTGTCTACACTTGGGTTTTGCAGCAGCGCCACTGCACCAGTTACTAAAAGTCCGGTGGCGGTCAGGCATTGGTTGAGCTTTTGCTGATGACCCGACTGTTACAGCTCAGCGCCACAGCGACTGTGACCGCTTTTACAAGGATCGGAAGGATGTATCAGCACCTTGCTCAGAGCCCCCACCTCGCTGCAGCGTTTGTTTGCTCAGTTTCAGTCTCTCTACCGTCCTCCAGCTCATGACATGGCAGACCTGGCTTTGCCCCCCTGCACCTCCCTACAAAACAGCATGGAAATTGCGGGGGTTGCTGACTCCTAGTTACCAGGTATTCTGGAAGGGGCAGAGGAGAGCACTGATTTCTCATTTCCCTGCTTTAGTTCCCATGAGTGAGGTGAGAGAGAATCCTGAACTGGCCTTGGATGCCCTAACTTGCCCGGAATGCTATATAAATAGCTCACATGCGTTCAGAAATTATTCAGACAGTGTTTGCTTTTTGCTAAGGAAGCAATGACCAGCAGCACCAAACTGTGAGGTACCACCTGAAACTAGCTAGACGGTCAAATTATGGCTGCTCTAGCAGGTGTACAAAGGTGGGGCAGGGTGGCTTGACTCCAACACCCAAGAACTCTGCAAGAGGCAGCCATAGTTTGACAACCTGATTCTCCATGGCCCAGCACCTTGTGCAGTCACTCAGACCTATGCAGTGTGGGTGTAAAATGCTATCCAATCAGAATGGAGGACTGGTAAGACCGCCACATCGGCTCAGCAAGTGCAAGGCACTGAGAACACATTACCCTGCTGAGCTCTCTTTGCTGGCTTCCTCTTGATTTTCCTCTTGAGCTCCATTTTACAGAAGGGAAAACTGAGGCCTGGAGTGGTTAAATAACCTGGCCAACGGGAGCGCTGGAGATAGAACTCAGGCATCCTAACTCCCACTCTGGTGTGATGGCCTTACAGCTTTGCTGCCTTCCCTCTGATTGGACTAAAGTGCTTTCATACAGCAGTGCTTTGGGATCATCCAGGGTGGGAGGCACTATATAGTACAAACATAAGCTGTCTTCATTTGGCCCCCATTCAGTAGGCAGGCCGAGTGCATTTGACACACTGTGGGTTTAACAAAAGCCAGTTCATCCAGCCAGAGGGCTTCTTCAAGTTTAATCAACTTCCATTTAACATACTGTGTGTTGCTATGTTGCTGGGAGATTTAGTGCTTTACATGCTTCTCAGAATTATCCTTAGATCTGATTTAGCATCTGAGTCACTGGCTGTGCTTTGTGACCCTTGGAAGGCTGGGTTAGTTTTGGAGAGGTACCCAAGTATTGCTTAACCAGTCCTACTGAGTCTGCAAAACTGGGCTGAGAACAAGAGTTCTTGGAAGATTTCTGATCATGCCTGCTTCTCATTGGGCTCATGATGAGAACAGCCCTTCTGGAGATATTTTGATACTTCAGCCTCAGCTGGAAAGCAAGACATATGAACACTGTGCAAACATGGCAAATAATGCTCTTTGAGTTTCGAACTCAGAAGTGTTTGGTTCAGGTGCAGCTGGAGGTTTGGGTGTCTTAACATTAACTAACGTGGTAGTCAAATCCCAGAAGCTGCCAGAGCCTTGTCTACATTAGGGCTCTCTGCCGTAGCTCTTTCTCCAAAGGGATTTCCCTCCCTCCCCCCCCCATATTCCTCAGTGTGGCACAGGTTCAGGGCTGCCTGACCTTTAAAGGTGAGAGGCTCAAAATGTGAGGTTGAATTAACACAACGCTTTCCACTGAAGTTTATTTATCTGTTTCCTGGGGAGGAAGGATTCCAGGCTGTAATTCTGCTCCCGCTCCTCATCTTCTACTCTCCTATTGTCCAAACCAAAACTCCTTTTCTGAAGCCCCTGGGGCGGTTAATTTTAGCTCATCTCTATAACGCATTTCACAAAGCCCATCCATTCCTTGAGGTCTTGTCTCCAGTAGAGGGCAGAGTTATACAACCACCAGCCTGTGCGTTGCAATAAAAGCAGTTTAAAGGACCAGGGAATATACTGGTGCCATTACTTCTACCGCAAGATACCAGTGGGTCGATTCTCCTGTTGTTATTGTCTTTGCTTGCACGATGGGAAGGAGATAATACGAGCTTAGTGCAGGCTTGTACAAGCTCTAAAAAAAGATCTTAGCGGAGGCACACCACACCTTGTCCCAGTAATTCTGTCCAGCTTTGTGCAGTCAGCAAACACATGGGTTGCACGGAATTTCTGGTGAGTGCCATCACAGTTGTTTCTCCGCAGAGGCAGCGTGTACATAGCATCAGTAGCATGTATGTCAGCAGCAGGAACACACCCCTCGTTAATGAAGAGATCATTTGCATCTTGCAATAAAAGCTGCCCTTTAGGAAGGAAGAAACTGATCCAGAGGCCAGATGAGGAGTGACTAACACTGTCCTCAGCCTCTTCGCACCCAAGTCATGGATGTATTTGTGCAGAGGCCCTGTACACAGCTGAGTGCAATTTATAGTTCCCCGGAAGCAGCATTTGTTATGATGATTGGCAGGCCTGGTGTTGTTTTTTCATGCTGCTGGATTTCTCTAGCTGCAGCAAGTGTGGCAGGGAGCATACTGGGCCAAACAAAACCTTAGTGCAACGCCTTTGACATCAGTGGATTCATTTGGCCCATAGTATGTAGTAACTAATCTGCCCTGGAAGAGCAGCGGTAGACTGCAGGCAGGGAGCACCAGTTTGACCCATATAGGAATGCATGTGGGATGGCTTGCTGCACCCCACGTTCATTCAGTTAAATCTGGCCAGGAGATAATGCAGTGATGGCTCTTGCATGCCATATCATATGTACTTTGGAAAAGTTCACACAGTGCTCAGTGCCTGACAAAATTCTCTCCTGCACCCCTAGAAACAAGTGCCCGATTCCTTTCCCCCAGCAGCAAAACTCTTCCTGCACCCCATGCTGTGCCAAGCCCCCATATATTACTTTGGTTGTGCCCCTTTACAGTACTGCAGAAAACATACATGGCTCGTGTATTGGTGACCAACCCTGTTGTGCAGTGCTATAGTTTTATCTTTCTATAAACAGCTGCAAATTACACATGGGAAAGTGGAGCTAACAGCTGCTAACTGAGAGGTACGATAGGAATTGGGCTGATTGTGGCTCCAAAGCAGGCCAAAAAGCAAGCAAGAAGGTAGAATGCATAAGGAATGGGATGAAAAATAAAGCAATGGCACGGCTTCACCTGGAATACTGTATGTATTCCTGGTCAGCCTGTCTCAGAAAGGGTATAGCAGAATTAGAGAGGGTTCAAACTAGGGTGATGAGAAGGTTTATGGGCCAGGAAAAAGTCTCCTGTGAAGCCGGACTGAAAAGACTGAGAAGGAAACAACTCAGAGGGCACATGATGAAAGTACATATGTTAGTGAATGACCTAGAAAGGTTGGAGCAGGAGCGTCTGGCCTCCCTGTCTCATCACACAAGAACCAGGAGCCATTCAATGGAATTAAAAAGGTGACAAATTTGGAAAAGAGAAAAGGAAACACCTTTTTTGCACAATGTGTAATTAGACTGTGGAACTCACTGCCACCGGATGTCTCTGAGGCCAAGAACTTAGCAAGATTCAAAAAGGGATTGGACATTTATATGGCTATCAGAAATACCCAGAGTTATTAGTTATTATAACAACAATTTTAACATTAAATTAAATTAAATTTTAACATTTAAATTATAACAACAATTAAACCTCATGCTTCAGGGTTTGAGCCAGCCAATCTCTAACTTGTAGTGATCAGGAGAGACCTAATGCGCATGGCAAATTGCCCCACATCTGCCTGCTGCTATTCTTACACTCTCTGTTGAAGCAGCTGATGCTGGACACTGTCAGAAACAGGTTGCTGGACTGGAAGGACTTCAGATCTGATCTAGCAGGGCAATGCCTATGTCTCTGGATAGGCCAGCTGGACCTGGAGAAGGGACACTGGAGAGCTAGAGCTGATCTGTTTGGCACAACAAGCTCTGTTATATGTACTCAGGGCCTGAGTCTCTCCTGCCCCTTGTGTCCTCATGTGCACCCTGCCCCCCCAGGTAGAGTGGAGGGGGCCATCATAGGATGCTGTGCCACGCGGGTGCAGAATATTCCCAGGCTGACCTGGTAGCCTTTTACATCCACTTTGCCCAGGTGCAAGGGGCTGCGCAAAGGGGCAAGGCTGGGGAGACTCCAGGCCTTGGAGGGCCGGGGGCGAGGGATTAATGGTTGTGTTGTGGCTAATTTACTCCAGTGTGAAGTGGCTGCAAAATAACTGTAAAATGAGGTTGCCCTTCCCCCTAGAACATATCCCTGGTATAGGGTGCCTTTCTGGCAGCTACACACCTAGCACAGCAGGTGCTGTGCACCCCACAAGCCCCAGAAGTCCCCAACTTGCGCCCCAGCACTTCCCGGCGGGGGGCGGGGGGGAGGAAGGGGAGGAGGAGAGGGGACTACTGCAACTGAGGTTGCAAGTTAGGGTAGTCCTGAGGCTGCTGTAACTTGTGGCAGGGACCAATCTGCCCCCAGCAGCCTTTGGCTGGGGGAGACATAAGCAGCCCACCCCTCTGTCCCTGCACTGGGTTCATCGCTGATTCGCCCCAAGTGCCGAGGGCCAGGTGGCACCATCAGCACAGCAACGGATTTCTTCGCGGGGATGGGGACTCCGGGTGGGAAACGTGGCACTACTCGAGTCTGTTCACCGGGGCAAGGGAGCCGAGTCAGGAGGCAGTCAGCGAAGTGAGAAATACATGGGAAATTTGTTTGGCTTTCCCCCAAATATTTCATGGCATGCCCGTGCCAGCAGGCCCCAGCAAACACAGTCACAGGTCTTTATATAACACGCTCCAGGCCTCTTGTTACCTGCAGAATTACCTCACGCCTGTTTTAATGCACCTTCCCAGGCACCAGCCATGCAGAGGCTCTGATTGGCTACACGTTCGCCCCCACCTCCACGAGGACCATTGTATTCCTTCCGGGCGCTGCCTGGCCGGGTGTGTTGTGCTGCATGTTCCCCTTCTGGCTCTGTGCCTCTCTTTTTACCCCCTTTCTCCTTCAGCTGCCCTTTTCACAGCAGCTGAATGAAAACGAAGGGGGAAACAAAGAGGGCCTTTTCCAAGTGTTTCTAGAGGGAGCTGCACGCGCACTGTGTTAGCAGCACAGAGCTCAGGTCTGCTAGGGAGCGACACATCCGACAGCCACAGTCTCCAGGTGCTTCTTCAGTCTTACCCTTCACCTAGTCCTTCACTAACTCTGGCTGGGGCTGAGAGAGGAATTCATGCTTCCTGTTCAGCAGCTTCCAAACTGAGGGCCTAATCCAAAATCCTTTAAGCCAAGGAGCAGGGCTTTGGCTGCAGCCCTGCAGCCTAAGCAGCAAGAGGGATGAATGTGTATTTCAGTTAAACCACCAAGGCAGTCTAACCCTTCTGTCAAACAGCCCCTATTTTCAGGTGTGTGACTGGGCTCCATTCTTGCCACATACTTGCTACACCCTAATAGGTGAATGGCAAGCCACACGCTGCAGCAGTTGGTGTTCCTCTTCATTTGCTAGATGCCACAGCCCTGATTATAGCTCCTGTTGGGACAGCCTGCATCACTGCAGTTATGGTGGGAGTCTCCAGAGGGTGCAGTTATGCTGCCTTACAGGTTCATAGCGCAGGAGTGCCCTCTGTTCGGTCTTTGCCGAATTGCTTGTAGTGTTAGTTTTGCAATGCATGTTCTTTTTTGGGGTGGGGAGCTGTGGCAAGCAGCAAGATTGTTTAGTGTGTGCCTTATTCTCACCAAATAAGGGCAGTTCTGCGGGCAAGCTTAATCCCTGAGAATTGGGTGTTGGTGGATTGCCTGCATGCTGTTTGTGACCACCTCTGTTCCAGGACTGGTATATATAATCTAAACGAAACAAGTTACACTAAGGAAATTTCCAGACTCTGCATCAGTGATTCATGTCCAGTGGGCAGCCAACCTGCATGGCTCCCACAGCTGCTACCGCCCAGCAGAGGATAACAGCACAGCAGCACTCCAAAGGCCAGAGCCTGGGCCCTCTCCAGCAAAGGGGACAGAAAGGTCCCATGGTTTCCCTGGGTTGGGGAGTCATTGGTTGGTATAGAGCTGGCATAGCTGGCTCTGTGCCACTCCCTCTCCATCCCCCTCCACTAGGACAGAGGGAGCATAACCATAAAGTACTACGTTCCAACATTTTTCACCAGGGGTACAGCCCCTGGGGCCTGTTGCAAGCCAGTTCAGTTTAGTGAACACACACTGGACTTTGGGACTGGGATGTTAAAGAGGCCAGAGGAAGTTGAATGTCAAAGGGAGTGGGCTATTTGGCCCCTTTGAAAATCTCAGCCTAGACAACCAAACTGCATTTCAAACCATCTTAACACAGGGAGGAAGATAGGTGAGAGGATGGAGGCAGCAGGCCCCCATGGAGAAAAATCCCTTCCAAACATGGCACTTACAGAGCTGTCTCTCAGGATGGCTCGTCCTTAGCCCTCCCAGCACCACCCCCACCTCAAGAGAGGATTATAAAGTCCTGTGTCCGACTTACAAAATCTTCTCTAATCCAGCTTTGCAGGACTTATCTTATTAAATGTATCTCCCGTCCCTGTGCTGGTTGGAGCTTCCCAGCCGGTTTCCTCTTGTCGTCACTCAGCCCGAAACAGAAGGAGCAGGGGGGCTGTGTAATCACTAGTGGCCCTCTCCAGTCTCATGCTCTTCCAAACAAGATCAGCGCTACTGGGTCGTCAGCTAAATGAAAGACTTTGCTAAAAACATGTTGTTCCCCTGCCCCCCATGTCAGATCAGATTTGGGAAGTGGGGGAGGTAAGGGGAAGTGTGGGGGAGTGTTGGTGAGAGAGAGACAAACCATTGAGCTTACACAGAGCTCGTCCCTGAGTCACATCAATGACAGCAAAATGTGAGCATGAGCTGTAGCTCACGAAAGCTTATGCTCAAATAAATTGGTTAGTCTCTAAGGTGCCACAAGTCCTCCTTTTCTTTTTGCAAATACAGACTAACACGGCTGTTACTCTGAAACTGAGGTAGCACTCACTCACATGCCTCTCAGTTTGGGCATGCATCAGCCTGTCGCTGCTGAAACAGGCTATCCTTGTGGGTGCATAACTCAGGTGAGGTTAAAATTGGTCTGAGCTTCAGGGCTCAACCTAGGGGGCCTCTTCAGACCAAACTCAAAAAACAAATTCAATCAACTGTTTGTCAAATGATAGGAATGCCCAAAAATACAGACTATAATATAGTATACTACTAGCAAAATATATAGCGGGAGGTAGCACCAGCTATATATTAGGATGACGTGAAACGTCAGTGATAACCCACCCCCACATTTTAACACTTGCTTATATGGTTTCTAAGAAGTTCCTTGGAACTGAAGAGTCCCATGCTGGCTTTTAATCTCTGCCTTTTTTGGCAGAGGAGTGAGGAGGATGTGTAACATTTCTGCTTGCAACGGGTTGAGTGATTCCGTTACAAACGATTTTCTGTTAGAGCTCTTTGGTTGGTGGTTCTGCATTATTCTGTTTATGCCACAATTCTGGAGTGTATCCAGTTTTTCAGAAATAACGGCATGTAGACAAAGGCTAAGCACACGTAACATTTTATTTTATATGTGTCTGTATGTTATGCCATATAACACGTGCAGTACGTGGCCATGTCGTGTGTGGAATAAATTTTTTTATTCCTACAACCCATAAAATAAACTGCAGCCTCATTAAATAATCTGCACTTATTTTGAACTGTCCGTTGTCTCATTTGCCCACTGACCGCTGATTTCTGGCTCTTGGGACGCTAACATTATTTAAAAGCTAAAGAACCTCCCTCAGAATGTTTTATTTATTTTTCTGAAATGGTTGTCTGCAAAATTATAATGGTCTAAAGAGTGGGGCTGACAAATTTCACAACGGGATCAGTGACATTTTTAAAGTCCAATATTTCACAAGGCCAGAAGCACATCATGCGTTAGCCTACTGGAGAGCTAGAATTCCAGGCTCCAGGGGAGCGGAGATACAGCATTTGTATCTAGCCCGAGGTGCTCTGTGAGGTCAGACCTAAAATAATCACGATGTTGTGCTCAATTGGAAAGCTGTTTCAGAGGTTTGAAAATTGGGTTCGTTTGACTATTTCCTGAGACCTGAGCATAGGTATTGCAGCATCTGGCTCAAAAGACAGCCAGCTGTGAAAAACAGTATTAATACAGATGTTACAACTCTAAAATATTTTCTGTATTACTTTTTCTCTAATTTGCTAATTTCTCATAGTGCCTAGACCACATGCATAATGGTATGTGGTGGACTAGAGGCTGTATTAGCCCCTGTTTGATATTCGTCAATGAAATAAAAGAGGGTTTTTTTGTCCCTGTTTTGAATCAGCTAAATAAAACTTACACGTACATGACTTTGCCACATGAGTTTTGCAAGTATCCCAAAGTACTGTCTGCAAAAATCACCACACACTACTACATATAAAACGCACACACGCCCCAGAGGCCCTGGCCCTTCCAATCTGTCCACCCCCCCCAGCCAGTACGGTTGCCAGGTGTCCTGTTTTTGACCAAAACGTCCGGTCAAAAAGGCAAACTGGCAGCTGCCAGTCAGCACAGCTGACCGGACGCTAAAAGTCTGATTACCTGCAGTAACTGGCCTCTGCCACGGGGAAGGGGAAGAGCAGCAGCTGCTACTGAAGCCTGGACAAGCGGATCGGTTTAGCAGCTGCTGCTCTTCCCAACCCTGAGCCTGATGAAGAGAACTGGCTGCCTCCCGGACCAGGCTCCAAAATAGGTACTGGCAGCATCTGGTTGGGGGAGGTGTAAACCTGTCTGCCCCCCACCCCGCTGTGCTCTGATTTCCACAGTCTCTCGCGCCAGGGACAGCCACCCCCCTGCCCCACTGTGCCCTGATTTCCCCAGCCCCTTACACCAGGGATGGACCCCCCACCCCACATCATACTTTGCCCTGATTTCCTCACCCTGGCCCCTCGCTCCAGGGACCGACCCCCCACACCTCACTATGCCCCAATTTCCCCTCCCTGGGCCCTCATTCCAGGGATGCCCTCCTGTGCTGCTTTTCCCTGCTTTTCCACCCCACCCCCTCACTCTGGGGACTGACCCCAACCATGCCCTGCTGTGCCCCAATGGGACAGGTGGGCAGGCTCCACATCAGCTCCTCCCAGCTGGGCTCTGAAGGCGGCAGGTGAGTCCTGGGGGATTTGGGGAGGCGAGCAACGAGGGCAGGGAGGGTGGAAACCAAGTGATGGGAATAGGGGGACAGGTGGGGTAGGGGGTGGGGCCTCAGGTGAATTGGTGGGGCAGGGGGTGGGGCCTCAGGGGAAGAGGGCAGGTCAGAGGTATTCAGTTTTCAGGGATTAGATATTTGGCAACCCTACCAGTCAGGCCTCTCATCTCATACCCTACCTTGGCCAGCCTCTCTCTGGGGCAGGTGTGGGGCCTGGTCATAGTGGGGAAGAAGGACCCCTCGCTGGGTGTGCAGCTCAGCCTACATAAGCAATGAAATATATGACCCACCAATATACGGAATAGTGTAGGTAAGTGGGGGCTAGAGGGGAGCTGGGGCAGGAATAGGTAACAGGTTCAGTGGGCCTTATTCTCTAGTGCCTGCACCCCGGGGTGTCATTTACACCAGCAAAAAGTGAGTGTAAGGTATAGGGCATATACTACCACACAGACCTGGCAGCATTTTACACCTGCTTTGCACTGGGGTAAATGGCTGCACTAAGTGAAAGGCACTGGAGAATCAGGCCCATCATACTCAATCTACCCACCCCATTACTTCTGTTGTTAATCCTTTCCTATATATATCTCTATATAGAAGGAACCGGATTCTCCACCACACTATACAGTTTAACACTAGTGTTAATCCAGGCTCTCTGGCCCACTCCATGCCTTTTGTGCTGCACTGGCATTGAAAGAGGGACAGAAACTGGCTGGATCTCCCTAGCTGCTGTTCCCTGATTTAGCAGCCACTCCACCAAAGTATGTGCCCACAGCATGTTGTGCTCTGATATGTTGGCTGGTCATTGGCCCCTGGGGGCTTGTGGCCAGAAAGTGCAGATTAGGAGAGCCTCTAGTTTGCACTAATCTGGGGGTTGGGGGCAGTGTAGAACCAGCCACAGGGTTAGGGCATTGCAATCAGGTCCTTTGCAGCTTCTGTACCCCTTTGTGCTTGCAGAATATGTGCCCAGCATACACGCTAGCCCATAGTTGTGAATGAATTTACATTGGCATAAAACCACTGTAACAGAGGGGTGAAGGAGGCCAACGGCATATTAACTTTGGCAAACCTGCCTGACCTGCTATGCCAAAACAATATTGCAATCCCTACAGCAAAAGACAAGCAAAAGGCGTGGGCGAAGTCGTGCCAGCAGATGTTTGTCTTCAGTCTTACATAACACAGCATAGCTCCTATTCCTTCAGCTGAGGTGTCTTACAAAGGAGTCAGTTGTTCAAGAAGGTGGGAAGCTAAGAACATGAAAGGCTGATTTGCCGGTGTTGCTTTGACCACACACCTGTGCCTGTACGGTCTAAGTTTCGCAACCTCTCGGTAGGATATTAAACAGGTGGCCTGTGGGCAGGTGGATGAGTGGAGAGCCATACCAGCAGTCTATGAACTATGAAGGCAGGATTTATGCATGAGCCTGCAGAAATCGTTATGCTCTCACTCCCTGGAGACACGCTGCTGGGAATGTGTGTGGGGCCTGGGGCAATACAGGGCCATCACCACCAAGGGAGCTAAAAGCCGCTCTCCCAGGGATAAAGAAAAGGAGTACTTGTGGCACCTTAGAGACTAACAAATTTATTTGAGCATGCTCGGAGGATACAGACTAACATGGCTGCTACTCTGAAATCTCCCAGGGATGCAACATTGCAGTCAAATTGTCATTGCTTTTTTTTTCCTTCCAGGGGGTTTATTAATCTGAGCTATTGCCTTGCCCCTATGTGACATGCATAAGAAGACGAAACTAAAAGAAATCCTGCCAGCTAGATCTGATCTCCACAGCCTTGCATCTGCAAGGTATTTAAGCACATGCCTAGCTTTACACATGTACGGCGTCTCATTGACACCAGTTAAAGTTAAGCCTGGTCGCCCCTTGAAAGTTTTACAGCTATAACTATTTCAGTGAGGGGGTGGCATTTTTTAACCAATATAGTTATACCAGCAAAAGCCCTAGTGTGGAAGCAGTTATACCTGTATAAAAGATGCTGAATACTGGTATAGCTAGTCTCCTTCCCATCAGGGCTTTGGAGCTGTGCTCTGGCTCCGCTCCAGCTCCAGGCAAAAACCTGCAGCTCCACTGCTCCGGAGCTGCTCTGCACTCCAGCTCCAGGCTCTGCTCCAAAGCCCTGCTTCCCATACAGATATAGTTATACTGGTAGAAAGCACCTTTAGCCCAGTATAACTGCACCCACACGCAGAGGCTTGGACCGCTTTACCTACACTAGTATAGTTAAAGCAATACAACTTGCTAGGATAGACAAGGCCTGATTGCCATGCTTAGGTGCCTTTCTGCATCAGTGCCTATTTATGGATCCTGAAATTCTACTGGGACGTTGCTCAGCGCTAAATATAAACTAAACAAAGCATTCCAGCTCATCTACACTTTCCCTCTTTATTGCAGGCGGCTGCCAAGGGTCTTTCTTGAATAAGGTGGTTTTCTGTTTATCCTCCCTCTGGCCTTCACTGTTTAACGTATGTTTACTTTCAAAATCTGGCTGCTGCCCTGACAAATTTCACATGCTCTTACGCTATGGATTTGGTCTCGCTGCATCGCAGCCAGCTCATTCTGGCTGTTACTGCAGAGCCCACTCTATCATCATTGACTCAGAACTTGCTCGACTCACAGTAAGGGGCAGGCCTCTGGGAGGTTCCTGGAGCAGCAGTTTCAGCGTGTTTGGCTGAGGCTTGAACAGCCTGGACTGACTCAGCACAATCTAAACCGCAGAGTGTTACAACCACTGGCTGCTGCAGGATCCTTGTCTACATCAGAGCTCCCAGCATCATGTCCCTCAGTGGAGCTGAGAAAGGGAATCCTGTGACTAGTTCTTGGCTGCTCCTGTCTGAAAACCAGTCACAGAGACATATGGTGCTTTCTCCTCTCTCTAGATGCCTCCCACCTCCACATATTGTGTGCTGGAGGTGTGTTGTGCAGAGGTGGCATGGGGAACAGCAGAAGGAAGCTGCCTTGGTGGTGAGGACAATCTGACTGAGAGAGAGGGCGGGGGCAGAAGTAGCCTACCTGGCTGTAGTTGCATAGCAATACTACCAGCTGTGAACTAAATGTAAACCAATACAACAATGTCTGCCTCAGTCTGAAGACAGCCTGAAACAATCGCTCTGAGAGATGTGAACTGCCCCACTGACCTGAATGGGATCTTGACTGTGAAACCTAATTATGACAATTTGAATGTCAACATTACCAGCTATTTCACTGCTGATCATCCTAGCAGACACACCGAGCGATTCATTCATTAGCTGCAGGGAAAGCTATAGGGACAGGAGGCACAAAGACACCTGGTTGCTGTTAAGGGTTGCTGAGGAAGGAAATTTAGGAGTTCAAGGCCTCACTCTCAAAAATATAAAACCACGTCCAGACCTGCTTATAAGGGGAAGTGAAAACAGAAATTCATACTCTCCCCTGAGCCAAAACATCATCCACTTCCAAAGTGACCAAACCTGCCTCCTCCATGCTTCTTGGTGTCCATGAACGCCAATGGTCCCCAAAATCTTCCACTTCCCCATAACAGTGTCTACAAGACACCAGTGGAGCTAGTGGAAATTTCAGTCAGGCCTTTTGGGGGGTGGGGTGGGGGGACAAAATTGACTTTAATCAAAATGGATGTTTTGTGGTAAAGTCTGTTTTTGACAAAATTTGGAGGATTTTCATCAAAACCATGAAATCTTGAAACCCAGCTGGTTTTGGATGGCTATTGCTGGAAAATGTTTAGTGTTGATTTTTTTGGACAACCCCCCAAAAACTGTTGAAGAAAACTTTTGATGAAAACGTTTATTTGCTTTCATCGCGATGTGTTACCAGACCAAAAAACATTTCCTGATTCAGTCTAATTTTTAGTACAAAACTCTGTGGCATACTGCCACTTGGGGGCCAGTACGAAATAAACGGAATTTAATAACAAAAGAAATAAGGGAGACCGCACTGATTTTCCTTTGCATAGTTAATCAAATTAAAGCCTCCATTTTTTAATGTACCTGAAGCAGCTGCTGCATTTCCAATCTATGCCACCACGGAGCTCCGGAACCCAAGGGTTTTTGCCATCACGTACAGGTCCAATTTGCCACACAGTTCTTGGTTTCTTGTCTATCTCTACTGGATTCTCTTAAGGCCTGATCCAAAACCTATTGAAGTCTATAGGAGTCTTTCCATCATGCCAGTGGGTGCTGGATTGGATCCTTGTTGAGAGCATCACATATTTTGAATAGAAACGTGTTAGATTAAAATAGTTGTAATTTGTGCATTCATGAACTCACCATTCCTGTAATTCTTTGAAAGGTCCATAATTTCTATATCAACTGCGGAAGCTTCTCATCATAATTATATAGCCCAAGTCTCCAATCCATGCCACTGATGTATCCCCACTGAACCTTGTGGTGATGTGCTGGCATAAGACTGAGAGATGGCTCAAGCTCATTTTATGTGTTTAAAATAAGGCTAGAGTCTCCCCCCTGCATTTCAAGCTCTGGCGTTTCTTGGTTCACCCCTGAGCAAGCATGTTATTTGAGCGTAGGCTGGGATATTTAATACAGACATACAAGCTGTTGTTTTGGTTTGCTATTTTTTTGTTAAGGAACTCTGCACCATCGCCCTGTCCCCCACATCCCAGAGGATAATTAATGCTAACGTCATTTCACTTTGGGCCAGCTGCTGGACTCAAGAACAGATGTTTTATTGTTTGCACGGAATGCAGAACAAACAACTACACTACAGTGAAGTTACCCCCCGTTCCCTCTCCCAAAAACTGTTCAAAATGAGCTATAGCCCCAAAGAGGAGCCTGGAAGCAGAGTGGATAATATTTTTACATCTAACCAAATGTGAACCCCGATGTGTGACACATAAAACCCCCTACAGCATACACAAGTCGTTGCAACTCGTGTGTGTGTGTGCACGCGTGTACCTGCATGCAAGTCAGCGTGAGCAGAGATATTTCTGTGACACATAAGAGATGACTAAAGAAGAATTTTAAAAAGCTCAGTGAAATTACTAGTCTTTTTCTTTCTGCTGCCAAACCAAGACACAAAAGCTTCCGCTAGTCTATGTATAATTATTAGGGCCCTTAGGCACTTCCAACCCTCACAATCAGAATATGTGCATCTCATTCTCTGTTCATTCAAGTTTGCCTCCTTTGCCACAAGGGGGTGCCCTGTGGATTCAATCGCATAACTGATGACATGAAATGCAATCTGCCAGGAGCCCCACTTCAACCACTGAATGGTTTTGGGAGATAACCAAACGCATCCCAGCCCCTCCGTGCTTTCAAAGTCCAGGAAAATGACAACGTCTCTCGTTACAGCGCCGTGGGGTTGGGAGAAAGGCACTGAACTTTAGTGGTTGTGAATTATTGATCGGTCTAGGAATAGCTCTGAACTTCAGCACCCATATAGGCTTGAACTGTAAATAGAGTGGCCAGGCCCCCTCGCTGATCAGCAGCAGCAGAAGGAGCTGCCATACACATTTATATTCCAATCAGCTTTAAGGACCCTATTTTACTTCCTAGATGTCAGACAAATATGTACAAAAAACCGCAACCATGGTATTATAAGAGAATCAGAGAAGCTGGAGTGGGGAAATATCTATTGGATCATCTTGTCCACTCCTTATTAGTTCAGGATAGTTCCTTAACACAGCTGAGTGAATTATTAATAATGAGTCAGTGAATGTCACCTCTTTTGCTGGTGGTGCATTGGTCACAAACAGATTGCAGTTTTCTCCAATTTTTCTGAGATTTGAAATGACCTGCCAGGTAATTTTGGCAACTAACTTTTGGTCCACAGCTGGTTCATGAACAATTCATTAGAAAAGTGTGCAATATTCAACATCCAAGCTGTTTTGATAGTACACATAGGTCACATGGTCCTTGAAAGGACGAGGAGAACTGTTAGAATCAGATTTCTGCAGCAGATTCTTGTGATTCAGAATGAGTTTCCGCAAATAGTCTGCAATATTTGCGTAAAATGTGCTGGTTGGATGAATATGAATGTTCACTAGAACATTTGCAAACAGTGAACACAAGAAAGACATAGACCCAACTAAAGTGAATTTGTTTAATCCTTCAGAGGTATATCTGCCGTACATTTACTTGTCTGTATTTATTTGCAGGAAGGGGGTATTTAGCCTGATTTGCAGTTGTAAATACTACAGCTGAACTGATAAACCAGGTATAACTGCCCGAAGGGACCATGGGTGCAATTGCAGACATACACATAAATGCACACAGACCTCAGAAAGTCAGGCCTGCTCCATGGACTATGAGCTGTGGTTTAGCTATAGGTGCAGAGCCCTGTATGAAACACTGAGCAAAGTCATGGAAAACATTTTCTTTATGAGGTCAGCACACGACCAGCTTCTTTTTCAAGGGGACTTTGAACAAACCTGAGAATGTTTCCTTTGTACTTTAATGGGGTAGAGGTTGGGGAAACATGAACCTTCCCTGAGCCGAGCAGAGACTGAAGAGCCACAAATACAGATGGAAGGATTAATGTACAAGGAAGAGCAACCAACCTTTCACCTGCTGACCGTTCACCCACTATTAAGAGGACAGACTGCATTTGAAAAAAGAGTGATCCACTGGAAATCCTAGGGAAAAGCTGACATGCTAAAGAATGAAATCATCCAGCTGGCAAAATGAAGCTTTTAGGGCAGGTTAATCATGGACCTGGAAAACAAAATACACCGAGATTTGTGTGTGTCAGCTGCAGTCGACCCAGCCATCTAGTGCCTCAAACGGACTGAGGTCTTCACTTTCCCATGGTGGAAGGACAGAAGAGGAACCCTCAAAAAGCCAAGACAACGGCACTTCAATTTGGCTCGTTTGTGCCAACCATCAGATTGAAACATGAGCAGCCAATAAAACTGCATCTGGTGCAAGCAAGACAGCATGTAAATTATTCAGTGATCCAAGTACCCTCCACAATCCCATATCAGAGAGATACTAGAGCTGGTGACGGTAGCCTGATGATAGAGGTTTCCAACATAGGACTGGGGTTTGTACATCTGACTTTTGTCCTGCACTGGTTTGTGTTTTAGATCTTAGCCTGTCTCAGTTAATCTAAACTCAGTCTGCTAGTGGGTGCCAGGCTCACAAAACTTCTCTGCAAGACAGTTTGCTCCACCTCATTAGATATTGCTCCCCGACAGACCTGGGAAGAGGGGAAAGGTAATGATGTCCCCTCTCTCTTTCCTCATCTGTGTCAGCCAGTTAGGAACAGAAGTTGCCAGACTGAATCAGACCCATGGTCCATCTAATCCAGAATGCTGTCTCCAACAGTGGCCAGCACCAGATGCTTCTGAAGCAAGTGCAAGAAAGTGGACAGCTACAAGATAGCCAGCCTCCATAGGTCTCATCCCAATCCCTAATAGTTATCATTAATTATTGTAGCACCCCATTGTGCTAGGTGCTGTACAACCTACGGGCTTACCATCTGAAGCATGAGGGTAGAACTTTCACTCTCTTCTTTGGAGCCTCTTTTGGGATTTGTTTTGTTTTGCTTCACTCTTGACGTGGTGTCAGGGGTCCCCTGCCGAAGGTGACTTGAGAGATTCTGAGTTTGGCTCTTGCTGGCCCACGCCATCAGTAACGCTTTTCCTGGTAGCTGTACCATGGTGGGCTGTGAGCTCATCACCTCTCGGAAACCAAACAGGGTCGAGCCTGGGGAGTATGTGGCAGGTGGAGTCCCAAGGACACTGCAAAAGGGATTGTCACTGGTGATTCAGAAGGGTGATTCCCTCTGAGAGTCTGCCGACACTGCAGCTGGGAGCAAGCCGCCAGCCCCGGGAAGACAGGTTCCTACTGGCCAGACTCGAGCTAGGGTGCTAAAAGGGTGCATGGCCGTTGTGGCATTGTCAGCAGTCAGACTCTCAAGCCCACCTGACCCCCCGGGTCTGAGCACAGGTGGCTAGACCAGGTCTGGATCAGAGCCGCAATGTGCACAGTGCTATTATTAGCAAGCTAGCTCAAGTATGTCTACCTGGGCTGGAAGGCTCACTCTCAGCTACAGTGTAGACGTACCCTGGGCCATTACTGAACCAATGCCCAAGCAGGAGGCTAGGCATGCTAGCAGACACTGAATTGCTGGAGGCGACTAGCGTGTACTGGGGCACTCTCTCATGGTGTAATGCTGCTGTTGGCACAAAATTGTTCCTATGTTTCACCCAGAGGTGGCTGCATTTCAATGGTGAGTAATCTCTGCTGTAAATATGCAAACTCTAAAGTGCTTTGGGATCCTGCTGTTGAACTTTTAGCAACTTATCCCTGGTGTGGTCTAGTGGGCGGAGCACTGGATTCGGACTCAGGTGACCTATTTGCAGCTCTGCTGCTGGCCTGCTGGGTGACCTCGGGCACTTGGCTGCTCTGTGCCTCAGTTTCCCCATCTGTAAGAAAAGGGGACAATGATACTTATTTTCACTGTAAAGTGCTTTGAGACCTACTGATGAAAGAGCAATATAAGAGCTAAGTGTTATTATTACTTCTGCTTTTCACCCTCCAGCTGGTTCCTGTACCTGCTCTAATCCTCAGCACTGTACTAGCAAGACCCCTGTACACTAGAAGCCATCGAGGGGAATTGACAGGTGTTAATGTTCCTGTGTTGAGCATTGCCTGTGGTCTCATGGGACAGGGAGAAGCAGAATCAGCAGAAAGGTGTTTAGCAGAGGTAGGTAAGTGTTGCACCCCTCCAGGCCATGGTCTAGTGTGCGAAGAGAAAGCTGGGCCAGGTTTCTTGAGTAGAAGGCAAGAATCTTGGCAACTTTTGACTCCCCAAAGCTTCCCCTATCATTGATCTGTCAAGATTTGTGCTGACTCAGGCCTCATAACCAGGGTCTCTTTGCAGATCCAAAGAGGCCGCTGCTCCCCTCCTCCCCCTTCTCCTCTCCTTCAGGATAGCACTGTAGTGCTTCCTGTCTCCCCCCCTTGTGTATTGAGATTGTAAGATCTTTGGGGCAGGGATTATCTCTTGTGCACTGTGGGGCAGATCCTACACTGGTATAAATTGTAACCGCTGCTTTGACGCCCAAGGAGCAATGACAATTTATGCCGGCAGAGGACCTGCCCCATGTGTGTACAGCACCTAGCACAGAGAGGCCCCGATTCTCGACTCTAAACACTACTGTGATACAAATAATAGCAGGAATGCTGCTGCCATTGGCTGACTCCCTCCTTAGCTCCAACTCAGCACTAGCTCCCACGGAGGAGAGCCCATGGTGGCCACGCTGCCTCCATCTTGGCCAGGAACTTTCATTGCCATGGGTAACCTCCTGCAATGCTCTGCCTCTGGTGTGACACTCCCCATGCTATTTGGATTATTTTCCCTGTCTTCAGCACCCCTAGGATATGCCTAGCTGACCAGTCTCTCTGAATCAGCATGCTTCCTTTGCACAGATATTACCCATCCTCATTATCTTCCATAGAATCATAGGACTGGAAGGGACCTTGAGAGGTCATCTAGTCCAGTCCCCTGCACTCATAGCAGGACTAAGTATTATCTAAACCATCCCTGACAGGCGTTTGTCTAACCTGCTCTTAAAAATCTCCAGTGATGGAGATTCCACATGTCAAAAACCCTCAAATGAGACCCAAGTTCTGCACTGCACATCTGCTTTTCTGATGTTAAAATGGGTCTCTTGCCCAATGGGGTGGAGCTGACCAGACAGGGCTTTGATTGCTCCCTCCCTGGGAGCCTCTTTGCTGTCCTCTCCTTTGGGGGAGTTCTATTCCTGTTGTGGGATCTTACACAATTTGTAACCCCAGAGTCTTCTCTCACCCTGACTTTCTATTGAGTCTCATGCAGTTTGTGAATCTGTCAGTCTTCTCCCTGTGAGACCATTACACCTTACAGTCTAGCTTCTCCTTAACACTGAGATCCTCCCTATCCCCATATGCATCGTCTTTGCTGGACTATGATACCTTGTTATCTTGCAGGCCCAGCCCAGATGGTACTTTTTCCTACTTCTGCTTTTAAGAAGATATGGAACCTTCAAAGGGAATGGAGAGAAGGAGGTCAGATATTGATTGCAATCCTGGGAGGAAGGCGGACTGTACTTGACCAGCCCTGATATTCTGCTTTTGTGACCAGGTGCCTGGGATGGTCCACACTGAGAATGCCACCATTGCAAGACTGCAAGAAACGGGGAAGACAATCCCACAAACTGGTGGTTTATTCTATAATTAGATTCACCAGACCAGTAGCAAGAGGGCTAATACAGACCTGTCAGGCATTCCAGTCCTTGGTTCCCATCCATACAAACTGGTCACAGAGAAGGAACCGCATGGACAATCGTAATGCAAGCTTCTCCTGTCCTGCCCACCAATGTGCCTCCCCGCTGATCTTCAGAGATCACTTCTTGGGTAAGAGGGCAGATCAGTCTTTGGGCCTTATAGGCCCTTAGCTCCTCTGCTGAGACAGCCAAGAAGGAGGCCAAATAATGTCAATTGTGATGTCATCTCACCAAGCCCACTGAACAGCCAGAGGAAGGTAGGGACCTGGGTTGGGTTTGAACCAGGGAGTGAATGGTTGCATCTCTCACAGCAGTACTAATCCCCTTGGACTGGTGCTTTGGGGAAGAGCTCAGCACTTTACACAAAGCAGGCTGCATGACTGATTTCAAAATATGGGGGAGAGGAGGAGGAAAGTTTCACATCTCAATAGTGAGAGTTTCCTGGAGACCACTTCCCCATCTGTGTCGCAGCAAGCTTGTGTGTAACTCCGCCAGTCGCTTACCTGAAAGAGTGAGATTAGGAAAGTATATTATTTGTAACTGGTGGCTCCAGTCCCTAAGGTGGTTCCCATTTCCTCTCCTCTTCTTATATGGCAGCAGCTATTAATGGAGGCAACTAAGCTAGCTTCTCTTGCTCCTTTCTATCAGCTCCTTTTACAGCCCTCCAAGGTCTTCTTTGTAATTGAGTGGCTGGACATCTCCAGAAGCAAAGAGGTTGAGCCATTCCCAATATACCAGCCAGTTCTCCTCAATAAACCAGCCAGTGGTAACCAACGTTTGAGACAAAATCCCAGGGATTCGTGTTGTTCCTTCGTTTTTGTTTTACCACATAAAATATTAAAACTTTTCAGGGTAAAGAAAGTTAGGTTGAAAATAATTCCTAATAAATTGAAGGATTAGACTGAAAGAGTTTGGCTGGAGAAAAAGTTTAGCTAGATAGATGGTAGATAGATAAAGATGATACTTAATCACAAATTGAAAATTCAAAGCCAAGTGTTCTGAAGCAGCTATTAAATCTGGGCTCCCACAACTGGATCTTCTATTGCTGGGGGCAGAGCTTACACGTGCTCAAGCTTGGGGGCTTCCAAGAATTTGGCTTTGCATGCACCACTGGCATCTAGATCAGGGAGTCAGAGGTCTACCTACCCAACGTCGGCTTGCAAAAGCTGTCTGTACATGCCAATACAAGTCTTGGGTACCCCAAAACTGTACGGTCAAAAAACCTGCCCATTCAAATGTAAAGGCTGCTTCAAAACTCTGGCCCTAAAGATCAGTCCTCATCCCATTGAAGTCAATGGGAGCTTTGTCATTGACCTGAACAGGAGTGGGATCTCTCCCCTAACCACTTTGTAAAGTGTCTGCTTTCCAAGAGAAGAAACACAGGCAGTGTTGCAGAAGAAAGGGGGGAGAGGGGAGAATGGAAGTGGTGGGGGAGAAAGAGAGGGACTGACCAGCACAAAAAGCCTCATGACAACAATCATACCTTTTGCTACAATTGGCATTCATTCCAGTAGGGCCTGAAGTGTTGTTGTTTTCAGCTTTAATTCTGTCATTACAAACAGGCCGATCTTGTTTCCCCAGAGCTCACAGCTGCTTCCCAGGATGAAGCCTTCGCTCATTTCTTGGACCTGAATGCAAGTCTGTGAGGTAATGGATGATGGTGTTTTGCACTGGTTAGAATAGTAATCATCATGAGGCCTGAAAGAACAGTCCCTGCTTCTGTACAGCTCTGACATCACCCTGGACACGGATGTTGCTGGGACACTTGAGCCCCTCCTCAGCTGTTGGTTTCAGACCAACCCATGGGAGGGATGAGGAGTTGGTTAGAAAGAGACATTTTAGACATTCCAGACCGTGTGCCTTCTGGATTGGCTAAAAATAACCAAATCAAGTGAACCCAGGTCATGGCAGAAACCTGGTGGAGAATCAGTTTGGCTGGTTACCCTTTTCCCTTCTTCCCCCTCTCTTTGTCTCTCTTTATAAAATCAATCAAGATAGCATCTAAAAAGAGGCGCTCATTCCTATTCTTCCTCTTGTTAGACAAGGGGTAATAATTAGAAACAGATGTCAGCTTGCAATAAAAGGGCTAAGTCACTCCCTCCGGGTGAAGCCTAGGAGGCAAGTTGGCAATTTCAGATGTTTATTAAGAGTGCTCAGGTCTGGGGTGTGATCTAACTGGTCCTCAGGTACTCACGGAGTTGGGGTTACCCAGGGAATGGGTGCCAGAAGATGGAGAATTCTAATATGTATAGATGCAACCCATGCCTGGCTGGGATCAAACCTGGGGACTTCTGGAGCATAATGCATGAGCCTCTACTGCAGGGGTCTCAAACTCAGTTTACCGTAGGGTCAGTTCCAGTCCTCAAATCCTTCCAGTGGGCCAATAATGTGACTGAAGAAGATGTTCAGAAAAGAAAACATTGATATTGTATTTTTTATTTCAAATTTCTTAAAAATAATAAAACTGTCATACAACTTTATATAATTCTTCCCCTGCCAGAGAGTTTTTAGTGTTTGCCAGACACCTGGCAACGCTTCAGTTCTGTCAGTTTGTTGATGTTTGGCCTCAGTGACTGAGCAGTTGACACCTTCAGGATTGCAGCAAGGGGTGCATCAGACAGTTGTGTTCGGTATTTTGACTTGTTTATATTCACTGTGGAAAAAAGTGACTCAGCCTCCATGGCTGAGTCTGCCCGGCGACTAGTGATGGTATCTCTGTCCCTCTCCCCCAACCAATGGGAGCTGCAGGGGGTGGCGCCTGCAGCAGACAGAGCCGGCTGCATGGATGTCTCCTCCACAGGGCGCAGTGGGGAGGTTCTTGGGCCGCAGATGGGCTGCGGGCTGGGACTTTGAGACCCCTGCTCTACAGCATGAGCTAAAAGACACAACTCTATTAGCCAAGGCTGTAGCAGGCTCATCAATCTCTAGCTCAGCGATTCTTAAACTTAAACTTCACGCTAGCCCCGGTGTCCCCATTAAAATGGGCTCGGGACCCACTTTGGGGTCCCAACCCACAGTTTGAGAACCACTGTGTAGCTGGTCTAGCTGCCACTAGAGGGGGACAGAGTGCCACACCAAGCAGGCATGGGCGACATCGAGATGGGGGCATCCCTACATAATCGGTTGAGGCCCCACGTAGTTGCTCTAGGGCAGGGAACCTGTCAGCCCCAGGAGACCTTAAAACCCCAAACCCCAGCTCTGGCTCCAGCCTGGACTCCAAGAGCTGGTATGCTTCCTGCTGGAGCTGTGGACCCTGAAACGCTGGCAGGTTTCAAATGGAAACTTGCCTGTGTTCTGGAGAAAGTTTTGTCAAATTTGTAGTAGATTCAGTGAAACATTTCATGACAACACATCAGCATTATCCAATTATATTACCTTGCATTGAAAAATTGCCAACTTGCTCTGCTGCTAATTCACCTGCCATTGATTCTTCTCCCCCTGGGTTTGCGATCTAGCTGGGCTGGCTCTTACACTGCTCTCCTCCAGGGTTTTGCTGGAATGTGCTGGCTATTCTGATGTAAGCGGGATTTTGGTTCCAGTTGTGATATAATTACTTGGCTGGCTGGCCTCCCTCCATGGTGCACTGCCCGTCTCTTCTGTCTCTTGGGGCCTAGCTGTCTCTTTGCTTGCTCGAGGGTGGTGCCTACCAGCTAGAGCTGGGAATAAAATCTTTTATTTATTTATTTATTTATTTATTTGGTCCACAAAAAGTTGATGAAAATGGACTTTTTTTTTCATGAAAATTTCCATTTTTGTTGCAAAGCCATTTTTGCCATTAAAAAAAATACTTTGACCAGCTCTACAGCTAGCTTCTTGCATTACACTTTGAATGCACACTGTAGAGTTTGGGGTACAGGCAATATGAAGACCCAGCTTCTGGTTTTCTGCTTAGCACGACCCCCCCTTCTCAGCCTCTGACCACCTCTGTGCCCGTCCTGCTAAACATGGCTTCACCAAACATTCAGCTACCTCTCCGGGGTCTGTCCAGTTTGCAGCCAACTGGCAGCAGCAGCAGGAGAGGGGATCTATGCAGAGGAGAGGCAGGCGGGGAAGGGACAGAGCAGAGGTCAAAGCTTTCCTACACCTAGCACCAAGCAGCTTTCGTCCTCCTAGAGAGTGGCTTAAAGACCAAAAAGGAGCAAGAGTGACTTCTGAAAGAAAACAGATGGGGAACAAATTGAATCCTGCTGTGGACCAGTTCATGGAGTTCAAGTGATTTGTGAATGAATGTGGATAGTTTGGAAGAACGGCAGTGACCTTACTGAGACAGACCAGCCACCAGGGCGGGGGAGGGGAAGAAATGTTTGTTCACCAGCCCAGCAGCTATTTCTGACTTCAGGGGCCTGAGGTGATAAGCAGGCAGAGGAGGTCAGAGAATGTTTTCAAGTAAATATTAGTAGGGTGGGTATGGTAGAAGCAGGGGAGGGAAGAGGCCCTTAATGAGTCATCAGAAACCAGACAGCAACCGGCATGATTGAGTTTTCCCTATGTTTCAGAAGTGCTAATCCCCTCGCCACAGACACGGCAGCATTGTCGATAATAGTTCTGAGTAGTTTGGAGCACTTGAGCTGTTGCTCTTGTGTCACTGTCCATACGGGAAGTCTACACTATGCTCCCGTCCCCACCCACACCTCCCTCTCCAGATCACATTGCACCACGGCCTTGTCCCATGGGAGAATGCTGACGTGCCCTGTTCTAGTCCACCGGCACCTGCTTGAGCCAGCCAGACCTTTGGGATCCCCACCGCTACTTGTTCTAAGAATCGGTTTTCTCTGCTGCTTCTCTCACTCCAGGGTGTCTTTGGCCCGCCACTCTCTTTGACCCAGATGTCACCCTTGTACCCTTCCCTTTGTCCCATCCCTGTGCTAACCCTCTGAGTCCTGCCCAGCTGTCCAAGCTCTGAAAGCTGCTGCGCTAATTAGGTCCATGAGCAAGGAGCAGCTAATACGCAGAACCGATTCCATTACAGGACGGCTGTTCCGTCTTGTTTACTGAGCTCCCTGCTGCATATCCTGTGTTAGGAGGATTCCTGGAATCAGAATTTATGTCAAACGCTCCTCCCCGGCCCTCCCACCTACCCCCCCCCCAAAAAAAACCCCCACATAACATAAACACAGGCTGTTGAAAGAAGATCCTAGCATGTGACTTCTAACTGGTTTTGTTGCCCAAATGGGAGGCAGAGTGTGATGGCCCCACCAAACAGCACTTTTCCTCTGTCTGGGCTCGCACAAGGGGCTGGCTTCGTAATTGTTTTGAATTTAGTTCTTTTTAACCTTTCCTCTCTCTTATTTTAAAGCAAGGAGTGGATCTCTGGCTGGAGAAATTAACATTAAAATCCATCAACCTGTTAGTTAACCCCAAGAGAGAAGAAGCAAGAGGACAGCTGCCTGACCACATCCCCAGCCTCCTTTCCCACTGCCAATTCCTCCCTCTGGGATCACCCCATGACCCCATTGAGAGGTAGAGAGGAATCAGGAATTTTACTGCTGCAATAGAACATATACATCCCTCAGCAAAAAGAGCGTAAAGTGGAATTAAGGCTGTGTTAAAAGCCAATCAATAGCAAGGTGGAAGGTGGGGGGGATTTAACAGAACCTCAGTTTTAAAGAACAAAAAATCTGTATGAAAGCCAGGAAGTTAACAACAAATACTAATCTCTGAAGGTTACTCCTAAAGAATCCCAACCACTGTAAAACACGAATGCTCAGAGTTCAGGTTACCCAAACAACCTTGGTTCTGTATTCATAGCACTACTGTGCACCTTCACAGAAAGGTAAACAGATGTGTGTATAACAAGTATCTCACCCGTTAACATTTTAAAACCCCGCTAGTTTGGAGGAGCCATAAATTCTTGAGATCTCTTTAATCCTGTGTGCTTTAGCTGTTTCTCTTGCAAGTACAGACATCTTAAAATCATGTGGTTTATATAGCACCTAGCTACAAGGTGCACTGCAAATAGTATTATCCCCATTTTACAGATGGCGACTGAGGCAGAGATAAAATGGCCAGATTTTCAGAAGTACTCAGAACTCACAAATACCACTGAGGTCCATGGGAACTGCAGGTGCTCACCACTAACTGTCAGTTCAAAGTTACCAAAGTCTCTTTCTAAATTTGGATTTAGCAGCTGGAAGGGGGGGAAGGATAGCTCAGTGGTTTGAGCATTGGCCTGCTAAACCCAGGGTTGTGAGTTCAATCCTTGAGGGGGCCATTTAGGGATCAGGGCAGAAATTGGGGATTGGTCCTGCTTTGAGCAGGGGTTGGAGTAGATGACCTCTGAGGTCCCTTCCAACCCTGATATTCTATGAACTTTAGGTGCCTAGGCTAGAAAATTATAGCTTGTGTGACACATGCAAGTCATTGACACAATTCAGATTTCCTTTCTCTTGCGGATGCACTAGACGCCAGTGCCACCTGGCCAGGTCAGTTACTTCTCGGCATTGCAGTTCGCTCACAGCCAATTTGCACCCCATTTCCACGTCATGTGAAGCTACAAACTCAGCAGCTGGCCAGCCACTGGTACCTAGCACAGCAGATGACACGCAGCATGTGACTTTTGGTGCTTGCCCGTGCACAGTGTGGTACTCCGACTAATATCCCCTTCTCCTTGCCCAAGATTCCTCACTTGAAGCTGATCAAGGAGGCGTGCTGAAAACATGGAGCGACACAGGGTCAGGATGGCTGTTATCAGGTCTTTCCCACGCACCTCCCCATCTCACAAAAAGACAGTGCCTACTGCCAGCTTTGCATTAGTGGCATTTATTGGTCATTCAGAGACAGTCTTTGCATTGTGTGAGCTGGGCCAGAGAAGTCAGCCATAAGAGAACCTTACAGTGATCTCCTTTACAACCCCCCAAGATCCACACAGCTTCCAGAGCAGAAAGTTCCTCTTAGGTGTCAACTAAGAGGCCATTTGGCTAAAATAAAAAGTCTAGTATCCACTTAATACCTAATCAGGGGCTGCCTCCTGCCCCTGCAGGGGAATGGACTCTGATCATTCTAATAGGTCTTCTCCATCTCCAGCTTCCATGGTCCCGGTTTTATCTGGATGACAAGTCGTGCTGCAGTTCCCATCCCCCTCTCTTGGCATCTGACTGGGGCTGTTGCTCCCTTCCTCATTGCAAAGGCTTCTGAGGAGACACCCTGTACAAGCAGGCATGACCTTTGCACTAACAGCCAATATGAGAAGACCTAGACCGGCCGCACCTTTCTTCTTCTCCCCAACAGCCTTTGGCTCTGACTCTTCTCTCCATAATTCCTCCCCTGCCAGTCCTGGGACCCATTCACCCTCTGACAGGAGATAGGACCCCACACACTTACATGGAGGAGTAGTAGGGGGAGAGAGGTGGCTTGAAGACCACAAGTTCTGTTACCCTCTTCCTTGCTTTTGTAGGGTCACCTACTAAGCTTGTTGTTCTCCATTCCCTTGTCTGCATCTTCAGGGAAACGGCCTGCGTCTGCCTGCCCATTCAGCAGCAGCAGGATTGAGAAATACTGTGCCAGCCATGCGCCTTCCTACAGCACCCTAGGGACTTGCCTCATTCTTAGGCCCAAGGCCCTGTGAATGCACCATGCGGATATCTTGATTATCACTACAAAAGTTTTTTTCTCCTGCTGATAATAGCTCATCTTAATTAATTAGCCTCTTACAATTTGTATGACAACTTCCACCTTCTCTGTATGTATATATATATCTTCTTACTATATGTTCCATTCCATGTACCCTATGAAGTGGGCTGTAGCCCACGAAAGCTTATGCGCTAATAAATTTGTTCGTCTCTAAGGTGCCACAAGTACTCCTGTTCTTTTTGCGGATACAGACTAACACGGCTGCTACTCTGAAACATGTGGATAGGGCACCCCCAGAGCACACAGGGCAGAGGGGAACAGGGGATGGTAGACTCACACCCTATTGGGAAAGGAGGTGTATCTTCACAGTATGGTCACAAGGTGAAAACATTTGCTAGTTCTTGCAGCCCAGTTTGCCTGTCAGTGAACAGAAACAGCTGTGTGGGGATGTGGTGTATGTGTGGTTACCTGCAAAAAAAACCTGCCATTGCGTGTTAGGGAGAAACTGATGTCATGGGTATACTTTGCTGAGCAGCTCAGCAGTATACATATGATGCTAAATGGGAGAGAAAACTCCACCCCAGACCAGACTGTATTATCCGCCCCACCACTCCGAGCTGAGTTTGGCCCCATCACACATGCTGAAGTTCAAGAAGCCCTAACCTGTGACAAGTCATAACCTGTGAAGCAGATCCAGGTCCCTCCTAGATGGTGAAAGCCAGTGAAGAACTGTGCCTACTACTAAGGGAAGTGCCTCCTTCAGTGAAGCACACTGCGAACCTGGGAAGCCAACTGCCAGAGGGAACACCATACCATAAATCACATCGGGCCTGACACACTGTTGTCAGAATCTGTATCTGAAAGATGATATGTAAGGTGTCACACATGAACAAATAACATGCAATTCATTAATGTTATTGTGTGATGTATGTATAGGCAGTGTATAAAGATATACAGTTGAGTGCTGGAGATGTTCTTAAAAGGTGTTTTGCAAGCAGTTCATAAGCCCCGCCTGTCTCAGACCAAGAAATGTTGTTTCACCTGATTTCGTATGACTCCAATGTAAATTGAGCCAGGGGGACAATGAAAAGTACATCTACATCGAAGGTAAACAAAGCTCTCATGCTAACAGGCAGGGGGGAAGAATACTTAGCAATCACAATGGGGGATGGAGCCTGCACCCCCAGGAAGCCTGCCTGACTCTTGATCAGAAACAATAGACCCTGGGAAATATAAGCAAAGGCAGAACACCATTTTGGCATCCATCACTTGGGGATGAACAGGGAGCAGCACCCTTTGACCTCATGAAATGTGGATCCTCTTGGCCTGAAAACCAAGGAGAGCTGGAACTGACTATAGGTGAGAAACCTGCTTAGACAAAGATTGTAACTTGCTGAAGCTAAGTTATAGTCTCTAGAAAGTGTTTTGTTTTACCTATAACCATACCTGTGTCTTCTGTTCTTACTTATCACTTAAATATCTGTTCTTTGTTCATAAACTTATCCTTGTTTTATTACAAAAGCCATCTCAGTGCTGTGTATTACACTGAAGGGTGAAATCCTTAACTAAGCTAACAGGCTCTATGGAGGCAGTGAATGTGAGTATCCAGGGAGAGGGATTGGATGCTGCTGAAGGACGTCTTTGGGGAACTCGGGAACTGGGTTCACTGCCTGTTACTACAAGGCAAGGGTTGGACTGGCAGAGTCCTGAAGAGTTTGCTGGCAGGGCAGACACACAGCTTAGGTGCAGCAAAGCTCTCTCTTGTTGAGGCAGAGCAGTAACACAGTGGCTCGCAGTTCTGAGTGACCTGAGCAAGCGGTCACACTGGCATAGTCAAACTGGACTTACACACAGCAAAGTTAGAACTGGCCAGGATGGAGGCTGATCAAAGAGATAAATAATGGGAAGCTGCAAAAACAGTGCACGAATACCAAAGATGGGAAGCGAATCACAGAACCAAAGAAGCAGACCAGAGAGTCAAGAGAGGAGGTCAGCAAAATAACAGCAAGAGGAGGCATACCAAAAATGAAGAGAGAAAGAAGCCCAAGAAAGAGAGGCTATATAACCTGAGCATGTTGGATGAGCAGGGACAGATCTCACAGTCCACAGGTGCTTCCCACCCATGGAACACCCCGCTGGGATAAGCTGCAAAGAACAGAGTGCATCGAGGCATAGCTCATTACTTTGGAAAAGATTTGTGAACTACATCAATTCCAGAGGACAAGGGAGTCCCCACACTGATTGCACAGCTGTCTGGTAAAGCATTAAATGTATTTAATGAGCTGGAAGCTAGGCAAGCTTTTAAAATCAAATGTATTTAAAAAGGCTCCATGGCAAAGGTTTCACATTACTGCCGTACTGTGTACAAGGTGAGATTTAGAAAAAGGTGTCAATATGAGTCATAGAGAATAAAATATTTATAAAATGTGAGATTTGATGAGGAAATGAGCAAAGGGAAAAAGGGAAAAGTGAGAATTCTGACCAATTATTCGACCTCTTTGCACAAGAACATTTCCTGACCATATGTTCTGAGGAGATCAGAGAAGTAATATGGGATAAATCTTTGCATTCTGTACAGGATGTTGTCGATCTGGCTGATATCTATGTGCAAACCAGAGTGCCTAATGAGCATGAGACAGAGAAGGGCAGAAACCTGAAGGATTCCTGATACACCTTGTAAGGTCTGACCCATGGGAGGTTTATTGAAGTTGCCAGAATGAATGGCAAAGAATGCCGAGGGTGGAGAGACACGGGTGCCCAGATCTCTCTGGCTGGAGAGGGCATGCTGCATGGGGAAGTTTTAAAACCATTGTGCTTTTAGCCTAAGGAAAATGGAATGGGAGGTGCAGAAGGCATTTTAAGAGTTGGTGTGTTAGATTGCAGTCCTGCAGAAATTCTCGTGGGAAATGATGTATTAACTATGTCTAAAACTGCTAATAGTGTAACCCACAAGAAGAAGGAATATTGTTCTGTAGTTCCAGGAGGGAACTGAGGCCAGAGAAACAGCTGAGGGGAGAAAGGGATCTCCAGCCCTAGCATGGCAGAGCGGTAACAGTGGCTCACAGTTCTGAGTGACCTGGGCAACACACACACACACTCTCTCTCTCTCTCTCTCTCTCTCTCCTTACAAAACTGCTTGGAAAATGCAATAGCTCACCCCATCCTCAAGAAGCCAACACTTGACCTGGAAGATCTCTTCACTGCCATCTCACCTGCAACCTCCTGTTGCTGGACAAAAGAACTGAGAAAAGTAACAATCAAGCTCCAACAACATGCGACATCAGCCAACACAGATGCCTCATAAGGCGTTCAGATGAGAACACAGCACACAGACTGCTCTAGTGGCACTGAAAGATGACCTCCTCATGTCTATGGACACAGGAATTATCATACCTCTGGACCTCTCGGCAGCCTTTGACACAGCGAAATGCTAACCCATCTACATGACACAGCAGGAGTAGATGGCCTAGCACTACAGTGGTTCTATTTGTCCCTAACCAGCAGAGCTCAGAGTGATGATGGGCAACTGCTCCTCCTCTGTGAAGGCCCTCGCTGGAGGGGTTCTGCAGAGATCCATACTAGCCTCACTTCTCTACAATATCTAAATGGAACCACTGTGGGAAGCAGTGAGATGGCTTGGCCTCAGCTGCCAATGGCACCCAACTATATACCTCATTTGCAGCTGGTGCAATCACAGCCACTAATAAGATAGCAGAATGTCAAGAAGAGATCTGCTCTTGGATGAAGAGCAGCTGCCTCAGGCTGAACCCAGGCAAGACCAAAGTGATGCTATTCAGACAGAGGAAAAACTTCAAAGAGCTGGCCAAGGTGTGTCTCCACCTTCAAATGAAGCCATGCATCCCCTGGTTGTCAAAGCAGAGTGAAGCCTTGGGTCCTGTTTGACTCTTCACTAAACTTGGGTGACCAGGTAGCATCAGTGTCCAAAAATGTCTTCTATCTTTCTAGGAATCTTAGTCCCACCCAATGAGGACCTGGCCACAGCGATCCATGCATTTGTCACCTCCAGGCTGGATAACTGTACCTGAAACTGAATGTGAAGATGATGTATAGATGCCAGCTGGTACAGAACATAGCTACACCTTCTCCATGGCTCAGGCTGCTCTGTACACATCAAGCTCGTGCTCAAATCCCTCCATTGGTTCTCAATTGATGGATCAAGCCCCAGTTACATCAAAGACCACATTTCAATCTAGGAACCCCAGTGACAGCTGCGATTGCCTGGGCCAATGCAGATCACAAAGCCCAGGACGAAGCAAGTGAGAACAGGGGACAAAACATGAATTTGATTTTTCCTATCTAGTCTCCTTCTGAACCCCTTAATGATGACTTCTTAACTGCCTCCCTTGACAAATTGTTCCCTAGGCAGACTTATTGATAAAGATCTTTTCCAAGTGTCTACCTCAAGTATTCTTGTTTTGTAATTTCAGTTCACGACTCCATTTTAAGAATCTCTCCTCACTTGTGCCGCCTTTTACCACTTTAAGTGGTACCTCCATCCCATCTTTGATACTTACTATAGCCATGCATATCCTTTATTGATCTTCTCTTTTTTCTAGCTTACATGTATTACATTCCCTTGATCTCTCTGCAAAGGCCAAACTCTTAAATCCTTTTATAATCTTTGTCTCCTTCCTTCGGATTCTTTCTATCTCATTTATCTCCTTTTTTATTATTTAGTCAGGACTCCTGGTTTTTGCTTTACTAAGGCTGTGTAAAGAGGGATGATCATTATTGCTAGGACTGGGAGAACTTACTTTATCTGAACTAGGTTAATTCCAGCCATCACCAGGCAAGGCTTAAGTGTGCCCTCCCACAGAATTAGTCATGAGACAGGCTGGGATGTGGGACTAGAAGTGCTGTGAGTTCCCTTTAAATCTGCCTTTTAAGGAGGAGGGAAGCCAGAGGGAGCTTGAGGTAGAATCCCAAAACCTGAGGGTCCCGGGAGATCCAAGGGGAAGACAAGCCCAAATCTGTCCCCTCCTTGCTGCTCCTGTGGCCCCTCCTCCTGTCAAGAGGAGGCACAATTCCTGAGGGAGTCATGCTAATACTGACTAGCCACTCCCCCTCCCCTGCACACACACACACCAGGGGGGCCTGAAGGTACAGAGCAATATTAACTCACTTACAGCTGGTCAGAACGTTCCAGTGAAACATTTTTTTCACTGGAATTTGGAGATCTGTCTAAATCAAAATGTTTTGCAAAGGACAGTTTGAAGTTGAGGAAGTTCCAGTGGAACCCAGGCAGGTTTTAAATCCCACCCGGTTACCTGCCAGCTTACCTGTGTGGCTCCTTGGCAGCCTGCCTGCTGGACTGCCACTGAGCTGGGAAGTCCAGGGCTTACAGGGTCTGTGGCTCCAGGACAGCCTTATCATGCTGTCTGGCTTGGAGAAAAGGACCCATTCCCTCTGGTGAAGAATTTCAAAATTTTGGGGTTTTACTCCAAGTTGGACTTAAACCAGATTTCAAAAGATTAAAATCCTCCTCAAAACGGAATTATATTTCCCTGCACCGCTCTAGACTCAGTCAGGGATATCAGAGCAGATATGAGAATCCTCTGACATCATGGCGAGTGTCTCCCCTTGCCCTAAATCCCACTCTAGATCCCTGACATCCTGCAGTCTGCTAGGAGAAGGCTAGGTCAGACAAAATGGGGATTGGTATTTTAGATGCTCATTCACACTGACCCTCCCAACATTGTGGGGTTTGTTCATCTTCATTTACATTTTAAGCTCTATGGGGCAGGGACCGTGTCTTCTTCCTCTGTGCTTTGTACAATCCATACACACTGGTACTCAAAAATAAATTATTAACTCCTCAGTCTCCCACATAATATCTCTGTGTTTGCTTCTGAGTATAACATTTACTCTCTTTCTTTTTTTAGGAGGAGAGGGGGCTCAGCATCACACCTTGAGCTAATATTTAATTTGTTGTCCACTATCGCCAGGGTCAGCCCTGGCTTATTGCAGGGCGCGATGCAGAGTAAGCCATGAGGAGTCGTCATCCATCACTCAAACTGTGAAATGCTGGTGGTTAAGGTGTATGTGCATGGCACCCCTGAAAATAACTAGCAGAGGCTGTGGGCTGCTACTAGATCTTCCACAGAGTCTTCTTTGTATTATTCCTCTGTAACCAATATTCTGCTTGTTTTGAGCTGGTAGTTGGTATTTGTCTGCCCGAGGTGTACAGCTTCCCATTCATGTAAATTAAACCAAAATTAATGCCATTTCATTTCTGCTACATACAAGCACACATGCTCACACGTGCATGCTTGCGTCGGTCACATACACACAATGGAATCTATTTTCAAAGGCAGATCTCTGCACACAATGTCCAGATCCTACGCGGTATGCGTTAAATCAGCCCTGTGACTCAGAAAATGGCTGGATGTTCCTTCAGTGCTGCTCTCAGAGCTCATACGTGGAAATCAGACACCTGAGGTTCCCTTTGGCCTGCAGCTTTCCTCACGCTAGTTTCCAAGAGCTCCTCTGCGTATCTTCAGCCTGGCTGATATGCTGGGCTCTGGAGATAGAGAACTGTTGAAAGGACATGGTTTATTAAATCCACAGTCCTGGGGTTGAGGGAGCAGACCTGGATAAACAGCAGGCTGGATAAACTGAGCAGAGAGATGGAGTGAGACTGCCATTTGTCAGTGTGTATATGACTAAACAGCAGGTGAATTAGCTCTTCTCTGGGTGTAAAGGCAGTTTCTGTGTGATGCCAGAGTCAAACCACTGTCGTCTGGCATTATTACAGTAGCACGTAGCAGCCCCAGCTGAGTTTGTGGGCACATTGTGCAATGTACTGTACATACATGTAAGTGTTAGCTGCTGCTCCAGAGAGCTTACACGCTACGTAGACAAAACCTGGGTGAAAGGAAGTACCTAGTTCACAGATGGCAACTGAGTAGGGTGATGAAGAGACTTGCCCAAGATCATGCAAGGAAGCTGTAGCAGAGGCAGGAATTTCACTTAGTCTCAGTTCAGGGCCTTAAGCACAAGACCATCTGTACCAGAGTCCGCAGCGTCTCCAAACTGTGTTAATGTGTTTGATTGTTACCAAAGGTGAGGGGCAACATCAATTCTAAACGTATTTCAAGGACTTCATTCATCACACTGCAGACGAATACCTTCCAGGGCTCATTGCTGGAGAGAAATACTTAATACACTGACCCTTCCATGCTTATAAGTTACAGGCAGTTATGCCCTGGTTACTGAGGAGCTTAATAGCACCTCCCAGGCATGTTGTGAGGGTAAATACATGAAAGATTGTGAGGTGCTCAGACACTGTGGGGATGGGGGCCACACAAGTACCTAGGATAGACTGATTGATTGGAAGAGGGAATGGGAATGGGAGGGAGAGAAAATTCTTGAAGATCAAACAAAAACATCATGAGCCAAATTCATCCCTGATGTAACCCTGAAGCAGGGATGAACCCTGACCAAAGACATCAGGGACAGTTTTTTAAAGGTGCCTCAGCCTCTAGACACTTTGGAAGATCCCAGGAGGTATCTGTAGGTACCTAACTCCCACTGGGTGCTTTAGAAGATCCTACTAACTGACTATCTGCACCATTAGGCACCTAATACCTTTAAAAACATGGCCCTTTAGGCCTTGTTTGCACAAGGCCTTTTTGCCTAAAATTTCACACGGTTGCTACCATCAGTGGGACTGTTAATGTGGACATGGTCACTGGTGTTTTAATCTCGGTGTCACGTAAAATGTGCTAGGAGACAACATGGTGCTTAAAACCTCTGGAGCCCTGTCTACACTAAGACTCGAACCCTCATTCCTTCAGCAGGAGTTAGTATTAAGTCTGTACTTTTTTACAATCTTTTTTTTTTGCTTCTTTTTATTTTTGTTATTTCAAGACTGTTTTCAGAAGAATAAAAACCAGATATACGAGAAATCAACAAAAATTCTCACTCACATACAACCCCAGCAAAAAAAAGCGTACAAGACAGAATTAGTAATAAATATTCACACACATGCACACGGACACACTGTAAGAAACTGCGGCTCTGATCATGCAAAAGCTTGGGCACATACTTAAATTTAAGCATGTGAGTAGTCCTGTTGAACTCACTCCGAATACTCCTCTCCTCAGCATGATCCTTCGCAGGATCAGGGCCCAAGTATCAAATATTTTTTCTGCAGTATCTTTTTTCTGTAAACATCTAAACAAAGCATGTCCATACTTATTAAGAAGACATTTTCAACTGTAAAAAGCAGACACAAGACAAAGAATTAAAAATAAGTAGATTGTAAGCCCTCTGGGGCTTTATTCTGTATTTGTACAGCGCCTAGCACCAGGGGGTCCAGGTCCAGGACTGGGGCTCCTAGGTGCTCCCACAATACAGATAATAAAGAAGAGGAGGAGGAGGAAGAAAAAAAAAGAGGAAAAGGGGAAGAAGAAGGCAGCAATAAAGGGTTTCTGAGAATTAGCTAAAAGAAAAGGCGTACTTGTGGCACCTTAGAGACTAACAAATTTATTTGAGCATAAGCATCCGATGAAGTGAGCTGTAGCTCACGAAAGCTCATGCTCAAATAAATTGGTTCGTCTCTAAGGTGCCACAAGTACTCCTTTTCTTTTTGCGGATACAGACTAACACGGCTGCTACTCTGAAACCTGAGAATTAGCTATGTGTGTCTTGATGAGACTTTTAAAAATCTAACTTGCCAGGTTATTTTATTGGTCAGTCTCAGTCAGTTAAACTGGCACAGCTCCAGCACCCTGTGTTCACGCTGCCACCAGACAGGAACCCGGATTACAATACAGACTGGATAGTGTCTGTAAATTCCCATCACATAGATTGCAACTCCCTGGGGCAGGGACCTGCCATTTTCAAGTGTCTAATACCACCATGCTAGCGCTGCAGATACAAGAAATAACAGGGTCAGTGGCTTCTGGTGTAAGCATATGTATCTCGGCCTGTGCATTCCTTAGAGGGCTTTCAGTCTCGCTAGAAATTCTGTCTCCATTGCTCCCCCCACTAAATATTTTATCTGGGTTTTCTCCCCCCCCCCAGCCTTCCCCCCCCTTTTTAATTAAGAACATTCACATAGGCACAGGCAAAAGTCCAATTAGCAGCCAGTCTCTTGTCAACACATATTATCTTTGAATGTGAACTGCATTCTTAGCTGGCCACTTAATAACACGTTACCAGTCAGAGAAAATTTTCCACATGCTAGGTAATCCCGAATTGGGTCATGTGGAAGTGCTCTACCTCGGGGCCGTGTCACCAGCTGCAAGACGCAGGCTCAGCAAGGGACAGAGAGGGCCCAAAGCCAGGAAAAAGGAGAATCGGCCCTCTCCCATATTTGGGATAAAACAAGAGCTCAAAGTGGCAGCGGATGGCATTTGGGAGGGGAGATTGGAGCTCTCCTTCTTCAAATAAAAACACACAAGGCCACGATTTTCAAACGTGAGGAACAATTTGGGGTGCTTTCATTTCTGGGTGCTCTTCGAGACACTGGAGCACAAACCCTCTGAAAAACAGGCCTCTGCAAGTTCTCTCAGGTTGGGTCTCCAACATCTTGGCCATGGAGCAGTGAGGGCTTGTAGGGGAAGGAGGAAGTTATTCACATGTGAATTGCAGTGCTTTCTGAAGGCTGTGAATACTGAACTCCTCTGTCCATCCACAGAACAGACAGCTACAGGGTGAGCTTCCCGGCACTGCTCTGCCCCTGCCATGGAAGGAACCACCATTTAGGGGGAAAAGGCTAGATCAGGTACCATGGCCCATTCAATCCTTGGACAGCTGATGAGACTGCCAACAAGAAAGTCACGTGGCGAGGCGGGGAGGGGGGGGGAGGATTGGTGATATGCACAACAGTGATTGGACACCACCCAACTAATCCCACAGAGACCACTGATTATCTTAGGCTGCACACGGTCCTGGGGTCCCTGTCACCAACCCCAAGACTCAGTCCTACAACACTTACTACCATGAGTAGCCCCATTGAAGTCAAGGGAACTACTTACCTGAGTAAAGTGTGTAGGATCCAGCTGCTGGGTTGGATTGAGCCAGCATCCGGAGGTGTAAAGGCACTATAGTCCGCATGCAACCCTGTGCTCCCCAGGGACTCCTGCTTCAAGAACAGCCTCTTGCATAAGCTGAGCACCTTAGCTGACTGCAGCTACCACTGAATGCCATGCGGTAGATGCAGGGTCTCCCAGGTAGCCAATGTCCCTTGTCAAGCCAACAGGCCATTCCAGTAGCCAGGAACAGCCTGAACATAGAGATGCTTCCACCACTCTCCTTATGTCAAGGGGGTGTGTGGGTGTGACATACGGCTCTCTGCCTCGGGCTCCCCAAGGAGCAAGTCAAGCCAGCCCTGCGGTGCATTTGCCCAGGGAGAATCTGGCCCACTAGGTTAGTTCTTTCCAGCCTGCATAGCAGGGTGGGGATTCAAGTGTTGCCTTGGTCACAAAGGAAGGAGTTCAAAAGGAAGGAAATCTCCTCCGTAACCCCTCTTTGCCTGCAGCTCAAAGCCGCCTCCCAACAGCATGGAAAGACCGAGCCCAGCTCTTGTGAAACAGTTAATCAAATGGAAATGCAGACAAAACCATTTTACCACTGACTCCAAGCAGTGAGGTTCAAAGGGTTTTCCAGAGGAAAATTCCACTCTATGTTCCCCATGCAGCCTTTTTCCTGGCTAGCTATCAGCTGCCTCTGGGCTTCCTCCGGGGCTCCCGCCATGGACTTTTTATTAAAGAGCCATGTTGTTGTCCAGAAAGCTGCTGCTGTCACGGCTCCTCACCGTTTCACATCTGGAAGGGAAGAGTTCAGGAACAAGCATGCTGGGCATTTCCCTCTTGCACATCTGGGAACTGAACTTGTTTATTGCTTTATGGAAGGGAGGGCTTTTTGCTGTGATTTTTTTTCCAAAGCTGGCTTTGAGTCCATGCAAAACAAAGCTCCGCCCTTACCAAACTGAAGGCTGGCTGGGTGCAACCAGAACAGAAAATGGAGAGACTTTTGGTGGGGGAAGGAGATATTAACTACCTTTTTGTGTGAAATGAGAGCTGGATTGACAGCTCTGAGACACATGCCCTGTGTTTATCCTCAGAGCCTGTCCAGTGCAGACAGCAGCAGCACAAGCTTCCCCCACGCTGCCTGGCCAAAGCATCTCATCCCTTAACACTGGGTTGAGAAGGTAGGTCAGTTGCCATGAGCCATCCAGTCCCTGGCCTCTCCTGAGATTAGCAATGAGCGCACTGTTTGGAACTCGCTGTGGGAGTTGGGGGATGCAGACACCTGTCTGTTAGGTGCTGGACCAAACTTACTGAACTCATTTCATACAGTATAGATCTTCAAGCAACTACCAGGTGCTCACAACAGTGTTTGGTCACAACCCAGCTAGGCTGGATTTGGGCAGGTGAAGCTCTCTATTATCCCATTACCAAGTCCTCTATTTATTGTCTTAAGAACTAGAATTGTGCAACACCCCTCATTCCTGGATCCCAACGTGATGGGGGACTAGACTTTTATTCACTCCCTTATTTTTCAGGTGATCAGCTAGACACAGGGAGGTTAGTAATGGATTCAGAGATAGAACCCAGGTCTCCTGACTCCCAGTCTCACACTCTGAGCAGAAGACCACACCTTTCCCTTAAGAAAAATGCCATTTAATCCTAACACATGGTTGCAGTGCTATAATCACGATATGTTGCAACCTATAGAAAACCAGTATATGCCATACTGAATTGTACTCCATCAGATCCCTGTATCAATGAAATGCGGCTTTTCCGTAAGCTACCAAATTTGCATGTTATCATTAGAAGTAGCCACTGGAATTTAGAAGTAGATAAATAAGGAATAGGAAGGAATGCTGTTTATTCATTAAAGTTCTACAGACAATTAACATCTCTGCGTCCCTTTGTTGAACGTGGCCTGATTAGATCCCTATTCATATTCACAAATATCTAGGAGCAGCAGCTCTTGAGTACAGGTCAGGAATCTGATTTCTTGGCCACTTAGCTATGAAACTGAGAAATGGCCTCTAAAGGCTTTATGTCACTTATAGCTGAGACAGTTCAGGGCAACTACATCTGCATTCCCTTTCTATGGTCCACCAAGGGCACCTACCCTTAGGCTTCCTGCTCCCTAGCTGTCACATCTCTTAGGCAGAAGCCCACATCTCTCCCACTCCTGACAAGGGTTTTTCTAGGCTGCACAATTCCCTGCCTACATTGTTTCAGAGTAACAGCCGTGTTAGTCTGTCTTCGCAAAAAGAAAAGGAGTACTTGTGGCACCTTAGAGACTAACCAAATAAATTGGTTAGTCTCTAAGGTGCCACAAGTACTCCTTTTCTTTTTGCCTACAGTGTGTTATCCCCAGCAAGCCAGACTGCCCAAGCAGGCCTGCTTTGCTCCTCAGTGGCTATAAACAGCATAATTGCCCACAGCTATAGGTTACCACACAGCCCTTTCTAAGCAAGCACGTTTATTCTTAAGGTAAAAGCATTACAGAGAAAACATGAAAATAATAGAAGAACCTACACACATGCTAATAAACTTACCAGAGATCACCCCACCTCTGGCAGGTGATCAGTCTTTCAACCCCCACCAAGGAGCTTTTTGTGGTCACATGTTCATAACAGCTGTTAGCTCAGAACAAGCACCCCCATGAATAGGTCAAGTTCTCCCAACCCTTCCCCGAAAGGATTGGGGCCTCCCTTGGACAGAAGGTTCTGTCCATTTGCTTGATTAGAATGAAGGCCCTGAGTCAGTTTAAACTCAAGCTATTTATCCCAAAGTCCTTTCTTTGTGTGGTGGTCTCTGGAGAATCCAGTTTGAATCAGTATATGCGAGCCTCTCCTGGTGGTGGCATCTCTCTGGAGATGTTACAACCTGAGTGAATTTGCCTAATCACCCCTCACTGTTCTTAGTTCCCGGAGGGCTCTAGCTACCTGTCCCCACACCATGGAATTATATACTGGCCCACAGTGACGCAAACCTCATTGAATAATTGCCATATCTGTTGCCATAGTGATGGGTGAAAAGACTAACATCCAAAGGTTGGGAAGCCAATCTAAACATTAACAGAGCTAGCCGACCCTCCTGGGTCTAGACATCTCATGAGAATGGGCTCCCTCAAGAAACTGCCAACATATTCAACAGGACCAGAACTGCAGCGAGAACATGTGCTTTGCACTAATGCAATAGCACATGCAAAGCAACCACACTTCAAAATAGGTCCTGTACAAATTTGGTTTAAGGGCTAGGCAAAGGTGTGATCAGGTCCTAATCAATACAATCCCCAAGTTTATTTTACAAGCATCTTCATCCTTAGTCATTCAGTTTGGAGCTGGCTGTATCAACCCAGTAATGATCCCTTTGGCATTGGATGGGGAAGGGATGCAGAGGGAAGCCCACTTCAAAAGGCATTTCAGGCAGAAAGTTGGATGCTGGCACAGAAATACCATAGCTTGTCTTTACTCTACTAGTGGTTCAAAAGGTGCAAATGGCTTTATACATTAGGTATAGAAATATCTTGGTATCTGGGTGTGACAGGTTTATCAGGGTCATACAATATAGCAATTGGTGCTAAATTCGGCTCCAGTTTACATTAGTATAAATCAGGACTAACTCCATTTAAAATCAATGGTGTTACTCCAGGATTACTTCACTGTGAGAATAGAATCCAGACTTTTATATCTACAAACCATTGACTAGTCCCTTGTCTTTCATAGTCAGTCATGCCACAACCTCCAGGCATGTGTTAGTGAGCAGAGGAACTAGTGATCTGTGCACTTTAGAAAAACCAGGTACCAACTTTCACAGCAGCTGCCAGCACCATTGAGATTTGCTGAGCATCCTACCATTGCCTATGGGCTCAATCCTGCAGGGTGCTGAGAACCCTCATTCCCCATTGAAGTCAGAAACAACTGAGAGTGCTCAGCACCAGAGCTGGTCAGAAAATTAATTGTTTTTCCCATAGAAAGTTTTGGTCTTCTGTTGGGAAAAAACCCCAAATCACAATTTTTCAAAAGCTTTTGGGGTTTGTTTTTTTGAGTAGAAATTTTCAGTGTGTGGGTTTTCAATTTAAGGTCAAAATTTTCCCTGGGGGGAAAAAAAGCTTTGTTTAGTAGACAAACCCAAATATTCCATCACAAACAGTTTTGATGGCAAATTTTCAACCAGCCCTATTCAGCACCTTTTGGGATCCCTCTTCTCTATATATCCAAAGAGAATGCATGGATTACAACCTATAAAAAGTACAAGTTGACCTAAGGCCACTACATGGTTTTTTGACAGACTGTTGATTCACAGTGTGGTCTAGTCACTTTCTGGATTTATTGAACACTTTTATTATTATTAAATGGCCTAAAGTTTTGGATATGTGACTAATTACATCTGGTATTTTCAAAGAGACTTAATTACTTGCTCTTAGGTCCCATAGAACTGAGTCAACAAGTGCTGATCCTCCAGGGGATGTGGAATAAAAGTGCCTTGAACTGTTCACAACTCTATGCCTATGGGTTAATTTAGGGGAAGCATTAGCAGGCTCTGAAGGGAGACATTGTTCCAACAGTTGTGATGTGGGGGAAGTTCCTGATTCCAGTTAAGCTGGAGAAACCCTACGTTACATCGGCTCTCCCCTTCCCAGCAGGAGTCAGAAGTTCAGAAGGGAGTGCAAAATAAATGAGGTTAATGAGAATGTGCCATCTCCTCCAGAATGAAAAAGGAAAACCACCACAGGCAGCTGGAAAAGTTACCATCTGGAAAAGACACTAATGCAATAAACCCTGCCAAATTTAAAGGACCAGGCCCAGAAAGGCATGCTGTGGGAAAAGTTACTATAAGAAGCCATCCCACACTGGAGAGGAGTTAGGTCCTGATTTAGCAAAGTACTTAAGCACATGCTTAACTTTAAGCATATACTTAAGTGCCATTGATTTAAAGTTAAGCACCTGTTTAAGTGCTTTGCCAAATGAGGGCCTTGGTGAGAAGAAGGCAATCAACAAAGGAAGGTGCTGTTGCTACTGTGGCTGCATGTTGTATAACATCGTTCTAGCACATAGAAATAAACGTAACCAAACTTCTTTCAACCTCAAGAGTTTTGAATGAGCAGGGAGGGGACAAAAGTTCTGGGGCAGGGAATTTGATTTTTTTAACCAGTTCAGCTATTCCATATATATTTTATACATAAATACACACACACACACTCCCCGGAAAAGCCAACAACAATTACAGCACCTGACAGGTTTTATTATAATTCTGTTTTCACATGCAGATAACCTTCTGAAAAGTTCATCAATTCAGCTTAAAGGATATTTTTGCTCTGCGAAATGATTGCCAAGATCTTCTATGTTTACTGTGTCTTAATGTCAAGTCTACATGAGTCAGAATAAAATCTAGCTCATTTTCTTATACACTGTACAAGGCTACCAAATAATAAAATGCATGTGTCATTAAAGTGTGCAGCTGTGATTCAGAATGTACACAGATCTGCTGAGTAAGAAGATGCAAATTTTACAGGGTTCCTTTTCTGCCTAGAGCCACATTATATTTTTTCTAGCTTCAGCACTGCCTGGATTTGAATTTGAAGTTTGAGCAACAGAAATAAATTCATAAGAGGAATTAACAAGCTGCATATATAACAAGAACAACAACTCATGATCTCTTGTAACCCTCATTGCCCCATAAACCTTCCTCTGTCTTTGGTCTATTGTCATTTCTTGCAGTTACATCTAATTTATGCTGCAGATCTTTATTATCGCAGGATTCCGTTGGGACTACTCACATGAAAAGAATTTGCAGGATCAGGTTCCTCAGGTTTTAAAGCTCCTTGCAGGGAAACACTGGTTTTTATTTGTCTGGACAGTGCCATGCACATCTTACTACATAATAACAGCTTTTCAAATTTCCATCACTTTGTTAATTCCCACTCACAAGCATAATCCTCACACAGTTTTGTATTATTGGTATAGGGGACAGGGAATATATTGCAATATTACAGCAAGGGAAGTATATTTTTTTCCATACACTTGCAACTCAAAACCAGCTGACAGCTTTCATCCAAAATAGAAAATTTTTTTTGGTAAGAAACAAGGAGGTTATAAAATTGCAACCCTCGCTATAGAATTTGCTAGCAAATAGTCACTCAACTACATTAATCCCCAACACAGCTCCCACATTGCTATCCTCACTAATTTTTCAGTTTTGGATCCCAGATGATGCTATTTGATCTCCTCCTTTGAATGAGGGGAAGGTAGAATGTACTGAACCAAATCAAACTGCTTTTTGGCAGAGTGGAGGCAGCTCATCTGATTGCCTCTGGTTGGAAGGGCAGCCTGGAGCTGGGAGGAGCCTCCAATCAGGCTGCTGTTAGCTTGTTGCTAGGGCTTTCAGGGCTGAACCTTAGGAAATTAGGTAAAAGGTCCAAACATAAGGCTCTTTCCTCCCACACTCAGCGGTGCCCCTGCCTATCACAATCCCTTTGCCTGCTGAACACTGTAAGGAAAGCAGCTGGGATCAGGAATTAACTCCTTCCACCTCAGGCGCGATGGCGTTATTGGGAGTGCAGCCATGGGTGCCGGAACTGGGGGTGCTGCCATGCCCCTTGGCTTGAAGTGGTTTCCATTATATACAGCATTTACAGTTTGGTTCAATGGCTCTCAGCCCCCTGCCCCCACTATACAAATTGTCCCCGCACCCCTGAGTGCAGCTCAGCAAGCTTGTTACTATGGAGACACACTCTTGTACAATCAAGGGGAACATATATATCTGCCTCTCAACCGCACAGCATCAACACAGTGTGAAAGAGAAAGATCCATCCCCACACATTCGGCATTGCTCTCCTCGCATCCCAAAACAGCCCATCCCAAAAGACTACGGGACTTCAAAATCTAACCAGCTCATTAGATGTATTTAGCGCTGGTGGAAGATGCTGGTCGGAGCTCCAGGACGCCTGGAACTCTCTGTTTAGCCACACAACAGGGCCAGCACCCGGAGGAGCAACGCAGGTATCTCCGGGTCACGGTACCTAGGGCAACCCAGGGAGGTGAGAAGAGAGAGTCTCCATAGCTCACTGGCTCCTCGCATGAGGTGGGTACTGTGAGCGTCAATCAGTACCAGACACAGCAGTTTTATGCAATGGACACTTATTGGACTGAGAGACCAAATTCATTGCAGACAGAAGTAAGTCTCTAGTGACCTGAGCTGGACTTGGGCATTCTAGGCGTAAAATTCTATTCGACATTGGTGAGGCCTCATCTGGAGTACTGTGTCCAGTTTTGGGCCCCACACTTCAAGAAGGATGTGGATAAATTGGAGAGAGTCCAGCGAAGGGCAACAAAAATGATTAGGGGACTGGAACACATGAGTTATGAGGAGAGGCTGAGGGAGTTGGGATTGTTTAGCCTGCAGAAGAGAAGAATGAGGGGGGATTTGATAGCTGCTTTCAACTACCTGAAAGGGGGTTCCAAAGAGGATGGCTGTAGACTGTTCTCAATGGTAGCAGATGACAGAACGAGGAGTAATGGTCTCAAGTTGCAGTGGGGGAGGTTTAGATTGGATATTAGGAAAAACTTTTTCACTAAGAGGGTGGTGAAACACTGGAATGCGTTACCTAGGGAGGTGGTAGAATCTCCTTCCTTAGAGGTTTTTAAGGTCAGGCTTGACAAAGCCCTGGCTGGGATGATTTAACTGGGAATTGGTCCTGCTTCGAGCAGGGGGTTGGACTAGATGACCTTCTGGGGTCCCTTCCAACCCTGATATTCTATGATTCTATGATTCTATGAAAAGGCCCATAGCTCCTAAGTCATCCTCCCACCAGGTTTGCTGGAGGAGGGAGCTAGAGCCTGAAAAATGCATTCAAAAAGGCCCAATCTTCAGAGGCTATTGGGTGCGTCGAGGCCATGTTGTTCACTCCCCAAGTGTCAACCTAGCTGGCAGCTGGTGTTTGGGAATGGTGCAGTCTGAGCCACTTTGCTCAGCTGGCCTGAATGAAGGCATAAGTCCAAGTGATATTGTGATTGCTGACAAACCTGAAAACATTAGCAAGTTGCCAAGTTCAAGTCAGAGAAGTATTTGGATGCTAATCCAACTCCTCCCCAACCCTTTTTTGTCTGGCTATTGGGCTGGACAGTTCACAGGAAGTAACTCAGGAAGCTGGATAGGGTAAGAGAAGGCAATGAAAGTATTTTTTTTATATCATCGAGGAAGTCTGGATTTTAGTCTTAGGTTCCTGTCTGCTTTTATTTTACCCCAACCCATCTACCCCTCCCTAAATAGAATGCCTACTAGATGGAGCCATTTTTTCAGAAGAACTCAGGGCCAGATTTTTGAGTGCTCAGCACCTGCAACTGGGGCCAGATTGTCAACAGTGCTCAGCACGTTGGGTAGTGGACTACCTTTGAAAAACTAGCCACTTAGGCTGGTGTCCAAATGAGCATTTTTGATAGCGTGGCCCCTAGGGTTTACCTGTACTCTCTAAGTGATGCAGTGTGTCCATGTGCTGGCCTGGATGCTTAGCATTATTGGATTTGCCAACTGCTTTTGTTACTTGTTCCTAATGAAGACCTCTGTCCTCACAGGTATGCATTCATCGCCCCTCTCCACAAGTATCAGACTTACCGTACCTCTGTCATTAGAGGTTACCCACACCATATAATTTAAAGATCCACAGTCTAAGGGCCATGCTAATTTATCTTCTCTCTTAGACGAATGTCTCTTCTTGTTATTAAATGAATGTACCAGATTATGTAGCATCTTGTCTCTTTGTAACAAGGATACGTACATTGACCCAAATGATCAGGTGGGTACATTTTAATGAATGGAAACACACACATGTAAATGAGAGGATGTTTTGACTGCATTAGCACCAGGGTCCAAACACCCAAGGTGGAGTTTTCGGAAGTACCCAAGGGGTGTTGGCTGTTCTCAGGCTCTTTTGAAAATCCCATCCCTTGTCCCTAGCTGCAAGAACTAAGTCCCTTGTCTGTATCAAGAACCAGCTGACTTTGAGTGTAGAGTACCCTGGAGTATCTTCAAGTAACCAGGCTGCTCGGGAATTTCATTGCAAGTCAATATTTCTTTATGCAGCCCACATCCCTAATGGAATATTGCATGAGAGTATAGCATGGGGTAGGAATAAAGACAATACAATACACACTGTAAGACCCTTTAAAGGGCATCCCTTTTAGCATGTTGAGCAATGCATCACAAAATGGCCTGTGTTCCCATCACTCACCCCAAAGTAACCTGCAGCATATCCCTGTACAGTACAATCTGAAGTAGCTGTCACTCCCACCACACAGCCCCATGAAGCAGCCCCCAATGTATCCTGTGTTCCTGCTACAGACACCCAGCTCTTCCAAAAGTGCCATAAGTTCTCTGCAGTGCGGGGTCTGGTCAGTGAAGTGACTGTGTAAAAATAGCACCTTTGTATTCCACAGATCTGCTCCGAGTGTGTTCCAAGTTATAGCTCTGTACTTTGCTGTCCAAATCAGTTTTTACTCCTTTGAGTCACTGCCAGAGCCAGTGCAGTTACGGAAGCATGAGCTAGATTCTGTTCTGGCTCACCCATCATCAGGAATTAGGTTCCAATTGGAGGGGCAAATTCTGTTCTCAGCTATGCCTGTGCAATTCCATTGAAAACAACGGGAGCACACAGTGTAAGTGAGGGCAGAAGTGGAAGGCAGGGGTGGAGTTCGAGAGGTGTAATTAAAGGTGTAGTTTGGCCTTCAGAATCTTTACTCCTGGTGATGCACAATCCCAAACACACTCTTTCAGATCCCAGGCTGAGTCAGTAGGGCTGGTAGTTAGAAACTCCCTCTTCTCACTTGGGAGCGGAGCATTTGCTCTGAATGTGACTCAGGCACTGTGCACATAGAATCATGATGCTTTTTTTTTTTTTTTTTAAATTAACAAAAAAAAGAACCGGTTTTCAGAGCAGAGCCACATTTCCAGATCCATACCAAGCAGCCAGGACCTCAGTTTTAAAAGCCTCATCCAAAAGACAGCAACACAACCTGCATGGAACGCAATCTGCCTCTGGTGCCTTGAAAGGACAAGGGGTTGGGTTTACCCTGCCATGAGTCAACCCTGTAGTTTCAGGCTGGTGAGGTATTTTGGACCTAGTGCTTTTCCCACTATGCCATCCAACCTTACAACAAAATGGGAAGGAACAGCAGACAGACTGAGGGGAGATCCACTGTAAGAGCTAGACAAGGGACTAGGCATTCAGCCCTACAGCTGGTTAACCAAATACATATGCCTGAGCAGCTCTGTTTGCATGCTCAGTACAGCAGTGGGTGGGAGAGTTCTTCCAAGCAAAGAATTAACATCTCCAAAACTCACCGCAGAAGTTAATCATTCATTTGCTCATCCGTGAGGAGATGGGTAACTTGTACACAATCTTTTCTAAGTCCGGTTATTCAGCACTTCCTTGTTCTTCTTTCTGCCAGACCGAGGGCATTTCAGGCCATTGCATATATGCATAGGGGGGTGGGGAGGGACTGCCCCTGCTCTCAGAGCTGAAATATGCCTGTTTGGGGAGCCTATTGCAGGGGGGGCGGAGGTGCTCCGAGACTGAGAGCCTGAAATCTGGGTGTACTCCCATCCCACCTGCTAACCAGGTGGGGCTAGGTTAGTATGTGGCTGGGAAATCTCTATGGAACACGAAGTGCTGGAAGAAGTGGTGTTCGTTCAGAGGTGCTCCTCCTCTCAGGGCCTGATCCGGTGATCTCATGCCTGTTAGAGTCCATGGGAGAGGAGAGTGTTCAGCATCTTGCAGGATTAGCTGTATGCTATTAAACAGCTTCTGTGTTCCCCCTGGCATGGTGAAGCGATATCCCCTACATACAGATAGTGTAGGGAGGCGGCTTAATTAGTTCATCCCTGAATTCTCTCTTGCCACATACAAACATTAAAAAATTGTAAAGCAGTAGGAAATCCTCAGATGAAAGCTCCTCTAGAAAGGCACAATATCATTATAGTATTTTATATGCACATATGATTTATTGTCACAGAAAATAAAACTAAATCTAGAGGAGGGAAATAAACAATAGAACCAACCCAATTCACACTAAGTAAAGATGAACCAACAAGAATAGAGAAAATAATTGATGGGAATAATTTATTTGATTAGTTTTGTCTCTTTTTCTGTTTGCAGATTGTTCAAGCTTAAAGAAAAATGATAGAATCATAGAACTGGAAGGGAACCTGAGAGGTCATCTAGTCCAGACCCTTGCACTCATGGCAGGACTATATTATCTAGACCAGGGGTCGCAAACTCAGTTTACCGTAGGGCCAGTGCCAGTCCTCAAATCCTCCCAGTGGGCCAATAATGTCACTGAAGATGGTGTTCAGAAAAGAAAATGTTTATATTGTATTTCTTAGAAACAATAAAACTGTCATACAACTTTATACAATTCTTCGCCTGCCAGAGAGTTTTTAGTGTTTGCCAGACACCTGGCAGTGCTTCAGTTCTGTCAGTTTGTTGACGTTTGGCCTCAGTGACTGAGCAGTTGACACCTTCAGGATTGCAGCAAGGTGGGCATCAGATAGTTGTGTTCGGTATTTCGGCTTGTTTATATTCATTGTGGGGAAAAGTGACTCGGCCTCCATGGCTGAGTCTGCCCGGTGACTAGTGATGGTATCTCTGTCCCTCTCCCCCAGCCAATGGGAGCTGTAGGGGACAGCGCCTGCGGCTGACAGCAGGGTGGCTACATGGGTCTCTTCTCTGCGGGCCGCAGTGGGGAGGTTCTCGGACGGCAGATGTCCCACGGGCCGGGACTTTGAGACCCCGATCTAGACCATTGTCCAGCCTGCTCTTAAAAATCTCCAATGATGGAGAGTCCACAACCTCCCTAGGCAATTTATCCCAGTGCTTAACTACCCTGACAGTTAGGAAGTTTTTCCTAATGTCCAACCTCAACCTCCCTTGCTGCAATTTAAACCCATTGCTTCTTTTCCTATCCTCAGAGGATGGAAGAACAATTTTTCTCCCTCCTCCTTGTAACAACTTTTTATGTACTTGAAAACTATTATGTCCCCTCTCAGTCTTCTCTTTTCCAGACTAAACAAACCCAATTTTATGATGTTAAATCATATCATGATTTTGAAACAGTCTCTGAACACTTTCTGAAAATATCAGCCTGTAAATAGTTGTGTGTATTCAAGAGGTGTTCAGTCAAAATGAACATAAGTCACATGGTATGGTTTGTGTGTTTCTCTTGGAATCACACTTTGGGGGCAAACACAGTTTCCAAGTTCAAAAATTCACTTTCCATGATGAATATGCTCTAATATTCACTTAACAGTTGATGTTTCCACAAATATTCCTACTAATAAACAGAAATCACAAGGCTATCCAGATATGGCGAACATGAAAGGGGTGCAAACATTGTTAGAGCAAAATCATATTTCTTTTTAACAACAAAAATGGCAGGGAAGTTGGAAGTATTCATTCAGCCTGAGAATTAACACAATTCTGATGAGCAAAGGCTCCTAGAACAGTTCTTTACATCAATATGACATGAAGCATCAGAAAGTAAAGTATATCTACCTAGCAGTGGGCAATATTGTTCCATGTGTAATGAACCATGGCTGCACATGGTCATCAGCAGGGATTGAACTTGGGACCTTCTATAAACATAAGCCTCTACCACTCACCTACTGGAGAGCTCCTCTGCTCTGAAAAAGTGGTAGGCTGTTGTAATTGCTTCTACTAGAGGAAGACACAATCCCATGCACTAGGCCAATGTGTGAGGAGACACCAGGAACTTTCAGATATACCAGAGCAGGAGACAGGGAGTCAGAAGATCCGGGTTCTCTTCCTGGCTTAGAAACTGACTTAAGTGTGTAACTCTGGCCTAGTCGCTTAGCCTCTCTATGCCTCAGTTTCCCTGTTCACTCTAAGATGTTGATGTAAGGGGACTGTTGTCCCCTCACTAAAACTGAGTGAGTTGGCTAGCACCCTGTGCCAAAGGAAAGGGGAAGGGTGGATATGAAATCAGGACCCTGAGACAGACAGGTCAGCCTGATTGACGGGGGGCCAGGCTAATCAGGGAGTCAGGAGGCCAGGGGGGTCCTGTCCTCCCTGTGAGCTGGAATTGCCTGGGTCAGACAGGGTGGGGCCGAGCTAAGGAGAGAGCAGGGGCTCAAGCTGAGCTGGGGAGCAGAGCCATGCCAGATCCAGAGGGGCCAGAAAAGCAGCCCAGGAAATAGGTCAGTGCTGGGAGCAGAGTCACAGAAGCAGCCCACAGAGCAGACCTGTCCTGGGAGCAGAGCTAAAGCAACCAGAGCCAGAGGGGCCAGAGAATCAGCACAGGGAGCTGGAGGCAGAGCAGCAGCAACAGCAGCCGCAGCCGGGCTGAGGCAGAGTGGAGCTGGAGCAGTCCGGAGCCAAGTGCAGCGAGCAGCTGGTGAGGGCAGCGGGCCCAGTGCAGGGAGACACTCCCAGCCAAGAGACCCTGCAAGCCAGACTTGGAGGGGCATCGTAACCCCGATGGGGCAGGGGCAACCCTGGGAAGAAGGGTCCTGCCACCTAGAGCATGTGGCCACCACCAGAGCAAGTGTCTGACCCGCAGCATCGCTGCAGCACAGCCAGGGCCTGAGAAGGGGCTGGGACTTGTGAGGAACAGACTGAACTTCCGTTACATTCTAGAGACACTGGTTGTGATGTCCCCGTGCCACAGAGTGGGCTTATGTGTTTTCCTTTAACCTTTCCCATTTTTCCCTTATTTTTTAAAATTGATTGTTGTTTAATAAATTGTATTTGCTTTGAACTGTATTCCCCCTCCCCACATAGGTGAATCCCCCAGTGATGTAGGGCCACTGTAGCAGCTTCTAGGTCACCCCTCAGCCTATCCCAGATGTGAGGGTTTTGGGTGAAGAGAAGAAGGTACAGCTAGATTGCCCCGACACTCCTCTGATCTCTTGCCAAAGGAACGACGCCTCTGGTCATTGACAGCCAGGGTACATTAGAGTAGCCCTGAGACTGCTCTAGTGTATTCCCGGGACCATGTCAGTGCTCACTGGCCCTGGGATCATTGCTCACCCCCTATCTTGCACTAAGCGCAGCTCGATCAGACCACAGAATCTGACCGAGGCAGTTAACCGGCCAGGAGGAGCTGAAGGAAGGAAGGAGACAGCAGATACCATGGCACAGGCTCCCACTTAAGGGGGAATGCAGAATGAAAACAAACCCAGGCACACTGCAAGTCTCGGTCCTGGGCAGATGGTGGGTGTATGATTGTACAGGTGTCTGATCAGACAGGGTCTAGCTACACTTTGATAAAAAACCCACAGCACCAAGTCTCAGAGCCTGGGTCAGCTGGCTCAGGCTGCGGAGCTACAAATAGCCACGTAGATGTGCAGGATCGGGCTGGAGCCCGGGTTCTGAGACCCTCCCCTCTTGTAGAGTGCAGAAGGCGGTGCTAGGACAACTTGCCATGCCAAGGCAGTGTTTGGAAAAGGATGTGATTGAATTACGTTCCAAGCCTTGGGGCTTGTCAGAGCCCCAGTACCATGGCAGGGACCAATCCTGCACTCCCCAAAGTCAATCGGAGATTTGCCATTAACTTCAATGGGAGCTGGACCGCCCCTGAAAAATCAGAAGAGCTCTTAGAAGCCTACAGCTGTGGACGAGACTCCTGAGCAGTAATGGTCTCTGTTGTAAAAGAAAACACACTCGGGTGTGCTGGAGAAAAGGGTCGACGTCAATCTCTGGAACATCTGGTACTGCCCTTCCCTGCCCCCAGTACTACTAAAATTCAAAACAAGTTGTTTTTGAAGCCCAAACCGGGACCTGGAGTTTGCCCTGTGGCACCTGGCAAAGTGAGACACCGCTTACCCCCTGGGACAAACATTCAGCGTTGCTAATACTTCCCTGAAGCACTAGATAGTTGCCAACATTTTGTATTCTTGTGTCTTTTCCTGGCACAGTATATAGCTGTCCACACAAACAAACACACACACGTGAGGCCCAGGTGCTCTGCACAAAGCACATTGACGTGTATACTGAACTAAGCTTATACATAGGCTATAATTTTTAAGATGGATAGTTTATATCAGACTGTCTTTTTAAGACCAAGTCCCAGTGGGAAATCTCCCAGGGCTATGAAAAGCCTGGCCGGAAGCAATCTCTGGTAGATCAGCTGGCTGAGTTCTGCGGGTGCTCTGTGTTAATAAGGAAGGGACTGTTGTTACAGTCACAGTCTATACAGCACTCTTTCCCCATAAAGGATCCCCAAAGTGCTTTAAAAACCCAGGGCCAGAGCCATAGCTGGTGTAAATCAGCATAGCTTGGACTCACACCAGCCATGGCTGCAGCCCAACATTTGTGAAGAGCGCTTCACCTCCTATTTCAATGCAGCCATCTGGCCGAAATATAGCAGCCATTCAATAGCATGCACAGAAAAATCCTCTACAACAGAAAATGGGGGGGGGCGGGGGGAGGGAACACTACAGCAGATTTTTTTTTTTAAAGTATTAATGTGTTTATCTCACAATTTGCTTTTGGGCAGAAGATTGGCGCCAACACTCCTGTTCACGTTCAAGCACCATGAAATCTTTAATGGCTACGAGCCAATAGGAACACAGTTTGACATCCCGTCCAAAGCACTGGACTCTCCAGCACACCTGAACCTACACACCTTACACTTTGTGCACCTGAACCTGTACAGAAGGGGTGTGAACTGTCTGCAGCTGAGACTGGGGGCCCTGTATAGCCATTCTGCATGGGTGGCAATGACAACGAAGGGCTTTGGAGAGCTAGGCCCCGAATGCCCAGCAGCACACCACCCTTCTGTGCCATGTTGGAGCACTGAGCCACCAACACAGCTTTCTGCCCCTCTTAGGGTTTCCCTAGTGCTTTCCCATCCTAATCCAGGCCAGCCCCATTTTCTCTGGGACATGTAGCAAGATCACATCCAAGGCTGTACGTTCGCAGATCATGACCCTATAGTGGCTGCATGATTATTTTCTAGGGAAGCCGCACGTCTGTCTGAACATCTGTATTTGAATTTGTTCAGGAATTGTTTTTAAGTGTCTTTATCCCTCAGCATATGCAGCCAACACCTTCCAGGAAAGACAGCCACATCTCGGTACGCCTTAGGATACCTGAGCCATTGGAGCAGGAAGGGCAGAGGCGAGACACCACCTTTCCCGTATGGGTAACTACAGGATCTATGGAGAGCCAGAAGCCCAACAGAGCTTGTACCAGGGTAGGTGGCCCCTTAAATGAAGTTGGGCTCAGTGCTCCTATTCCAATGCAGGTGCACCTTAGTATGGCATAATGAAGAGGGTGGGGCTGCCCCTGAGAATTATAAATGAGAGCTCAGAAGCCTCCTGAGAATAAAGAGAGCTCAGAGGAAGAGCTGGGCTGAGTACTTCAGAGAGGGGATGCCCCAGACAGAGGGAGTGGTGAGAGACCCCTGATTGAGCAGTGGAGCCAGGTCAGGCTGGTGAATGCAGAAGGTAGGAAAGCAAGTCATGGGGGGGAAGAAGGCAAATCCCTTACAAACTTCCCCGGGCCAGAGAGCCATGGCTGGAAAGGGCTGAAGGCTGAGAGCAGCAGAGGGAGATGCCTGCGGGTTGTCTGAGCTGAAGCCAGAGGGCCAGAAAGATCGGATGGCTGAGGAATGACGGCTGGGTGAGCCTGCAGATGTCTCCAGGCAAGAGCTGGAGCCGTAGCTGTGAAACAGATGGGGTGGAGAAGCTCCCCAGCTAAAGGGCATGGGGTGAGAGATGCTGGACCAGAGCCGTACTTGAGAGCCGAGCTGTTGGGACGAATAGAAATTCTGCACACATGGAAAAGAAGAAGGTTGGAGAAAGGACAGCAAGAAATGGACCCACACCATAGAAGTTCTGCTTGCTGAGTCCTAATCAAGCCTCACCAATCATCCCTCTGGTTGTCCCCCTGCCTCACAGTCCCCCAAATGGAGCCATCTTTAATTGGGATTTAATTCTCATGGCTGTGATGTGTGTATTTCAAACAAAATAGGTGACCCAGATCACTGACCTTAGACCAGAGGTCCTCAAACTGTGGCTTGTGACCCCATTTTAAGGGGGTCACCAGGGCTGGCTTAGACTTGCTGTTCTTAGGGCTGAAGATTCAGCCCTGGGTAGCAGGGCTCAGGTTACAGCTCCCCTGCCTGGGGCTGAAGACCTTGAGCCTCAGCTTTGCCACCCTCCCTCCCCACCCGGAACAGTGGGTCTCTGCCCTCCCCGCCCCAGAACAGCAGGGCTCGGGCGGGCTCAGGATTCTGTCCGTCCCGTCCCCCCCCTTCTGGGGGCATGTTGTACTTTTTGTTGTCAGGAGGGGGTCACAGTGCAATGAAGTTGAAGAACTCCTGCCTTAGACCATGCGTAGAGAGAGAAAACATTCCATTATCAGAGAAAACTATCACATACCCCCCTGCCTGCAGCACTACAAATGGAGAAGAAAAGCCGAACTTATTTTAACAAGTGGCATGGCTAAAAATCCAAATTTTAGAGTTTGTTTCCAAGAAATTGCATTTTTAATTTATAGTACCAAATGTAGGGAATTTCTTTTGTAGAGAAGCCACTTTAAAATGGACATTTTCCTTTACCAAAAATTACGGTAAATTAACATGAAATGTGATTAGATTATGTCCATTCTTTCATAGCAAATTATCTTTCAGTACGATACTGGCTCACAACATAGTCCTAGCAGAAAAGCTTTGTTTACCTCAAGTTGAAAGAATCTTTCACTTACTTCAGACACAAAAACCTTATACAAAAAATGCAGTTTCTCTCCCAAAACACGCCCCCCACCCCACCACACACCCACTCTAGACAGCCTGGAAATTCCAAGTTGAGGCACTCAACTGATAAACAGAGGACTTCAGCCTCCAGAACTGTCAATCCAGCGTCTTTCACAAACCGTTTGTAAAGCTATACGTATAATATCTGTGTGTATAGGCTGCTGGTCAGCACAGGCCTGACCTGCCTTTGCTAAAGTACTATATTCTTAGCCAGGGGTTCTCGAACTGGGGGTCAGGGGACCGTGAGGTTATTACATGGGGGGTTGTGAGCTGTCAGCCTCCACCTCCAACCCTGCTTCGCCACCAGCATTTATAATAGTATTAAATATAAAAAAGTGTTTTTCATTTATAAGGAGGGGGTCGCATTCAGAGGCTTGCTGTGTGAAAGGGGTCACCAGTACAAAAGTTTGAGAACTGCTGGTAGCAGAGGGATTACTGCCAAAGAGGTGGCAGGAGCTATATAGCCTGTGTTATGCAGGAGGTCAAATGAGATGATCAATGGGGTTTCTTCTGGTTTTGGAATCTGAGTCTATGTACTGTTAGACTGTGCTGGGGGGCGGGATTTTGGAAACTAATGAACCTGCAGAAAAGGCTATTTATATACTTTGAAGGCTGTACTGCACTTATTTGAGGAATCAAGAGGGAAACTGAGGCAAGGAACCATGTGCAGGGCAGCCCTGAGACCATGAGGGGACACCCAGGAGGAGCCCACGTGTTTAGAGCTCCTCATACAAAATCTTCCAGGCTGAAATAGCCACCTCTTAGTGCAAATCTTCCAAGAGATCCACATGGTACAGCATGGTAGTGCTGACTTGAATGCTCACGTAGCAGTTGCATGTGAGCGTAGAAGAGGGCACTCAGCAATGGCATGCTTCCTCGTGGCCGGGCATGGTGTAGCAGGCTCTCCTTATAGCACTCCCTGCTTACGGACTCTCCAGTGCTCTGCTTCTTCTCAGCCCTCCAGCTATGTCACATTTAGTCCTGCCCCTTCTAGGGTAAGAGCAGAGCCCAGTAAACTAAACTCAGGCAATTTCATGTTTCGCCCCCATCTGGGCTTGCACCTTATACACATTCTTCCCTCCTTCCACGGCTCTGCCAGATTGTTCTCCAACTCTTGCGCAGAGCGGCGCCTCCCAGAGCTTCCTCCCTGGAGGCCTGGCTCCAGACTTAATAGTCCTTCTTCCCTTTGCAGCAGGGAGTTTATGCACCAGCTTTTCTGGTGGACGGGTAGGAGAACCCAGTCCCTTCCCCTTCTCTGTCCAGGGACCCTTTGGAGAACAGCAGCTAAGGTTTACTCCCTCAGACTCCTTGTTGCCTCCCTGGACTTCTTCCTCACATGGCCTTCTTTCAAGGCCCTTTGCCGCAGCCCCCCAGGCTTACTGTACATCTGCCTCTCTCCAGGCCTTTCCCCTACACACTAGCAAGCAGAGTAGAGAGGGCAGATTTTTTTCCTCTTCTCTCTACAGCCTCCTCCTCATCTGTGCTTCCTTCCTTTATGCTCACCCCCACCTGGGCTTCATCTTGAGTTGGGCCTGGCCCCCTTTCCAGGTGGAACCAAGTGCACCAATTGCTCTCCATCTCCACTTAAGTCTTTCATTTCCTGTGTGGGGTACCTACCCCATCACAGTAAGGAAGGGCATCTGTGCAAGGAAACAAAACAAAAAAAATAGTCAAAACCGTTTTTGCTCCAAGAAGTGATGCTAGGATCTTGGCAAAAGCTGCTGACCCCAAAAATGAAGATGGGAAATTGAGTAAATTAATCATCAGCTTTCATGTTTCAGGCTTTGTCATGCAGGAGACGCTGTGGTGCCGCACCATGGTGCTGAGGCAAGGTCACCCTGTGGTGAGGTCTGCTACGCAACATGAGTTGCTACAAACAAATTCATGGCTTTCAACTATCCTGTACACTAAAGTACTGCCCTGCAAATTTCAAGACAGACAGCCTCACAATCCCCACACCAGCTTCTTAATGGACGACAATCTGATAACACAGAGAGAATCCTAAATGTTGTTATCCACTTAGCTTGGTAGCTCACTCAAGAACTCTGGTCACTTTCACTAAATCGGGGAAGGCCTCTGGCTCAAGTGGATTGTTCTTTGTGTGGGTTTAGAGGATAGATTCGAAACTCTACAGTACTTTTGTCAAGGTTTCTTCCACACTCTGAACTCTAAGGTACAGATGAGGGGACCTGCATGAAAAACCCCCTAAGCTTATTTTTACCAGCTTAGATTAAAACTTCCCCAAGGTACAAACTATTTTACCTTTTGCCCTTGGACTTTATTGCTGCCACCACCAAGCATCTAACAAATATATAACAGGGAAAGAGCCCGCTTGGAAATGTCTTTCCCCCCAAAATCCTCCCAAACCCTACACCCCCTTTCCTGGGGAAGGCTTGATAAAAATCCTCACCAATTTGCATTGGTGAACGCAGACCCAAACCCTTGGATCTTAAGAACAATGAAAAAGCAATCAGACTCTTAAAAGAAGAATTTTAATTGAAGAAAAAGTAAAAGAATCACCTCTGTAAAATCAGGATGGTAAATACCTTACAGGGTAATTGGATTCAAAATATAGAGAATCCTCTAGGCAAAACCTTAAGTTACAAAAAGACACAAAAACAGGAATATACATTCCATTCAGCACAGCTATTTTACCAGCCATTTAAACAAAACAGAATCTAACGCATATCTAACTAGATTGCTTATTAGCCCTTTACAGGAGTTCTGACCTACATTCCTGCTCTAGTCCAGGCAAAAAAAACCACACAGACAGAGAAAACCTTTGTTTCTCTCGCCCCCCTCCCCCCCCCCGGCTTTGAAAGTATCTTGTCTCCTCATTGGTCATTTTGGTCAGGTGCCAGCGAGGTTATCCTAGCTTCTTAACCCTTTACAGGTAAAAGGGTTTTTCCTTTGGCCAGGAGGGATTTAAAGGTGTTTACCCTTCCCTTTATATTTATGACAACTTTAGATCATGAATTAATTATCTATGTACAAGCATCCCTACCTAGATCCTAATGGAGAATTAGGGAGACCTTCCAGGGTTGTGCTCTCTATCCTCTCCAATCTATCTTGACCCCTGAACCAGGTCTGATTTCCAAGATCTGGACTCAGGAAGCCAGAAACACCTTAGCAACACACAATCAACAAGGCAGCATCCACAAAGACCACATTTGCATGCTTGAAGTCTCAACCAGGCATGAAAGCATACAATTTAAAGGCCTGGAGAATCCCATGTCTTATGGAAATCAGATTTTCATTTTAATAATACTTTTTAAAGTGAATTTAGCTCTGGAGCCTGAAGTCTCCTGTTAGTCTACAGAATGGGCTACTGTACAGTAAAGGTACTGGCAGTACAAACTTCTTCCCCTCTCCTCTACCAATGTACCTACACCAACTCACCTGGAGAGTTGGACCTTTTCTGGCAACAGGAGAGCAATAGCGAGGCCTATCCAATCTAATCTGCCCAAATAAGACTGACTCAGTGTCAGTTGTGGTGGTGATCTCTGATGTGCACACAGCTGTCCCCTGGGAGCTGGGCCGAGATCACTAGCCTCATTTCCTGTAGGCCAGGCCTAGCCTGGCCTGGCCTCTCACTGGAGACCAGGAGCCGAAGGGCAGGACGTGAGGGACTGACAAACAAGAATTGCTCCTTCTACCACGAGAAACTGCCTAGGATTGTCCAGCCTGCCCTTCTTGTTGCCAGATGTGGGGGTGAAGGAAGCAAACAGAGCAAGTCTGTGTTTACCCAGGCCCGCTGGGAAATAGCCCTGGAGCATACGGCCCCTACACCTTGGTGCAGAATCAGCTTTATCAGTTCTGGGCCCCCTCTGCGACAACAGCTCTGGGGACATGTGGCATTCCAGGGCAGGCAGGTGCAGAGGGAAAGTGGAGTAGGGGTGAGCCACATTAGGGACAGGTGGGGTCACAGCAATTGCATGCTGGCAATTCCGCACCCCTGCAAAGCTCCAGGAGAGCCATTAGGGGCACAAGTTAGGGCCAAGCTGACTAAGCTTTCACTGGGACAATGCAAGCTGGCTTCCCTCCATACTAGCGCTGGTGCAGGCATGAATCTAGCTCTAGTGTGCCCAACTGTTAAAGCAAGGATCAGGAAGTTAGGAATTCTGGGTTCCATTCCAACCTCTGCCACTGATCTGCTGCTTCACCGTGGACAAGTCCCTTAGCCTCCCTGTGCCTCACTTTCCTCAGCTTTCTAAGCAGACTAACCTAAATCACAGATGTGTTGTGAAGCTTAATGAATGGCATTGGTGAAAAGATCCTAGGAATGATGGTGCTGTATATGGGCCAAGTATTGTTACAGCTGTAGAAAAATGAAAGCTGCAGAAGGCAGTCAGGGACAAGCACAGAACTCAAAGCCACATGCTCAGCCTACACCTGTGATGGGCAAACGCAGGAGAGATTAGAAATCTCTAAACACAGCCATTTTACTGCTCCTGGTGAATTATCTGTGCCTGGTGGCAGAGATTAAACCCAGCAGCGCAAGAATGCTGGTCCTTCCTTTCTCTCGCTTGCTCTGAATTCCAAGCTGACACCATGTCAGCACTCAGGGTGTGGGTTACATAAAGGAGCTTATGAAAGGAAAGTGACCCGGCCGTGCCAGCCTGGGTGAAGCTCTGTGTGAAGAGAAAAACAGGATCATGCTTAACTTTCCTGCAGTCCCTGACTGGGGATGCTTGTTCAGGAGTGCAAAGCAGAGCTGGGTGTTCAGAGCTGCATGGGGGTCCCAGACAGCTGAGCTGGTCCCAGGGCTGACTGATCTGACACTCTTCCATCAGGAAGTGATGATAGTGGCAAGGGGGCTGGGGTGGAAAGAAAACAGGAGAGAAACAAAGAAGGAAAAGGGATGGGGAAGAGGTTTAAAAGGAATAAGAAGGCAGCAGCAGGTAGGAGGATCAGGCCCTTATCTATGGACCTCTTAAGAGATTATCAAGGACCCAATCCTCAGCTGGTGTAAATCGGCATCGCTCTGCTGAAGTCAATGGCCAGAGAGCACCCTCACTTATGGACCTCAGTGGGGGTTCAACATCCCTTGGGATCTGGTCCGAAGGTTACACATTATAATTAGCCTTTCATTATTAGCCTGACTTAACTCAGTCTTTGTCTCTTCCACTTCCCTTCCCAAAAACCAACTCTGACACACTAGAGCCAGGTTCCCCAGCTGGTCTATACCAGCACAGCTTCACTAAAGTCAATGGAGCTACATCACTTTACACCAGTGTGTGTGTTGGGGGTGGGGGTCTGTCCCCAAATTGTTTACTTGCGATCTCTTGCCACAGGAGAATTTTGGGGTGCATTTTGGGTGATGAGGCGTTGCAGAGACATGGCAATTAGACAGTGGGAGGGGTTTGCCGGTTATGAATGGTCACAGCTATTTGCCTGGTATGATACATTTCTGGTAGGTTATATTAAAACATTTATTTTAATCATTTATCTTTGATGAAAGCCTATGTTTGGAATATTTAAGAGAAGGTTTGATTTGGTTACAAATGTATTTATTTGCTATGGACTTTTGAGCCTCTCCCTAGCTGATTATTATTTGTAATGCAGTAGCCCCTAGGAGTCCCAGTTTGTGAGCTCTGCTGCTACTTTCACAGATCCACGGTCTTACACACTTCAGAATAATCCCATTCTGCTGAACTAGCTGCTTTGCACTAGCCGTTCAGTAAATCCTTCAAAGGACTTTGAAGACCAGGCAGTCAAAGCCTATGTGCTCTCTAAAGCCCTTAGCATAGCTGGTTAAACTCACGAGCTCCACAGAAATCTCTGAACGAAGCATGGACTCTCCTTTCCATACTTTCTAATACTTAGAGGTTTCTGAGCTTCTGGTTAACTTAGAATTTCCTATTTGTGTCTTTCCAAACCATCAATGCTCTCTGAATGCCTTTCCCCTAAAATCGCTGATCCGTGTTTGCAACATTAACTTCAACTTCAAGTTAATCTGGGAATTGGAAAAAATATGCCAAGCGTTGTCAGGTTTGCCAGCATCCTTTCTTGACTAGGGATGGATGACTCTCTGGAGGTTTGGATCAGATTAGTCCCACAAGTTCAGAAACTTAGCTGAACAATCAGAGCCTCCTGGGTTTGCCAAATTGGGCAGGAAAGCTCACGAGAACACGCTCGCTGAAAAGGATACTAGAAATAGTTTAGCCATTTTCCTCTGACAGGCTCTGAAAGCACAGAGACACCATGAATATGCAAAAGAAATGTCCACGTTATCTGAACTTTGTCAAACCTCTCTGTTTGGGGTTCAGTTTGCATTTTGGGCAAGGTTTCTAGGGATTCTTTTTTTAAGTCTCTTTTAAAAATTCTTTCCACTGTGAGCTCTATGGTGAATCTTGTTTAGCTGGATAGTAAATCCCTTTACTGTTCCCCTTTTCTAAATTAATTTTCTTTTAATCTATCCTTCCTTAGTCTGGGAGCTCCTCAAGACAGGGATCATCCCTTCTTGTATATCTGGAAAGCACCTAAAACATTGTAAGATGTTGCTGCAGACAAATATTAATAATTGGCTTTCAGATCAAAAACCACTTTGCCTAGCAACAACGTGCCATTGGGTTCTACTGCATCACTAGTTTGCACAGCTTTACCTAGCAGACCAGAAAAGCGAACAATAAGGGTGTGAGGATTACGTAAAGGGCAGAGATGGTGACAGAAACCTGAAACTGTTCTGTCCACCTGGCAGGAATCTAATCTCTTGGTGGCAGCATTAGTTACTGTTTATGATGGACATGCGCACTGTACAGAGTCCCGAGCAGCCCTGGGCTATTTGAATAGCTCACCACATGCCAAAGTTATACTGTCATTTGCTTTTTTTTTTTCTTCTATATCCAATCACTAGAATCTTAGCTCTCTTCCTGGTATTAACAAAACGCAAGATATTCAGAGTTAAAGTCAACATTCTCTCCTTCACCTCGGTTGCTTGCTTCTTTCAGTGCATGTACGGTAGCTAACTTCTTGATGAAACCAGGGCTGAAGCCACTGATTTAGACTGGGTTCACCTTTAGGGCTTTAAAGATCCTAAAAGCTGCTTCCAGCTTGAGGATTCTGCATGGTCCTCAATCCTGTAGCTATATATATTTATTAAGTGTGTTACCATAGCACCTAGGAGCACAAACACAGAACAAAAAGAAGGGCCCTGCCCCCAAAGAACTTACCATCTCGTGGATCCAGAGAAACGGGGAAGAACAAGGAAACCGACAACACTGGGAGCATGCCAGGCAGTGGTGTCAGCACATCCCCAGCCTAATCGTTGTCAAGGGCTTTTTTTTAGGCATCACACCAAAGGCGAGTTTTAAGTTTTGAATTTGTTTCCAAATAAAAATCAAAACAATGGAAGTAAAAGAACAGTTTGTTTTCTCTGCCCCTTCATCAGTGTTTAGTACGGGTCTGCAGTTTTGACTGGAGCCCTAAAGCTTTACATCCATAGGGCTGGGATCGTTGAGGAGGTCACTCCCCCGAGTCCTGCCCTGTTGCCTTTCAGTGTATTGCTAGTGAATGAAACACAGTTCTGAACAGTTTAGCCAGTATAGCAGTCAAGGCCATCCTGATGCCGAACTGCCAGCGTCCTGCACTGCAGCTCAGTGAGGCTTATTCTAAGCACTACAAACTGCAATCAGTGATCCAGTGCTGCAAAGAGGCACGCCGTGGAGACTGTGCAGCAGGGGTCAGCACCACCATGTTGTGCGACAGACACTTGACAAAATTACCGGACTTAGTGATGGACATTGTGGGGGCAAGGGGGGAATGTATGTCATTCAATCTTTTGAAAAATTACCACGGACCTCAAAATTTTTACCATGGACACTTGTGTCTGTCTACAGACACGTTGCTGCTCTGGCTCTACTCCACGCACTCATGTTTCTGGGTATAGGGTTACAGTTATTCATATGCTTAAAACTAAATCCTGACAAATGGTCTTTTAAAAAGGTAAAAAGCTAGGTGTAGTACAAAAGCTACACGCCCTGGGGAAGCTTCTGTCTGATAGGACTGCTTTGGCCCTCATCACTGTGGCCCATAGGGTCAGGAGGAAGACAACCTGCATGGGCAGCAGGTAGACCCCCCCACTTCAGGAAGGCTAGCCCCACGGCTCCACCCCTTCCACACAAGGCCCCACCCCTCACAGCCAGAACTCTGAGCCGCTTCCTCCCCATCCGTGACTGGAGAAGCCCTTGGCCGGCGGAACCCCAAGCCACCCCTCCCCACTGCCAGAGGAGTCCCGGGCTGTCCCCAACTGGCCAAATGACCTGAGCCCTGGCCCGAGCTGGCCGACCAACCCGAGCCCCAGCCCGAGCAGCCCCAGCCCAGCACCCCGTGGCAGCAGCCAAGGAAGCCCTATTATATTCCGGCACCGCCCATGATGACCAGGAAAGGAAAGGTCATTCAAAGGTATCTTTGCTGAGTTGGTCTCCAAATGTTCACATGTCCAGTGTGTAATTGTCCCCCATACTGACAGCTGTCTCAAAATACCTGGGCAATAAATATCCCCTCTGGCCCTGCGACCTATAAAAGTAACACTGGCCCGGCAGTTAGAGGGGTCTACGTTGACAAGGCACTGACTGGACGGGGATCAATCAGGAGCTCTGGAGAGGAAGGGAACCTTTGCCCAGGAGAGCCTCAGAAACAGCTGTTAATCCCTTGAGACTGTTGGATGTGAGAAGCTCAGATGTACAGAGATTAGAGTGACAGAGACATGCTGCTTTATTCCCCCTGTAAGAAAATCCCTTCTAAGGCAGACCTTAGAGCGGCACAACCGTGCCACGGCAGCTGCGCTGCTGTAAGGTCTCCCGGGTAGCCGCTCTATGCTGGTAGGAGAGAGCTTTCCTGCTGGCCTCCTGCAACGAGCAATGGCAGCTATGTCAGTAGCAGAGCGTCTCCCACTGACCTAGCGCTGTCCACACAGGTGCTTTTGTCCGTGAAACTTGTGTTGTTGGGTTTTTTTCCACACCCCTGCCCTGACCAACAAAAGTGCTAGTGTAGACATAGCCTAAGACATGTTTATTCGTAGATTTTAAGGCCAGGAGGGACAATTATGATCTAGTCTGAACTACTGCATAACATAGACAAGAGAACATCACTCAGTAATCTTTGACAGTGGTTCTCAACGAAGGTACCCTGGGGATGCACAGAGGTCTTCCAGGGAGCACATCAATACATCTAGATATTTGCCTAGTTTTACAACAGGCTACATAAAAAACACTCATGAGGTCAGTACAAACTAAAATTTCATACAATGATTTCTGTATACCACTGCATATACTGTACACTGAAATGTAAGTACAATATTTATATTCCAATTGATTTTTTTATAATGATATGGTAAAAATGAGAAAGTACATAATTTTTCAGTAAGTGTGCTATGATACTTCTGTATTTTTATGTCTGATTTTGTCAGCAAGTAGTTTTTAAGTGAGGTGAAACTTCGGATACCCAAGACAAATCAGACTCCTCAAAGGGGTACAGTAGTCTGAAAAGGTTGAGAGTCACTGATCTCTGCATTTAACCCATAACTGCTGTTCCAGTTCTGGCTTACCTGCCTACATTTTCTTTACCACCACCACCACCCCTTCCGTAGTGGAAGCTTGTCAGGCCTCCCAAAATCCAATCAGCCAATCATGCCTTGTCAGGTTAATTACAATAGAGCCAGCTCCTTAGCTGGTGTAAATCAATAAAGCACTATTGAAATCAACACCAATTTGCACCAGATGAGGATCTGGTTCAGAGACTGTAATTGGATGAAAATGACAATGACAGACAAGGTGGGGGAGGTAATATCTTTTCTTGGACCAACTTCTGTTGGTGAGAGAGACACGTTTTGAGCTCACACAGAGTTCTTCCTCAGATCTGGAAAACTACAATAGAACCCTTATGAAGACCTTGCGAATGGGGGTTGTTCGTGACTCTGAAACGTTCGTAACTGAAGAAAATGTTATGGTTCTTTCAAAAGTTTACAACTGAACATTGACTTAAGACAGCTTTGAAACTTTACTATGCTGAAGAAAAATGCTGCTTTCCCTTTGTTTAGTAGTTTACGTTTAACGCAGTACTGTACTGTATTTGCTTTGGGGGGTCGGGGGTGTCTCTGCTGCTGCCTGGTTGTGCTTCCAAATGAGGTGTGTGGTTGACTGGTCAGTTCATAACTCTGGTGTTCATAACTCTGAGGTTCTACTGTAGTGTCGCAGCTAAATACATGATTTGAACAGATTGTTTAGCATAAATTAACATATTTCAAGAGACCATTCAAGGTGAAGTGGCCCATTAACACCCCCCCACACACACACATATGGGGGGAAAGGAAGATGCGGGGTTGTTAGTAGGTTATAGATTGTTGTAATAAGATCAGTGTCTAACAGCGCAATGAATTTAAACTCTCAGGCAGATGAGGTCTGACCATGAGAAGTTAGGAAACAACAATAAATTGAGTTAGTTACAGTGAATCATAGAACTGGAAGGGATCTTGAGAGGTCATCTAGTCCAGTCCCCTGCACTCAAGACAGGACTAAGTACTATCCATACCATCCCTGACAGGTGTTTGTCCAGCCTGCTCTTAAAAATCCCCAATGATGGAGAGTCCACAACCTCCCTAGGCAATTTATTCCAGTGCTTATCTACCCTGACAGTTAGGAATTTTTTCCTAATGTCCAACCTAAACTTCCTTTGCTGCAATTTAAGCCCATTGCTTCTTGTCCTGTCCTCACAGGTTAAGAAGAACAATCTTTCTCCCTCCTCCTTGTAACAATCTTTTATGTACTTGAAAACTGTTATGTCCCCTCTCAGTCTTCTCTTCTCCAGACTAACAACCCAATTTTTTTTCAATCCTCTCTCATAGGCATTGGGTCCTTATTTACAAACTGAATCCAGCCACTGCAGAAAGTCCGGATATTTATCTTCAGAATCAGGTAAGATGGACTAAGTCCCTTGGGACTGCAAATATCTCTTTCCCAAACAGAGTTAGGAAAATGGATAATTCTTGTGACTCACTTCAGGCTCAATGGCATAAAATACTGCTGAAGTCCTATTTATTACAGTAACTTCTACAGATCCCAACCCACATTGGTGCCTCATTTTGAGAGAGAGAGAGAGTGTCCCTGCCCCAAAGAGTTTACAATCTAAGTAGACAGCAGGGGGAAATAGAAGCACAGAGCAGTGAAGTGACAGGCCAGTGACAGTGCTGGGAATAGGCCCAGGACTCCCAATTGTCAGCCTAGTGCCCTATACTTTTGTAGACAAATTTCAAAGCATCCACCTTCAATCAACATAGACATTGTCCATTTTCAGTTGTTTTTAAAATTCATTTTCTTTCCTTCTCCCAATGACCATTTGTCACCTTGTTAGTGCCAAAGGATTCCATCAATCAAGGCAATCCCATCCTCACTGTTAGCATTTAATTAACTGCAGCTTTAATTGGATCAGGAGAACAAGGAAGTGAAATGAGGAGTTAGTAGGTCCTTAGAAGCTCAACCCAGCCTATTCCACTCTTGGAGCTGGCTTCCAGAGTCCAGCTGCCATTCTCCCAGACTCCAGCACGTGGCATCTTCCAAATCTTACACGTTCAGTAGCCACACACAGTGACTGCAGGTCTTAAACCTCAATGCACCACAGCTTCCCTGAGTTGCAGAGGGAGAAGGTGAAGTCAAGTAGGAGTTATGGGGATTGTCAGACTGGCTAATCCAGAGGAAAGACTCCACGTTCCTAACCCCAAAGCGTGCGAAGATGCTGGTTTACAGACCAGAAGAAAAGATTGTGATCCATGTTCCTGCTCCCAGCGCACAGCGAATAACTAAAGGGAAATAGAGGGAAGCCAAGGGATTGCTGGGAAATGGGAGCAGCATGAGGGAAGAGAAGGGGCAGAAAGGACAGCTGAAAGTGGGAGAGATTAGGGGGAAATTGCCTATGTCAGAAATTTGACCAAACTCTGATTTGTTCTCTCCTAAAAGTATCATAGAAAATAAGCATCTTGGTGATGGACCATATTTCAGTGCTAGTCAGGGTACTGCACGTGAGAAGTGTGCAGCTGGAACAGCACAAAGCCTCTCCTTCGTACATTTCCAGAAAATTCATTGAACAAATTCATCACATAAATGATGGGGCTAATCTCAAAGCAGCTGGCACGTTGTTTCTGGCAGCGCTAACAAACAAGGGTAACATCATTTGCTCAGCTCTACAAGATGAAAAAAGAATGGGGAAAATCTTTTATTTTACACTTTGACAAATAAATTACATTATTCAGTGAATAGTGTTCCTCCAGGCTGAGGTGCAATCTAATCTACACTAAAGCAATAAAAGAACATGCCCTTTGCCCTGGTGAAATCTCACATGAATCACAATGGATCCCAAGGCACTTCACAAACTTGATTAACTGTGTGGCATTACAGGATCACTTAGCCCTCCGTTGGTGAGTGGCTATATATGAGATAGGGGTAGAACAGGCAAATAAAGACTGTTCCTAGTTAGAACTACAGAGGAGATTTTAGATGGGTAATTAGCCAAATCAAAAGTTGGCCTGAACAGAAAGCCTGGATGCCCTGTGGCCTAGTGGGTAGAGCACTGGAATAGGCCATTGGCCTGCACTTTGGGCATGACTCGTCACTACCCCTGTGCCTCAGTTTCCCTATCTGTAAAATACAGATAATAGTACTGACCTCCTTTGATGATAATTTGAGATCTACTACTGAAAAGTGAGATAGGTATTATTCCTTTTGTAAACCATGCAAGTACTGAGCCAACTAAAGCCTGCTTACCATCTGAGAGCTGACACAACTACAGCTTGGAGTAATACTCAGCTCCAATCCAGTACACTAGGTGAGCAGGACTGTAAATAAGTCCTTATTTATTACAGTAATAAGGACTGTAAATGCAATTAAAAGCCATAAAATCCAGTTGCATGAAACTGGCAACTACATACCTGGTTAACTACAACTAAAAACCAGAAAGACAACAATGGAAGCTTTGATGCCCTAAGGACTCTGATGCAGTTATTGTTCTTCCCATTAATGAATTACTCCTAGGCTTTGACTGGTTTGGCAAAGGCCCCAAGGAGAACAGGATGTAGTCCCAGGTCTATCTTTTTATCACTTTGCCATCCAGCCACACCTATTATACAGATCTACGCCCTCGGGGAAAACCCTGAATGACATCTTCCCTGCCTTTCAAGAAGCATTCTCATCCTACAAACTGGGTTCCTCAAGAGGCTCACTGCTTTGGTGTCTTCCTTGCCTTTAATTAGTAACTGATCAGGGTGATATCCTAGACCTGTGGAAGTCAGTTGCAAATCTCTCATTGATTTTACGAGGGCCAGGATTTTACCTCAGGTTCTTGATGTACACCAGCTTACTAGTGGTGTTACAAATGCCTCTAGAAATGCAAAGGAGCTAACCTAATCTGCTTTGATAGGATCATGGTAAATCTTGTCCTCTTCAGTTCCCAATTTCTTTCCACCACCTTCTGTTTCTCAGGGGTTCCTTTCGCTTTCTGATGAAGAACAGCCCCAGACCCACCCCCCTCCTCCTGTTTGAGAGGCAGTATCTCTGATTCAGCCCACTCCCGGCATTATCTGCTTTATTGCAGGTGAGCACATAAGAAGGGGATAAAGGGTCCTACCTGTGTGAATCTGGGCATGGTTCCTCTCCCACTGCTCTCCCCTTGCTGGATACAATGAGGATGAGTTTCTCAGCCCAGACACAGTCTCTCGCATTATTATTCATTATCTTCCAGTTAAGACACGCATTGTGCTAGGCGCTGTACATGCACAGATTAAGAGGCTATCTGCCCGATTCATTTGCTAAGAGTGCAGCTGAAAGCAGGTTAAACTGAACAAGTGGAACTTTATTAAACCTTGTGTACTGTTCTGGCCATGTGGCTGAATTGCTTCCAGTCTAACTCCCCACATTTCCTTTCCCCTGCTGTCTCCTCAATGACAGCCCCTCCAGGGACAAGGGCCCTCTGCCTCCAGTTTTACCGATCAAGCTACACTGCCCTGGACAAGGTACAGTCTACGTAGACAAGACAGTAACGAAAAGTTAATGTCTCCATTTTACAGAAGGGGAACTGAGCCACGGAGAAATTAAATGACTTGCCCAAGGTCATACAGCAAGTCGGTGCCAGAGCTAAAAATAGAACCTGGTTGCTTGAGGGCATCACCGTTTTTCAGCTGCAAGATCATCATTCCTGCTATCACGCTTCTTTCCAGAGCTGAGAGAATGGTTCTCAGTAGTCCTTGGAGAGTTCGCCACTAGCTGATATAATACATTAGGTATACTAGTAGGCAAATCCACCTATGGCATAAAGTCACGGTGTATTGTTGGATTGCATTACATGAGACTTTAGCAGATCTTTAGTAAAACCCACAAACTTGTGTACACTTACAGCTAAATGGGTTTAAGACAAATAGTATCCAAAACCGAAACCGGTGTGAGACTCGCCTCCTAGAAGGGCTCCTACATGGCTGTAAAATTTTAAGGATTTTTTTAATGTGAGTCACTTTAAAACCATGTTAAGTTTCTTAATACAGGTCAAATGTGTCAATATGAACAGCACTGAGTGGGTGTCAGATGACTGGGATGAGGGCGGTCTAGCCTAGCGGTCAGAGCAGGCATCAGGAATCAAGTGTCAGAACCAGAGTCAGAGCTGGAGTCAGTAGTTGGTAGCCAGAGCCAAAGGTCAAACCGAAGGTCAGGAACTGGAGTGAGCAGGGTAACAGGCAAGGAGGGGTTCAAGGCAGGGCCATGGCTAAGGCAAGGCTGGGTGCAAGGCAGAAACCCAAAAGACACCACAGTGATGGGTGTGAGCATTGAGCAGCCAGTGAGCAGCTGCTGCTGCTGGCTTAATACCCAGACTGCTGCTCCCTTCAGCCAGTCAGGTGTTGTGGACAATCAGGCAACTTGCAAGTTGCCTGGAGACTAACTCAGCTGCAAGCCTTGATTCCCTCTGTTCCCTCTAAGCTGTGCTAAACCCTGTACACACGGCAAAACACCACACGCACAAAAATTTGCACAGAAGAAATTTTTTGCGCACATGGCCTGTCAAAAATTTGCACAGAAGAAATTTTTTGTGCACACGGCCTGTCAAAAATTAGAGGGAACATTGTTCCTGACCATGGGCCCCCATTTCTATGTTGTCATAGCCTTACATGGTCTTTCCCAGCAGGTCTCTGGCCAAAGAGCTTACAATCTTTGGCCCTGATTCTGCAAATGATTCTGCACCATCTTAATTTACTCATGTGAGCAGCCCCCTTGATTTCAGTGTGACTACTCACATAAGTAAAGTTACAGAAGCGCATAAGCATTTGCAGGATAGGGGTGTATTTAGAGAGGAAGGGATGCCAAGCAAAAGGCAGAGGTGGAGGAAGGACGAGGATTACAATGGTAAGGGTTTGGCCATGTGAGGCAGCTTAACAAGGGTGTACCAATGTGTTAACAAACAGCTCTATGTTAACATGCACTTGGGAACTTTTAGTGCATGCCAGCAGGGTCTACACAGGCCAGTTAGTGTGCAATATGCTGATGCACTTTAGAAATCACACCCCTCTAGTACATGTTGCCACACCAGGCAGACAAGCTAAAAGATAGCAGATCTGCTCAGTTGCATACGCATCTTGTTGGTTCCTTATTTTAATACATTGATATTAAATAGTGTTTGGATCAGAAAAGAGGAAGGCAGGGCTGATCCAGTTGCGTTAAAAATAGCGTTGGTGGTCAAATAGTAAAAAGAAAAGGATTGTGAATATTTTCAGAAGAAACCCATGGATCTGAGTTTGTGGGATTTGTGGTTCAAACAGCTGTCAGGTCATTATTCCTGAAAATGTCTGTGAGTACTTACAGTTTCCCAGATTTTACCAAGAATGATTATTTGTCTGAAATTTCAGGCTGGAAATCCATTAGTTAGTACTAACTATTTGTTATTCTGTTGCTGATTGGAGGACAGACTTTTTCAGTAAGCAGACGCAATGCCATGTGATTCAGGCGACCAACCACACATCACAAATAATTAAGAGCAAACAGCTGACAATCTGAAAAACCCACAATCTGAAAATTATTTATCCCAACTATCTGGTGAATCATTACTACTAATGAACACATGGGAAGAAAATCCAGGTTGGTTCATGGCCAAATTGCTCTGCAAAAAGCAGCTAAATTGGCAACTAGTATTATTGGAAACAAATAGTTCACTTAGCTATTCTTGTTGTTCGTCATGTTGTAGAAAGAAAAGGAGTACTAGGGGCACCTTAGAGACTAACCAATTTATTTGAGCATAAGCTTTAACAAGAGCTCACGAAAGCTTATGCTCAAATAAATTGGTTAGTCTCTAAGGTGCCCCTAGTACTCCTTTTCTTTTTGCGAATACAGACTAACACGGCTACTACTCTGAAACATGTTGTAGAAAGTAATTTAAATGAATCTAAACCACATGTTGAGTTATACTGAACACCATCAAGTCTCTAATAAGAGGTACCCAGTTACTATATTACTCAGAGATGTTTATCTCTTCCCTCATCTACTATGTCTCTTGAATCTACCACCACATAGGAACTTTGATATGAAAGATTCTGATTCCAGGTCCCACTTTAAGATATTCCTTGAATACAATAGTTACAGAACACTCGTGTATGTTTCAGCTCAGTAGGGGAACTGCTTATTGAGACTTCCTCAGAAGCTTCATGTAGTGGTGGGTCTTCATTACAAACAGTTATAGGATTTTAACAAAAAAGTATTAGACAGGGAAGCTCTACATCATGGACCATAATTTAGGCAGTGGGTTTTGGCACAGCCATGAGTTTAGAGACAAAAATCCCATGACTCTTAGGGGTCTCCAAATTAAAAGTCATGGGTTTTGTCAAGAAAAAATGACCAGAGCTCTCAAGAAGCAGTTCCAGTGAGCTGGTCACTACTTGACATTTTGCTCTGCAATATTAGTGAACATTGCACTGTATCTAGCTTGTAAACCCCTCAGGGAAGAGAGTCTGTCTTCTCAACACTCTTCTCATCTTCCCTGCACATATACTATGTAGTATAAATAACAGCTGATTGGAAGATTCCGCTGGGGCCCTCAGCCAACATGGATACTCCTTTTGTCTCCAGCAACATGACTCTAGGACTGTGCAAGTGGGGGAGGTTTGCTGAAGGGGAGCAAAGCAGGGGGAAATGAAAACAGACTTGAAGAGTGAGAAATAAAACCCAGAGCAAGGCAGAGAAATAAAAAGTGAAGCAAGCGGGACACCCCATCACCCACCTTCTCCACTGAAACTCTGCTGTTGCAGTCCAGGATTCACTTTGGAGCCACTGCCCTTCTCACAGAGCCCAAAGGCTATGGAAGACCCAATCTGCTGTTCCTTGGGGTAACCTAAGCACATTAACAATCACTCAGGTGGAGCAACCCCTCTGCTCTGCTTTAATAGGCTGCTTTGTAGAGCCTGGTCCCCAGGCAGAGTGACAGGGCCTGGCTTACTTCACTCATAGTTAGCTACTTCTAATTTGTTCCAGTAACTTTCCAGGTACCGCAGTTAGGATGACTGGTCTATAATTCCCCGGGTCCTTTGTATTCCCCTTTTTAAAGATAGGTACAAAGTTTGACCTCCTCTAGTCCTCTGGGACTTCACCCATCCTCCATGAGTTCTCAAAAATAATCACTAATGGTTCCAATAGTTGCTTAAATACCCTATCAAAGCACACATTTAACCTCACAGAAGCTGTATTCAGGAAGAAAGGCATAGTAGTGAGTACAGAGGCTGATGTTGTATGGTATAAAGGCTGATTTACAGAGAGATCCACGAAGACCAAACAGCTCTACTGTATCATGAAAAAGGAATTGACGTTGAGACATTTGGTACGCTTCAGGGCACTGTGAAAATTTAACAGGAATTTAACAGGAAAAATACAGAAGAAACTTGCAATACAAGTTCATAATAAATAAGGGGGTTGCATGGAAAAATCTATTCCCAGGCACCTCCACACAAAAAATAATTGGGCTGGCATGACTGTTTATTAAAAGAACCTAGGAGGGCGATAACAGTTAAATCATCTTCCCTTGCACAGACAAACCTTTGAAGAGACTGGTGGATAATCTTATTTTGATTGCATCAGAAAAGAATCAGAAAAAGTTTGGCACATTATAAAGTTTAACACTTGTCTCAATGCTTCTTTGCCTGGTAATTGGATTTGAGAAGGCTGTGGTTCACAAAAAAGGATGCAATTGACAAGTGCATCCAAAAGATGGTGATCTCATTCTGACTGCCTTCAGTCTACACGTTTCGTATTTTCCTGGCTTTATAGAAGCAAGGTTTGAATTGTCTGTCAATTATGTTTCTATTTTTATGAAGAATGTACTTTTGCGTCATTGTTTATTAACGTTGCCTTAAAATGTGAACATGAAATCAATTCATTTTTTTAATAGCTTAGTGCATGAGTCAAAACATTTGATTTAAAAAAATAGCAAGTTCATCTTCTGAGGATTTCAGGTGAAGAATCTTTACTTTTTAACAGTTCCAATCTCAAAAAACGAGCTCTTTGCACTCTAACTAATTAAGAGGTAATGCCCAGATAATAAGAAGAGACTCAAAAGTGAAGATTTATAGAAGAGGTTTTCTGAAAAGAAAGCATTTTTTCTCCCAGTCAGTGAAGAAGTCTCTTAATATAGGCTTGTGGGTTTTTTAATTAAATAAGTAGATAAATTAGATTTTAAAACTGTAGAGATCAGTTTTATAGTTTAACGATGATGGTGATCAAATTTCAGCCCAGTATGTATTTGATATGTTAAACGTGAGTAGATTTAATTCTTTTATCATCAGAGAACAAAGCAGTGCTGTTATAAATTACAAGCACTGGGTTTTAATTAGTACGTCAGATAACTTGAGAAGCAATGGACTTGGGGAGACAGTGCCATTGTTTTATCCGTGCTGGTCACTCAAAGGCATTTGATCATGTCATTTACAAGCACCTACTAAGGCCCTCCATGTAACCCTTTATTTGTACATATTAAAAAGGCCCCATGTCCTCCACTGCCGTTTGGGGGGGGGAAATGGGTTGCATTTAGCCCTAGCATAAAACACAGATGCCCATCCCCTGCAGCCTTTGACACTCAGTACACTTCATGGGCTAACCTAGGATCACATGGCCTCTTTTGTGCTGGGGGAACCACAGCAGGCGAGTAAAAACTCCATTACAAATGTCTGCCTGCCTGGGAGATGGATCTGGGAGCTCGTACAGGAAATAATAGGCGCAGCCTGCAAAAAAAAAAAAAAAAAAAGCATGACTATGAAAGGCCTAATCCTCTGCTCTGTTACCCCTGGCTATTCAAAACACACAGGCTTGGGCAAACCTCTCTAGGCTGGCGTCTTCTCCCCACTAAGGAAGATAGAAGGGGATTACTACTAGTCTAACTAGAGGATCTCCACTCAAATATCTCAGCCACATTTGGGAATGTCCGTGGACAGTAATTCTGCTATTGAAAGCCACAAATTCAGGGGCTTTTTCTCCTATTTTCCTCACTCCCACATGTAACAAAGGTGAGCATGTTGCCCCCACTTGCTACAAGAACCAGGGAAAGAATTGGGAGAGAGAGGGACTCAAGCTGAGCCTCAAATGGGTGATTGTTAAAGAGAACAGTGCACACAGGAGTTTTGGGGTGGCTTTTTGTCTGCAAATTCACGGTGCTCTGGGAGTGCTTACTCTGGGAAGGATGTTATTCGGCTGCTAGCTTTCCCGGGGGACAGGATGAGTCCTCATGGAAGATTTGGGGGGAATGTTCAGCCATGGGCTATTTTAAGGATAAGAGGTGATGGGAAAGACTCCATAAGAAATAAAAGTGGGATGTCAATATGGAGAAAAAGAAAATCTTGGCACTCTACATCTGTGCCACAATGGGCAGTGAGCTTGTCAGATCTCAAGCTTACCCAGGGTGAGGCCGGATCAGTGCTGGAGGGGAGATGTCCAATGAAATCCCAGGCCCTGCAGGACAGTGATGGGGGCAGGTGGGGGTGGGAGAATGCTTGGCAGTGCTAAGCCAACAGCCAAGATGGAGGGAGGAAGCACAAAGAATGGTGCTGGTGCTCCTGGTCACAGGGGTAAGGCTGAGATCATCACCACGCATGGTTGGTCATAGGACACCTGTGACATGTCTGACAAGAGCAGGAACATTACCCCAAATTTGAATTTGATCAAGAGTGTTAATCACTTTCTGCCACCTTAAAGCCCCTCTGCACAATTCATTCTTCACTTGTGTTGCTGGCATGTTCCCCCTCCCAGAAGTAGCTGCATGTTCAAAACAGGGGAGTGATCCATAGCATATCACACTAGCCCAAAACTATCACAAAGCACTGTGATCTATGGGTAGACAAAGCATCACATGCAGGAGAGGATTCAGACTGGCCTTTAATAACAACATGAACTTCTGTAGCATAGTTAACAGAGGACAGATCTGGTTTATGATTTAAGCCACAGGCCACTCATTAAGTAAGCAGCCTCCCCACGTTACCCGCACAGAAAAGGAGGGAGAGCTATTAAACTACCTTGTCCAAGGTCCTACAGCAAGTGTTTTGCACAGCTGGGACTAGAACTCACATTTCTGGCTCCCATTCCCTTAGCCTAGCGGCCAGCCCACACTTCCCTCCAAGGAGGGCCACCTACACTTTAATCTTTAAGTTGTGCACCCACAGCAAGGCCGCTGCTATGAAGGGTGGTTTTGTTTGTGGGAAGCCGCTGGGTTGTTTTAGGAAAGCAGGCGAGTCGGTGTTTAAGCAGAAATCCCCTCCACTCCGAGGAGTTACCTTTTTCACCTTTATCAGAGGATTCAGGTTGGGATTCCCACAGGAGCTGGGTCAGTCTTGGATTCCCAAATCCCCTTGAGATTTGCTTGGTTTGGGGCACATAACTCTCCTCTGCACCTGTGAGAAGCCCAGCCTTGCAGAAAGTTCCATGTCCACAGTGGAGGGCCTCACAAACCTCCAGCACACCAGAAAAAAACATGTGAGCTGTACTCTTCTCTCCTCAGCCAACCAGGGTTCCTTGGGGCTTGTAATGGCCAAGCTTCCCCCTTCCCAGGGCTGCCAGCATGATCAGGCCTAGTATGCCTCAGAGGTTAGAGTGACAGCCCATCTGAATCATGCATGCATGCCTTCTAGGAATAGGGTTGGGGTTTTTTTTGCTGGCTGTGGTTATGAAAGTCCTTACTGCCATCCAAGCTGTATGGGGCAAACACTTATTTTCCCATCCACTCATCTATTGAGGGACCTGGGTGGTCAGACCCGGATAGCCTGCTCTTATATTACTAGACGTCACTTTTAGGAACCAGGTGGCATCAAGACTACCACAGAACCCTGGATACAGACTTGCCCCATGCACGGAGCACCAAGGTTTCTCCAGTAACGTTATGTGAATTCTGTGAGAGCATCCCTACTAGAGGCTACCTGGCACAACTAGGAAAGGGGATGCTGCATGGAGTCTTCCTGGAGGGGGAAGCTAGAGGTCACTTTCAATACATGGACTCTATGGTTTTAGGAAGTGAGGCCCATCTCAAGTAGCATGGGAAGTTAAGAATGATAAATATTTGTCTAGAAAGATTACATGTGAGATGCCCAAAAGTGCTCACCCTTGGCTTAGTGGCTTCCACTAAAGTCAACAGTAAAATGCCCAAGATAGGAACAGAGGAAGACTAACATGGAGCATTTTTGAAAATCCCACCTTAGGAATCTGGGAAATGTGCAATTCTTTATCACAGTGACCCTGATCCCAAGTGAAACAGGCAGGATTTGCAGGTAGTCAGCACCAACTGGCCTTCTGTTTGGATAACTTTGAGGCAAGGCATTGCTACTAGTCCCAGGTTCCTGCATTAACCTCTTCTGAGAAGGGGGTTTGATTTGGTGGATTCTTTCAGGGGCAGACAATTAGAGGAAAACTAATGTGAACAATAGCAGGTCACAGCCCCATTTCAGGTACACAGATGCAGACATAATGAGCTGAATTTGGCCAAACGGCTTTGTAAAAATGTGTTCTTACATAATTGAATGGCTTCAGATTTTGGGAGGCTTTTTAAATGAAAATCCCACATCTGAGTTCCCCAGCTCATCTGGGGTGGGATAGCACCCCTACTTGGATTAAAGTTAATCTTTAATTAAAAATTATGTCATGCAATGAAACACACATCTGACCAAAATTGGCAATCCTAATCCCAGGAGTTCCTCCAGGCCAGCTATGGCGTTTTGCCCGGAGAACGAGCATGTGTCCAGGATTCCCCATCTCATCCCAGGAGAGAATAAATCCAGGCTGAAATCCCTCCAGATAGTTAAAAGCCCATGACGTGACATTTCAGAGGAATAAAACCACAGAGAGGAAGTCAGAATTAAGGTTTTTTGTTATTATAAAAGAAACTATTCGTAAATCCAAATGCAACGGCATATATTGGCACCATCCAAAATCCCGGAACATTTGAACCCACTAGGCATTCCCCTGAGAGAACTTAGGGGCAGCCTGGGGACAGCAGGGGAACAGAGCCCCTTCCTTAGAGTAGTCCTGGCTAGGTGGCAGGCAGTTTGTGTGCCAGGACATACCAACAGTTAACACTAATGGTCTCTGTAAACTGCACAACTTTAGAAACCCTAAAACATTATTAAAATCTAAAACTTGTTTCTTTTTATCAAAAGCTCGGCTTTAGTGATATGCTAATCCCACTGGAAAATAAAACACTCATGACCCCATTGCTAACACAATTAAGTTGACCAGCCAACTCATAATTTAGAACATCCTCCTTGTGTTTCAGCCCCGCTACGCGCTCACATCAGCTGGAGTTTAATTTACGATCGTTACCGCTAGCTTCCAAGTGCTGAAACGATGTCCTGCCAGGAATGGCAAAGCCACACTTCAAACCCTCCCCTCCTGGACACCCCGCCCCCCATTCTACCCTCTGCTCTAGCCCAGGCTGGAGTTCCACCTCCAACAGTACCTTCAGGAACCCCGCCTGCTCTAGCTGGCTGAGTTATTGGAACGTCATTTTTTTTTTTTTTTAAAAATTTATATATATAGCTTTTGTTTTTACATTTAAATATAAAAAAATACTACTCACTCTGTGTTATACACAGGAGATAGAGTGGCTTCCAATGACAGAGCAGGGAGGAATTTTGCTACCAGCTCCCACATTTAGCTGTGACAGTAGAAGGCAAGAAGACGCCCAAAAGTCTTCTCAAAGCCAGAGAAAGGAAATTTCCCACCACATGTAAGTGTGCAAAGGGGTGAGAATCTATCATAGCGGCTTTACTCCTTTCTCCCCTAATAACCCTAATCCAAGGGCAATTGGTCTATGGAGAGCTTAGTTATGTATGTTATCATGGGAGTTACTCTCTTGGGCAAAACCCATTACAGCCTCTTGTCCATTCACCTTCCTTCAGCCTATCACCCTGTGTCCATGGAAGCCACTGGGTCCTGTCAGACATACAGATGAATTAGACAAAACAGTGGTTAAAATTCTTCTCTAAAGCACACTCCTCCTCTCAAGCATCAACAATAAAGAGACATCGACAAGAACTAAATGCTCCCTCCCCCCCAACACAACACGAGTTACTGGGACACAAAGAAAGTGGTAACTTGTGCCCTCAGAATTACATCTAGAAGGGACGTTTGGGGGGTAGGCAGTGTCTGTCAGGGGGCAGTTCACTTAGTTCTTGTACTCAAAGGGCTCATCCCCGGTCTCGCTGAGAAGACACGTACGGATTAGTGCCTCTGTCACAGCATAAGGGTCGCAGTTGGCTGAGGGACGGCGGTCCTCGAAGTAGCCTCTCTTTTCTTGGCCCACGTTTCTGGGGATACGTATACTGGCCCCACGGTTGGCCACGCCAGCAGAGAATTCATGGATGCTGGATGTCTCGTGGAAGCCAGTCAGGCGCCTGGCGTTGTCCAGCCCCCCTTTTGGGTCGTAAGCACGGATGTGGTACTGGTGCCGCTTGCCGAGCTTCTCAATGGCCTCTTCTATATGCCTGGAGACAGGTGGGAGGTTGTGAGCCTTTGGCAAGAACACGGGCTGTGCTGCTCTTCACTTGGCCATGGATAACATTAGCCAAGTGGGAGAGTTCCTGCCTTCTCCCACGACCCACCCAAAACCACACAAACCTCATGTTTCAGTCCCTTATCTGCAAGCATTCCCATTCATGCTAGTACCAGCCATGGGCCCCTTCCTCTCATTGCTAGTGAGCTACAGTGGATTTAGGTTCCTAAAGTATCACTTCGTTACATGGTTCAAATCTTACTTCCCTACAGCCAGTTCCCCTGCATGTGGAGTTGGGTTTTGCCCCCTCCTTGCCTATTCTGGCCAGTGAGGCTCTCAGAATTTTTTTTTTTGGGGGGGGGGGTGAGAGGAGATCCCAAAGGCAGGCAAGACTCACTGACTGAAGTCAAAGAACATTACAGCTTGTGGGGGTGCCAGTTAGAACCAATAATTTGGCTGAGTTGCATTTCCATTAAATATGCCTGGTACAGCTTCCTTTATTCTTGGGAAGAGAGGTTGTGCTTTGACACGTTTTATTATTTCAGGAACTTATGAGTTCTGCAGGTGTTGTGATAATCTGAATGCACCAACTGAAGTTATGGGAGAGGAGTGGGCAGAGAAATGCCCAAATTGATCCTTAACAGAATTCCATTGTACTTGAAGAGTACAATCTGGTCCCTGAAAGTCCCAGACTCTCAAGTACAGTGGAATCTGTAAGCCAGTGGTCTAAGAATAGTCCAATCAGAATCTACTTTCAATATTCGGCCTTGTTTACAGTGAGGCAGAAATTCTCCCTCCTTTGGACTAGCACCAGGAATGCTTACTATAGACGGAATACAGGCCTTTTTACAGAGGTGAGTAATCCAGTGCTAGACAGTGGTAAGCATGGCTGCCCCTTGTTTATTAGCACTTCCACCATTGTTAGTGTTGATGGAACTGTACCAGTGTTAGACCACTACTGGGGGGAATTTCCTCAAGTCTTCAGTGCAGACAACCTCTGAGTGCAACAGCTACAGTGGGAAGGGAGTTCAGTACCTGTAAAAAAAAAATCTATAATCTCTGGGGTATTCAAGCCAAAAAATCTCTTGCATGGAGCAAGAGATGTTGCTATTCCTCTGGAAGCCAACTAGTGCCTCAAGTGCAGTCTCAGCTCTGTAGAAATCTTGCTGCTGTTGGTAAAGCCCACTTTCCCCCGATGAGCTTGCCAGACGGAGCATAGAATCCTAGAATCTCAGGGCTGGAAGGGACCTCAGGAGGTCATCTAGTCCAACCCTCTTGCTCAACGCAGGACCGATCCCCAATTTTTGCCCCCGATCCCTAAATGGCCCCCTCAAGGATTGAACTCACAACCCTGGGTTTAACAGGTCAATGCTCAAACCACTGAGCTATCCCTCTCCCCTAAATGCAACTAGCCCAGCTGCAGAGAAACTTACTTGAGGCCTCCTTCCTCCCTCATGGATTTGGTGCTGAAGTTGGTGTGGCAACCGGCTCCATTCCAATTCCCAGAGATGGGTTTGGGATCGAAGGACACGATTACCCCAAAGTCTTCACACACCCGATGTAGGATGAAGCGTGCAATCCAGAGGTGATCCCCCATCTCAATCCCTTCACATGGGCCCACCTGGAATTCCCACTAGAGAGCAGAGAAAAAAAACACAGAAATCATTGGCTCAGTTTGGTGAGGAACCATTTGCTGCAAGGTGCCATTCACCCCCTCTGCACCCTCCTGCACACTCAACGTTTGCAAAGCCCCAGGGTACATACTGACTGTAGCAGCAGGATTTAGCATCATGAGCTTCTGCATTGCATTGTTGGCCAGGGCCAGCTGACTGCAATGGCTGGTAAAACCAAAAGAGTTACCTGTGCGGGCATCACTTCTGCATTTGTTCCTCCAATTTTAACACCAGCATAGAGACATGCACGATAATGCGCTTCCACAATGTCTCTGCCATAGGCTTTGTCTGCTCCTACGCCGCAGTAATATGGACCTGCAGTGGCAGAGAGCACAAGAAAGGTGAACATAGTCTTCAGTGAACTCAATCACAAGCTATTTGAAGAGCACAGAGTATAGTTAGGAAAGGATTGTCAGAAGGCACAGGTCACAAGAAAGTCTCTATACCACTTTTGTTTGGGGTAGCGGAAGAACAAAATGCCTTCAGAGTGTGACTCCATTCAGAGTCGGTAGGTTTTGGGCTCCTGCTTCTGAAAACCCTGCCCAACTGGTCATATTTAAATGAATTGCAGACTAATGGAACTAACACTGGATATGAATCTGGTCTATATGTCATAAGATTACCATACAGTCTCTAAAAAGATTACTTTTGTTGCTTAGTTTTGGTCATTGTCAGCATAGCTTTTGGTGATCCAGTTTTAGCAACTCCTTGAATCTTTCGTCTCACTTTAAACATTTCCACTTAATCCCATTCATTACTGATCTATAACATTATGATTTGGGGTTAAATATTCATGAGAGCTCTCATTACTAGTTCAGACATTAGCTCTTGAAAGCTTACCCTGGGGCCCAGGGAAGCCATTGGAAGGCCAGCCAAATGGATGTCCATCTGTCCCAAGAAGAGTGTATTCCTGCTCCATTCCAAACCAGGGGATCTGGTTAGACACCATATCCATAATCCGTTTACAGGTGTGCCTTAGGTTTGTCTCTAGAATGAGAGAGAAGCACAAAGCTTATTAGCTCAGCAATGTTCTCGCCACTGGGCATCCCACTGGTTTTAAAAAAAAAAAGTCTGGTGAGCTGCTCTGGTGGAACAGCCCAGATCCTTATCCCACTATGGAAGCTATGACTTGCCAATGTATTCCGGACAAAGCCACTACCATACAGGCTGTCTGGGGGAAATCATTTCCCCACCCATACCTCTAGGGAAGCCCAGAAATTCAGACCCAAAGAGACTGCTCTGTCCCCACCATCATTAGCCAATGTAAAATCTAAGTGGTAGGTAGGACCGCTGGCCTTAAATATTGGGTGCTCCTATTGGTTGGTGGTGCCATCTTATGGACTTCCTTGTACTGTTCCAAAATGTTCTTAGTCTCCTGAACCATATGCTGGCAATCATGTGCCCAGAAGCTACTCATCCATGACCAGGCCTGCATCTCACACGTCAGAGGTTTTTGTTCCCTCAGGTTCACATTATCCGCTCCAATCAGTGATACCACTCAATTCACTTCTTTCCCCACTCCCTTCCATGCTGCCCCATGAAATGATTTCCCAGTCCCCAGATCTCTCCCAGCATTGGAGTTCCTCTTGAAGAGTCCTTCAGTATTTCCAAGCACTGACCCATGTCATACTCCCATCTACGTGTTGCCAGTGACAAGAGGGGCTAGACCAGAACAGTAAACATCTAAGTTTCTCCCTTGGTATTGCCTACTGCATCTTGTTTTCTTTATATTTAAGCTCTTCATGGCAGGATTATTTGTAGGTCTTGTACAGTGTTAATGCCTTAATGGTGCTTGGTAAAGTCTTCCATTAACTACTTTTTTACAGTTAGCCCTCCACCCTCCTCTACTCCAAGAGGCAGCAGACCTTCTCACCCCTCCCAGAACTATTGCAGCCACTCTTGGGGGAGGCACTGCACCACACCTGCTGACTTGCGGTTGTATTTTAAGACCTCACAAAGAACCAGCTTGTTGGGGTCCTTGCGGAAAGGGTCCCGGAACATGGCAGCAGGGAGAAGGTACATGTCACTGTTTGAACCCTCAGACTGGAAGGTGCTCGAGCCATCAAAGTTCCACTCAGGCAGATCTAGAGCAGGAGAAAAAAAAATTCACCCCTTTATGTTAACAGCTTTCCAAAACCGAGAGGAGTTCACCAGCAGATTCAGCACAACCATTGTGCAAAAAAAGATTGCTCGTTAAAGGACACTGGTGCACACACACTGTACTTTTTGCTGATTTTGCTCCCACTGAAAGATGGGTGAGGAAATTGCTCTTTGACACCCTGTGGAAAAACAAAAAGCTGGGACATCAGCAAAGTCCAATTCAGCTAACTGCACTGCAGACGTCCTTGACGAACACTTCCTATCTTGTACCCAACACGCTATGGTAAGATGAAGACCCAGATGGGTTTCCCTAGCCAAAACAAAGGAAGTCAGGGAGATGCTATAAGACAAAAGCAATGAGAAAGAGGGAATCCGGTGTCCTCAGTTGTCTCCAGAGTCCTGGACGGCCCTGAAACATGCTCCTCCACATTGATGCAACTGCACAGAGCTGGTGAAGGGAACCTTGGGAGAATGCACAAGGCCTAGAACTGCCTGAAGGGGGAATATCTTCAGTTTTTGTGGGGAGTGAACATCCCTTTCACACTACTTATGCCCCTCCAGTTGAGCATGGCTTAGGCCCCACCATTGAATACTGCTTTTGCAGGGTGACCACATTTAATTCCTTCACAGCTGCTTCAACTCTGCCCCCATTGTTATCCCCTTCCATGTGCTGTGGGTGCCAAACAAGCTGTGCCAGCCACTTCCTCGGTGGGCGGGGAGATAATTCTGATTGCTCATGCACAGTGCTTTGGTTTTATAACTGTCCTGGCCAGTGCCATGGCAACAAGTGAAGAAATCCAAATGCTATTATGTCAGTCGGGGCTGTTTGTTCTGAGACACACAAGCTCTTAATTACACTGGATAGATTATCTCCCCAGGGCCAGAAGAGGAGATTTACAGGTAAAGAGCCAGCAGGCTGGTAATACCCTGCAGACAGACACCCCTTTTTAGCAGACGGGGACACGTCACCGATTCCCAGCTCTACTTACACTCTGCCCCACAAGGAAAGGAGTGGTCTCCCAGATCTCCTTCCGCATCAGGAGATTATGAAGTGCATCTTGCTCAGCCTGTCCCCTTTCCCAAACACACGCTGGAGTGAGATGGGAGCTATGCACTCAATACAAAGAACTCGAGGGGTGGAATGCACTGACTGTCTCTGGTCCAGATTTCCCCCACGTGGGAGAGGCACCCTAACTCAAAAAGGAGCTTTGCCTTCCAACTGCACAGCAGTGTTTTGCAGCTCTGTGGTCAGATGCTCGACCCCAAGCCAAGCCCTATATTGCTGCAAACCCACTGGGTGCAACTGCTTGTAGTCCCAGCATTCGCTTTGCGTCAGTCACACACCTGCCCTCTTACCTTCAATGCTCTTGGGCTCTTGGTCCAGTGTCCGGGTTTTACAGCGCAGGTGCTCCCCAGTCCCATCAATCCAGATGTACATAGCTTGCACCTTTTCACCCTGAGGCAGCTTCATGTACATCTGCTTTATAGCTTTGCTCAGGTGGGAACTTGCGGAGGTGGCCATGGCTGCGGGGTGCGTTACTGGGGTCCTGCCAGAAGGGGAGGGAAAAGCCAACCATGAATATTTCTGTGCTCCAAGTGGGTTCTCACACCCATGTACAAGAAAAGGACCACCTGGGAGATCTTCACAGCTCAGCAACAGGAGAGAGATGTGTGTACTGAGTGTCCCCTAGACACTTATGCTAGAATATCCCAGACAGTGTCATAGCTGATTACACCAGTTGTGAATCTGAATACAGTAGATTACACTACAGGAAACAGACAGTGGATCAATACAGCAGTTCAACAACATGGTTTGGGACCAGCTACAATAATCATTTGGCTTCAAAGATTTCCTGTGATCTCAGGATATCCGAGAACTCATCTACTGAGGGGTTGGGTCCTGCCCTGGCAGCTGATGGACTTGTTCTTTTCCCTCTCTAGCTCTATGAGCATTAAAAGATCAACAGCCCCTCAGAAGGGCTCCTTGACTCCACCGTGAACTCTGCACTCACAAAATGCAATTTCAGAACATACATTTTCCATCACTGCACAGAGGTTTTGCCCACTTTAGCTTAGACAGGGCCTTCTGCAGTCCTTCCCATTCCAGTAAGGACCATTTGCCAGAGACAGCCCATTTCCAGACCATGTGATCTGAAGATATACAATACTGTTATCTAAGGAAGATGAGGGGCCCCTAACTACAGCCCAAGGCAAAGTAAGTAACCTTTGAACAGCAGAGACTCAAGAGGCCCCTCAGCCATGGAGCATCTGGAGGCAGGGAGAGCTGTAGCAGATTCAGAGGATGCAAGCTGAGGTCACTGGGGATCTTTTACAGCCCCCTGGCTCTGCATATTCGGGGAAAAAGCCCCTAACTCTGAGAAGTAGCTGCTTTGGCAGAAGACACTGTACTCCCTTGTCCCATATGAGGAATGCAGATTTGCCTCTGTCACACCAGCAGCTGTGCTGGGGGTCATGGAGCCCTGCCGGCCCTCGCCAATGCTATTCCAGCCTTCCCAGCAGGCCACCAAGTCGAGCCCTCTCTGGTACTCTCAGAAGCAGCCACCCCTCTGACCGGCACAGACAAGGATTTTGTTCAGCCCCTTCCCTGCCTTTATTTATTTCTTGGCAATAAAAGCAGCACTGCTTTGACTCCAGCCTGGAAACAGCTAGGGTCTCAGAACCAGCCTGCCTGTCCCCTACAACTGGCCAGAAGACAGACCACCCCCCAAGATACAAACCTCTCTGGAGTCTCCTTCCCCCTCGCTGTCACTTCATTTACTGGCCATTTGATTGCATGCCTCTACCGTGGCAGTCCAGGTTTGGCCCTGTAAAAGCTTCCAACTGAAGGACCCACTGCTGCCCCCCACGGCTTCTCTTTATGGTCAGCAAGAAATTTAGTCTATGGCTTTTTCCTCTCTTCACGCAAATCCCTCCTCTCCAGTTCTCCTTCTTTCGGAGCCTGCACTCCCAGTTTTTTAAGGAAACTGCTAAGGAGCCTTGTGCAGAGCAACTGGGAGAAGATCTTCTGCCCCAGGAAGCTCAGAGCAAAGAGAAGCCCCTTAGAAGATCTAGAACGACCTAGTTTCCTCCTCCCCTTTACAGAGCTAAATCGGAGCTGCCCCCTGGAGTGGCTGCTTCTGGGGCATAAAGCAGCTAAACACAGCAGCCTGGAAAGGGGAGCTATGCCGGTGTACCTGCCCCAGACACCATCAGAAATACAGGTACCACACACCCAGCCGTCCCTTTGTCGTCAGGGCAGGAATCGCCCTGCTCGAGGAATCGGAGACTGACTGGAAGCAAGACAATGAAATAGGGACAGACACTGAGAGGCATTTCAGAAAATGAAACACAAGATCCATCCTTTTAATACAGCATTGCAGACCCGAGCCCCGTGGGGGACCCAGCCCTGCGGCATATCTCTGCCGCTGTACGAGCGGCCTGGCAGACGCAGGGTGCACGGGTTTAAGAGGAGCGGGGCCATCCTCTAAGGGAAAGCAGCAAAACCCCACATTAAGCAAAGCGTCCTCCTAGCCCACCCCACTGCCTGCGAACAGCACCCCCCAGGCGCGGGGCGACAGCGCATTCCCAGTCCACCTCCCCCGCAAACCCAACCCAATCCATGGGAGAGCGCGGGCCGACATCCACCCCCGCCCGTGCTACCTTGCCTACCGAGCAGGGGGCGGCGATGCGGAGGAGAGGCCGGCCGGATGGCTGGGCGGGCAGACGGGCGAGTGCTCACTTCCCCCGAGGCGCTCCCATGCTCGGCTCTGGCGGCGCCGGCTCCCTGCCGGCCCATTTATCGGCTGCCCGTGCCGGCCCCCGGGCTGTCCGATTGGCTTCCTCCAGACATGAGCACGACACGATCAGCTGATGGGCGGCCCCTGGATCCCAGCCATTGGGCCGGCGAAGACAGGGCGAAGGGGGCGGGAGGGAGAGAGGCGGGCCGGGCCGGGCTGGGCTGGGCCGGCAGAGAGGAAAACAAGAGCGAGCTCCTGCGGGGCTGGGGACTCCGCCTTCTCCAGCGGGGAGAGGAAAACAAGCTCAGGGCGGCAGCGGGCGGAGAATGAGCCGCCTGCTCCTGCAGCCGCACACTGGCTCCTTTGTGCAAGCCTTGGCCCCTCTGCCGGAGCCTGCTCCCCCGGCAGCGCCTGCTGGAGCCCCGCGGGGCGATCCCGGGAGCGGTGTGGGCCGGGCCTCCCTGTGCCCAGTTTCAAAACGAAGGAGGCACCCCAGAGTCAGCGGCCCTGGGCCTCTGCTGGCGCTGCCGCCCAAGGAAGGTGCGGCTCGGGATTTGCATTGTAATTGTGGTAACAATAAAACTCTGTTTAGGGTGAAGTAACCCCCCCCCCCCTTCTCCCACTGGATTCCCAGCATTGCAAATCTCTGGTTGTCTGTTTACACACCCTGTGCCGCTCTTTTCTGGCAAGCAAGAACTCTCCCCAGTCACTTGGTGCCCCTGGGGAGGGAAAGGCCAAGCCGGGTTTAGAAAGCAGGGGGAGGGGGTTATTTTTTCCCTCTGACGGTTCTTGGAAAGTGGGGACAGGATCAACTCTCCCTTCTTTCCAAAGCGTTTATGTTAACAGCTGCCCTTTCTTTATATAACTGCATGCACAAAAACAAGCCCTGCTCGTTAAGCAGGGCAGAGAGGGGAAAGCTGCCGAACTAGGGCACCCATAGTTGGCAGGGGTAGGGGGTGCCAGCTGAGTACCCAGCTTTCCCCCCTGGCTATACAAAAACAACGGAGCTTTGAGCACATTTAATTTAATTTCATATCCTGGCTAGGCAGGGAGGAGGGGAAATGGAGTCAGCAGCGACCAGGAATTCAGGGAGGCTGACATCCTAGGACTGGGATGGCAGGGAAGCACACAGTGGTCGGTATGGCCTGCTAGAAGGGCTGGCCAGTATTTTTCCATCCTGCGAATGGTCTCTTCTCCCACTTCTGCTCTGCCCTCCTCACTTTCCAGCACATTCATAAGAATCAGGATTCAGAGGCCACTGCAGTGCACCATTTGCATTCAATTTGCCTATCCTTCCCCATCACAAGAGGCACTGGGGCTGCTCCCTGGATTGCTTTAGAATAATCTCAGAATGTGGGGGGAGAGAAGAATGAATTTCCTTAGAAATCCAAACCCTGCAAGTACAAAGGCTCAGAGACCTGAACTTCACCAAGATTCTCGCCTCCAACCGTCCCCGGAAATGAGCTTTTCAGCACAAACACTGCTCTCACTTCTCTCAGCTCCTACCTATTTCAAAGAGGAAATCTGATTGCCACTGCTCCCTGCTCTCTGGGCATCCAGGGGGCACTCTCAGCAAGGTGGTGGCAGGTAAGATGGCACTGCACATCCCTAGTGCTTGTTGTAGTCAGAGGCGACCAGATCCTTGGTGGGTACGAAGTGAGATAGTATCACTGAAGTTTATGGAGCTGCGTCAATTCACAGGTAGTGTGTCCCCCTTAACAGCCCAAATTCCTCCTTGGAAAAGGGGCGGCAGCATTTACACAGGGAACCAATTATTTTGCATATCAGCTCACACGGAGGGCAATACAAGCATGTTACTTCCCCAGGGTTAGTCCCAAGGCTGATGTCTATATACCCTCCCCATCAGCTGAGTAAGAAATAGGTACACATCATGTTTCTTTAGCATTTTGGAGGAAGAGTAAAGGGACATGCCCCCAGACCTGACCTCCTCTCCTGTCCCCCAACATGCAATTTCCTGCAGCCTAGAAAGCCCAGGTTTAAATGTAGACACAAAAGCAAAGGGATGCATTAAATCCAGCATACCTGTAACCAACTGGCTTGATAACAGGATTTGAACCCAGACCTTTCAGCACTAGCCTGTACTGCTTAGCTATAGCACAATAGCCCGCTGCAGCCAATCAAAGCTCTGACACAGTGCAGTCATTATAGAAGAAAGATCCCACCCCCCTTCTATTATGGGTTAAGCAGGTACTAATTAATACCTGCTACCAGACATATGAGAGAGGTAGTGAGGCTATGACTTGCATTGCCTCAATTCTCCTTTGGTTTTTGTTTCCTCCTCCTTTCTGACGGGTCCATTTCACTCCTCATCCTGCGCATGCATTGTTGCTCTTCACATCCACTACTCAGAAGTTGATGCTGAGTGACCTCTTTTATTCCTGACCCAAACCGTGGACAGATAAACTGGCACGTTGTACTGAACTAGAGGCCAGGTCAGATTTGGTCATTTGAGAAAACAGACTAAGTATCAGTTGTTGTGTAGAGACCAGGTCAGTCCACGCCTGAGCCAGCATTCCTGCTGCATAACTGGACTCTGGAGACTGCAGCAGAAAGATCAACCCAGCAAATTTTGTAATTAAAGGTACATTGGACCTGGGTTATATTCAAGTCTGTTTTTCTCAGCTCTGCAGTGAAGGTGCATCAGAAAAATACTAGCTTGGATGGCTAAAGCTTCTCTGAAATAGACAAGTAGTAAGTTGCAAATGAGCTCAGTTTATTGATGCAATTAACCCTCCCCCCCCCCCACACACACACACTTCAATCTATTTTAAATCTCATTGTTTTCTAGATTTTAGTTCAAGAGTCCTGGTGTTTGATTAGAGTGATCGGAAGATTCCAGGGTATTAAAAACCTCTTCATGCATTACCTGGCATTTGTCAGTTGATTTCTTCCCCCTGGGGAAATTCCAGAAGAGATTTTCCCCCATTTCTTTGTTTCCAAGACTCTCTCTGTTATTCAACGCCTGTTGTTTCACATTGGAACAGAGACATTTTCAGTGCAAATAGCCCTGTGCTATGCTGTATTCTGCACATTCTGTTCTGTTCAGTATTCATTACACCTCCCAGGCACTCTTCTCTTATTCAGGAATTGTTTACAAGGAATAGAGAGAAAGGCCTAGCCTGGCAGGTGTAAGGACAGTGCCTCTAGTGAGACCTCAGGGGGAATTACACATTTCCTTAGCCAGCTCCATTTCACTTGTTTACATGCTTGCGTTCCCCTCCTCAGTTACAGTTTATTTTTGTGGGTGCACAGATCACTCATTCCTCATTCCCTCTTGTGTGCTCCACTGACCCTCATTCTAGTCAGAGTTTAATTTTAGAGAAAAAGCCTGTCCAAGAACTGAGAAGATGAGGACAACCGCCATGCCCCACTTAGAAGGGGTATATATCAGCATAGCTCCCCATGTTATGTTTATGTAATGCCTTTGAAAGACAATGTAGCATTTAGGGGGTGGGAAAAACATGCACATTTTTATTCTTTCTTCCTACCCATTTGTAATCTTTGGGGGAATGTTTGTCTTTATCTCCTGCCTCTATCCCCTCACTTACCCAAGCTGTTACTTTGGGCATCTTAAAATATTTTCAGAACAGAGGCTTTGCCATGGCAGGGATGAGACTGGAAAGGACTGGTAATGGCTGGTACATGGAGCCTTTCATCTCTAGGACAGCAATTCCAGTACTGACAATCCCAAGCATTCAAAAAATGACAAGTCAGGCCCCATCATGAGATTGGCCTAAAAATCACAAGAGTTTAAAGATAATAAGTGTTGGGTTCTTTGTGTATGTCTTCCCGTATTAGAAACTTCACTGTTCATGTTTCCAGGCTTTTCTCTGCAGCCAAGTTAGAAACTTACTGTTTTTGCAATGAAAACTGAGTTTCGTAGGTAATAACGTGACTCCAGAAGTTGGGGGCTTTACGAAAAAAAACCTCAAAATCACAAGCTCCACAATGAAATCACGAGAGTTGGCAACACAGCAATGAATTCAAATCTAGCCCAGAGTGGCAAGTGTACAAAGGTAGTCCTGATGCTAAAGCTGAATCCATCAGCACCTGGGCCAAACCCCATTGACTATAGCAGGACCCTGGGCAGGATTAAGTGTCTGCATGTAGTACTGGGGCCTTTGTTACCATCTAATGCTGGTTTGGTGCCCTATGAAATGGTGTACTCCCCCTAGTTCTTTTAATACATAAATGGCCATATCTCAGAAGTCATCCCCTCCTTCAGCACCACTCAGCAGCCTGCTTGGTAGTTCTAGCTGAGAAGTCAAGGATCAAAACAGCATGAAAAGAACATTCTTTTCTTTACTAGTGGCCATAGTTAAGGCTCATTGGCAGGGCAGCTTGCACAGCTACTGCTCATGCTGTAACTATTCACTGGTTAAACAGAGAACTTCAGGCTCCAGGACTATTTAGACTGTAAACTCTGTATGGCAGGGCAGGGGTTTGTCCATTTATTCTGTTTGTACAGCACCTAGCACAATGGGGCCCCAATCCTGGCTGGAGCCTCTAGGCACTAATACAATACAAAGAAATAAGGACAATCTCTGGTATCTTTCACCAGCTCTAAGGTCACTTTTAATAAAAAGATATATTTTTAAATGGAGATACTGCATTAGAGGAAAAAATGGCCCACCTAGCTCAGTGTCATGTCTCAGCCTGTGACCAATCCCAGATGCTTCAGAAGAAGGCAGAACACATCCATAATGCACCTACCTGTTCAATACCATAGTGGAGGGAGGTGAGAACTTTCTTCCTGACCCAGCTGATTACATTAGGTTACATCCTGAAGCACGAAGATTGATAGTTCTTCTAATTTGCAATCCTCACCAATGTAACTGCAGATGCAATTCTTAATACACAAAAAACTTAGCCAGGAAGCATTTGGGGCTGCTGTAGATATAACACAAACCCACATAAGCATACCCTCTACCTGCAGCACCCATTTGTCTCTTAACCAGCCTTTGGATTATTCAGCTAGTCACGCTGTAAATCCCACACCACCAGGGCCATGGCTGCCCTGTGCATTTGATGAAGTAATCCAGGGAGGTGGAAGGTCACTGGTTGCTCTCAGTGGCTTAAACAGGTGCAGCAGGCACTGACCTTGCATATCTTGCAGCAGATTTTTATCCCTTTGATTTCCGTATCAGGCTGATGACATTCCCAGAAGCAGGTTTTTGATTCCTATGCACCCAATTTACTTTATAATGAATAAATATTGAAAGAGAGGTGCCGGGCTTGCTTTGAAGAAGCTGCCAGGTCAAGGGTACATGACTGCTGGTTTTGAAGTGGTTTTCAAAAGCAGCGAAGGCTAGCAGTTATCTCTGGGTTGCACTGCAAGGCAGGTTCTTGGGGGGTTGGGTTTTTTAAAACCCTCACCTGGCACTGAAAGGCTTAATCAGTGGTTCTCAAACTTCATTGCCCCGCCACCCCCTTCTGACAACAAATCCTACATGACTCAGCCCAGGATGGGGCTGGGGCCAGAGCCCAAGCCCGAGCCCTGCAGCTTCACCGCCCCGGGTGGGGGCAGAGCCCGAGCCCTGCCACGCTAGGCTGAAGCCCTTGGGCTTTGGCTTCAGCCCGGGTCGCAGCAAGTTTAACGCTGGCCCTGACAACCCTATTAAAATGGGTTTGTGACCCACAGTTTGAGAACTGTTGGCTTAGTTGCTATGTTGTGAATGATGCATTTAGGATAGTGGGGAACTGGTGATCTTTGAGAGCAGAGAGGGGAATGTGGGGCCAGATGGGGCCAGGAAAAATGTATGTTTCCTGCACATCCCCTCACTCTTAACTCTTCATCTTGACAGCCCAGTTGCAACTCCTTTTGCTGGTGCATCAGCCTGTGAGGTTGGTTTTCTGCCCACTCACTTAGGTTCCCCAAAGTTCAATGGGGCAAACAGGAAGGATCACAGCTACTCTATCTTGACCCAGTTCTGTAGGCCAGCAAAGCCTCAGCACAAAGTCTCTTCTTCCAGGTTGGCATCTCTTCCCAGGCCTCAGAGTTTGAAACTCCCTTCTCTACGCTTTGCAAAAAAAGGGAATTACAACATAAACCTCCTACGCCCCTGAAGCACTCCTGCCTATGGGAGACCCAGGTTTCTAAGGCTCAGGCTGGCCTGAATGCAGGCCTTTAAAAGAGGCAGAACATCAGCGGTGAGCTAGAGTCACTGCTGACAAGAAGCACATGGTTCTTAGGAAGGTGGGGCATGGCAGGAAGATAAAGATCTAGCTCTAAGGGTTGAGGACTCAACTTTGATTTCTTTGGTACGTGTGCAAGTGCAAAACATTCCATGTTAGTGTAGCATTAAGGCTGAGAAATTAAACAGACAGTTTGTAAATGCTGAAGGGTTTGCCTAGCAGCGTTAACTTGGTCACACTGCGTATCTTGTATTTCTTCCATTACTGTTCATGTTGCTAAATGTATTCCTCATTGCAGCAGAACCTCACTACTAGTGGCTGTAAGACTAACACACCTTGTAGATTGGCAAGTAAGAGAAAACCCAAAGGCTGGCCTGAATGGATCCAACTGTAGCATCTTGTAGGACCTTGAGTTGTAGATTAACAAAGAGAGAATTAGCAGCATTCTGTTGTGTCTATCTATAATATGACTGAATTAGGCCCGCATGCTGCAAACACTAAGGCCCTGATCCTGCAAGCCCTCAAACACATGCTTAACTTTAGGCTTATGAATAGTCCCTTTATAGTCAATGGAACTACCCAGGTACATAAAGTTGCATACATAAGCCAGTCTTTGCAGGATCAGAGCCTTAAGCACATGTGTAATGTAATCCACATAAGTAGCCTCTTATTTGACAGGGTATATGATGTAGTGGCTAACACCTTAGCATGCTTAGACTGAGACTCAAGAGACCTGTGTTCTAGTCCCACACAAAAATATCTCCATTAAGATGGAAGTTTCTATCAGTAACTTAAGAGTAAGACAGGTTTCAGAGCAGCAGCCATGTTAGTCTATATCCGCAAAAGGAAAAGGAGTACTTGTGGCACCTGAGAGACTAACAAATTTATTTGAGCATAAGCTTTCATGAGCTACAGCTCACTTCATCGGATGCATGCAGTGGAAAATACAGTGGGGAGATTTTATATACACAGAGAACATGAAACAATGGGTGTTACCATACACACTGTAAGGAGAGTGATCAGGTAAGGTGAGCTATTACCAGCAGGAGAGAAAAACAACAAAAAAACCTTTTGTAGTGATAATCAAGGTGGGCTATTTCCAGCAGTTGACAAGAACATGTGAGGAACAGCAGGGGGGGGGGGAAATAAACATGGGGAAATAGTTTTACTTTGTGCAATGACACATCCACTCCTGGTCTTTATTCAAGCCTAATGTAATCGTGTCCAGTTTGCAAATTAATTCCAATTCAGCAGTCTCTCGTTGGAGTCTGGTTTTGAAGTTTTTTTGTTGAAGAATTGCCACTTTTAGGTCTGTAATCGAGTGACTAGGGAGATTGAAGTGTTCTCTGACTGGTTTTTGAATGTGATAATTCTTGACGTCTGATTTGTGTCCATTTATTCTTTTACATAGAGACTGTCCAGTTTGGCCAATGTACATGGCATAGAAGCTGTGTTGTGCTGGCTTGGTAATCTAAATATTGGAATATCCACCAGTGTTTGGGGTTTGTTTGCCCCATTCTGTTTGTAGTTCACCCTGATTGAGTGACCTCAGCTGGCTCCCACGGGCCGCACCGTCACACACCCAAACAACCTTAACTCTGCCCTGAAGTAACACCATGCAGTAACCTTGTGATTAAGACGTTTCAGTGCTTGTGGTCCCAGATTAAATTAAACTGATTTTTAAGGACACATTCACTTTTTTCCATATGTTTTAAATTCCTTGTGACCTCACTTATGTCCTTAATTATTGGTATTACAGGACCAGGCTTTTGGCTGTGTAAAAATCAGACTTTACTGTTGTTGTCTTTTTAATTCCAGTGAAAACAAGTTTCATGCAACCCAAACATGGCAGCCATGGCTTGTGCATGAGAACTAGAAGCAAAAATGAAAGGGACTGGTCTAATTTCATGTATGTGTGGAGAGAAATGCACAAGCACAAACAGTGAGAAGCAGACTAATCTTTCAGTGATTTTACTTAGACAGTTTTTGAGGAGGAAGAAAGAGGAAGTGATGTGTTGCCTCTTTTTCCCGCCTCCAAACTCTGGATAAGAGTGGGGGTGCAATGTGACCCGCAATACCGGCACACACTCACTGCCAACAAAGAGGGACTCTCTCACTGGTCCAGAGGCAGGTAGGCTGTAGAACTGATCAATGAAATTGTTTTTAATTGTTCACTTTATTAATATAACTTCATAAGCAAAGTTTTATGAATGAAACAACATTCATTCATAAAACCGGTTACCCCAATAACTGGCTAATTGAGTTTCACTTTCAATCCAATTTTTGCTTAAATCACTGAAACTTACACTGTTTCAACATTGTAACTTCTGTTCACTGTTTGCCATTCCTTACACTTTTCCATATTGTAACTCAAACCCCATTTTAACGTGTCCCAAACGCCATTTTAAAATGCTCACTCCATTTTGTAAAAGCTTGCTGCAACCTTCATTTTTGCAAAACCCTGCTGTCATCTTATTAGTTTAGATGTGTGAATGAGGTATGTAGGGATGATGGAATCAATCTCCAGCCCCAGCCTGTCCTGATGAAATTAAGTGTAAACACCCAAGGGCTGAAGATGCAGACAACAGCCCTGACAGAGTAAGAGGAGTCCACCCTCAAAAGAAAAGAACAAAAGTACAATTGAAGAACCGTGCCAGGTCCTAGGCTGAAAGTCATGTCTGCAATTGACGGGTGATCAATCACACTGAACACAGAGGCAGCGTGACACAGCAAGACCTATAGACTCTGGATTCAAACTAAAGCCTACAAAAAGGATGGGTGAGATGGAAGACTTTGAAGGGTAACATTCTGCTGCCAACATGGAAGGGCATTGGTGCATGCCCAACAGAGACCCAGCTCTTCCTTGTGCCTGGCTTACCTGGCCAGTTAGCCGCCATGAGCTACGAACCCAAGCCACGAACTCAAGCTACATTCAGGACTGGTAACTATACAGCAGCTGCAGAACCTTTGTGTGTGTATGAAGGAACGTGTGAATGAATGTGAAACTGAATGAAATGTTACAGCTATAACTGACTGCCTACTATGATTCTTTTTGTATTCACAATAAATGCGACATTTTGTCTTATCCCCTTTAATAAGGTCCTGCTGGTTTTTATTTTATTGGTATAACAAGGCTGGGGGTTGGGGGGGGTGGAGTGATAGGGAGTGTTGGGTATGATGTGGGGGGAAGCATGGGATTGTGCGTGTGGCAAGTGAGAATACAGCACCATTTCCTCTGTGTAACAACCTGGTCTAGTGTGTGACTTCCACTACCTCTAGAGGTCCCCAGCAAGTGGAAGCCAGTTACTGCTGTCTGGAACCAGCTGCATGCAGAAGTGATGGGATGTGTTTTGGATCTCTACCAAGTGACTGTCAGGTTTCAGTCAGGGATTCTGGAATAGGCGCTGGTTGTAGGGAATGGATTCCGATGAGAAATAACCTCCCCACCCCTCTCCTGTAACAAAAGCATGGGTAAATTGTACAGCTTCTCAACATGTGCAGCCAGCAGCCTTAGAGGGAGCCAGGCATAGCTCAGCCAGGTACTGTGCACATGCAGCTAGTTTTGCCAATGCACCTCTAACCCTTGGCAGGTTAGCCTTGGATTTAGCAGCAGCTGTGAGTTGGGCCAATTTATATTGGACCAGGCTGAGAACACCACACTTGCTCCCTTTGTCTTAGGCAACATAAGCACTGGTTATTGCTTGCCACTGACTTCCAGGTCCATATCCTCTTCTGTTGTAAATTGGCAACTTAGAGCCAGATTGGTACCTCAGCTGAAGTCAGCAGGCATACACCGATTGCTGAGGATCTGGCCCTCAGTTTGGTCATTTACCAACAGAAAGGATGATGGATTTCTTCCTAACGGAGTCATGATCTGAGAGTCATGCATGTGACAATCATGGCAAAAATGCAGTGTCACGCAGAGGTTACCTGGCCCCCCCTGGGGCTGAGATTAACGGAGAGCTCCTGGGTTGATTTGTAATCAGAAATACTTTTTACCGTGTGTCCAAACTGTAATGTATAGCTCTGTTTCCAGCATTTCATGGGGCACAGTGTGTAGCACCTCCGTCCTCTCTGCTAATTAATTAGAATTAGCTGTGTTTTGCTGCTCCATACCTGCCTCAGACTCCTGTGATAGATCAGATTGGAATGGAAGTAATGTGGCCAGATGATGTGTAGTGTTTGGGGAGACAGAGGAATAGTGAGGGGGGAACTTGTGATGTACTCCAGCCTGGACCATGACTGAAGAAGAACATCCTGATTCTTATGGGGGATTCTGATTCTTATCACGCTGGAGATCATTCACCCTAAACTGCTGGCATTCCCCACCTCACATGGCAACAGATCATTAGCACCATGCCTCATGCAGGCACTGGTGGTCCCATCACAATTGGGACAGGGAGCCAGCAGCTGCAGTTCCGAAGCATTGTTTAATCTAGCTCTGGCTGAAGGGACCTGCCAATCCCTTCCTGAGTCTCCTGACTGCAGAGTGATATGAATCACCCCGCCTCCCTTGGGCCTCCCTGCTGAGGAAGTAAAAAGACATGATGCCCTTGCTCCCAGCACCTTCCAGGGACATGAGGAGAACTCGGTTCCTGTTCCTTGCATGGGTGGTGAGAAGAATGCAGAAACCCGGGTGAGTCACTTGTCCGTGACTGAATCAAAACGTGCCAGGAGTCATCTGTGGTTTTGCAACATTTGCTGCGACAAACCAAGAACCCCAATCATGATGCATCATGTGAGTGTTGGCAACTGTGACAATGACATTATAGTGCACAAGACAGGCATAGCTCACCAATGCAAGGGGCTGGATCCAATGCCCATTGTTGAAGTCAACGGAAAGACTCCTTCTGAATCAGTGGACACTTGATCAGGCCCTATAAGAAGGCTTTGAAAACCATGAGACCAAGGCAGAGGTTCCAAAACTGATCTTTCAGCCTACATGTCCCTCACCTGGACTGACAGGAGTGTTGGCACTGAGGGGAGGCTTTCTAGCTGGGCGATGCTGAAGAAAGAAAGCAGCGTTCTGATGACAGCACCTGCTGCTCTCCTCAAACGTATTGGCTAGGAATGGGCTTGTTAACTGAAATGGGGATTTCTGAGCCTCCTGTTGGTTGCCACCACCATGCTGCTTTGGAAAAGTGAAGTGACACCATTAGCCAAGATGGGAGTCTGGTTTCTACATAAGTTTCACAGGAGAACTTGAGTATAAAACAGTAAATGTGTCCAATTTTATTTCCACTGAAATCCATGGCAAAGCTCTCATTGACTTCAATGGGAGCAGGAGTAGGTCCCATTGCCCCTCCTTCAACAGCCCACCAGTACAAAATCACCTTCAAAAACCCTAGATTCTAGCTGGTCAGTAGCCTTGGTGGTAGCCTGGCACAAGAACACTGGTTGGAGCTACTTCTCATTACTGAACCCCATCACACCAAATATCAATGCACCACCACAAGGAATGGCTTGTATAGAGTATCAGTATAACACAGCGGGCCCAACTCTCCACCCCACCCAACTCTGTTCAGCCATCGTGAGATGGGCACAGTGCAGGGAGCTGGTTGCAGAGCCTAGATTCCATGTCATGTGGGATTAGCATAAATCGGCAAAGGCAGCTCTCATTGATATCAGTGGCGCATGGTCCCTCTGGGATGTTACCCCAGTGGATGATTGGCGGTAGCATAGCTCCAGTCTGCCATGCTCATTCCTGCCACCAACCCACCCTAGAAATGCTCCTGCTGACTCCACTGGCTTTACCAATTCTATGCCAGTGGATAGCTCCTTTGCACAGGGAATTCTCCACTAGCCAGTTCAAGTCCACTCTGTCACATGCACAAAGTGGACCTAATGGACCAGAGAATCTGGCCCAGAATGTGTTATGCTGGACACAGCAGGCAGCTATAACCATTAAGATGTTTTTTTCAGTGACATCCAATCTTGTGAGCAAACAACGCCAGTGTCCCTTCAGTCTACCAAAAGCATATTCAGCAGTAATGCTGCACCTGCTCAGAAGTGGTAGAATCTTTCGTTGGTGCTGTCGAGGTGGCCAGTGTACAGTTTCATGAGCCAGGGGGAAGGCTGGGTCACCCAGGATCACTACTGGCATTTCAACATCGTCAATGGTAATCTGCCAGTTGGGAAAGAATCTCCTTGCTTGTGCTTTCTGAACAGTCCTGTGTTCTTAAAGATGCGCACATCATGAACCTTCCCTGACCAGCCAACACTGATGTTCATGAAATGTTCCCAGTGATCCACCAATGCTTGCAGAACCATAGAAAAATAGCGCTTTCGGCTGATGTACTCTTTGGCAGGGGTGTCTGGTGCCACAGTAGGGATATGCGTGCCATCTATTGCTGCAGCTTGGGAATCCCCTTGTTGCAAAGCCATCGCCTGTGTCCTGCATATTGCTGAGAGTCACAGGCCTGCATAGCAGGAGACGATTAATGGCTCTGTACACCTGCAAAAAGATGGCTCCTGCAGTGGATTTTCCAACTCCAAAATGGCTTCCCACTGACCGGTAGCAATTTGGTATTGCAAGTTTCTGCAGCGCCATTGCCACTCACTTCCCCACTGTCAGCGCAGCTCTCATTTTGATGTCCCTGTGCTGGAGGATTGGGGTGAGTTCAGCACACACAGGGCTGTCCCTACCCATACGCAAAGTACGCAGCTGTGTAGGGCACCAGGAAATTTGGGGCACCAAATTTCCTGGTGCCCTGCGCAGCTGTGTGCTGTTCCAGCCCCGTCCCACCTCTTCCACCCATGCTCCGCCCCACCCCTTCCCTGCCCCAGCCCCCACTCTTCCCGTCCCTGCTCCATCGCAGCCCCACCCCCACTCCCCTGAGGACTGCAGCAAGGCTGGTCCTGCACTCACTGGCAGCGGGAAGTGCAGCGGCCTGGCCCCAGCTGCGCTGCCAGTGAGTGCTGGGGGGTGGTTCCTCCCTGCCCCCCAAGGTGGTTCCTCCCTGCCACAGAGGGGCTGCATAGGGCCCCAGAATAGCTAGGGACAGCCCTGCGCACACAGATCCAAAAATGTGGCCTTATGCATCCAAAAGTTCTGCAGCCGCTGATCACCATCCCAAGCCTGCATTACGATGCCATCCCACCTGTCAATGATTGTTTCTCGGGCCCAGAAGCAGCACTCCCCCATCTGCAGCTGCTCCGTGAATGCCTCCAATAACCTTGAATTGATTCTCGCTGTGTCCCACAGCAATCTGGCCTCCAAGAAATCGTCACGTTCCCCACAGATTCAGTTTTTCTTCCCGCTCCACAAACACCAGAGGATTGTGCGTCCTGTGCTTGCGACACTCCTGACAATAATGCAGAGCTGTGCAGGCTCCATGCTTCTGTCAGAGATGGACAGCGAGGAGGGCCACGTAGGTTTGTGGGATTTTTTGTAAAAGGCACAAAATTATGGGATATACATGACATTATAGGACGGAGACAGATGCACACTGGGAAGTTGACCCCTTGCTCCTAGTCACCCTGCGTGGCTCATTTCAGCCCCATCACATGTTACCAAAACTACCCACACTAGGATACGTACACATGGAGCACTGCACTGTGCACCATTGCAAACACTCCCCCGCTGCAGCACCAGCTCAAGAAGTCAAGGAGGCGGTGACTTGAGGCCAACATAACTTACATCAACCAAAGTTTGTAGAGTAGACGTGGCCTGAGAAGATCCAGGGAGATGAAATCACTTGCTGAAGGCCACAGAATAAGTCGGTGTCACTGGAATCAGGATTAAGAGTCCGGACTCCCAGCCGCATGCTCAATCCACTAGGCACTGTCTCCAGAGGCATTGACTCTGTGTGTGCAAACCTGGAGGCTACTGCTAAAACTAACTCAGGGAGACGTGAAAGGAGTGACCTTGTGTTAATGATTCCTGTCTTTCTGCTAAAAGAAAAGGAGTACTTGTGGCACCTTAGAGACTAACCAATTTATTTGAGCATGAGCTTTCGTGAGCTACAGCTCACTTCATCGGATGCATCCGATGAAGTGAGCTGTAGCTCACGAAAGCTCATGCTCAAATAAATTGGTTAGTCTCTAAGGTGCCACAAGTACTCCTTTTCTTTTTGCGAATACAGACTAACACGGCTGTTACTCTGAAACCTGTCTTTCTGCTGATGCATCCAGTGTAATGTGATACCAAGAATCAAAACACAGTTGGGATAAATGTTGAGTTTAGTATTTCTAATCTGATGGTGCCATCTGCTGTCATGGAACACAAATTACTCTTAGCCATTAGAAACTAAGTATCAGAGGGGCAGCCATGGTGTAGCTAGCAACACCATCAGAGGACCCAACTACATCAGCCACATCATCAGGGGCTCATTCACCTGCACATCCACCAATGTGATAGATGCCATCATGTGCCAGCAATGCCCCTCTGCCATGTACATTGGCCAAACCAGACAGTCTCTACGTAAAATAATAAATGGACACAAATCAGACATCAGGAATGGTAACATACAAAAGCCAGTAGGAGAAAACTTCAATCTCCCTGGACATTCAATAACAGATTTTAAAGTAGCCATCCTTCAACAAAGAAAACCTTCAAAAACAGAGAAACTGCAGAGCTTACAATTCATTTGCAAACTTAACACCATTAATTTGGGCTTGAACAGGGACTGGGAGTGGCTGGCTCTCTCAATTTTCCCTCTCTTGGTATTGATACCTCCTCATCAATTATTAGGAGTGGACCACATCCACCCTGACTGAGTTGGCCTTGTCAACACTGGTTTTCCACTTGTAAGGAAATTTCTTTCTCTTCATGTGCCTGTGTATATATTTATGCCTGTATCTATAATTTTCACTCCATGCATCTGAAGAAGTGGGTTTTTTACCAATGAAAGCTTATGCCCAAATAAATCTGTTCGTCTTTAAAGTGCCACTGGACTCCTTGTTGTTTTTATTAGACACTAACATTGTCAGGGTAATCCAGGCCTGCATTTTAACATGATGTCATAGATTCTCAGTAGGTATGTGCTCTGTTTCAAAGAATAGAAAGATTTGTTTACTCAAATCCTTGCTGTGCTTCAAAGCTCAGACAAGACGTTGTAAATTAGAAATAAAATGTATAGATATATAGCCTATGTCAGCATAATTTATGTCGCTCATGGGTGTGAATACACAGACCACCCTGAAGACACAGAAGTTACACCACCATAAGTGTCCGTGTGCACTGAGCTAACTTCTCCAGCCAACATAGCTGCTGCTGTTCACAGAGATGGTTTTATTATGCCGATGGGAGAGCTCACTCCTGTCCGCATAGAGCGTCTTCACTCGTCACTGCAGTGCTGTACATGTAGACATGCCCTTAATGTAAAGCGTCGTAGCAGCACCTTTCTGAGTTTGCAGGCAGCCTGAACCAGTAGTTCAGAGAGGTGTGATCTGCCTCACTCATCTCAGACTAGCCCCTGTGGATTCCACAATTAGATGACCATGGCATATGGCATTTCTCCAAGATGCCACAGGATTCTGCATTTTTGCAGTGGAATTCACCATTCTGCAGCTGCCTGGCACTCAACATATCATTTTTAGTCTCCCTGCCCTTCTGGGACCTGCCTTCAGCTGCCTCTCCACCTTTCCCCATAAAGGAGAGCTAACTGGATTACAGTGCAAACTCCCTGCATTGCATGGGCAGCAAGGGGTCTTGGAGCCTGAACTGGAGTCCAGCTTGCAGCCCGAGAGTGGGCGAAGCCTGAAGTATAAGCTGGCAAGCCAGGCTACCTAAAGAATAGAGCAGTAGCGGAGATTCAGAAGCCAGGGTGGTGAATTGCTGATGCTGCCTGTGATGTTGCACTCCATATGATTTTATGAAAATATGCTAATGAGTGTGAATATAGTGTAACTAGAATATGCTTCATGCAAAAGGTCTCTTGTAAGGTATCATTACAAAGCTTATAATCTACTGAGTGTGGTCATCCTATTTGTATGAATGCATCATTCTTGTATCTGAAACTAGAAATATGAAATATAGCTCTGAGGTCCTATTGTAATTATGCAACGTGTGGGCCATTAATGGGGGTTTGGAATCTTGATGGCTCCCATCAACTAGGACAATTGGTTGTAAATGGCTCTGTTTACATGCAAGCCTTCCTGTGAGTCAGGCCAAGAAGAATGAAAGCTTGGGGTCTCACAGGATATGTGACCATGTCACCTGGTACTGGAATCCATCTTAAACCTGGTGCTTTTCCATTTAGAAGGAGGGTTAGGGACCCAGAGAGACAAAAGATTCTTGTCTTGTGCCAAAGCTATATAATAAGGGTGTGGAACAGAACAAAGGAGGCTCCAGTCATGAGAAATCCCATAGTTACCACCTGAGCTGGAGCTAACAAGAACTGTACCAGGGGAAAGGATTGGGCCCAGACTAGGAAGAAGTCCAGTCTGTGAAAGAAGCTTATTGGAACATCTCTGAGGGTGAGATTTTATCTATAAATCAGTTTCTTAATGTATTAGGCTTAGACTTGCGCGTTTTGTTTTATTTTGCTTGGTAACTTACTTTGTTCTGTCTGTTATTACTTGGAACCACTTAAATCCTACTTTTTATATTTAATAAAATCACTTTTGCTTATTAATTAACACAGAGTAAGTAAGTAAGTAATATCTGGGTAAGCAAACAGCTGTGCATATCTCTCTATTGGTGTTATAGAGAGTGGACAATTTATGAGTTTACCCTGTATAAGTTTTATACAGAGTAAAACAGATTCATTTGGGGTTTGAATCCCATTGGGAGCTGGGTGTCTGGGTGCTGGAGACAGGAGCACTTCTTAAGCTGTTTTCAGTTAAGTCTGCAGCTTTGGGGCATGTGGTTCAGACCCTGGGTCTGTGTTGGAGCAGTCTGGTGTATCTGGCTCAACAAGGGAGGGTTCTGGAGGCCCAAACTAGCAGGGAAAACGGGCTCAGAGGTAGTCTCAGCACATCAGGTGACAGTCCCAAGGGGGTTTCTGTGATCAAACCCATCACACTCCCTACAAGCTCTTCTCTTCCCTGGCACATGTGGGTAGAAGGTGATTCTGTGCTGAGTCTGACTTCAACAGGGCTCCTGCACTGTGAGCTCCTGAAGTGAGGACAAAGCTCATTGGAGGGTTGTGACCATAATCAAGAGAAGTGACTGGCTGTATTTTAGGATCCAGTATTTCCTCTGTGGCTTCCACAGCAAATGTTTTTTGTTGGAAGCTGATTTTGCTACAGGACAGGACTGGAAGGTCTTTACACCATTTAAGAAGCCGGAGGACAGGTGATGGCCTAATCTGAAGACAAAAGGGTTACAGAGGTCACTAAGGGCCTACTCTGGGCCTTCAGAATCTTTCTTACAGGGGATGATGCTTGAGAGAGAAAGTCCCCAGCTTGATGCTGAGCTTCCCAAGGTACATTTGTAGGGTTTGCAGTTAGAAAAGTAATGATCCCAGATTTGATCAGAGATCAATGAGCGGATGATACACAGGGACTTCCGCAGTGCCATTTTCAGAGTAGCATTGCACTTTCACCAGCTGGTACCACGTGGAACTCTGCAGAGCAGCAATCCTTAACGCATCACAAAGGAACAACTCCCTCTAGAATGGTCTTGCTTGGCAGTGACAACAAAGATCTCAAGGACAGGGGAAACATGAACAAGACAGGTGAGTTACCTGCAACACACTCTTGCTGGAGGCCTTAGCAAGCAATTAAAGAGGGAAAAGTGGGAGCACAGGCCAGGGACTCAGGAAATCTAGGTTCCATTCCTGCCTGACACAGAGGTGCTGTGTGATCTTGGTCACTTAAGTGTAAGCTTTCAGAAGTATCCATTAATTTGGAGTGCACATTTTCTAGGTGCCCATCTTGCCTCTGTCCCTCACTTCCATATCTGTGAAACAGGGATAATAATACCTTCATTAATAATGTTCGTATAGTACCTTTCGATCCTTGGATGGATGGAGTTTCTGAAGTTAATCACTGTCAGTGTAACCTGAGTCACTTTGTCTCTCTTGTCCCTTGACCTGTGTTGGTTTCTGGGAATTTATTAGCGTGCTCTGCAGAAAAGTAGTTAAAGGGTAACAATTTACAGAGCCAGTTCCTCAGCTGGTGTAAGCTGGAGTAGCTTCGGGGGTCAAAGGAGTGATTCCTATCCACACCAGCTGGAGTTCTGGCACATGATGTTTTAGTCTTAAAATCTATTTTGGGATTGGTCCTCTCCTGCAGTCAGCCACAGTGTCTCTTTTTTATTTTGTCCTGCACTGACTCATTGATTTCACAGTACTAATGCTATTTGTGCCTGAGCTAGGCTCTTTAATTGTTTCGAGCGTTGCCCTTTGACCTTTCAGAAACTGGGATCCCACACTGGGACAAACTCTGGCTACGTAAAACCTTCTTCAGGATATGTTCATTGCAGAGTTTACACAGGTCCGGGGACCCAGGAATGGGCACCCTGGTTAGCCACGCCCACCCGCAAGTGTCCACGCTATGCAGCCACACTCAACTCATACCCATGTAGCCACTGTCATGTTTTGGGGTGCAATCCAGACCAGTAAGGGATTATGTCACTGCCTGCCCTGTAACCCTGGATAGCTTAAATGCTCTGCTGCTGTGGGTCATAGCCTGGACACCAACAGCCACCAGACAAGAATGCAATATCCTGAGTGTCTGTGTGCTGCACAGCTCTGGGTCAGTGCTTCTGACTGCAACAGCCTGCCTACAACACAACAGCCCCACCCAGGTTTGGTTACTCCTGGCAAGATGACCCCAATGCACTTCCAATCCTGAATTTGTACAAAACGATCTGCCCTGAAAGGTCCAGCCCTCTCCTGGACTACTCAGAGAAATGAGGTTTGTTTGCTCCTTCAGAGAGACAATACCCAGCAGCTTGCCATGTTAACTGAAGTTAATAGTCACTTAAATTCAACACAGCACTGGGCTGATTTAGATTAAAACAAACAACTTTATTAGCAATGTGATGGGGGAATCCTGCTTGTCAAAAGGGGCCATCCTTGTTGGCCCAGTGCAGGGTTGGTACACCCCATCACACAGTCATCAGGACTCCCTGTGGGATCAGATATTGCTACAAGGCAGGCTCAGGACCTTTGGCGAGGTCAAGCAAACAATCAACCTGCAGCCCCTGGGCAGGGCAGAACAAGCAGTCTGTAGCCCCTGGGTGGGCAGGGCAAACAAACAGTGTATGGCCCCTGAGCCTCCTGGTTGGGACAGGCAATAGCAATTGGGGGTTCTGACCCTCTGGGCAGGGCAGAACAAACAGTCAGTTTGTAGCCCCTGGGCGGGGTAGCGCAAACAAACAGTAGTCACATGTAGTGGAAAGTGCGGAGAGGTAGGGGAACCCAGGCCCATCCTGCTCCACCAGGTTCCAACTCAGGGCCCTATGAAGCTGGGAAATTCCCTGTTAAGGGTTTAAGCATCCACTTCTACTACATTCCCTGGGTCACTTCCTACCGCAAGGTGCACCTCAGGCTTCTTCCTGGCTGGCAGCGGCTCGGTGTCCCCATAAATCTCTGTGGTCGTCTGGTTGTCTGCAGCCTAATCCTGGTCCACAGTTTTTGCCTCTTGGAGTTTCAGGTGTTTCTGCAGGAGCTTGCAACACACATCCTTCCTTCTCCTCAGCCAGCCCAGACTGAGCTGGGATGTCTCCTTTTATCTGTCCCATCTACCTGGAGCATGTGTAGCAGGGGTAAGGGGGTGTGGCTTCCTGGGCCCACAGTGATTGGTCCCACCCCATTGGCCCAGTGCAGGGTTGGTAAACCCTGTTACAAACAGGACATAGGTTAAGTGAAGCCAAGCAAAAGAAATAAAGGTAGAGATGGTTACAAGCAAACAAAAGTGAAAACATGCATCTAGAAGTCTAATACTCTACCTCGCAAGGTTTCGCTCACCAATTGCTCTTGTTCCGGCATGGCTGGCTGTCTCTCAGTCAGGACCCTTCCTCAGATGTACAAGGTACTGGTTTCTCTTGTCTTAGGTGAAAGCTAAAAATGGAATCTCTCTCTGTTCCTTATATTCCTAAATAATAGTTTTTGTTCTCAAGGTTAGAAAGGCCTCCTGGGGATTTGGTCTCTCTGGTGTGTAGGAGCCATGTTAATTCTATGTGTCTCGGGTTCAGGCTCAAGACAACCCAGGATGGTTTGCTTTATAGCTTTGTTAATGACTAATAGGTAAACTCAGGTAAACCCTCATTTCTTTGTCTAGGACGGACCTGCTTATCTAGGCTGTCTTCTTACGCATCTTCTAGTAAACTTATAGAGAGGGAACTCATAACTTCACATATTAGATTAATACATGCATTTTACAATGAGGACCATTGTGCTAGAACATAAGAGCATGAGTGGCCATACTGGGTCAGACCAATGGCCAATCTAGCTAGTATCCTGTCTTCCAATAGTAGCTGGTGCCAGATGCTTCAGAGGGAATGAACCAAACAGGGCAATTTATCGAGTGATCATCCCCGGTCATCCAGTCCCAGCTTCCGACAGTCAGAGGTTTAGGGACACCAAGAACATGGTGTTACATTCCTGACCATCTTAGCCAATAGCCACTGATACACCTATCCTCCATGAATTTATCTAATTTTTTTAACCCAGTTATATTTTTAGCCTTCACATCATCCCCAGGCAACAAATTTCACAAGTTAACTGTGCATTGTGTGAAGAAGTACTTCCTTGTTTGTTTAAGCCTACTGTTTATTAATTTCATTGCATGACCCCTGGTTCTGGTATTATGTGACGGGGTAAATAACACTTCCTTATTCACTTTCTCCATACCATTCATGATTTTTACACCTCTATAGACCTGCTATTAGTTTTCAAATGATACCTTACAAGGCATATTTTGTACAAGCATCTTTGCAGTAGTGTGAGAACAAGGGGGTGCTTAAAGTCACAGCTGTGTCCACATTGGCATTGCAGTAACCCAGGTCAGGCACAATGATAATTTTGGGGCATAGCCCAGGATTCTTAGCACCTCACTAACTTGAGCAGCTGTAGGAATTGTTCCACAGTGTACTGTGAGAGAACTTGTCCACCCTTCCCAAGCCTCTTGTGGAGGTGTTCTTAGATTTTTCAGTGTTACAGGAACCCAATCTATTAAACATTCTCCTCCTTTTGTGTTCCTTAAACTGGGTTTAGAAGGAATTATTTAAGAACCGTTTTAAACAATTCTCTTTCCTAGTATGAAGACTACCAGGGATTGAACTGGGAACTTCCAGAGCTAAAGGTGTGAGCTGCAGCTTGAGCGTAAGCTTGCAAATTGTGGCTCTAACACATCCATACCTCCTGTAATTAGCACAGAGGGGGCCCTATAACACTCCCCAGTGGGCTACCCTAGTGTTTTAAAATTCATTTTTTGGTTCAGTTTCTCTCCCTCTCTGTAACAAAAGTTGGGTAACCGTTTCTCTTCTCCAACCCTAGCAACGATAGCCTCCAAGGAGCTGGTGGTTCTGCTGGAAGATGAAGTCTTTGTAGATTTTTTCAACACATTCCTGAATCTCCCCGTAAGTTTCCATCTTACAGTTTAGCTCACTCTCTTTCTGGATTCTACCCTCCGTGAGTTTGCAGGTCTTAGGGAACCCTGTGAATTTCAGGCCAGTACTGCTCTGGTAGCTATCCCTACCCCTGCTCCATGGGCATGCATCTTTGGATGTAATTTTGTCAGCTGTTGCAAGCTATGTACGGGGGGGAGGGGGTTAGATGGGCAGAATGTAGTTATCCAAGCAGGACTTTGGGCAGCACAGAAGGAATAACACCTTATTTTTGCACATAGTGCCTGTGTCGTGCTGTCTGGAGTCGCTCACAACAGGGACTGCCTACCTCAGGGCAGACTGTCAAAAACAGGGCAGATGCCCCCAAACTGGTGGTGTGTTCTACAAGTAAGATTTCACCAAGCCAGTAACAGATGTGAACTCCTGGATCACTACACCAGTCTTACCATGGAGTCACAGACAGTCCCCTTAGACTCTCCAGTCTATCTTGCCACTCCGACAAGCTGGACTTAATGATAAATGGTCACTTACACCAAAAATCACAAAATATTCAGGTTGCTCCCAGTCCCAAGAGACCAGTCACTTACCCCAGATCAATTTGTGTCTTAGATCTCACACCGAAGACAATGCCTATAGCCAATCCTGTAATAAACGAATTTCAAGGTTGATTAACAAGGAAAAACAAAATAAGAAAGTTATTTAAGGGATAAAGCAAGCAACCATATATGCACAAATGAGTTGCAATCTAAATCCCAAAGATGACAGAGATGTGGTAGTTTGTCAATTCAAGATGTCTTCCAGGGTGGACCCAGGGATTTCTGCCTCAGTTGGGAGTCTCCCAGTGAGACTTAGAATAGCAAAGAAATGACAAGTTTTCCTGTGTTTGTGTTTTTTATTTCCTTCATTCAGCCTCCAAGTCCATAGGACAGGTCTTGCACATGGCAGTTCCCAGGTGCAATAGGGCCATTTACCAATCCTTTGTATTGTGATGTTCCTTGATGGCCCATCTGATTTTGATGGTCCTTCTGGACAAGCGGTGGAGGGTGAAGGAGAAACACTCTTTTCATATGAGTTCACAAGTTTAGAGCAAACATTTTCAAAGCCATAAAGCAAACCTTACCTATTTCCTTATAGCATAGAATACAGACATTACAAATGAGATTAACGCATGCAACAACTTGTAAGCATCCTGTAGAGTCTAAACATACATACATACTTATAACACTAATACCTATTTTGAACAACACTAACACATAAGTGAATTGGTGTGGTCTCCAGCTATGAGTTTGTCTGTTCTTAGCTAATGCCTGAAGCCTTGGCAAGAGCTGGTGCCTGGCCTGCCAGCATCACAGCCTGTTTGGACAATGATTCAATACTGATCAGAAAGAGTGAAAATATAGACTCAACTCCACCACTTCCAGCACCATCAGTTTCCCTGAGTATGTCTACACTGCAATAAAAGACCCCCCCGGTACTGAGTTTCAGAGCCTAGGTCAACTGACTGGGTCCCATGGGGCTAAAAGATAGTAGTGTAGATGTTCGGGCTTGGACGGGTGTTGAACTGCTGGAGGTGATGTCTTTAGAGATGTCAAACAGAAATTGTGACTGCTGGTGGGAATTAGGAATCCCTTCTGCCTTACAAATTTCTCCAGAGCTTGTTCCTAAAATGGCTACTTTTGGGCCTAGTAGGACAGAGCTCATGGAAGAGAAGGAATGAGCTTGTGAGTTAAGTCTCCCAAAGACTGGCTTCAAGTCCCGGCTCTGCCACACACTTCCTGGGTGACCTTAAGTAAGTCACTTAATCTGCAAAGTGGGAGCAATCATTCCTTTCTCCCACTCTTTGTCTGTTTAGACTGTAAGCCCTGTAGGGGAGGGGCTTTACTCCCTGTACATACAACACTAAAACACTAGGGTACCTAGGCCCCGCTGTAATACAAATACATCACAGACCACACACTGAGAACAGTGACTATAGGGAGGGGTGCATCACTTTGGTTTTAAACAGCTATTTAATTTATTATTAATAATTGTGTCTGAGGAGTGTTGCTGCTTACCAAGAAAGGTTGGAAGAACTCTGCATGACTTGGAAGAATAAGTGGTGAGGATTGTCTATAGGAAAGATGGCTTTTCCAGGAGGAGTTATTGACTCCACTAATCAGCCCCTCCCCCACACCCCAATCTCTCTCACTTCTTTCCTGTTCTTTCTTCACAGGTCTTTGGCCAGACACCCATTTACATGGCCAACATTTGCCAGTGGTTCCTGTGGCCAGAGTTACCATGCTACCTGGTGAGGCAATAACCTTCTTAGCATGCAGTGGAGGGCTGTTACCTTCTACAACAGGGATGGGCAGAACAACTAGAGTTTAAGATTTCCAAGGCTGACTCTCCTTCCCTTTTGTCCCCTCCTCATGTTTATTCCATTAATTGATTTATTTTAACATAGGGAATCATGTTCTTTGTGAATCCTGGGGACAATCAGGAGCACAAGTGATCAAGGCCCTGATCCTGAGGAAGTTCCATGGGGCTTGATCCAAATTCCCTTGAAGTCAGTGGAAAGACTCCCATTGACTTAGGGGCGGGGAGGGGGAGTAGGATCAGGCCCCATCTGCAGAAGTTTCGTTGAATTCGATAGAACAGTGTGGAGCAGAACATTCCATCCTTAAACAGGATAGGGCAAAACCAGGAGCCTTCACCCTAAGCCACCTCCTGCAGGGTCTCTCCTCTACACTGCTACAAGCAGGATTTGCCTGTGCTTTGACACTATTGATCCCTGCTGTTCTCACTGGGGACCCTGCTTCCCCGATGCTCCAGCTGCATCATCACCACCTCTTCCTCCCATTGGTTTCACTGACAGGAAGCAAATCCCTGTCCCCCTAGGTGTAACCCCATTGGGATCAATGGGGTTTACGTCCCACAAAATGTTCATTACCCTGAAAAGGTCATGAAAAACAAGTCCTACCAGGCTTTGAGCCCTGGGAGTCTTACAGGCCCCAAGCCCTAATGGGTTCTCATTTAATGAGGTCAATGGAGCTACACCAGGGATAGATCATTCCTCACAGTCTAATCAATCTTTGGGGGGAATACAGGTGCCAAAGTACAAAGGCTTATTGACCTGGATGGAAAAGTACCGGCTGCCGCACTTCTGTAAAACCAACTTGTGTCTTCATTACATTCTCTGTCAGGAGCTTCTCAGTTTCATTAGATCCAAGGAGGCAGGTAAGCAGAGGTGACCTTAAGCACAAACATTTTAATGCAGGGCAGGATTTCACACGTCAGCAGTGCTGTACCCTGACTCCGTTCAGTTAAGGTGCTCACCTCTGGTGCATGCTGACTGAGGTTTGGAGAGTTGGAGACGCATTCTGAACTAGGTCATCGTGCTTATAAAATGGTTGCATTTTTTGTAAATGGTTTCATTTGTGTAGGGGAAAATATTTGTAAACGGGAAAAAGGCTCAAAAGGGGCATTGTTTATTGTAGCAACTTACACTGGAACCCAGTGACTTCTCAGTCTTGGGGTCTTTAATCAAGACTGGATGTCTTTCTAAAAGCAAGGCTCTGGCTCAACCAGAAGTGGTGGACGGGATGTAGGACTCACTGGGTGAAATTCTATGGCCTGTGTTATGCAGGAAGTCAGACTGGTCCCTTCTGGCCTTAACACCTGAGGACTCTATTCTGTCTCAGTGATTCCAGGTCAAATGTGCTCAATTCACACATAAAAAGATCGTATTCCTTTTACTTTTCAAGCTCCTCTCAGGCTTGAAACAGGCAGATATTGGAGAGAGAGAGAGAATTTGCTGGCAGTTCCTCTAGGAGTCACTCAGCTACTACGGGCATGAGCAGTGGTGCAATCGTGATTTTTTATGTGCAGTTACTCCACCTCTACTAGCGTGGCCCCACACCTACGATGCCTGCGAGGTCACTCTGTGCTGAGGAGGCTATTTTGGTCTATAAACCGTGGTTACAGGAAGGGGACTCTGACAGTATGAGCATGCAGAAGGGGTGCAACAAATGATACCCTGAAACATGGAGCAGAAAAAGCAAATATCAGAAGAGCACAGAACAAAGTGAAGGGACTTGCTGTAGTTGGTTGTTCTGCTCCAGTCCTCCTTTCCCCCTCTCCATAAGTTACATTCCTTTTGCACGCCCATGACTGAGGGTTAAATTGCTGCAAGTTGCCCACTTCACCACTTACACCTTGTTTTGGCATTTAAAATCATTTACCACTTGTACCCAAGTCTAACTTGCACACTCCCATTAAAGTCACCAGCCAGTCAATTTCTCCCTAAAATCTTGATGGGAATTGCACCCAAAAGTGGACTGTCCACCATGATGCTTGAGATGCTGAAATAATCCTCTGTTATAAATGTCCTGAGATGACCTGTTTTTTTCCTCATCTGAAGGAGCAGCAACCATTTAAAAATGACATCTTTTGAACGATTCTGGATAGAAACAAATGGTATATGCCCTTGGGAGTCCCACTGTTCCAGTGACGTATAGTAGGTTTGGTGGGTCAGGAGATAGCCCTGATTTAGGCTTATTGGTGCGTTATTTCTTGTCTGCTGTGTCCTATGCTTCTAAAATAGTGTCCTAGCCTGTGAACCAGCCAGTCTGTGTCATAGTTGCAGCAGGTCTGAATCTGGGCCATAGTGTTACCCCAAAACACGAGGGCAACAGCCCATTTACCAGGGAAATGGAAAGCTGTTGAAAGTGAAGACAAATGGGAGAAAGGCAAACAGGATCCTCTTGGTGTTTCATGGGGCACAAACGCATAGGGCCAGATTAATCTGGTGTAACTCCAGGGAAGCCAATATTTAAAGCAGTCATTGGGTGTAGAAAGGTCACCCACCAGCCAGTGCACCTTTAATGACTGGGCACAGTGTAGAAGCCTCTTGGACTCTGGTGGCCCTTGTTGATGGCCACTCTGAGCCTGTAGTGGTTGTCCATTCTCATAACTCAGCCCTCCAGCCACATGGTGTGTCATCCCACCCCTTCTGGGGTAATAGAAAGCCTAACAAACAAACAGTACAATGACCTTATGCCAAGTCTTTAGCCCCATACCGGGATCACTAGTTCTTGTTTTCTTGCATCAGACAGGCTTTCACATCCCCTTCCTTGGAGGCAGGGAGGGGAACCCAGGGCCTCCCTCTCCTCTGGGTTCCAACCCAGGGACCCTGTACTAAGCAGGTAAGATCTGCTTCCCTGGGCCACTTCCTACCTTCATTGACCTCCAGGCCCCTCTCAAAGAGCAGCTGGTTCTAGCATTTTGTCCTTGGAGGTTCTGGCTCCTTGCACTGCTTCCTCCCACTTTGCAGCTGGTGCAGTCCTCCCCAGGTTCCCAGGCAGCAGTCACTCTCTGGCTGAACTCCAGCCTTTTATCCCAACTGGTGCTAGTCACATAATTCCCTGCAGGTGGGGAAGTAGCTGCTCTGCCTGGGTGGCTATTGCAGCACAAGGTCCAGACATCCTGGATAAACTTGGGTTATACCATGGATTAACTTGGTCCATGTGGTTCAACAAAAGCTCAGAATCAGAATGTCATTATCAGAAGAGCTGCAAAGATAGCTGAGCCATGTTCATCTCGTATTATAAAGTCAACAGGAGCAAAGTTCACACCAGTTTGATCTTTCCTCTGCATCTCAGGCTTCTTCTTGCAACCTAGGTTTAATGTTCAACACCAGGAAGATTTGAAGGGAAGCCCCAGTTAAGATAAAAAATGGGAGCAGGGACGGGCTAACTCAGAGAAGGAGATGGCAGGGTGTGGAGGGCATGTGTGTGGTTTTACATGTCCATATGTTCATGTGCTGGGTATCACTAGTGGGAATTCCAGCTGAGCATTTGCAACTGGCTCTTATTTGTTCCAGGGGGCAACTAAGTTTTGGAACAGGGCCAGGGTCCATTGGCCTGCTGGCTCCTGGCACTGCGGGTCCTCCAGCAGAAACTAACAAAGATCACTTGAAGGATTCTAGAGGGGTCTACTGGAATTTCACATCACATCAGAAAGTATTCGAGCATAGGGATGTGTTTGCACATGCACATGCTCGAGTCCTTTCTGATGTGATGTCTTTCACTTTCTCTTGCAGCAGAGATGCTGAAATGGAAGAGTGCAGATCAATGGCTGCTTGAAAAGTGCATTAGCGGTAGCAGGGGAATGTGGCGCTTTCGTTCTTTCATCCAAGGAATGGCAGGTGACCATAGAGAGCTTCCTTCGTACTGCCCCCTACTTCCTTATGTAGCCATACATTTGTGCAGAGTGGCAATCCCTGCATCTGGACATTGGGATATGTAACTTTAAGGCGGGGCCACTAAAGTAGTTCTACTAAAGTAGAACTCTTCTACTTTAGAATAGCACCTGCCTGTCTCATCAGCAATGCTTTCAGGGGATGTCTCTCCTGCACGCTCTCCCCACTTTCTCATTCCTTCCCTGCCATTAACCATTGTGCTGTGTGTCTGACCCACAGGGGAAGAGCTGACAAAGTTCTGGCTTGCTGCAGAAAGGATCTTGGAGATTGACGAGTCAGATGTTGCCCAGCGAGATCTCTACTTGTCTCTGCTCCAAGTGCTGAGGGCCACGCATTTGCAGGAGGGCTCCACAGTGGTCAGCCTCTGCAGCATGACCATTGGTAAGGAGAATTTGAGACTGAGAATCCGAACTTCCAGGAGCAACAAGACTTCAGTGCATCTGTTCACTTTCTGGTCATGTCCAGCACCCTACGCTTGGCTTGAAGAGCTGGGGATAGAAACATGGGGTTGTATTTACAACTAGGGAGTTGATGAGCATGGAGTCAGTTCGTACAGCTCCACCTTGCAGAATGGACATCAGTATCTGGTTAGAGATCTCATAGTTCCAGAGATACCAGCACTCAATGAACAATGTGACCAAATCATGGGCGGCTGGTATCATAGGCTAGGGGAGGCTAAGCATCCCCAAACTGCCAGGCGTGGCCCCGTCCATGCTCCACCCTGAAGCACCCTCCCCCATCCCGCTCTTCCCCCATGGCCTCACCCACGCTGCTCCTTTTCCCACCCTTGCCCAGCCTCTCCCCCAAAGCCAGCAGGCACTGGGGCTGGGGCTAGGGTGGGCAGGCTGGTGGGTTGGGACTCTCAATGGCTGGGGCAGGTGGGCCAGCGGCCCAGGGCTCAGGCCAGCCATGGCAGCTGGGGCCAGCTGGCCTGCAGCCTTGGACTTGAGGCGGCTGGGGCAGGTTGGCCGGATGGCGGGCCAGGACTCAGGGTGGCTGAGGTGGGGATCCTGCGGCCACGGTTGGGGGCTTGGGTGGGACAAAGGGGGCGGGCCAGGAACTAGCCTCCCCAAACAGGGGGCTCACGCACCCCCCATAGACCAAATACCTCTTTCACCCCAGAGAGGGCCATTCCTCCACCTGCTCAGGCTTGAGGAGCAGTGGTGGAGACTGGAACTGACGGGAGATGGAAATGAAATCCATTCTCTTACCCAAGGGAGGGGAGTTGTTCCAGAGCAGAACTGAAGGAAAGTGGTGGAGCAGAGAGGGCAAACACAGGAGTGAGAAAAACTGGAGACTGACTGGTCCTGGCATCCTTTTGAGAGTGTTATTCCACCTCAGCCAGGGTGAGGGCTTGTGCGGCCCATCATCAAACTGGTACAGTAGTCAAGCTAATCTAAGACGTTAACTCACAGAAAGCCCTGGTGGGGTTATGACCCTGCCACTGGGCCCTTTCTAGATGAAGGTGTATGTGGAGCAGCCGGAGTCTGATGTACCGAGCAGAGGGCTGAAAAGCAGTCAGCTTGCATTCAGCTGCTGACTCTGCCACTGAGTCACTGTGTGACCTAGGTCAAGTCACTTAACTGCTAGTCCCTGTGCCTGCATTAACCTATCTGGAAAACAGTGGGCAGTAATGCACTTCTACCTTCCTGTATAAAGTGCTTTGAGTTCTGTGGATTACAAAACACTCTACAATGCAAAGTATTATTATTGCTGTTATTTCCCCTTGCTTTAAACCATTGTCTTGTGGCTGGAAGCAGTGAGCTATTTTGCTTGCTGACTGCCATGCTGTATGCCGGGATTGTGCACGTATACAAAAACGGCCACAGCGTATGTGTTGCTTTGTCATGGAACAGATAAACCACAATCAAAAATCCAAGTTTTAAAAAAGTCATTAAAATTAGACATCCTTGCAATAGCTTTGTGTATGTGCAGCTTGCAATACGAAATAATGGAATGAGGAGCACTGTGCAGGCTGTAGGACTCCTCTCTCCCCTGCCGTATTTACTCATCACTTCTCAAGAACCTACTCTTGCAGGGTCTGATCCAAAGCCTACTGAGTTAGCGGAAAGACTGCCATTGACTTCAGTGGGCTCTGTATTAAGCCCTTACTTTTTACAATTCTCCATGCCCTTTTCAGAGTCGCTGTTGAAGATCTCAGGCTGGCACCCTCAGTACATCAGCACCAGGAGGGAGATCCTGAACGAGATGCAGAAAGTAGCCCTGTTTAAGATCCAAAGTTATTGGCTCCCTAACTTCTTCATTCATTGCAAGCTGAACATGGAGAAGGAGGAGGCCTGCCAGCCTCTGTTGTGGGAATACCAAGAGCGTTTATTACAGGTGGGCTCAAAGGAGAAGGCAGTGTCTCCTGCACACACAATGAGTATTAGGAACAGCCGGGCTATGTCAGAGCCATACTCCAGTAAAAAAGCCAAGAAGAAGATCTGGGATCTCGTAACTGGTGGAAGACAACCTCAAGAAACAGAGAAACACGGAAGACATGGGCTGCAGCCTGAGGGGCAGCCAAGCTCAGACTGGAGTACAACTAGTCTGACAGACACGAAGCAACCACCTCCAAAAGAGGATGCCCTGGGAAAGACTTCTATGTGGGCACAAGATCCAGAAAGGGCTGTTAAAGATATGGAAGAGGCCACTTCTTTCAAAACACCCAGCCTTAATGCCCAGCTGCCTCTTCAACTGGAGGAGACTGGCAAAAGGAGAAGCCTCTCTGATGTACGCACTTCTACACCCATTGCCCAGCTGCCTTCACTGCTAGCCCTGAAAAAGATCGTCAAATCCTCTTCTTCTTTGGATTTCCTTCCTTGGGCACTTAATGCCGACAGCTGCGCTGGCCGTCCCTTCGGGAAGTTCTTGAAGAGCAACAACTATGCTGTGGAGACTCATCTTTTGGATCTGTGGCACGATCTGGAGGATTTTCTGCACATGTTGCTGAGCTCCAGCAAAGAAGGCAGCTTCCTCCTGCGCCATTTGATGGGTGAAAGGATATGTGAGATCTACTTAACAGAAAGCAACCGCCAGCACCTTCCCCTAAAGCCGAACACTCTCAGGAACTTGCAAGATCTTCTGCCTTCTGGAGAGGTCATTCCTTGGATATTAAAAGCACAGGAAGAGATTTGCAAGGTAGGAAATGCTGCCATGATGCTAATGTTGGGAAGTGTGATTGACATTCTCAGAGTGTTGGGCTGCTGCTATGCATGAATGGAAGTCATTTGTAACATTGCAAAACTGAGTACTTTGGTGCCTGACGATCCCTTTACAATGTGCACGGGACACATGCAAACACAGTACCTGGAGCTTCTGACTTCTAAGGTCCCATTGTACGAGGTCAAACTCTGAACCAGACACTCCAGGAGGGATTATTCCCAGAAACACAAAAGGCTAAACTTTCAAAGGTTAGCACCTACATTTTGCTCACAAAACTTGCGTAGGCAGCTGTTGTGCCTGATTTACACCTGCAAACAGAAACTGGGGCATGCAACATGGGTACTTAGATGAGCAGCTACCCATTTGCGAGCCCAAATGTAGATTTTGCAAAAGCAGCTTAATGCCTACTTAATGAGGATGGTGCTTCAGTTCAGAAGTGAGGCAGAGAAAGGAGAGTAGAGGTGCAAGAGCACACCATGCTGCACACTGTCTGGTCAGGAATCCGAATTCCCCAAGGACGCAGCAGATGTTATTCTCTGTTTGGCAGAGGTAGTGCTGCCTCAAGTTAAAAATGACCTTCCACATGGTCTGATTCCAAGACCTTAGCTCATGCTCTGTGGACCAGGTAGAGGTGAGTGGGGAGCTCACTAGTCAGTCTGCCCAGCCAATAAAGACACGTGAGCCAGGGGGCTGGATGGTGTGGGCAACTGTGCTAGGGATCCTGTCACACTGAGGCTGGTGTTCTCAGTGTGATGTAATCTGTGACTGAATGCCATTATAACCATAGCTATTGGGTAGCCTATGCAAAATGACTTGATGGGCTTAACTCAGTCTACGTCACTGAAAACACCCTTCAGCTGGCCCTTTAGCCAAGGACCGAGAATGAATTCCCTTTTCCCCCTAGCCATGGCCCTTCCAGGTCAGCATTGAGGCATATGGACAGGGTAGTGTGGGGCAAGCCCACTCTTGGGCCACCTGGGCTGTCCTTTATGGCTCTGCAATAGACTCCTGCATCCATGGAGGGTATTAGTCCAGCACTACACTGGTTTTTCAAAGCACTCCCTGGCAAACTGAAAGCTGAGAGCTTTCAAAGCATGTGCTTACAAAGCATGTTCTTGTTGCCTTATCAGATACTGAGCTTCTTCTACGATGACTTTCTTGCTGATGATGATGAAACGTTTCTTCATTTTGTGGTAAGAGGAGGTTGTGATGCGGCTGAGGGACTGGAAGGATGGCCCCTGGCCGGTGTGCCTGAGGATGTTTGTGTCCCTTTGTGCACTGCATACCCATGTGTTCTGAGCATACAATGACTGTGCACACCTGGGGAAGGGTTTGTGTGAATATTTCTGTGTGTGCATGTAGGTGTGTGTGTAACAGACACTCTCTCCAGCTCTTTGGAGCAGCGTTCCCGAATTCCTTAGCCACTAACCTCTGAAATTTAGCAGCCTATTGGTGGTGTCTTGAAAGAGGCCTTGCAAGAGCTGTCCGGAGAATTGCCTGACCAAAAACTACCCAAGATTAGCAAAAAAAATAACCTGTCTGGGCAGGAAACACAACAAGGTACCAATCACATACACAAACCAGGGGTAGGAAATACAGTGAGTAACTGATACATTCTTTAAGGACCCACCTCTTTTCCCTTGCTTATAGCAGGTGCTGCCATTATTACACAAAGAGAAAAAAGTCTGCACACACAGACAGGTGACCCTGCAGCCAGTAAAGGCCTTCATTATGGGAGGGGCAGCTAGCAGTTTTAACTGTGCTTTACTTGTGTTTATGGTTTTCACATGTTTTTTCACTGCCTTAAGGAACCAAATTACATGAGTTCTCCTCTTCCCGTGGCATTGCTCTGAACTGGTGGTTGAAATTCCACAAGAAGACCAGATCTCATGGAATACCAGCCCCGTAAATGGCACCTTGAGGCAAGAATGCCTCTGAAAAACATACTTTCAAACAGAAGTGCTAAAATATCCAGGTTTATTTGGATTCCTGCAGAACCCACATGGGCCACCCTGCTAACGGAGGCCAACATTTGCAAACTGATGTTTCCTTTCGAGTGTCTCGGTTTTGGGTTCCAACCTGAGATACCTGGGCCTTGGCTTTAAAAGGTGCTGAGCACCTGCAGCCGCCCTTTCCTTGGGTGCTTAGCGTGTCTGGCTGCAAATCAGACCTTCGTTTTCTTAAGCCGGGTACCCCAAACCAATGGCCACTTCTGAAAATATTGATCTTGGGCCAGTTTTACAAAGGTATTTGGGTACCTAAAGATGCAGCCAGGCACCAGGTGGGATATACAGAGCATGTAAGCATCAAAGTCAATGGGATTTAGGCTCCAATGTTCCTAAGTCCCTTTAAAAATGACATTTAGCATCCTAACTCTGTTAGACCTTGCAACACTCAGCAAAGCAATGCTTGAATACCTTTAAAAATCTGGCCCTTATTAATTCTAATGGTTGTAAATTAATTAGCCAGGTACTTAAGTATCCCTTGACAGGGAAATTATCTTTCAGATCACAGAATTGGCCCATGAATGCAATTAGCACTTCAGCCGGTGCTAAAACCCTGAGGTCTGCAGGGTATGAAGCAACTGGGCTAAGTTCGTCCTTGGTGTCATGCTATGGAATTTGGTGGAGTAGCACCAGGGATAGGTCAGGCAGCTTGTGGGCATATCTTAAAATTTTCAGGTAAAGGACATTCTAGTCCTGTTGCCTTGTGAAGCATCCAAATTGCTCACTTAATGGTTAAGGGCCCAAACCTGAAGCCAGCAGCAGGCCCTGAAGGATATAGTTTGGCTGCATGGGGAAGGGGAGAGACTCTGCTGAAGCCAATGAGGTCACACAGGCGTAAAGGAGGGCAGAATTGGGCTCATGGTGTCATGCAGTGCATCAGCAGTTTCAGCCAGTCACAGGGATGGGCTGTTTCTCTCCCAATAGCACTTTTTGTTCCATGAGTTAAATAAAATGCCATGAGTGTGCCAGTGTCTGAATGATATGAGCATTTTTTATGTTACTTACTGGATACTCTAAATTAGACTACACTTCAAGGGCTAACAATTCTCATGCTTCAGGGCACATCCGGATCATCAATTGCTGTCAGGAAGACACATCCTCTACCTTGTCCTCCACATTATTATACAACTAGGTGCATTATGAGGGTTTCCCCTACATAATGGAGAGGAAGGGTGGTCTTGTGGTTAAGGCACCAGACTCAATAGACCTAGGTTAATTTCCTGGCTCTGCCGCAGACTCCATGTGTGACCTGGGGCAAATCATGTGGTTGCTCTGTGCCTCAGTTTCCCATGTAAGACATGGGGATTATAGCACACCCTTTCTCCCACTCTTTGTTTCTTTTGCATATTTACATCATAAGCATTTCGGTTCAAGGACTGTTGCTTTGTGCAGCACCTAGCACAATGGGGCCTCTGTGTGCTACTGCAATATAAGCATCCAGCACCAGCAACTGTCCGAGCCTTGCCTATACTAAAAACAACCACTTGCGTTTAAGCGCAGTATGACTGTGACCATCTTACAGCATGACTAGCTGTGCAATGCAGCTGGTGCTCACGCCAGCGGAGAAGCTGCCGGTGTGTTCTCGCGTAGCAATTTCGAGAATGTCATCTGGGCTCCAGCAATAATTCTCCACTCTTTTGGCTGTAGTCTCAGAGGAGCAAGGTCCAGAAGCCTGTGGGAGAAGAGGAGACTTATGGAAAAGATGAACACCTTCTGCTGGCTAAGAGGATAAACGAATCCCTGACTCTGAGCCAAGCCTTATGTGGAGTGAGGGACTTCGAGACACTCTCAGAGGAGCACTGGCGATTCATAGCCACTCAGGATCTCACAAAAGGGGGATCGATCCAGGTTGAACTGGAGCCTGTTGTGCGCAAGACAGGTAAAGGGAGTCTCTTCTGCGGGCTTGGACACAGTCATTTGAGTGGGAGGCACTCATGTCAAGCTAGAGTAAGACTGAAATACACAGTGTAGGCAGGGTTACAGTGATCCCTATAGGAAACCTGGAAAAAGTGGTTTCCCTCTAGCAGACCTTCTTCAGCTGCTTATTGGTTGGAAAAAACGTTAAATAGTTGACAACATTATTTTGCAAAAATGGTGGCTGTTCTTCCAACCAGCTTCTAGAGTTAAAGTGTTCCAAAAAAGGGTCTTAAAACTTTCAGCAACATTTTTTCTGCATTTTTTGGACAAGCTCTGTTGCTTGCAGCCACCTTGAACTTTGATACTTGGGGCTGAAATTTTCCATGCCTGGCGTCAGCCTCACAGCAAACCTTTTTTGCAGTCTTTCTTTGTTCAGCTTTTCTCTACAAAGAGTGGCGAAAAATACATGCGGGCCATGTTTTGTGACCCTTTATTTGAACACAGCTCAGAGGGAGATGGCAGACAATTCAAACTTGGCTGAGATATCAGCCCACTATGGTGATCTGGTGAAAGGTGATTTTGACGATACACGTCTCCCATTGTGTAGGGTGTCTGAAGGTACATATGGAGTGGGAGCCCATATGATATGCCCAGGAGAGTATGGAATAGGGGCAGGGCTTTGAGGTCAGGGATGCCTGCGTTGTAATTCCAGCTTTGACAATGACTCACTGGATCAGATCCCCTCATGCTGGGACAGGAGGAGCAAACTGTGCCTCTTTGCACCATCCTGGGACATTGCACCGGGTGGAGGCCACAGCAGGAACGCACGGAGACCCGTGGCCAGTTGCCTTGGCTTCATCCCACGTCTTGGACTGCCTTGGCCCCCAGTAGAGGGGAGGTTGTAACAGTGCCACATGCTCTCGCCCAGCGGACTTCTGCTGCCTAGAGCCATGCACAAGATTCGACGCTGGCGAAAGCTGTTGTAGACCCTTGGATTAATTTAGCTCACTGTGTGACCTGAAGAAAGCCATTTAATCTCCCTGTGGTTCATCGACTGCATCTGTACACTGGGAACAGCAACACACGTCTTGAAGGGAGGCTGGGAGACTTCAGTAATGTCTGGAAAGTGCCAAGTGTTACTAAACCTGTCATTATTAAGCAGTTTTGGTGAAGCCTGAGTTTCTGTGGACCACCTGTCTTGGTCATTGCTCATCACAGTGGTGAGTCAAAGGAGCAGGATAGAGAAGGAATCAGGGGGGCGGGTGGGAAGACGAGCACTCCTGTGGATATAACACCATGAATTATTTCCTCAAGCACCTTCCCAAGGCTGATTGGTAACCACAGGCGGAACGAGTGATTAGTCCAACCCCTTTTCTCTCTGCCCCATCAGACTACAGGAGCATGACGTTCGAGGAGCTGACCCTCAGGAATCCTTCGATGGCTGTAGAGCTGTTAAGCGAGGACTATGAGCTCTTCTGCCGCATGTTTCCCTCCCTTGGTGAGTGCTTATGAGGGGCTAGAACCAGGGCAGACTTAAAACAAACTCATGGGCAGAGAACAGCAGACACAACCTTGAAGGACTGAGCCCAGAAGGCACCCTGAGAGGATTAGGCTGAGGAGAGGCCCACCTACTTGCTTCCTGTGGTTCAGGTGATCATCTCCAGAAGGAAGTGGGAGAGGAGAGTCCTGGCCCCCCAGAAAGGCCTGCACTCCAGCACCCTTTCCCAGAGTTCAGGGACAAGGAACACTTCCCAGCAGCCAACCCCAAAGGGACCTGACCATATTCAGGTGACAAGCTCCCACAGCACAGGCTCTTCTGGGCTGGCCTCGTGACATGAATGTCATCATGGTGGGTTTGGAGATTGCCCAGAGCCCTCTGGGTTCCTCCACCTGGAGGCTGAGTAAGTCTGTGCTCTCTGCAACATGGCTCCCAGTAACCATGGGCCCACATCTCTTCTCTCTGTAACAGCGTTCGATCTTGAATGCGAAGTGAGGAAGACTGTTCGCTCGAGCAAGACAAGTCTGTCCCTCATGAAGAAGGGGATCCCCATATTAAAAAAGCCCTCTCTAAGACCCAGGTACAGCACCATGCGTCATGGAGCTTTTCTCCTTTTTACCACCTCCACTCTCTCTGGCGTCACATTTTCTAACCCCCCAAACACCTGCCATCTGATTCATCTTCCTGTGGAAGCAGTCCCACCTGCCTCAGAGTAGGGCTGTCTCAGACAGAGACATTGATATAGCTGGGATCTGGGCCGTGGAATGTGGGGAGGAGGGGAAGAAACTCTGTATCCCCCACTCCCCCCACACACCCTCATATGCAATCTCACATCTCATCTACTTGTACAGGAAACATCCAATTCAGCCTGGAGGGCTGAATCACTACTAGTTACCCATCAGGTGGAACTGTTGAGCATCATTAATAAAGCTTCCTCCTCCCCTCATTCATTTATTTCTCGTACCTGTCTAGTTTGATTCCCTGCTGAGCTGATACTCCTTCAGCATAAGGGCCAGTATATGGCCTGGGTGCTGCTGATCACTTGTGGGTTCCAAGGCAGTCAGGGCAGATGCCTTCAAGTGCACAGCTGAAGTCTAGTGAAATTAACCTTGCTCCCACCTTAGTTCTCTGGTTGGGATCTTCTGTTAAGCATGGAAGGCCCAGAGCCATTGGGTCAAATTCTGCTGTCTGGTACACCAGTGTAAATCCAGAATGACTCCACAGGCTTCAGGATTTACACTGGTGTAACCCAGGTCAGTATTTGGCTCAGTTGCTCCCTTTGGTGGCAGCCAGGTGTGGTAAATTCCACTGATGCTGTTGAGTGATGGGTGGATTCATCTGGTCACGTGGTTCTCAATGAATCAGTAGCTGGATAGGAGGCACACATCTGTTTTCCCTTGTTACAGAGAAGACGTACTCTGCCAGTGCCTTCATCAGATCCCATGCGCTGAGGTCCCCAAGCTTTCTACACTCTCACCATCATTGGGAGTCTGACAAAAACTCCCTGTGCCAATGGAGATGTGGGTGCAGGGCTCCAGCTCTTGATCAGGGTCCAGTGCCCTGCCATAGTGCTGCATCCTCACCCAGTGCCTCCTCCCCACCAGGTATCTCATGGAAGTGCTGCACAACCCCGGCCACCTGGAGTTTTTCAGGCAATTCCTCAAACAACATAATGCTGAAGCCCCACTGCTCTTCTGGCAGGCGGTGGAGAAGCTCAGCGCCGAGTCCAACCCCAAGGCTCAGAGGGCTTTGATCAACAGTATCCTCAAGAATTTCTTCCACAACAAAGTGCCTGCTGGTACGCAGACTCCCTACTCCACAGATCTCAGCTACCCAGGAAGGCAAATGTGATCTAGGCTACCCACTAAGGTTACTAGGGAAAGGGATGCCCCATCCTAGAGTGATTTCTCTGGGCACAGGGTAGCGCCTAAGCTCACCATCCCAGGAGTGGCTCGGACATGCATTGTGCCACAGACACCCGTGGGGTACAACTCACTCCCGACTTCCCTATTGCTCCAGGGTGGGAGGGAAATAGTAATTTTGTGGCTGGGCCTGCCCACAGCAAGGTAGGACAATCCCCTGCACCACCTCAACTGGTTGGTGCATTGGTAGGGGAGGGGAAGCCGGCGCATTGCCCACTTACTCCAGCATGGGGAATATGTGGGCACACAGCAAGGCTGTGGCGGAGCTGCTACTCTCCCTGATACAATTGTACGCAAATCGGTGAGGATTCTTGACCACAGGGAGCATCCTCAGCTGCCCTACCTAGGGCTGGCTTACGATGCTGTTGTATCACTCCAGCACCACAATGGGACTTTAGTGGAGGCAGAAGGTCTGAGCTGTCAGTAGGCATTTCCAGTCTGCTGTACCACAATGCTGCTAAATCCAGGGACCTTGCAGCAAGATTTGGATCCAGCTTGTAGCAGAGTGCACAGGACCTTGCCAGCTCTCACTGCCCAAACCAGTGGGGCATCTGCTCTTCGGGGACTCTAATTTTCATCTCACTGTTTCCTGAGGTTCCTACTCTTACTGCCACACAGATTTCTAGAAGAGACCACTATGATCAGCTAGTTTGACCTCCTGCATAGAATTTCACCCTGTGATTCTAGCAGTGGAGGAAATTATTCTTCCCTACTGTATCTTCTTTAGATGTTTTGAGCTCAGTAGTGTCACTTGCAAAGTGTGTGAGGTGCCTTGGTACTTACGTGGCCTGCAGACTTCTTCATGGATTAAAAAGTGATATTATAAAAGGGGAAAATGCCAAGGAAGGAGGGAAAATGTATTGGGCAAATGTGGTGGAGGGGATAGTGATGGTGATGGAGCTCCTGGACCTTGTGAACACTAGGGATGCAAATTCATGGAGGGCTCAGGAGGTCCTTACAATGATAAGAATGTCTGGTGCAGATGAGAGGAGGTGACTGTGTGACTTTTCTAGAGGAACTACTGCAGTGCCAAGCTTCCATCATCAGAGATATACCCAAGGCCAGCCTGGTCACCAGCTCCATGCTATTCAGAGCACAGAGCTTTGTCCTGAAAGCAATGGAAGAGAAATGGTAAGTAGTCCTGGCTCATTTCACTTTAACGGGGTACACTTACCCCTGGGGTGCCTCTTTGTGGCTGCGTCTGGGGATTCTCTCTCGCCTGGTCTGGTGCCCCTTTTCCGCAGTTGCCTGCACCATGGCCTCTCTATCTCTCTGGGACTTGGGGTGCTTCCTCTTCGTGACTCAGCCTTACAGCCAGGTCACTATTTGGTCCTCCCCTTCTGGGGTCTTAAAGTCCCACTGGACAAGCTGTCCATATGCCATGTCAGTCAGTCTTTCAGGCCAAGTCCAGGTCCAGTGCCACTTCCCCAATGGCTGGTAGGGGAACCCAGGCCTGCCCAATACTACGAGTTCCAGCCCAGGGACCCTGTGCCTAACAACCACAGTCTATGCAGTCTCTGACTCTGTTGCTGTTTCCTTGGGCTCCTTCCTAATTCACTTCTCTATCTCCTGGCCCACCTCTGGGTTTACCAGCCCAAGCTTCCTCTGCTCCCAGCGCCTATTGCCCCCTCTGAGCTTCTTGCCAGAGTCTGTAGTCCAGGACAGGATCCCAGAGTTTACACTCCCCCTCGAACTCCTCCTTGTCCCTAGGCAACTTCCTTTCTCTCTAGGGAGTGACTGCAGAGCCCCTCCCTGCAGCCCCCCCTTGCTCTCAGCTTCCTGGCTTTACTCAAGCCCAGCCTTCCCATGCCTAGCTGGGCTTCATCTTCCATTAGGCTTTTTCCATCCCTGGCTCTCCTCCAGGTGCAGCCTGTAAGGTTAATTGGCCCCTTTTAGCTTGTTTCAGCCTTGTGAGGGGTGGACGCCCCATCACACTTCCTGAGAGGCCAGTGGCATTGTTGCTAAGCTTGCTGGAGGTTACACACACACATACTCCGTAGGAGGATACACCTAAGCAGTGGCCAGAGTGCTGAGTCCGTATTCTGGCACAGCTCTCATTGAGGCCGACAAGGGTTTTACCTGTATAAGGACAGCAGGGTGGCTCATAACTTTTCATTCACAAGTGTGTCTGTGATATATTATAAGGGGCAGGCTGAGCTGGTCCTTGCATTGCTGGTGTTACCCATAAATAGCAGCCCCCTGCAGCAGCAGAAGCTGGTGAGGAGGGGATCAGAGGATGATCAGTTTCACCCTCCTCATCAGGTTTCACTATAGCAATAGAAGTGATATCCAGGGTCACTGAGCATTCTGGGACTGGGCCCGCCATTCCCCCCACTACCTCTCTCCTCCCTGTCTCTGCCTTCACGCCAGTCTCCTCTTAGCATTGAAGTCCATTGCTTTACTGACTGACTGGTTGCCACTGCTTTCTCTAATACTCTCCCATCCTGGCAGGTTTAAGATGTACCAAGACTTGTACCCTGGGAGCGATATTTTAGACACTCACTTTGTCACGAGGCAGGGGAGGGGATCCTTCATAACGGACAAGCTGGTAAGTAAGGATGGCCTGCACTCCGCCTGCTGATACCCCAGCTAGATCCCATAGCACAGGCCCGAGAGTGGGGAGGGGCTGTTTTCTCTGTGGATGTGTTGATGCCAGTGGGCTGAGGGGTCATGCGAGGCTGCAGAACAAACTGTCTTTGTCCAAAACGAGAGAGTTAATGTGTAGAGCCCCTGGGCTGTAAGCTCATCTGTGCAAACAGACCCCTGTGCCCATGCAGAGCCCTACTGACTTTCATCAGGAAATTCATTTAGCGTCAGCATCCCCTAGAGTTCTGACTGAAGCCCAGTGACATTCAAAAGCAATGACTGTGGCTCAGTGGGGTCAGTAATTCCACTTAATGTGAGGATGCATTTTGGTGCATTAGTTCAGAGTGGCAGGTCTGCCTGGGCACAGATCCCCAGGGAATAATCAGGATAATTAGACTGAAGGCATTCCCATCAGGCCCAAAGTTATTTACTGCCTCCGTTCCCTGCCTTGCTTCCCCTCCCAGTGCTGTACATAGGCTGACTCTCTCCATGCACTTTGCCCACAGAAGAGAGTGTGGTTCGTGCTCCAGGCTTTCATCAGGAGCATCTGCAAGTTCAGGAGGGAGATGAACAATTGGAAATCCCGCAAAGACTTTGAGGACTTTCTCCGGAGAGAGCTCGTAAATCAAAAAGAAAGTATGTCCAGATCCCGCTCATTCTCCTGCCTACCATTGTTGTCTCCTGGGGTGAGCAGACTTTAGGGGAGGCAATAGCAGAAACCTGGCAGCTTGTCCCCTGCTGTCATTTTCTTACCAGAGGGTTCTCTGTTGGAGGCATATAAGAGGCCAGGATACCAGCTGGCTCAGAGGGAGTGAAGCAGCTGTGTTGTTCTCTCCATAGCAAGAATCTGCTCCACCCAGCAGGAAGTTAGCCACTGGAGAGGGGGAAATCCCATTTGCTAACCTGGGCAGGCAGCTCTGCAGCTGGCCACTCAAAGTGGCGTTTTATTCAGCTCGTGCTATTTGAGCACCCGTGTGAGGAGATGGGCAGCCTACTTTAGGCACCCATTGGGCACTATAATGAAAAATCAGGTCCAAAATGTTTAAAGCAGTAATTATACTGCATAGCCCCCCTGGAAGTTCCCTACACCTTACATTTTCAACTCATCTGAAGACAGCACCCACCAGCTGCTTCTTGTATGTTCAGTAAGTCTGTGCAGTGACTTAGTACCTGGCTTCAGCTGTGAGTATTTCCTCCATGTGATGGTTTAGGGTGTAGCACTATGCAAGTTCTTTCCCTGTGATTTAGAGTAGTGCTGAGGGGCAGGAGAGGTACGGGGATTAGAGAGTAATGTGAACTATAAGGGCTCCGGATGAGCCCTGTGTGTACCGGGGGAAATGTACAGCTTGAGGATTACAGGGCCAGAGACACCAGCAGCAAACTGTAGACAGAAGAGTAGAGCACTTTAGGTGGGGGTGAGGGTACAAGATTACATTGTCGGGGGACTGGGTAAATTGATAGAGACACACACATGGGCCTGAAATGAGGTGTGGCTCAAACCCATTAGTGCTGGCCCTGTCATGTCTTTGTCTCATGCTCACACTGTCTATCAATTTACCCAACATCTGGGTTGCAGGAGCTTGAGGGAGATGAGTTGCTCAGGTCTTCCCTTGTCCTCACTCAGACTTGCCCAGTAGCTCCGTGCGCAGTAACATCGCCATGTCTAGCCCCCGCCAGTCCATGCCGGCTGCCAGCGTGGGAGAGGATGTGGAGGTGATACAGGTGAAGCGCCGGCTCTTTAACCAGCGGCACATTTCCATCAACTTCCTGGTCAACGACCTCAGTTTTTACCTGGAGATTGAGAAGTAAGCATGCCCACCCCGTCCGTTTGTTTCAAATACCTTTCGATTTTTCCTGCCTTGCAGCGATAAAATCCCTGGCCTGATGGGCTGGCTCAGACAGAGCGGCACCGCACACTGGTCTGCTGGACACTCAGCTGATCTGTTGCTTACACTGCAGTGATGTGGTGCTGGGAGGCACTGTACTCTGCTCCCTGGGCAAAGAGACTAGACCCAAAGGCCTGTTCCTTTGCACAAAGAAGCCCCCTTTCCACAAGCCAGAAGGGAGTCTTGGTGTGAACGAGTACCTGTTGCTGAGTGCTCTGCAGCGACACCTGTTGGGTGATCAGAGAGCGGCAGTAACAGAACACTGAAGAATGCTCACTTTCAACCTCCCAGCCACCACAGGAATGGCAGTGACACAAGCTGCGTTTCTTCAGGGCAGGAGGTTGTTAGGGGGGGGGGGGGGGGCAGACAAGTCAAGCCATGCTACCTGTGTCTGCATTTTGTTAGCTTAACTGTGACCCATGCACCGCTGGTGGCCTGCAGAGAGTGGGCTAGTTACACACTACTGGTTGCTGCTCCTGGTTTGACATTCGGTATTTTCCTGCTGGAGCTTGACACAGGGATGTCATGATGGCCAATGGGAGGAGTGGGAAGCACAAGACAATCCCTCTGCTGAGGTGTAGTTGCCCCATGAAAGTATCCCCCACCCACCTCTGTCATTGAGTGACTCACCACTGGCCAGGTGTGGTGTAGCAGGCTCTGGTCTGGCACCTGCTGCAGGACAGCTGTTCCAGCCTAGTGGAGGTCTGCCTCTTCCAGTGACTCAACCCTCTGGCCAGGCCACATCCAGTCCCACCCCTTCTGGGGTAGCAGAAAGTCCTGCAAACACCAGCCTGATGTCCTTAGGTCAGGTCTCCAGTCCTGACTCTAGGCCCAGTGGTCTTTACATCCCTTGTCTCCAGGTTTCCCAGAGTCCTTACTCTTTGTATGGAGGTATCATGCCACCTTCCTCAGTGGCCAGGATGGGAACCCAGGCCCTCCCTCTTCTCTGGGTTCCAATCCAGGGACCCTGTGGAAGCAGACAAGGTCTACTCCCCCAGACTCCTCATTTGAGTGCTTCCTATCTTGGACTTCCTGCTGCCCGTTTCTGGGCTCTGTAGAGTTCTTTCCATTTCTTGTGGTGAGCGATACTTCTCAGTTTCTCTCCCCCTGGTAGTCCTGTTCCTCTTTGTCAGAGCTCCCCTTGGAGGGACTGCTCCACCCCTCTGTCTTCCCAGTCTCTCTCCTGGCCTGTTCCAGTGTTCCCGTGTCAGGAGAGGATCCCCAAGGCCTACTCCCCCACCTCCACCCCTGGGTTTCCTCTTTCCTCTACTGCCCTGAAATCCTGCCCTTGGCCCACAGGCCTCTCTATTGACCAGAGAGGGACTGCAGAGTTCTTACCTTCTCACTGCAGCTTCTTCACCTCGTTGTAACTCCCAGCTCCTCCCCAACTGGGCTTTATCTTTAATTGGACCTGGCCCATCCTCCAGGTGCAATTGGGTGTATTCATGACTCTCTGGGTCCAATTAGCCTTTTCTATACCAGTGTGGCGTATACACCCTGTCACACTCTCTTTGGAGGAAGGCATGTGCCACAGGGCAGGGGGTGAATGTTAGTGGGAAGTGGGCATCTAAATCCCCTACGTGGCTTAGAAAATCTCAGCTAAAAGCCACATGTTGTATCATAGTCTGAGTAGACAGCCACGCCCATACCTTCTCTCTTAGACATCCCTTTCCATTTGTCCTGGCAGGTTTTGTCACCTGGCTGATTCGGCCGCAGTGCTTGCAGCCTGGGGGATGTACACCGAGAGGGATGTCGCCTTTCTTAAGACCAAAGTGGCCACGATCGCCAAACTCTTCCTGAATTCCGAAGTCCCTCCTAAACTGCGGGTAGGACGCTGTAACATGCCCTGCATGCTCACTGCCAGGGAGGCCTGGGGCCTGCAAATCATTGCCTGAGAGCTTAGGGGTGTCTGGCTCAGGGAATTACTAATGGGACCCAGGTTTCAATCTGTTCCAGCTGAACATACTGCAGTTCTGATAACTTTGGCATTGTGTAAAGTAAGTTATTAGCTTCAATCCAGGTCCTAATGGAGAGTGTCCATCGTTACCAAAACCACTCTCACAACTGACGCTAATTGGTAATCCAGAGAGTGTGAGTGAGTGGGCATGGTAACTGAACGACCATCTAGACATGGGCCCCTCTGGTCAGGGCTGAGACACAGTGGCTGGCTTTACAGTCAATAGAGAAGAGCCTTTCAGTCTGTAGTCACTAGAGATCATTCATACTCTCCCTCCCCGTTACGGTGCACCTCCCCATGGCACACTGCTGTTTTAACCACCTTTCTTTTAAAATCCCTTTTAAAAGCATGGTGAGGGAAGGGGCAGAAAGGGGATTTCTTTGGATTTTGGCTAGTTAGCCAGGAAATAAACCGAAACCCTGCTTGGAGACCTTTGAACTGTGACCAGGGCTCTATAAGTGGAATGCAGAATCCTGGAAGGTGTGAGGGCAGGGTGGAGTTACTAGGGGTGTTTCTCTCTGGGATCCAGTAGGGATGCCACCCGTGTCTCAAGCCCTATTTATGAAGTGGTCTCTGTTCTGTGACCAGGTGAACATTTCTGACGGCCAGAAAGATTTAATCCGGAATTTAACTTCCAGAGGGGTCCTGGATCGCAGCCTCTATCACGTGGCCTTGCTCAATGTCTTCCCAGTTCTGATACACTTCTGGAAAAGGTAAAAATCCCTCTCTTTAGGGCTGGGCGAGTGGGGTGCAGAGGTGGGTGTCGGGCATTTTCTCGCCTTACCTCCTTCCAAAGAAAATGTGAGTCCGAATGGGACATTACCGCTGGCCGTATTCCTCAAACGTGTTAGACTTGATTTGCTGTCTGTCCTTAACGTTAGCATTTCCCCTACAGATACTGTAACTGGAAGTCAATGAAGTCCTTCCGCAGGTATCCGAAGATAAAAAAATCTCTCTCTCCATTCCCTGCTAAGACATCACCTAGGACATCCAGTATCTTCAGTGGGGGTAAGCTGAGACTGCCTCTTCCTCATCCTCTCTCTTTCTCTGATGTGTTCGCCATGTCCCGTATGCTGCACATTAGTCCTCTCAGCCTTGCCCATCCTCTAATGCCTCAAGTAGTGGCTCACCAGTGGGTTCTGTATGAGAGGCAAAGTATTATTATTGATATTAAAGTACCTTCATTTGGTGAGCATTTGCATAGATCAGGCAGCTTTCATGGTGTAAACTGGATCAGGTCAGGAAGGAATCTTCCTCCAGGTAAAGGGCTGAACAATTGTCTAGGGGAGTTTTTTTGTGAAACATCAGGTAATGATATAGATACTGTAACTGAAGCAGAAGATATGAATTCATGGATTAATATTGATCTGTCAATTCCTATCTTCTTATGTTGGGGATCCTTTTCAAACATGATGGTCTCAAAACAACTAAGGCCTCTCCCTTCATTCCCTCCTGATAGCTCATGAAAATCCCTCAGTGGTAAGTCCCGTAACTGTACATCTGCTGCTGAATACAGAAAGTCAAATCAGGGTCATATCCATCAGATGCACTTTCTCCACACTAAACACACTAGATTCCTTATACCACGTCCCAAAAAATATTCAACCCTTCAAAACAGAAATTAAACCAAATTAATTCTGGTTTGCGAATTTGCTCCCAGATAGGTTCGGAGATGAAAGCAGATTGAGGAGTGATTCATCTCTCATGTAACTTCGCTGACATCAGTGGCATTGCACCAGGGCTGAACTGATCACTTAGAATGCAGAGAAACTGCAGTAAGGGTTTGGGGGTGATACTCACTAGAGTTCAGGTGTGAAGTGGAGTGACTGGTATAGAGTACATTCTCCTAGGGATCAGGGACAATTTTCACTTCTCAGCCTGGCACTTAGTACCAGCTCCTTTAAGAACCAAGCTATGAAATAATACTAAGACATTAGCACTAAAGTGGTTGTCACTCCCTCTGACAGCTTGGATTCCTCACTGAGTATTCATGTGGCAATTTTCTAATTGACTTACCACTTTTAATCAAAATAGTCAATTTTTTATGAAAAGAGGGAGTTTTATTTTCTTTAATAGTTAGAATGGAAAACTGAGAGTCAGGAGTCTAAGGTTCTGTTCTCTCTACTACATCATTGAATGACCTTGGTCAAGTCATGTAACTGCTGTGCCTCGGTTTCCCTGCATATAAAATTAAGATCTGGAGCCTTGATTCTCTATTTTGTTACAGCAGTTTTATGTGGCGCTATTGATCTGAGTGTTGCATCAAGCCCATTGATGTCTGTTGAGATGCATATCAAGATGTATTGACCAAGGCCAAACAGAACTCAATATTTATCCCAAGGAACAATAAATGTTATTTTCACTCAAAGTGGAAGTTACTATGTGTAACCACAACAATCTCCTTTCCTTATTTGTTTGTGGAATGTTTAAGGCTTCCGAGACCAGCTCCTTAACACATCATGGCTCTAGTCCCAAAGTCAGGATTATTGACCTTCCAAGGAGTCAGACAAAATTTGATTCATCACATGATTATTCTCAGCCAGATATCAGTCAAAATTTCAATTGCACATAAAAAGACTTAGGGTATCTACCTGACAGGGCTGTTTGGGAGGGTAAACAAATCTTCATAAAGAGCTTTATGGAGAGAGCTATATGCAGTACATGCAAATTATTACAGTCATTAACTATTTCTGTTCCATGCTGTCCACACCCAGACACCAGAGTTCCTGTTAAAAACCATGACGCTTTGAGATATGACCAGTCGTTATCCCAGTATTCAAGTGTTGCTCTGGACTGGACAGCAAATGGAATCTGTTGAAATGGCACTTTGTTCCGTCCCATCATGGCCATAATCCAGCAAGGAGTGCCAACTGGCCAGACCCCTGTGCTTGCACAAAGCTCCTTGCAGGACTGGGGCCCCTAGCAGAATCCAGACTCTGTAGCTAAGGCCTTTAACAGGCTAACATCCTCACTAGATCCAGCAGAGGATGGTGCATAAATAACTCTGACCTGCGTATTATAGCTATTCGCTGTATTTGGGTCAGTTTCTAGAGCTGCCCATTAAATGAGAAGAATCATCTGTAGGTATTACCAGTGTCCGCACTGCAAAGCTGAGATAGTGGTGGGAGAGCAAAGCAGATTCTCTTCTGCTTCATGTCATCCACACACTTGCCAGCCAATCTCTGATGGCGGAATCTGTATTGCTGGTGTCATTGTATGATGAGGGGAAAGTACCCAGCTGGATTTCCAAACCCAGGATAAAACTGTATTTTAGGCAGTCAGAAAAATCTTGTTTCGACTTGCAAACTGAACTGTTTCTGCTGACTTTTGCTAAGATACCTTGCTGATCATGATCATGCCCTAAAGTAAAAGCTTTGCCTAGTGAGATTACTGACAGGATGGGTTAAATAGTTTTTAAAAAAAGAACTCTAAAATTACTAGGAAAAAAACCCTAAATATATATTGATCACACAAAAGCACCTTTATTTACCTTAGTTTATTTCTGGGATTACAATCACTGCGGAGAAGTGGCTGAGCAGAGCAATGCATCACAGCATGTACATATTTTAAATTCATTTCTCTTCCCAACCCCACTCCCCTGGGGTGCCTCTCTTTCTGGGATATTCCCAAGGAAGAGACTTGAGTTTTTCTTCCACCTGGCCACATGGTGTCACTGTTGCTCCACTTGTGCCTTATTTTGTCATCAGCAGAGGACTGGGCAGCTTCTGGTACTCAAAGTGATGTCTCACCTGGGATTGTAGCCTTTGAGGATGTGGTGAAGGACCTTCTTTAGGAAAGCTTGAAAAACATATATAATTCAGAACTTCAAATCTCTCATTCAGGGAGGGAGAAATTCAAATGACATCTGCCACATGAAGATGAAGATAGTGCTTCATCCTACAATTTGTAGAATAAACATGCTGTTCTTGTACATACACCAGCTGGCTGGCTCCATGTATATATCGGACTATGGATGTGGCTGGGCATGTGTGGCAATGTGTTAAACCGTGTGGCTGTGTGTAAAGCTGTATGTCTTTGTGGCTCCATGTACCACCTTCCTCTTTCCCTCTCCATTCACACAACCAAACAAACCACCTTGAACAACATCCGACTAAACACAAGGCCCCATATTCTGTCCTTCAAGACCTGTGCCATGCATGCGACAGTCAGTAGCTCCTACCCCTGTTGATCACCACTGCTGCAGCAGAACCTAGGGCAGGAGGTGGTTCCCTCTGTTATTCATTCGTCCTCTCATCTGGCTTCATTGTCTGTGCCTGATGTTCAAAGAGAATAGGCTACAACAACATCAAATGAGATGCTTGTTGGATTACCCTGAGCCGCTTCCTTCCCCCTCTTGCCCAAGGATACGTGTCTATGTCACAACCCAGTCATTTAATATGGGATAGGGAGAGGGATGCAATCTCTCTCTCCAGTCCCCCTCAACCCTGTCTGCCAATCCAGATGAAAGGAGCCGAAGAGGCCTGCGAATTTGTGTGGGAGCAGCTGGGTGATAGAGCAGAGGAAGGGGGATCTGTTGGACATGCATTAGAGGAGGATCCCAATGCTGGAGAAGTTACGGTGGTGTATTGTTTTGCCTCCTCTTTCAATAGAGGACCATCCAATCATTAGGTTCACGCTGCTCAAGGGGATCCAGCTGCTGCTACCTCAGCCTCGGGAGGAAGTGGATTCTTCTACAGAGCAAAAGTGTAAGTAACTTTGCCCCTAAGGTTCTCTGACCTGGGAACCGAGTGCCAAGTGATGAGGAAGGAGCCTGGGAAATCAGACTCTCCTGTCTCTAGTTATTCCTGTGCCAACCTGCGTAAATGCTGTCAGGCCACCTTGGGAGCATCATGTCCCCCTGCTGATCTCTTTACCCCGAGGAGAAGTTAGGAATGCTCTTTCTCTTGAGTTCACCTTCCTATCTGCCCAGGAAAAAAGATGCTTAGATGTTAGAATGCTGCTGGTTGCTTGTGTGGAGGGGACCTGCAGGGTGATTTTCAATACATGACGGAAAGTTCTCTTGGGTTTTGTCTCAGCATCGTCTGGAAGCCTCAACTGGAAAAAGCCCCCATCTGGCATCTGCGTGACCCAACAGATTGGGTAGGTAATGACTGGGAAACCTCATCTCCTTCCATCCAGACCCAGTGTGAATGCCCAGCATGAGATGGGAATCACTTGCTTCCCAAGCTGAGTACAAGTTGTATGGGCAGTACCAGCGCCCTGTCCCCCCAGCCTACCCCAGGCACAATTAAGAGTGGGGAAAGTAACCCCAGCTGAAGATGAATACAGAATAAGGGGGTAACTTACTTTATGCCCCTCTCTGCCCCTGCACAGATGGCACAGAATGAGCATTAGATTAGATTATTTGATGTGGTTTTCAGTACCTAACATTTGTCTAACGGTGCCCACCACAGCATCCATCTAATTCATCAATGTGGGGAACAGAAGGGGATTGTTAGAATAATCTTGCGATTAAAGCACTGGACTGGGAATCAGGGGATCCTGCTTCTGTTCCTGGCTCTGCCACAGACTCTCAGTGAATTAACTACTCTCTGTGTGCCTCATTTTGCCATCTGTAAAGTGGGGATAACAACACTTCCCTCCCTCAGGCATTGTGAGACTAAATCCTTGGAAGGCACTCTGATCCTGCAGCGATGGGAGCATAGAGGGACTCCAATAGACTGTATACTCTCCAGTGCTTTGTCCAGTTCTGTTCCAAACGGTCCAACGGAGAGAGTTTGGGAGATTATACCCAGTCCAAGAGACCTCGCCATTGGGATAGCTTCTCTGATAGTCAGGCTTTTCATTTCACTGCTTCTGGTTAAGAGCCCTTGGACCATTCTGAACTCTAACTCCAGAGGATAAAGTAGAAAGTAGGACTAAGTCTAGATAGAGTTGGGATGGGCTGACAAATAACATGTATGGAGACATGCTCATGGACCAAGGACCAGGGCCAGGAGGGAGTGGTGGGATATGTTGAAACTTGTTCTGCTTTTGAGGAAATGACTGTATCCATGACAACATTTGTGTCATACAAACCAAAACTCACTAGGGTGGGATTGTTGGCTTCTCAGCTTTGTTGCAATTCCAGTGCATTTGTATAATAGAGGGTGGGTGCCCTCCTGTCCCCCACCCATCTTGAATTGGCACTGCCTGACGTTCTTGCTCTTTTTCCTTCAGGCAACAGCTTCAAGATGCTTCTAAAAAGCCATCCTAATCCATCCCCGCTTTCACTGTTTGAGTGAGAGCAACTGTCCCTCTCCACCCGGAGGCTGGCTCTGAAGACACAGCAGTGCTGCAGCTCAGGACTGAGGTGCACTAGCAGGGCCGTGGTGGGAGGTCTGGACTAGAATATCAGGGGTTGTGACAGTTCAGGCATTAGGTGCTTTGGCAGACCTATGGGTTGCACAACACCCTGTCCTCATAGTCCTTGGCTGTGGACAATGATGGCATCTTCCGCCTTCAATAATGTTCTTTAATCACTGGCCCCTTCCCCCATAAACAAATAAGTGGAAGCAAAAAAAAGAAAGAAAGAAAGGTCACCGGGAGGTAGGTAGCTAGGCCTAGGCACTAGGATGGCAGGGCCTGCTTACCCCTCCACTTGGGGGACAATAGCAGAGAGCAGCCAGCCAGAAACTCCAGCCAGGGGGGCAAGCACAGCCAAAGCTGGGACCTCTAGACATCGCAGTGAAAACTGTAGCTGGTTCTGACTTGCTCTGCCCTGCCCTGACTGGCTGGCTGTTTGCTCAAACCCTCCCTCTCCCTCCTCACAGTATCTTCACCTCACCTTCAATCCACACCTGCCCCTCTTAGCCTCTCCTCCCCTGCCCTGTCCCCTTCACCTCCCTTTCCATTTGGCTGATCCCCTAACTAAGTAAAGCCACTCCTCACCCCGGCCTAAAATAGTTGTGGAATGAACATGACGTTTGCTGCCATCCTGCTGATCACTCCGCTTGTGTGTTAGATCCCTTCCCGCAATCTGGAGCTGTCTAGTCTATTTAGACAAGTTGTCTCATTGTTTCCTTGTACCTCCCTGTCTGTCCGTCTCCACCTGTTGTCTCATCTTGAGATTCTAAGCTCTTTGGGGCCGGGGCTGTCTTTTTGTTCTGTTTGTCCAGCTCCTAGAGCCGTGGTCCATGACTGGGGCTAGTAGGCACTTCCGTAACACCAATAAATAATAATTAGTAGGTTTGCTGCTTGGGTGTATTGATTCCCCGGGTGCAATGCTCTTGTCTCAGTTCTCAGAGGGAGTTGTTCCAACGACTCACACAAAGTAAGCGGGCCGCCTCTGTGCCTTTGAAGCAACATTGCAGGAAAATCTGATTTCTCTGTAAGTCATTGTCTACCCTGGGGATATGCCCCTGTTACAGCCACCAGTGGCTAGCCACTAAGGTAGCTGCACCAGTGCAAACCCCTAGTGCGGGCAGGCAAAAGCTCTACAAGCTACAATTTGCACTGGGAGAGCTTGTGACTCCTTGAAGCCTGGGCAAGCTTCATCGTTGCTAACCTAACTGTAGTTTAAAGCCTCTTTGCCTGCCTAGTGCAGCTACTGTGCTGGCCGAAATCCCCAGTGTAAACAAGGCCTAAGGGAGCTGTATCCGTTCCCCCCACTATCCTTCTCGCTTGTTAATTTCCCAGAGGTCATTGCAGCGTGTGATGTAAAGTGTTTTTCCCCTCCACAGAGACAGCGGGAAGCCTAGTGCTCCGATGTTATTAGCGGATGCTGCAATGGGAAAAAAGTTCTGAGTTTCAAGAAACATGCACATGCACAGAGAAACTTTCTGCTCAGATGCTAACAAGTGCAGAGAATAAAAGGTTCTGTTTCCTTGATCTGTTCCTAGTACCCTTCTGTCTTCGTCGAAATAAAACTAGCAGAGCAACCTCCACAATGAATTCCTGTCCCTTCACACTCTGAACACACCATATGAGCCTCTGAATCCATCTCCTGTTCTCACTCTCATCCCCTCTTTGGAGATGCTAGAGAACTTCTGGCCCTGGGGCATTTACACCCTGTTAGCATAGACCAGACAACTGTTTCCCCCCCAGCGTGAAGGTGGCAGTGGGAGGGAGGGGGAGGAGCAGAGACCTTGGCTTCCAGAAGCAGCCGGCAATGTCTCTGCGGCCCCTGGGGGGAGCCAAGGGAGTCTCCGCATGCTGCCCCCGCGCCGAGCGCTGACTCCGCAGCTCCCAGGAGCCAGCAAACAGAGCTGTAAACAGGGGAGTTTCAGTGGGAGTTCTGTTGGAGGAGAAGGTATTTGTATTTGGTTTTGTATCTGTATGTGTAGAGGCTTGTAGGGGCTTTGTGCTGGGAGAGAAGCTGAGCCCTGATTAGGGGGCGGGGCTTCTCTGACTAGGGGTCCTATAAAGGTAGCCAGCCAGCAGCACAGGAGCCAGCAAACAGAGCTGTAAACAGGGGAGTTTCAGTGTGAGTTTGAAAGGGGAGTTTGTCTTGTGGTGCATGTTTGGGGTTTGTTTTTGCTGTGGGTGGTGGGTTTTGGAGTGGTTTGTGTTTCCCAGATTAACAGGATTTAGGAGGGAAGACTATGACAGATACAGAGGCAGCAGTGGGAGTGACCCATGTCATGGAAGACACAATGAAGATGGCTGGATGTGGAAGCTGCGGTATGTACATGATCCTGGAGGGGGTACCTGGTAAGAGTTTTTTGTCTGCATGAAATGCCATCTGATAGAGCTGATGGAGGAAAAGATCTGAGGATTGGAGATGCAGGTGGAGACTCTGGTTGAGTTTAGGAGGGAGTTTGAGTGGATTATGGAGCAAAGACATAAGGCAGCTGAAGGGAAAAGCTCAGACTTGCAGATGGAAGCAGAACTGAAGAATTCTGAGGGGAGACTGCTGGGTGAGGAAAGTGGACAGTGGAAGCATGTGACTAAGAAAACCAGGCAGAGGAAAAGATGGCTAGTGAAGGAGAAATAGAGTTCAAGAATAGGTTTGCAGAGTTGGAAAATGAAGAAGGGGCTCAGCAGGTGGTCACTGAAGGTGGAAGGGCAAGGAAGAAGAGAAGAGCGGCTAGTCCTATAGGAAAAGGGGAAGAGTCAATGGAGACTACACCAAATATGAGCCTCAGGAGGATACAGGATGTGTTGAAAAGGATTACAAGGGAGAATAGGAATGGAAAGAACTTGCAGCCAGAGGGAACAGGGGATAGACTGGAGAATAGCACCGTCACCAGGAAAAGGCAGGTCTACATGACCGGGGACTCCTTACTGAGAAGAATAGACAGGCCTGTAACCAGAGCTGATCCAGAGAATAGAAGGGTGTGCTGTCTTCCAGGTACTAAGACACGGGATGTAGACCTGAGGTTGAAAAGGATCCTAAAGGGAGCAGGAAAGAATCCACTAATTATCCTTCATGTGGGAACAAATGATACCGGTAGATTCTCACTGGAACGTATCAACGGAGACTATGCCAGGCTGGGGAAGACGCTTAAGGAAATAGAGGCTCAGGTGATCTTCAGTGGGATTCTGCCTGTTCCTAGAGAAGGGCAACAAAGGTATGACAAGATTATGACTATCAACAGATGGCTCAGGCAGTGGTGCTATAAGGAGGGCTTTGGGATGTATGGCCACTGGGAGGCATTCATGGACAGAGGACAGTTCTCTCGGGATGGACTTCATCTGAGTAGGGAAGGAAATAGACTTCTAGGATGGAGGCTGGCACAACTGATTAAGAGAGCTTTAAACTAGGAATTTGGGGGAGATGGTTGGGAGATATCCAGGTAATCTCCACGCTGGATTTTAGCATTAAGAGGGAAGAAAACAAAGTAAAAAAGGATACAGTCGTGGGTAGGAGAATGGACATAAGGAGGAAGGGCAGTGTGGATACCAGTCTAATAGGTCATACTGGCTGTAGAATGACCGTGCCTAATCAGGTAAAGAATGTAAGCGAGGCCAAACAGCAAAAATTAAGATATCTGTACACCAATGCGAGGAGGATGTCACCACAGGATGACTATGAGCTGCCAATGTGATATGGCCGTGAAAAAAGCTAATGTGGTCTTGGGATGCATCAGGCGAGGTATTTCCAGTAGAGACAAGGAGGTGTTAGTACCGTTATACAAGGCACTGGTAAGACCTCACTTGCAATACTGTGTGCAGTTCTGGTCTCCCATGTTTAAGAAGGATGAATTTAAACTGGAACAGGTACAGAGAAGGGCTACTAGGATGATCTGAGGAACAGAAAACCTGTCTTATGAAGGGAGACTCAAAGAGCTTGGCTTGTTTAGCCTAACCAAAAGAAAGTTGAGGGGAAGATATGATTGCTCTCTATAAATATATCAGAGGGATAAATACTGGAGAGGGAGAGGAATTATTTAAGCTCGGTACCAATATGGACACAAGAACAAATGGATATAAACTGGCCATCGGGAAGTTTAGACTTGAAATTAGACCAAGGTTTCTAACCATCAGAGGAGTGAAGTTCTGGAATAGCCTTCCAAGGGAAGCAGTGGGGGCAAAAGACCTATCTGGCTTCAAGATTAAACTCAATAAGTTTATGGAAGAGATGGTATGATGGGATAACATGATTTTGGCAATTAATTGATCTTTAACTATTCATGGTAAATAGGCCCAATGGCCTGTGATGGGATGTTAGATGGGGTGGGATCTGAGTTACTACAGAGAATTCTTTCCTGGGTATCTGGCTGGTGAATCTTGCCCACATGCTCAGGGTTCATATTTGGGGTCAGGAAGGAATTTTCCTCCAGGGCAGATTGGAAGAGGCCCTGGGGGGTTTTCGCCTTCCTCTGTAGCATGGGGCACGGGTCACTTGCTGGAGGATTCTCTGCCCCTTGAAGTCTTTAAACCATGATTTGAGGACTTCAATAGCTCAGACATAGGTGAGAGGTTTATCGCAGGAGTGGGTGAGTTAGATTCTGTCACCTGCATTGTGCAGGAGGTCAGACTAGATGATCATAATGTTCCCTTCTAACCTTAATATCTGTGAATCAATGGGAGCTGCGGGGGCGGTGCCTGCAGGCAGGGGCAGCGTGCGGAGACCCCCTGTCCTGCCCTCGCCTAGAGCCGTTGCCAGAGAGATGTGCCAGGTGGGAGCCGCCCGAGGTAAGTGCTGCACCCATCACTCCCTCCCACACCTCAACCCCCTGCCCCAGCCGGGAGCCAGAACTCAAACTCCCTCCGAAAGCCTGCATCCCCTCCTGCACCCAAACTCCTTCCCAGAGCCCGCACCCCCTCCTGCACCCAAACTTCTTCCCGTACCGCTCACCCCCTCCCACAACCAAACTTCCTTCCAGAGCCCACACCACCTCCTGGACCCCAAACCCCTGCCCCAGCCTGGTGAAAGTGAGTGAGGGTGGGGTGAGAGCGAGCAAGGGAGGAAAGGGGGGATGGAGTGAGTGGGGGTGGAGCCTCAGAGAAGGGGTGGGGCAAGGGCTGAGCATGGGGGGTTGGGGGTCCCTGAAAATTTTTAAATCAAAATGGGGATCCTTGGGTTGCTGAAGTTTGAGAACCACTGGCTTAGACCTTTGTTGTAAACAGACCTCACACAGGAGTGAACAACAAGTTCCCAACACCCCGTGGCCTGGCTACATGAGAGCTACTCTATAGCGAGGCCAGGATTGCTTGCTCATGTCGCCCCGGCCTCTGTGGGGCAGGTGTCACCAACTAGTTCTATGCCTGATCTGCAGAGGATAAGAGTCCGTTACAACCCTAGCTAGAGAACTTTAGCTCAGCTGTAGCAGCCCATGCATTTAGCTCTGAAGGTCCACAGTTCAGCCTCCCAAGTTGTTTGAGGGGAGCGCACCCAGAACTGTGAAGAGAGAAGATATGATGCAGGGAACTGAGAGCTTTCATAAAGACACATCAGCCTCGGGGCCAATGAAGGCCTTCTCTCCATTCTGATTAACACTGGCAGAGCGTGCTTGTGAAAATAAACTGATTAATTTGAGTTCCCAAACTGGAGATATTTACCAAATAGATAATTAAATCCCACCAACCTCTGTCTACACGGCGCAAATGCTCATAGACATAAAATGTCAGATCTGGAAACCGGTCAACAAAATACTGTGATGGGTTCTGGATTATTTCCTTGAACCTAGAATAGAGAACGGATGATTTTACATGGGGCATCTCAATTCATTGAGAAGTATCAAAGAAGTAGGTTTTCCCACTTTTTGCTTCTGCTAGTGAAGTTTCACCAGCCTTGAGAGAATTTCCTGAAAACCAACTAAGGTTCATGCTCTCCCTGCTTTGCGTCTCTGGCTTCTTCCATTCTCACCCTAGTTCTCATGCCCTGGAATTTAAAAAAAAAAAAATCACTTCATGGGGGGAAGAGCATTTGGCCACTAGTTTTCAAAATCTGGTTGCAAAATGCACTTAAAGTTGTTTTTTGTTTCTTTATAATGCTGGAAGTGAGAAAAGGACCTGCTCCACCCTAAGTCCCCTCGCAGCCTCCCCGAAACAATCTTCATCTGGGACATCAATCCCGATACGACCACTTACCATTGTGGTTTTCCACCATAGTGCGCCCCGACATTTCTGATTAACCTCAACAGGTCAGTGACAGTATCTTCATAGGGGCGTCTCTTTTCCATGTTTTTCAGGACATCTTGATCAATCTGAAAAATGACCCATAAGAGATCGGTCACTCCATGAGGTTCCCATACCACAGAAAATACTCTCTTCCTTCCCCCTCCTTCTTGTCCCCTGGCTACTGCGATCTCCCACACTGGAAACGGAGTCACTATCCCATTATTTCTTACATTTTCAACAGAATTGACCACACCTATTTTATAGCTACAGCGATAGTTAAGGCTGCATAATTGTTTCCATTGTAACCCCCTATGTCAGTCACTCAGAGCTCTCCAAAACTTTTCACATCTCAGGCTGAAATTTTCCAGGTTCAGTGTCTGTCTGGGGATGAATTGGGCTGTTTTTGTTTTTTCACAGAGTATGAGCTAAAACAGTCCCACTGTTAAGAACATGTAAAAAAAAATAATTAAGAACCTTCCCTATTATAAACAAAACCACCGCCCAACCTTGCAACCCCTGAGAGCCAAAAGGACGAGATCAAAGAAAGTTGAAATTTAGCTGGGAGAAAATAGACCTATGCAAAGAGAACTACCTCTGGTGACTTGTGGTTTTGTTTCTGCAGAGATTGCAGGGTCTTGAAACCACAGTTTGCACACCCACAGTGCTTTGTACAAGTACAGGGTTTTTTAGCCACTCTTAGCAGAGTTCTAAATGCAGGCATGCAGCACTACATGTGGGCTTGGCTAGCCTAGATGCACTGTGAGCATGCACAGCTATATTATGCATTGAGGCCCCAATATCTGTACAGAGACTCACTGAAGTGTCATAGGGGGCTACCCAGACCGAGCAACTTACACAAAGGCCTCAGTGAGCGTACATTTACTGCACACCAAAAGTGTTTGTTCCAACAGGCAGGGCTCCACACAACCTTTTGCATTACTGACTAAGGTGCACAGTCACTGCACACCTGATATAGAGAATTCTGATGGGTCAAAACCATTCTAAGTTATGGAATTTTTTTCCCTTTGAAGCCATAGGAATACCATTCAATGTCAGGAAGTGCCACAGTGAAGACTGTATATGCAACCTTAACTAGCCTTATACCAGGGGTCGGCAACCTTTCGGAAGTGGTGTGCCGAATCTTCACTTATTCACTGTAATTTAAGGTTTTGCGTGCCAGTAATACATGTTAACGTTTTTTAGAAGGTCTCTCGCTATAAGTCTCTATATTATATAACTAAACTATTGTCGTATGTAAAGTAAACAAGGTTTTCAAAATGTTTAAGACGCTTCATTTTAAATTAAATTAAAATGCAGATCTTACGCCGCCGGCCCGCTCTGCCCACTTCCAGCCTGGGGTTCCGTTCACCTAGACCGGCAGCCGGCTGAGTGGGGCCTGCGGCTGGGACCCCGGCTGGCAAGGGGCTGGCAGCCAGAACCCCAGACCAGCAGTGGGCTGTGCGGCTCAGCCTGCTGCCACTCAGCCCGCTGCCGGTCCGGGGTTCTGTCCACCGGCTCCTGCCAGCCAGGGTCCCAGCTGCCGACCCCACTCAGCCCGCTGCCGGTCTGGGATCCTGGCCCTGCCCACATAGAGTGGGTACCTACCTTCTCCCTGGTTCTAGCCCATTCTCTTCCTCTCTCTCTCTCTGCACTGAGCTGAGGGTGGGAGTGCACTGAGCACAGGGCTGGGGGTGAAGGAGCAGGCTGGGGGTTGGGGTGTAGGGTCTGGCCAGGAGCTAGAATGAGGGAGGGGGCTCAGGGTTTGGGTGTGGAGTGCTTACCTGGGCAGCTCCCATTTGGTGGAAGGGGTGCACGTTGGAATGTGTGGGGGGTGCAGGAGCTCCCGTTTGGTGCTCAGGTTGGGGGTGGGAGTGTGGGGGGTGCAGGAGTCAGGGCATGGTGTGTGGGGGGTACTGGAGTCAGGAATGGGGTCGTGGGAGGGTGCAGGTGTCAGGGCAGGAGGCTGGGTATGTGTGAGGGGGGTGTAGGGGTCAGGGCCGAGGGCTGGGAGTGTGTAGGGGTCAGGGCCAAGGGCTGAGGTCGGGGGGGCAGGGGTCAAGGCAGAGGGATGGGGGTGTGGGCTAGGGTCATGGGGGTGCTCCCAGCCCCCTGCCCAGAGCAGCTCACGGCAGGGGGCTGGAGGGGATATGCCCTGATTCCACCCCTCCCTTCCTCAAGGCCCCGTCTCCACCTCTTCCCTGGAGCAGCGCGCGCGCTGCGGCTCCACTTCTCCCCAAGGGCCATCAGCTGATCGGCGGCAGGGAGGGAGAAGAGGAGGGGCAGGAACCCAGCATGCTGGGGGAAGAGGCGGGGGAGAGGGGACCTTGCCTGCCCTGCAGCAGCAGCTGGCAGGACCAAGCTTCTTCATCCTGCCTCCCCCCCCCCCCCCCCGGGCGGGGGGGCGCAGAGAAGAGCAGGCCAGGGCGGGCAGGATTGTTAATGGCACGCTGCTGCCTGTCGGGGTCCCAGCCGCCGGCCCTGCTCAGCCCGCTGCCGGCCTGGGTTCGGCAGCCGGCTGAGCGGGGCCGGCGGCTAGGACCCGGCAGGCAGCAGCATGCCATTAAAAATCGGCTCTTGTGCCATCTTTGGCACGCGTGCCAGAGGTTGCCAACCCCTGCCTTATACATAATGCATAGTATTCAGGACCAAATTCATGTAACAGATTTCAGAATTTGGCTCAAAGACTCTAATTACGTTACATACTATTTCTCAAATAATACAACACAACACTGTTTTCCCCCCTAGAACCTTGAAAGGTGCATCTTGTAAGGTGTGCAGTGAGGGTTTGATCCCTGACACCTATGGCAAGGCTTCCATTGACATCAATGGGCATTGGATTAGGCCCTGTGAAGCCCATTCACTACATATCTTCAGGCATACACAAGGGGGCAGAGTTAGAGGAATGACGGTTTTATGGTTAAAGCACTGGACTGGAACTCAGGAGATCTGGCTCTGGATTCAAGTTTCCAGCAGACTCCCTGTGTGACAGACTCCCTCTGACTCTCTCTGTGCCTCCATTCTCCATTTGTAAAATAAAAATTATACTTTCTTTCTCCCACCTTCTCTCTCTTGTCTATTTAGATTGTGAGTTCTTGAGGGCAGGGATTATCTCTCACTAGATGTTCATGCAGCACCTAACGTGATGGGGCCTTGGTCTTGGTACAGGCTGCTAGGTACTACTTTAATACAAAAATAAATAATAATTAGCATTACATATGTAACTTTAATTTTCTCATTTCCTAATATCTGAGTGCTCAAGTGTGCAACCTGCATGATAGTATGTGGGGGAAGGGATTTGGAATGAAAAAATGGCAAAAAAATATACTTGAAAAGGTACAAAACTGATGAAGTTTTCAGATATTTAAAATATGAAATGGCAATATAGGAAAAACACAATGCATTTTCCTAAGAAGAAAATATCTAAAGTATATTTTAAATATCAAATGTATATTAGCAATTTAGCAAACCAATTCAGATTCCATTTGGTACAGGAATCCACTGATAATGAAGTTATTTAGTATCAGTGCACTGGAAGAATATGTATATTGGATGATGCCTTGATTATGTGTCAATTTCATTCTGCCAAATCCCTTGGTTGGCCATTAGCTGCTTTTGATCACTAAATCAAGTAGGCTTTGGCCAGAGGTCCTCCATTTCACTTTGCAATGGACAGGCTGAGTAATAAACAGCATTTATGGATTCCTTCGGCCTTGCCACCAGCAACAGGTATCCTTGTCTTTGAAGACACGGTGGACACAGAACATGAGCAAACTGAGAAAAGGTTGAATACAGGCAGTAGTCCAACCAACCATCAAGCAGAAAGGACTATGATGACACTACCAAAAAAAGAGAAAAGGAAATTAGTCTTGATCCACAGTAAGGAATCTGGGCTGAGACATCTGTGGCCCACATACAGAAAACCTTTGGGCCTAGAGGTCTTCAGGGACACCTTTCCTAGTACAAGCTGCCTATTGTTATTTATTTTATGATTTAAATGCCAGCAGTGTGCTGGGTGCTGTATAAAACACTAACTGACAACGGTCCTAGCCCTGGAACATTTGCACTATACAACAAAGATAGAGCGAATACAAGACACAGCAGGAAGCCTATTTGGAGGATTATTCTTAATATATAATTAGCTGATTAAAGCTTACCTTCTTAGTCCACTGGTAGAAGTGCTTCTCAGTTGTTGCCTTATTGCAACTCAAAGCTTTCACAATCTGGCTCTCAGAATTGCGTTTTTCAATGTCTGGATTATTCCCAACATCCACAAGAAACTCAAACCTGCTGTGGAATTGAAAGAGAGGAAGGGATGGCCTTCAAGAATGTGTACCTCCTAAGGTAAGTCAGGGTCGTCATGGCACATTTATTATCCCAGAGCTGGGAGGTTATGGCAGGAGCATTGCAGCTATTGTATCTATTGTTTGAGATCCTAGAACTATTGTTAATGACACTTACCTCTCATGGGTCCAGAAAAATGGATGGTGGATCAAGTCTCCTAACTGAACTGAGTTTCCTCCATGGGGGGAGACCAAACTTCTTATGAGATCTTCAATCTCCATTTGACCCTGCAAATCCGTTGGACATCTTGCAGCCACATCCTCTCCATCAGGTCCATCAAAAGGGACCTCACCCCTTGTTACAACATATAGGACCAACCTTCCGAGTGCCTGAGCAGGAGAACAAGCATCAGAATATTTCACTTCCAGAGCCAAAACCTCCAGCAGAGAGAGCATATAGGGTTTGATCCTGCTCTCCTTGAGTTCAGAAGAAGCAGTACTGAGCTCATAATCCGCGTAGATTCAGTTTATATGTTCATCCTATGGGCCAAATTTTCTTTGTTCTGCTATTCTCAAGAAACAGCAAGTACAAGCAAGTACAAGAAACAGCAAGGGTCTTTACCAAAAATAGGTATATGAATTGATAATATCTCCCACTTACAGTATCCCTTAAAAGAATCTGTTTTGATACTGAAATCAAGGTTGTTGGGCTTTTTAAAAAAATGCTGCATGTAAAATAATGGAATCCGTGGATCAAGGTTAAGGTTGTTGTGTTGTAATGAAATATACATTTCTTTAGACTAAGAAAGAATAACGTGCTTACGTTTATTACATGGGTGTAAGATGTTATGATGTTTTAACTATTCACTTCCTTGCTGTTAAAGGTTTGGGTTTTGTAAATGATGTGGTAGTTAAATAAATTGTTGATACTTAGCAACCTTCACTGTTTTTTTCTGTTTGGGAGTTGGATGAACAATTGAACCAGTGGATGAACTGCTTTGCCTCTGGTGTATTCCCATAGGCCTAAATCCTGCAAAGGTTAACACGTGTGCTTAACTTCACACACCGTGAGTGATGCCACTGAAGTCAATTGGAGTGTGGCCTAAGGCCTATTTTATGTATCTGTTACTCTCCCTTTATTGTGCATGTAATATAAGGAAATGACTTGTCCTTCAACAGTTTTATTTATCTTTTCTCAATGAGTAGGTTGCAACCCCAGGGAGTCCTGAAAGGTAACCAGGGGTGTCATGAGGCATTGAAATTTTTAATTAGAATCTAAAGCAAAGAAAATCTCACTCCCCCACTCCCAATTCACCTTACCCTTCAAAATCAAGTATTCTCTGTCAACCTCTCAAAACACACACACAAATAAATTTATATAAGCTTAGCATTATCATTGATACTTTTTTATCCTTACATTTACTATAAAAGTAACGAGGTTGCAACATTTTTTTAACTTTCCATAGGGAGCTGTCAACCTGAAAAGGTGGAGAAACATTGATCTACACTTAAAGAAACTAAAAATTAACTTAGCTATAGCTTTGCAGCCAATTTTTGTCTGTTTCATTTGAAGTGAACACTAATAAATACATTACAGCAGTCAGCCCAGTTGCAGCTTAGAACATGCTGGCCATTTCAACCAGAATAGCAGAGATCCTCTTGTCAGATTAGTGCACATTGTAAATAGCAACTTGCAATAGCTCAGAGGAAAAAGTCTTTAATGTTCACCTCTTGTAATACCCAAAGGCCTTGCTTCTGATGGGGAAAAATATCCTTTTCTATTAAAAATTCCATTTTCCTAGGAGCTATGTCAATTTCTTGTGATCTATGGCAAGAAGCTGACCAGCTCCTGGTCAAATTGCCCATATGCTGCAGTGTGCTGTAGGTGTCACGGCCACTGTATTTTTATATCAAGTTTAAAATAAACTGAAAACAAGATACGTAGAAAAGACTATGGGCCAGATTGTCTCCATCTGTGTGAAAAGCAAAGGGATGGAACTTTGGGTTGTAAGATTTTCATATACGTTGTTCCACTGATGGAGTTACGTTTCAACTCCTGCCCCCACAGGGAAAAGCAACTTCCTACCAATAGATCTGGCACTTGGCAGCCCCCTTCCTCCGAAGCTCCTTGCCTGCATGGCTCCAATGGACTGGTATAGCAATAAAAACAATATAGGTATAAAAGCATGAAAAAAAAAATCACAAGACATAGATCTAGCCAGGGAGAGCTGTCTCTGTCTAAAGAATAGATTGCAGTGCCACAACATGGCTGCAACCCTTTGATTTCTTGGCTGTTTCTGACACATCATTATATTAGCATGTTGAAATTAAAGGATCAAGAAGGTCCCTTATCAGAAGTGACGGAACAATCCATTATTTCTATCACATGCACCTGCAATTTGTATTTTTTTTTTTAGAAGCATTGGAAGGTCCAAGAAATCAAGCCATCTGATTGGCTGATGCCAAATTGATTTCCTGTCAACAATACTCTGACCTTCTGCATTGTCTATTTCTACGTATGATTCTGCAGAGACCAATAACTATATTGTTAGGTTGGGGGTTGTGTTAACCACTGCCATTTCTTCTGTATAAATGTAAGAAATAATCGAGCTCCTTTATGGAATAGATAGCTGAAACAATAGAGACCACCACTCAAAACACCAGCCATGCAGATCAGGTCAGAAACTGAGCTACATGGGAAGAGAGGTTTTGAAGTGTATTGTTTGTTGGAGTAGGACTTGTGGCAGGGGGCAGAAACCCACAGAAGCAGACAGAGAAGGCAGCCAAGGCACAGCCAAAGATGCGCTTACAGCCTGACGCTGACAAAAGCTAAGAGACAGCACTTTTGGGTTGAGTGCTGGCTGGGCAAAAGGCTTGGGACTGTGAGCAAAGAAACTGTCGCCAGCTGTTTGATTTCTTTTGTGTTCAGGAAAACTGGACTTTATGTGCATTCTTTGTAAATAAGCAGGCGTGCATCAAAGAAATACCTGGCTCCATAATTTATTTCTTTTCCTAACAGAATCAACTCACAAGACCCCAAATGTTAGCTAATCACTTGGCTCAAAAGGCATAACCACATGTTATTTTTGTATGAGCAGAGCAGGCTAAGATCTCTCCCCCCAGGAAATTAAAAAAAAGAAAGAGACTAGGAAAAAAACAGAAAAGAAAGGGCAGAAAGTTGAAAAACTGTAAACACAATATTGATATTAAGGAAAAGTACCTCCAAGTCTTCTTTGATTATAAGTTCCCTTTGACCTTCAGCAAAACTGCTACTCTTATCAAAATCTGCAAGGAAAACTTTATCATCCGCATCTAGCAAAGCAACATAATTTGTTAATAGTAAATGAACAGTTCCTGTGCGGTGTTCCACCTTTCTATTGTGTGGCTGAATTAACCCTTTGTTCCCCAGAGCAGGATTACTCAGAGGGATGCCCTGATCCCTCCAAATAGTGGTAAAGCTGCTCAACTGCAGGCTTTGTTGCCACTGCGATCAGGTTTCCTTCCCCCTTGTCTGTCTGTCTGTCTGGGATACACACAATATCCTTGTCTTTCACACATATACATACTACAACATCCTTGTTGTGAAAACACACACACACACACGGTGCAAGTCACGGGTTTGAATCTTCTCTAATACCCTGCTTTCTAGAATTTCTCTCCCAGCCAGGCTGCAGGATTAAATGGAACTGAATGTAAAACACACAAACCTATCAAAATGTTACGTGGGTGCAGGTCTCCATGGCCTAATTCCAAAGAGTGCAGATCTCTCACTGCTCCCAAGAGTGTCTTGAGGATGTCATGATTATTCACTCCCTGTACAGATTTTCTCAGATGATCCTCAAGGCTGCTCTCACAGAGGGAGAGGCAGAAGAGCTGGCAGTTGCCATGAGTCTCAGTCCCATGAAGTTTTACCATATGTCTGTTTCTATGGCAGTGACTGAGACACGTGGATTCTTGTTTAGCCTTATCACTGCCAAGAAGGAATCTCTTCACAGCCACCTCTTTCCCTGCATGGAACCCTAGGTAGATGCCTCCTTCAGAGATGCTCTCAATGCGTAATACTCATCAAATATGATGTTGAGTTTTCTAATCTGAGGGGAATTTATACCGTGAAGACGCCGTAGTTGCTCTCCCCAGCATTTGCTGGTGGGTGCCCACTCTTTAGGAGGCTGACTATTAGTAGCCGTTGCACGGTATTTGAGCAGCAACACCACCATTTCATTGTTGTAGTTCTCTTTGGCAGCAAAAACGTCACTACCATCTGCCCTGGCTCCGTTCTCCAATAACAGCTTGGCTATTTCCTCATGGTTGTTTTCCACAGCTACCTTCAGCGCTGTTTCGCCATCATTGCCCATGGCGTTAACATCAACTTTGCTTGTCTTCAGTAACAATTCCACCAAATCCTGACTTTGCCTCTCTGCTGCCAGGATGAGTGAAGTCTTCCCATTTTCATCTCTTCCAGTAACGTCAGCGCCACAGTCCAGCAGAAAGGAGACGATCGGTTCTATATTCTTGTTTTGTCTAAGTATGGTGTTCCTCTTCTGAGGCAGCCATAATGCGTGGATCAAAGCGTTCCTGCCAAAGTTATCACAGGCATGCACGCTGGCTCTCATCTCTTTCACGAGGGTTTTCACAGCTGAGAGGTGGCCTTTCCTGGCAGCATCCATCAGGGCTGTTTCCCCGCCTTTGTACATTTGTCTTTGTTGTGTACTGACTATCCGGCCCAAATTCACATACCTCTCTTTCTCATCCGAGAAATTCTCATACAAGAATTTCAAGGCCTTCTCCCTCCCATACCAAGCAGCCTCCATAAAGGCCGTGAAGCCGTTGTTATCCTTCTCATTGATTTCTGACCCCTTAGAAAGAAAGAGCTCCAAAAGGTTCACATTCCCCACTATGCCTGCTATAATAAAGGGAGTGGCACCATTGTCCTTTCTGGCATGTGGATCAGCACCCTGCTCCAGCAGAAAGCTAATGATCTCCTCCTGATCAGCCTGTACAGCACTGTGCAGAGGTGTCCAACCACCTTCTACCTTGGAATTGACATTTGCACCTTCCTCCAACAGCTGCCGGACTGTCTTTACTGAACCTTTTTTGATAGCCTCATCTAACTGAGAGGCTGTGGCTGCTGCTGTTCCATTTCTGCAGCCGTTTGGTGCCGCTGGCTGGCTGTTGCCTGTGGCCTCCATGAAGGATAAATCAGTGGCTGTGCCCTTTGCTCCTCTTTGTCCCTTTCATGAGCAGTTTTTAGAACAAAATTTATTTCCCATACAATCGAACTGGGAAGAAGGACATGGATCTACATCTGCCTTTGATGAGAGCTGCACACAACACTTTACTGTGCAGTCCTGAAGATTCCCTCAGGAGTTTTTTTCAGCTATTTCATCTGGTTAACAGAAAAAGTAGCATCTCCTGTTAACTTAATCCCGGAGTTTACAGTTACAATAAGTGTTCTTTACAGCCATCCCCACTCTACTCCCCTCCCCTGTACTCAAGACTTATAATTATAATGAATTCATGGGAACGGAGTGGAACTCATGTTTTCTAATCTAAGGGACTAAGATGAATACTATTAAACTCATTTTCTTAATCCTGGATTAGTGCCCAAATCCCAAGAGGTGAAAAACCTACTGTGCAATAAATGCTGTATTATGTAACCCCCTAAATGGATAGATCAATACATTCAGAGGGAGCGTGGAGTTGTCCCTTGCCCTCGAGTGGGGAGGGAGGCCACTCCACCTCACTACAGGAAGACAACAAGTTTATAGGGGAAACTCCGGATCTCTGGGCAGGGCAGAGCCACAGCCAGTCTTTAGCCTGCAATCGCCTGGCTGGGGCTGACAGCAAGGAACAGTCTGGGGGGGGAGAAGGAGCTCTGGCCCTCTGGGTGGGGCAGACCCACAAACAGTCCTTAGCCCAGCACCTCCTGGCCCAGGCAGACAGGAATTAACAGTCTAGGAAGGAGCTCTGGGCAGCTGGGTGGCTAAATTCTCTGTAAACTGCACGGCCGCGCAGCAGCCTATTTAGCACCGTGCAGGTACTCAGGGAACCCAGCCCTGGCCCTGACCTGCAGCGGCCGGGACACCATTCCCCTGGCCCCAACTCAGCCCTGGACCTGCCACACACCCCAATCCCCTATCCCAGCCCTGCGCCCCTCATCCCTGGCCCCTCCCCAGAGCTCGCACCCCCAGCCGGAGCCCTCACTCTCCTGCACCCTAACCCTCTGTCCCAGCCCTGAGCCCCCTCCCACACTCTGAACCCCTCGGCCCCACCCCCACCACATGAATTTTGTTATGTGCACCAATATGGAGGTGACGTGTCACACATCACCTCCATATTGGTGCACATAAGAAAATTCATTCCACACTAGTGTGGAAAAAAATTAGGGGGAACACTGCTGAGTGGGGCAGAGCAGGGAGCATGCTTGTGCCTAACCCTCTTGGCTAAGGCAGCCAGCAAACACAGTCTCTCAGGCAGGGGTAGTCAGTAGGCGGACCACAGTCCAAATCTGGACAGCCAGATGCTTTTCAGTGGACACCAGGGGCAGAGGTGACGTGTGGGCAGGACACACAGGGTCATATGTCCTCCCCCCCTCACATTTCTCCAGACACCTCTGGCAGCCGTGCTCTCAGTGTGTCACTGCAGCCTGGGGAGGGAGCAGGGTGGCTGGCTGAGCTCCCCCCCCCCATGGAGCTGCTTCCTCTTCTCTGCAGCTGGAGTCCCAGCGCTGCTGTCTACTTCGCAGAACATCCAGACCAGCGTGCGTGGAGGGGGGCGGCAGGGGGGGCACTCTCAGGCACAGAGATTGGAGTGGGGACAAGGCACGGGGCAACCCCTCAGCAGGAGAGGGGGTGGAACAGGGCATGGACCAACCCCATGCGCAGTGTCCCCTTTTTCCTTTTGGAAATATAGTCACACTGCGCTGAGGATGGGGGGCACATGACCTTCCAGAACCTTTCATCTGTGCCCCCCCATCCCACTAGCCACAGCTACATGCTGCCTCTGCATGCAGGCTGAAGCTGAACTGTGGCTGGAGCCATGCGAATCCATGCTTGTGTTCTGAGTGGTCCCTGGTGTCGACCCATCCCACTCCAGTCTCGTGCCCCCCCACCCAGGAGCAGTTCCTGGAGCCTGCCCGCCCACCCACCCTGATCTCACACCCCTGAGCCAGCCCTGCCATAGGTGCCAACTCTGTGGGTGCTCCGGGGCTGAAGCACCCACGGGGAAAAAATGGTGGGGGCTGAGCACCCACCAGTAGCCTCCCTATCAGCACCTCCCCCTCCCCCAGCGCCTTCTGCCCACCAGTGGGTGCCTCGCCCTCCTTCCCAGCCAGCGCCTCCTGCGATCAGCTGTTCCGCAGCATACAGGAGGCTCTGGGAGGGAGGGGGAGGAGCAAGGATGCAGCAAACTAGGGGGAGGGGGAGGAACTGGATGGGACGAGGTGGGGTGGGGGTGGAGCAGGGATGGGGGCAGGAAGAGGCAGGGTGGGGCCTTGGGGAAAGGGGTGGAGTGGGGGCAGGGCCTGAGGCAGATCCAAGGGTCAAGCACTGCCCAGCACTTTGGGAAGTCGGCACCTGTGGTCCCCGCAGCACCCCCACCCTGGCCTCATGTGCTCTTCAGCCCACGCACCCAGCCCCAACCGGCCTCTTTCCCTCCACAGTCCGCCTCCAGTCACCTGCTTCTGCCACATCCTGGCCTCCTGCCATCTCCCCAGGGCTGCTATCTGGAGTCTCCTTGGTCCCTCCCACTACCCAGAGCCTCCTTCCTGCCCCTCTGCTATCCCAGCCCCGAAAGGGGCATTGCACTGCTGGCTGGATCATAATCCAACAGCTTCACCTCCTAGCTATGAGCTCAAAGGTACTCACGCATTCACACCCTGCTTTGCTGCCCAAGTCCTTGCCCATACCCATTCCTCCATCCTCATTCTTCCCACCCCATCTCTGCTACTTGGCTCAATTGGGAGCACGGAGGAACACTGCAAGAGGGGCAAAGGGTAAGCAGCAACATCAGATGACTCCGGCCCCAGCCCCTTGCGTCCCATTTTCAGTTGAGGGAAATAAGGTCACCTAACTCTCCAGGCAGAGCGGACGGGTAGCTGGCAAGCAATCGGGGAGCTTGTGGGGTTAACGGGACAGACCACAAGCAACACACAGGCCCAGGGGTGGCATTGGCAGCAGGGGGGTCCACCGGGTCCCAGCCCAGGGGGTTAACAGTGGTGGATGGGTGTGCCACTGGGTCAGTGGGGGTCTACCCACAACACGCTGACTCACTCTCTGGCAGCAGAACCGGATTGGAGTCTGGTCCCCCGGGCTACTTCCTACCACAGTCTGTGGCAGAAGTCTGGGTGTAGGGCCCTGTGGTCCAAACATCCTTGTCTCCTCGGGGTACTTGCCCACTGGCAGCTCCTTGGGGCCCTTGTCTGCCTCCCCTAACTGCACGGCATTGGTCCACTCAGGGGCTGGGCTGGGATCTTGCAAAAGCTCCCTAGAAGCCACATCCTCTCCCTCCCATGACTCAGCAGCAACTGAGCTCCAGGGCTCTCCTTTTCCTGGCTCTCCTGCAGAATGTTGCAAATATAGGAGTACACTGAACAGCAATGACTTTTGACATTACTGTAGGGCATGGGGAGACCTCCCCTTTGAAACCTTTGCCCGAGGAGCCCTACCTCTGCAACCCTATCCCTATCTAGAGGACCCTACCCTTTGGAACCCTAGCACTAGCCTGGGGAGCCCTCCCCTCAGGAACCCGATCCTATCCTGAGAAGCCCTAAAATATGGGACCCTGACCTACCAGGGGCAGTGAGTTATATGGGCCCATGGTGCCCGTGCTCCAGCAATATTCAGAGCACGGGGACCCAGCTCCACCAATGTTCAGGGCAGGGTCTGTCCCCCAGCCCCGCCCTGCCTCCCCCAAGCATCCCTACCTGTGCTGTAGGCAGCCTACGGCTGCCCCCTGCAGCTCCCCTGCGCACTGCCCTGCTGGCTCCCAGCATCAACTGCTGCCGCAGGGTCCTAGTGCCCCCCAAACACTAGTGCCAGGGCAGGCTGACCCAACCTGACCCTGACCCTGCCCTTCCGCCTCGGACAGACGGACTCTTCCCTTTTCCAGCGGGACCCTCCACCAGCAGTCACCGCTCCTGCCCCATGCTGGGCAAGGGGCAGCCCCATCCCCAGCAAGGCTACAATGAGGGGCAGCAGCAAGGAAGAAGGTGCACACATGATGGCAGTTCCACCCCACCCCACCAAAAGGGAGGCAAGGGGGCTTCCTGGGCCTGAGAGGGGCCCTAGGACTAAGTACAGTGAGAGTGGTGCAAGGTGCGTGTGCTGCTGGGGGGGGGGGCCTCCCCCAGAGCTTGCTGCTGCCAGTAGGGGGGGGCTGGGGAAAGTCCTCTTCTCTGGCCCCAGCCGGGGGCAGCCTGCCTCCACCCCAAACTCCTCAGCCTCAGCCCCGCCCCACCAGAGACCTCACCCCTCCCTCTCCCCAACCCTCTGCTCCAGCCCTGAGCCCCCCCTTGAACCCCTCATCCCAACTCACCCCAACCCACCTGAGCCCCCATCACCATGAACCCCTCATCCCCAGACCCAGCCCACACCCCAACCCTCTGCCTGAGCCCTTCCCACATCCAGGGGTGAAAGTAAAATACAGCTCTTACCAGTACCGGTCCCACTCTTCCCCCTCCCCCGGAAGGGGCGGGGCCAGGGGTGGAAGTAAGTTACATTTCTTACAGGTACAGTCCAAACACAAGCAACCCACCTCCCCTAAATGCTTCATGGATCCCTCCCATTGCATGACTTAGCTATAGAAAATAAAGCTACTATTACTACTACCAAAAAGAAAAGGAGGACTTGTGGCACTTTAGAGACTAACCAATTTATTTGAGCATAAGCTTTCGTGAGCTACAGCTCACTTCATCGGATGCATACTGTGGAAAATACAGAAGATGTTTGTTTTTATACACACAAATCATGAAAAAATGGGTGTTTATCACTACTAAAGGTTTTCTCTCCCCCCACCCCACTCTCCTGCTGGTAATAGCTTACGTAAAGTGATCACTCTCCTTACAATGTGTATGATAATCAAGGCCATTTCCAGCACAAATCCAGGTTTTCTCCCCCCCACACCCCTCCCCAAACAAACCCACTTTTCTGTTGGTAATAGCTTATCTAAAGTGATCACTCTCCTTACAATGTGTATGTCTACTACCAGTACTGTCTGGAATAAAACTTTACTATTGCAATAAGCCTGAAAACTCTCTGTCCCATTTGTTTGTTTCCCTCTCCTCCTCCAGCCAGGCTGCCCACAGGGCTAGGCTCCCCGTTCCCCGGACCTCCGCACTCAGCAGGGGCTGCAGCAGCTCCCCTCTAGCTTGGAGCAGGGGGACTGGCTGAGGGAGAAGCCTCCCCAGGTAGCCTGCTGCCTGCATAAGAACAATTGAAATTTAGCTGTTTGCTCCAGGGGCTGAACCACCATTCAGGACTATTTCTGATTTCCTTGTTAATTTCATTCACAGTTGTTGGAGGTGGGGCCGGGGGAAGGTGAGACCAAGGCAGGGGCAGAATACAATAGTCATTTTACTGCACAGCTTAAATCCAGAGCTAATAAAAGCCAGTGGAAGGGGAAAACTCACTGTCACATTGGTTTCTTTCCTCCCTCCTCCTCCAGCCAGACTGCCTGAGAGGGCTAGGCTCCCGCCCCCTCAGCAGGGGCTGCAGCGGCTCCCCTCTAGCTTGGAGCAGGGGGACTGGCAGAGGGAGAAGCCTCCCCAGGATGCCTGCTGTCTGCATAAGAACAAGTTTAAATTTAGTTGTTCACCCCCTGGTCTGAACCACAGAATTAGGTGCTATTTCTGGCTTCCTTGTTAATTTCACTCAAGGTTGTTGGGGGGGAGGGGAGTACCAAAGCCTGGGCAGTTCTTTTCTGCCCCTTGGATGAGGCAAATACACAAAAAATACAATCAAAATCAGGAACCATTTCCAAGTTCAAATCTATCCCATTTCCTCCCCAGCAGAGGATCATGGTTGTGATGTCCAAACTGCTTGCAGATCCTCTTTGAAATGTTACTGTTTAAAAAAAACAACAACAACAAAAAACATGGAGAACTTGGTGGGAAGATGTGTTCTGATGATCAGGGTTTATTTTGGGCAAAGCAATTTTGGTAAAACAACTAAAGATTCACAGGGAAAGCAAATAGCCCCGTAGACAAAACCACAAAGGGACTGAAGGGGAAAACTGGATATTCAGTTAAATTATTGTGCCTCCTTTGAAAGAAATAGTAGTTTTCATTCCATCCTCTTTATATATTGAATTAAACACCTGAAATGTCCTTAGGACATTGGGGCTCAGATCTCTTTTTGTTTTGTGGGTGTCTGTGTCCTGCAGAGTACAGAGGCTGAAATTGACAAAACTTTCTCTAAGTATCTTGTATATTTCATGGCAGCTATTCTAGTTGTCCTTCATTCACCCAGTCTTCCCCTACTAATAGCCACCCATTGGTGTGCCCCCTGCACACTTTTATGTGCCTGGGAGGGAGATTAAACAATCCTTGATATCTGACTTGCTAGATCTAAATCTACTCTTATTCCAGGTATGTTCTCAATGTATCTGTCCAGTATGGATGGATCTCTCAGAAAAGATAGCTCTTCAGTGTAGGAATCGGACCAACAGCCCCCCAGGAGCAAGATGCCATGAAGCAGCACACATTAAGCAGAAGTTTCTGAGGTGTTAGCTGCAAGGGGCACACCAATGGGTGGCTATTAGTAGGGGAAGACTGGGGTGACTTTCCCAAAGCCACATAGTGAGTCAGTAGTACAGCTGTGATTAGAACTCAGGGCTACCTACTTCTCAACCCTCTGCTCATTTCACCAGCTTACATTTCCCTTCTAGCACTTAGTTCTAGCACTTTCCTCAATGTAATTGTCCTCCATGACCCCACTGAAACATAGCATCTTTACCGCTGAGTGCTTTAGTGCTGAATCCAGAGACCAGATCCACTGACTGAAATTCCAATACTCTCTGCCCTCCCAGCCCCTTCTCCACTTTGTATGACACTTTTTGGCAGCTGAACGAAATGGTCCTGAAAAGGAAGTCAGTCAATGGGATTCAGCCATATAACCTGAAGCAACAGAACATGCTACAGCTGAGAAAGACACTGAGGGCTTGGGAAATGCTTATGATGCTGTATGCCGCGTAAACGCTTGTAGACATAAACTGTCAATTCTGGAAACAGGTGCATGAAATACTCCGAGGGCTCCTTGATTATTTCCTTGACCCTGAAACAGAAGAACATCAATTGATTTTTAACTTGGGAAGCCCCTACCCTGCTAAAAAGTGTCAAAGGATCAGAACAAATGGTCAGGTTTCCCCATTTGTTTCCCTATACAGTGAAAGCCATTTCAACAGCTTTCTGAAAACAAGAGTAAATTTCCTAGAAATGATTAATATCCATTATCCCCCTGATCTAACACATTATGCCTTTGCTAATCTCTCCCACTATCCTTCTATTTCTCCATCCCACGGGACTAATCTCTTCATGGATGAGGGGCCATTTATCTCATTATTTTCAAAATCCTCATACAGACCAATCATCAAAGCACTTTAATAGGGCATGTCTTCACTGCAGATATAACATGGGTGACTGGAACCTGGCTTAACCTAGACAGGGTGTGAGCACTGCAGCCACATGGCAAAGCACACTTGTGTTACCGTGTTCTCACTGGTGTTGCACTCCCCTCTGTGTGTTACTAGGGCTTCTGAAATCATATCCTCTTTGTGCTGCAATAAGCAGAGCTGCTCTATGATACTTCCCCAGTGCGTTGCGGGAGAACTTGTCTGTCCTTCTGGGCCCCCGTGGGAAAGTTTGGAGGACTATCAGCACGGCAGTAATTTAGCCTGACTCCTCACTGCAAAGTGGGCAGAGGAGCATGGGCTGAAAGCACCACTGAACTTGGGCAACAGAATTTCATCTGTGGGTGGGAGGAGGGGCTAATGGCAACACCTGAGTAAGAGCTTGAGTTAACCCTGCAGTGAAGACAGACCATGTAGGAGGAGAGAATTATGATCCCTTAGCAGCAGGACCGATGCTTCGTAATTTATAGATAACGCACCTAAGTACTATAAAGATAAGTGCTTGAGAAATACTTAGGTAGATGAGTTTTTTAAATGTTGGATATAATAATGAAAAAAACTATAGTACAAGCAGCCCATCCTGGGGCTGTTTGTCATAGAAGGAAGCACCAGCATCCGGTGAAAACAGAAGGTCAGGCAACTGATATTCAGAGATGTCCTGCTGCAGCATCACACCATTGCATTAGCCGAATCATCATCTATCCCACAGAGCTCTTCCATATTATGATTCTAGCATGTGTTTCTCCTGTTCCTAAAGCATGAGGATGTGGAAATAGTTACATTACCTCTCTGGAGATGCCTGGTAAACAACACAATGGAACAAGAGCTGCTGATCAATGTGTGACTACAGGGATGATTTGGAACCAAAAACTAGTTCAGAAGCATCTTGATCGTGTAAACTGCCTTTGGGTGGTGAGCCTGGGGTTATCTATTGTTAGTATTGGGACTTTCATAATATGATACACTGTATCCACATAACATTATTCTCTGCAACTACAGAGCACTGTGCTGCTGGAGAGCCTATCTTTCATAACCTGGACATGCTTTAGTCTATAACATGCTGGAGTACCGGGAAACGGTCTTTTCCCCACACCCTGCATATTTTTACCCTTCTTGAATGGCAGCATGTCCTTCTGAAGAAAGGATTCCTGCTCTTACACCTACAGGGACTTGCAGCCTTTTACAGACAGACAAAGATTCCTAGGGACTGTTCATCCCTGGCACGGACTGTGAAGCAATCACTTACTTTTCTTCCTTCTCATCAAAGTGCTCGCCCATGTTCCTGATGAACTTCAGTAGGTCTGTGACATAGTTTTCATATTGTTTCTTCTTGTTCTGGTTCTTGTTCTTGTTCTTGTTGTTGAAGGGGTCGAGCATGCAGTCCAGAACCAATTTGTCAATCTGAAATAAAACACTCTGGATTATTCCATCCCATTCACACATCACAAAACAACAACCTCCCCTGGCTGCAGTGGTCTCACTCTGCAGAAATATCATACACATGCATTTCTCATAGATGGAGCAATATTTTATAGCACTTATATTAAAATGTATGCTTAACAACATACAAAATTTCTATGGGTTTATCTTGTTTGATTCCCCTCTGGGTTCACCAGAGTGTGGATTTGTTAATCTTCACGACACAACGCATCTCTTTCCCAAATGCCCTTCTCTTTGCACAGCCATTTGGGGAAAAGCAGGGCTGAGAGATAGACAGGCATGATTATTATTATGGCTGTCATCATGATTTAGTGCTAGATCTTCCGGGGTGTCTGAGTTCTACTGGGTGAGAGGGACAAAGGTGGTTTTGTATCACCTTTCCACCCTCATAGTTGTGGCACTATTTGGAAAGGTCCATGTGGACTACAGTACTGTCCGAGGATCGCCAGAGCTCAGAGTACCCTGGCCATCTGCATTTCCACTTCAAGAATGCTCCCTACACCATGCAGGCTAGGAACAGGTGTCACAGAGCTGATTACAACATTTTTATGATACCTGGATATTTCTATGTCCAAGGGGAATCCTCAGTTACTCCATTAGGGCAGCCCTCCATCCTGTGTACACCATGGAAGATGTCTGAAGGGGACAGAACTTGGGCAGAGGATCTGGGTGGTACACTGTGTAGCTATGGTTTTTTACTGTGTTGAAACTGTGAGGCACATGGGGCCTAGGATGGATGCCTATGTTAGTCTTTATACATTAATTCATTAAATAAGTGAAAGCTGTCTAGAGGTTTGTCTATATTAGAAAGTTTTGCCATTTTGACTATATTGGTATAATTAAAGCAGCAACCTACCCCCTGCTGTGGACAGTTATATCCATAGAAAAGTGCCTTGTATCAGTACAGCTTATTCTGGTTCTGGAAGCAAAATAGGCTGTACCTGTATAAGGCCCCTTTATACTGATGTAACTGTGTCCACATTAGGGCTCATACCAGTACAAACACATCAGCTAAAATAACAGCCCTAGCCTACAGTTATTTACCCAGATAAAACTTTTAAGTGTAGACCAGGTCTAAGATTCTTCTGTACTGCACTCATTGCCATTGCAGTCAAGCACCTTCCAAGCTCAAATGCTTTTTAACAAGTTCCCTCTTTTCTCCTCCCTTTGCACACCCTCACTGCTGCAGTCCAACACAGGGAAAATTACTCTAACCACCTTCTCCCTTTAAAAGGCTGGTCACAACTTAAGCAGCAAGTCACTAGGGTGATGTCTACAAACCACTCTCTGGAAGCTCCGTGTACACCACTCCAGCAGACAGTGACAGTAATTTTTAAATCTCTTAGATTTGATTAGATTTTGCCCCCACATTGTCAGGATACGGATGGAGTTACACTTCCAGTTAAGATTTAAAATGGGGCTTGTAAGTCCTGTAAGAAAACTTGCTCCTTGTGCATCCACAGCAAAAACAGCTTACCTGCTCAGTCCACTGCTGAAAAGGGTGCTCATCACAATTCAAAGCTTTCAGAATCTCACTCTTGTTGTTGTGATGTTTGGTGTTGCGAGTTTTGATATCACTTTCATTCCCAACATCTCTCAGGAACCTGTACCTGCTGTGGAATCAAAGGCACATTGGGGATGGCCTGCTCCACTGATTCTTGACAGAATGGGGCAGCCAGCAAATCTGCTGTTTGAGGGTTTGTAATTTTCATTCATGGCACTTACGTCTGCTTGCTCCAGAAAAAGGGATGTTGGATCAAGTCTCTCAGCAGGTTTTCAACTGGGATTCCTTCATCAGGGGAGACCAGACTTTTCCTTAGGTCTACAGTCTCCTCGTAGTCCTGCACATCCTCTGGACAACTTGCATCCAGAACGTCTCTATCATTTTCCTCAAAGGGGACCTTACCCAGTGTAACAACATACAGGACCAGCCTTCTGAGCGCCTGAGCATGAGAACAAATGGCTGTTTCACCCCAGGGCAAACAACTTCCCAACAAAAAGAAACAGAGACAGACAAACTATCTTCTAAAATCAGCACACTGATTGTAAAATCAGTACACTGTGTGTATGTGTATGGCAGCAATCACGTCATGAAGTGTTTGTATTAGAGAGCCCACCACACTGACAGCATAGAGCAAAATCAGGGAGAGACTTCTAGGGTTTGGAGAAAATCTTCATTCCTAATCACTGTCACTTCCTTGTACTGTGGTCTCCTGTGCTATGGGAATTTCCAGAAACCACGCTGTTATACATTTCCCTCTGAATATGCAGGAAGATCAGCTGATTCACCCCAAGAAAGCAAAGAAAATAAATGAACAGAAAGAAGTGAGCAAAAGAGAGAAAAGGTGTGAGGGGTAATCTGAAACATAATTTTGGTTTAATGGAAAGTTACCTTCAGGTCTTTGATTATAACATCCTTCTGTCCTTCACTCAATCTTTTGCTCTTATCAAAATCCGCTAAGCGAACTTTACCAGCAGCATCTGACAAAATAACAGGAACAGTTAAATCTGTTGTCTGTCTTTATGTGTGTGTTGCGCTCCTTTTCTCTAGTACCTGGTTGAATTATTCGCATGACCCCAGAATTCTTTGGTAGATTATTCAGTTGGATGACCTGATCTCTCAGTAGGAAGGCAAAACTAATGTGATACTTATGGCTGCTATACTACATGAGCACGAATGCACACACACCCTCTCTGCGCAAAAAGATCTCTACACTGCTGACGTATACGGTCAGCTCTATAATGCCTCACTTTCTCAACTATGGGCAATAGGAGAATAGAGTAAGAATGATAAGAACATACAAGCTAACCTATCAAAATGTTACGTGGGTGTAGATCCTGATGGCCAAATCCAAATATGTGTAGGTCTTGAACTGCCTCAAAGACTGTCTTAAGAACACTCTTGCAATTCACTTCATTCTCTGATGCACTCAGGTGTTCTTCAAGGTTCTTCTCACAGAGCGAGAGGCACAAGTACAGGCAGGGTCTCTTTTCCTCAGCACCAAAAAGCTTTACTAAATGCTTGCTGGTCAGACATTGTTCAAGGCACATTTTCTCTTGTTTAGCAATTTCTGTGCCAATGCAGAATATCTTCACAGCCACCTCCTTCCCATCAAAGAGTCCCAGGTAGATGCCCCCTTGGGAGGTTCTCTGAATCCTGAAATCATTATGTTGGAGGATTTTAAGTTTTCCAATCATAGGACGATACATGTTGTAGAGAACCTTCAGCTGCTCTCCCCAGCGTTTGCTGGTGGGTTCCCAATCTTGAGGTTGACTTGGACCAGCCTTGGCGCCGTACTGGCGAAGAAGAGCTGCCATTTTCTTATTGTATTTCCTATTGACAATCCCAATAAGGTCCCCAAGGTCAGTCCTTGCCCCTTTTTCACACAGTAGCTTTGCTATTTCATAATAGTTTTTCTCTACAGCTATCACCAGTGCTGTTTTGCCCTCTCTGTCAGCATCATTGATGTCAACTTCATTCTTCTCCAATAAAGCTTTCACCAAATCCAGACTTTGTATCTCAACTGCCAGCATGAGGGTAGTTTTCCCATGCTCATCTCTTCTGTTCACATCAACACCACAATCCAGCAGGAAATGAACAACTGGGGCAATAGACTCCCTTGTTTCGTTATCACTTGAAAGGAAGGCATGGATTAAAGCATTCCTGCCCTGGTTGTCACAGATGTTCATGTCAGCCTTCATCTCACTGACAAGAATTTTTACGACTGAGAGGTGGCCCCTCGTGGCAGCATCCATCAGGGCTGTTGCCCCACCTTTATTCAGTGTTCTTTTCTCCTCGTTAACCACCCTTCGCAAATTCACATCTGCCCCATTATTGTACAAGAATCTTAAGGCCTCCTCATTCCCATAGTGAGCAGCCTCCATAAAGGCTGTGAAACCATTGTCATCATACTCATTGATTTCTGACCCCTTAGAAAGAAAGAGCTCCAAAAGGTTCACATTCCCCACTATGCCTGCTATAATAAAGGGAGTGGCACCATTGTCCTTTCTGGCATGTGGATCAGCACCCTTCTCCAGCAGAAGATCAACAATCTCTTCCTGATCAACCTGTACAGCGCTGTGCAGAGGTGTCCAACCACCTCCTACCTTGAAATTAACATCTGCTCCTTCCGCCAACAGCTCCCGGACTTTCTCTATTGAATAGTTTCGGACAGCATCGTTTAGCAGAGAGGCTTTGTCTGCTGCTGTTTCATTTCCGGAGGTCAATACCTCTTCCTGGCTGTTACTAGTGGCCTCCATCACTGTTAAGATAAGTGGCTGTGCTCTTGTTCCGTGTCCGTTTCAGACGGAGATTCTTCAGTAAAATACTTCCTGGGCTCTCCTTTAAGATGGAAGGCATGGATTGGTCAGTGCCTTTGTTGTCAGGACATGAATGGAGTTTTGCTGATGAAGTGCACCAAGTGTAGCTGAAGTGTACCCAGCTCCAAGGGCTCTATGCTTCACATATTCCACCTGATTAGCAAAGAGAGAAAACAAATCTGTTTACTGATTCTTAAGACTTTACAGTTGTGCTTGATAGGTGATAGTTCAGGCTACATTTTAGTCACGGGTATTTTTAGTAAAAGTCATGGACAGGCCATGGGCAGTAAACAAAAATTCATGGCTTGTGACCTGTCCATGACTTGTACTATACCCCTGACTAAATCTTAGGAGTGCTGCGGGTGCTCGTGGTGGGGCTGGGGCTGCTCATGGGGGGAGGAAGGGGGTAGCCTGGGGGACTGTGGTCTAAGACTGCCCCAGCAGCAGCTGGTGCGACAGGCCCAGGGGCTGCCTGAGCTGCTTGGGCAGCCCCGGAGCCAGCCGCACCAGCCACTCCAGAAGTCATAGAAAGTCACGGAGCCATGACTTCCATGACAAACTCACAGCTTTAGCGACAGTCTATGGATCAGTAAGAGACAGGACAGTGAAGATTACACCACATGGTTTTCAGAGCCGTGAGTGAGTGAGAGAGAGTGTGTGTGTGTGAAGGGGGATTATAACAGATGTTCTCTGGGTCCACATGCAACAGCCCCTGCTAATTTGGTTCTGAGTTTCTTATCAATACAGATTGACAATCATAATGAATTGGTAGGGGTGGAAAGAGTAGTTTGTACCTTTAGGCACACACCCGGTACTCTTGGGTGTTCTTGTCAATGGGGAGAAGACACCCCAAGAAGGGTGTTTGTCATTAGATGTTGAGGGTACTTGGGTTACATAAATATGGCTCTTTGTATTCTTCAGTTCTGAAGCTGCTTGTGTTCCTACAGAATTACTCTCTGTACAGAAGAGTGCAGGAGATTCCAATCTTAAATTTTCAAAACATAAGATTCTAGTCATCATGACTCTTAAGATAACCTTTCAAATATGATCTGAATAGAAGCTGATCTTAATTGGATGGTGCCTCTGGAATGTAATGAGGAAATTTAACTATTCACCCCCAGTAAGTGTATTAGAAAGATCCAGCTATGGTGCTTCTCTGTAACTTTTACATTCTCCAGATGCTGCTGCAGAATTTTCAGTTCACTCCAGAAGTTAGCACTATAGTGCCACAGAAACCATAGGTCTTGCTGTGAAATTTAGGTTAAACTTGCTGCAAAATACACATGGCCTTCATTATATGCACCAAATACCTGATGCTTCCTGTTCTTTGTTGAAGAATATAAGTATACACATATCTATTACACCATTCAGTTTTGGACAGGTGGCTATGCCCTTAGCCCAGTGAAGAGACCAGTCAGAAAGCAGTATTAGACAAAAAGTCCCACCTTACCTCTGCCCCCTTTCTGCCCAGTGAGAAGCCCGTATTTGTCCATTAGACTTTCTTGACCCTTTCATCATTTTCTGGGGTCAATCAGGAAGGAATTCAGGGTCTGGAGGCACACCTATCACTGACAGGCAACTGTCAGAAAGTCTTTAAGAATAGTGGGCACATTTAAGACTGTTTGTCCCCCGAGATATAAAATGGGCCATTCGTTTAAAATTTAGGCGTATCATAATCAAAATGCAAGTAAGGGTTTACAGCATTATATGCGAGGATGGAAAAATGGTACAATATGAAATTAAAAAGGTGTCTAATGAATACTCTCCAGAATCAAAGGGTATATTATTCAGTTAAGGTTTGTTGTTGTTCTGTCTTATGAAGGAAAAGAAACCGAATAACAAAAGTAATAACCTCTTTTCCCCTTTAAAGAGAGGTTATAACAGTTACAGAACAATAAAATTCAGCCTAACTGTCAAAGGTGACAGTTGTTAAACATTTTTACCAAGGACTAGCTCCTTCTGGGCTTGTTTGTGGATCTGACAGAAAAGAATGATTTCAAAGGGAAACTGGCAGAAAAGCTGCAAAGTCTTAATTACAGGAAAAGTTTAATTCACATAAGCTTGATTGTCTTCTGAGAAAACCAAATGAATCGAATCACGTATCACAGTTTTTGTTTAAAAAAGTTTTTTAAATGTATAATTAAGTTGCTTACATATGTTTGAGTTGCTTCACAGTATTCATTTTCTACATCTTTTGAGACATACTGTAAAAATAAAAGGCTCTTCTCCGAGCCACCAAAAAAAGCTACAGCCTTATTAGAGGAACTATTACCAAGAGTCTTATCATATAAAAGGGGGAAAAACAAGAGAGTCTTGAAAAAGGGTAGAACAAAGATTCAGAAGTTTCCTTATTGAGCACCGCCCCAGTCCTACTGACAACATGCTTCTATTCTGCCCTCTTTTCCTGATTCATGTCATAGAGGGCAGGTGTTTGTGGGAGTTAGCGAACATGCTGCTTTTTCAGGCGGTGCTGCCACTCTCTCTCAGAATGAGGGAAAGGGTTACTACATATCTTAGGGGAAAAAAACAACGAGGAGTCCTTGTGGCACCTTAGAGACTAACAAATGTATTGGGGCATAAGCTTTCATGGGCTAAAACCCACTTCATCAGATGCATGGAGTGAAAAATACAGTAAACAGTATATATTATAGCACATGAAAATATATACCATTGTAACCATTCAAGTTATGTATATGTCAGGCTTATTGTTGGTTTTGAAAAATATTTAATGGAAAAATTGCTCACAGCACTAGGTTTTTGACATAAATTGTAAAAAGAGGCTCAAACTAAGTGATCAATAATAAGGTCAACTTAAACAGCAGGTATAGCTAAACTTGCATTTTGTTTCCCCACAAATTACCGTAGTCTTTTTTTTGCCCACACAATCCCACCCGCAACAAAGTACATCTCTACCCTGATATAACAGTCCTCAGGGACCAAAAAAATCTTACTGTCTTATAGGTGAGACTGCGTTATATCGGGGTAGAGGTTGGGATTGTGTGGGCAAAAAAAACCAAAAGACTACGGTAATTCGTGTTACCGCAAGTGGTTCCTCTGCGCCCCCCCTTTACTTGCTGAGGCCCCCCCCCCACCCCAGCTCGCCTCCGCCTCCTCCCACGAGCATGCCGCAGCTCCGCTTCTCCTCCCTCCCAGGCTCGCTGATTGGTGCGGCAAGCCTGGGAGGGGGGAGAAGCAGACCTGCAGTGCACTCGCGGGAGGAGGTGGAGCGGAGGTGAGCTGGGGCAGGGGGGCCGCAGCAAGTAAGGGGGCGGGCTCAGAGGAACCGCTCCCCACCGCAGCTCACCTCTGTCTCCTCCCCTGAGTGTGCCGCTGCCGCTCCGCTTCCCCCCCCCAACCCCTTCCAGGCTTGCCGCCGCCAATCAGTTGTCTGGTGCAGAAAGCCTGGACGGAGTTGGGGGGGAAAGCGGAATGGTGGTGGTGTGCTCAGAGGAGGAGACAGAGGTGAGCTGGGGTGGGGAGTGGTTACTCTGCACCTGCCCCCTTACTTGCTGCGGCCCCCCCCCCCGCCCCAGCTCACCTCCGCTCCGCCTCCTTCTGCGAGTGCGCTGCAGGTCTGCTTCTCCCCCCTCCCAGGCTTGCCGCACCAATCAGTGAGTCTGGGAGGGAGGAGAAGCAGAGCTGCGGTACGCTCGTGGGAGGAGGCAGAGGAGAACTGGGGTGAGGGGGCTTCAGCAAGTAAAGGGGGAGGCGCAGAGGAACCACTTGCGGTAACACGAATTTGGATATAACAAGGTAAAGCAGCCCCACTCCCTGGAGTGCTGCTTTACCACGTACTATCCAAATTCGCGTTATATCGCACCACATTATATCGGGGTATAGGAGTACATTTTACTCACTCCCACTTTATGGCAGTGGGTTCTGCAGGACCCCATTCTCACTGCAGGGCTCTACCTTGGTCCCTATTTATCCTTCTTGATGCTGACGCTGATGATGAGGATTCTCTGTGTTAATTCCAGTACCACCTGCAGTGTACAAGGCCCTTTAGATCAGAACATGGAGAGGACATGGTCTCTGTCCAACCAAGATGTGCTTAGAGCAGAGCCACAGGGGAGAGGTACAAACGTCTTACCTCACTTCTCTGATCCCCTGATCCGTAGGAATGTGCCTGACATAAGTCAGAGCAGCCTCAGTGGTACTCTGACTCGCAGCTGCCTCCTGTAGACAGCTGCATATCACTTGGGCACAGCATTCTCCCAGCACATCGTGTATGCCAAAAGCTGTGAGCGAGGCTGGCGTACAAAGCGATATCACGAGTAAGACTAAGCTGTTGAAGTTGTGAAGGCTACAAGCCCTGCTGCCAACTCTGACATCCTACCGCACTTCACACAGTTGCTCTCAGTCCCCCTTAGGTCCTTTCCCTTTGTATTTCCGTGAGCAAAACACAATGGGCACAACACCGTCACAAGCAGCTGCTGTCATTAGCAGCAAGGAAGCAAAACTAGTAACTTACCCCAGCACCCTTTCTCCTGAGGATGGAGGTACTTGCTGCCCAGCATCTCCACAGCCCCGACCTGCCTCCCTGTCTGCTGTGTCCCTGCACGCTGAACCCATATGCCAAGCACTCACCTTGCTACAAAATCAGAGATCTGCAATTAGCAACCATAGTTCCAGACAAACAGCTCAGCTCAACTGGGCAAAGAAGGGCTGGGCATGGGAGAGAGGAAGAGAAACAGTAAGAAGTGGATAAAATGAAAGTGTAAATGAGGGGAATGAGAAACAGCATGAACAGGAATGGGTTTGGGGGAGGACCACAACTGCAGGGGGAGGTCGATGGGAGAAGGTAAATGTGAACATAAGGACTTTTCTGTGATATTTTTCCTACGACACGTAACAGATAATTCTAATGGACTATTTACATGTTTCTACACCTAGAGGCAATTTTCTTCTGGCACCAGATACACACTAAATCCAAATTTCAAGTCGTTGTGTAGGATGTTTTTGTGGGGATAGAAAGGCATGGATTCCTTCCTGAAGACAAGGAGCTGCAATGGGGCCTCTCCATACTAGTTACTGCAGCCTCAGGTCTCCAGTAGTATCTGCGACACTTTGCACCCTTTTCCCTGGCGGGAAATGGCCTGTGGATCTGCTCCTATCCCTCTGCAAGCTGGGGCTCAGGAGCTGGGCCTCACAGGTGCAAGAAGAGAGGATCAGCTGCACCAAAGGAGGGATTGTGTCGTCTATAAAGATGGTGCTTGCTTAAAGAAATGTGTTGAAATGTAAGCAGGGCCGGCTCCAGGCACCAGCTTTCCAAGCAGGTGTTTGGGGCTGCAATTAGAATAGGTCGGCGGTCCGTGTCCGGCGGCAGCAATTCGGCGGCAGCTCCACCGCTTTTCCCACAGCTCCGGTTTTTGGGGGGCAGCTCCGCCGCTTTTGGAGTGGCGGCAATTCGGTGGCGACTGCTTGGGGTGGCAAAATTGCTAGAGCACCCCCTGAATGTAAGTAGCCCAAAAATGTATTTCCTAAAAATAGGCTTGACAATAGTCAAGAGAGGCCCTACGTCATGCTGTAAACATGTTTTGGTCCTAACTGGTTTTTACAAGCGTTTTAAATAAAATGTAAATGTTTTCAAAAACACGATCTATACTGATTGTTAGCTTAGCATTTATGCAGATGTTAATTAAGACAATACTTCATATTAAATAGACAATAAAAAATTACAGAATATTTCATTATAGTAGTGGAAATATAAATATGGTAAAGGATAATGTTAATTAATTATAATTGGTTAGGAAAAATGTAGCATGCCAATTTTAGATTGGCGCACCCATCCACCATCAAGGTCCTATTAGAAAAAAAAATTATTCCCATTCTTCCCCTCCAGGGATTAATCAGCCCTGCATGCATCATTTCATCTTAAAATGTAAGCATGATATGCAGTGTGTACTTATATTCGTTATTTTATTTTAAATTAAGTCTTTGATTTTCTCTCTCATTGTGTCATTCGCAGTCCTCCACTAAATTAAATAATCTGTAATTGCCCTGGAGGCTTGAACCATAAAGAATTCAAATTGGTTTTATTCCTTATCTTTAAAGTACTAATTGGGACAATATAAATCAAAGGTTACAACGGGGAGGGGGGTGAATTCTGAAACTTCTCCTTCCACCACCCAAGTGGAACAGCACACAATTCTGCCATGTCTTAAACCCTTCCCTAATCTAGAGATGACATGACAGACAGCCACACTAGCTCCAACATAGATTCAGCAAAGGTTACCAACTATCAGTAAATGTAAGACCGGTCAGTTAAAACAAAACAGTGAAAATTACCTGCCAGAGTCATGACTGTCTAAAAAAACATGTAGCCAGAACTACAAATGGCAAGATACTCTAGAACAGTGGTTCTCAACCAGGGATACGTACATAGAGATCTTCTAGGATGTACTCGACTCATTTAGATCAGTGTTTCTCAATTTGAGGGTTGCAACGCCCAGGGGGGTCATGAGATGGGTTTAGGGATGACATTGGGGCAGGGGGCGGTGCAAACAGGGCAATTGTCTGGGGCTTAATGCCACAAGGGACTCTGCAAAGCTAAATTACATGCTTCAGCCCCAGGAGGCAGGCCTCAGGCTTCCGGCCTGTCCCCCAGGGCCCTGGCTTCAGACAAGGCTCACAAATGAAAAACAGGCTTAAGTATCACACTGAAATGTAAGTACAATCAATTCATTTTATAACGATATGGTAAAAATCAGAAAGCAAGCAATTTTTCAGTAAGAGTGTGCCGTGACACTTTTGTATTTTTGTGTCTGATTTTATAAGCAAGTAAAAAGAAAAGGAGTACTTGTGGCACCTTAGAGACTAACAAATTTATTTGAGCATAAGCTTTCGTGAGCTACAGCTCACTTCGTCGGATGCATGCAGTAGAAAATATAGTGGGGAGATTTTCTATACACAGAGAACATGAAACAATGGGTGTTACCATACACACTGTAATGAGAGTGATCAGGCAAGGTGAGCTATTACCAGCAGGAGAGAAAAAAAACCTTTTGTAGTAAAACTATTTCCCATGTTTATTCCCCCCCCCCATTACTGTTCCTCACACATTCTTGTCAACTGCTGGAAATGGCCCACCTTGATCATCACTACGAAAGGTGAGCTGTAGCTCACGAAAGCTTATGCTCAAATAAATTTGTTAGTTTGGGAGACTAACTTCCCAGACATAGACTGGAGGACAAGTGCTAGTAATAATAATAAAAAGAAAAGGAGGACTTGTGGCACCTTAGAGACTAAGCTGCCACAAATCCTCCTTTTCTTTTTGCGGATACAGACTAACACAGCTGCTACTCTGATACCAGTAATAATGGGGCTCAATTTTCCTGATGTGATAGCTGATAGATTCCTTCATCAAGTAGTTGCTGAACCAATAAGAGGGGATGCCATTTTAGATTTGGTTTTGGTGAGTAGTGAGGACCTCATAGAAGAAATGGTTGTAGAGGATAATCTTGGTTCAAGTGATCATGAGCTAATTCAGTTCAAACTGAACGGAATGATAATCAAAAATAAATCTGCGACTAGGGTTTTTGATTTAAAAAGGGTTGACTTTAAAAAATTAAGGAAACTAGTTAGGGAAGTGGATTGGACTGAAGAACTTATGGATCTAAAGGCAGAGGAGGCCTGGGATTACTTCAAGTCAAAGCTGCAGAAGCTATCAGAAGTCTGCATCCCAAGACAAGGGAAAAAATTCATAGGCAGGAGTTGTAGACCAAGCTGGATGAGCAAGCATCTCAGAGAGGTGATTAAGAAAAAGCAGAAAGCATACAGGGAATGGAAGATGGGAGGGATCAGCAAGGAAAGCTACCTTATTGAGGTCAGAACATGTAGGGATAAAGTGAGACAGGCTAAAAGTCAAGTAGAGTTGGACCTTGCAAAGGGAATTAAAACCAATAGTAAAAGGTTCTATAGCCATATACATAAGAAGAAAAAGAAAGAAGAAGTGGGATCGCTAAACACTGAGGATGGAGTGGAGGTTAAGGATAATCTAGGCATGGCCCAATATCTAAACAAATACTTTGCCTCAGTCTTTAATGAGGTCACATGGGGAATTATTAGTTAAATTGGAAAAGATGTGGATCAATAAGAAAACTGAAAGGTGGATAAGGAATTGGTTAAAGGGGAGACTACAGCAGGTCATACTGTCAGGCTGGAGGGAGGTTACCAGTGGAGTTCCTCAGGGATTGGTTTTGGGACCAATCTTGTTTAATCTTTTTATTACTGACCTTACCAAAAAAAAGTGGGAGTGTGCTAATAAAGTTTGCGGATGATACAAAGCTGGGAGGTATTGCCAATTTAGAAAAGGACCGGGATATCATACAGGAGGATCTGGATGACCTTGTAAACTGGAGTAATAGTAATAGGATGAAATTTAATAGTGAGAAGTGTAAGGTTATGCATGTAGGGATTAATAACAAGAATTTTAGTTATAAGCTGGGGACACATCAATTAGAAGTAATGGAGGAGGAGAAGGACCTTGGAGTATTGGTTGATCACAGGATGACTATGAGCCGCCAATGTGATATGGCCATGAAAAAAGCTAATGCGGTCTTCGGATGCATCAGGTGAGGTATTTCCAGTAGAGATAAGGAGGTGTTAGTATCGTTATACAAGGCACTGGCGAGACCTCACCTGGAATACTGTGTGCAGTTCTGGTCTCCCATGTTGAAGAAGGATGAATTCAAACTGGAACCGGTACAGAGAAGGGCTACTAGGATGATCCAAGGAATGGAAAACCTGTCTTATGAAAGGAGACTCAAGGAGCTTGGCTTGTTTAGCCTAACCAAAAGAAGGTTGAGGGGAGATATGATTGCTCTCTATAAATATATCAGAGGGATAAATACTGGAGAGGGAGAGGAATTATTTAAGCTCGGTACCAATATGGACACAAGAACAAATGGATATAAACTGGCCATCAGGAAGTTTAGACTTGAAATTAGATGAAGGTTTCTAACCATCAGAGGAATGAAGTTCTGGAATAGCCTTCCAAGGGGAGCAGTGGGGTCAAAAGACCTATCTGGCTTCAAGATTAAACTCAATAAGTTTATGGAAGAGATGGTATGATGGATAGCGTCATTCTGGCAATTAATTGATCTTTAACTATTGTTGTACCAATAAAATAAAAACCAGCAGGATCTTATTAAAGGGAAAAAGGCAAAATACCACATTTACTGTGAATACAGAAAGAATCATAGTAAGCAGTTAGTTATAGTTATAACATTCCATTCAATCTCAAATTTATTCTCACATTCATTCATACAAACATACACACACACACAGGTTCTGCAAGGTTGTTATCATAGTTACCAGCCTTAGAGTTGCTCATGCCAAGCCACTGGCCAGGTGGCCTGGACATGAGGAGGGAGCAGGGCCTTGTCAGATGCTCATCTGATGCTCCTGGAAGTTGGTTTGCAGAATCAGACCCCCAAAGTTCTCTCTTTTTAGAGTCTATTTTTATAGGAATTTCTTCCTGTGCCAGTCTATGGGAATTGCTTCATCATGCTGTTGCTGAATCAATCAGCAGATAGCACATTCCTGACGGCTCCAAGATGTTATCTTGTTCTTTGGTTCTCCCATCCTTGAGGCTGTTGGGTGGATTCCAGTCTGCCCTCCGGGGGGTCCTCTGGTTATTTCCACTTGACGCCTTCTTCAGCCGATGGACACTGGATTCTTAGGCTGGCACCTCCCTGATCATTCAGTTATTATCCACACCAAGCATCCATCCACATCCATCCTCTATCTCTATTTTAATCACAATTGTTAATACAACAAAAGGGTGGGGAGTCTCTGGGTGCTGTTTCTGTTGTTAGAGTATTGCTTTGAGTCTCTCTCTCTTGTGAATTGCTTTGAGAATAGACTCTGTCTTAGAATGTACTAACACAATTAGCAGCTTGCAAGTTTCACACATAGAGGGAGAGAAACAGTACCAAAAACCAAGAGACCTCTTAATTAGTAATACCCTGGAATTTAAACTCTGGGGAATCAAACTCATTTGTGATTTTAATACAGAACTTCTTTAATATGATCCAACACTATTCATGGTAAATAGGCCCAATGGCCTGTGATGGGAAGTTAGATGGGGTGGAATCTGAGTTACTACAGAGAATTTTTTCCTGGGTATCTGGCTGGTGAATCTTGCCCACATGCTCAGAATTCAGCTGATTGCCATATTGGGGGTCAGGAAGGAATTTTTCTCCAGGGCAGATTGGAAGAGGCCCTGGGAGTTTTTCACCTTCGTCTGTAGCATGGGGCATGGGTCACTTGCTGGAGGATTCTCTGCCCCTTGAAGTCTTTAAACCATGATTTGAGGACTTCAATAGCTCAGACATAGGTGAGAGGTTTATTGCAGGAGTGGCTGGGTGAGATGCTGTGGCCTGCATTGTGCAGGAGGTCAGACTAGGTGATCATAATGGTCCCTTCTGACCTTAGTATCTATGAATCTATGACCCTAGCCCAGGAAGGCCTACTGATAGGAACCCCAAACCTAGCTCCAAGTACCCCACCCATAGGAGCCCTACCTATTGCAACCGTAACCATAGCCCCATTTATTCTATCCATAGGAACCCTAACTCGGGTGGGGGGGGAGCCCTACCCATAGGAACCCTAACACTGGGGAGGGGGGGAGAAGGGACTCCTACCCAATGCAAAGTCAACCTGAGGAACTCCTTGCCAGAGGATGTTGTGAAGGTCAAGACTATAACAGGATTCAAAAAAGAACTAGATAAATTCATAGAATAGGTCCATTCCTGCCCAGCTAGGATGTCCCTCGCCTTTGTTTGCCAGAAGCTGGAAATGGGCGACAGGGGACGGATCACTTGATGATTACCGGTTCTGTTCTGTTCATTCCCTCTGAGGCACCTGCCATTGACCACTGTCGAAAGACAGGATACTGGGCTAGATAGACCTTTGGTCTGACCCAGTGCGGCCGTTCTTGTGTTCTTAGGAACCCTAACCCTGGGGGCGGGGAAGAGACCCACTCATAGGAACCCTAAATCTGGGGGAGGAGGGAAGACCTATCCATAGGAACCCTTACCCTAGCTCCAAGTACCATACCCTTAGGAACTCTAACCCTCGGGAAAGAAGCCCTAATCAATAGGAACCCTAACCCTTGGATGGGGAGCCCTACCCATAAAAATCCTAATACTAGGGCAGGGAGCCTTACCCTTATCAACTGTAACCTTAGCTCCCTTAACCTTATCAACAGAAACATTAAGACTAGGATGGGGAGCCATACCCATAGGAACCCTAACCCTAATGCCAAGTATCCTAACCTTAGCCAACCAAACCATAGCTCTAAAGACCCTACCCACAGCCACATAAACCTAGCTCCAAGTACCCTACCCTGTAGCCCACTGGGCTAGATTGCCTTTATTACATTCACTGCTTTGCGTTATATTCTGCTTTGCGTTATATTCAGCAGTAATGCAAGAAACCTACAGGCCTGTATCCTGTAAGAGATTAGCTTCAGCAAGTTAGCATAAGGCTTTAGGCCTATGAGCTTTGAATAGATAAACTTTGCACAGATAAACGGCCCACTGGCAACCCCAACTATTGGGGAGCTGAACATAGAGTGTTTAAGAGGAATTTCTGACCACAGGAACAGGACCCAACTACAAGAATGTCATGGCAACAAACTGATGTACTTAACAGGTACAAGACCTACATCTGTAGATACCTAACCACAAGAGGCCCATGGTAATGGATTGACATAGGATAATAAGTTAAGATCTTTGATATACTAACCTATACAAGAAGGACACACCAAAATTAGTAAGGTGAGGCTATACAAATAAGGAAAAAGGGAAATACCCCTACTGAATATGCATCAAACATAGCGGTGTCAGCATATCATATTATAAAAGTTGCATCCCAGCCTAGGGGCCGTAGGAGAAAGAGATGTAGTCCTTGGGAGGTGCCAGAATGATGGCCACTGGTGATGAGGAAGATGATGGCTAACATTTCAGATTGTTTCACAACGGATTGTGGGAGTATATGGATGTGCAGATGTACATTCTGTAGTATCTCTATCTTCCTGAGTTGGGGTGTTTGTGACTGTGCTAAATGTATTAATAAACTATTTTTAAATACAGAAGAGTTCCTATAGTGTGAGTGTTCCAACTGCGCACATTAGGGTTCCCAACTATATCATAATTTGAATAATACTGGGCCTGATCACGGGACAAGATCCTGTCAACCCACAAAGTGATAACTGGGGAGTCTTAAGAAATCAATGTAATTAATACATAAGCTACAGTTCAGGCTACAACCCATAGCAACCCAAATGCTAGGGTGCGAACCCTACCATAGAAACCCTAACCCTAGCTCCAAGTACCCTATCCATAGCCACCCAAACCCTAGCTCAAAGTGCCCAATCCCTAGAGATGCTAACTTTAGGGCAGAGAGCCTGACCCACAGGAACCCTAACCCTAGGGCGGGGAGCCCTACCCATAGCCACTTAAACCCTAGCTCTAAGTACCTTACCCCATGAATCCTAACTCTAGGGCTGGGAGCTCCACCCATAGAATCCGTAACCCCAGCTGCAAGTACCATACCCATAGGAACCCTAACTCTAGCCCAGGGCATCCTAGTCTCAGAAACCCTAACCCTGGCCCGGGGAGCCCTCCCCTTCCGAACCCTAACCCTGGCCCAGGGAGCCCTACCCTCTGGAAGCCTAACCCTAGCACGTGGAGCCATAACCTTTGGAACCTTAACTCTAGCCTGGGGAGCCCTACCCTTTGAAACCATACACTTAGCGCCTGGAGTGTTATGTTTTGGAACCAAAACCCTAGGCCCAAGAGCCCCACGATCTGGAACCCTGTCCCTATCCCTAACCATAACCCCGTAAGCCATACCTTGGGAACCCTAACTCTAGCCCAAGAAGTCCTACCATCTAGTTTAGATATGCCCACTAGTGGCAGCATGTGGCACTTACACTATCTAACACCTTTAACCATCAAAGCACTTTATACACACTAGCCAGAGTTGTCAACATTTGAAAATGGTTTCAATGGACATTTTCTAACTAAGCTGAGATCTAGCTGATGAGATCCCAAGCTCTGGAGGGTTGTGTGCATATTCTGCTGAGTGTGAGGTGATTTTTTCTTTTTGAGGAAGAGGCAGAGAAAAGTGCCTGAAATTCAGCAAAATAGGCTTCGAACTGTCTAGTGCCTGGGCCCAGCACGTGCATGACTGGAAAAAGTGTCACTTGACTATGGCAAATCGTTCCTCTCCCCAACCTTACAGTTCTCTCTTCCTCCTACTCTCCCTCCTCATCTCCATTCACTGCTTCTTCTCATGCTGGAGGAGTATCCTACTGTGTAAGTACAAGGTAAAACACCTTGTTCAGGATCTCCCCCAGGCAGGGCCTGGACTGGCCTCTATTTTGCCTGCGTTGAGTGTAGATGTGCTCAGCAGGAGCTTAGGAGGTGACGCCTGTACTTAGAGAGGCCTAAATGGTCACACCAGGTACAGGCATCATCTCCCCTTCCCCCAAGCTCCTGCTGAGCACAGCTGAGAGGCACCCAGGTCTTCAGGACCATGTGGTGATTCTCAGAGCTCATCACACCTCCTCAGCTGCTAGAACGATTCTTCACCAAGCCACTTGCCTTACACCAGGGGTAGCCAACCTGAGCCTGAGAAGAAGCCAGAATTTACCAAAGTACATTGCCAAAGAGCCACAGTAATACGTCAGCAGCTCCCCCACTCCACTCCCAGCACCTCTCACCCACCAGCAGCCTAGCCAATCAACGCCTCCCCACACCTGCTAATCAGCTGTTTTGTGATATGCAGGAGGCTCTGGGGGGGAGAGGGAGGATCGAGGGCATGGCAGGCTCAGGGGAGGGGGTGGGAAGGGGTGGAGTGGGGATAGGGCTTGTGGCAGAGCCAGCGGGTTGAGCAGTGAGCACCCCCCGGCACATTGGAAAGCTGGCAGCTGTAGCTCCAGCCTCGGAGTCGGTGCCTATACAAGGAGCCGCATATTAACTTCTGAAGAGCCGCATGTGGCTCCGGAGCCACAGGTTGGCCACCCCTGTCCTACACCCTGTGGCCATCTCTGGGAATTGCAGCAGCTCACAGGCCTGGAACCGTGGAAGAAACTGAAATTACCTGGGACTTAATTGCAAATAGGAGCAACAAAAATTATTAAAAGTCTAGAAAACATGATCCATGAGGGAAGATTGAAAGAATTGGGTTTGTTTAGTCTGGAAAAGAGAAGGCTGAGAGGGGAACATGATAACACTTTCCAAGTACATAAAAGGTTGTTACAAGGAGGAGGGAGGTAAATTGTTCTTGTTAACCTCTAAAGATAGGACAAGACGCAATGGGCTTAAATTGCAGCAAGGGCAGTTTAGGTTGCACATTAGGAAAAACTTTCTGTCAGGGAAGTTAAGCACTGGACTAAATTGTCTAGGGAGGTTGTGGAATCTCTGTCATTGTCTAACCTGCTCTTAAAAATCTCCAAACACCTGTCAGGACTAGATAATACTTAGTCCTGCCATGAGTCCAGGGGATTGGACTAGATGACCTCGAGGTCCTTTCCAGTCCTATGATTCTATGAAATAGAGAAGCAGCAGGGGCATAGCCGATGTTTTTTATTGGGGGAGGAAGCTAGAGTTAAAAAAAAAATTTACTATTGCTTTAATGAGTAGTTTTGTACCATAGCTAAATTTGTCCACTTTTAATAGAGACAGATGAGCTTCTGTTCCAAACCCTGTGTTTCCTTTATTTATTACTGCAATCCCTAACATTTTGGAAGGGCTAAAGACCCTACAAGCTCCCAGGTCGTATATCCATGGGCAGTAACCTGGAGGTAGAAGGTCTAAAGCAGAGTGCAAACTCAGAGATGAATGACGGAGCAACCAGCATGACAGAGGATATCCTGAAACAGAGAGACACCTGCTTCCACAGTATCCAAAAGAGGAGGGAGTGTGAGAAGAACTCCTTCAACTATCAGCAACAATAGAGCACTCATCACTAAAGAGTAATGAGGAAAAAACCTGTCCTTGAACCCTAGGAGAAAGAGGGGAGAAAGTACAGACAACATCATGCGACAGAGAACCCTCTCAACTCCTCAGGTATGGGCAGTAATGACTAATGGATATAGGGGATCAGACCTCAAACACATCAGGAAGCCCAGTCCCAGGCAGATGGCTCCCAGCTCTGACATCCCTGAGGTGCTGGCTACTTTTAACACTTTGGCAACACTCATCATGCTGATTTATTGAGTGGGATGGTGTCAGTCTTGCCTCTCCACTTTCAGATGTCACTGGTCTTCAGTGAGAAAGGGACAGCGAAAGCCGCTGCAGGAGGATGAGGGAGGGAGCACAATGGCTGACCTAAGCAGTGTGCATCTTCTCTGGAAATACTGTCACTGTGGCCCAACTAACTGCCTTGGAAAGAGGAATCACTATCTTCCTGGATTTAATCATCCCTCTGCTCATGGCTCATCTTGCACTCCTTGCCTTTGTAATACAGCCAGACTAAAACTGAACCATCCCTTCAACCACCTGTAACCACAGTTGCCAACTTCCACATGGTAAATAAGCACCCTGCCTTTCACAATAAGCCAAAAATCAAGCTAATCCCATTTCAAAACAAGGCAATCCCCAAGAACCCCAACACTCTATGTGACTAGCAGGGGCAGCAGGTTTGTATAATTTTTGGTGGTCCCCAGAACGGGGTCAAGTCATGCCCCCCCCCCCCCCACACATACACACACATGTCCCTAAGGGTCTGGGAGGAAGTTTGGTGTGGGAGGGGGAAGGCATTTGGGTGCAGGCTCTAGGCTGGGGCAGGGAGCTGGGGTGGGCTCTGGGCTGAGGGTTGGGGTGCAGGCTGGGGCAGGGGGTGGGCTCTGGGAGGGAGTTGGGGTGTGGGATCTGGGCTGGGGCAGGCAGTTGGGAATGCAGGGGGCAGGCTCTGGGAGGGAGTTTGGGTGCAGGGTCTGGGCTGGGACACAGGAGGAGGTGAAGGGGCGGGCTCTGGGAGGGAGTTGGGGTATGAGATCTGGGCTGGGGCAGGCAGCTGGGGTGCAGAGGACAGGCTCTGGGAGGGAGTTGGGGTGCAGGGTCTGGGGAAGGGGTGGGGGTGCAGGAGGGGGTGCAGGGTCAGGGCTGGGGGTCAGGGGGTGAAGGCTCTGTCTGACAGGCTCTGGGGTGGGGTAGGGCAGAGCCAGGGATGAGGCGCTTAGGGCGCAGACAGGCTGCCCCAGGGATAGGGCCAGAGAGGAGGACTCCCCATCGGCAAGCTCTGGAGGAGGGACCCCACCTCTTCCCACACTCACCCTGCACCCACCGCTGTCACTGCACTTGCTCCTTGGGCCCCTCTCCGGTCCAGGAAGCCCCCTTGCCTCCCCTGTGGTGGGTGCCAGGGGGGCTGCCATCACGTGTGGCCTCCTTCCCTCACCGTAGCCTCATTGGGAGTGGGGGATGGGGCTGCCCCTTGCCCAGCGGCAGCTGGGGGCGCGGATCACAGGGTCAGAGACTGGCCGAAGCCCAGCCGCTGTGCAGGCGAGTGAGGTCGAGCCCCGCCCAGCCGGAAGTGCCTTTCGCAAGGGGCGGCTGCCGCTGCTGCTCTCGCCTTAGGCAGCAGGCGCGGCCCGCGGAAGCGCGGACAGGGCGGGGCAGCAGGGCCGCCGCCGCCGCCCTCTGTGGCTCAGGCGGGGACACTCCAGGGTGTGGGGGAGGCGCGCGGGGAGCGGCAGCTGGGGCCCGGTTGATGCTGCAGGCAGGACCTGGGGTGAGGGGAGACCCGGATCCAAACATTGGTGGAGCTGGGCCCCCGGCCCTGACTATTCCTGGAGCCTGGGCCCATATAACTCCCTGCCGCCGGTGACTAGATCCCCCCGGCATGCAGTCTGGGACTGTGGTGGGCCCGCTGTGCGCCCCGGACTCTCTCCCCCTCTTGCCCCTGCGTGTCCGGAGCCGATCAAAAAAAGAAGCAACAAGCCAACTAAGCCAAAAATAAGCCCAGTTTCTGTATCCCCCCCCCCCCCGCAGGGTTGACATGTCTGCCCGTAGCCCTTCTCTCCTTTTGTTTCCTTTAGTAAGGCACCACAGACCAGTCACTCACCTCCCTTCTTCCTCAGACACCTGCGGTCCCACACAGGAGCGTTTGCCTAGTTGTTTGTTCAGAGTTCTAGCTGCACAGCTCAGCAAAGAGAAGGGAGAGCAGAGGGTTGGACTGCAAGGGATGGAGAAGAAAAAAGCAGAGAGAGGAGGAGAGAAAAAACAGCGCAAACAGAGTAATGGAGGAGAGAGACGCGCCGAGGGCTCAGCTAGGCATTTTAGTTTCATTTCTCCTGCAGTGTCTTCGGAAGGAAGTCAAAGACTTCCTTATGGTCTTTTCCTTTATGACACATCATGGATCATTCTAACGAATGGATATGTTTGCAGTGTAAAACTTTCATCAGGGTTCCTAGCTGTTGGTACATGTATAGCCTATCAGTACAAGAGACAGCACCAATTGCCTACCAAAGACAAATCCATCCAAAAAACTGTGGGTGTCTTGGCAAGTGGCAAGGTCCTCTAGGAAATGCTTGCCTCTTATCCAGTGTGTGTCCTGTGTATTTTCAGAGGTGAATTTAATACAATATAGTTTTCAGATATAAGTTGTCAGCTCCCAAAGGGAGAATGCTCAGTCACTACTCTGCTCACTGACTCATGCAAAACAGACTCAGGAAAATAACCCCCAAAAAGTGTGTAATCTGTAAACACTAAGTAATTATAAACAGAAGTATTGGAGCTATTATTAAAAATGGAAAAAAATCAGAGCAGATTTTCTACCTGGTTCTGCTCCCTTTTCATACATCAGGAGCATACGTGGAGAAGAGACTGGCCACAAACCCCTCGCTGTCCTCAGTGAGCATAGAGCTGGCTACACTCCCCTTCTCACAGCCCCCAATGCAGGGGATATGGACTAAGCACAATATGCTCCAGCAACTTCCAACTGGTGTTTGGTCTCACTGAATAATGAGGTTGCCATCTGCTGGTAAGGCATCCTTTAGGAACCATTGGCAGCTCACACATTAGAGTAGCCCACAGGCTGCTCTATTTTACACCCTGGGCTCACTGGAGAATCAGGGCATCATAGCTAGCACACGGATCATCCCCTCCCTACTACATCCAGTGGGAGCTGGTCATGGCAGAGCTCTGGCGCCTTACGTTTCCATACAGTCAGGTTCTTTCTATAGTTAATCTCTACTCTTTGGTTTTTAGAAGCTGCTGAAATGTTGTCATTAAAAATGTGAACAGACATTTGTTTTTTTCCTAGCTGTTGGTAAACCAGCATTCAGTCACTTACACATAAAGGGCCTGTGTATGCTATTAACTGTAAGGACCTGGGACTAGAACTCAGATCTTCAGAGCCTGGGGTAGCTGATAGTCCCACAGTGGCACCAGGAGGCTATGCTAAGCTCCACCCAGGGAGCACTGTGGAGAGAATGCATCACAGGATGTACCACCCACAAGACAAGGAGTGACAGAACCTGCAGCCCTCTGATTGGCCAAGTGCCCCTTCTTAACCCCAGGAATTGTTCAGGCAACCATACGGACCTTGGTCTGCTACAGTGCCAGACTTTGCCTTGTCTCCTGATCACCAGCCTTTGACTCCAGCCTGACTTCAGCCCTGATTCCTGCCACTAAATTCTAGCCCAGTGCTGCTCTGATCTCCAGTCTCTAACTCCAGCCTGACTGACCCTGACTCTTGTTTATAGGATCTGGCTTTGTGATGCCTGGGTCAGGCACTAGTGACCGACAGCAATTGAAGTACAAAGTCAAGGACAAACCAGGATTGGAACCCAGAGTCTAGCACAAGCAGGGCCTGGAACAGAGACAGACAGGCACTCTGTGTTGTTGTTCAGACAGCTCCCCTTCATGGCTTCCTGGTTTAAGTACTGGTATGGGCAAATCAGGGGGCTGTGAGGGGCTGCCACTCAGGTCTTGCTGGTAGTATGTTCTGCCAGCACCAGCCTCACAGGGTCCTCCTGTAGAAGCTTAGCCTAATCCTCCTGGAGTGATGTGGAGGTGTTAGTAGCCCAAAACCCCCATGGTGCTATGTTCCCGCCCTGCAGGACCTTAACATGATGTCATCTTTCACCATTTTTCATGTTTAGTAGAGTATTATTAATCCATGACAAAATGATGTGAAAACTATAACAGTATAATTTACATTTGATACCAGTTACCTCAAGATTAACAAAACAAGGCACTGACATGTTGATATATTAAGGCAACTGTATTAAGATAATATGTTCTGAATTTTGTTTTAACCTTTAAGACAATAAAATACTCACCCAGAAGAGAGCAGGCAGAGAATTTAGTTCATAATCCAACACCACATCCCCATCACAGAAAATGTTTCTATTTACACATCAGTCACTAGTCATTTGTTAGCATACACACTTCTGTATCTTTTTCAAGTGATAGAGAAACTGTAATCCTAAGGTGTTTCTCAGGATCATATTAATTAGGGCTGTCGATTAATTGCAGTTAACTCATGTGATTAATTCAAAAAAAATTAATCGCGATTAAAAAATTAATAGCGATTAATCACAGTTTTAATCACACTGTTAAACCATAGAATACCAATTGAAATTTATTTAATATTTTGAATGTTTTCTACATTTTCAAATATATTGATTTTAGTGACAACAGAATACAAAGTGTACAGTGCTCACTTTATTTTTATTTTTGATTACAAATATTTGCACTGTAAAAAAACAAAAGAAATAATATTTTTCAATTCACCTAATACAAGTACTGTAGTGCAATCTCTTTATCATGGAAGTTGAACTTACAAATGTAGAATTATGTACAAATAAACCTGCATTCAGAAATAAAACAATGTAAAATTTTAGAGCGTGCACATCCACACAGTCTTACTTCTTGGTGAGCCAATGGCTAAGAGAAACAAGTTTGTTTACATTTACAGGAGACAATCCTGCTCTCTTCTTATTTATAATGTCACCAGAAAGTGAGAACAGGCATTTGCATAGCACTTTTAGAGACTAACAAATTTATTAGAGCATAAGCTTTCATGGGTTACAGCCCACTTCATCGGATGCTTAGAATGGAACACACACATATATACACATACAGATAAGTTGGAAGTTACCATACAAAATGTGAGAGGCTAATTAGTTAAGATGAGCTATTATCAGCAGGAGAAAAAAAACTTTTGTAGTGATCATCAAGATGGCCCATTTAGACAGTTGACAAGAAGGTGTGAGGATACTTAACTTAAGGAAATAGATTCAATATGTGTAATGACCCAGCCACTCCCAGTCTCTATTCAAACCCAAGTTAATGGTATCTAGTTTGCATATTAATTCAAGCTCAGCAGTTTCTCGTTGGAGTCTGTTTCTGAAGATTTTCAGTTGCAAAATTGCCACCCTTAAATCTTTTACGGAGTGGCCAGAGAGGTTGAAGTGTTCTCCTACCAGTTTTTGAATGTTATGATTCCTGACGTCAGATTTGTGTCCATTTATTCTTTTGCATAGAGACTGTCCGGTTTGGCCAATGTGCATGGCAGAGGGGCATTGCTGGCACATGATGGCATATATCACATTGGTAGATGTGCAGGTGAACGAGCCCCTGATGGCGTGGCTAATGTGATTAGGTCCTATGATGGTGTCACTTGAATAAATATGTGGACAGAGTCCGCATCGGCCTTTGTTGCAAGGATAGGTTTCCTGGGTTAGTGTTTGTGTTGTGTGGTGTGTGGTTGCTGGTGAGTATTTGCTTCAGGTTGGGGGACTGTCTGTAAGCAAGGACTGGTCTGTCTCCCAAGATCTGTGAGAGTGAGGGATCATTTCTCAGGATAGGTTGTAAATCTTTGATGATGTGCTGGCGAGGTTTTAGTTGGGGGCTGAAGGTGACAGCTAGTGGAAAAATTGCTCACAGCATTAGGTTTTTGACATAAATTGTAAAAAGAGGCTCAAACTAAGTGATCGATAATAAGGTCAACTTAAACAGTAGGTGTAGCTAAATTTGGATTTTGGTTCCCTGCAAATTACCATAGTCTGTTTTTTTTGCCCACACAATCCCACCCACAACAAAGTACATTTTACTCACTCCCACGTTATGGCAGCAGGCTCTGCAAGACCCGTGGGATCCCATTCTCACTGCAGGGCTCTACCTTGGTCCCTATTTATCCTTCTTGATGCTGACGCTGATGATGAGGATTCTCTGTGTTAATTCCAGTACCACCTGCAGTGTACAAGGCCCTTTAGATCAGAACATGGAGAAGACATGGTCTCTGTCCAACCAAGATGTGCTTAGAGCAGAGCCACAGGGGAGAGGTACAAACGTCTTACCTCACTTCTCTGATCCCCTGATCCGTAGGAATGTGCCTGACATAAGTCAGAGCAGCCTCAGTGGTACTCTGACTCGCAGCTGCCTCCTGTAGACCGCTGCATATCACTTGGGCACAGCATTCTCCCAGCACACCGTCTATGCCAAAAGCTGTGAGCGGGGCTGGTGTACAAAGCGATATCACGAGTAAGACTAAGCTGTTGAAGTTGTGAAGGCTACAAGCCCTGCTGCCAGCTCTGACATCCTACCGCACTTCACACAGTTGCTCTCAGTCCCCCTTAGGTCCTTTCCCTTTGTATTTCCGTGAGCAAAACACAATGGGCACAACACCGTCACAAGCAGCTGCTGTCATTAGCAGCAAGGAAGCAAAACTAGTAACCCACCCCAGCACCCTTTCTCCTGAGGATGGAGGTACTTGCTGCCCAGCATCTCCACAGCCCCGACCTGCCTCCCTGTCTGCTGTGTCCCTGCACGCTGAACCCATATGCCAAGCACTCACCTTGTTACTACATCAGAGATCTGCAATTAGCAACCATAGTTCCAGACAAACAGCTCAGCTCAACTGGGCAAAGAAGGGGTGAGGAATAGAGGGCTGGGCATGGGAGAGAGGAAGAGAGACAGTAAGAAGTGGATAAAATGAAAGTGTAAATGAGGGGAATGAGAAACAGCATGAACAGGAATGGGTTTGGGGGAGGACCACAACTGCAGGGGGAGGTCGATGGGAGAAGGTAAATGTGAACATAAGGACTTTTCTGTGATATTTTTCCTACGACACGTAACAGATAATTCTAATGGACTATTTACATGTTTCTACACCTAGAGGCAATTTTCTTCCAGCACCAGATACACACTAAATCCAGATTTCAAGTCGTTGTGTCGGATGGTTTTGTGTGGATAGAAAGGCATGGATTTCTTCCTGAGGACAAGGAGCTGCAATGGGGCCTCTCCATACTAGTTACTGCAGCCTCAGGTCTCTAGTAGTATCTGCGACACTTTGCACCCTTTTCCCTGGCAGGGAATGGCCTGTGGATCTGCTCCTATCCCTCTGCAAGCTGGGGCTCAGGAGCTGGGCCTCACAGGTGCAAGAAGAGAGGATCAGCTGCACCAAAGGAGGGATTGTGTCATCTATAAAGATGGTGATTGCTTAAAGAAATGTATTGAAATGTAAATAGCCCCAAAAATTTATTTCCTAAAAATAGGCTTGACAATAGTCAAGTGAGGCCTAGTAAAGTAAAGTAAAACAAGTTAGGGCATAAGCCTATGTCGTGTTGTAAACATGTTTTGGTCCTAACTGGTTTTTACAAGCGTTTTAAATAAAATGTTAATGTTTTGAAAAACACTATACTGATAGTTATTAGCTTAGCATTTATGCAGATGCTAATTAAGACCATACTTAATGTTAAATAGACAATAAAAAAGTACAAAATATTTCAATATGCTAGTGGAAATATAAATATGGTATAAGGTAATGTTAATTAATTACGAGGTGTTATTATAATTAGAAAAAAAGTAGCATGCCGATTTTAGATTGGTGCACCATCCACCATCAAGGTCCTGTTAGAAAAAAAATTATTCCCATTCTCCCCCTCAGGTCATTAATCAGCCCTGCATGCATCATTTCATTTTAAAATGTAAGTATGATATGCAGTGTATACTTATATTCATTATTTTATTTTAAATTAAGTCTTTGATTTTCTCTCTCATTGTGTCATTCGCAGTCCTCCACTAAATTAAATGATCTGTAGTTGCCCTGTAGGCTTGAACCATAAAAGATTCAAATTGGTTTTATTCCTTAACTTTAAAGTACTAATTGGGACAATATAAATCAAAGGTTACAACGGGGAGGGGGGTGAATTCTGAAACTTCTCCTTCCACCACCCAAGTGGAACTGCACACAATTCTGCCATGTCTGAAGCCCTTCCCTAATCTAGAGATGACATGACAGACAGCCACACTAGCTCCAACATAGATTCAGCAAAGGTTTTTAAGTGAGGTGAAACCTAGGATACGCAAGACAAATCAGACTCCAGAAAGGGATATAGTAGTCTGGAAGGGTTGAGAACCACTGCTCTAGGACAATAGTCCCTGAACTGTGGGGCACGGCCCACTAGCGGGGCATGGAGGAATGTTCGGAGGGGTGCACAGTGGGGACTGGCTTAGCCCCCAGCCCAGGGATGGGAAGAGAGCACCACCCAGCCCCGCTTTGTCCCGGCTGCAGCTCCACTCTGCCCCCAGCCCAGCTCCAGCCACAGCTCTGCTCTGCCTCCAGCCCCACCTCCACTCCAACCCCTGCTCTGGCCCCACCCCAGCTCTGCCCTCATTCCCCCTCTGCCACCAGGTCAGCTCCACCTCTGGATCCAGCTCCTCCCCCATCCCCAGTTCTGCCCCCCAGCTCCACGTTCAGCCTGAACTCTTCTGCTGAGTAATATAGTAGCGCAGTAATAGAGGGGGCCTGGACAGGTTCCATTACTGGTAAGTCGGGGGGGGGGGGGGCATGACAGGAAAACTTTGGATACCACTGTTCTAGAAAATATTTTCCTATTATCCTGGCGTGAATTTAATGCAGAGAGAATTATCAGAATCAAAATGGGAACATGTACAGATAGAATGCTTAGTCAGAAGCTGCATTTTCTATCTTTGCTGTTCTTTTCTCTCCCCTATTGAGTGTGTGGTTTTGTCTTCTGTGAAATGGGATTGGATTTAGGAACAATAACGATGACGATTAGGATGATGTGATGGGGTGTTCAGCCCACACTTGCCCAGAAAGATGGGGGGGGGCTAATTAACCCAACAAGCCACAGCTGAGGGGAATTAGGTAGCCAAGTAATCCTCTGGCTGAGTGAGGGAGTCCAGCTGAGGAGGAATAGCTAGGTTGGGGCTATAAAGGCTGGGAATTGGCATCAGAAGGTAGAGTAGTTTGCAGTCGCTCCCTGGGTGAAGGGAGGTGGGTTGGGACTATAGAGGGTAGACAACAGTTACTTCCTGGAAGGATGGAATTGGGAGGCTGGCAAACCCAAAGAGAGGGGAAGGTAGGAGAAGGGTCGGGGGAAAGCGGCGAAGAATAGGAATGCAGGCCTTATCTGCTGACTAGAGGGCCCCTGAACTGGAACCTGGAGTAGAGAATGGGCCTGGGTTCCCCTACCAGCCACTGGAGACATGGCACAAATGAGGGAAAGAACAATGGACTGCCAGGGATAACTTGTTCTGGAAAGATTTTGATACCCCCTGGAAGGGAGAACCACATACTGTCTCTGCTGGAAGGCGGAGTCATGTAGAGGAGGCTGCGGTTCCTGGAGTGAGATTGGTCCTAGGGTGAGAAGATGACAGGAGAACTGCTACCAGAGGAGGGCCCAATGCTTGGCCAGAGCTAATCCCTGGGGTGACCAGGAAGAAGTGCCACCTGTGGTGAGTGAACCCTGTGAAAGGAGACCACCTATGCATTCCCGGAATATTGGACATTCTAGTCCTTCCAGAAATGGTGTGGGGCTGCTCCCATCAGTGTGGCATTGCACCCACTTGTGAGACCTTGCACACACGGTGTGTGTAAAGTCATGCCGCATGGGGATGCCATTTTGCAGTGTGCGCCACCCTGCCCTTGCTGGCATGACTGAATAGGGGCATGCTAAATAGGGTCATGCTGCGGGACAGGGGCGGGGTGCATGTGGAATGGCATGCTCTTCAAAATGGCGTCCTCTGTTCGGTACTGGACAAAACCACATCTGGTTTTGTCTCAGTCCTGGATGTGGGACACACGAACCAAAAAGAGGACTGGCTGGTTCAAAACCAAACTAGTGGCCTCCCTAGCAACAACAACTCCAGCCCATCTCAACTAAGATTTTCTTTTTTGCCAAAAAAGGACAGTTATTGCCATCTTTAATACCATCGAGAGGCTGTCAAATGGGGCTGTGTGCGTCAGGTATTGCTCCAAAACTCTCTCCAGGGAAAGGGAACACGGGATATTGTGAAAATGAAAGGCCTACTTAATACTTTACAATTCAAACACTAACTGTTTTTCTTCTTTTCTATCTTTTTAATAAAAGGTTAAAGAGATATTTAATGATCTGTTTGCCATAGTACTAAGCAGGCTGAGGTCTCTGCATACTGAACTCTGTTGAAAATTATTTTATGTAGGACAATGGCTAGGTCATGTTAACACCTTTTACACTTTGGGCCCCATACTCCAACTAAATCAGGGGTTGGCAAACGTTTTGGCCCGACGGCCACATTGGGGTTGCAAAACTGTGTGGAGGGCCAGGTAGGGAAGGCTGTGCTTCCCTAAACAGCCTGGCTCCTGTCCCCTATCCATCCCCTCCCACTTCTCACCCCCTGACTGCCTCCCTGACTGCCCCCCTCAGAACCCTCGACCCATCCAACCCCCCTGCTCCTTGTCCCCTGACCACCCTCCTCTTGGGACTCCTGCTCCTGCTGGGGAAATGGGGTTGGGGTGTAGGGGCTTGCCCTGCCCTTCTCCCCTCCCAGCATTCCTGCTGGGGAGCGGGGTTGGGGTGTAGGGGCTTCTCCCACTCCACAGCAAGAGCGCTGGGAGAGCAGGGCAAGTGTACCTGTCACTGCCCCATCAATCTGCTTGTACGCTGTGCCCCTTCCCCTACCCCTCATCCCGCTCCGTGTCTTTTCAGACTATAGGGCATGGACTTTGTCCTCCTATAAGTCAGTGCGGAGCCTAGCATGGTTTGGACGCTACTGGAATAGAAATAATGAAAGGCAGACATGCCTCCCAGGGCAGTAACAAGAGGGCACGGCAGGTAGGAGAGAGGGTTCCAGTTGTGTCACCGACAGGGCAGATGGAAGGAAAGAGGGGAATGGACCCTCGGAAGGGGAGTGAAAGAGAAAGAGGGACACATGCTTCACAAAGAAGATGGAGGAACAACAAACAATGTCTCACCAAATGCTGTAAGGGAGAGTGGGCTGATGGTACCCCCTCAATCACACCAGCTGGGAGTGGCAAGCCACTTGGCTCCCCTCAAGAAAACTACAAAAAGTATGAGAAGCCAAGGTCTTTTGGGAGGAATGATTGTTTTGGAAAGCTCAAAGAGCCTGGTGGGGGTCTCTGCAGTTTTGCAAAACCTTCTGAACTTGAGGTGGTGTATCCAAACCACTCTCAGATCCTAAACTTTTGGGGATCTCCCCTCACTGATTTGATATGTGTTTTTTGCAATGTTGACTGGGGGCGGGGTTCCATGCTCTCCTGTTTTCAAGATTCCCCCCCCCTCCCCGTCCCAGATATTTAATTGTACTCTCCAGTCAAGAAAGTTCTGAACTAGAGATGGGAGGAGGTGAATTGGCTAGCTCTGGGAAAGGGAGTGAGGAGGGGGAGGGGTGAATAGAAACAGGAATGGGTGTGACTCACAGAAGCCATCTCTCAAAGGGGACGGAGAGTGCATGGGTCAGCTCAGAAGAATATGATGTATTCAGAACTTTGAGCAAAGGGTGAATTACAGGGACTTTTTTCTGAAGGCAAAAATTACACAATGTTCTTCTCAGGTCTTAGAGAAGGTCAATATAATAATACAGTTCCCAGGACCAGTCATGCCCAATTGTGATTTTGAAAAGCACCAAGTAAAGGTTCCTATGGGAATCTCAAGCACAGAAGGCTGAGTTTTTTTCCGCTGGGTACTGATTCTGAGATTTGAGTTTGTTTCTGAGTTTTCAAAACCCAGAACCAAATCTTGTTTTCTGATTCCAAATTCACAGAGCCCTTTCCCTGGGAAACTGTCAGACTTTATTGGAACCAAACATAATCACCATGTCCAAATGAAATACTGATATAAGGGTTTTGATTACATTACTCAAGTCTTTTTAGTGTTTTCACAGCTTTAAGTCTGTAAACAAATTAAGATTGGAGTTTGCTAGCAAAGGCTGTGCCCATGATTATCACTTGCAGAGTGCCAGCATGATTTCCATGAATATACTGGTCAGCTTTTATTCCAGAGAATCTTGCTAGAACTGTGATATGAAATCAGACTGCAAACTTGATGATGTGTGTGACGTTATTGACATGAACTGTAACCGTATAGATCATTGTTGCAACCAGAGTCCTATGGTTGCACCTAATCTTGTAAAAGGGAGGTCAAGTAAGGTGTCTATGGAAAGGTTGTAATTTGCTGGTTATGTTTATGCTGTCTGTAGGGGTGTATCATTTTTGTATTTGAAGTTATGAATATTGGTTATGTACTTGTATCTCAATGTGTTTGATTCTCAGTAGCATCAGTGAAGCATTTGGTCAGCTTCTTGAGAAAGGACTATTCTTAGTAAGTTCCCAATCAAGAAACACTTAACTGACAATGGACTTTGGGAGACGCCAATCTACATCTGAGCTTTCCTGGGAACGTTCAAACTAACATGTAAATAATGTAATAACATGTAAACTGGCCACCAGGAAGTTTAGACTTGAAATTAGACGAAGGTTTCTAACCATCAGAGGAGTGAAGTTTTGGAACAGCCTTCCAAGGGGAGCAGTGGTAGCAAAAGAATCATAGAATATTTGGGTTGGAAGGGACCTCAGGAGGTCATCTAGTCCAACCCCCTGCTCAAAGCAGGACCAATCCCCAATTTTTGCCCCAGATCCCTCAATGGCCCCCTCAAGGATTGAACTCACAACCCCGGGTTTAGCAGGCCAATGCTCAAACCACTGAGCTATCCCTCCCCCCAAGACATATCTGGCTTCAAGACTAAACTTGATAAGTTTATGGAGGAGATGGTATGATGGGATAGCCTCATTCTGGCAATTAATTGATCTTTGACTATTAGCAGTATGTATGCCCAATGGCCTGTAATGGGATGTTAGATGGGGTGGGATCTGAGTTATTACAGAGAATTCTTTCCTGGGTGTCTGGCTGGTGAGTCTTGCCCACATGCTCAGGGTTTAGCTGAGGTTGGGAATTTGGGGTTGGGAAGGAATTTTCCTCTAGGGCAGATTGGCAGAGGCCCTAGGGATTTTTCGCCTTCCTCTGCAGCGTGGGGCAGGGGTCACTTGCTGGAAGATTCTCTGCCCCTTGAAGTCTTTAAACCACGATTTGAGGACTTCAATAGCTCAGACCTAGGTTAGGGCTTTGTTACAGGAGTGTGTGGGTGAGATTCTGTGGTCTGCGTTGTGCAGGAGTCAGACTAGACTATCATAATGGTCCCTTCTGACCTTAACGTCTATGATTCTATGAATGGTATCAGCCTGCAAAAAGCTGAATCATTCATGGACATGTGACTTGCCCAGGTGGCTACAAACTCCATCTTGTTGTTGTGATTTTGCACAGAAGAACAAAGGGTTTTCTGCCTACAAGAAAAGAATATAAAAGGCCCTGGAGTCCTCTCCATTTTTTCTTCAGCTGGCTCAAGAGATGGCCTCTCCACCCCCAAGAGATGCCTGAAAGAAACTGGAACGAAGGACAGTAATTACGAGGGTGTGAGTGATTGCTGGATCCAGGCCATAAACTACAACATTGGTCTGAAAAGGATTGAGCCCAGACTAGGAAGGAGTCTAGTCTGTGAAATAAGCTTATTGGGACCTCTCTGAGGGTGAGATTTACCTGTATTCAGTTTCCTACTGTATTAGGCTTAGACTTGCATGTTTTGTTTTATTTTGCTTGGTAACTTACTTTGTTCTGTCTGTTATTACTTGGAACCACTTAAATCCTACTTTTTATACTTTATACAAAATCACTTTTGCTTATTAATTAACCCAGAGTAAGTAAGTAATACTGGGATAGCAAACAGCTGTGCATATCTCTGTCTTATAGAGGGTGGACAATTTATGAGTTTACCCTGTATAAGCTTTATACAGAGTAAAACGAATTCATTTGTGGCTTAGGCGCCCAGAAAGACTGAATACTGGGTGCTGGGAAAGTCCCTGTTAACTAAGAAGCCCCTGAGCTGAGTGGATCTTAGTTTCAGTGAACTGCAGAGAGGTGCGGCCCAACCTCTCAGTCTGTGCTGAAGCTGACTGGAGCGTCTAACTCAGCAAGACAGGAGTGTAGGGGCGCCTGTTCCGGCAGGAGGGTTGTTCTCAGTGGTATCCCAGCACATCTAATGACAGTCTTGAGGGAGTGTCTGTGACCAAACCCGTCACAGTGACGTATTCGAGCAGGATCTGTGCACAGCCAATTGCTTTGAGATACTGGTGGTGGTTTTGAGTGTGGTGGCTGGAGAACAGACAAAATGGTTACTGGTTTATTTTCTGTTTGTTTATTTTGGGTGAGGGGAAATAAGCACAAGAAATCAGGAAAATGACTGTCAGTAAGGCAGCTACAAAACTAGAGCTGGCCAGACTGGAAGCAGAAGAGAAGGCAAAGGACCGTGAGTTTCAAATGAGACTCAAAGAAGCAGAGGCAACCAGGGGGGAGACTGCACAGAGAAGGGCTATGGAGGCAGAGGCAGCCAGAGAGGAAGCTGCTCACAAAAGAGCCGTGGAAGCCCAGAGGTTAGTCCAACAAGCTGCTCAAGAAGAGAGGCAGAAAGCCCTGGAACTCAGACAGCTGGAAACTGACGAAAAAAGGCAGGAGAAGGAGAGAGAGAGGCAGCTAGCGCTGGAGTTAAAAGACAGAGAAATACAGACCCAGATTGAGATCCAGAAGCATGAACTGAGTGTAATGGAGTGGAAAAGACAAAACCCTTCAGCTGCTGGCTACACTTCCCCAAAAATCCATAAATGGGAGCGGTTATGTCTGCAGTATGATGAATCCAGTGATATTGCTGAATATTTCATCACCTTTGAGAGACTGTGCACTTTCCATGCGATTCCTGAAGATCAAAAAATGACCACTTTGGTTGCAAAATTGACTGGGAAAGCTCTGGACATATTCAAGAAGATGCCTCTTGATGATGCTTCAAACTATGGTAAATTTAAGGAACTGGTTTTGAAACAGTTTCAGATTACACCTGAAACCTACAGGGTTAAATTCAGGAGTCTTGAGGAAGTTTCTGTGACCCAACCCATCACAATGCGATTTCAGCCATAGTGGACAGAGCATTGTTCACCAAGGACCAAATTAAGCCCAGTCCAGTGATTTCACTGAAATTATACCAGGGATGGATTAGACCCCATATTTTAAAAAGAAAAATGGAGAGTCAAATTCACTGCCGGCATGAGTGGGCTGTAACTCCATTGACTCTATTTACCAGTAGCGAATTTGTCTCTAACTACCTAATATGTAAAAAGAGCTACCTGACAACCTTTTGTTTTTGCTTGAGTATCGCTCATATAGCATTAAATTTTGCCCTCTGTTGTACCAGTGTAAATTTGGAAGAACTCCACTGACAGTAATTGAACAGAATTTGGCCCTATATCACTCTCTTAATTTTTAGAGACTATTCTTCAGGCTCTTGAAAAGATTTCAGTTGCCTCTTAAATATTTTTTCTTCTATGGTAATTTAAATATTTTGCTCTATTTAAAGATTTTCTACAATAATTCAGTTTCAGATTAACCTTTAATGAGTATTAAGAAACAGTTACTTTTCAGTTAGGAGCTTTAGTTTAAAAAGAAATCAAAGTATTTTTTTTCTCCTTTAACACTATTTTATTGAAAATCCTCTCTGACCCTTTCCTTGCTGTGTAACCTAACAAGAGCGTTCTGGACATCTCTCAAACGTCTTTCCTCTCCTATGCAAAAATAAGCCAGTATCCAAGTACAGTGAATCTAATTTATCTGACTCATTAAGGGAAACTACATTTAATAAAAAAGGAAATAGAAAATGGGAAATCAAAAAAAAATCTATACCTCAAATGGGCACTTGGCGGTGGCAGCAGCAGAGAGTTAGAATAGGAAAGGAATGGTCATACTTCATAATGTATCGCTGAGTTGAATTTTGGATTCTGTACACTAATATTTCAAGGGTTGGGGGTTTTTTGTGGGGAGAAGTTGTGTTTTGTTTTGGTAAAAGCAATAGAAGATTTAAAGAAACAGCTGCTGGTAAAGGACATTTTTAATGAGAAGGAGCAGTCTGGTCTCGTGGTGTTAGCACAGGATTAGCAGCTGGGACTCCAGAGTTACAATTCTGTCTGACACCAACTCCCTCTGAACTTGAGGAGTTTGAGGCTCTGCCCTGCTCACTACATCCTCCGTCCCTCCATTGCTTGCTCTCCCCCACACTCCATTCATTTTCACCAGGCTGGAGATGGTCCCTTTTCGATCAGGTGTTCCAGTTGAAAACCGGACACCTGGCAAACCTAGTTTACTTATTTTCCCCTGTGTTAAATGGGAATAGTAGTACTCTTCATCAATCTCATACAGGAGTTGTGAATTGTAAATGTTTGTACAGTAACTCACTTAAAGTCATCCCGGTTAACGTTGTTCCATTGCTGATCAATTCGGTGAACATGCTCGTTTAAAGTTGCACAATGCTCCCTTATAACATTGTTTGGCAGCCGCCTGCTTTGTCCACTGCTTGCAGAAAGAGCAGCCCTTTACAGCTAGCTGGTGGGGGCTTGGAACTAGCATGGACCCGCAGCTCCCCTAAGTTCCCTGTGTGGCAGCCGCCCAGCAGGCTATCAATTGCTGGCAGTTCAGCTGTCCCTCCCTGCACTGCCATGTGCTGCTCCTGCCCTCTGCCTTGGAGCTGCTCCCGGGAGCCTCCTGCTTGCTGGGTGGGGAGGAGGAAGAGGGGGGCTAATATCAGGGTGTCCCCTCTCCTGCCACCTGCTTACCCTATCTCCATAGAGCAGGGGTGGGACACGGCAGGGCTCAGGATGGAGGGAGCTTGCAGGTAGCAGCTGCTGTCTCAACTTCCTGATCTAAAAAGGCAGTGTCCTTAGAGTGGGGTCAGCATATGTAAAGGGGCAATGCGTGTCTCTCTCTCACACACAGGGTGTGTGTCTCTGTCTGCCGTGCTGTCTCCCCTCCCTCCATTCGTGCTGCCTTGTACAGTGTGAGGCTACATTAACAATGTGTTAACCCTTGAGGGCTCAGCCGAGTGCTAGTTCATCATTTAGCAGTAAGGCATTCCCTGGGAAATATCCCACCCTCTCAACAAGGCTTCACAGTCATCACTGCTGTGTACAGTATTAAATTGTTTGTTTAAAACGTATACTGTGTGTATATATATATGTATATAATATTTTCTTTTGTCTGGTGAAAAAAATTTCCCTGGAACCCAACCCCCACATTTATATTAATTCTTATGGGGAAATTGGATTCGCTTAACATCGTTTTGCTTAAAGTTGCATTTTTCAGGAACACAACTACAACATTAAGCGAGAAGTTACTGTAAAATAACTTTGAAGATGAAAATTGCTATAAGAGGGCTAAATATTATTAATGAACATGTTCTTAAGCTTAATAATTACTTTCATCATCTTTGGAACTGGTTAATTTCTCTTAAATAAGACTGCTATCTTGTAAAAAATGTTGTCCCCCTCCACCTTCCATTCCTTTAGTGTCTCTGCTTCTGGTAGTGTAATTGTTTTAAAACAACATTGTGAGTGACATGCAACCAATGTGCGCTGTTGTCCTAAACTACAGTTTATGTCCCACGATCACCAATGCAAAAAGAGTGTAATTTAAAAACAAAGACAATAAGGGAAGCTGTCGCAATATTTTTTGTTTTATTTCCTAATAATAATAAATAATGATATTGTGTTAACCATGCAATCAGAACAATGTGTATCTCAATAGCATTATGAAGCTAGTTCCAGTTGTGAAAATAAATAATAAATATTAAAGCAGCTAGAATCTCTTGAGAACCCAGCTAGAACCCATGAAGACTCAGAGGTAGAATTGGAAGGAAGAGGAGAGGAGGATGCAGAAGGGAGTCCAGCCACTAGTTCTTGAGATTCTTGAAGCCACTGGCCAGACAAATTGCAATAGGAGGACACCACTAGTGATCCAGGGCAAATTCTCTGTACTTACTCAGGCAAATGCTCATGGAAGTGACAAGGAGGTTGTTTGGGCAAAGAATGAGTGTCAACTGAGTAAGGATCTCAGGCTTTGGCCTTTGTGAATAAATTGCTGCAGGTAAGATTGCACTATGCTTCTGTCTTACCAGGAAAGTTTGCTCAAGGCAGGTTTTCAATGAGACAGTGCTGAAAACACCTGAGCCTGAGCTACACTAGTGTTTATACTGTTACTAGCACCAGTGTAGCTGCACCCTCCGTGACTGAATAATTATCTAATCTAACTAACGCATCTGTAAATACCTAATCAGGGTGGTTCTGAAAATCAAGTTTTGTGCCAAAAGTCTCAGCAAATGAAATGTGCTACAAGCCTCTCAGGAAAGCACTGGACAGCAGCTTCTGGTTAAATGTGTTCTTTCACTGTCTCAGGTTTCAGAGTGGTAGCCGTGTTACTCTGTATCAGCAGAAAGAATGAGGAGTACTTGTGGCACCTTAGAGACTAACATTTATTTGAGCATAAGTTTTCGTGGGCTAAAGCTCACTTCATCAGATGCATGCAGTGGGGAAAAAAAGCTTATGCTCAAATAAATGTGTTAGTCTCTAAGGTGCCACAAGTACTCCTCGTTCTTTCACGGTCTCAGAGCTTTACGCTCACAGAACTCTATTTTGTGTGGATCACTAAATGCAAGTAACCTGCTCAGTATTCTGCCTATTGATTTCACCAGGTAGGGGACTTAAGCCCAGATTTAAAACCAAGGGAAATCTCTGTATTTCCTTTACCACATTTCCTTCAAGGACCTATTTTCCTTTCTCTGGAGGAACATGCATGAGAAACACAAATTCCATTAACCTACTGGGGGGAGAAGGGGTCTATCTCCTAATCTATATTTTGCAGGGTTCCTTTCATGGCAGCTGAGGCAGAAGCACAGGGGAGAAGGCATGGTCTTAGCGAACTTCTTTATTTGAAGAAGGCATGTAAAAAGAGGAGCCCCTGCACAGTCAATCACAGAAGGGCACATTTTGCAGGTGAAAACACAAATGATAAAAAAAAATTGGGAGTTAGTAGCCTAAATACCTTTAAAAGTCTGGCTCTTTGGGCCTTTTTAAACACCATTCTCCAATTCCACACAGACAATAAATCTGTCAACCCTCCTCAATCTCCCCTTTCCCATGTCTTCTAAAAAAAACAATGCCAGCCCTGACCACTTAGGACTCCAGCTGTTGCCACACTTGTGCCTCATCCTTTGACTGTATTGGCGTTCTCTCTACCTACCTCTCTTGGGTTTTTATGTAGTGCCTGTCACCATGGTATCTAAGGACTGTGGTATCTACAATAAATCCAATTTCAGTTGTAAGCTCCTCAGGGCAAGGGCGTACCCAAAGTATGTACTTTGTAAAGTTCTGTGCTCATCTATGAAATTTTATCAATAACAATAATAATAAAAAGTGGGACATGCAATCCAAGATTGCACACAACAATCTACAGGACCAAAACATGAGCTCATGTAGTTTATGTGAGGGGTGGGGAAATGTCCATGCTATGCTGATGTCTTATTGGAAGGAGGTGTAAAGGATCTCCCAGAGCATGCATGGAAGAGGGCAGAATAGAACCTGAAATCTCTCTCAATCAAAACAAAGCAGATGCAGGATTCCTGTGGCTGAAAACCCAAAGTTGTGCTTGCATCTTTATGATCTGAGATGCTGGAAATTCCAGCTGGTGCAAGAACATGCAGACTAGTGTGGGTTCATCGGCCACAGCACTACAGAAACTGCAAACTTCTGAGCTCTATGTATAGTTTGTAATTTTTGTCAGTATAGAGGCAGGGTCTTGAGAGCAGACTGAGGCTTTCTCTCGTGCAGACAGACATGCATAAAGTTCAGCATCAGATGGTGGACAGTTTGGGGGGGAATTAAATCTGCCCTGTTTTCAATGGAAACTTCCACTCGATGGAGCCTCTCATCCAGCTCCCCTCTCTCTCTCTGCTTTTAGTGCAAGTCTCTTCTTGCATACTTTTCCCCTACTGCCCGTCACTGGAGTGCTTGCTTGCATGTAAGCAACTGTCCACCCATATCTCTCTCCCAACAGTTCCCATTTCACCATCTCCCATCCCCATAGTGCAGGACAGGTGCTCTTCACTACATCTCGGAGGTACATGGAAGCGTTGGAGGTCCTGGGGATCCTGATAAGGATAGAATCCCAGGACTTTAGCCAAAACCCCACTGCTCAGAGCTCTTTCCGCCTCAGTCACTGTTTCTCAGGCTCCTGCCTCTACCTTTGCTTCACTATGTGGCTCTTCCCCTCACCCCCCAGTTTCTGGCAGTACAGGTGACTTGGATCAGGTATGCAACCGCTTGCTGGTGCTATGGCTGGTGGCTTGCTCTGTTAAGTCCTGGTAGGAGGTAGATTTCAGGAACCTGGGATAGGAATCCTTCTCCATCAAAGTGCGGGTTTTTGCCTGTGCAGCATCGAAACAAGAAGAAGTGGCAGCTGTCAGGTTCTTCTGGGTTATTTGTCTGGTTTCATGGTCAATATTCACCTGTGAGGAAGGACAGGACACACAATATTCTTTTTGTGGGGGAACATTACCATATGGAAAGGGAAATGATTTCCCTCCATGAATAAAATGGGGGCATGACTATAAATATTATTTATGGTCTTCTGGGAAATCACATGATGTGCCTTCTATAGTAAGACAGCGTTTGGTGTGTGGGAACTAATTTTCCCATGGTATGAGTGGGGGAAGCACATTACTGTCACAAAGTTATATTAAATAAGTGAAACAGTTCTCAATTCCACACCCATACCATAAAATACAAAGCTAGAAATAATTCTGACCTCTTTAGGTGCTTCATTTTGAACAAACTCCTTAAAGATCCTGTGGGCCTTGGATGACAGTTTAGTTTTTGACCGGGACTTTTTGAACTCCTCACAAGCCAACCAAAACTCTAGGTTCTCCTCACTGAACTCTGTTTTCAGGAAGGCATGGAATGTAGCCACCCCATCTGTGAAGAACAAGGAAAATTAGATTTAGGGGTGGAAGAAGGGGAAAAGGAAGGAGCTTCATACAGCTTTGGGAGATAAAGAATGCTGCCAGGTTTTAAAATACATTTTGCTTATTGAGTAATGTAGCATTATTGAAAAGTCTTTCTTTGGGAGTTAAGACCATGACATAATAAGATTCTACTTCACCCTGGACAGATTCCACTCTTCTCAGATTGTTTGTTGGCCACTGGGTTCCAATAAACCACCTTCCCACAGACAAGAATGGAATGGAGCACACCCAGTGTCTCCATCACATTCTGCATGTCTGATCTTCTGTAATGGTTCTCCAGAGTGTAATCCCTGTGGCTTTGGAACAGACAGATAGATCTACAGAGATCTATCTAGGTATATATATGCCCTCCACGAGTATCTGAACAGATCTGAGTGGTGACTCTCTCCTTCTTGGCTCTGTTGTACAAGGAACAAGTCACAAGTAGTGCAGAAGCACACATGCTTCATGTTCAAGAGAGTATGAAGTCACACCTCTGAATGTACTTGTTAACCAAGCAGGTGACAAAGTTTGGATTGTGCTCCTTGTTTCAGCCTATCAGTAGAGAAGGGCCTCTCCTCCGTGGAGTCATTTCTATCATGTCAGTAACATTTTCAGTCCACTTTAGTTTTAAGATTTGTTATTTCTAATGTCACTTATTTAATAGTCTAACTCCTGGGCACTGCGGCCATGTAGGAAGGAAATAACCCTCACCTGATTCCAAAGTGTATCCCTGAAAAGAATTATGTGTGTGTGTGTGTTTGTGTGAGAGAGAGATTTTCTTACTGGGACACTAGTGCATAGCACAGCGGATTGCAAGTACAGACAGTCTGGACGGCAGGATGGATATACTAAAACCACACCGAATCAGTACCTCTGGGCTGGGTCTCTTACTTTAGTTTTCTACCGTTCTGGAGGAAAGCTGTTGAATTCTCCCTCTCTACAAAAATTCTGAATGGTACAAGCGGTAGCATTGCCTCTCAACCCCAAAGTTGTTGAACAATATCAATTTTCACGGGTCTCTACTGAATGTGCATTGAAACTGGGATGGGTAATAACCTTAGCCTGCAGGACAATTTACAGTCCAGGTTTTGACAAAGTGATACATCCCACTGACACAACATCAACATGGTAACGTTTATGCCCCAACAACATGGCATTGCATTGTGACACAACGTCTCTGCCAGAAAGAGGACCAAGCCTGAAAAATGGCAAATGGCAATCCTACTTGGTCATGCAGCAATTCTGTTTGGTTTTTGCCCAGCTTATTCAGACAGTTATCTGCTCCACTGTCCTCTTTTCATCAAAGCAATACTCTCAGGAGGGAGAAGGAAGCAGTTCTTAAAGACTGACCTTTCTTTTATTCTAGTCTGAGAATGGGCAAACATTACCTATTATGCTGAGCTTACGCACATGGTTAGTCCTTAGTCTCCCCTCCCACTCGGTCTTGTGTACTTCCCCCTCAGGCTGTCATACAAGAGACTCATACTCACTTTTACTCTTCAGCAAGTGATCAAAGGACTTCTTCCATTCTAGTGCTTCCTCTGAGGAGTTTCTGGAGAGGAAAAGTAAAGTGAAGTATTAACCTTGTTTTATGGAAACAAACTAACAAGTATTCAATCTGGCCAAAGTCTCAGGGATAGAAAAGCTCTGTGACAGAGGCAACTGCGTTTAGGGGAAGAGGAGAGGATTGCATCACTCCATAGAAAACTAAAGTAAGAGACCCAGCAATCTCATTACCTCTGGGGTCTTCTCCTCCTTTCTTTCTCTCTTTCTTTCTCCCTCTCTTACTCTCCCAGATGACTGGCTAGATCTTAGCTCCACAGTGTAGCTATGGCCAGTTGTTTTTCCTATGTAGATATTCAAAAGAGCAAATTCCAGCTGGTACAAGCTCTGGCAAAGAGTTTGCCTTCAAATAGTGAGGGTCCTGGTTCTAAGGTTGACTACATTCCCCAGACAGAGTCCAGCAGCTGGTTGGGGGACTCCAGTAATCAGTTAAGTCCACTCTGGTGTCTAGCCTGAAGCTGGAACACCACACTGTTCCAGATGCCACGCACTAGGGCTCCTCTTGTCCAGTCTGGTTTTATGACTGGTAAAGCGGGGTAATAATCATTCCCCTCTGAAAATTTCGGGGTGGGGCTTAATGGGGGGAGAGCTGTGAGTTCTCCTGATGTATTGTGCTTTCTTCCTCATATGGAGAGGGGCACGAACATGATCCAATCCCAGTGCAGTCTTTGGGGACCAGTATAACTCTCTCATAGGGTGACCAGATGTCCTGATTTTATAGGGACAGTCCTGATTTTTGGGTCTTTTTCTTATATAGGCTCCTATTACCCCCACCCCCATCCCGATTTTTCACATTTGCTGTCCGGTCACCCTACTCATGATACAGTGCTCTACTGCTGTGTTCTCTTTCCTATGTCCACCCATGTACAGCAGCAGGGGGCCTGTGCTGAGTTGGGGGAGAAGGCAGGCTTGGCTTACCTCAGTTTGGTGCCCTGCTCAGATGTGCTGAAGCTCTCAGCCTCATGTCCCAACTCCGGTTTATGAAGCAGGATCCCTAAACGAGCCTTGAGTTGTTTGGCTCTGAGAGACAGAAGAGGAGCAGATGGGTATGGAATAGATACTAAGAGGCAAGGAATGGCCACTAGGGGGCGGAGGTGCATTCTCATCAAACTAAGGGAAGGCCTGTTGTCAGGACAGGCTTTTTACATTACATCCTTACAGAAAAATGCCACAGGATGCAATTAGCTGGCACTCTCTCTGAATCCAGCATGGATACACAGGACCAAATTAAACACGGCTAGAAGCAGGCACAGCTCCACTGACTCTAGTGAAGTTTCAGCCCCTTATTCCTCTAATTGGCTTAGCCCACTGTTATCTTTAGTATTAGTTATTGTGTTCCTATTTATGAATTAAAACCTTTCTTCTCCAATCCCACCCCTTGCCACCAGAACCCACTAGAAAACTCTCAGTAGCTCCTTGGGAGATGGTTTCTTCTATACGCTTCTCCTGTATGCACATACAGAGCATGTGTGGAGGTGTTTGCCTGGTTAGTGTATAGCATAGAGGCAGCTGCCTGCCCTGTATGGTCCTTTCGTTATCCCTCTGGCTTCCTCTTCACCCTGTCCATTGGTCAATCTCTGCTCTGATCTCCTGATCCTCTTGTCCTCAGTACTTTTCCCTTCTGCTCTGGAGTCTCAGGGAAAATAGTGAAACCGCTCTCTTCTCAACAGCAGTATTGAGACAGCTCCCCGTCCTGCTGTCTCTGCCACACTATGCAGACAGCCCCATGCCACAGTGTCTCTGCAACACGACTGAACTATCTGTGCCACCTGGTCTCTGCTGCAGTACTGGTTGCAGCTGCCTGCAGTGGCGTCTCTATGCCGCACAGAGACAGCTCCGTGCCACAGCATCTCTGTGACAGTATCAAGCCACCTCCCTGCCAGTGCATCTTTGCAACAATACAGACACAGCTACCTGCTATATCCCCTGCTCCCTAGAGTACCATCCCTAAGAAAGGGTACAGATCAAATGTTATTCATATACTGCTGCTTACACAAGTTGTCTCAGAGGACGGTTATAAAAATAATCAATTCAGTGCCAAACAGGTAGCACAAGACTCTGCATCCACATCATTGTTTATTTTAAATATGTTTGCTGCTGTCAGGGCAAAGCAGTTCTGCAGTTGAAGGGGATAGCAAGACAAACCTCAAGCATTAAAAAAATATAAAAGCAGCACTACCCCTTCATACTGCTTACCCCTACATTCCCCTCCTCCCTGGTACTATATTGCTAAACTATATTGCTTAAACCATTGTTAGCTAGGATTTAAACACAGTTTTTGTCCCAGTTTTACAAACACAGCATCATTGCCCATGCAAAAGGGGCCGTAAGGCTGGTACGGAATTTAATATTTCTGTATCGACAAGTCCTTTATTTCCCAGAGTCCCCGTATTTCAAAACCTCTTACCTTTCCAAGCAGGTGGAAAGTGCAGCTAAACCCCGGCACATGCTGAGAACTGGGCAGGCAGGAGGGTAGGTAGCTGACAACAGGTTTCGTCCTTGTCACTGGAATGGAAAGCAGCTGCAGTAGTCCTGTGCTGTAGCCTGGAAGCGGGGCCTGGGAGCTGTGCTTTATATCACATGGGAAGTGGGAGGGGTTAACCACACACAGCCCAGCCTCTAGCCAACCAAAAGCTCTGACAGTAGTAAGAAAAGATGATAATGGTTTAGGTGGGTTTCTTTTGTGTGTTAAGAGAAGGAAGTGCGGGGAGAATCAGAGCTGTCCTTGAACATCACAGTCCTAACCTGTTCCCAGATAACAGGAAAAACAGATTAATTTCCACCTATAAACTATATCTGCTATGTAAACATCAGAAGCCATTACTGCCCCTAGACTGTCTGCCATGAAATAAGGAGGATATGCTGTTACAGGTGTCTGGAGAAGGGGAAGCTTTTCTTCTTCTTAAAATAAAATAATCTGTTTAATATACAGTATATGAAAAGCAGTTATCAGCTAAGTACCACTGGCTGGAGACCACTTAGTCCTGTCTGCACTACAGATATGAGCATGTTGGGAAAACACCAGGTACAATGTGCTTGTCCTCACTGGGATTTAAACAATGGGCCAGATTCACTGGTACATTCCGGCAATTTTGCACCATTCTGGCATAAGTAACTATAAACCCAGTTTAAATGGTTTACAATCTCCAGATCAGTGCAAAGCAGCCGGAGCATGCAGGTGAAACTGGCCTAGTGTCTGCCTTACATACTCAATAGGGCAAAATGGTGTTTTAACCAGGCCTCCAAATCATGCTATACGTCCAATTGTGGCACAACTCAGAGACACTAGTTAAAACAGGGTTTGGCGTCACCTATATTTTGAAACCATGCAGAAGGACAACCTTAGTTATCGTAACCAGATCCCCTGATGTGGTTCAATGTGTAGTGTACACTGGATCATAGTTGCAGACTCAGTTTCATTCTGCTCTGCATGTGGTGAAGGGAGAGGAGAAAAGACACCAAGGTAATAGGCACAATGTAAGAACCTGAATAGGAGAGAACAGAAGAACAGAGATAATAAAACAGAGGAACGAGAGAATGGAGCCCGAGATAAAGGCAGAGGAGCTGAAGAGAATGGGGCAAAGAGGTAGAGAAAGAAGGTCAATTTTCTGAATATTTATCATGGTAGGGGACTGTACTGAAGCCTGATATTGCCTCCACATTCCTACAATGTTATAACAAGCAGAACGTCACTCCCTCTAAGGCCACGCCAAGGGCTCCACTGAACCAGCCAAATGCGTAATAAAACAGCTTCTGTCATATTGTGCTGCAGTGCCGGAGAGAGAAAGGGAAGCAAGAGAGACCTGCAGATAGAGATAAATGGGAAACAGGGATATAGCAGAGGATAGATGGATGGATAGGATGCAACTGCCATACCAACATTCTGTTTCAAGCAGTGACTAGTATCAGATGCTAGAGGAAGGTGTAAAACCCTTGTGGTGGACAAACATGACAGACAGACAAGCAGAGTCTAAAGCTCTCTGCTGTGGAAATGCAGTTCTCTCTCTGAGTAACACCTGCTCCCTCTATTACTACAATCACCGTGACGGCTTTTGGACATTAATTCTTTATGGTTCCCTGTTTTCGTTGCATTCTCTGGGCATCAGGGTTCATAATATCACGGCTCTTATGTTCCTCATCTTTCAAATACAAATCTGTGAGCCGTGATTCTAAAACCATCTGCTCCTTCCTTCCTGCCTCTCAACCAGCCCCATGGCCACTGTGAGCCCATCCACTGGGTTGGACATTTTTCACAAACTCTAACTACTCTCCTCTGCGTCTGTCCATGGGCTGCATCTTCCATGACAGCCGCTCACGTTAGACTGCCTAAGCTGCACCATCTGTGGTGGCGGCAATGCAGCGTGATGGAGATTTCAGTCTGTCTGCTGCAATAAACTCAGGACGTCTCATTTAAGCTGCTTCAGCAGCACCTGTGAAGCACGTTTTCATCTTCCTAGCTATGTCTGTCCATCCAGCAATGGAATCGTAGAACTGAAGTAGTATACAGGAAACAATAAATACAATGAAATAATGATAAGGGGCCAGATTCATTGGTAGTAATGGGTTGCTTAACTGGTCTATTATACTGGATTTATAGCTGCTTTGGATCACTGGAACAGCTGAAAATATCCAGAGCATACCAGTGACTCTTGCCCTTGATATTTGTCATAGACCTTGTACTATCTTAGACTCCATTGCACAGGGGCACAGGAATCTGGTAAAGATCGGTCACTTACTAAACACTGCATTCAGTCTATTGCAGGATAGGGCGGTGGCCGTGATGTTTCTTGGGAATACCCAGGGCTATGAGGACCTTGCTACCACCTGCCCTTAACATGAGGTAACTTTGTGCCTGCTGTGGGTGAGCTCCCTAACTCCACCGGCCAGGGGCTACACAAGCAGTGCCCCCTCTTGGCCTTGCAGGCCCTACTGTCACTCTGCAGGTTAGCGATAGGCACACTCCACCCCTCAAGCCCTCTGAGCATCTCCCTGGAGTATCCAGCCCCTGGTCCACTGGACATTCTCACTGTTCAGAGCCCCTGTTTCCAAAGAAAGAACACCCTAGCTTAGTAGTCACTCCTTAGAACTCCACTTTGGATTAACACACAGCACTCGGGCATGTTTATGGTGAAATCAAGCATATGTTTATTTAACAACACACACAGATTCAAGTAGAAGCAAATAGAAGTATTGGGCGCAAATGCTTACATATAAAATAAAATCATAACACACATTCTAGAACCTAGAATTTAATCAACAAGAAACCCTTATGTCTTGTAAAGTAATACTCACCCCAAATCCTTGCAGCGCTTTACAACCAAGCTGGATATGACCCTCCTTGTGTGGGACAAGCACGCTATCAATTTCCCTCCTTGGTGAAGGAATCAGTGTGCCTCCTCTCGCATTCTATGATATACCAGACCAATCCTTTGTCTTCATTCATAAATGGGATGTCCTCTGCTGTCTGTTTCTTCCTGTAGATTTCTTCTCTAAATTTTGCAGTCTCTCAATTCGCACCTGGCTCAGTATGCAACTGGGCATACAATACACAAATGGCCAGACAGGGAGATAAGTATCAGTTATCTCCTGCCTGCAAAGAACATCTCTGAGGTAACTCATGGTGACCTGCCTTAAGCCCAAGACCTTAAGAACCTAATTTTCAGTATTGATTCATAACTCCCTAAATATTACCTGTGCATACATTTCACAATGATTATGACAACCAGTGGGCTTCTGGCTCTCAGTAGAGACCTCACATGCCATCCCTTGTGCCTTCTGTCAGCTGGCACTAAAGGGTCCCTGGAGCATAGGAGCACACAGGAAAGTTCAGATCTTTCTCCTCCCTTAATTCCTAAAAGCACTGGAGATATTCTGAAATGGGATAGGTGTGTAGCAAACTTGATAGGGTTAGCGCTTTCTAGGTACTTATATGGCCATCTCTGTAGTATCCGAGTGCCTCACAAACACCAGTGAATTTATCCTTGCAGCGTCTTGATGAGGTAGGGAAGTAGTGCTACTCTCATGTTACAGACGGGGAACTGAGCCACAGAGAGTTTAATGCTGGGATTTTCGAAAGAGCCTAAGGTAGGGTGACCCATAGGCGCCTGGGTGCCCTGCAGCTGGAGAACCCACGGGGAAAAAATAGGGAGTGCTCAGCACCCATCAGCAGCCCCCCATCCGTTCCCTCCCTCCCCCACAGTGCCTCCCGCCTGCCAGTGGTCCCCGTGGATCAGCGCCTCCCTCCCCCCGCCCCCCCACCTGCTGCAATCAGCTGTTTTGCGGCGCACAGGAAGCTTTGGGGGGAAGGGGGGAGGAGCAAGGACAGGGCATGCTCAGGGGAGGGGGTAGAAGTGGGCGGGAAGAGGCAGGGTGGAGGTGGAGCAGGGGCAGGAAGAGGTGGGGTGGGGCCTTGGGGGAAGGGGTCGAGTGGGGATGGGTCCTGGGGCAGAGCCAGTGGTTGAGCATCCCCCGGCACTTTGGAAAGTAGGTGCCTGTGGGGTGACCAGATAGCAAGTGTGAAAAATCAGGACACTTTTTGGGGTGGGTGGGGGTGGAAATAGTTGCATATATAAGACAAAGCCCCTAATATCAGTATATCTGGTCACCCTGGCCTAAGGGAGTTGAAATGTCATGGGAATTGGGCATCTAAGTACTTAGGCACCTTTGGAAATCCAAGGTGAAGAGACTTGCGCAGGGTCACACAGAAAAGTTGCAACAGAGCCAAGAACTGAGTGCAGCTCTTCTGAGCCCCAGTCCAGTGCTTCAATGAGAAGACCAACCTCTCTCCTCCATGGCTCTCTTTAATAAACTAGTTTAAGGATTTTTGTTTGTTTGTACTTTAGTTGTAGAGATATATGTTCAGTGCTAGGGGGGGGTGTATGTTAATGTATTTCCTGTGTTTTAAAACTGGGATTTGAGCTGTGGTTTCCTATGTGTTTCCCCTTGTATATGGATTTCTCCTTGGGTTTCAAGGAGTACAAAGGAAATGGAGGAGTGAATATGTGATGGATGCAACACTACATTTGCCTGGATATGTGTTGGAAATTATGGGGATCTGGCTGCATGCTTCTTCATATTCCCTTTTTATTGCGTACCATACTGATCAAACAACAATAAGAAGACAAGCTTAAAAAAGACTACCTGCCCTCAGCCTGTAATGTTTGTTCTCCTCAGTAATCTGCATGTTCCTCTCCATTTCCTCTCCATTCTTCTGCTCAGACACACAATGAGAAAACATCCACCAGCTTGCTTCTTCTAGGAGGAACTGCTGCTGCAGCCACAGTGCTGCTTCAAGGCACATGAGCTGTCTCAGACTCTCCTGGGAGTACTGGTTATGTGTCTGCACGTGTGCTTGGGGCACGGGCTGCTTCTCAGAGTACGTTAATGCTTGCTTTGCTGTGATGAGTTCTCCGTGTGTGTGTGTGCATCCATATGTTTATGCTAGTAGCTATGTCTGTGCATGCATGATGGATACATTAGTTTGTATGCACATGTGTGCATGCGTAATTGTAGGAGGGAATCTGTGTCGCGCTGAATCATAGAACCATAGGGTTAGAAAGGACTGCCAGGGTCATCTAGTCCAGGGGTTCTCACACTTCATTGCACCATAACCCTCTTCTGACATAAAAAATTACTACACGACCCCAGGAGGGGGATACAAAGCCCAAGCCCCACCACCCTGAGCTGGGGGGCTGAAGCCAAAGCCCAAGGGCTTCAGCCCCAGGCAGGGAGCCTGTAACCTGAGTCCCACCACCCATGGCTGAAGCCCTCAGGCTTTGGCTTCGACCCCAGGTGGTGGGGCTTGGTCTTTGGCCCCAGGCGGTGGGGCTCGGGCTTCGGCTTCAGGCCCCAGCAAGTCTAAGCCAGCCCTGGTAACCCCATTAAAACAGGGGCATGACCCATTTTGGGGTACCGACCAACAGTTTGAGAACTGCTGATCTAGTCTAACTCTCTGTATGTACATCTTGGGGTATCCCTGAGTATATTAGTGGTTGCATTCTGATGTCTAAATGTGAATGTGTTTTGGGAAAGTGGGGATCACATGGTTGTGTAAAGAGATGGTGAAAATGTTCACAAAGTCAATTTTTCTACATATGAATTGTCCATAGACAGACTGATTTTTAGAAGTTTGTTCACTATTCACAATTGTTTGAGAAGCAGATTGGGCAAACACATTTCAGACTGTTAGTTACAAGTATCCTGTGACTGTTCCTTGCTCATTCTCTGAGCTGAGTGATTGGTCACCGAAATTACATAGGGCCTGATTTTCATAACTTGTGAACACACATATCTCCCTTTGGGTTCAACAGAATTTTAAGTGCTAAGCCTTCCTAAAAATGAGGCCCGTAGCATTTTTCATCTCCCCGATTGGATGCCTATAACTTTTATATTTTCCAGTATGAATACATGAACATTTGCTGAACAAAACCTTGCTCAATTTAGTGTTCACAGATAGCAAATAAGAAGGGCTTGCAAATACTGTTGAATCAAACTCACCAGTTTTATGTACACAAATGTTTGTGGATACTTGTACAGTATGTTTCCAGCTTCAGCTGTATGTGTGTGTGCATATAGAATCCGAGGAGACTAGGTTTGTGTGTTGCTTTTGTAAGAGTATCAGTTACTGTATTTTAGTGGATCAGTACGTGTGTGTGTGTGAGAGAGAGAGCAAGCAGGTGTGTCCATATGGGTGGATCCTTATATCCCTGTGTGTTATGAAAAGAACCTGTTTGTCTGTTGCTTAAGGTTTTTCTGTGTTTGTGTGAATTGTGCCTCTCTGTGTATCTCAGTGGCTTTGCGTATTAACTGTAGACACTGCCCTGCATAACTGCAGAGACCCTTGAGGAGCTCATATCATAGAATCATAGAAGATTAGGGTTGGAAGAGACCTCAGGAGGTCATCTAGTCCAGTCCCCTGTTCAAAGCAGGACCAACACCAACTAAATCATCCCAGCCAGGGCTTTGTCAAGCCAGGCCTTAAAAACCTCTAAGGATGGAGATTCCACCACCTTCCTAGGTAACCCATTCCAGTGCTTCACCACTCTCCTAGTGAAATAGCATTTCCTAATAGCCAACCTAGACCTCCCGCACTGCAACTTGAGACCATTGCTTCTTGTTCTGTCATCTGCCACCACTGAGAACATCCTAGCTCCATCCTCTTTGGAGCCCCCCTTCAGGTAGTTGAAGGCTGCTATCAAATCCCCCCTCACTCTTCTCTTCTGTAGACTAAATAACCCCAGTTCCCTCAGCCTCTCCTTGTAAGTCTTGTGCCCCAGCCCCCTAGTCATTTTTGTTGCCCTCTGCTGGACTCTCTCCAATTTGTCCGCATCCCTTCTGGAGTGGGGGGACCAAAACTGGACACAATACTCCAGGTATGGACTCACCAGTCCTGAATAGAGGGGAATAATCACGTCCCTCGATCTGCTGGCAATGCTCCTACTAATACAGCTCAATATGCCATTGGCCTTCTCGGCAACAAGGGCACACTGCTAACTCATATCCAGCTTCTCATCCACTGAACTCCCCAGGTCCTTTCCTGCAGAACTGCTGCTTAGCCAGTCGGTCCCCAGCCTGTAGCGGTGCATGGGATTCTTCCTTCCTAAGTGCAGGACTCTGCACTTGTCCTTGTTGAACCTCATCAGATTTCTTTTGGCCCAATCCTCCAATTTGTCTAGGTCAGTCTGGATCCTATCCCTATCCTCCAGCATATCTACCTCTCCCCCCAGCTTAGAGTCATCTGCAAACTTGCTGAGGGTGCAATTCATCCCATCATCCAGATCATTAATAAAGATGTTGAACAAAACCGGCCCCAGGACCGACCTCTGGGGCACTCCGCTTGATACCAGCTGCCAACTAGACATTGAACCATTGATCACTACCCATTGAGCCCGACAATCATATTTAGAATGCTTTCCCCAATTTTAAACTGGAAGGATGTAAACTTATGTGAGTTTAGCCAGGTATGGTGTGTGTGAGATCGCGTGATTGGGAGTGGAGGAGTGGCTGGGCGGAAGGCAGGGGAGGGGAACAACCATGCCTGTGTTCCTATCTACAGGTTTGTTGCATGCTCATTTAATACCCTCTGCAAACTGTCCTTTATGTTTTAAGAAGTCCTTAAGAGGTTTCAGTATTCCAACTAAACCACCTGAGCCTGGGAGGCTGAGTATTTATCACCGCTATACAGAGCTAAGGTGTGAGGTCACACATGGCTTTTCTGCTGCAGTCAGTAGTCCATTATGACAGTTAATGTGCTCCTTTTCTTTTTGCAAATACAGACTAACATGGCTGCTACTCTGAAACCTGTCATTAATGTGCTAGGAGCCCCAGAGGCTGCTATTGAAACAACCACTTCAATACAACTGCACTAAACCGATATAATATTGTACTTATGTAACGGGAGAGGGAAGGAGAGGTGTGTTTCTCTACTCCCCACTGCACCCTGCTTGTCTCTGTTTGTATTCTGCAATCTCCTTGGCAGAGGAAGGGGGGGGTGTCTCTCCATTAATATTAATTGTGGGGGTGGGGTGGGTGGCTTGCCTTGTTAGCAATGACACCAAGTAGCGATCTCCAGAAATCAATGTCACCTCCTCCCCCACAGGCTCTTTCTGTTTGTGCTGAGTGTTTATTATCTCTCAAAAAGAAAGGGAGGACTTGTGGCACCTTAGAGACTAGCAAATTTATTTGAGCATAAGCTTTCATGAGCTACAGCTCACTTCATCGGATGCATTCAGTGGAAAATACAGTGGGGAGATTTATATACATAGAGAACATGAAACAATGGGTGTTACCATACACACTGTAACAAGAGTGATCACTTAAGGTGAGCTATTAATTGTATCCAGTTTGCAAATTAATTCCAATTCAGCTGAATTGGAATTAATTTGCAAACTGGATACAATTAATTTAGGCTTGAATAGAGACTGGGAGTGGATGGGTCATTACATAAAGTAAAACTATTTCCCCATGTTTATTCCCCCCTTCCACCCCCCACTGTTCCTCAGATGTTCTTGTCAACTGCTGGAAATGGCCCACCTTGATTATCACTACAAAAGGTTTCTGCCTACCCCCCCACCCCTTGCTCTCCTGCTGGTAATAGCTCACCTTAAGTGATCACTCTCATTACAGTGTGTATGGTAACACCCATTGTTTCATGTTCTCTATGTATATAAATCTCCCCGCTGTATTTTCCACTGAATGCATCCGATGAAGTGAGCTGTAGCTCACGAAAGCTTATGCTCAAATACATTTGTTAGTCTCTAAGGTGCCACAAGTACTCCTTTTCTTTTTGCAGATATAGACTAACACAGCTGCTACTCTGAAACCTGTTATCTCTCAGACAGGAGACAAGGAAATTTCCAAAACTACACTGTGTCATTGAGTGCAGCAGCCAGCCCTGCCCCTGGTGCAAGGGTTGTGGACAGTGAATGAGGGAAGGGGTCAGTGGTGAGCAGTACCAGATGGGAATTTCCACAAAAAGTTGTCACTCTGGCTCACGGAAAGCCGCATGACAGAGACAATCCGTCCCCCACATCTTTCCAAGGGTTTAATACACAAAGACTGGAATGGGAGTGGTGTCTCCCCAAGTTTTGTCACAGGTCCTCTGCCATCTGTACCTACAAACACAGATTAAGCTCATGGGAGAAAAACAATTGACAGGGAAGTGTAAACCATGCTGGATTTGTGGATGTGTGCTACCATTTCATTTAGCCTTGTCAACTATGTCCCACTCCACCACTCAGTTGTGGGTCTGCCCTTTAACGTTAGGAACTCCCCCCCAACACAACCCTTCTCAGAACACAAATTTTAGGGTTGTGGCAGGGGCAAATCAGAACTGCCCATTATGCCCTTAATTCACCCCATCCTCCTACTTCCATCAAGGAGAGCATCTTCCTGAGAAGGCCCTGCTTTGCCAACATACTGAGATCCATGCCTATTGCATGCTGTAAACAGAGCTACCCACTTTATACCTGCAGGAAAGCTAGCCTGCTGTACGTGAATTAGTGTTCATGAATTCTAATAATATAAGGGTTAATTGTCTGCATAAATTATGGAAACACTACTCTGTGAACTTTTCCAGAAACAGACAGGAGTGGAGGAGCTTCATCATTGCCCTAACCTCCAGAGGCATAATAGGAACATTATGATGATGACTCTGTGAAATTGCAAAGGCACAAATGGGGAAGGTCTATGTAGCGTTGCAAATCTGCCCTTAAGTTGAAGAGCACTGATCAGTCCTAGGACAGGGTAGAGAGGGCCAGTTCCTGCCCTCTGCTATGCTGATTTGCTGATGTGGAAAGAGGGGATAGGGAGCCTTCCTGATCCTAAACCCCTGCCAAGTAGGAGATAAGTACGATTCCATTCTAGTGTTCAAGGCTCACATGCATTTCAATACACATACTGCAGGTTGTGGTATGTTTGCTGATATTACACAGTGAATGCAGGTTAAGGCATGTTTGCAGAGAGATGTCCTGACTCTCCACCGTATTGGCCTATTTGTAGACAGTTGCCCCTCTGTGAAGTTAGTGCCAAGTGGGCATTAAACCTGGTGCCTGGATAAAGTTTGTGTGAGTTGCAAATCTTGCTCCTGTGGGAATTCTGCATCATACAGAATTCATGGCCCTCGCAGATTTCTTTGCTTACCCACAGAAAAGTGACTTCTGACTGGGAAGCAAAGGGAAGCCACAAGAGCAGTCATGCACCCACTCCCCGGCAGTGCAGACAAGTCAGTTTGGACACTCAAAGCAGCTGGTAGAGACATAAATAACTTCCTGGGGGTGGGGCCTGGGTAGTCATGTGTATGAGAGAGAGCGAGAGAGCGAGAGAGAGAGAGAGACCCTGTCCCTCTCGCTCACTATTGCAGCATGCTCGGTGTGGAGGGGCAGGGCTTTGGGGTATTTCTGAAGAGGTAGGCGTGGGGCAGGTTCTGTTCCCTCAGGCAGAGGAGAATGTAGCAGCCTTCCTGCTTAGTGAATTGTTCCCATTGTTCTTAGTGAATTTCCTCCAGCATATAAAACAGGTGTAAAAATTTTAAGGCTCCTTTACATTGTCAGAGTGGTTTAAGGGAGCCTTATTGTAAAGGACAGTATGGCCTTATAAATGCTTATGATGTTTTAGTGATTAGATCTGGTCTAAATTTTTGGACTGAAAAAATTTCCTATCAATATGTGCTCCATGAACTGTTTGATACTGACCTTTTTGGAGATGCTCAGTAGCCAGCGTAAATTGTGAGTTTGAGTCCCCAGCCCTCACTAGCTCTTCAGTTGCCTATGATGTAACAGTGAGCATATGGCTACATATATTTGTTGACTAATAATTAGAAGTAAAGGGTGACTGGGCAACAAAATGGCAGATGAAGTTTAATGTTGATAAATGCAAAGTACTGCACATTGGAAAGCATAATCCCAACTATATATATAAAATGATGGGGTCTAAATTAGCTGTTACCACTCAAGAAAGAGATCTTGGAGTCATTGTGGATAATTCTCTGAAAACATCCACTCAATGTGCAGCGGCAGTCAAAAAAGCAAACAGAATGCTGGGAATAATTAAGAAAGGGAGAGATAATAGGACAGAAGATATCATGTTGCCTTTATAAAAATCCATGGTACACCCACATCTTGAATATTGATGTATCTCAAAAAAGATATATTGGAATTGGAAAAGGTTCAGAAAAGGGCAACAAAAATGATTAGGGGTATCTAATGGCTTCCGTATGAGGAGAGATTAATAAGACTGGGACTTTTCAGCTTGGAAAAGAGACAGCTAAGGGGAGATATGATAGAGGTCTATAAAATCATGACTGGTGTAGAGAAAGTAGATAAGGAAGTGTTGTTTACTACTTCTCATAACACAAGAACTAGGGGTCTCCAAATGAAATTAATAGGCAGCAAGTTTAAAACAAATAAAAGGAAGTATTTCTTCACACAACGCATAGTCAATCTGTGGAAGGATGTTGTGAACGCCAAGACCATAACAGGGTTACAAAAAGAACTAGATAAATTCATGGAGGATAGGTCCATCAATGGCTATTGGCCAGAATGAGCAGGAACGGTGTCCCTAGCCTCTGTTTGTCAGGAGCTGGGAATGAGCTATGGGGATGGATCACTTGATCATTACCTGTTCTGTTCATTCCCTCAAGGGCACCTGGCACTGGCCACTGTTGGAAGACAGGATACTGGGCTAGATGGACCTTTGGTCTGACCTAGTAGGGCCGTTCTTATGTCAAAACTAGCTACATTACTATTAGACAGAGGGGGTTCGGTGATTTCCTCCAGTGCTCCCGACTCCCATTCTCCATCCATTGTATTGTAATTTAAATAAATTACCAAAATAATTGAAACTAGCTAGATTATATTGCATTTTTTTGACAAATAATATGCAGAATTTTGCAGAATTCTAAAATATTGTGCTCAGAATTTTTAATTTTTGGCACAGAATTCCCCTAGGAGTAAAAGCTATTATAGAGGAATCCTATCCAGTCATATCTATGAGAGCCATGCTCCATGTCTGCCCCTCTGCTGATGTCCCCTTGTGAGACACATCTCTTTTCTTGCTACTTTCTCTGTACTGCCTTTTTTGTACAAGATGATTGCCTGGCATGTAGATAATGGAAATTGCAATCTCTCAGCAGTAGCTGTGGGTTGGATTAATCAATGTATTCCCCAGTAGATTAGGAAACAATGAATGGGACCCAGATATTTGTAGAACACCTTTTCCACCAAAACAGTTTCTACAAGCTGTCTGACCCATGTTCATCTTAGCGTTGTTAGTTTCATTTTCCAGCTCAGAATTATTTGTCTTCTAACTGCTGTAGGATCGGTGTTTCTATCTATCAAGTGCAAAGTCTTGGATGTGCAAAAGAAAGAGGGCTGAGTTTTGAAATGTGGGCATGAATAGAAGGTAGAAATCCCAAGTTCGGGCTTTTAAATCAGCACTTGGCAATATAAATTTTTATTTAACACATCTACCATAAGTGCCAATCTGAGCATCAAAATATGGAATCTGGGTATTCTATCAAAGTGTCTAGACAACGCAAACACTTAACCTGTATTACAGTAGATATATGATTAGCAACCCACTGCCCAAAATTTAGCTAATAAAAGGCATCTCTAATGCTTCCTTACTTATAGAGCCTGTAAGTCTGCAGATATCTGCTTTATATCCATGGACCATGTTTGCGGGTCACAGATTGGATGCAGATACAGATTTTGTATCCACGCAGGGCTCTACTTACTTGTACCTTACATCTGACAATAAGCAGAAACTTCGCTTAAAGCATGCAACCCTGTGCAGTGTGAGATATTTTAGGTGCAGCGATCTATGATACAAAGCCATTTGTTTAGCATTGTGTGACAATCTTTTAGTTGTATTACATATGTGTACACACACTTTTTTGCCAATTTAAATCTAATTTAGGGACAGGTTTATTGTTTAATTTAGCTAGCAGGTCTATCACAGCTCTATTCTTAAATGCACACGTTATCAATAGTGGATTTGGAACACAAAGTTTATTCTGCATTGTAATTTCTCCGGATAAATTCCTTTCTTGTAACTCTGCCTTGCCTTTGTTAGTGTAAAACTCATCACTCAGCTGCAGGCACTGGAATAACTCCACATTGTGTATCCCAAAGAGGATGTTTAATCCTGAACTCTTTTAATGTTTCATTTCCACACTTTCTCTGTTTTTGAGCTGTGGCTGAAAACAGAACTACAGAGAGGCGTTGTTCTTATGATATTTCCTGACCATCTGGAAGTGGGAGGTATGGAAAATTTTATGAGCATGCACCTTTTATTCTTCACAATTGAGCCGGAAGAAGTTTGGATTATTCAGATACAGGTTAAATAAGTATCTTCTGTAGTTTAAGAACCACATCCTCAGTTTATGTAGATCAGCATAGCTCCATTAACTTCACACTAGCTAAGGATCTGGCCCTATGTGCTAGAACTAAAAAGCTGAACTAAACACACAATGTATATATGAGGAGAAACTGACGACAGGATGTATGTGTGTGCGTGATTTAAAAAAAATCAGCAGAGTGATCAAGTGGGGAAGCATACGGTAGAGTTTATTAGTGTCATGATTTTTTGTTTAGAATCTTTTTTTGAAAGATCTTTCATGTCTGTGATGCTGCATTGTGGGGAAGACTAGGGTTTATGGAGTTGATTTTCAAAACTACCTAAGTGATGTAGGAGCACAAGTCCCATTGACTTTCAGTAGGACATATGCTCCTAAATCCCTCAGGTGCTTGTGGTAATTCCCCCCCTAGGACTTTTTGCAGAAGTGTCTTTTCAGGAGGACTTAAAGGAAGGGGTTGAGTCATGGTGAAGTGGGACAGGGAATGGGCCCCAGGCATAGGGGACTGCATGGAAGAAAGCTCAGGGATGAGAGTGGGAGACGGATGCAAAAGGGATGTGTAGCGGGGTGGACACCCACTCGGGCCCAGAAGGGTTTAAGATAGCCCTGGGAGAGGGCTGGGGCAGGAGAAGAGTTGGGCTGATTGGCAGAGCAGCTGCAGCTGGGGGCCATGCCCCAAACAGACCCGGTGGGCCTTATAAAAGCTAGGGAAGCCAGGAGCAGAAGAGTACTCTCTCTCTCGTTCTGAGAGGGAGGGACGTAAGCAGAGTATCCAGATTGGTACAGGGCTGGGGAGCTCCAGCCAGAAAAGCCCTAGGCTGCAGCGTAACATTAGGCCCAACAGGTACTGGGGTTGCAGGGGACAGCCCAAGGTTAGACAGAGGCAGCAGGTCCCAAGCCAACCTTGCCTGTGATGAGTGGCTCATACTGCAGTCTGCCCCAGGGTGTGGGGGCTAGCTGGTGACTGGCAGGAGCCTATGACTGAGGCAAGGTAGGGATAGTGGGTGGAGGGCTCCCCTGGGAGAGACCCAGAACTGTGGGGTACTGCCAGGGAGCAGCACCCAGTGAAAGGGGCACTGGGGTCCTGGGAGGGACATAGGAGCAAGCAGCAAGGTGAGACGCTGGCCTGAAGAGGGCGCTCCAGAGGCTGGAAAGCTAATTCCCCGAGATGACCAGCAGGAGGCGCCGCCTGTGAGTCTGCACCCCGTGACAGGATGGTTGATCATGCAGTGCGGGTGGAATGCAGGAGCTGAGAGGGAAATGGAAATAGATGAGAATGGAAAGGCAAGTAAGAGCCAAGTTGTGAGGACAAGGAGCTTAAATGTATTGTGAATGGTGAGGGGAAACCCCTTAGATGCACCCACTGCCGTTTATAACAGTTTTCACTCTGCAATGAACAGGCAGATTCATTCATGGGGAAGCCAAACACTCACTTCTGAAGCCATGAGCTCTGCTGATTTCCATTGATTATCAATAATAAGCATGAATGTAATGTCCTGTCTTTGTATGGCGCTTTACAGAGATTAAAACAGGCATGGCTCTGTCCCAAAGAGCTGTCAGTATAAAATCGGAGAAACACTGAAATCAAAGATAACAGACAGTGGATGGCAGAAGGGAAGGAAGAGAGTTGAAAGAAATCATTTTCATGTGTGTTATAATATAAACGACTTACAATTTTTGGTCACTTTTAAATGCAGATTGAGGTAAGACAAATGGTAGGTATAGATCACTCAGGAAAGGGAGCCAACCTTGGAAAGCCTGGTGAAAGCAGAGGGTTTGAGGAGGGATTTGAAACAGCAGCGAGTGAGGATGTTTGGCACCTAGAGCTGCAGTGGGATCCTGGGTACAGGAATATCGTGAGGGAAGATATGAAGGTGAGAGAGGGAGGAGGTGGTAAGGGAGGAACAGGCCACTACCACAGGCAGTTAGATTCTCACATGTCTACATTTTCCTGCCCTTGGCACACCTGAATTTGAGCAGGTAGCCTGGACACCTTTGATATTTTCTGCCATGTCTGTCTTCACCCAGACGTTCTGCCTTTCAGCCGTGGAGTGTTTGGCAGTGTGTCTCTCATTGGCGATCCGTTCACTGACTTTCGATTGCTATGGAGACTAACAAGTGCTGCTTCTAAGTGGGCACAGCCAGGGCATTGTTTCTGTCACTGGGACCTTGCAGGATGCCGTGACCCTGTAAGATACAGCAACAGGATGCTGTGTCTTAAAGGACAAAACCACTCATGTTTTTGTAAGTTGTTCCTATCCTTCTGCTCCCAAATTCATTTCATTTGGCAGTTGCTGGCATGTCATTTTAACACACCCAGGAAGCCATTGGGCAGCAGTGATCCTGGAGCTACTGCTCTCTGTTGGCACACTGCTGCCCAATAGCAGAAACCACAGGGCACATGGGTGGCTGGAGCATGTCCCTGTGGCACAATGCTCTAATGTAGCAGCAGCTTGCAGGAACTGCATCTTGGCTGCACAGAACAAGCAGTATCTCCTAGGAGATCTCAAGATCTGAGTCCTGGAGGCAGTGTTGGGGGCCAGCTGGAGCTGTTAAGAGTGGATTTCTGGCATAGTGCCCAGAGCAAGAGGCATTCAGTCCTGGCAGAGTTCTTAGAGGCAGCAGGTGCAAACAGGAGCCAAGTCCCAACAGAGTGCTCAGAGGGGCAAAATGTTCACAGGGGCTCAGATGTGACTTTTTTTTTTCACCTCCTGCTTTAATTTAGAGCATTTTATTTTTCACTAGAAAAGGACAAGCCAAAGTAAGTAACCAGCCCATCACTAATTGAATAGATCCGCTTAGTCCCATTCTGCAGGACTCATATTATATTAGTCTGACCTCCACTCATCCTTTCCCAAGCTCTGATTGCCTCTGGAAGCCTTTGAATCCTGAAATTTAGGTATGTTTTTAATACAGTTTTGAGCCCTGCTCCTACACACGTGAATGGACTGCTCTTGTTATGTGACAGCCACTGTGTAGGTTCCTCTGCCTAGCCTGGAGAATGGCCACCTTATGGGTCATTTAATTGATTCAAAACAAAAGAGCACGCTGTAGTTGCATGAACCAGAAATGGAAACGGCTGCTCTGGAAATTTGTAGCAGTGCAGAAGGAGATTATTTAAATAAAAAATTAGAATTACAAATGAGCTTTTCAAAGGACTGCTGTTATCTGCCCTGCTTGCTCTCTCTTTATAGAGTATCTGAGCGTATATCTACATAGAGAGAGCTGATGGCAGGTTTTTAAATCTTCTCACTTCATTCCAGGCAACTGCTCTTGAAAATCACTCTACAGCACACAGTGAAGACTATGGCTAAATATCTTATCTCAGAAAAGAGACAGCAATATTAAAGGTCAAATTCTGCACTTGAATGCACACACTTTGGAGGGAGGAATTCAGTTCAGAGACTGATCTAGAGACATGAGTCAGGAAACCAGGGAAAAAACTAAGAAGGGAGGAGGGCAGGGCATTAGGAAAGGAATATGAGAATGGGAATGAACAGTGGATAGAGCAGTTTCCTTGTAATGATTCCAGATGAAAACAGTTCAGCCTTATTAAAAAAATAACACCCTGTGGGAGCTGAATAATAAGGAAGACTGTCCCCTGGGGAAGGTGAAGGGCTCTGTGAACAAAGTCAGATTGGGTGGGATTGCAGGCCACCAGGAGGAGAACAATGCTGGGAAGCACTAGACTGGGTATCAGCAAAACCAAAGGGTATCCACTGGGAGCTGAAGACTGGATGTCAAATCAGAGGCTATTTAGTGTCTCAGGGCCTGGCAGGTACTCTTCCTTCTCCCTCCCACTGTCCCTAATGGCCCCAGATGGTTCTTTCCTTGGCCCCCTTCTCTCCTGTGTTTATACCCTTTCTCTGGATCATGCCATGGCTCTCTTACTATCTTGATGCTAATAATTTGCAAGTGTACCTGTCCACCACTCATTTGCTTCTACCCATCCAATCCTGCATCTCAGCCTAGCTCTCTTATGCCTTCTCGCCTCACGTTTAACATGACAAAACCAAATTCCTTATATTCCCTCCGAAACAGTCTCCCCATCCTCCATTTGTTGTCACCACCATCCACCCCATCACTCAGGCCCATAGTCCAGGGGTCATCCTTAACTCCTTCCCTCTCTCTGGCCGCACACATTCAACCCTAATGCTGCTGCTGCTTCCAAAATATTTCCAGGTTCCATCTGTTCCGTTCCACCCGTACAGTTAACTCTCTCATTTAGGCCCTTGTAATCTCCTGTCTGGATTGTTATTACCTCTGCCTCTTTGACACCCAAGTTGCCCACCTCCAGTTCACCCAAAATGCTGTCTCCCCCCACCCCCACAATATCAGTCCCTTCTTTGAATCCCTCCATTGACACCCCCATCCTATATCATGTCTGCTCTTTGCAACTCTGCCCCTCTGTATTATCCATCTAGCTCTGCTAATGACAATTGCCTTGTTTGCCCATTTGCCTACTGCTCCCACCAGCCTCTCTGTAATTTCTTCTGTGCCACCTTGCATGCATAAAACACCTTCCCTGAGTTGGTCTGTAAGGCCACTATCCTCTACCCATTCAAGTGGAGGACTCCTGCATGTACCGAGACACACACAAGAAGCTGGCTGGTTATGACTAGCTGGTGGTGCTTGGAGAGAAACAAAAGAATTCACTATGCTATTCAAACATTACATTACCCTGGCTAATTCCCACCTTGACCACTCCCATATTGCACCCCATCCCTTTGTGTGCTTGCCTACCCATTTTTTATCATAGAAGCTCTCCAGGGCAGGGAACAATTAGCATTCTCAATGTGTTAGGCATTTACAAAACACAAAAGAAAGTGATCAAAAACAAATAGTACATTATCATTGTACTTGTATCAGTAGCATAGGGGAGATGCATAAGATCCTTCTGCATAGGGAGAAGCATGGTCACGTGAAACACTGATGACCCAGACATGCTGCCTCCAACACAGCCATTTCATTCCATACCTAGCTGAATTAATGGGCCAGTAAAGGTAATTTGCTCTCTGAACACATCACTGCTTCTGACTGCTCTCTGAAAAACAGGCTGTTTACGTAACATGTCCTGCAGGAGAACACCTGTAAAGAAAACTTTATATCTGGCTCAGCAAGCAGATATCCCACAGCCACTCTCCTGTTGTAGCAAACCCTTGATAACTACTTTCTGAGTGTAGTCTTTCAACCAGTTTTGCCACAACCTTCTAGTAATTTCATCTAGACCACATTTCCCTAGTTATGTAGGACTGTGTCAAAATATTTACTCAATCAAGATACACAGGTGCCAACTCCGTGGGTGCTCGGGGCTGGAGCATCCATTGTGAAAAAATGGTGGGTGCTGAGCACCCACAGGCAGCCCCCTATCAACTCCTCCCCTATCTCCCAGTGTTTGCTGCCTGCTGGCAGGCCCCGCTAATCAGCGATTTCTCCTCCCTCCCTCCCTGCCCAAGCCTCCCACCTGCTATGATCAGCTATTTCACGGCATGCAGAAGGCTTGGGGAGGAAGGGGGAGGAGTGAGGGCACAGCCCAGTGAGGGGAGAGGGTGGAATGGGGTGGGCATGGAGTGGGGGTGGGCAGAGGCAGGGCCTTGGAGGAAGGGGTGGAGTGGGGGCAGGGCCTGGGGCACATTAGAAAGTGGTGGTCGAGGCCCCCCCCTCCTGGCACATTAGAAAGTTGGTGCCTGTGTAAAGATACATCATGTCTACAGCTTCCCCCATCCACTAGGCCAGAAATCCTGTAAGAGAAGGAAATGCAGTTGGTTTGGCATGACTTGTTCTGGACTCATCCATGTTGGCTATTACTTATACCCAATTAAATAGCCAGTTGTTCCGTTTGTCGGAACTAAGTTTCTTCTCAAAAGGCAAAGGGAGGAAATCTGTCATCGCTTTGTGTGTGATTCCCCCCCACTCTTGAAGCATTCGGTCTCCCCTGCACTGCTGCTTTCCTTCAGTCTTCTGCTGACACATTGTACCGACTGCATTATTCTATTAGAGTAACTTCCCTTGCTCTGCTAGATTCATCTGGCAGAAGTGGCTTCCTCTGCACCTGTAATGTGTACAACAGGTAGGGGAAGGGAGACCCACTGCTGGTTCCAGTTGCAGTTGTGCTCCGCAAAGCTTAATGTCTTGGCTGACATTTCCTCCATAAGTAGTATGTCTGCTCTGCAGGAGCTAGGCTAAAGCAGAATATGCATCTTTTTAGTCTACACCCTGACTAATCCATTTGCAGATACAAGCAATAGCTGACATTTTGGGAATCCTTTGCATTATTCTTATAAAAGAGAGGTCATGCCCCCACAATATTTTTTTGCCTTAGACACTAGGCAGACTCTCTGAAGCTGATGACAATAGTAGATTTAGGTGTGCTGTCTCCTTCTTTAGCTCTGAACATGGACAGCAGTTCCGCAGGGGAACCTGAGGGACCATCCTTTGCTTTCCTTACATTCCCTCTGCTGCCAGCATCCTTGTCCCTCTCCTCCACCACTCTTCTTCCAACACAACTAGACCTAGGTTGCTGCATCACAAGGCAGGACTGTACAGAAGACCAACTGCTACCATGGGATCACTGAAAATCTCTGGGCCAGTCAAATCAATTCACAGGATGAGAATAGCTGGCAGAGGGGGAGGGAGATTCCGAGCAGATAGATAAAGCAGTGAAAGATCTTTTCTCCTCCTGAATGTGAGTAAAGAAAGAAGGAAACCCGCAGGCACAGAGGAAATAGTTTTCAGTTTGTGTTTATTACATCCTCACAGTATTTGCTACAGTAAAGGTGAATGACAGTATTCCATTTTACATTGTAATGACATAAATCAGTGACAAAGACATCAGCCAAATATCTCTCATGAATTGGGTCTAAGTGACTCTTTCAAACAAGAGCTGCTAATGTAGAGGGAACTCCAGATGGAAACCCTAACCACTGCCTTCATCTTAAACTTCCATGGCAAATAGGAAGATCTACAGAGATCAGCTTCTAGGTCCTGTCCAAACTGCAGTTGAAGCTCTGCTAACAACAACTCTGGTGTGCAGATACCATGGTGATGGTCATGGCATGAAAACCATAGAATAGACAGTATCTTAAAGAAGCTGGGCTCCAAGTCAAGCTGTCCTGTGATTCAATTTGCAATTCACTCCTCCCTAAGCTAAGGCTCTCATGAGTCCTTCTGAACCACACAAAGTTCCTGGAAGCATGTGTGGTTAGGAGGACACCTTAACTTGCATTCTGCTCAGGCCTGGTACCAAATTACCCAGCCTAGTAATACCAGCTGGTACTGAAAGTTCCCTCTCCCCATTCAGTGTTTTCACTGGCATCCTTATTTCTGATCCTTTTAATGAAGGATGCAGATTCAAGGTGGTATTGGTGGCTTTGACACAAGGAAAAATGGAAACCCAGGTTCCTGTTCTGATTGTAAAGAAAGGAAGAGAAACAATATAAGGGAGATGAGACACTTGGCTCACAGTTCTTAAAGAAGCCAGTTCCATCCCATGGATTACTCATTGCCTGCTCTCATTGCTGGAAATCCCACTGAGACCCATTCTGTTGCATAAGTAAATATAAAATCACACGTCCTTCTCCCCTCCCCCATCCCTTTTTAACTGGCAGGTGTAGACATGAGCAGAGCAATATACAGAGATACTCCTCATACTGCAATGTGGTTGGCTCTGCACTCTACAGCAGTGGTTCTCAAACTAGGGCCGCCACTTTTTCAGGGAAAGCCCCTGGCAGGCCAGGCCGGTTTGTTTATCTGCAGAGTCCGCAGGTTCAGCTGATCGCGGCTCCCACTGGCCGCTCCAGGCCAACGGAGGCTGCGGGAAGCGGTGCGGGCTGAGGGATGTGCTGGCCGCCCTTCCTGCAGCCCCGTTGGCCTGGAGCGGCAAACCACGGCCAGTGGGAGCCGTGATCGGCCGAACCTGCAGACACGGCAGGTAAACAAACCAGCCCGGCCCGCCAGGGGCTTTCCCTGAACAAGTGGCTGCCCTAGTTTGAGAACCACTGCTCTACAGGATGTGAAAGCAGAGCTGATCCTGATCTGCAGTGGTTTAGATTCCGCTTGTGGGCCCAGCAGCGTGAAAGGGTGAAGAGTACTGGGATACATACAGATACAAGAGCAGACCATTGAGTCAATAGCAGCTCCACCACTCTAGCTTAGCAAATTGTACTGTGAATACCAGAGAGGAAAATAAGCTGGGAATTGGACCACAGCCCATCTGGGTCAGTTAACTGGTCAGCTGGGCTTCAAACCCGACAGAAAAGGACTGAAAGTGTGAAGCAGTGACCGGAGACAAGAGCCTAACACCAGAGCCAAGACCTCCACAACACCCTTGGCTTGTGGATTCTCCCAAGAGCCTCAGACAGCCAGTCTCTCCTTACGTGCCTTTCTGCATAAATGGTTCATTTTTTAGTGATTAGAGACTCCGCCTCACAGTTCCCTTCCTTCCCTGCCCCCTTACCCTTCCACATACATGCCCTGGAGCGTCAACTGAGTTTATTACACAGCCTTGAATTAGAGGTACAGCTTTTTAATAAAGCCAAGGGGCGGTGCAGAGCAAAAATAACCCACCATGACTAAGCAAATATAAGAGACATCTGTATATGAACACAACCTTGTGGAAATTGGGACGCTAAAAGGAAGCACAGCAGTAATCCCAACAAAACAGCTATTGACTCCTAATCTAATAGTAGAACCAGAGTAACGACAGCACCAGCCCCCCCCCCCCCACTTTGTCACACCCTGCCAGCAAACGTGGCATGTGAAGCTTTAAAGATGGAGAAAAGGGGACACAAAGTTAGGAACAAGCCAAAAGCTTCAGAATGCCCAACAAATGTGTGTGAGGGGGAAATCATTTCTGACGTAGCAGCAAACAGACCTTGGTTTCAGTTCCATGAGCTTTGACTTGTGTGTCAGAGCAAGTGCTGTATTAAGACATAAGATGACTACAGCAGCTCCAGCACAAGAGGTGAATGGAATGCAGCCAGGATGTGTGAAGCTGACAGGTAAGAGATGACAGGCAATTGGTGTGTAGGGACAGGTGACAGCTACACAGCAGAGTGTGTAGTGACAGTCAGAGGTATGCTGGAATGATATGAAAAGACAGCAGACAGGTATCTGGGGAAAATGAGAGGCATCATGAATAGGTATGTGACAACAGAAGACAAGTCTGTAGGGACGGGTATGTGAGGATAAATGAGAACCATGAAATAATAGGTATGCAGTGATGGCTAAGAGGTTGGTGAGAAGAGGGGAAAGGTATCCATGGACAAGAGGTATGCAGGGACAGCTTTGTGAGGATATTGAACGTGTGTGCAGAGATAAAATGAGAAGCAATAAGTACATAGGGACAGGTATGGGGAATGTGAGGGTAGGTTTATAGGGACAAGTGAGAGGCCTACAGGGAGAGGAGACAGATATGCACTGACAGGTGAGAGGCACTCAGGGACTGGCATGAGGTATGCTTTGATATTGCTCTGTATGCTGTAAACATTTCAGTTTTGTTTCTATATCAATGAACATTCAGTTCAGTTTGATATATGTGCTGTTACGGGTCGTTGGAAGCACAGCAGAACTTTACATTTCCCATTACTCGCCAATCTTACATACGCCGCAAAGAAACGCTAACAGCTCATTTTATATCACTTATGTGTTATCCTAGTCTAATGTTTACAGTCTAAATCACAGTAAAGATCCTCTACTGGAAAACATTAAATTTATATATAAAGCACATACACATTCGCTCCTACATGCACTCACTCACACATATATTCCTTCAATACTCAGGCCTAGTCTATACCTAAAACTTAGGTCAATCTAGCCACATTGGTCAGGGCTTGTGAAAATTTTTGCACCCATAATTAGGGTGACCTACCCCTGTACAGATGCAGTCAAAGGAAGGATTCTTCCATCAGCCTAGCTTCCTGCCTCTCAGAGAGGTGGATTACCTACACTGATGGAAAAACCCATTCTGGTGATGTAGCGCCATAGTGTAGATGCTTCCTACCGTGCACAGCTGCAGTGCCATAGACTAGGCTGTAGTGTAGACATACCCCAAGATGATCAAGACCTGGACCTTCATACTTCCCAGTGTGGAAGGCATGGACTCATCAGTGCACTCATGTTTACATTTAAAGGGACATAGACAGCTTCAAATCTGGTTAAGTGGGGGAAAAGGTTAAAAGCAGTTTCAATGTCTACCCCGGCCTCTGTGTCCCTCTGAAATTTGGTAACTTTAAAATTGCATTTTCCTATTTTTAAAAGTATTTGCTCTTCCCTCTTGTCAGAGATCTTCACAAATTGACAAGCTGTTCAGGGGAAATATGCAAAGTGTTGTCAAATGCAGAGGTAGAAAGAAACAATTTTTTCCTCCCACCCCTTTCGATTATAGCACCCTTCGTTATAACAATACTGGGTCCAGAATTTTCAGAGGGAAGTGTGATAAGTTGTTGATGCCCCTTTAACATAAAATAAGAGTTGAAGTAAAGGCAGGGTATTTATCTTTGAGGATTTATCCTTCTAGACTAGCGTAGTATTTGCAATGGCTGATGCTAAATCACTATTTTCTTCACGAGCTCCTGATTTTAAAGGAGGCGATTACATAACTTTCCTATTTTCATTCAATTCAAGCTGTCATTTGACATAAAAAACAGCAAATTATGCTAATTTCTTGTGTTTAAAAAAAAAGGCTTTAAATCATTAGGTTGTTTTCTATCTGGCCTTACTGCCATGAATAGTAGTGGAGCTCAAGACAGCAATGTTGGTGAGAACCACACTGAGCATGCATCAGGAAGTCCTGCAGATATTTTAGCATGGGGATGGGCACTGATCTGGCCAGCTGCCCAGTCTGTTCCAAAACCTGCAATAGTGTCAAATTTTCCATAGCTTCACCCCAATCATCTTGTCTGGATGAAGCGATAGAAGCAAAGGAGTGGGAGCATACAGCTTACATCAGGTAAAATCACTCAGCCTGGGGAGGTCTTTGTAAATGGACAGTCAACTGTCTCACCCCCTCTAGTTGGTGGGAGAAACCTCCCTTCTCCTCCCCATCCCATATACTTTCCATCCAGCCCTCAGCTGTCTAGCTATACTTGCCCTTCATTCCCAGTCATGCAGAAACTCTCACTTCACTCCTTTTTTTATGCCAACTGGCTGACTCGACCTGTGCAATATTTTCTCACAATACTTCTATAGCAGGCTGAGCTCTCTGCTGAATAGGTTGGCCTCCCAAAGGGCTGGGAAGTACTAGCAGATACTGAGGATACCATCTGCTGAAGTATCCCCGGAGTGTTTAATGTGCTGTGGATGGAGCCTTTTTGGGTGCCTTATAAACAAGAAGTAAAAATGACCAACTTTCTTCTCTTTAAAAAGCACTGACTACGCATCCCCCACTAGCACTTTCACTTACATTCTGGTCTAGATGATACTTAATCCTGCTTCAGTGCAGGGGACTGGACTAGATTTATTAATGTTCCTTCCAGTCCTACATTCTGTTTCAATGATTCTTCACTTGGAAAAAAGGACAGAGTTGTGTATATATGCACCCTTTGCATTCACAGCCACAATATGTGGATTAATATAAAAGATAAGATATACATAGCCCTCCCCTGCCTTCACAATCTCAGCACTTTCAGTGTTGTCACTTATGGTGTCTGTCCCAGACCATAGTGTCATAAAAGACAGCTAAGACCTTTCAACCAGTACCTGAAAGGCACCATATAGGTATGCCTATCCTGTCAGATTGAGGAGTGTGCTCACCAGTTCAAAAGCTGTAGAATCACTGGTTTCATGCACCAGTTCACGTTCATGCAAGGAGTCACCTAGACACTTCTGCATTAAGGAGCAAATTCTGTGCATCCAGCTCCCATTGACTGCAACTTAACACAACAGGAGCTTCCCACATCTAAAGACAGCATAGCCCTAAATGAGGGTGCCACAGTTTGTGTCACAGGGAGAAGAGTTCACCGCAATTCCTCAGTAGCTCTCTCTTGGTGTCTGCCTCCACTTGCACAGAAAACACATTCAGAATGTTCCATGAACCCTGTGGAGTGATGTGAGTAAATTTTTTTCCCCAGCGTCTCTCAGTGATCTCCCCCACCATCCCCCCTTGCACTTTTATCTTACACCTGCAGCACAATGGGGATGTATATGTGGTTTAATTCTGTTTAGTAGGACAAAAATATAGCCCAGGAATAATCAAAGAATAATTTCAGTCTTTGATTCCTTCTAGTGCCTTGCACAAGGTTCCTGAGATAGTTACCTCTGCAATCTTGTTTGCTAGGTTGACAAAATGTATAGACTAAGGGAATTCATGATAGATTCTAGAGCAGTGGTTCTTAACCTTTACTGCAGCCTGCACCCTTTTGGTTCTCAAAATACGTTCTTGCACCCCTTATCAAAATTCATTGAAGTAGGTCAGTTCTTTAAACCTAGATATATTTTTATTTGTATATTACAGTAATCGTTAAAATGTATAATATTAATAAATACATAGGTTTGATAAAATATAGTTGTACTTACGTGCCTGTGACTAATTTGTGTTTTCAGTGATTTACCTTCTAAAAAAAATCTGGCATGTCTCTCACCCCCAGAAAGGGCATCTCGCACCTCCAGGGGGTGCGTGCACCCCAGGTTAAGAACCACTGTTCTAGAGGTACTTTTAAAGAAAATAGATAGAGGGGCTGTACTATAGGGCCTGCCTTTGGGTGCAGATGTAACCCACACACCTCCTGGGTGTGGTGTTGTGTTCCATCTAGTGGCACCTAGTGAGACCACTAGGGATAGAGAGAGATAAAATGAGCCTGCTCTATAGGCTTAGCTAACAGCTTTTAGCTCATGTGGTAGAGGCTCATGCACTAAGCTCCAGAGGCCCCAGCTTTGATCCCACCCGCTGACAACCGGGATCTGTCAGCATTACACAGGCTGAGTTCCACACACCTTGCAAACCTGTGTTCCAGTCCCTGCCATTTATTTTACAATCCAGTTGTAAAGGACATCGGTAAACAATGGTTCTCAGATCATAGGTCTCAATGCCCTTTCTGATGGTCCCTCTAATAGAATGAAAATTGACCCATGAGAGGGTCTCTCTCTTACAAAGTGGTCTGCAAAATGAAAAGTAGAGAATCACTTACAGCACAAACAGTGCTGTCAAATGCTGTAAGGTAATCTTTCCTTAGAAAACACATTTTCCCTATACAGCATATATACTCTGGTGCCTAAGAACTCTGACCTGCTGCACATGACTCTGAAATGAGACAACCATGCTCCCTACCCTCATTGTGATTCCAGAACCACAAATACCCAGTCACCTGGAGCCCAAGTGTCACCACCATGCAAAACTTTGGTTACTGGTCAATGGCAATGGCATATGAGTGAACTCCTGTTCAGTAAAGCTAAGCCCCTCCGCACCTAATCATGCATCAGCTCTCTCTCTCCTCTCCCCTTCCCATTCAGCCCGAGTGTCAATTCCATCCAGTGCTCACATTATAGAGATAGGACTGGGAAGACATTTATTGAATAAAAACAGCAATGCACTAACAAAACCGTTCATCCTAACGAGAGAAACCTCATAATGACTACAGAACAGAGGCTATACATCCAGCAGCTTCCCCGGCACAACATCCCTCCAAACAGAGCTTGAAAGCTGTGTCCTACCTAATGCATGGATGTGCAATACCTTTTGAGACCCATGCAGCTTTTCCCTACTTTGCTGTGTGTAGCTTTAGACTCCAGGCCATCCTGTTTACTCAATTTTGAATCAAATTTTTAATCCAAACTTTTTTGGATAGCAAACCCACAAACCACCCTAAACATAGAAATTGGAGCCTACTGTAAATTTATTTATGCATAACTTGGTGGTTGTGTGACACAGTTGATGTCTGTGCATAATCTTTCCTTAAGCTATGCAACAAAAATATGGAAAATACAACAGCAAATAAGTGTCTTATATACTGCTTCAAAACTGGACTCATCCAGTGCATGACATGTTTCCACTGCCTTGTCTGTTTTCACAGTAGGGACCACGTCTCCATATTTATCTGTACAGCACTGAACACACAGTTAGCAATCAATAAATAAAAGCAATCTATGGACAATAAATACAAATAACTTCAGTATCAATGTTATCAGATGCTGCATGAGGTCAGGACAGAGGCTGTTTTTAAGTGTTGTGTGCTACGTTGCACACAAATCCCTTTACAATTACCTCTCCCAGTCATGCCCAATCATGCAATGCATGAAACGTGTGTTCTCACATAACAGGCAGCTCCTACGTTCCCCTTTCTTGTTAGGGATTAGCATGATGGAACATCACATGTTGCCTCCCAACACTACAAAGCTCTTCTGGGGCAAGAAGTATCTTTTTGTTATGGTTTTGGTATAGAGCCTAGCACAGTGGGGCCCTGCAACGTGCCTGGGGCTCCTATCTGCTCCCACAAAACAAATCAATCAAATAATAATTATAATTTGTACTAGAACCATTTCTAGTAAGGGCTTTTGGTTTGGCCTCCTGGGGAGGAAACTTTGGCTCCTTGACAATGCATGTGAAAATAACATTCAGCTTCCCTCCCCTAAAGAGAAGGACTTTAGGGTTGGGGGGCATCATCAGATAGGGAGGGGGTGCAGCAAGATCATGGCTGACATCACAGTGTGAGCAACAAAAATGGAAGAAAGAGCTGACTCAGTTGATCAATTCTACCCGGGGAGACAGCTCAAGGCCTGTAGCTTTTGGAACCCCATGGTCTCTAGCTTGGAGTTCCAGCTGCCCACGCCCTCACATGATCGACAGCACTGCTTTGGATTGTGCTCAGTTACATGACTGCCCTTAGTGTCCCCTCCAAATATGTGAGATAGGTGAGCGTGGGGAAGAGGTCTGGAGGGATGGAAGTTCATATTGGCATTATTTACGAACTAACCAGTGTAGTAAGTTTTGGGAAACCTGCTTTCTTGATAGATGACCCAGTGCACCACAGAGGACATATTTATGATCCTGAATAGGCCAGAATCTGCTAGGTGCTACCACTAGCCAAACACACGCACAGACTCTACAAAGAGTCCTAGTACTGCGTTTGGGTCACACTCTGAAATGGGCTCCCCCTTTCTCTCTCCCCTTCCTCCTTTACCACCGCTTTTTTTAAACACCAATGAAGTTTCACATTTGGAAATGGTTTTGGCTGCCATGGGAAGCTTATGGTTTCTGAGGGTCCCATCCCTGCTCTAGCTGAGCCTCCTCTGGGTTTGGGTCAGCAGGTCTGTGTAAATTTTGGATCTCAGGAACCTGGGGTAAGAGTCTTTCTCCATGAGGCTGCGCACTTTCCCCTGGGCCTGGTCAAAGCAAGATAGTGAGGGCTCCTGCACATTATTTCTTGTCACCTCTCGTGTCTGGAAGTCTATGTTCACCTAGGGAAAGAGACAACAAGAAGAATTATATAGAGTAACTCTGCTTTATATAGTTAAGAGTGTATGTTTGTCACAGCCACGACTAATAACACAACAACATAACCTTTTGGGGTGGGAGAGGGAGGGATTCATAATAAGTCACTGCACAAATTTTCTAATTTAGGTGGCTTAAGTTAAGCACTTCAATCCATATTAATTTCAATATTAGCTGTGTGTGCTTAGCACCTCTGAAAACCAGACCATTTTTATGTAGGTGCCTAGGTGTGAATTTAGGTGCTTAACTTTAGGCACCTACTGCAAGTCTGAAAATGTTGACTCAGAGTCTTTGTCACCCCAGCTATCCCATCACTCATCAAGACTCCTATGAATTTTTACAAATTTGGCTCTCTATACATTTAGTGTGTAGAATAATGAATTGTTAGCAATTTTAAACTGTTACTAAAATCTTATTAAATAGCTTTAAGTTATTTTTGTTTTACAATAAACTGTTTGAATTTTCTCATAATTTCCCATGACAACTACTTACTAAAAAATATTGTGCCTCGACTTTTCCATTTTAAACCCCCTAAACGCATAATTTTAGCATTTTTGCTGTGACAAATCTATGAATTTTCCCAGATTTTTGCCCTGACAAACAGCCAGGCTTAACTGTGGTTGTCATGAGAAAGATGGCTGCAAAGCAATTCCTGTGTGAGAGAGTTTGCAATTATTAATCTTTTGAATAGGGAGGCTTCTGTGGTACACAAATATAGTGCAGTCAAGAAAGGAAACCTTTATCTGTGCCTCCCCTCAGATGGTTACAGCATTAGTTGGCTGTGCATCATGCTGGTGGGTCATTTAAAATTTTGATACACCAAAGGTCATGAATGTGCGATCTGATTTTAGGAAAGACCAAACCCTTTAGATATCATAGGGATCGACACCTCCTAATCTAACCTAAACCCAAGTGTCTAATCCCAGCTGGAATGCATTCAGTGCCACAGGATGCTGGATCACCTCCCACTCCAGTTGACATAATCAGAAAGACTGCCATTGACTCCTGTGGGAATTCAATTTGGCCCTGTAGTCAGCCAAATCTCAGCTTGGGCTTGAGCCAAAGTACCTTTGAGTCTCTTGCCCCTGGGTCCCCACCAGGAGCCCCGACTCCTGGGCAATCTTATTGTTCCCAGCAGAAGCTCAGCTCACTCCCAGGGTCTTTTCAGCATCCAATTTATAGTCTCCTTGACTCTAGCCCCTGGGTGCACTTCCCAGGACTTATCACAGTTCATGGCCTTTTGCTTATACCAAGATTGTAGTGTCTATCTGCCTCAAATGGGGTGGGGCTTGAAGGAAAATGTTAGCAGCTGCCTAAGGCTCAATTTCCCTTGTTGCTGGAGCTCACTAGCATGCCCTAGAAGCTTCCTTGTTCCTGGAAAAACTCCCCCCTTGGCCAGGATCACCCTTTTAAGCCCCACTTCTACAGGCGTAGCATGTTCTGCTGGTGCACCTAATTGACAGTCCCTGATTGCAGGAATGCTCGTTAGCCTTTCCACCAGGGGGATGGGCATGTGCCCCATCAGAGGCCCCAGATTACCAATATTAGCAAGTCACAAGTTGTGGGTAAAGTCTGAGGTTTTCCCCGCTGGAAGCCCTCTTGGAAATCGGGTACACATTCACTAGAGGAATCTGTAAGCAGGCCCTCTCTGAATAAGCAATATGACATCACAATGCAGGATATAACATCATAAACTGTGACTATGTTAAAGGAGAATTCACAAGTCCAAACTCTAAATTGTGGCTACACTTTCTATTCAGCACAGTGTGCTATTGCTCGTAACTTTCAGCAATTATAACAATGCTGAATAATACAGATTCAGAGGGGTGTAGGGCCTAGATTGCCACATACTCCCTAACTCTTGGAGATTCAACAGGTTAGAGCAGTTGCTGGGAGTGTTGTTGAAGGCAGTTTTGGGGACCTATAAGGCAATAATTTTGATACTTGTGAAAGAATGAAGGAGTGATGTCTCTATCTGTTGATTTGCAGAGGTTCCCCACTGGACGCTTTGGGATGCAGGCTGCAGTAACTCAAATATCCAGACACACTGGCCAACAGTAGCCAGTGAAATCATTGATCGGCTCATTACCTCTGCAGTGGTCCCCTGAAGAGTACAAAATCCCAGCACTGGGGATATGAGTCACTGGTAATGGAGAGAGATGTGGCAAACATGATGTACCCAACCCTCCTTTCCTTCCCCTTGCCAAGTGAGTTTCCCTGCAATACCTGTCTCTCAGATTAATCCCACCAGAGTGTGTATGCCTACCAACCTCTCGAGGAGCTTGCACATCAATGAATTCTTCAAAGATCCTGTGGGCTTTGGATGCCAGTTTGGTTGTCGACCGGGTCTTTTTGAACTCCTCACAGGCCAGCCAGAACTCCAGATTCTCCTCGCTGAACTCTGTCTTCAGGAAGGCGCGGAATGTAGCCACCCCATCTACAAGGGGGAAACATTGGATTTATGGAAAAAGGGAAGCAACTTCAGACCAGGTAAGACCTCTTTACTGTATATCCCACTATTCACTATTCCCAACAAATACAATCCCTATTTGTTTCAAAATCTCTGCCATTGGCACAAAGAGACTTAACTGTTGATCATGTGTTTTTTCTACAGCAAGCTCAATTACTGTCCTCCACAGGTTACACAGTTACATGAGGTTCCCATGTGGTTAAAGGAACCCCCTCCTGTGCTGTTTTTTAATCAGTATTTTGCTAGGAATGTAGGCAGAATTTCAAAGGGATTTCAGTGGGATTTGAGAGCCTAACTCCTATAGGGTACTTTGAAATTCCTAGGCTCAAGTTATACATTCTGCTTGCCATACAATTGTTAATGCCTCACTTTGTAAAATACAGTTGTCACTCGGTAAAAAGTTTATAAAATATATCATTTGTGAACTTGTCTCCTTTTACATCTAGGCTTTTCATTACTTTGATTTATTACCTTGACACGTTTTTAACTCTTATTTGTACATAGGAAGTATCTTAGAATTTCTAACCATAACAACTACAATAAAAAGAAAAAGGAAGGAACACTGAGGGGTTACCACCTCTCTCTAGCTAGGTGGTCAAAGTGCTCTTATCTCTTTTAGTGTTTAGCAATTGTGAGACTTAGATAACGTTTCTGGCTAGCTCAGGTTACAAGTTATGATTATGAAAATTTGGCTAGGAAATTGGAGCGTTCTGATTTCTGTGCCTAGGTATATTTATAAAAAGGGGCACATGTAGACACAGCCACTGCATTTATTTTCTCTGCATGTGGGATCCAACCAATTCGGGTCTGGAACAAGCAGAATTGAAATCAATGAGCGTTCCACTCACTTATGGCAGAGCTGAATTTTACCCTTTCAGAACTTTCCTGTAAGGTAGGGCCATATAAGAATTTTTATGACAGGAATCCTTCTTGACCAACATTACCACATTCCAAGTTTGTGTCTAAAAACATTTGTGGGATGGGACAGGGAATGCAGTCAGTGAGGGGAAAGAAGTGGTCTTGGGGAAACTGACGGAATGTCCCTCCTACTCTCCCTGCCCTGAGTTTGGGAGCTAAGCTCCCCTAGAGCTCCCCTTCCTCCTGCCTCTTCCTGGGCTGATGAAATAAGAACTTCTCAGGCACAATAATCTAAAGTGGGAGCAGCAGGAGGGGCTGGTGCTTGGCTGGGGATATGATGGGGTTCTAATCCTTCCTGCACCAGTACCAGACGGGAGCTTCCTTTCTGACTCTTTTCTTTCCCAGAAAGATCAATCCCCTGCCCTTCCTCCCCACTTCCAATGGGCAGAGATGAAAAGTGACAGTCTGCTGCCTCCAGCTCCCCCCTCCCCCCCCCCATGGCAGGGGAAAAAGAGAAACCCTGCTCCTGGCCTCCCCTCCCCTAGCCAGAATCCAGGAGACACTGGGGTTGCCATCTCTGAGATGCAGAACCCCACCCCCACATCAGCCCGTAAGGGAGCCCTCCTGCTGCCCCCTATCCAGAAGCCCCTGCCTCAACCACTCCACTCCTGGCAAGACTCGGGTCTCAGGTGTTTTTGTGACAACTTGCATTTGGCACGGGCAGAAGACAGGCTATTGGGCTAGATGGACCAATGGTCTGACCCAATATGGCCGTTCTTATGTTCTGTCCCCCTTCCTAGACCCCAGTGTTGGGAGGAGCCACTGCGGTTTCAGCAGCTTGAAGACGTGGCACACACCCAGATGGCAGCCGCTCTCCCAGCCATGTGGCATGCATCGTAGTTACAAAATCACTGTGTGGACATGCATGTGCACAGCTTTCAGGGAAGGTTGGTCCCAAGTGGGGGAAAAAACCCCACACGTTAAATCTTTTCACTGGCAAGGCAGTACAAAAACTGTCCAGGCTGGTTAAAAACCAGCCAGCTGACAACCATTGCCGCCACTGGGACACAGAATGGTTCCGTCAGCTCCCTCTCCCCTCTTGAATGTCTCATCTAAGTGCCTTACGCCTTCCAGTAACCTCGCATGCATTCCCCACAAGCAACTGAGAATGGTTTTATGGGAGCTGGGGTGAAAGTGCCTCTTCCTGCTTGCTTTTAAATAGCTAATGTGAGATTATGGACAGAAAGGGGACACAGGGATGAGATGCTCAGCTACAGCTGTATCACATCAACTCTTTGGAGTATCATTTTTTAGTCTTCTTACTGCCTAAAGAGAGGGGGAAATGTGGTCTCAGCAAGGTGCTGTGCCAGCTGCAAAACAAGGGCTTTTGTTGTGCTCACAGCAGTGCTGCTGAAACTGAATGTTGTGATTTGGATACAATGGACTCTACAGCTCCAGGTGCCTGAGGGAGACATTAGCCCCTCTCCAAGCCAACTGTGCAGGGACATGCCAGAGATATGGCCGGGGCAGGAGGTGTATCAGGAACGCACTGCACTCAGGCTGTTGTGAGCTGCTCGATGGCTTCATAACATGATGTTGTAGGCATCTTGAGATAGAGATGCTGCTGAGGCTGCTCTAGCTTACACCAATGCTTGCTCCACTCCCCGGCTGACCCCAAAATGCTGGAGGCAAGAAGGTGGCACACAACGTGTGCCCTCTTCAAAATCTAGTACCCAGTGTCTTTCCTGGGGAGGTAGGGTCTCAGTGGGAAGGTGAAAACTCAGGAACAGATTAGGGAATCTATTCGGCAGTATGGGATAGCAGAGAGTTTGGAGGAAACAGACGTTTGAAGGGAAAAAAACAGCAGATCCTGGTGCCATAAGGCTCTTTGTATGTAGCTGGTTCCTGTAATGTTTGCCCTTAAACATTCCATAGTTGGTTAGTGGATACCTTGCTGAAGCTTTTTACAACGACGATAAAGAGCTTTGCAATATGCTTCTAGACACCCTGCCCCTCTTTTCTGGTCTTGATTCTCTCTCTGCTTTTTGACATCCTTAGCATTGACACAGGGGTCACTCTCCAAAAACAGAAGCCTTGCCAGGGGACGTGATGAACAGAGCATAATGTCTGGTAAAAGGAAAGGCTTTCTCATGATTGATGCAGCATGAAAGACCTTTGCTTCAACCCTGCTCCAGAGAGCTGCCTGGGGCAGCAGCTGGAACCAGAGGGTCTCTGCACAGTTCTCTCCTCTTGCTCTGACTTTAGTCAGTGGCGTTTCATTTCTAAATAAATATAGAAAGAGGTTGGATATGAGTAGTGGACATTTTTCTCTTCCTGTTTGTACTCTGTCTCCTTCCCTTCTATTTCCTCTCCCCCCATTTTCTCTCCTCTCCATAAACTTCCTCGCCCTCCCTCTCCTGCAGGTCTCTTGCTAACCCCCTTTTTTCATTCTGTCCCTGTTATTTTCTCCCACCCTCTTCACTTTCCTTCTTTTCACCCTCTCTCCCCGTCTTTCCTTCTGCTCTCCTCCCCGCACTCCCTCTCTCTTCTGTCTATTCCTTCTTCTCTCTTTGTTGCCATCCTCTCTGTTTCTCATGGCCTTATGCAGGAGAGACTTCAAACCAAGGGGCCCCCTTGCTGTATGAAGTCCCACTGCTAACTTGCACTCACTCATAAGAGCTGATCCCCCTCCTGACTTCCCACAGGCTTCTGCCTCCCCCATGCATGAGCTCTCTGTATGTGGAGAAAGCCCTTCTTTTTAGATCAGTCAGCTAGGATCATTCTGAGTTGTTTGGGAGGCTGGAGGTGATGGAGGAGGGATCATCAGAGGACTTTCTTGGGAGGGACTTCAAAACCTAGGGCAGCCCTGCTCCATCTCCCTTTTTCCTTCCGCTTCTGGCTGATTTCCACCACTTACATTCTCTCACTGTGTGGCCGATATAAGGTATGCCTCTGTCACTCTCCCCATGGGTACTCAGAGTTGTGAGGCACCTCACCACCACCTGCCCTTAGCGTGAAGCCGTGTTGTCTGATAACTCAGCTCTTTGGCCAGAGGCTGTTGGTTTCATAGACAAGCACCAACTTCTAGGTCTCTAGCATCCCCCTCTGCAGTATCTAGCTCCTGTCATTGGGCGCACTCAGAAACCGCCAGGTGAGCTGTCCCTAACGGGACAGAGTACACACAGCTTGGCTGGAACCACTCAGGATCAAATTCTTTAGGACAGCTCAGCCCTGTGACACATACCTTTATTTACAAAGATTTAGATGAAGATCAAGTGAGCAAGGATAATAAAAAAAGGCTTACGTATAAAACATGCTTCTTAGAGTCTAAGCTTAACTCGAACTGGCTAAAATCCTTGTCTAAGCAATTTCTCACCTAAGGCCTCCCAGCATCACTAGCCCAATATGGCCAGGATCCAAATTTTATGGATACAAGAAGTGCGGTCCTTTTAGCTCCTCAGTGAAGGATAAGAAAGGCATCCTTTCCCCCTCCTCTTTTAGGCCAGCCAATCTTTGAAGTGCACTCCCATACAAGCCTCTTCTCCCCTGTTGCTAGTTTGTGTTCCCCCTGTTTGTTTCATATCTCCACCATCAACGTGTCTTTCCTGTTGATTTCACATGCGAATATGGTTTCCATTGTTTTGGCTTAATTTACATGTGACAGAGAGATGTACATATTCTCTCCTGTCTGGAAAAAAAACTATTTGTCAACTCGTCCTGGTTACATAATTTAACACCTACTTTAGTAGGTACACGTAACTCCTTGCACAGTGACCATACATACATCTCTTAATGCTTATGATGACCACTATGATATAAGCTTTCACTGGATACCTCACACAACAGTCTTTATCGATAAAAACCATGGCAGCAATTTTGTTCCATGTAGTGAGTGTGTCAGACATGATAGGAGTTGCTGAACACTGAACCCTTTGCCAGTTGGCATTGAGGGGTTGTGAGGGCACAGCCTGTGAGAGTGAACAACAGATTACTGTGCACTGTAAGACAGCTTCCACACTGTAATGCTGCCCTGCAGCTTAGGGTAGGAAGGGAAGAAGGGAATTGGAGAAGAGCACTGGAACTAACAGAAGTGCCAGGGTGGATTTAGGTCTATAGAATGTTGTTTCCTGAGTCGGACCTTGGCCTCCATGCTGAGTTTAAGACCTGCACACTCATGAAGAGAATCATGGAAGCGTTACTTACCAAAGGAGGTCAATATCTTTGTTTCAAAGCACTTCTCACCCAAATGAGGGGACTCTGGCAGCACAGTATCCCCAGGACTATGTCAGGTTCAGTACTGACTTGAACAGAAAACCATCATCTACTGAGTCACCTACTGAAGTATCAATTAAAGAAGCACGGAAGCTAGGAAGTGTGATATATAAACTACATATCAAAGATAAAGTGAAGAAAAAAGAACAGCACTGGGAGTCTTCAGATGGCACAGCACAGTGCATCCTTAGAATATACAGACCACCATCTCCAAGGACATGGCACTTTAAGAAGGTATAGGTGTACTTATTTAGGGGCATGATCCTTTAAAATAGTTCTAGTATACTTATTCAGGCATCTGACTCCAAAAAGCTTTGGGTGTAGGGATTACCTGAAACCAAATGGGGAAGCGATTACTGTTGGAGCAGACCTAATGAAGACACTGCAAAGAATTCCTCTAATGGGGGAGAGCATCAAAGCCCATAAGAGGACCAGATCTGGAAGGAATTTGCAAGTCTGTGAGAGCAAAGCAGGGCTGTCCTTAGGCATAACCAGCATATGCGGCTGCGTAGGGCACCCGGAAATTTGGAGCACCACTGTGACCATAGGTACCGACTTCTCATCTTGCCAGGGGGTACTCGACACCACCCTTCTGCTCCAGGCCCCACCCCCACCCCATCTTGTCCCCTGAGTGTGCCCCGTCCCCACTCCCCCCCATCCCTCCCGGAGCTTGAACGCCATAAATCAGCTGTTCGCGGCACTCAGGAAGCACTGGGAGGGAGGGGGAGGAGTTGGTAAGCAGGGGGCCGCTGGCACGCAAGAGGCATGGCAGGGGGAAGGAGGGGAGCTTGGTGCTGGTGGGTGCTCTGCACCCACTAAATTTTCTCCGTGGGAGCTCCAGCCCCGGAGCACCCACACACGGAGTCCGCACCTATGACGGGGACAGCAGGTAAGAGCGGGTCGATTCCCCCACATCCAGCATGCGCTGCAGCCTCCTTCCTAGGCAGAAGGCAGGGGCTGGATTCATAGAGCCAAATGCACCAGCATTGGGGCACCAGTTGCACTGAGATGGGGCAGTATAGGGGCACCAGTATTCACAGAGCCAAATGCGCTAGCGTAGGGGCACCAGTTGTGCCAGCATAGGGGCACCAGTTTAATAATACTGTGTAGGGCCCCATAAATCCTACGAATGACCCAGGAGCAGAGCAGCGAAAGGCTAGTCCATTCTCCTTTCACTCTTACCCTGTGAACACAAGCCAGGTCCCAAAGTCATTACTTGGGTTTTACTCACGTCTCATTCGGCCATGATTCCCATTGACTTCAGTGGGAGTTTAGCCTCAGCCTCACTAAGGACTTCAGTTTATGTCCCTGTGTACCTGCTCCACCTTCATGCTGATCCCTAGAGCTGTAAGGCGCACCGCGGATCTTGGGGAGGGATTGTGCTAAGTATACTTATTTCCCAGACAATTATCTTTTTCCGAGATCCTCCTGGGGTGCTAAGGCTCCCCCTGTGCTCCCAACACAGGGATGTGCCTAAAAGTATAATCTAACCTATGAAACTATAATCTAGCCCTATATGCTTTAAGTAATTATCATATTTGGCACTTATGTCACTGATTTACAGTGCTGTACAAACATTAATGCATCCCCACAGTTCATCTGTGAACTAGATAAGTATTATTACTGTCCTTGTGTAGATGGGGGCAGTAAAGCAGGCACGTTCATAAATTTTCCCAAGGTCAGTAACAGAGCTGTAGTTAGAACTCAAAGAGTTCCTCACAACCAACGTTGTGTTCATTCCCTTAGAACGTGGAGAGTAGATTGACTAGAGCAATAAGGGTTGAAAGGAAGGAGCTCTGCAGGCTAGTGAATGATGAGTGGCAACTAAGGAAGGCCTCAACATCTTGAGATGATCCAAGACTAAAGGCTTAAATCATTCAGGCAGACAGCCTAATCGCCAGGAGTCTAGCCAATGCTGGAACGCGAAGATTAATGATTATTTATGTAATGTTTGTATTTCATGCCATAGATGTGATTGGCACTTAACCTAGGAAACAAAGGCATAGGTTGAGATTTTTAAAGATATTCAGGTGTTTCTGCACTTAGCACTGCAATGCCTATGTTTCATTTTTCAAAAGGAATTTAGACACTTAGGGGTCTAAATACTGCCCTGTTGACGCTGAATGAGGTGAGGGTACAGGAACATTTCTTATCCTAGTAATTGCTTTGATGAATTTTAGACTCATGTCAGTAGCACAAAGCAGGTACAGTGCTGTCCTAGCTCAAAAAGAGCCAGAAGGAGATGGGAATCTATGGGAAGAAGGGCAAAGAGTGATCAAGAAAAGGCAGAAAAAGGATAATATGTCAGAAGAGCACAGAGATCACACAGTACGGAGGAGGGAAAAATAACTGTCACAAAACTAAAAAGGAAACATACATGAAGGTTTTTCCATGTCTCTTTGTTGAAAACAGATTGAGGGTTTAAGGACAGTTTGTCCTGGTGGATATTGGACAAATGACAAGCCACGTGTCCAGCCCCGTGAGAGATGCAGAACAAGATGCGCCATTGCTTGCATCTCCGCTGGCATACTGTCAAAAGGAATCTCCATCTGGCTGGCCAGACCATGTCTCCTGGGCATGAGATACAGAGAGAGGCTACTCTTCTGTCACTTACTGAACACACACTCTCCAGGCCAGACCAAGCTCCCGTCTCATGGGAGTCATCATTAACCTTAATGGCATGAACTGGGAAAAAAATGTCCAAAAACAGCACATTAAAGTCACTTCCTGGTAAATGTACTAAAAGCACGTCGCATTGACTACAGAATCCCCTTCCTATGCTACCGAACTTCCCTGAGGTTTTCTCCTCACTACTTGCTTTTAGAAAATGAAAATTTGACATTATTGTGCACTATGCAGAGCTCTCTGTCCTGTCCCTGGCAAACAAGGAGTTAATAGCAACTCAGGTGCTCCAGGGCAGAGCCATAGGAGCAGTTGCTCCTGGCTTGAGAAGGTAGAGACTGCCTGGGAGAAGGTTGTTCCCTGGGCCAGTGCAGCCCCAAGCCAAGGGAATATTTGTGTATTATGTTTTGAGGTTTTTCTGTGATGGGAAGAGAGAGCACTTGCTGCAAAAGGGGAGCTGGCTGGCTAATCCTGTGCTTCTGAACTGCTCTGCATCTCCAGCAGGTAGATACGCCGCATTAAGTTGTTTACCTGAAAGTATCAACAGAATTAAGACTTCAGCCACTCTTAACCGGTTGGCAGCAGTTCCTTTAAAACAGTGTTAGAATGATGGAGGTGGAGTCATGTGCTAAATCCCCAGACTAATGCTAAAGACAGATGCCTGCTGCAGAGCTGTGTATGATTAGAAGCACATGAGTTGTGCTGCCTCCCTTGTTCCTGATCACGTTCCAGTGTCAATGCTGATGTCTTTTTATATGATCTGCAGATTAGACAGTTGGAATCATTCCATTTCCTTTATCCAGTAGGGCATTGCCCATCCTGGGAGACCCTAGAGACATGGAACTAATTCACTGGTGACCTATGACCCCTTTGTAACAGCATAGCTGGCCTAAAAGGGCTTCCGAGCAGCCAGAAGCTCTCTTCCCTGCCAGGAATACCCCTGGTGCAGTTGAACTCCCCAACAAGCACAGAGGTGACCCCACTGGTTCTACAGCCCCATGACCCCACAAGAGCCCCCGGTGCAGGAATACAGGGCAGGTGGGGGTATGGCTCAGTGTTTCAATGCTGTGGCTTTTCCTAAGATGCTGCAAGTCCCATAGGGGCCATGGCGGCCAGGACAGAAGGTAAGGGCTGCCCTAACCTGCACTGGAGGGCTGCATGGCAGCAACCCCAGGATAGGAAAAGCACAAGCCAACTTCCCCTCAGTCCCTCAGCTAGCCTCCATGCTGGTGCAAAGATGAATCACGTCCAGAATGAGAACGCTGCATATTATTTAAGAAAATAACATGATCCCTGGTCAAGATTGCGATCAGAGAGCCCCCAAAGAGAGGGGTTCTGAGTAGAGATTGTTGGGGAGGGGTAGGAGAGAGCGAGCGCAATGGATCTCCTTAAGTTCTGGTATCATTCTGGAACCAGATTTTATTGGAAACATAGCACCTTTTAACTAAGGTCCTAGACTCCACTCAAGAGACCCTCTCCTGAAAGTATTATGTAGAGATTAAATGTTACTATAAAGTTCACTAAAGCAATTCAAGCAGCAGCCTCTCATACTTCAGTTGCTATTTTACAAAGGTAAATGAGCTGATATTACGCATAGAGACTGCATGATGCTCTGTTAGAGGCCTTTTTGGAATGTCTCCACCTGCAGCCTCTTTGTAGTCTCATTGTATGTGGCAACAAGAGGTTCAGAAGTTCCAAAAAAGAATACTGACTCTCTAGGTACAGTGTCGACCTCCTTACCTTGGCAATACTCATTGAATTGTTATGAGGGTCTCAAGATTGTATCATTTTAGTAACATTTAATTCCTCCCTTTGATCTGAAAAATACCTCTCTGCTTCCTTCCAGTATATCCCTGGAGGGACAGCTTGGAGTTGGCTCCCCTCTGTCATTCAATTCCTGAGCACTGTCTATGCCATAACACGCCATTACATCAAGGAATTGTTTGGTCTGAAGAGGCCCAAAACCTCATTCCAGGTTTAACTTTGACTGTGGCAGGTGAAAATTGTGAGTCAACAACGTTATTCCAAGTGAATTAGCAAACCATAACTAATTCTTAACCCCTCTGAAATTTACCCAGGAGTTTCCATTCCAGAACAGACCAGTGGTCTATCTAGTGAAGCAATGATCTATGCCAGATGCTTCAGAGATAATGTGATACCTGCATAACACTATAAAGCAAAGAGAAAATTTATTTCTGAGCCCAGCTGGTGATCATATGCCCCAGAGCATGAGCTGATATTACGCTAGCAAACACTGTTCACACGGGCAGTCATAAGGAAATTTGATATAGTTCTCTCCTTTTTTGCCACTAGCTGTAGGCGCTTAGCTGAAAATGTTCACTAGGGACAGTCACACAGAAATGCTAGAGTAGACACAAGACTTCTTTATCTCTCTGACCTTAAGACAATGTTTGTTCATGCGTGCTACTTAATGCGGGGGGGGGAATGCAGATAACTCATGCTTTGTTCTGCTTCCACAATGAATCTTAGGCAGTTCCATTGCCTTTTAATGTAATGTAGTTATGAAAATGAAAATACCTACTATGGTTACCACAAGATAATCCCTTTCACTCAAAGGTCTGTGGGCCAAGCACTGCTCTTGTTTACATTGGTGTAATTCTAGAGTAACGCAGTTGACGTCAATGGAGTTACTTCAAATTTGTATCAGTTTAACTGAGAGCAGGTTTTGACCCTCACATTTGCAATTCCAGAGGCTTCTGGTACAAAACAGAATGTAGAGTATTCCATGGTAAGGGGGGTTATTAAATTACTGATATTTCACTGTTCACTGGGTAACTCTACAGGGCCATTATTAGAAACTCCGCTTTTGTCATCACACACCATATAGTTACCACAATGACTTCCTATTCTAGATATGGGAGAAAGCTGGTGTCTCAGCAAGCCCTGTGCGGTAGCTGCTAAAAATGCTGACATTTTTATGGTACCCACTGTATGATGTTCTAAGGCTGGAGCCACATCAACCAGCTAAAAGGGAAACTATTTCTATAATTTCATCACATATAATCTTATCTACTTAGCTTTTGTAACAGAAGCATACTCTTGTATACTACATGCCTTACCTTTCTTAATGTCCTAACTTATGCTCAGGGGTAACATAGGACTATGACAATATTAGAGCTGGGCAAAAAAAAAATTGGATATTGACAAAAGTTTTCCATGATATTTTGGGTTTTGACCAAAAAAGAGGTTTTAAAAAGTTGAATATTTTCCCCTAGCTGCAAAAATGATATGCTCAGTGAATTATTGTTGGTGAAATAATACAGCATCTTTTCATCCATGGATCTCAAAGCAGTTTACAGTCATCAATTAATTCCCAACCAAAAACACTGGGGTTTCAATGGGGTTCAGGGGGAAAAAAAAAAGGTCAGTCTAAACACTTAAGGAGTCCAGCCCGTTCCCTCCTGAAAATATAAGCCTTCACCACACACTCTCACCCCTCTTAGTTTACACTGCTCACACAATCTCAGTTTGCCCCCTTGTTTCATGCTGTAATGGAAAAATGCTATTGGATATACACCGCTAATTTGTTAAAGGTGTAGAAAAGATTGTGAAAGGAGGCAGTCCCAGGTTCCGTTCCACGATATCAGAATTCCATAGCTTCCCAGCAGGATGCGTTGGTGGAGCAGAATAATATTTTTATAAACAGAATTGGAATGATTGATCAGTTTAGTGGTATGAAGTGTGATGATTACATCGTTCAGTATGGTTTGTGTTTGTAGAACATTCACACTTGTATGTTTAACTATAGGTTATACCATGTAACAACTAAAATATGTCATTTTTGTAATGAGCAAAGCTATATGCTGGAATGTTCAAAGTCACATAGGGGAATTGAATGCCCACTGGATTTCCCATTAACATTAATGGGAACTGGGCAGCCAGATCCCCCAGGCGAGTTTGAAAATTTCAGCCACAGTGTATGTTAGTGTTATAGTACACACTCCCTCCCAGCATGTTCTTGTGATATTGCCCTGATTCCTTAATTATGGATGGTTAAGATAGACAGACAGTTATGCAGAGATCCACTGAGGGTCCTTGTGCCATCTAATACGATTCTTCACATTTGAACTACAGTAAATATTTGTGAAAGAGGATGGAGGTAGAATGTAGCTTCTACTCACATTTATGGGACAAGAGACTGTCAAACGAATCTGCCCATCTTGTGGCTTCTTCTGTTGATAATCTTCTAAAAGAAAGGAAATGACAATCACAAATAGTCTATTACAGATAGCCTTCTGGTGCAACTTGCCCAGGAAGGGCTGGACAAGACACCAGATGTTTTAGACCAGGACTTTGTATCAACCAAAGTAGAGGCAATCACTGAGGAATTAATCCCAAGTTTTACACAAGTCCTAGTACATGCTGATACAGGACTCTTTGGAGGTGTGGAGGTCTAGTTGTTTTAGCTAAACCTTAACGCAAGCTGGATGCATTCAATAAAGCTGTTTGTTCTTGACTTTAATCATGAAACTTAGCAGATCAGTTAAATGCCTCCAGTGTTGTAGAGCATAATAGGGCTATGGATTGAAGATGCTGATCACCTGTTATGCAGAGGTGACTGCTCATATTTAGACTAGTAATAACAATGGGCCAAATTCTGTCCTCAGATAAATGCACACAACTCCCATTTGTATCAGGGGGGTGGTATGCATGTTCTATCTGAGAATTTGCTCCAATTTATCCATGATGCAAGTATTTTCTAACAGAGCTGGTGCTGTTTCAAATTCCGTGGGTTTCTGTCTTCCTTTTGGGAAAAGCAGATCTCCAAAGATTTGGGGATTTTTCATTGCTTGCTCTCAAAAGATTAAATTAATTATTTTTCAGGAATGTTCAGTGCTAAAACCAATTCCAGTTGCAGGGATTGGGGTTCAAAGCTTACAAAGTACAATGAAAGGAAGGAAATACAAATAGAAAGGGAAGGAGAATGGTGCATCTGTACTCACTTCAAAGCCCGGTTGGGCTTATCTGGAAGAATGGCTGTGAAATCATTACATGAGTCTGATTTGTGAGACAGGCAGCCCAGGCGAGTTCTCATCCCTCTGTTCCTGTAATCAGTACGGGATAGGGGTGCAGGCAGGGGAGAACCAGAGACGGTGACAATTACAAGACTAGCCAGAGTTGTACAATGCAAGATCTCAGTGACTTTTTATCTAATGAGGCCCCCAAGCAAGGGTTCTGAGGGTTTAGCCAAACATCTTCAATGAAGGCTGAGAGATAGCTAGGATGGTTTTTTGTTTGGGCAGATAGGACTAAAACAGTGGTTCTCAAACTTTTGTACTGGTGACCCCTTTCACATAGCAAGCCTCTGAGTGCAACTCCCCTTATAAATTAAAAACACTTTTAAATATATTTAACACCATTATAAATGCTGGAGGCAAAGAGGGGTCCGGGGTGGAGGCTGACAGCTCACAACCCCCCGCCATGTAATAACCCTGTAACCCCCTGAGGGGTCCCATCCCCCAGTTTGGGAACCCCTGGACTAAAATATCAGAACAGAGTCTCCAGTAATTAAAGCCCTTGCTTTGTAGCTCACAAGTCAGTAAGTCAGAATGGTGAATCAGTGTGAAAGGCCACAGGCTTGGAATGGTTTCTTGTGGCGCTCTTCTCTGGATGATAGAAGGGGGAACTAGGCAGCTGTGCCAGAAATCAGTCACCACTTTTCACCAGTGCAAGGATGGTACAAATACTATGAGCACTTGCAGTTAGGGGGGCATAAAGGATTAGAGGGAGCAGGTGGGCGCTGCAAATGACCCTCTAATACAGAATCATAAAGGCCTGGCAGGATTCTGGATGGGATCTGTAAATTCAGAGTGACAAGGACTAGTGGACTAGAGATAAATTTCATCCACTATAGATTTATCTGTGCAAGGATTTACTCTATCATTTGCTCTCTAAAACATGTTCCACAGATTTCACCCTTTCCCACCTCGTAACCATTCCCACCCCTCCAGTGGGGTGGGAGACACGTGCACAACACCCAATTATTACATAACAATCTCACTGGGAAAACTTGGGTGGAGAGGCATCAAACAGGAAGGTGAGAGCAATTGCCACTGTACAGGAACAGTCCTATTTTGGCACTGTCCCCTCTCAAACAAATAAATATTGGTTAATAGTTTTACAACATGGTTTGAAAGAGCAAGAAATGCATAATCCATTACTCCTCTCTCCAACCCGAAAAGCATCTCGGCTAATGGATTCTCCCAACACTAAATGAGAGCACCTTCTCCTGCGGATGAGAATTGGAGAATTCAATAATTCAGCCCACACTCTTCCGATACTGGACCCAACCCTGACCTGGAAAGACCCTCTTCTTTTAACTCTTCTGCAAAACAGATTGATAAAGCTTTCCATGACTGCAGAGGGAAGCATAACATTCTTCCATTCCATATATAATATTTTTTCCGAACACATTGGTGCTAGTCCCTGAGCCAGTTTGCATTGTGCCCACTTTTTTTCCTTCTTTATCACTCTCAGATAGTTCCTATTATGCATGTTTTAATATAATTTTAGAGCAAATTAAATATTAATTGAATGCAATGATTGTCTCCCTGGCACAATATGGACAGCTTGTAGCATTAACTATGGCAAAATATTGAGATCCTTAGTTACAGGCATTGGTGGACGACATCAAAACATGGACATGTGACCAAAGATCTCAGGACAAAATTCCACAAGGACTCTAAACGTTGATGCAGAAACATTCCCTGTAAAATGCTATCTCTCAACTATGCTGAGGACTCCGATGCTGTTGCGTCTAATCTATGAGCTTTTTAATGCTTTTTCCACCAGTCACCCCCAACCTTCATCCTTCCTGCAATGCCTGTTCCAGCAGACTCTGTGAAAGGCTCATGAATTGCTCAGCAGAGGTGCGACACACATTACCGCAATGCTGGTTAAATTTCTCTGATGTCTGAGATCAAGGGACTGCAGCAGGGAATAACAGTACAAGAAAGACAGAGATGCTGCTGCACAAGGAGGATCTCATTTTTGACGGAATATTGAGCCTAAGGTTTTGACTTCCAAGGAAGGACGCGGAAGGGGAAGAAGGAAATGGAATCTATGGGAAATGGAGAAGCAAGGGAAGGTCAGGAGGGGAAGAGGTACATTGGAATGAGCTTAAAGGCTTATCAGACAAGGGAGAGGGTTACAGGGTGGGAAGGGGTGAAGAATGGATCCTTTCTTTTCAGTTACCTCCATGGAATCAGTAAGGCATCCATGCAGGCATCCAGTTACAGTTAACCCTTTAATTGGCCGGCTTGTAGGGCGGCCAGTGCTGTTTGCAGGAGATAAGACTGCGGGGAGGAGGGATTTACTGTTTCATGTCCTGTCCCTTAAAATCAAAGAATCCTCTGTAAAAGGAGGGACAGCTGTTCTCAACCCATTTAATTCTCTTGCCTCCTAGAAGGGAATGCTGGATTTTCAGTGAAAACCATTCAGAGTTGAAGGTTGGTCATAGCAGGAAATTTAATCCTCTCCTTTAATCCCCAGAACCAAGGTTCTAGTCCAGCTTCAGGTCTAAGTGAAATGAGTTTGGTGGTGTCAGCTCACCGCTGAATGGCAGGAGTTGACATAACAGTACATTTCATTCAACACAATTGGCAGTCTTTGCTCAATGGGCTCAGCTCAGGACTGAGCTGGCTAAGACCAAACTACTTCTTGCCCCTGTCATCCCTCTAGGTCATGGTTGATGTTACTGACCAGGCATCCTGGAAAAGCTGGCACTGCAACTAACCTGTAAATAAAATAACACAAGGACTTCACCCTTCTGTAGGGGCTGATCCTTTAACCACTACAGGCTCGAACATTCACACACAATATAAAAGCTAATTCCTGATGCATCTAATCATTTGGACTCTTGGAGCCTGTGCAGTCTGTGAATGGCTGAGGAGAAGGAGAAAAGAGCAGAGGAAATGGACAACCTTTGGCACAGGGCCAGCTTGTTCCTCTGCCTTGTCACTGAATCTCATTCCAGGGAGGAAGGCCAGGTTCCACCAGGAAGGAAGCTGATGGGACACATAATGGATAAATGCTGTCTCCCTGGTGCACACAGTATAGTTGCTTCCTAGTGACCATGAGAGAGGAGAAATACCTGATAACCTCCCTATCTTCTTACCCAAAGAAGGCACCCAAGCAGAAGACAAAGGAGCAGAAGAGAGAGGAGATTGTCTGGGGAGGAGTGGGGTGCCCACCTTCTTCGGGCCTGAAGAATTCCCAAGGCTACTGCTGCCAAATGCAGCATCCATTTTAAGACCTGATTACGTTAAAAATGCACAAAGCTTCTTCCCCACTAAACTAATGGAGAAGGGATTGCATTACATGCCAGTGAGTGCATTTCCTTAATCCCCACTCTGACCGTCTGCCTTCCATTGTGTTTTAGCTGAAACCAATCCCTATAATTCCCTAAGCCCCTTTGAATTTCCTTATTAACACAACCTCACTCGGATGTGAAACCAAAGCATGTGAACCCCTCGATTCCAGTAGCCAGGATTTTTCTTCCCCATTGCCAGGCTGGCATTGGTCATTGAGGGCAGAGCTGGGCAGCTGCTGGTGCTCCTCTCCCACACAACCCCACACGTTCATGCACTTGAGTTCTACCACGAAAATGCTCTGCACTCTTCTGGGCTCCTGATTTATGACAGTTCCACCCCATCCTCACTGTCCCTCGCCATCATCCATAATGTTCCCTTCCCTCTACCACAGCCACCTTTCCTGCTGATGCCACAGCTGACCACTGGAGAACTTCTCTCTGACCAATGTATTTCTCTCTTCATTGCTGGAATGATGACCCAAGATAGCTAATGAGGGCAAACCTGAGGCTCTGGTGATCTCTCTTTTCCCCAGTCTTTTAAACCTACCAGTAATTCTCTCTGCTGCAGGTACAGCCAATTGTTTACACCTTAATAAATCCAATATGTGACTCTGTGAAACTGGTCCCAGTAGGAATCCATCCATGGATCTTACTCCCACCACACACCCCATCTCTTTTCCCACCCTATAATAGAACTCCAGTGCAGAGAGGAATTGCCAGCATCTTCCAGTGCATGTTTTGAGGATGCTATTTGGGAGCAGAGGAGGGGGAGTTTGTTTTGAACATGGCACCCAACTTCAGCAAGATGACATTGTAGAGTCACCACAGGACAAGAAAAATGAAGCCATCCCAGGGGAGAAACCTAATAATGCTGAGGTTTAAAAAGGAAGAGCAGAGATTTCCAAAGAGACTGCAAGAGATTAAGAACATCCATCAATATATGTAGAAAGCCAGATGAATTGAACATGGATAAGGCATTCCAGACAGACAGACAGACAGAGACAGAGAAAAGATACTCACTGCCTTTGACCTGTCCTCACGACCTGTGGTTCTTTGCCAATTGTGTGATCGGAGAGGCTCTACGGAGAGAATAGAGCAGTCTTTTAAGAGGCAGAAAGTCACACTCAGACACACCTCCCCCTCCCCACTTTCTCCGAGCAGCAGCACAGCTGAAAGCAGCTCTCCTATCTGTGTCACATCCAGTAAACACTAAAGCAGCCTAACCCAGCAGACTGAGGCTTGGCTACACTAATACTGCAGAGCCGGCTCACACATCTCATTGGTGGGATTTCAGAATAGCCCACCTGATCAGAACACTTTGTTGCATCCTTCATCCTCCTCCTCCTCATTAACCTGATCACAAATCCCTTAGCTTCTATTACATTAAAATAATCCACCGCTTGGCATATTCTGTATATGAGAAAGGTTCACAGGGAGAATTCAGATGGGATTCCCCTGCAAACATTCTCTGTTGTTGTTACCCTGATTAAATTGGAATAAAGCATCAACCTGCATTGTCGTAAAAAAACCCTCCTCTGAGGTTGGGACAGGTTATTGTTTTCAGATCATAGGTCACAGAGCTCTTTCCACAGACAGCTGCTGACAGAAAAGGTACTGGAGAGTGTAATTAAAGAGTCCTGTTGTCATCAAAACCAAATCAAATCTATTAAAAAGCAAGGAAGGCTCCTTATTGGATGTAATGTGATAAATGCAGAGCCAGTAAAAAATCCCCCCCTGGCAGGTTACAGATGTGAATTTCCTTTCCATCCCATGAAGACCTGCTATTATCTCACATTCTCTCATACCACTTCTCACCTGACTTTTACTAACAACCCAAATTCCCTGCCCTCCCACACAGAGCCACCAGTGTCTCACTTTCTGTTTTCTCGTCTCTTCCTCTATTACAGATCCAAATTCCCCTCTCTCGTCATATACAGACTGATGAACTCTTCCATCCTTGTGCCCTCAGGCCTGAACTGGCAGAGGGGATAGACAAGGGGAGACGTTTTCAAAAGCAACTAAGTGACTTGAAAGTCAGTGGCGCGTGTCCTCCTAAGTCACTTTTTAAAATCGTACGTTGGGTGACTTAACAGGTCTTTTTGCCTCTCTAACTTCTGTGAGGCTGTGATGACCTGTTCTTATCCCACTTCCTTCTCTACCACATGCCAACCCTTTAATACAGATCCTAACCAATATTCTCAGAAAAGCTGCAAAATGTCTCCCTTGGCCACAAAAACATACAATTACTACTCTTTCCCGTCATTGTCTGGAACCGGTATTCTGTCGAAAGCCTCACCTGCCCCTCTTTCTTTAGTAAAGACTTCTGGCTTTTGTGTTCTTTGTAGCCCCAGCTTGAAGCATATCCTGAGACCATATGTGATTATATGGGCAGAATCTACTGAGAAAAGATTTATGATGGATATAAAAATTATTTAAGCAAATATAAGAGCCATTCTAGCTTTTCATCTTGGAATTATTCCTTTATAACCTGGAGTTCTCAGGGAGTGATTTATCTATTCTCAGCTCAGTACACAATACTCCAGGCTGTGATGATGCTGATTGATCAGGCCTCAGTTTCACCAGGAACCAGGAACTGAACCAACGTGGTGGCTGATATAAGACGTTTGTCATCCAGTGTGAGAGGCTGAGGCTCATAGTGTGCAAATGGTGTTGATAAGGTGGGTGAATTTGTTCAAACTAAATGACAACCAGCATGAGCCTTTGCCCAAATCCAAACCAAATTCAAAACAACGTTGCAGACAGCTCAGTGAACATTTAGCTTGTCATTTTCACTATTCTGTGCTTCTTCCTACTTCTGTCTGGGCTATTGCAATACAATGAGGTGTTATTTTTGCAATGACAAAAAAGCCAAATGTTGAGGGCTCTTCAACACAACTTCTAGACCAACAAAAAAACCCATTTTGGAAAGTTCAGCTCCAGCATCCAGACTTTTTGACTTTACTTTGATCTGAATCAAACAAAATCTCTGAGCCACCTGTCCTGGATGTATAATGAATCTGGAGATTATGGTGTGAGTCTTCCCTCTGTTACATCAGATTTTACATCATGTGAACTCCATTGACGTCAACAGTGTAACAGAGTAGAGAATCAAGCCTGTAATTTGCCTTATTGATTCTCCAGGTTAGTGTTGTTAATGCATCCATTTCTTGGGGCAAAGTGGGTTATTGGGCAGCCCCAGAATAACCGTGGAGACTGATACTTCTCTCCATTACTTTCCTGGTCAGGATTGAGTTAATCAGGAACAAACTATGTGCACTGGGTTGATAGATGCGGCATGGCAAATGTAATTAAATTGAAGATAAAGAGAATTATATTTTGCAGTGTAATATTTTAGAAAGCCTCTGTGAGGTAGGAGAAGGGTTTATAGCAAATTCCTTCTACAATGGCCCTTGTGTTTTTGTTTTAGCAGATGTACTATGCTGGCTTCTATTTAAAAGCTTTTAATAAAACAGCCATTTAAATATTAAATTTGAATACCATCCAACATTTTAAATCTCTTTAAGAAATCTTTTACAGCAATTTCCTCATGGCCTAATAGCAAATACACAAAACATAAATGTGTGGTATTGAGATGAGGTTATCAGGGAGACTCTATGGACACAAGGAATCACTGGACAGGACAGAAGGTCATTTACTGGCTCAACAATCTAATCTCTACCATCAAGCTCTTTCCTTCAGGTCCCTCTGCACCTTCTGTAAACTCAAATGTCTCCCTTCCTCCTTTATGTCGCTAATGTTTTGCCCATGGCAAGCTGACAACATCCCCCAAATTTATGATATGAACTTACAACTGGTTGTCACCCCCTCGGCATGCCTTTGGCTTGCCCCACTATGTGAAAACTCTTCTAGAACAACTATGTCCATTGCGTCTCCTGTTGTCCCAGACTATGGCTTGAGCCACTGAGCTGCCAAGTGAAAGTGAATGGTCACCGTCGTGAGGAAATGTGCTTCCTAGAGAACAGCAGCCTTTGTTTCTGAAACTGCTACCTGGCCCAGGATTGCAGCTTTGATGGTCTTGTAGTCAGTGGCAGCAGCCTCTCTCAGGGCCTGATATGTAACTTGTGCCTCTCCCACATTCCTCCTTCCACTGAGTAAGGACAGAGTAGTACTCTGCTCAGAGGTATCGCAGAAGTCCTAAAGGATATCATCTGATCCAATCATAGACAGGGAAGAGATGGCATTCACTGGCATTTTGGAGGGTGTTCCTGAGTTAATGAACTTCTTTACTTGGGCTACAGGTCTATATCTGTTTGACTCAAATAATCTCTTGTACCTAGTCATTTAAACAGGCTTTTTTCCCCCTTCCAGTTTGGAAGTATGTGTGCATGTGATTTTTGTTGTTGTTGTTTTGGGGGCAGGGGGTTGTTTGCTTAAGGGTCCATATGCCTTTGTTTATCTCTGTTATGGTATGGTTAACTAGCCTCCCTGTTGATTCTAAAGATTTTAAATTCCTCACCTCACTGCTGATTTTAAGGTCTTCTCGGTTAGCTTGCTTATGTTATTGAAATCTCCCTTTCTAAAGTATAGTGTCACCATGCTACATTTTTGTGCAATCCCTCCTCTGAGGATGTTAAACTTAATGAGACTGTAGGCATTATTACCTAGTGAATAGTTACTTCTGTGTCCCCTGCATTGTTTAGGAATAAGTGGCAAGTAACCTTTCCTATTGTGTACTCTACAACTAGCTGTTCCAAGAAGCACTTTTTCAAGATGCCAAGAAATTGCTTCCCTAAACCTTGTTCCACGGTGACATCTGACCAACTTCTGTCCAAATAGCTGAAGTCACCCATGATTAAATTTTAATTAGTCTTTGTTGCCTCTTTGATCTCTGTGGGAAGAGGTCAGAAGAGCCTGAGGGCTTGCCCTGGAGGACTAGCTTGCATTGATTGTTGTATCGCAGCACTGCCCTGCTGTCACACTGGGGCTAGCTGCACACTATTCAGCCTAACTAGATGAGGCTGCATTTGTGGGTCCTATTCTGACTTCTGTCATGAGTAATATACGACTGAGAGCTTTGTGCTTGGATGGAGAGCAGGTTAAAAGGAACAAATAGTTTTGACCTGGAGCTAAAGCTCTGGAACAGACAAACCCTGAGGAAGTCTAAATTGGTGTAATTTAGTAGTTGAATAGTAGACGTGATAAGTTACATCAGTTTAGATTCTCTTAGAAACTCTTATTTTGACTCATCTCTGAATTTGGGCCACTGTTTGGATATGTTTGCTTTGACTTTTTTCCTTTTCTCTGCCTCTCCTGTTTATTTTGCTTTCCCTTCTTCATCTCTCTTTCCTTCTGTCTCTAACCTTTTCTTCTTCCTTTTTTCTCTATTCCCATCGTTCCCTCACTGTTATACCTCCTTGCCACTCTCTTCTCACTCAGTGCCTTGCCATTTTCAGCTTTGTATCACTATCCTAAAACCATCTGAATTGGCCACAGGGGGATTCTCCCACTGTAGTGGGGACCTTGGGTGGTGCAGAGATGCCATAATGGCTCCTATGGCACCCCACCTCCCTCATGAGGCTGTTCAAACATACCCAGAAACCAAATTGGCACCTGGGTGGGCCCAGGATCAAGGGACTGCAAACATAGTTTAGTGCACTCTTTAATCCCTCTTCTGGAGTGGTGCTGAGCTCTTCTCAGCCACGGTTCACAATTAGGGCCTAAGGAACATCTCTAGTGTTAAACATTAGAATCACTCTCCGTGTCTGATGTCTAATACGAGAAGTCCTCCTAGAGATCTCTGTTTGGACAGTGCCATGTTGTTTTGGGGTTGGGGTGAAGCAGATTGGGATTGCAGCAAAGGTCACACTCTTGCAGCCTGAAATTAACCCTCCAGTTGACAGAACAGTGAATTAAAACACTAAATAAAAAGGTGATTTATAATATGTGAGAAGGGCCCTGTGAGAAATCCACCAAGTGGGATCTATATTGGTACTATTTTTGACTGGCATGCATAGCCAAAGTTTGGGGCCCTGTAGCCTGTTTTCACTAGGAGGAGAAATTGATGATAGCACCAGGTATTTTCTTTAGTGCAATTTTGTTTATTTACAAAGATTGTACATAAAGTCCTGTTTCCCTGAACACAGCAGGAATCAAACAGCAGAAGAGTTTCTTTGCTTGCTGTTCCAAACCTGCCTATTCCAGCAGCACTCTGCACCCCAAAAAAGCCTTGTCTCTTAACTTTCTCATATGGCCACATTACCAGTGCTTTTGTTACTGTCTGCTTAGCTTTTTGGCCACTTCTGTCTCTCCTTGCTCCTGCTCTCACACACCGACAGAAACCATTGCGCCAGTCCAAGCCCTAGCCCCTGCATTTAAAAACCCCTTGGGCCATGTGGTTCTGCTTCTCCTTAAGTTTTCCTGTGTGCCTGTATTCTGGGTACTACTTCTGTTTTTTCAAATACTTCTTTACTTTTAATCTGAATGAAAGGCAGCACTTTCACCCAATCCATAACAACAAGATTTAACCCAGCTCACAACAATACAAACGGGTCAGAAAACATCTGAGGCTCTAGTTTAAAGCTTTGTAAATGCTTCTACTCCATTTAGACCTAGGAGAGAGTGTGAAGTGCAGGTATTGGGCTGGGGAAGGCAGGACAGACTTTGGGACTGCATACTGGGTAGAGGTAGGTAGGAAAGCACCAGGGCTCATCCTGTGCTGGGAAGGGAGGTAGGAGAGCACAGGGCTACAGAATTCCTTGAAAATTAAAGACCATATTAAAAATACAAATATGAGATACATAAAATATGATCCATAGGTTTGTCTTTCTGTGTTCAGTTTGAGAGTGCCAGCTATTTAAATTCTTCCCCTGTGTCAATGACAAAAGCATCTCCTGGACTGTCTCTGGCATCATGCTGTGATTGATGTAGCAGAACAAATCTCTCTAACTGCTAGTTGGCTTCTGACCACAGCCTGTGTGCTCAGGATTCAGTCTCACTGATTCCTCCAGGCAGGCAGAATGAAAAATCAACAGCGAGGCAGCAAGTAAGGCTCCCTGAGTGGTAACGGCATTTGCATTGGAATGGAGCTGCTGAGATTCCCCTTAAATGTGATGTCTGTACGTACACACACGAGTGTGTGCACGTGCGTGTGCATTTTGGAGATGATGCTGGCATGTGTGGAGCAGAGATGCTGAAAATATTTATCCTGACATAGGTCTGTTCAGTGTCATCTTGGAGTCCTCCCCAGCTTTCAGCCTCACTGATGCTGCTGATGTCAATATGGCAGTATCTAAACTGCAACTGGCATGAACCCCTGTAAAATGGGGTTTATCGTGGAAACTCTGACAGACTCTTGCTGGAAATGTACAAGTTATAACAAGTTATAAGTACAAATTATATTTGGTAGAGCCTGCTAGATGAGGGAGCAGAAGCAAAAACTGCTACACACTTTTACATGTGCTTTGACATCAGATACACATCAGACAGTGGGGTTTGCTGGATGCTGCAGTTAACTTGATACTTCCAGACAATTCAGGGAGACCCTGACTGACCTAGAGTTTCCAATAGAAGGGTATAATTACACTGAACACCGTATAAACTAGCAAGGTCACCAAATACCCAACTTCAGGCTGACACCTGGAGGTTGCAGTTGCATCCCATTACAGGCCCAAGCGATGTGCAATTAGAAATCCATTTAATAGGGATGGCAGCTATGTCCGCATGCTCTTATCAGACCCGTCACCCACAGGACACACAAGCCCCATCTATAGAGTGGTTAGGGCTGTTGACCACTCTTCAGAGGTGCAAGCTGGCACAGCAGACACAGCTCTCAATCCAGCAAAGGACTTAAGCACATGCTTAACTTCAATGGGCAACTCCCATTATTCAGTTTAAGCACATACTTAAGTGCTTTGCTGGATCAGGATCTTAATGTGCCATCTTTCATCTGCAGAGATCACTGTTCAAACCTGGAATAGGACATAAATGAAATGCGCTAGATGGGCTCACCCTGTTCTCCAGGAGATCTTTTTCCTCCCCCCAAAAAACCAGAAACCACTATTTAGCTCAATTCTCTGCTCAGGAGGCTGGAGTGGAATAGCAGGAGTATCACAGATCTGGACTGAGGTACACTGGCAGAGCTGTGATTTGCAGGATTTGCATGCATTATTCCAGCCCTAATGATTAAGCACCCACAGCGTTGTGTAGAAAGCTTTCAAAGTAACTGTCCAGGCTAGTCCCACTGACTATTATCCAGCATTATTAGTTTCTGTGTAGGAGAAGCCTTGAGGTGGAAAAAGAAGCATGCTGCAGAGCGGTGGCATGGTGCAGTGAGGGAGGGGTGTGGGGTTTCAGTACCAGAACAGCAGGATTCACATTGGTCAGAACTGAGGTGCATTAGTAGAGCTGTGTGGGCGCCTGCCACTAGAATAACAAGATTAATATGGGTCAGGAGTGAGGTGAATCGGTGGGAAGCCATATTGAGAAGCTTGTGTAGACTTCAGTGCTACTGGCCCCTCTTATTTCATGACCACTCTAATTTACCAAATTTCACCCCCAAGCACCAAACATAAAACAAAAATATGGAAATTGTTACGACAGAGTAGTAGTTATCCAACAGCCAGTATGGTGGGTTGAGACAACCCTCTTGGACTAGATCTCGCCTGCTCCCCCACAACTCTCCTACCGTCTGCATGTTTACACTACATCGAGCACTTGGCATAGTTCTGTCACCTCCGACACTCTCCTTTCACTCAAATTAGTTTTATTTTTAATTAACTGAGCAGTGGTGTTAATCACGGGTGTTAGTCACAATGGCATGAATAAATTGGAAGCCGAGTATTTAAAAGAAAATATGATCCATCCTTGTAAAGAAAAAAAATATGAATGAAACTAAAAATATAGTGAAGACCTTGTAACTATAGCTACCAGGATAAATTATTGTTATTCTAGAAGTGTAAAAAGACCACAGCTAATCCACTTGAAACAGATATCTAGAACCAGAGTCCAAGCTTCTAGTACGGGCCCTGGCAAGGCTTGGGGAGGCATGAAATGGGGGGAATCGGAGGAAATACACAGCTCTTGCTGCAATTGCTAATTGGAAACAGTGTCTAGACTTTTTAGGCCATTCATAAGAGGCCCCAGAAAGATTAACATACCAACAGAAGCGGTACGGTGACATTAATTGTGGTGACAGTCAATGCGGCTCTCTCCCCCACCCCTTTGCAGGCCCATTGTTCACCACAGGAATTGGTGCTAGAATAAAGAAAAAGTCAACACCAAGGAGATTACATCTGAGCTGAGAACTAAGAGGCCTGTAGCCCTGTTACACAGAGGCCTTTCCCAGAAGCTTCCCTACATAATAACGAACTCCTAGGTCTTACCTGTCTTGTAGCTGTCAGCATGGTGGTGGCTATGTAGTTTTGGCAGGTGCTTGATGGGCATGGCTTGTCGAGGCTCTGAATGACAGGGTCTGCAGCCTCCTGGTACATCGGGGAGCGTGAAGAGTAGCCAGCCTGACCACAGTTATCTCTAGAATAACTGCAGCACCGTGCTACTCTCCTAGCTTCCTAGCGCTGCATCTCATGAAAAGAACAAGAGCTGGTGGAAGGAGGAGGGGGTTACGAAGGAGAGAGAAGGGGGAGAAGAGAGAGAGAGAGAGAGAGGACGCTCTCGCAGATGCATACACACACAGTGGATAGAGACACACAGAGACTTGTGCAGGATGGCACAGCCTGTCTAGCTCTCATTATTCCAGTGCACTGGCTGCTGCCTAAGGCTCACTCCCCAGAATTCACTTGTTTCTGCATACGGTGGTGGGAAAGGGGAGGGGAGAATGATTCCCAGGCGGTCACTGGAGGATGGGAAGAAAGGAGGGTTAGGACTTACCTGGTTTTTGGCTTATTAACTTGGGAAGGAAAGGGCTATGCTAGAGGTGAGAAATAGAGACTGTTGTTATAGGAAACAGTGGGTGGTTGTGCTCATACTTCTAGATTCTGTTTGCTTTATGTCCAGGAGAGCGTGAAAGCCTGAGCACAGCTGAAGAACGGGGGATGGGTTAGGGCTACCCTGGCTCCAGAGCCACCAAAGATATGGGCACCCAGAGACAACCAGGATAGTGTGCTGTGCACACCTGCTGAACCAGGGTCATATAGCTCTCAGCTGCTGCCTATGGTCCCTTTTGCCTGGGTCATGCCATAATGGGACCAAAGGGATTGAGTGGAGCACCCTGGAGCAGGATGTATTTCCTCCCCTTCAGCTGCTGCAGCAGACAACAGCAAACAGCTGTGTGTGATGCCATCTGTCTGGCCATAGGCTCGATGCTCCTCCAACAATGGTCCCCGAATCCCAGGGATCCTGCCATAATCCTCCCCAGGGAAAGGCACAGACTGCCCCTCTCTTTGTGTTTAGGGTGGGATTTTCAAAGTCCCATTACAAGTAAGTGGGTCTTGTGCTCCTATCTCATTTAGGCACTTCTGAAAATCCCACCTTTATTCCTCTTTATTCAGCTCTAACGGTGCACTGCCTGGATGGGCTGGATCTAGCTTTGGACAGTTGGTTTACTCATGAGGATAAAAAGAAATGGGTGAGATGGTTAGGTGTATCACATACTCCCCCGGCAGGGTCCCTCACCCTGTTAGCCACCTGCGCCAAGCTGCCAGGTTGTGTCCTAAATTTTCATAGAGGCGCTTGCGGGTTTAGTATTCTGGCTGCCATTAATAAAATCAGTGGTGTGGTGCAATAAAAAACTCAGTGCAAGCTTTGAAAAGTCTCCCGTGTGTCAGTCAATGCACAATCCACCTGTTACACTGAGAGTACACACCACTTCCAGTGCCATTTATATACATATTCATTCATATGTCTTTGTGACCTGACTAAGGTCACACAGCAGTCTATAGCAGAGCAAATAGGTCTCTCAGCCCTCCTGGGTCACAGTCAAATGCCTTAACCACAAGACTATCATTGTGCTTCATGGCCTAGTTATTCAGCCACAGGAACATGGCTTCATTATGGGTCACTCTGTATGGGAGACATCAGTCTGTATTTCAGTCACAGCAGGCAAACAACACTGGAACAATAATTAATGATTTAAGACAAAACTGGACAGCTCCTGACCCCCTGATCTGCTGCTGGGGAGGGCCCTACCTGCAGCAGAAGCAATGTGGATCTGCTGCCCACAGGTGAAGATTTTGGGAATCCATCCAGGGCTCCACAGCGGGCTCCTTCCTCATTTCCAGGCAGCAGAATTTGGGGACAGGAGTGGGACAGGTGAGAAGCAGGGCCAGAGACTGGATTCAATATGTGGGACATTCCTCCTGCATAGTGGGAGCACAGCAGCTTTGGGGCTACTGCAGCCATGGGGCTGCCGTAGCAGCTACAGAGTGTCTTCCCTGCCCCTTGATGACTGGGGGAGATGGTGGAGATCTCTCCTTTCCAGCCCCATGGAGCTTCCTGCACAAGCCCAGCTACTCAGGTGTGGTTCTGGGGGAAGGATTTGGCCCACTGGAAATAAAGGTGAACTAGTGGCAAGATGTCCATTAATGAATGGCAGTGAGAGGTTCAGTACAGCCCCATCCCAGGATGTCAGAGAGAGACTTGGGTAGGACTAGAGAAATGAGGAGGCAGCCACAGAATATGAAAGAAGACACTCTAGGGGTTAGAGTTGTGAAGTCAGACCCCTTCCTGCAAGATACAGAGGGAGCTCTGCGGGAAGGACTGCCACCTGAAATACAAAAACCCAGGACCTTTAAGAGGAGGAGCCAGAGTCAGTGGCGTGGTCATTGTACAATTGTGGGGAGTAGGGATGGGAGGGTGAATCAAGGCCTAGTTGGTAAATATGAAGCGGGGGCCTTTCCTGTGTGGTCTCTGCTCTCTCAGTAAGGCAGGCTCCTTCCCCCCCCCATTGGCCTGGCCTAGCCTGTTCTCAAGTTGAAGGTGCTGTGGTCGCAGTATGGGGGTGGGCAGAGCAAGGGCAACTGGGCACAGAGGAGCAGGGTGGTGGGGCCAGGCGAGCTGAGGAAAGGCAGCTGTACTGCATGGCTGCCGGACTGGGCACAATGTGAGCCTTCCCCTTTCAGGCTGAGCTCCTACCACTCCTCTCCTTCATGCAGAGTTTTGATCAAATTTGTGTTGAGTGGTGTATTGTTACGCAAGTGACAAAACCCAGGACTTTTAATGTCTTTGGGAGACTTACAGATTTCCTGGAACAGCTACCTCCAAAAAGGGACGATCCTGGGAAAACCTGGGCAGATGGCTATCCTATAAGAATGGCCCTACTGGGTCAGACCAATGGTCCAGCTAGCGCAGTATCCTGTTTTTCGACAGTGGCCAATGCCAGGTGCTTCAGAGGGAATGAACAGAACAGGGCAATTTTGAATGATCCATCCCCTGTTGCCCAGATCAAGCCCCTTGCCACCTAACTGGGAGAGGCAAGAAATATGAAGACAGCCCCCTCTGTAAGAACCAACACTCTGGGGGAGGTATGGAAATGAGTCCAGCCTGAACAAGACAGTCGGGCTCAGAATGGACTAGAGATACTTTGTAGAAAGTAGCTCCTCCCAGAAGTGGAATGGGGATAAATATTAGGATTGTGCGAAAGGTTTGCCCAAAACTGACTCAAAATCAGGGTTTGGTTCCTAATTTGATCTTGGTTCCTCAGCCATAAATATTACTAGACTGGGGCAAAGGTCACACAATACCCCAAGTTGCAGAATCTGAACCACCATGTAAACGCAAATGGGTCAGTCATTTCCCACCCTGTGAATAGACCTTACCTGAAACTGGAAACCAGGTGTCAGGTACCATAGTCATGAGCGGTCCACAAAAATCACACACACAGAGGTGGAAAGAATTTCTGGGATTTTAGATTATAAGCAATTTGAGGTAGAGACTGCCTTTTTCTTTGTTTTAAAAAGTCTAGCTGATTAGGGTCCCAATCCCAGTTGGGGCCTGTAGGTTCTGTAGTAATACAAATAATCCATAATAATGCTGTGTGAGATTTCTCCCCAGAGCTCTAAGGTTTTAAGCAACATTCACTATCCACATTTTCTCCAGGTATTTCAGCACTTTCTCCCATTGCTCGTTACACTGAGTTTCTTTTGAAAGAGACCACTCACAGCTGTCCCCTTTCTGGAGTGCATGGCCGTCTGCTCTGTGTCCCAAGCCATGTACCCATTCACCCATTCCGTGGAGCATATAACCAACCATAGGTCCATCTGCCTCCTCTCAGAGCATGGTTTCAAGATCAGTTTTTGGCGCTCAGTAGAACAGAGGAGATGGGGGTGGATGGTTCATCTCTGAAGAGGTTCACACCATGGTGCACAGAATTTTACAGGCTGGAACAGTATTGGGGCCACTCACAGGACAGACATAGCCCCATCTGTCAGTCACTAACTGTGAATGCTTTATATTTGCAGGAACAGAACAGTTCCTTCCGTGTGAGCCAAGGTTCCAGCTGTGTGTGAGAAATCAGACAGTTTGTTTTATGTGTGTGTGAAAGCTAAACTTAGAGAGCAAGATGTTAATTCAGGGGGGGAAAATAGGCCATATTTATGTAACTGTGAAAAGTCACAGCAAAGGATACAGCTCTGATGAGAGAGAAATATGTGCACTTTTATTCACTCTGCTTTGTTAAAAGATCCAATAACTGCACATTCATCACCCTGTGCCATACAGAACTGGCTCTGAGGCGCTCTGAGGATAGAGGCCTTCTGTGTTAGTGTCTCCAGGGCCTTTATTTTCTCTGGGATTATAGTAACTGAAATGTGGAAGCCTGGCTGAATGAGTATTACCAGTCTTTGTATTTAGGAGTAGAGCTTTAAATTCCGCAGGAGTATATACTAGTGGAATAAAGGGTGAATACATTCAAGGCCATGCAGAATGGCTTTGCTGTTGGGGCCTTTGTCTGCTGACAAAGACATCTTCAGCAGTAGGTGTTGCATACATAAAACATGTAAATCCCTTGTGTGTAAACAAAAGCAAAGTCTTCATTCAAAGTAAAACACCTGGGCAGTGTCCTTACAGGGATTAGCAGCTTCCCTGACTTCATAGTTCTCTACTTTGGATTCTCACCTCTGAAAGTTCTCACAATTGCCTTGTTCCCTGAAAGGAGATTCAGCTGCACTGATCTCCACCTAAACAGGACAATTATTCCCTCCCACTTGAATTGGGTCACTGATCTGTCAATACGCAGACTTGGAGTGTAAACCGCGGTCAGTGACTCGGGATAGGTCGATACACACAGTACTAGCAGTGCAGCTGTACTGCTGTAAGTGCAACGCCGCAGCGCATTTGGTGAAGACACTCTGTGCCAGTGGCGAGCACCACCTCTTCGCTTCATCCACCAGTGGCTGATTTTCGGTGCCTGTCTTGAGACAGCTTGGGCTGGTTTTTCAGAAATACCAAGCACCCCGACTCCAACTGGTGTCAATGGGAGTTGCAGGCCAGCTACAGCACTGAACCAAGGCTACAGTTGTACCCACAAGAGCAACAGCGGCTGTATACATAAGGGACAAGCATCCACACTTTCAGAAGTGGCTACTGATTTTCAGTGCCCAGCCTGAGACGCCTTGGACCTGATTTTCAGAGGTGCTGAGCAACCACAGATCCAGCTGAAGCAGATGTGCGTGCTGAGCTCCTCTGAAAATCAGGTCCAAGGTTTTTCAAGAGGGATGCCCAAGAAATGGGCAGGCCCCTGATTACTGGCCACTTTTGTAAATGTTTGCACTAGTGTTGCATTTCTTGCCAGCCCAGTCCAGAAAGGCATTGCCAGGTCTTCACTCACATGGTAACTTTTTGTGGTTGAAAGTCCAAAAAGGAGTTTGAGTGGGTCAAGGGGGAGGTGGGGAGCAGTGCTGAGGCATGGGGCAAATCAGACAGTCCTGGGACTACAACCATTCTGCAATTAAGTGTTTATTTCATGCAAGAGATGTCACAAATCATACAAAAGTAAATACACCTTTGAAACTCACTGAAAATCTTATACCATAAAATAAATAATTCTCCTCAGGAAAAGTAGCCTTTGGGAAAGACCTCTCTTGCCAAAACCCCTTCTAACCAAAGCTATGGCTACATTTGCAGATGTAGAGCGCCAGGAGTTAAACCAGCCCTCGGAGACAGCATCAGGGAAAGCGCTGCCGTGTGTTCACACTGTCAGCTGCAAGCGCAGTGGCATGGCCACATTTGCTGCACTTGCAGTGGCATTCAGAGCGGTGCATTATGGGCAGCTATCCCACAGAGCACCTCTTCCCATCCTGGCGCTGAGGCTTGTGGGAAGGGGGGTGTATGTGGGGCATCCTGGATCCTGTCCCAATGCCCCATGATGCATTGCTTTGTATCCCAGCAATACCTGTGTTTCTGTCCACATTTGGTGCCATCTTTCAAGGTTTTCTGTACTGCGCGCTCTGTCTTCCCTTTCGGTCTGCAGGAATGGATCCCAAACTGCTGAGGAATATGCTGATGGGTCTCGCCAGCACACCACGAATTGCACTTTAATTACTCCTTAAACTACAAACTGATAGTGAGGAGTCTGACGATGATGTCAAAACGCATACGACTCGAGATTGCTTGTGGCATTCATGAACATGCTCACCACTGTGGAATGCCGCTTTTGGGCTCGGAAAACAAACACTGAGTGGTGGGATCACATCGTCATGCAAGTCTGGGAGGACAAGCAGTGGCTGCAGAACTTTTGGATGAGAAAAGCCACATTCATGGGACTCAGAGTAGCAGCCGTGTTAGTCTGTATCCGTAAGAAATTCCACTGTATGCATCCGATGAAGTGAGCTGTAGCTCACGAAAGCTTATGCTCTAATAAATTTGTTTGTCTTTAAGGTGCCACAAGTACTCCTTTTCTTTATTCATGGGACGGTGTGATGAGCTCACCCGCACCCTGCGGCACAAGGACACGAGATTGAGAGCTGTCCTGCCGGTGGAGAAGTGCAGGTGATTGCAATCTGGAAGCTGGCAACTCAAAACAGCTATCGATCGGTCACTAACCAGTTTGGAGTGGGAAAGTCGACTGTTGGAATCGTGTTAATGCAAGTGTGCAGGGCCATTAATCTCATCCTGCTCAGAAGAACTGTGACTTTGGGCAATGTGCATGACATTGTGGATGGCTCTGAGCAAATGGGTTTCCCTAACAGCAGGGGGTGATACGTGGGACGCATATTCCAATTCTGGCACCAGACCACCTAGCCACAGAGTACATTGATCACAAGGGGTATTTCTCGATGGTTCTCCAGGCGCTTGTGGATCACCGTGGGCGTTTCACGGACATTACGCAGGCTCGTCTGGAAAGGTGCATGACGCACGCATCTTTTGGAACACAGGCCTGTTCAGGAAGCTGCAAGCCAGGACTTTCTTCCAGGACCAGAAGATCACCACAGGGGAAGTCGAAATGCCCATTGTGATCCTTGGAGACCTCGCATACCCTTTAATGCCATGGCTCATGAAAAGCGGTTCAACAACAGGCTGAGTCGGTGCAGAATGACTGTTGAGTGTACTTTTGGCTGTTTAAAGGGCCGCTGGTGCTGTCTGTATGGGAAGCTGGACCTGGTTGATGACAACATCTCTACAGTTATAGCCGCGTGCTGTACCCTCCATAACATTTGTGAAGGGAAGGGTGAAAGCTTTACTTAGGCATGGGCCACTGAGGTTGAACACCTGGAGGCTGAATTTGAACAGCCAGAGACCAGGGCTTTTAGAGGGGTCCAACATGGGGCCATAAGGATTAGGGATGCCTTGAGGGAGCAATTCGATGTTGAAAGCCACCAGTAATGTTTGGTGCCCTGCACGGGAGTGAAGTGCAGTGGTTCCAATGCTAGTAGACATCTGTGTTTGCTATGTATGATGCACTGACTAGCAGTGCCTGTTGCTTTCCTGGGCTACAGTATCTTTTACTTAATGCAATAAAGAATGTTTCCAAAACCAAAAAATTAATTTATTAAAAAGAAATACAACTGCTAGAGAAACACAAATGGCATGACATATCTGTGCTGTATGGGAGGAGGGAAGGGAGCGGGGTGGGGAATGGAACAATCACAGATTTGCGTATGTCCTGGTATCATACTCAGCCTTCCTGTCTGAAGTGCCGTGCAATGAGTGCTGCACTTCAGGCTAGCTAAAATACATAGTGATGGAGGTTGAGTACAGTGGGTAAGGATCGTAGTTTTCAGGGCTGGCCGGTGAAGCTAAAGGTGTTGGAGGCAGCTGGTGGTGATAAGAAACCGGATGCCGGGGAAACTGGATTGGCGGTGGATGGGGGTGCAAGGGAAAGAGTTTTGGGACAAGGGCTGCGGGGGGGGCACAGATCTGCTCCATATGCAGTGCTATGAGTCCCTGCATCGAGTGCACTTGGCACTCCACAATGCTTAGGAGCCACTCCGTGCTTTGGTGCCGGCGATCTGCATTCTCCTGGTGGACCCTCCTTTCCATCTCCAGCCACTCCTATACTTTTTTATTTTCAGTAAGGGACTGCTGCATGACTTCATGCAGAAGGTCCTCCTTGCTTCTTTGTGGCCACTTCCTGAGTCTTTGCAGCCTTTCGGCCATTGATAACAAGGATGGCTGGGATCTCCAGGTTGCATCTGTAAAGACAAAATGCAACATTTAACAGAGGCAGCATTGTTCACACTAGACAGAGCAATGATTTGGCCAAACTTATAGACAAGCACGGTTCACACAATAGCACAAACTGCCTGTCCCAAGGTGAGCGCACATAACCCACAAGAGCCCTGAAGTGGTGAAATAAGCACAGGGGCAGGGGGGACTGATTGTTCCAGGGCTGTACTGTCCTCTGGGGTCCTGTGCCTTGCGAAGAGCCAACAGCTGCGGGGGTCCCTATATTCAACACTGTCCCCACATTTTCCACAGGATGGGTTCGTCCTGGAAGATATCTCTCTGTTGAGGGTGACCTGGGAAGCAAAGGAGGGTCTTCTGCAACAATACGGCTTCCGACCTGGCCCTTATGTGGCTTGCCTGTGTGCAGCAGTGATCCCCCCACCCCTCGCGGCACAGTGGCACGGACATGTTAGCCTTACTGGGACAAGGAGCACAGTAGCTCTTCCAAGGAACCTGCGCAAGCGGGTTGCCCAGCTTCTGCATGAGACCTTTGATGAGATCACTGAGGCCTATTACCACAATGTGAGAGAGCACATCAATGCCCTATTCCACATCTAGACATGCATGCAGCCCTAACCCTTCTTTCTGCAACCCTCCTCACCCCAACAGCCTGCACCCAAGTCCCTTCTCAAAATAAAAGCCGCTTACCGGGCACCTCATCTGCTGTTTGTTCTTCCCCAAGCACCGTCCCCTGCAACTGGCTACCTTCCTCCTGGCTTGAGAACAGCTCCTGGCTGCATGCATCTAGGGATGCCATGCCATCCTCTGGCTCTGGGCACCCCTCCTCCTCAGCACTCTCACTCCTGCTTTCCTCCTCCTGCCTTGTTGCACTCTGGGCTGCCAAGGCCTCTGAAGTGTCCGTGGTGCTCTTCAGAGTGGAGGTGGGGTCACCCCCAAGTATCTCATCCAGCTCTTTGTAGAGCCAGCAGGTCGTGGGGGCAGCTCCGGAGTGGCGGTTTGCTTCCCATGCTTTGTGGTGGGTGTTCCACAGCTCCTTCACTTTAACCCTGCACTGATGTGCATCCCGGTCATGGCCGCTTTCTATCATGGCCCTTGATATCTGCCCGTAGGTATTGTAATTTCTACCGCTGGAGCATAGCTGGGACTGGACAGCTTCCTCCCCCCCGAACACTGATGAGGTCCAGCACCTCGCCATTGCTCCATACTGGGGATCGCCTGGCGCGTGGAGGCATGGTCACCTGTAAAGATTCGCTGAGAGCACTCCACACCTGGCTGAGCAAACAGGAAGGGGACTTTCAGAATTCCCAGAGAATTTAAAGGCGGGTCTGACAGTTGGTCAGCCCAACTAAGCCCATCACTAACCTCTCGCTGACTCTCTTATCTTGTGTGTTAGCATTCGCAGATACTGCCTGCCCCAATTGTCTGATTTCACCAGTGCAGCTCAGCTGCCTTTCTTCATACAGGCAGAGACAGGAATCGAAACTGGGAAACCTGGCTCACATCCCAGGGCCCCTACTCTAATCGTCAAACGACACTTCCTCAATGGAGAAAGAGGGTGCAAAGTGTGCTGGGAGGATCCCGCATCCCCCATTATAATGCTCAATTGTGACTTAACCTCCTGTCTCTCTCCACAGTGAGAACATCCCAGTAACCTCATGCTCTGGGGTCTAAATTGGCAGTTACCACTCAAGAAAGAGATCTTGGAGTCATTGTAGATAGTTCTCTGAAAACATCCACTCAATGTGCAGCAGCAGTCAAAAAAGGGAACAGAATGTTGGGCATCATTTAGAAAGGGATAGAGAATAAGACAGAAAATATCATATTGCCTCTATATAAATCCATGGTATGCCCACATATTGAATACTGCGTGCAGATATGGTTGCCCCATCTCTAAAAAGATATATTGGAATTGGAAAAGGTCCAGAAAAGGGCAACAAAAACGATTAGGGATATGGAATGACTGTGGGGGGATATGATAGAGGTCTATAAAATCATGACTGGTGTAGAGAAAGTAAATAAGGAAGTGTTATTTACTCCTCATAACACAAGAACTAGGGGTCAACAAATGAAATTAATAGACAGCAGGTTTAAAACAAACAAAAGGAACTATTTTTTCACACAATGCACAGTCAACCTGTGGAACTCCTTGCCAGAAGATGTTGTGAAGGCCAAGTCTATAACAGGGTTCAAAAAGAACTAGATAAGTTCATGGAGGATAGGTCCATCAATGGCTATTAATCAGGATGGACAAGGATGGTGACCCTAGCCTCTGTTTGCCAGAAGCTGGGAATGGGCAACAGGAGATGGATCACTTGGTGACTACCTGTTCTGTTCATTCGCTCTGGGGCACCTGGCATTGGCCATTGTCAGTAGACAGGATACTGGGCTGGATGGACCTTTGGTCTGACCCAGTATGGCCGTTCTTATGTTCTGCCCATGTTCTTTTCAGGAGGCTTCCCTGTCTCCTCACTGCTCAACACCTGGGAGAGATGTCCTTGTCTCCCCTCACTCCTGACAGCATCCAGAAGGACATAAAGCAGGAGGAGGGGGTTACAAAGGTGTGAAACACACAAGCTCACAATAGCTGTGAGTAAGCACTGCTTTCAGCAAAACAGCCCCTGTCCATCCCCTGATGTTAGATAACGGCTTACATTCAAAGCTGAAACAGTCACTGGAGTCTGAGAATAAAACCCCAAGGCCTTCATTCATCTCTCCTGCTCTACTCATGAAATAAGGCCAGGTTAATTTTACCCAGTCATTCCATGCAGCCTCTCTGCACTACTGCTGGGCTGACTCATGCCAAGACAGACGCAGTGTATATTTTTCACTAGGGATGCACCTAACAGAAATCCCATCACTGGTAGCTGTTGAAGGACATAGTTCTGTATGAAGCAACTCAAGGACAATTCTCTGAAGAGGCTCGTCTCAGTGGGGATGAGTGTCATGCCACAGCTGAGCCAGAGAAAGCTGGCAGTGGGAACAAGAAGGCTATTGCATGGATGTAAACAACCTTGTGTATGGGCGTATGAGAGAGGTTAGCTAGCACCTGCATGCAAAAGGGAGATTGCCACTCCATTCACTGAATGGAAACTTCCTGGGTGTATTTTTGAGGTGAAAATGCTACCCTAGGACAGTAGAAGTCAATTCAGGATTTTAGCAGAGAGTGACTGGCTAGTTAGCAGAGTGGATTTAGGAGGACAAGACAGTCTGTTTCTACCTTCCATTGTATATAAACCTTTCAGGCAACTACCATTGTCTGATTTGTAAAATACGTGTCTCCCTGCCCCCAGAGAAAATCCTCTTCACCTTTTCCCCTCTTTCCCCCCAACTTAAAGACCCCGTGTCCTGTGTGACTGTCCTTCCAACAGATGGCTCCAGCTCCCTCTGGTGGTAGTGGTGGTGGTTCTCCTCCTCCTGAATGGGCTGGAAGTATTTCTAGAGTTCCCTTTCAACCCCTACTGACCAAGGAACAAAGTATTCCCTGCCAGGCACTCAAAATCTGATCTCACCCGCCATAATCCCTCGCAGTTTGTAAGGTGACTTGTGGGTTCTGCCTGTTCTCTGCTGAGTCCTGGATCCGTCCACCTTCAGTTTGTGCAGACTACGTAGGTTGATGGGGAAAACTAAGGGTGGTTTTGATTTCTGCAAACTCTTGGCTAAGTTTTGTTTTTACAAAATCTAAACAGTCTGTGGTTCAGATCCTGGCCCAAAATTGGGATGGAGGGAGAAAGGCGAGATAAATTTTCTATTAACTCTATGACAGCAACTTATGTTGCCACAAGACCGTCAGGCTTTACTTCTATTTTTGCAACCAATGCCAGGGTGAAAGCAGGAAACCAGGGATGCAGAACATCCATGCTCAGCCTGTTCTCTGATGCAGAAATGATCAGTAAACTCTCTTACCTTTAAAAGGAAATGATCTCTCTCTGCATTTTGCTCAGATGATGTTTAATTATTACACATCCCCTGCAGTTCAATGTAAGTAACGACAGAAGAACACTAAGCAACTCGGAAAAGGAAAAACAAATACTTCTTCAAAGGACACAATGAAAGATTGTGTGGGTGGCACAATATAAGGAATTTAAAAAAAAAAAAAAAAAAAAAGCCCAGTACTGAGCTCTTTGCAGTGACTCTTAGTGTCCCTGATTGAAAGATGGTCAAGAACACAAACTAATTTGCGTTCAAGGAAGCACCTTTGTCTGCCAATGGTGTAATCATTCAGAAAGGCAACTTAGAACTGTCCCACAGAAAGGGCCTAAATCAACCATTACTGCCATTTAACAGGAAACAAGTAACAATAATGGGCATAAGGAATCACTCAGCGTTGCACCTGTAGCGTGCACCAAAAAATTGTTGGGGAATCTGCACTGTGCAGCAGGAGGCCATCAGCATTGCACCCATGCTACATGCCAAGAACTGCTGGCATCTGTGGTGTGTCAGGAACCTGTCAACATTTCACCTGCACTCTGTGCCAGGAGACTGCTGGCCCTACCCATGCACTGTCGGCCAGGAATGTGTTGGCGTTGTACCAGTCTATCTAATTTCTTTTTTTGTACCAATTGCCATGGCGTCAAATACTAGAACAATAAGCTGTAGTGACATCTTGGTACAGGTATATTCTCTTTTGTTCTGGAGGTATTTAAGAGGGAGAGGGGGTTCACCAGACAGAATGTTGCTGGCTCTGTTGAGGAAAGACTTGAGTAAACAGGTGTATTTTCCATTGTACTCTATAGGAAGGAAAACATGAGATCACCTGATCTCCTATGGCAGAACATTCCATAGCTGCATACTCTTCATTAAGAGCACTTGGGCCAGATTCTGACCCCAGTTCCAGTGGCTGTGAAGGGCCTGGGGACCTGGCTTAAATAGCCTACTGGAGATTGTTCTAGGAGTGAGGAGAAAACCTTAAATGACATTGGACTGGCATACTGGGTCATATAAAGGGTGGGAGGAGATATAGACTGCCTTGCGCACTGGTCATCACCAGTTGCAGTAAATGGCCCCTTAGAGGCATTTCCTGAACTGATTCTTTGTGGTCACCATGTCCTTCAGGATTTTAGAACTAGTAGATCTCACCCTCTCAAACCTAATTTTTGTGAGTAGTTTGGAAGAGAAAAACAAGCTTTTCTTCTTTTTCAACTCCTAACTGGTATCTCGACTTTGAATGAATTTGTCACTGAACTGAACTAATTGAATAAGCTGAAATGAAGAAAATATTCTCTCTGCATCTGCAGAAGAGGCTACTGCTGTCCAAAGCTGGTTTAGCACTTCAGCAAACCCTTTTGGCAGATGCTTAGCCAAGTGACTTACACCAGCTGAATGGTTTGACTGCCTTTAAAATTTCAGCAGCAAACATGTACTGCTTGAATATTTATTATTTAATTTCAATGATTTTAAGAGATTATAGTACATTTAGGCCTTGATATAGGTTGTTATAGTTTCAATTTTAATTTTAAATAGGTTTATTATTAAAATGAAAAAATGTATTTAATTTAAATACAAAAAAATACAATTCACATTTTTAAAAACTGATTAAATTAAAAAAACTGATTTTCTTTTCTTCTTGATTTTTATACACTCTGGTAACAGCACTCTGCCCTTTCTCCTTGCGGCCTTCACTGGGTGCAGCTTGGTTAGGTCCGAGGACTGAACCAGTTGTGTCTAGTAGCTATGTCATCTCTGTTGATCACAATATCCTTAGAGAGGTGAGGAAGGAGGAAGAGGGCCTTTAGGTAGTTAACTGAGCCCTAGCCCATTAATGGCTTTGAAGATGAGAGCCAGGATCACTAATTAGATCTGATGGTATAGACTGTACAGCATATGTGGTGTTTTCTCATCTACCAGTTCACCTTAGGAGACAGGCCATTGTGATTTTACCTATGCTGTATGCCAGGATATAACCTGTTCATGTTGCCCCTGTGTTTTGGTAACCAAGGGGAAAGGAACTGAATGTCCGTGAGCACTGGATCTTATAAAGACAATCAAAGGTCTAAGGAAACATCTTTCAGTTCAGTCTGTCTCAAAGATCATCATGCCCTGTTTCAGCACACTACTCCAAGTGCACTCATTAGCACTTTTTATTGTGCATCTATTTATATCTTAAGAGCCCAGACTTTAGCACAATAGAATAACTAACTGTGATGCTGACAGACCAGCTCAGGCCAGGGACATAGACCAATTCACCTGTATGTTAATATCAAAGAAGTGTTAAGTGTATTGGTGTGCATTTAGACTAATTCACTTGTATGCTAATAGAAACCAAAGAAGTGTCAAAAGGTAATTTAGTGTAACCAGGCCAATTCACTTGTGTGTTAGTATAGTTCAAAGGAAATGTTAATGGTATTGTTTTCACTTATCTATAACCTGTTGGTTGCTACCCCATTACATTATCAAAAACAACAGGGAGTCCTTGTTGTACCTTAGAGACTAACTAATTGATTTGGGAATAAGCTTTCGTGGGCTAAAACCCATTTCATCAGATGTATGGAGTGGAACATACAGTAGAGAGGAATAAATACACAGCATATGAAAAGATGGGAGTTGCCTTACCAAGTGGGGAATCAGTGCTAACGAGTCAATTCAATTAAGGTGGAAGTGGGCTATTCTCAACAGTAGACAAGAAGGAGTGGAAATCACTTTTGTAGTGCTAATGAGGCCAATGTAATCGAGGTGGCCCATTTCAAATAGTTAACAAGAAGGTGTGAGTATCAGCAGGGGGAAATTAGTTTTTGTAGTGACCCATCCATTCCCAGTCTTTATTCAGGCCTAATTTGATGGTGTCCAGTTTGCAAATTAATTCCAGTTCTGCAGTTTCTCGTTGAAGTCTGTTTTTGAAGTTTTTTTGTTGAAGAATTGCCACTTTTAAGTCTGTTATTGAGTGACCAGGGAGATTGAAGTGTTCTCCTACTGGTTTTTGAATGTTATAATTCTTGATGTCAGATTTGTGTCCATTTATTCTTTTGTGTAGAGACTGTCCAGTTTGGCCAATGTACATGGCAGAGGGGCATTGCTGGCACATGATGGCATGTATCACATTGGTAGATGTGCAGGTGAACGAGCCCCGGATAGTGTGGCTGATATGATTAGGTCCTATGATGGTGTCCCTTGAATAGATATGTGGACAGTGTTGGCATCAGGGTTTGTTGCAGGGTTTGGTTTCTGGGTTAGTGTTTTTGTTGTGTGGTGTGTAGTTGCTGGTGAGTATTTGCTTCAGGTTAGGGGGCTGTCTGTAAGCAAGGACTGGCCTGTCTCCGAAGGTCTATGAGAGTGAGGGATCATCCTTCAGGATAGGTTGTAGATCCTTGATGATGCGCTGGAGAGGTTTTAGTTGGGGGCTGTAGGTGATGGCTAGTGGCATTCTGTTACTTTCTTTGTTGGGCCTGTCCTGTAGTAGGTGACTTCTGGATACCCTTCTGGCTCTGTCAGTCTGTTTCTTCAGTTCACCAGGTGGGCATTGTAGTTTTAAGAACACTTGATAGAGATCCTGTAGGTGTTGGTCTCTGTCTGAGGGATTGGAGCAAATGTGGTTGTATCTTAGAGCTTGGTTGTAGACAATGGATTGTGTGATGTGTCCTGGATGGAAGCTGGAGGCATGTAGGTAAGTATAGCGGTCAGTAGGTTTCCGGTATAGGGTGGTGTTTATGTGACCATCGCTTATTTGCACTGCAGTGTCTAGTAAGTAGATCTCTATGTAGAAGTCCAATCTGTTGTTTCGACCTTCAGGAGGAGTCCATGCAGAATCCTTCTTTTTGTAGCGTTGGTAGGAAGGTTTCTGTGGGTTAGTCTGCCATTCAGTGGTGTGTTGGAAATATTCCTTGAGTCGGAGACATAGAAAATAGGATTCTAGGTCACTGCAGAACTGTATCATGTTCGTGGGGGTGGTGGGGCAGAAGGAGAGGCCCTGAGATAGGACAGACTCTTTTGCTGGGCTAAGAGTATAGCTGGAAAGATTAACGATATTGTTGGGTGAGTTAAGGGAACCACTGTTGTGACCCCTTGTGGCATGTAGAGTTTAGATAGTTTAGTACCCTTTTACCACTGTAGAGAAGCAAAGTGTGTATTGTAAATGGCTTGTCTAGTTTTTGTAAAGTCCAGCCACAAGAAATTGTGTATGGAAGGTTGTTTTTTTATGAGAGTTTCCAGTTTTGAGAGCTCATTCTCGATCTTCCCCTGTTTGCTGTATAGGATGTTGATCAGGTGGTTCCGCAGTTTCTTTAAGAATGTGTGGCACAATCTCTCACCATAGTCTGTGTGGTATGTTGATTGTAATGGATTTTTTACCTTTAGTCCTTTTGATATGATGTCCATCTGTTTGCATTTGGAAAGGAAGATGATGTCTGTCTGTATCTGCATGAGTTTTTTCATGATGTTGATGGATTTCCACTTCATACGGCTAAATTCAGTGCCTTGCATGGTGACAGGTTTCAATTAAATAACCCTACATCCAGAACTAAGGGGCCGCCTAGGGCGCCAAGATTTGGGGGCGCCAAAAAGCGGTGCCCCCCAAAAATTTTTTACACTGTTGCTTTGGGGCAGGTACCTGTCAGTCTCCAGCGCTTGGGCCGTGCCAGGGCCAGCAGCCTCTTCTTCACCTGGGAGTCTCCCCCGCTTGCCCAGGGGCACTCCTCCTCTCAGTCTCCCCGGCCACTGCTGCCACAACCTCCTGGGAGGACGTGGGTGTGGGGCGCCGCCGCGGAGGAGACGCAAGGGGCCGGCTCAGCTGGGCCCCTCACCTGCCAGCCGAGAGCAGCAGGAACAGGGCACCGCTTGGGGGGAGCCGGATGGCCCAAGCCCAGGGCGGCAGCAGCCTCCGCAGCAGCAGGGGCAGGCGGGGAGCGTAGGTGCACTGGGCTTGGGGCCACCTGGCTCCCCCCGAGCGGCGTCTGGTTCCTGCTACTCTCAGCCGGCAGGTTGTGGGGCCCCAGCCGAGCCCAGCCGCTTTCGTCTTCTCCATGGTGGCGCCCCCTGCCTATGTCCTCCTGGCAGTGGCAGCAACTGGGGAGCCTGAGAGGAGGAATGGCCCCCGGGGAAGCGGGGGAGACTCCGAGGTAAAGAGGCTGCTGGTCTTGGCATGGCCCGAGTGCTGGAGACTGACAGGTACCTGCCCCTGCCCCATCCCGGCACCGCCTGCCCCCCAGCCCAGTGAGTGTTACCTGTCCCACCAGCCTCAGTGCCCTGCCCAATACTGTCAGCCACCCCAAGATCACTGTGACACCACCGCCCCTTGGCAAAGGGCCCCCGATCTTCACAAACAGCTGTCACCGCAGGCCTGACAAACTCACTGCACCCCACACGTGTCTTACAGGGCACTTACCCACAAAGAGGAACGTGGAAGGGATCTACACAAGGCTGGTAACTTGTCAAGAGTGAGAATCTTTGTGAGATGTGTGCATGGGTAATACTGAAGGAATAATGTATTTACCTAAAAAGTCTGCTTTACAGACTTGGAGTGCAAATTAGTCACCAGGGGATAATGGCCCTTTGGGGCAAGGGGGATTTATCACCCTGCCTAACCTGGCTGGTGATGCAATGCAAGGCTCAGTTGTTTAGCTTTGCACAGTAGTAAGACTTTGAATGGGACACCATCAGAGGCAATAGCAAACAACTGAAATGCCTTAAAGGTAAAAAAAGAAGCATTACAACAGCCATTACCTGTTCTGACAGGCTGTTTATAGTTCTAAGTTTACTAGTTTTTGGAGATAGTAGGGGAGGGGGGCGCAAGGTGGAAGTTTTGCCTAGGGCGCAAAATATCCTTGCATCGACCCTGCGTACATCAAAGTGTGTGTTAGCATTACGATGAGAAGATGTTTTATGTGTGGACTTCATGAAAACTTCATGAAAACTAACAGATTGTTGTTTGCTGTTACATTACATTTAAGTTGTATATCCCTGTAACTAAGGCCTTGTCTACATGACACATTTCTGTCAACAAAAGTCAGCTTTCAACGACAAAACAGTGGAGGTGTACACACTGCAATGCTCCTCCCACTGATTTAACTCTTCTGCTATGCCGACATAATAAAACCACCTGGAGGAGAGGCATAGAGCTTCTTGCAACAAAGTTAGAGTGCCGCAATCTCAGTGTAGACACTGTGTTGCTTATGTCACCCTAATTGGCCTCCAGGAGGTGTCCCACAATGCCCACTGTGATCCCTCTGGTCACCACTTTGAACTCTGTTGTCTTGCAGTCAGGTACACAGGCATGTGCCCCTCACCCTTTAAAGCCCCGGGAATTCTTCCTGTTTGCTCGGCTTGGACAAAGCTCACACAGCATATTCCCAGCTGACCACGGCGGCTCCCCGCAGCAAACGCACTCCCACCTGGAGTGCACTGGAGTTGTTGGATATGCCGAGTCTGTGGGGACAGGCGGCTGTGCAGTCGCAGCTCCGCTCCAGCCGTAGGAACTTTGATACCTATGGGCAGATTGCTCATGGCCTGGAGCTGAAGGAGTTATAGCGGGACATGCAGCTGTGCCAAGATCAAGGAGCTGAGGCAGGCATACCAGAAGGTAAGGGAGGCCAGTTGTCAGTGTGGTGCATTGCAAAATGCATGCCAGGACCCCCTCTCCACCACCAAGGCCCTGGTGGATACTTCAGGGGAGCTCGAGGCAGCAGCCAGCAGAGTGAACCCAGAGGACAGAGAGGTGGACAAGGAAATGGAGTCGGAGGAGGATGGGGGACAGGCGGCAGCATATATGGCGGCAGTTTACAGGCAAAACCTAGGAACAGGGCTTGAGATGATGATCCCAAATGAATAATCTGATGAGGCAGAGACTTACCACATACCGAATGCCCCTCTTCAGAGATGGATCAGGTGGCTGTTTGTATTAATAAAAAAATCCAGACCAACATCATGGGGGAGTTGTTCATATTAAAAACAGGCAGTGTTATCATTAATAAGGGTGAAAACAAATGCTTTACTTGTAGGGGAAAAGTTAGGGAAACCCAGTCGGACTTTTCCCGGGGATTTTCTAAAGCCTGAGGACTATATAACTTTCCCCCACCTCTCCTCTCTTGCTATTTTTTCTGTGATAAACACTAACACTATATTACAACATATTTGCCTCAGTCCAGACCTTCAAGACTGGCTTCCCCTTCACACACTAGGAATTTCACAAGTTAAGTGAGTGGCAACAATTGCAGATACTAATGTATGTGGGAACCCAGAGCTCAGCCCCAGAGATACCAGGGAAGGATGGCCTACAGTACAGGGTTGGGACTCAAGAGTCTTGTATTTGGTTCTTGGCTTTGCTGCTGATTTCCTATCCAATTTTTGGGCATGTTACTATGGCCAAAATTTTCAGCTGTGGCCTCTGATTTTGGGTGCCCAACTTCAGATGCGTGAGGCCTGATTTTCCGACGGTCCTGAGCACTTGCTCCCATTTGCTTCAGCATTGATTTCATTGGAAGTTGCGGAAGCTCCATATCTATGAAAATAGGGTGGAAGAAAATTGAGGTATCCAGAATCTTATGGCCATGTTTGAATATATGTGCCTTAACCTTTATGTGCCTCCGTTTCTTTGTCTCTATCTCACAGGGTTGTTATGAGGTTATTTTTATTAATATTTGTAAAGGGCTTTGAGAACATCAAATGCTAAGTGCTACAGAGTGCAAATTTTTCTTTTATTAGACAAGTATAGATTTATCAGAGAGACAGCATTACAGCAGATAGTCTTATAAATAATTTCTTGTTTTACAGTATGACCAGTAAAACCCCATGGAAATAAACATTTGAGAACAGTTTTCTATAAAATATACATCCAGAGGACTCTGTCCTGCAAACTGCTCAATACTGGGTGGACCCCTGCACTCATGCTGAGCTCCATACAGATGCAGGTGCCTGCCTGCATGGACCAGTTTTCAGAATCAGGCCCCAAAGACCCCAAACGTACAATTTTTGCAGTGCTTAGCCCTGAAGATCTCCCACTGTGGTTGGAAGCTCATCCGAACATCACGTGGCTTTTTGTGGGAGGAGGAGGAGAGGAGAGGCAGCTGCTTATATAATTCAGGGGAAACCTTATTTGAAATAGGGATTAAAAACAATTATTCCTCTTAAAAAAGAGGCATAGTTTGCCTCCAGTAAACAATGAGCAACAGAAAAAAAATAAACATCCCCCAACTGCAGACTGCAGACTGTAGTTATTAATAGAATCTGGTGAACCATTGATAACATTAGGAACATGTCTCTTGTTACTGGCTTTACATGGAGTTCGGTGCCCCCTGTTTAGTTTTATGGATGCATTTCCTTTCATTGTGGCCTTGCCTATTTTGCTTCCTTTTCACCTGTCCATGAATCACTGATCAAAGCAGCACAGGGAGCCATGTCCATGAGCTGGCTTTCAACTCAGTGCTATATACTGCTGGAAGTGCAGTTACCTGGCAACCGTAGCAATTGCTTTACTACAAATAAAAACCCATCCAACCCCTAAGGCCTATTAATAGAGGATCCAGGAGAGACTATCTGAAGGAAAATAGATTATAGATTCTTGTGGCCTTTCCTGGACCCCTCTAGAAATGATTTTACTCTTTTTCAAGTAAACACAGCTGTGTCTGTTGAGGAGCTTGATAAATGTGCCGTTTTCCAAGCAGGGCTTGTGGCATTGGAGTGCACTTAGAGGAGCACAGAGAGCTGATCTCTATGGCCTGACAATACAAAGCACATTGGAAGTGCCTGGAAGGGTGACAATGCTCACGAAGCACAAACAATGGGCACTGTGGAAAGCTAAGGTTTAAGGGTAGGACACCTTTAAATTTCTCTGTTTGGGTGCTGTAGTATCAGCTTTTATTTGTCCCAAGCGACTTGTGTGAAATGGTTCTGACTGGTCATCTTTATCTTCATCTATCTGGCCTTCTGCAGTGACACATCATGACGTAAGGTAGATGTGGATGTGGATGTGTGATTCATGTGGGGATAAAGTGTAATCTACACCCCAAGCTGCAAAAACAGGATCTTTGCGGAGTGTAGCAGAAGGAATTTGGGGTAAAGGGAGGGTCTTCCCACTTAATTCAAGGGTACAGAAGTCAGATACAGTCTCAGGATTGAAAATGCTGTTGCATGTCTGCCAAGGACAGCAATAGAGCCCCACTGGGCTGGGCAAAGCACCGTAGAATATATTCTAGGGCACAGTCCAGCACTGCCAGTGCTGGGACAAAATGACTAATAGGTCTTTTCCATGAATAATTTCTACCCTCTGATTTAACCTGTAGTCGGACACAATTAGGTATATTTCTAGTTGCAAATCCCAATTCCATGCTATGTTTAGAACAATGGCTGCAGTAAGGAGCAAAGGAGGTATTTTCATGATATAAGCACTGTGTCTGGCACTTCAAGATTCTGCAGTATACATCCACATTGCTATTGCACCAATTTAACTCACCCAGTGGTGACTTGTGCTGCTCTGAAAAGGGGAATAACTTTCCTACATAAACAGAGGAATATTTTGGCGGGAGGGAGGCATAAGTGTGGATGCGCGCATGCCGCCACCAACTAAAGGTGAATTCTGATGATGCAACTCTTGTGTGTGGACTAACCCTTGCAGTCATCATTCAAACACAGTGAAGGCAACTCAACTTTGCTTCCCTGTGCAATAGATAAATTGAGGTCCGTACTGTTTGTTGTGTGTGGGTCTTTCAGATGAGGTCTTAAGAACTGAAGTCCTTTCTACTCTCAGTGAACAGGAGACTTCCTATTGACTTCAATGGGCTTTAGATCGTGACCTGTAAGAGTAGATATTTGCCCCCCTACCCCCTGTCTTTGGTCAGCACCACAAACATACCCCTCCTTCACCACACACACTGCTGTTGTGCATTTGGCTGACACCCTTCACCCTCACATGTGACTGTTTCAGTGATGCTGCATATATTTATTGTTGTTTATTATTTTAAGTGCTGTCAGTAGGCTTGATGCTGTATAGACTACAAGGGAAGGTGAAGTCTCTGCCCCATGCTGCTTGCTAACTAAATATGTCTCTGTGTGTAGTTTGTGTTCAGGGTTAAACGCAGTACACAAATGGAGAATATTGTTATTAAAGGACAGATGAGAAAGTTTAGAATTGGAGGGACTTCCCTCCGGAACTCCAAACCAGTATGTTTGAATATTCTTTATCTCATCAGCCTTCAGGACTGAAGACATGCACCCACTGATCTTTCTTTCAGTGAGTACAAGCATCATCCCTCTTGCCCAGCTTGTCTCTTTCAGCAGCTCTTCTCATTAATGAATTCATAAACAGTCATTGCTCATCTAGCTCAGGGCAGGTGTAGCTCCTGCATTTCTAATCCCCTGTACTCATTCACAGCAGCCAGATGGTGCAATCCCTGTGAAAACACCTCCTCAGCAGTGACGTGCTCATCTTGTAGTTCAAGTGTGTTTTTCTCCAGGACTAAAGACTGAATTGTTAAGACTCCAAAGAAAGTAACGATGGAAGGAAGCACTGCCCGCTTCCATATTCTTTGTTATTCGGAATCTGTGTAGTCCTCCTGTAAAGCAGCAAAAGCATACAAGTGTGTCTCTGAAAATCCCACTAATGCAGCTGAGTGTGGCTCGTGATGAGGCTGGCCAGGACTTCTTTTCAGTAGGCCTGACACTGTGCCCTGGTCTACACTAGGACTTTAGGTCGAATTTAGCAGCGTTAAATCGATTTAAACCTGCACCCGTCCACACAATGAAGCCCTTTATTTCGACTTAAAGGGCTCTTAAAATCGATTTCCTTACTCCACCCCTGACAAGTGGATTAGCGCTTAAATCGACGTTGCCGGCTCGAATTTGGGGTACTGTGGACACAATTCGATGGTATTGGCCTCCGGGAGCTATCCCAGAGTGCTCCATTCTGACCGCTCTGGACAGCACTCTCAACTCAGATGCACTGGCCAGGTAGACAGGAAAAGAACTGCGAACTTTTGAATCTCATTTCCTGTTTGGCCAGCGTGGCAAGCTGCAGGTGACCATGCAGAGCTCATCAGCACAGGTGACCATGATGGAGTCCCAGAATCCCAAAAGAGCTCCAGCATGGACCGAACGGGAGGTATGGGATCTGATCGCTGTTTGGGGAGAGGAATCCGTGCTATCAGAACTCCGTTCCAGTTTTCGAAATGCCAAAACCTTTGTCAAAATCTCCCAGGGCATGAAGGACAGAGGCCATAACAGGGACCCGAAGCAGTGCCGCGTGAAACTGAAGGAGCTGAGGCAAGCCTACCAGAAAACCAGAGAGGCGAACAGCCGCTCTGGGTCAGAGCCCCAAACATGCCGCTTCTATGATGAGCTGCATGCCATTTTAGGGGGTTCAGCCACCACTACCCCAGCCGTGTTGTTTGACTCCTTCAATGGAGATGGAGGCAATACGGAAGTAGGTTTTGGGGACGAAGAAGATGATGAGGAGGAGGAGGAGGTTGTAGATAGCTCACAGCAAGCAAGCGGAGAAACCGGTTTTCCCGACAGCCAGGAACTGTTTCTCACCCTAGACCTGGAGCCAGTACCCCCCGAACCCACCCAAGGCTGCCTCCTGGACCCAGCAGGCGGAGAAGGGACCTCTGGTGAGTGTACCTTTTAAAATGCTATACATGGTTTAAAAGCAAGCATGTGAAAGGATTACTTTGCCCTGGCATTTGCGGTTCTCCTAGATGTAGTCCTAAAGCCTTTGCAAAAGGTTTATGGGGAGGGCAGCCTTATTTCGTCCTTCATGGTAGGACACTTTACCACTCCAGGCCAGTAACAAGTACTCGGGAATCACTGTAGAACAAAGCATTGCAGTGTATGTTTGCTGGCATTCAACCAAAATCCGTTCTTTATCTCTCTGTGTTATCCTCAGGAGAGTGAGATATAATTCATGGTCACCTGGTTGAAATAGAGTGCTTTTCTTCAGGGGACACTCAGAGGAGCCCATTCCTGCTGGGCTGTTTGCCTGTGGCTAAACAGAAATGTTCCCCGCTGTTAGCCACAGGGAGGGGGGAAGGTTGAGGGGGTAGTCACGCGGTGGGAGGAAGCAAAATGCGACCTTGTAATGAAAGCACATGTGCTATGTATGTAATGTTAACAGCAAGGTTTACCCTGAAAGAGTGTAGCGACTGTTTTATAAAATGTGTCTTTTTAAATACCGCTGTCCCTTTTTTTTTCTCCACCAGCTGCATGTGTTTCAATGATCACAGGATCTTCTCCTTCCCAGAGGCTAGTGAAGCTTAGAAAGAAAAAAAAACGCACTCGCGATGAAATGTTCTCCGAGCTCATGCTGTCCTCCCACACTGACAGAGCACAGACGAATGCGTGGAGGCAAATAATGTCAGAGTGCAGGAAAGCACAAAATGACCGGGAGGAGAGGTGGAGGGCTGAAGAGAGTAAGTGGCGGGCTGAAGAGAGTAAGTGGCGGGCTGAAGACAGGGCTGAAGCTCAAATGTGGCGGCAGCGTGATGAGAGGAGGCAGGATTCAATGCTGAGGCTGCTGCAGGACCAAACCAGTATGCTCCAGTGTATGGTTGAGCTGCAGCAAAGGCAGCTGGAGCACAGACTGCCACTGCTGCCCCTCTGTAACCAACTGCCCTCCTCCCCAAGTTCCATAGCCTCCACACCCAGATGCCCAAGAACGCGGTGGGGGGGCCTCCGGCCAACCAGCCACTCCACCACAGAGGATTGCCCCCAAAAAAGAAGGCTGTCATTCAATAAATTTTAAAGTTGTAAACTTTTAAAGTGCTGTGCTTAAAGTGCTGTGTGGCATTTTCCTTCCCTCCTCCACCACCCCTCCTGGGATACCTTGGTAGTCATCTCCCTATTTGTGTGATGAATGAATAACGAATGCATGACTGTGAAGCAGCAATGACTTTATTGCCTCTGCAAGCAATGATTAAAGGGAGGAGGGGAGGGTGGTTAGCTTACAGGGAAGTAGAGTGAACCAAGGGGCGGGGGGTTTCATCAAGGAGAAACAAACAGAACTTTCACACCGTAGCCTGGCCAGTCATGAAACTGGTTTTCAAAGCTTCTCTGATGCGTACCGTGCCCTCCTGTGCTCTTCTAACCGCCCTGGTGTCTGGCTGCGCGTAACCAGCAGCTAGGCGATTTGCCTCAACCTCCCACCCCGCCATAAACGTCTCCCCCTTACTCTCACAGATATTGTGGAGCACACAGCAAGCAGTAATAACAGTGGGAATATTGGTTTCGCTGAGGTCTAAGCGAGTCAGTAAACTGCGCCAGCGCACCTTTAAACGTCCAAATGCACATTCTACCACCATTCTGCACTTGCTCAGCCTGTAGTTGAACAGCTCCTGACTACTGTCCAGGCTGCCTGTGTACGGCTTCATGAGCCATGGCATTAAGGGGTAGGCTGGGTCCCCAAGGATACATATAGGCATTTCAACATCCCCAATAGTTATTTTCTGGTCTGGGAATAAAGTCCCTTCCTGCAGCTTTTGAAACAGACCAGAGTTCCTGAAGATGCGAGCATCATGCACCTTTCCTGGCCATCCCACGTTGATGTTGGTGAAACGTCCCTTGTGATCCACCAGAGCTTGCAGCACTATCGAAAAGTACCCCTTGCGGTTTATGTACTCGGCGGCTTGGTGCTCCGGTGCCAAGATAGGGATATGGGTTCCGTCTATAGCCCCACCACAGTTAGGGAATCCCATTGCAGCAAAGCCATCCACTATGACCTGCACATTTCCCAGGGTCACTACCCTTGATATCAGCAGATCTTTGATTGCGTGAGCTACTTGCATCACAGCAGCCCCCACAGTAGATTTGCCCACTCCAAATTGATTCCCAACTGACCGGTAGCTGTCTGGCATTGCAAGCTTCCACAGGGCTATCGCCACTCGCTTCTCAACTGTGAGGGCTGCTCTCATCTTGGTATTCATGCGCTTCAGGGCAGGGGAAAGCAAGTTACAAAGTTCCATGAAAGTGCCCTTACGCATGCGAAAGTTTCGCAGCCACTGGGAATCGTCCCAGACCTGCAACACTATGCGGTCCCACCAGTCTGTGCTTGTTTCCCGAGCCCAGAATCGGCGTTCCACAGCATGAACCTGCCCCATTAGCACCATGGTGCATGCATTGGCAGGGCCCATGCTTTCAGAGAAATCTGTGTCCATGTCCTGATCACTCACGTAACTGCGCTGACGTCGCCTCCTCGCCCGGTATCGCGTTGCCATGTTCTGGTGCTGCATATACTGCTGGATAATGCGTGTGGTGGTTAATGTGCTCCTAATTGCCAAAATGAGCTCAGCGGCCTCCATGCTTGCCTTGGTATGGCGTCCGCACAGAAAAAAGGCGCGAAATGATTGTCTGCCCTTGCTTTCACGGGGGGAGGGAGGGAACGGGGGCCTGACAATATGTACCCAGAACCACCCGCGACAATGTTTTAGCCCCATCAGGCATTGGGATCTGAACCCAGAATTCCAATGGACAGCGGAGACTGCGGGAACTGTGGGATAGCTACCCACAGTGCAACGCTCCGGAAGTCAACGCTTGCCTCGGTACTGTGGAAGCGCTCCGCCGAGTTAATGCACTTAATGCACTTAGAGCATTTTCTGTGGGGACACACACACTCGAATATATAAAACCGATTTCTAAAAAACCGACTTCTATAAATTCGACCTAATTTCGTAGTGTAGACATACCCTGTGTGACCCATTCTTGGTTGAAAGCTATAAAGCAGAGCCACCCAAATTTTCCCCATCTGAGGACTGCATTAAGAGTGAACCCTGTATTCTCATTTCCCTTCTCTTCCAATGGCTGGGATGAGTTTGGAGATTTTCAGTCTAGAGAGTCACTGAAAAGATCTGAGACAAATAAGTTGGAGACTGTTTCCACTCTTCGTCTCCAGAAAAGGGTTCTCTTCAGCAGAGTTTGAAATATGAGTTGTATGTGTGGAGTGGGTTCACTTAAAGCATTCATTCTTGTTTTAGAAATGCTGAGCCAGACCCCCCAACTGGTGCAAGTCCGTGAAGCTTCAGATACGTCACTGGAGCTGTAGTGATTTATCCTAGCTGTGGATTTGTCCCACTATCAATTCCAGTAATATTCCTTATACCTACAGGCCCTTTTCCCAAACCCATTGAAATCAATGGAAAGACTCCCACTGACTTCATTAGCCTTTGCATCAGGTCCAAATGGGGAATACCACTAGAATCAGTGATATTTTAAGAACTGGAATGAACTATTCACCACTGTACCACGCTTTCCCTTGGAAAGAGCTAATGCTCCCTTATTTCAAAGTGGCCTGAAAAAGAGGCCTCGGAGAAGGAAGGATATACTTCTTCCTGTAGCTGATCACATCTGAGCTTCACACTGAAAACTTCTCAGTGATTCAGAGCCAAAACAATTGTGTGACCTGCGCTTTAGATTCAATAAACCTGAGTATAACATCCCACAACATGGTCCAGCCTTCCCCCATACAGCTCCCTCACTGAGACCCTAATTCAACAAAGCACTGAAGCACATGTTTAACTTTATTAAGCACATGATTTAGTCCCTTTTTGGCACTTATGTGCTTTGCTGAATAGGGGCCTCAATGGAATACTTTGCTTGTGGAAACAAAACAGAAGGTTCCTTTGACTCAGCTTTGCTGTTGGGACTGAGGCCAGTTTTTCGTCTGAACAATCGCAGATTTTCCTCTTCCTGTCAGCATTCCTGTGGAGTTTACAAGTTTATGGTCAGTTCCATCAATTCTGCTTTGAGTGGGATTCCTTCTAATTACAACTCATATCCCATCTCTGAACAGTCAGAATTTCCACTTCCTTTATAAATATGTCTGCTCTAATCCCTGTGGAGTGAGCTAGTTACACACGCCTGCCTATTTCCAGTTTTCATTCTGAAATGAAATACCAAGGGATATACCAAGTCTTCTGTTCATGCCAAAAGAGATGCGGAATCCAGGAAAGACAACCTTTCCACTGCTGACTGGCCACCTCAATCCCTTTGCAAGCTTTAGCTCCAGGTTCAAATGTCATCCAAAATCTCTGCTCACCAGAACATTCTTCTGAGTGTTCATATGAGGAGATTTTTTTATAACTTTCCGCATTCATTGTTATGTAACAAATCTCCTGGAGTTTTTTTAAACACAACATTTTTCCATTACTGTTTTTTTCTCTGCCACTAAACTACGCAGATCAAACAAACAAAAATCACAGCACCTCACTAATGACTGGCAGATCCAGTACAAGTGACCAGATTTTATGAAACTGAGTAAGCTACAGAACAATTTTAAAAAGTCAAGGACATTGTTTTATTTATTTGTGTAGCCCTTAGGCTGCTCTGACTTATGCCAAGGAACCAGCTCTTCACACAACAAGGTGAAGATAAGGGTAGTGCAAAGGTGAGCTACAAACCATCCCCTTTCCAACTTGCACTGTCTATTGTTTGTTCAGTTCCCAGGATCAGGCCCACAGTCTTTAAGTCACTTCAGCTCTGTGCCTCAGTTTTCACGTCTGTAAAATGACCTGCCAGGTAAAATGCTTTGAGATCAGCTGATGAAAAGTGCTATATTAGAGCAGGGTATTATTATTAATTACATGATTATATATTAGTTCTCAAATAATGCAATATCATATTGTATCACTTTTCTAACTTTAGCTACACAAGTGTAGTCATTTCATTCATGTATATTTACACTATCTTAATTGCCACCTGCCGCACACCCAGCATGCTGGGGTGGGGGTGAGGGTGCTGGCGGACATGGGGAGGGGAAGCAGCTCTGGACTCTGGCAGGGGACGGGGGGCAGGAGGGGCGTGTTCTTGGGCAGGAGGGGTGGACCTGGCCAGGGGCTAGCCTCCCCAAACTGGCGGTTCACCCACCACCCATGTATATAGGTGAGGCAGTGAAAGTTAATTCAGTTCGTTATATGGACATCACAGTGCCATACAGAATCTCAAACAAATGCGTAGAGCTGGAGTTGAATTTGAGATTAAAAATCATCAGCAATGTAAGCATAAAAAAGTACAGAAAGGTCGTAGCTACCAAATAGCCAGGCAACTCGGGAAAAGAGAGAGAGGTTTATCTTGTGGTTAAGGCATTGGATTGGTGATGAGGAGAGCAGGGTTCAGTTCCTGGCTCTGCCACAGATGCCCCGTGTGACCTTGGTCAAGCCATTCAACCAATATGTGCCTCAGTTCCCCGTCTGTGAAATGGGGATAATACCACTTCCTTTTTTGCACCCTTTTGGCATGTCTTCTCTACAGCTGCTACAGCAGCACAGCTATGGCACTGCAGAGGTTTTTCCATCTACGTAGTTAATCCATCTCTCCGAGAGGTGGTAGCTAGGTCGATAGAAGAATTCTTCGGTCACCCTAGCCCTGTGTACACTGGAAGTTAGATTGACCGAAGTATGGTGCTCAGGGCACAAAACTTTTCACAGCCCTGAGCAATGTTGCTAGGTCGATCTAATTTTTAAGTACAGACCAAGCCTTGTTCTGGCTTTGGGGCAGAACTCTCACTTTATACAGTGCCTAATGCAAATGGGGCTCCAATCTCAGTTGAGGCCTCCAGGTGCTACTATAATACAAATACTTGTAATAATTAAAAATAAATGAAAAGGGAATTAAAACACTAAGGAATATGGAAATGCACAGTCAGATCAACCTCACAATGTTAACTCCACTAGCAACACCAGCATCCATCATGACTTTCAGGTTGGGAGAACGGCCGTGTCCCCATTGTTGTTTGTTTAAAAATATAACTGCCAGTTGTTTTCAATATATTGTAAATAACACACCATTCAAATGACAACAGTAGCATGTCAGAGTGACAGCCACTGACTGACAAGAACACAGTGTCTGAGGGAAGAGGGAGGGTCTGACATGATTTCTGAATGAACATCTCTACAGGCGGATTTAATTAGCTCCATCTGTGTATTCATTATTTTGGAAACCAGGGCAGCGTCTGCCCAGGGGGTGCAGGCTTTATCAGCAGACAATTTTAGCACCAGGCAGTCTAGAGACAGAGCAAAACAGCAAGTGGAGGGCAGGAAAAAGGATCAGTCAAAACAAACACAGAGGGTTGATCTTGCTTCCATTGAAGCCAATGGCAAAACTCCTATTAACTTCAATGGGAGCAGGATTGGGCCCAGAATCCCCACTTCACAAATAGAGATGCAGTCAGCATGGGCTCGTTACTTCCTGAGACAAGCAATATCACCGTCACATAACTTCTGTTGTCTGAGGCCCTTAAAACGTCCAGGAGGAAGCCAAGAAATCCCGCCAGCCTTCAGCACAAGCCATGCAAGCGACTGCTCAGCCCACCATCCTTCACACAGACTCCTGGTCCCCCCAGGAGACAATGGGAGAAGGCAATTTATGAGCCAATGCCCACATCCGGCAGCTACAACTAGTAAAGTGGCAGTTCTGGGGGGCAAGTGAATGGTGCTGTCCAGATTTATTTCCTTTTAAACTGTCTACCCTGTGTATCCTTTTCCCCCATTCCCTGTCTTTAAGTTCAGCCCTTCCTTGTGTCCTTGGGTTCATCAACACCAGCTCTGAATGGTTTGCTTTCCCCTCTGCATTGTCTCATCCTGCTGGCAGGAGGAAGGCAAGTGGCATGGGTTCTGTCATTGAGACAGCCTTACCACTGAGAGCTATATTAATAACGTCACTCTCCCCATGGCCCAGTTCCCAGCTGGGATTCTCTTTCCCCATTTGACAGCAGATTTGCTTTATGTAAGAGCAAAAAGCAGTGGGTTTCACTAGCAGGATCAAATTGTGTCAGCAGAACCATTTTCAAAGCCAGTTCAGCTGTTTGAGGTTAGTGTGGCTAAGGCTTAAGCCATGTCCCAAGACATTGTATGCCGTAATAATAACACAGTACAAAATAGCTGTTTTGTAGAGCATCTTTCTTAGAACTACAGACTTGTGAAGTTCCATACCCCAAAACTACATTGCTCAAAAGGCTTTGGAGACTTAAGTAACAAAGTAACAAACTGAGGTTTGAAGAGGAGAACGAGAAATGAGTTGGAATTGGCAAGGGAAGAGGGGATACAGGTACGGATCAAAAGAGCAAAGGTGGGATCCAGGCAGTAATGTACACAGGCAGTTCTGCAGAAATAATTACAGATATATATAGAAGAGGCTGAAGGAGAATGCAAGGTCAGGATCAAGGATGATGACAAGGTTACAGAGTGGCATCAAATGGGAAGTCTGAGTCGAGGATAGAGACTAAAAAGACTGACTTATGTTCAAGGAAGTCCCTCTTGCACAAGAGAAACTATCTGCTTATGAGATGCTCAGCTGGAGAAAGCTGAGGTGAAGACACTTGTTTAGTCAGTCAAGAGACAGAGAAGGAAAGTCATTAAGGGATCAAAAGATGTAGATTTGAGAATCATCAGCATTAAAGTAGATATGATACGAAGAAAACACTGGGGGACTCCACAGAGGAGGGGTCAGCAGTCATCATTGCCAGAGATGGGGAAAGAACAGTTTTTAGGCAGAAGCAGAACTATGATGGGAGGGAAAGAGACAGCTACCTTGGAGGTGGCCCAGGAGGAGAGAGCAGCCCATGGGGTTGAAAGCTGCACAGAGGTCAAGGAGAATGGCAGGAAACCTCACAAGCAAACACGGTGTCTGTCCCTGTTTAGGAGGGAAATTGTATTTATTGAAGCGGGCCAGATCATTTGTTATTATCTCTGTCTGCCTCAAAAAACAATATGTGTCCAGTGTATTTCAATAGTATTTAAAAGTGTGCCTCTCTTTTTCTTCCTGGATGCCCTTTCCAATGTTAGAGAGACAAGGTGGATGAGGTGATATCTTTTATTGAACCAACTTCTGTGTTGAGAGAAACAAGCTTTTGAGCCACACAGAGCTCTTCTTCAGGTCTGTGAAAGGTACTCCGAACATCACAGCTAAATGCAAGGTGGAACAGATTGTTTAGCATAAGTAGCTAGCATAGGTGCCGACTCCGTGCTCTGCACCCACCGGCAACTCCCCACCCAGCCCCCCGTGTCCCAGCTCACCTCCGCCTCCGCTCTGCCTCCTCCCCTGAGCGTGCCGTGCGCACGCTTTTCCCCCCTAGCTGCCAGTGCTTGCGCTGTGAAACACCTGTTTCGCGCAGCAAGCTCGGGGAGGAGGGGGAACGCAGCATGCTCAGGGAAGAGGCAGGGCTGAGGCAGGGATTTGGGGAAGGGGTCCAATAGAGGCAGGGAGGGGGTGGAATTGGGGTGGGAACTTTGGGAAAGGGGTTGGAATGGGGGCAGGGTAGGGGCGGGGAAAGGGTGGGGCCGGGGTGGGGCCAGGGGCGGGGCCAGGGGCGCGAGCACCCACCGGCACCTGGGAAAGTTGGTGCCTATGGTAGCTAGCACATATTGTAAGGGACCACTCAAGGTAGAGTGGCCTGTTAACACCTCTGCAGTCTTAGAACAAAAAAGCGGGGTTAGTGGGTTTCAGATTATTGTAATAAAACACTGTATTTATGATTTATTCACCTTTCCCAGGCCTGAAGAAGAGTTCTGTGTGGCTTGAAAGCTTGTCTCTCTCACCACCAGAAGTTGGTCCAATGTAGGATAGGTTTCAGAGGAGGATAGTATCTCACCCAGCTTGTCTCTCTAATATCCTGAGACCTCCAGGGCTACCACAACACTGCTTTCCAGTGTTGTCAGGTATGAAGCAGAGAGAAGAAGGTTGTTGACTTCATGAGCAGAATGTTTTATATTTTTAAACTTCTGAATTTATTAATGTCTGAATCTCAAAGTAAGCATCTGAGGGCTTGTCTACACATGAAGGTTAATCGGGAATAAGGTAGGGTGTGAATTTAAAGCTAATTAACTATTCCTGATTAACTCATAGATTTATAGACTTTAAGGCCAGAAGGAACTATCATGATCATCTAGTCTGTCCTCCTGCACATTGCAGGCCACAGGACCTAACCCACCCACTCCTGTAATGGGATAAGAGTGCCTTATTCTGAAATAGCTCAATCCACTCAAATAGGAGTGCCCACACAAGGAGTTAATGAGGAATAACTATTCTATAATAATTCCCCCTGTAGACAAACCCTAAAAAAGTTTAATGCTAAATGCCACCAGCTGGAGCTAGGCAAGCTAGGAGGAATGCAGTTCAATAATAAAGCAGGGCCATTAAATAAGTCTTTTGGATTTTTGGTTGGTTCACTGATCAGGTCACTTCCTGAAATAGCCAAAAGTCTAAATTTTGCATAATTTCCCGCTGAGAGATGTCAGGGTATTTCTATTATTGCCATTTTTTTAAAGAGACAAAATTCTCAAGTTGACCCTACCAATCAATACTCCTTAGCATGAGAACAATGTCTTGTCCCAGACACTGAGCTGGTCTCTTGGGGACCCTGCTGTTTGTTATGTGAATAGCTGCTGGAAATTAATATTTTGATCAGTACAATAAGACTTGCCCCGGGGCTGAGGACCTTTCCCACAGTGCTGTACTGGTTCAGAAACAGTGCGGCCTACAGTCCACATTGATTAGACACAGCATGTATTGTTTTTTCTTTTTCTATTCCAGGAATGGCAGAATTTGGGCACTTGCTATTTTGATTTTTCCCCTTCTTTCTATACTATTGGAATTGCAGTATTCTGCAGTAGGTCTCATGTGATGGCAGGTAAAACTGCAACCAGGCTGCCTTTTGCTGTGACCTCACATGCTTAGCAGAGTCAGCTAGTCAGGATTTGGATAGGAAACCTCCAAGGAAAATCCAGATACTGCAGGAAGGGGGATTGGTGGACTGGTTGAAGAGGGTTGGTTTGCCACAGCATCCACTTGGTCATAGGGGCCAACTCCATGGGTGCTCCATGGAAAAAAATTAGTGGGTGCTTAGCACCCACTGGCAACCAGCTCTCCCCTTCCCCACAACACCTCCTGTCCACCGGCAGGCCCGCTAATCAACTCCTCTCTGTCCCTCCCAGCGCCTCCTGCGATCAGCTGTTCTGCCACATGCAGGAGGTGCTGCAGGGGGAGAGGGGAGGAATGGGGATGGAGCGGAACTGGGCAGGAAGAGGCGGTGCTGGGTGGGGGCTTCAGGGAAAGGGGTGGGTGGGAGCAGGGTCTGGCGCAGAGCAGGGAGTTGAGCACCCCCAGGACCTGGAGGAAGCCAGTGCCTGTGCCCTTGATCCCAGAACTTTGCAGGGAAGATCCCCCTCCCCAACCAACTTTGGGATCACTAGGACCCAGGTGGTGCCTCCCCCTCCTCCATGTGACCTTGGGGGGACAACGGTAGAGAGGAGCCAGCCACAGACCCCAGATGGTAGGGGCAGGATCAGCCAAAGCAGGGACATTCAGATAACTTTCAGTTTTGACTGAACTTTCTCTGCCTTGCCTGTGCTGATGGGCTGTTTGCTCCAACCTTTCCTCTCCCCCTGCCTTAGCCGTGGTCTACACTACGGAGTTAGGTCAAATTTAGCTGCATGAGGTCGATTTTAAAATGAATGCGTCTACACAACCAACCCTGTTCCACCGACCTAAAGGGCTCTTAAAATCGACTTCTGTACTCCTCCCTGGCAAGGGGAGTAGCGCTAAAATCGACCTTGCTGGGTTGAATTTGGGGTTGTGCAGCGCAATTCGATGATATTGGCCTCCAGGAGCTATCCCAGAGTGTTCCAATGTGACCGCTCTGGACAGCATTTTGAACTCTGATGCACTAGTCAGGTACACAGGAAAAGCCCAGGGAAATTTTAAATTTAATTTCCTGTTTGGTCAGCGTGGTGAACTCAGCAGCACAGATGACCGTGCAGTCCCCCCAGAATCACAAACGAGCTCCAGCATGGACCGAAAGGGAGACACTGGATCTGATTGCTGTATGGGGAGAAGAATCTGTGCAGGCCGAAATCCGATCGAAAAGAAGAAATGCAAATATATTTGCCAAAATCTCACAGGGTATGTTGGACAGAGGCTACAATAGGGACACATAGCAGTGCCGCGTGAAAGTTAAGGAGCTCAGGCAAGCCTACCAAAAGACAAAAGAAGCAAACGGTCGCTCCAGGTCAGAGCCCCATATATGCCGCTTCTATGATCAGCTGCATGGCATTCTAGGGGGGGACCCCACCACTATCCCACCATTGTCCGTGGACACCTGCAAGGGGGGAGTCTCACGCAACAGGGAGGAGGATTTTGTGGATGAGGAAGAGGAGGAGGAGAATGTGCAGCAGGCAAGCGGTGAATCCGTTCTCCCCGGCAGCCAGGACCTTTTCATCACCCTGGAGCCAATACCCTCCCAAGGTGGGATCCCTGACCCTGAAGCCAGAGAAGGCACCTCTGGTGAGTGCACATTTGTAACTACAGTACAGGGTTTAAAAGCCATAGTGTTTAATGTTTGATTTGCCTTGAAGAATTGAGATGCATTCGCGGCCAGTACAGCTACTGGAAAAGTCTGTTAACGTATCTGGGGATGGAGCGGGGATCCTCCAGGGACAGCTCCATGAAGCTCTCCTGGAGGTACTCTGAAAGCCTTTGCAGAAGGTTTCTGGGCCAGGCTGCCTTATTTCATCCTCCACGGTAGGACACTTTACCACGCCAAGCCAGTAGCAGGTAGTCTGGAATCATTGCAGCATAAAGCATGGCAGCAAATGGTCCTGGGTTTTGGTCGCATTCAAGCAACATTTGGTCTTTATCTTTCTATGTTAGCCTCAGGAGAGTGATATCATTCATGGTCAGCTGGTTGAAATAGGGGAATTTTTGTAAGGGAACAGTAAAAGGACCCCATTCATGTTGGGTTGTTTGCGCTTGGCTAAAAGGGATCACCCCAGAGAATAGCCATGCGGTGGGATGGGGGGAGGTGTGTGCTGCACATCCACCTGAAAACTGCAGCCCCTCCTTTTAAATGTGAAACCCAACCGGCATTGCTTGCTATGGGAAAGAATGGCGCTGCAGTTTGAAACCATTCCCACATGTTATGAAGGCGGAAGAAGCCAACCCCGCATACCAAAAGGCTTACCATGGCTGCCTGGAAACCGAATTCTGTTGCCCAGCCGGCAGGCACTGAATATAAAAGGCAAATTGCGACCTTGTACCTAAAGCACATGTGCTGTGAATTGCTTGATTCACTGTGAAAGAGTCTCCCTTTTGTTCTCAGAAATGTATCATCTTAAATTTTACTCTCCCTTTTTATCCCCTGCCCAGGTGAAAATGTTTCTATGCTCCCCCTATCATCTCCGTCCCTGAGGTTATCGCAGATTAGAAGGTGAAAAAAATGCACTCGCGATTACATGTTTTCCGAGCTCATGCAGTCCTCCCGCACTGATAGGGCACAGCTTAATGCATGGAGGCATTCAGTGTTAGAGGCTAGGAAAGCATTAAGTGAGCACGAAGAGCAGAGGCAGGAGGTGATGCTGAGGCTAATGGAGGAGCAAACGGACACGATGAAGTGTCTGTTGGAGCTGCCGGAAAGCCACCAAGAGCACAGACCCCCACTGCATCCATTGTGTAACTGCCTGCTCTCCTCCCCAAGTTCCATATCCTCCTCACCCAGATGCCCAAGAACGTGGGTTGGGAGGCTCTGGGCACCCAGCCACTCCACTCCAGAGGATGGCCCAAGCAACAGAAGGCTGTCATTCAAACAGTTTGATTTGTAGTGTGGCTACAATAAGCAATGTGACCTTGTCCTTCCCTCCTCCCGCACCCCACCCCACCTGGTCTACCTTGTCAGTTATCTCACTGTTTTTTTTAATTAATAAAGAAAGAATGCATGGTTTCAGAATAATATTACTTTATTTCCTCTGCCAGCTGTGATCGAAGGGGGGAGGGTGGTTGGTTTACAGGGAATTAAAATCAACAAAGGGGGCGAGTTTGCAGCAAGGAGAAACACAGACAGCTGTTACACCGTAGCCTGACCAGTCATGAAACTGGTTTTCAAAGCCTCTCTGGTGCGCAGCGCGCCTAGCTGTGTTCTTCTAATCGCCAGGCGATTTGCCTCACCCTCCCACTCCACCATAAACGTCTCCCCCTTACTCTTACAGATATTATGGAGCACACAGCAAGCAGCAATAACAATGGGAATGTTGGTTGCGCTGAGGTCTAACCTAGTCAGCAAATAGTGCCAGCGAGCTTTTAAACATTCAAAGGCACATTCTACCACCATTCTGCACTTGCTCAGCCTATAGTTGAACTGCTCCTTACTGCTGTCCAGGCTGCTTGTGTATGGCTTCATGAGCCATGGGAGCAAGGGGTAGGCTGGGTCCCCCAGGATAACTATTGGCATTTCAACATCCCCAATGGTAATTTTCTGGTCTGGGAAGTAAGTCCCTTCTTGCAACTGCTCAAACAGCCCTGAGTTCCTAAAGATGCGAGTGTCATGCACCTTTCCCGGCCATCCCACGTTGATGTCGGTGAAACGTCCCTTGTGATCCACCAGTCCTTGCAGCACCATTGAGAAGTACCCCTTGTGGTTTATGTACTAGTTGGCAAGGTGGTCCAGTGCCAAGATAGGGATATGTGTTTCGTCTATTGCCCCACCACAGTTAGGGAACCCCATTGCAGCAAAGCCATCCACTATGATCTGCACATTTCCCAGAGTCACTACCCTTGATAGCAGAATGTCAGTGATTGCACTGGCTACTTGGATCACAGCAGTCTCCACAGTAGACTTGCCCACTCCAAATTGATTCCCGACTGACCGGTAGCTGTCTGGCGTTGCAAGCTTCCACAGGGCTCTCGCCACTCACTTCTCAACTGTCAGGGCAGCTCTCATCTTGGTATTCCTACACTTCAGAGCAGGGGAAAGCAACTCACAAAGTTCAAGGAAAGTGGCCTTACTCATGCGAAAGTTTCGCAGCCACTGTGAATCATCCCATACCCGCAACACTATGCAGTCCCACCAGTCTGTGCTTGTTTGCCGGGCCCAGAATCAGTGTTCCACTGTATCAACCAGCCCCACTGCCGAATGATGTCCCAATTGCCACAGCCCAATTGCCATAGCTTTCAGGAAAGTCTGTGTCCATGTTCTCATCACAATCGTGCTGGCATCTCTTAGCCCGGTTCTGCACATACTCCAGGATAATGCGCGAAGTGTTTACAATGCTCACAACAGCAGCAGTGAGCTGAGCGGGCTCCATGCTTGCCGTGGTATGGCATCTGCATGGGTAACCCAGGAAAAAAGGCGCGAAACGTTTGTCTGCCATTGCTTTCACGGAGAGAGGGTTGACTGACGACATGTACCCAAAACAACCCTCGACAATGTTTTTGCCCCATCAGGCATTGGGAGCTTAACCCAGAATTCCAATGGGTAGCAGAGAGCGCGGGAACTGTGGGATAGCTACCCACAGTGCACCGCTCCGTAAGTCAATGCTAGCCATGGTATTGACGACACACTCCTCCGACTTAATGAGCTTAGTGGGGACATACACAATCGACTATATAAAATCGATTTCTAAAAATCGACTTCTATAAAATTGACCTAATTTCATACTGTAGACATACCCTGAGTCGCTTCCCTCCACACCTGCCCCTCTTACCCTCTTCTCCCCTGCCCTGTCCCCCTTGCCCCACTTCCCTTCCCTTTCATTTAGCTGACCCCTCCTATGTAAACGTAGCCCAGAAAAGTTGTGGAACTAATACATTGTTTGCAGCCATCACATGGTTCATTCTGCTTGTGTTAGACCTCTTCCCTCTCCCTGTGCCTGTCTTGTCCATTTAGATGGTTAACTCTTTAGGGCAGTGACTACTTACTACTTTGTTTGTACAGCGTCTGGCACAATGGGGTCTCATCCTTGGCTGGCCCGTAGGCACTACTACCATAACAGACATGATTAATAAAAGGTGGGATTCTTCCCACTGAATCAGCATGGATACAGTGCCCCAGCACAATGTTATCAGACACTGTGCTGCTGGAGGTACCAGAGAAATGCAAGGTCCTGTGTGACCCTGGGCAAATCACTTCCTCTCTCTGTGGCTCAATTCCTCATCTGTACAAAAGGGATAACAGCACTGCCCTACCTCACAGGGGCATTGGGAGGATACATACATTGAAGACTGTGAGGTGCTCAGATACAGCTGTGATGGGGACCATATAGGTACCTTAGATTACAAGTGCTTTGGGATGAAAGGTGCTCTGTAAATCGTTATTATTCTAGTCCTGAGAAACTACATTCCTGGGAAGGGTGACTGAAACTCACCCTAAGCCAAGATCGTACTTCTCTTGTGGGGCACTCAGGGTTTTTCTTCTTAAAATGGAATCTTTTAGATTTTAAGAGAGTCCCTAATGATACAGGACTGTAGAGAAACAGGCACAACACTCTGCTCAAACTACCACAAATATAGAAACTCTAATGATGCTCATAAATAATGAGCAGTGAACATGACAGTGTCAAAGCATTGGAAATGGGAATATTGATGTCAGAGGAAGTGACAACTAAGTATTGCTGCAAAGCAAGGCTCTTAAATGTAGATGTGACTTCAGAATTTCCTTGTGTGACAGCAGGTTTAATACACCGGAGTTTCATCCCAGAGGCATGTGGCCCCATTAATGAGAAAAAGTGAATTGGTATAAGCAAGGTGGAGGAATGTTGCCACTTTAAATTAGAGATCCCAAAAGTACATTGAATCTAGAGACTATGGGATATATTTTAAAAAATGAGAAATTAAGATTCACAGGTGAAATGTTCAGGGATCTATAGGGAAATTAGGCCCTCAGTTTTAAAAATGTAACCATACCAAACACAATTATTGTAAGGTTACTTTATTGAAGACTAACAGCTTGGCTACAGAACAGTCAAATTCAGGCCTGGTTTAAGCAGATACAACTCATTGAAGTCAGTAAAGTTGCTCCCACTTACATGAGGGGTGAATTTGATCCTATAAGGTCTAGGTTATCAGGACTGAATTGCTCAGAGTTTGGGAATGGGTTAACCTTTTAACCTTGACATTACCACTCCAAATCCAGTTTGCTGGATCCTGATTCAGCAAACCTTGTAACCATGTGCTTATCTTTAAGTAGGTGCTTAAGTTCCATTGACACTGATAAGGCTTTTTCCCAGAGGGCAAGGATAGTCTTGTGGATAAGACTTTGGACTAGTACTCAGGAGATCTGTATTCCATTTCCACCTCTGCCACTGACTCCATGTGTGACCTAGGGAAAGCCCTTAATCTCAGTGTGCCTCAGTCTCCCATCTCTAAAATGGGAGTGATAGTCCTTCCTTTGTCACATCTTGTAGTTGTCTTGTTTATTTGGGTTGTAAGTTCTTTGTGGCAAGGAAAGTCTCTTAGTGTATGTTTGTACAGCACCTTGCACAATGGGGCCCTGATCTTCGTTGGGGCTGCCGAGTACTACTGCAATACAAATAATAACAAACCTTTGCAAGGGCATAAGTGAATGAAAGTTACCATGTCACAATTGTTTGAAAGGACAGTGTGAAATGCATTTGGTATTTTCTGTCTAGTTCCCAGTGTACAAATGTCCACATGAAGAAAACAACACTTGAGAGTCTAAACAGAGAGGCTAAAAACGAAACGGGCAACAGAGACTGAACTACACTTTTCCCTAGAGGTGGTTCCTCCAGGATAGTATACTGACAAGGCAGTAGGGGGAAGTTTGACTGGCGGCTGCCTGTTCTGGGGATGCAAAGAGAATCTGAGTCTCTGTGCTGTCAGTGCAGCACTTGTCCCCACCAATAAGTTCACCCACAAAAAAATATTACGTTTGAAAAAAAAAAAAAAGGACCAGGTCTAGATAATGGGATCCGCATGGTAATACTCTTACACTTAAGATTGTAATCTCCCTGTCTTTTTCTTCTGTGTTTGTACAGCACCTAGCACAACGGGGCCCTGCTCCAGGACTGGGGCTGCTAGACACTGTAGTAATACAAAGGTTAATAATCAGACCTGCAGAGTCGAGGCTGCCAAGGCCATTCCACTCTAAACAGCTGTTTTCACACCTTTTATAACCTCTGCAAGAAAAACTACTTTGGGTCTCAATCTCAGGCCAAAGGGGGACGTCATTTTTTAATGCTTCAGTAAAATTGGCCAAGTGACACGGCAGTGCAAATCTACTTGTTTTGGTGTAAGTCATATAATGAGTTAATAATAATCATACTTAGCCCTTATATACTAATGTTCTTCTGTAGGTTTCTAACACTTTACTGAGATGGGGATGTGTTGTTTAGAGTTGCCCCTTCTCTTGCCCTCCTGTTCCTCAGGAACAGCTCACACTTAACCTGTGGTGACCCTCTGTGATGAGAACAGCATTTTCTGTTTGAAAAAAACATATTTGGAATATTAATTAAAAGACCATGGTACAGAACTGAAGAGGCCACTCACGCTTAGCCCCCTCTGGTCATGGTGAACCTCTTGCCCTGGGTGCATTCTCTTTCTCTTATCACCCGGGAGGTCATTTACCCCAGCAAGACTCAGCCCTGATTAAAAAGGCCACTAGGCATCTAAACAGTAGTAGGGGTCGGTCATCCCAAGGAACCTCAGTTCTTCCCTCCAGTAATGGGAGTCACTCACTGCAGAAACTCACAGCCCATCTTAATCACCATCCTAAACATTTCCTCCAGGGGGTGGAGCACAGCATTACATCCCTAAAACCCTCCCAGTTTCTAGTGATAAACATCAGTGAAAGCATCTGCACTCTCCTTTGTTCCTGGGAATGCTCACTTTGAGCACTTGCTTGTGTACCCCCCAACCTGTTCATGGGGGTCCTACTCACTCTGCACCATAGCACCCCTCTTCTATCATGGGGTCATTCCCCTGGCCACCCCATGCCTCACTATACACCTCTCCCATAGAAAGAGAGGTGTTTGGTATGGGGTTTGTCTTTCCTGGAATAGGAGACACTACAGTGATGTATATACAGTATTCTGTATGAGTCATTGTCTAATCTCAGGAAGCCCTCGGAGCTAATCTCCTTTATTGATATATAACCAGAATCTAAAACAGAAAGGAAAATTACAGCTTGTCACTTCTCATTGTGTCAGGGAGAGCTGCCAAAGGAAAGGGGAGAGTGTGTGAGAAAAAAGAAAAGAAAATAGTGGTGAAAGGGCTTTAAATTATATATCATCACTGTTAAAAAATGATAAATTCATCAAAATCAGTGAAATTTGCAGACAGACTGACCCGAGGATTAAGAATGCAGGGGTGGAGGAAGGGAATGCAAGGTTTTCTAAAAATATGGATTTAAGACCATTAGAGCCATTTATTATTTATCTCCTCTAACAGTAATTGTATATACCAAAACACTTTCCAGAGATGGGCAGATTCCATGAATCCCATTATACAGATTGGGAAAAAGAGGTGCAGAGCCCCAGTGGGACCACTAGTGGTAGAAGAGTGATTAGTGGTATTTGCAATATCTCAAATTTGCTGGCCACTTCTACTACTCTGTTTGTAAACTAGATCTGCCCTTGCCCTTAGTTCTGCCCTTGGTAGCCCCAGCTGTGCTGGAGGTAGCCAGAATGCCCAGGAGCAGAAGGGTGTATTGTACTGGTATGGCAACTGCAATGCCCTTCCCCTTTTGTGTTCAGCTCTTCTGCTGTGCTCACCCTTTTTCAGGCAGCTGGTGCCAATGCTGGCCTTAGGGGGGAGCTGGGCCTACTGCCAAACCACATGGAACTGGGATTTTCAATAGAGGTCAGCACCCACAATCAGGGCCCAATTAGGGTTGCACACATTGGCTGTTAAGCACTTGAAAGTCTGGCCCATTCTGTCTGGCCTTGTACAGGTGCTCAAGACTGGGGCAGAAGACCATTGGTCCTGCCTTTCCCCTTGTTCACCCGCACAAGGGCCAACCACAGTGTGTGCCTATTCAATGTGTCCAATAGCTATCCAGAGCCAAAACACAGGATTTTATGTCAGTGGGTCATTACTGGCCACTGGGAAATCTCATGAGACTTTTCTGTGAGACGCCCCAGTGGCCCAAGACCCCAGTACGGATATTAGAGCTGGCCAGAAAATGGGTTTTTTTCTGCAGAAAATGTTGATGAAAATTAAAGCTGTTTTGATTTTAATCAGAATTTTCAGAATTTGTCCAAAAACTGAAATTTTTTCAGCTGAAAGTGGCCAAAATCAGTTTTCAAGTTATTGGTTTTCCAACAAAAAATTGTAAATTTTTTGAAGAAACCAGATACTTGCTGTGAAAATGTTCATTTAATGAAAAACCCAGATTTCCATCAAACAAATGATTGACTGGAAAATGTTCAGCCCGCCCTAATGAATAGCGGATGCTGTTCGGCATTCAGTCCTAATGTCAAATATTGACACAATTTGTGATATTCATATGTGGGTTCTTGGTAATGGCATCATGACACATTACTGTTTCCCCATTTATAAGAGGCTCTAAAGTATGTGTAATTATTATTTATTATAAGAATAGTAATTAATAAATCTGTTTGCCTCAGGGAACAGCTTCCAAGGTATTTATTAAAATTGTGATTCACTTTTTCCTTCCCAGTGTGTCTGTAAACTTTTGTGCATGACTAAAGTCAAGCACCCAATTACAGGATGTCTTTACAATGACAATTAAGCTGTTAATTAATTGATGGTGGTGTCCTTCGGTACCTGACACTGATATAGAACAAGTGAATAACGTGGCAAGAACATAGTACAGAGCAGAAATAAAACACAGTAAAACAGCTTTTCATTTTTAGCTCTACTTGCCAAGCAGTTTTGAGGATGCCTCTTTAAAAGTCTTGCCAATATATGTCTGTCATAAAAATTATGCCAATATATGGTCTGAACCTGTAACATGAGTGGCTAGCGAAAGAGGGTCAGATTCCAGGAGGGACACACACTGGTGTTTGATTAGAGGCTTTGCCTGCTTGCTACATCACTTATTGCTAGTGAACCAGACCCTGCAGTCCTTGCTCAGGGAAATAGCCTTCAGTAGGAATTTTGCAGAAGTAAGCATTGCAGGCTTGAGCTTTTATTTGTTCTGTTCCTCAACAGCAGCTGTTTTTTCCTACTGATCATTATACTTTGATTTTCAGAATGACATATTTGGGGGTCATTATCCTTACATTACAATAGACTCTCCAAGATAACCCTAATGGTTAATCTCAGTTGTTGGCTGATACCTGCTGTTAAATCTGCAACATCTTTTATCCCATTGGCTTAGGGTCAAAACCCTCGGGAGGGGAAGGGGGGAGGCGCTGGAGGGATGGACAGGCAGATCTTTTAGTAAAGACCTTGCCTCTTTCCATCTGGAGAAGCTCCACAGAATAAAAAGCTGCCCAAGGCTGGTAAACCTGACAGGGGAATATCTTTGAGGGGAATATCTTTACTTGGACAGATTGAGAGACCAGCCCTGCCCTTAGTGTAACCAGAAGGCTGGCAGTTCTAGTGCTCGTCTTACCATGAACCCTTACTGGTCTGCTTAACCCTCCAAGTGTCGGTACAAAGTCTGTGTTCCGCAATAGCTAAGTTCTGGGAGTGAGGGAGACGGAAAAACTACTCTGGGTCCATGCTACTAAACCAAGGCTGGTAAACTCGATGGGCCAAATTCGTCCCTGGTGTAACTCCATTGACCTCAGGGATGATTCTGGCTTGAGCAGTATACTTTGGATCATACTGCATGCTTCAGGAAATAGTGCAGGCCACACACATTTTGAAGGGCACTATCATGTGCATTGGGTGTCTGAGATGAGAATCTGTCCTTTCAGCCCAGGTTATGTGAGCAAAGATCTTCCTGCTACTTAGATTGTGAGCTCTTTGGGACTGCGAGAGGCCTTTCATTTTGTATGTGTGTGCAAGAGTGTGTACAGTGCCTAGCACAATCCAGTGGGGCCCTGATCCCTGATTGAGGCCTCTAGATGCTACCATAATACACACAGTAAAAATACCAGTGTGGAAAACAGAGAGGCCTCCTACTCCTTGTTACTTGCTCTACTGCTGAGACTTCTTGTTGTGCTGCTGTATTAGTCAAGATCTCAGAATTTTCTTTTGGAACTAGTAGATCATGTGGAGCCTTAAAACTGACACACCCAGTCTGAGAACAGCATCAAGTTGCTACTACCCAGCCCTGCTCCCCCTCCTACCCTCCGAACTCCTCAGTCCCAGCCCAGAGCACCCTTCTGTACCCCAAACCCCTCATCCCCAGCCCCACCCCAGAGCTGGCACCCCCAGCTGGAGCCCTCACCCCCCCCACGCCCCAACCTCCTGCCCCAGCCCTGATCCCCCTCCCACCCTACAAATCCCTTGGTCCCAACCCGGAGCCCCCTCCTGCACCCCAAATCCCTCATCTCTGGCCCCACATCAGAGCCCGTACCCCCAGCCGGAGCCCTCCCACACCCACACCCCAACCCACACCCCAGCCCGGAGCCTCCTCCCACACCCTGAACCCCTCATTTCCGGCCCAACTCCAGAACCCGCACCCCCAGCCCAGAACCCTGACCTCCTCCCACACCCAACCCCCTGCCTCAGGCCAGAGCCCCCTCCCATACTCTGAACCCCTTGGCTCCACCCCCCAGCTCAAAGCCCCCTCCTATAGCCCAAACTCCTCATCCCCAGCCCCACCCCAGAGCCCACACCCCCAGCCAGAGCCCTCATCCCCTCTAGCATCCCAACCCCCGTCTCAGCCCGGAGCCCCCTCCCATACTCTGAACTCCTCATTTCTGGCCCCACCCCGGAGCCCACACAGTGAAAATTAGCGAGTGAGTGAGGGTGGGAAGAGCGAGGGAGTGGGGAGAGCGAGTGAGCAAGTGACGGGGTCGGGGTGTGGGGAGTGAGTGGGGGTGGGGCCTCGGAGAAGGGGCGGGGCCAGGGCAGGGCAAGGGTGTTCTGTTTTGTGCCAGTAGAAAGTTGGCAACCCTACTCATACCATCGTTCCAGGGCAGAGTTGAGGATCTTGCAATCTTGACTGGATTTCTGTTACATATGGAAATGTACAAGCATGTTAAGTTTTGACCCTGAACTCTGAATTTCCTGCATTTGTAATGCTTGATTTGGGGATAATTATACCATTCTTTGTGATGTTTGTTTACCTGTAAATTACTGATATATATTCCGTTTTAATGATAGTTTATGCATAGTTTCCCCCCTGGAAATAGTAGAAAAAAACAGAATCTCAGTACAAAGCCATACATATATGCTCAGAAAAAATAAGAGAACCTTCTGATCAGAGATTCTCCTTTTCACCATTTCTAACCTTTTCACTCATTAACAGGGAGTTGGGGTGGATAGTCTGTAGAGGAGTGACACCTAGTGGTGTATGTTTTTACAGCAAGTCAATTTCCTGGAAAGTTTTGGTTCCTCACATAGCAGCAGATCAGCCTTTTGCAATGTATCAGAGTTCTCCCATTTATTTTGCACGCGAGCATTGCTTCACCAATGAATGACTAAACAGTGTTTAATGTGGGCATCTCAAACCTGTGCCAATGAAACCTTAATGCCACCCCACCATGTAGTGGGTATATATCAAAAGAGGTGGCAGTCTAAGGTTGCAACCATCTCTCCCTTGGCATTCTGTTTTTCAGCTCCTCTAACTCCAGAAATAAAAACGCCCACATTTTCCCATGCCATGCCCTGTGCTTGGGAAGAGCTCTGCACAAAGCCACCACTAAAGCGATGTTTACACTACAACTTGTGCCGGCATAACTTATGTCGCTCAGTGGTGTGAATAAATGACCCCCGCGAGTGACATTAATTATGCCCGAATAAACGCTCGTGTGCACAGTGCTATGTCGGTGGGAGGGTTTCCGCTGCCAACACAGCTTCTGCTGCTCATGGGGGTGGGTGTTTTATGCCAACGGGAGAGCTCAGCCTAGAGCTCCTTCACCAGAGCTGTGTCGGTACAGCTGCACCGCTACACATACAGACATGGCCTAATACCGCCTTAAAAATCTACCTTTGCCGTGATGGCTACAAATCACCGCCATCTGGCACTGGGTCAGCAGGAGACTACCAATGGCTAGAGACCACTCTGACTACCAACACGACTAACAGTGCAAATGCTCCTCTCTCTACTGTTATCTTGTCCTCCCGCCTCTTGACCCCCCACCTTTGCCCTGCTTGTCTGTCTGTCTTCACCTGCTACGTATTTTCTAAATGCTAGATTGGGAGCTCTCTGCGGCAGGACTGCCTCTGGCTACATCTACACTATGAGCTGGGTGTGATTCCCTGCTTGAGTACACATACCCCTTGTATCCTGGACTCTAAAACTTCCTTCACAATTTAGAAGGGCTGAGCCTGCAACCCATGGAAACTGCATTTAGAGAAATTTTTGTTTGGTTATGGTTTTTTGCATGTTGTGCAATTCATTTGGCCAAACCTGAAAAACAAGCTATCGCAATTCTTTAAAAATTTGGGGTAGTATATCTTTTAAACATCATGTGGTAATTACCAGACCTTGTCCTCTTTGGTTACGACAAAACAAAAATATTTATGAGATGGGGAGAGGGGTGTCTCTAGAGGAGGGGTGCACGGAGGTTAGTTTGTGTAACAGGAACTTTATAATTGTAACACTGACAGACCATAGTCAGCATTGAACCTGGAACTTCTGGGACCTAAATGCATGAGCCTCTACTGCATGAGCTAAAAGCCATATGTCCATTAGCAAAGGCTGTAGCAGACTCATTAATCTCTAAGTGGTCTCGGTGCCACTAGATAGGCCAGAACACCACACCCAGGAGATGTGTGGGTTACATAATGTAAAGCTTTATATCAGTTAATTCTTTGGGACTGCCTCAATAAAATGGAAAAAAGTAATTGTTTTGTAGATAGCTGTATAAATATTGCTACAAATGTAAAGGCGGTGATGCATTTTGATTATATCACAGGGCTTTGTATAAGTCAAATAATGTCTGGCCTTGGAGTTCTGGAGGGGGTGGATATTGGTGCTGTGTGCATGGAGGGGTGAGGGTGATCCTGCAAGATATGCATGTGTAGCCCCCTCACTACCTGTCCTTTGGAAAGCAATTAGCACCTTTTCTCTGTATTTTATACAAATTATGAAGGCTCCACTGCCCAGTTCTCCAGGCAGGTATTTCTTTGGGCTCCCCCACTCCCTTAGGGCAGGCAGCTCTAAGAAACTTTAAAGTGATGATTTGGGTGAGTGTGCGTGTTGTGCTGGGAGATTTGTGCTGATTTGTGAATGAGGGGTGTGTCCTGTGGTGAGCGGTTATGTGTGTTTGGGGTTATTGTGTGTGTTGATTGTGGTGGTCCTGCCGGTGGCTATGTTCGGGAGTGTGGGTTGCATTGGGGAGCTTGTATTGAGGTGTACAGGCAGCAAATCAAGCTGTGAAAAACTGTGGCACTTGGGCCAAGTAATCTACCATCTGTGCAGACTGATTCATTACCACCCACAAAATTGTTGCATGCAAATTAGCTATAGAGGAAAGGTGGCAATGGGTTGAATTACCTCTGATATCACCAAGGTCTATGATTGTTGGCATAGATCAGTGGTCCCCAAACTGTGGGGCAGGCGGCAAGGAGGAACATTTGGGGGCGGGGAGAAACAGCGGGGCCTAAGCCAGCCCTCACGGGTGGGGCAGGGAGGGAGCACCACCCAGCCCCGCTTTAACCCAGCTCTTCCATGGCCCCGGCTCCCAGCTGCAGCTCTGCTCCTGCCCCCAACCTCAGCCCACGGCCACGATTTCGCTCCCGCCCCCAGCCTCAGCCTCTGGCCACAGCTCCATTCCCAGCCATGGCTCCGTTCCCGGCACCAGACCCGCCCCCAGCTGCAGCCCCAGCTACAGGCCCCTTACCCCTGTCCGTGCACTTCCCCTCCATCCCCCCGAGCCGTGGTCCTGCTCCTGACCCTGGCTCCTGGGGTGGGACGACTGTAAAAAGTTTGGGGTATGTCACTGCCATAGATAGTGACATGCCTTACATTTTTTTAAATCTATAGATATAAAACTACTTTGAATGTATACTTAAGGTGGTTTGTGTATAAAATAATATGCAGGTTGGTTTGAATTTTATTCCTGATTTAAATAAATATTTAAAGATTTAAATAAATATATAAGGCTTGTTGCTAAATGTACATAGGTTTTGTAAAAAGCTTGATAAAGAAGTCTACATGCACACTCCTTTTGATTAGTATTTTACCTTTAATTTACCTTTACAATATGTTTCAATAAATAATTCTAAGGCAATGAAATAAGAAAAAAATCTTCAGCCTGGGTCTGGAAAAAAGTAATGGAATTTAGTATTTTAGGGTGTATGATTCCACAGAAAGTCACATTATTTAAGAATACTTTGCAGTTGGCTCAGCCAGTGTGGTATGGGTTGTTGCAAGCTCCCATGACAGGAGTTTCTGTCATTTGATTGGTGAAAATCTGTGGGGTGAGGTGCTCTTCTCTTTTCTTTCTTTGCCTTTTTTCCTTTCTGTGCTTTTCTTTCTTAAAAAATAAATAAATCTGGTACATGTCTGAAAGGTGGCTGTAGAACCATTGTGCCCAGTTCAGAGTAACTCATTCTAAGGTTACTTTTTTTTTTAGGACTGTCAATTAATCCAGTTAACTCATGCGATTAACTCAAAAAAATTAATCATGATTAAAAAAGCTAATCACGAGTAATCACACTGTTAAACAATAGAATACCAATTAAAATTTATTAAATATTTTTGGATGTTTTTCTACATTTTCAAATATATTGATTTCAGTTACTACACAGAATACAAAGTGTACAGTGCTTACTTTATATTATTTTTATTACAAATATTTGCACTGTAAAAATTATAAACAAAAGATATAGTATTTTTCAACTCACCTCATACAAGTACTGTAGTGCAATCTCTTTATTGCAATTTACAAATGTAGTTTATGTGTTACATAACTGCACTCAAAAACAAAACAATGTAAAACTTTAGAGCCTACAAGTCCACTCAGTCCTACTTCTTGCTCAGCCAATTGCTAAGAGAAACAAGTTTACATTCTGTGGAGATAATGCTGCCAACTTCTTAATTACAGTGTCACCTGAAAGTGAGATCAGGCATTCGCATGGCACTTTTGTAGCTGGTGTCGCAAGATATTTATGTGCCAGATGTGCTAAAGATTCATATGCCTCTTCATGCTTCGGCCATCGTTCCAGAGGAAATGCTTCCATGCTGATGACGCTCATTAAAAAAATAATACGTAAATTAAATTTGTGACTGAACTCCTTTGGGGAGAACTGTATGTCTCCTGCTCTGTTTTACCTGCATTCTGCCATATATTTCATGTTATAACAGTCTTGGATGATAACCCAGCACATGTTGTTCATTTTAAGAACACTTTCACTGCAAATTGACAAAATGCAAAGAAGATACCAATGTGAAATTTCTAAAGATAGCTACAGCACTTGACCCAAGATTTAAGAATCTGAAATGCCTTCCAAAATCTGAGAGGGATGAGATGTGGAGCATGCTGTCAGAAGTCTTAAAAGAGCAACACTCTGATGCAGAAACTACAGAACCCAAACCACCAAAGAAGAAAATCAACTTTCTGCTGTTGGCATCTGACTCAGATGATTAAAATGAACATGCATCAGTCCGCACTGATTTGGATCATTATCGAGCGGAACCCATCATAAGCATGGACACGTCCTCTGGAATGGTGGTTGAAGCATCAAGGGACATATGAATCTTTAGCGCATTTGGCATGTAAATATCTCACAACGCTAGCTACAACAGTGCCATGCAAATGCCTATTCTCACTTTCAGGTGACATTGTAAACAAGAAGCAGGCAACATTATCTACTGCAAATGTAAACAAACTTGTTTGTATCAGCGATTGGCTGAACGAGAAGTAGGACTGATTGAACTTGTAGGCTCCAAAGTTTTACATTGTTTTATTTTTTAATGCATTTTTTGTACATAATTCTACATTTGTACGTTCAACTTTCATGATAAAGAGATTACACTACAGTACTTGTATTAGGTGAATTGAATAATACTATCTATTGTTTTTTACAGTGAAAATATTTGTAATAAAAATAAATATCGAGTGAGCACTGTACCCTTTTTGTATTCTGTGTTGTAACTGAAATCAATATATTTGAAAATGTACAAAACATCCAAAATATTTAAATAAATGGTATACTATTATTGTTTAACAGTGCGATTAATCGCAATTTTTTTTAACGGCTTGACAGCTCTAATTTTTTTTCTCTCTCACTACTATTTTGTGGCCTTTGCAATTAACAACCATTATTAGAATTGTACTACCTTCATAAAAAGCATACTGCCTCTTAAAAATTAGGAACATCATTAAGTCTATATTTATTCATTTATTTTAATGTTTCCAGTAAGGCTAAATCATATAAAATATAAGTCTTGTTTTCCCCCAAATGGCAGATGGCACCAAAATACACATATGTCTAAAAAAGGATAGCAAGGTACCCTGGAAAGGGTAAGAGGGACTTTTTTTATTTTAAAAAGGGTTGGGGGGGGGGGAGACAGACAAAAGAAGAAGGGCATGGAAGGAAGCCTGTGCAAAAAATACATAGTGATGGAAACACCAGAAACAGATTTCTTGTTCAGTGTTCATGGATGAATTTTTTAATAAATAAAAAATAAAATTCTCAGGCGAAAACGGCAATGAGACGGAGTTTGAGAGTACGTATTAGCCATGTAGGGTAAAGCCCCTTGTGAGGATTGGATCCTTATTCCACATGAGTAATTCATACACGCAAGGAAATGCACAGTTAGGGCAGCCAAGCAATCGGAATGCCGCAAGAGAAGGAAATCAAATCTCTGCAACCGTGCGTACAAAACCGGTCAGTGCTGGGCAGGTGCCGAGCTGTGGTGGCCCTTCTTTCTTCCCCTTCCTCTCCCTGGCTCCAACCTTTCTTCCATCCCGCTTCACCCTCTCCCCAGCCACCACGGAAAGCGGTCACCCCCCGCCCGCAGCAAAACCTGTAACTAACAGAACCGCGCCGGCCGGCCCCGGCTCCTTCGCTTGGTCGCCGCGTAGCTCAGCGCCCACCCGCCTCCGCGCCGGCGGCCAGGCCGGGACCTCCGGCGGGACGGCGACTGCCCCACAGGCCGGGGGTACGATGGGGGGCAGGGGGGGCAGTCCCGACTGGGGCTTTGGCCACGCCCATGACAAGGAACTAGGTCTGCAGCGGGCCCCGGGCACGGAGCACCCCCACCGGCGAAGAGCCGTTCCGCTCGGGGGGGGACGCGACCCTGCGGCTGGGGATGATGGGAGCAGGCTTAGGGCAGGCCTTCGGCTGCTGTCAGTGGGCATGCGCGGAGCCTCCCGGCCTGCTCCGTCATAAAAGGGCGGCCGCGGGGGCCGAGCCGGGCACCAGACCGGCCCCGCCGTGGAGGTCCCGGGCAGGCCGCGCGGAGCGCTGGGCACAGCGGCTCGCTCTGCCGGTGAGGACAGACTGACACCGGCCGGGTGGGCAGGACAGCAGACTCGTTGCGGGCTCCGCAGAGTTGGGGAGGCAGCTGAGAAATTCTTATGCGGGGGGGCAGATTGGCTGAGTCTTGGGAAGGGGGGAAGAGACAGACCAGCTTTCTGAGAGTGACTGAGGGGTGGTGTGTGGGGCTCCCAGGGGGGACTGAGTTTCTGAGCCGTGTGGTTGTAACAGATTTTGTCCCCTTCCCCCATCCCCTGTGAGGCTCATGTGATGCTGTTCTCTCTGGGCTGGAGCTGTTCACCCAATGTGCAAATCAGCTTGCTCTCAAGAGAGCTTACGCTGTGCGCTGTTCCAGTTATTTCCATACTACGTGTACTCGGGGCAAAACCTGTTAGAAAGTAGCTTTGCATTAACAGGACTCGCAGTCCACTCTGTTGGTGAGTTGGGGTGCCAATGCCATCTGCTTCTGCTTAACTGAATCTTTAATTTATAGAAGAGTTTTATTTCTAGCCCTTATGGTTATGAAGACAACCTCCCAAAGCCGAGCCAAGTGTAACCATTGCAGGGTTGAAGTCTTATGTCCTCAGACATACCACTCTGGGTGCCTCCAGTACTGCTCAGGATTGTAACTGGGACAAACTGGATCAGTTTTGTTCTGATGCTGTAGACAGAGTTGGAAGCAGCAGCAGAGAAAGTCCTGGAGGTGAAGGCACCAAAGACCATGGCTGGGAAAGGGGTAGCATAGCATAGTAGAAACCTCACTGTACAGCAGGAGAAGAATTTTCCTTTTCCCAACCTTTCCAAGAGGAGAGAGAGGCTCAGGGTGGGGCCGGGGCCGTGTTTGGAATAACAATAATGAGAGTGGTGGGTAAATCTGTAAAGAGAAGTAGAACTGACCTCCGATCAGGCTCAGAAGTGACTTTTCAATCACTTAATTTCCCATCATCTCCAACCCAAGCAGAAACTATAGAGTACCCTTCGTATGGACATAATCTCTGAAGAAAAGTTTGGTGGCTTAGCTCCCTTGATAAAAATGTGCTTATATTTTTTCCCCTATATAGTGTTTGACATGCATCTTTTCCACTCCCTCCCCAGTCCTCAAAAATGGTGTTAGAGAGTTTGCTTCCAGAAATTTTCCCTTCAAGCAGAGACCCAAACATAAGTACTGTCTGACCCAAAGGTGAATGTTTTAGGAAGGGATGCACATGTGAAAACAGGAGATTCAAAGAGAAACTGCCTTTGAACTAGAACTGTATCAGGTGCTACCAATCTTATGCTCAGACCTTGCCTGCTACAGTAATCGTGTCTGCACAGGTCCTCAGAAAACTGCGCAATCTGTTTTTCTCAAAAGAAACTTACAAAGTCCACTTGTTCCAGGCTTTGCCTGTAGAGCTTTGTTGTTAACAGAATTTACTCAAAATATGTCTCTTGTTAAGAGAAATTTTGCTTGTCTTTCTGACTTCTCCTGACAGATCAATGGCATCCCCAAAGAGATTGCAGGGTCTCACAGCAGCTACAATCACTCCAATGACTCCAGATGGGTAAATATTCCCTCTGACTACCAAAATGATTGCTGTCAATGTCAATTAATGTATTGTGAACTTTTTCCCAGAACCTTACACTTTCCTACTTGCTTTTCTGCAACAACTTTACCAAAAAAAAAAAGTAAACTTTCTAACAATGTTCAACATCCCAGGAAGACAAAGGTTTGTGAAGGCTTTTGTTTGACTGACTAATCCCCTTCCTTAGAGTCCTGAAGTCCTGGGAGCAGAGGTTAGTGTTGTGATGGGCAGCTTATTCAGGAGAGTCTAGGTTGGCTCTCAGGAGAGGAAAAAAAATCTGGTTGGTTACACTGTAAAAATGGAGTTGCTCAACCCTACCTGTCTTTGATAAGTGCTTTGAGATCTAGGTTTGAACAGTGCTATGTTGGTATTTACGCCACTCCTTACTACTTGTAAACGGAGAAGATTTGGTCTGGAGTTATTGAGAGGCCATAAATGTGGAATCCAGCCCTGGTTATTCTTATTATCACAAGCAAAATGAAGACTGTCCCTTTCTCTCTTCATCCAACTAAAGAGAAAGGGCAAAGTAACATCCACCAGATGCCATTTAACAGCCTGCATCCTGTAACTATGAAGGATGGTTTGCTTAGCTACTTGTCAGCACTTACAATAGTAGAGTGTATTTATAAAAATAACAACTTGTCTTTCTAGAGTGCCCAAAAGGTGTTCATAGTGCTTCCCTTCTCAAGAGAGCTTACAGTTTAATTACCAAAAAAGACACAACGGCTTACAGCAACAAACAATTGGTCAGGAGGCAGTGGGGGAATTAAAAGAAAGAGGCATGAAAGTTAGAACTACACCATCATGTGGTGACATTGGATTGCTATGTGTACATCTAAATGATCCTGTGACATCTTTTGGCCTATAAATAAATATCCATGTGTGTACATACACACTTCTTTAAAATGCATTTGTTTAAAAATTGTTTTATAATACCACACATCTTTAAATTGAGGTTAAGGTTGCTGAAATGAGCACCCAAACAGTGGTGTCAAGTGATCTTCGTGTAAGGGAGAATCAGGCCCCGTCTGCCACTCTGACATTGGCTCACTAGCCACATAGTCAGAATAACTAAAAGGTTCTAGTGGTGACTAATTTAAAATCTGAACCTGATAGAAATGCTGTGATTACACATGCTGTGTGTTTCACCAGTTTGTTGAGGACAGCTAGACAGTTTGCATTTTGAGTCACACTCCAATGTCCAAAGGGAACTGTATGGCTGACCAACAACACTACATTTCATCTTGTTTGGGAACACTGCATTATTTTCACCCTGTGGCAGATATTGAATCAGGAGCTCAATTTTTTTTTTTTTTTTGGATCTTGACCCAAGAATGTTTCATTCCAACCTTAATTCTCCTTAAACTACAATGTACAGTACAAGAAACACTTAATAATCTGAGTATGGTAGAGCTGCTGGAAATGAGGCACTGTATTTTGATAGGGAAGAGAAAACTCACAAAGCATCTTCAGTAGCAGAGGTAAGTGGCTGCCCCACAGGGTCTTGTTTTATCTCTCTTGTGGTAAAGCCAAGACCACAGCCCATTCCATCCCTTAAAGGAGTTAAATGGTGAGCATCCAAGAATGTAATAGGAGGGAAACTGTTTTTCCTGTAATATTTTACTCTGAGCCTTTCATCCTAAATGATGTCTTAGTGCTCTACAAATTATAAGCATGCAGCAAACCAGTGAGATGCAGGGAGTGGGAAGGTGGCACTGGCAACCATCTAGCACACTGTAGAATGCAGACAGGGAGGGTAAAGGAAATTTTGACCAAGAATGCTGGAGCTTACCTCTGATCTTTGTTTAATTCTGTGATGGCAAAAATGGATCACAGCAGAGCTGGTCAAGACTTTTCAAAAATTCAAAGTTTTAATAAAAGTATTCCATAAAAAAGGTCACCATTGTTTGAGCAGCTCTAGATCATAGGGTCTGTCTCAGTGATTTCTGTACTCAGCATGTACCATTTAAAATTCAGATAATAGTTTTTAAGTACTCTTTCTGCAGATTAAGCCTGGATCCTGAGCAACGAGTTGTTCTCTTCCCATCTCTCATGTGACCCCACCAGTAACACACATTCTACAGAGTAAATTCTACCCCTCATTGAAACAGGCACAATCCCATTGTCTTCACTAACTTTGCACAGATCGGAATTTAGCATACAATATCTGGGAGGGGTTCTGCAGGGCAAGCAGCAGTAAAGAGTAGTGAAAATATATGGATTAGAGGCTGTAAAATTGTAAAGGTATGGGCCAGGTCCTCAGCTGATGCTAATTTACATCATCTGAGGATTTGGTTCTCTGCTTGCAGCTGAAGTGAGCAGATATGACTGAATACACAAAGGAATAGCTCTGTCAAAGCAATAGTTACTATTTTTACCAAGTTGCTTTTCAGTTAGACCTGCAGTCTTAAAGCACCACAAGATACTAAATGTTTTCCCAGGGGAGAAAGGGCCTTGTTTGTTTTTCTGTATCTGAAAAACCCACAATAAACTTCTTAGAATTGTTTTTCCATCTCCGAAGGCCTGAATGAACCCTGTTGGGGATTGGAGACTTTGGTGTCTGAGACTCTACTAGTTTCAAACCTGCCATTAAAACATAACTAAGCTTGGTATCCTTTCTAGCTACATTTTATTCCGGGCTTACCCAATGTTCCTTAGATCAGTGGTTCTCAAATGTGGTTTTTGTTTTTTTTTTCGCGGACCACTTGAAAATTGCTGAGGGTCTCGGCGGACCACTTAATGATCTTTCCAAATGTGGTTTGTATCATTAGCTAACTATTGTAAAGCACTTTAGATAAAAGTGCTATATAAAAAAAATTAATAATTTTTTTTGGTCTACAAACACACTCATATTTTAATATCCGTAGTCTTACCTTTCTAATGTGATGGATGTGCCCTCTCTCTCCTGCCACGGCAGCCCTCAAGCTGGGCCTGGGAAGGAGGGAGATCTCTCCCCAGCAGCCCTGGAGCTGGGGAAAGTTGCCTCTTTGGCCGCCGCAGCCCTGCGCATCCCAAATTCCCTCCACCCCCTCTTCTCACCCTACTACCCCCTCCAACCTACCTCCTATTCCCCCTCCCCTCCCCCCCGCCAAGGCCACCACCTCACCTTACATATGCGTCTTCTCAGCGGTTCCAGTAATTAGGTGGGTGGCCTTTCATTCTCTCGTGTGTGGCCGCCCAGGCGTGCACCTTAGGGGGAACTATCCACAGACCACCTGGGTGGAGCTCGCGGACCACAGTTTGAGAACCTCTGCTGTAGCGCTTTCCAGAAGTCAGAGCCAGCCTGGTGGCTGCTGTGTGCTCAGAAGGGTAGTGGTTAAGAGACGGGCAGTGGTTAAGAGACAGAATCAGGTAAACTTGAAAAAGAGTATTCCTATCAAGTCTTCAATATTTTTTAAAAGACATTAATATATTGTAGCAATAATAGAACATGTGACGCTTAGTGGTTCTGATCACTGAAGATCTGGGTCTTCTAGTTCTGGGAATCTCATGCTCTAGTAACCCCAATTTAGGCCTCACGTACAGGACACTTTCTAATCTGGCATTCTCAGCCCCAAATACCCTGTTCAGAAGCTTTATGTATAGAGGTCTCCACAATTCAGGAAGTGGGCAGGTGAAATTTTTTTTTTAAGCTAGATTTCATATTCCCAACCCCTCTAGGGTATTAGAGGGAAACCTTTTAGAACTTGAACTTGGTCAGGATTCTTTACACACACGTTTCTGTTCTCCCTCTTTTTATTTTCTTTCTTTTTCAGAGAAATTAACCTCTCTGTGATTGGGCAATATGTGGATTATCTTGTAAAAGAGCAGGGTGTGAAGAACGTTTTTGGTAAGTCGTAAGCAGTGAGTTGTGCTTCTTGTCATCCAAGAGCTGTGATGCAATGGAATATGGGGATGGGAGCATTCTAAGCATGTGCACTTAAGTGGAAGAAATCATAGCCTATTCTTTAGGAATCTGTTTTTGCGCAAACTCCCAGTTATGCGCAGGATAGAGCAGAAGATGAGAATGTTACTGGAGTAGGGAAGGAAGCAGAGACAACTACTAGACAATGCCACATTAGGGCATTAAGAAGGATCAAAGCAGTGACAGAAAAGACCCATCTGAATTATTCTATTCACATGCTTGGGGAAGATGTGGTCACCTGATAGACAACATTGGATACGAGAGAGATGCATTTATTCAAATCCTATTTATTCAGTAGGCACCTTTATCAAATGAGCTTCAAGTCCATTGTCCTCTTACAAGGGTTTCTTCCTTTCTGATTGTGTTGGCTTAGGAAGGCATATGCATTTAACTCTCAGTGCTATAGGCCTTCTCTACACACATACACATACACAAATTCCACATGTTTAACTAAAGCACTTTAAAAACCAGTTTATTTAAATCAGCACAAACCCTTGTGTGGACTTGCATATCTGTTTACAACTGTCCAATATTGAGTTAGTTTGTGTGATTTAAATTTCAGTAATGGTCTTTAATAAAACCAGTGCAACTTCTCTGTGTAGGCCAGACCTCAGGATGTGTTGTGTTCTGTTTGAAACAGTGAATGGCACAACAGGAGAAGGGCTGGCACTGAGCACCCAGGAGAGGAAGCAGCTGGCAGAGGAGTGGGTGACCAAAGGGAAAAACAAGTGAGTAGCTCTAAGGAAACCTGTCTGTTCACATAGACATTACTGCTTGTCTAAGCAAAGGCTGTACCCTCTAATTACTTCCCCTATTTTCTTTCTCTGGCCCATTTATCAAGATGTTGCTGGTATTGTCAAAATAAGTGACTAGAAAAGTGTGGCTCAGTCATCAGCCTCCCTCCATACTGCTTAGGGGGGAAGGCCTCTGGGATGCCTCCTCTCCCTATTGCTTATGGAGGCATGTGGAAGAGAGGCGGTTTTGAAAAACACCCTCTTCCTATTGCTTAAGTTGGGGAAAGGGGAAAGTAATAAGGGATGTAAAAATGAGACCCTCTGTTTGCTGCTTTTATGTTGCCTTAACACAGGCATGAGAGCCTCACAATATTTGTATGTATGTTTTTATCTTTTCAACACCCCTGTGCAGCAGGGCAGTGCTATTATCCCCATTATACCAAATGGGGAAACTGAGGCACAGAAAGACTAAGTGACTTGCCCAATCACACCGGAAGTCTGTGGCAGAGCAGGAAATTGGCCCCATGTCTTCTGAGTCCCACGTTACAACTCTAATCACTGGACCATCCCTCTTCTTGGATGTTTTGCATATTCTCATATCACTCGCCTTTGCACTGTCTCTCATGTCCCCGTTGGAAGTGAGTTGGGGGGGGGTGAGATATGCAGAGGGGGAGAGTGGAATTGTGGGGAAGGGACAGTGAAAAGGAAAACAAGTGACAGAGAGGGGAAAAAGCTTTCCCTGGATGATCTTTTGGATTTAAACTTTCTGTGCTTTTGTTTGGAGGGAGAAAGGGGGGGAAACAAAAATGGGGGGATTATTTTCCTTTAAGTAGGGGTGTCTTAGTAATTTTTGTTCAAGTTTGAGTTTAAAAAAAATTCTGGATTTGGGTTTTGTTGTTGTTGTTTTTGTTTTGGGGGTGGGGTTTGTTGTTGAATAACTCAAAAAATTCCTATGGAAAGTTTAAGAGGGAGGAAAAAGAATTTTGAAAATTTCCCATGAAAAATTAACTTTTTTTTTTTTAATCAACTCTGTGTGATTCTTTCTAAGCTTGCCGCATACAGCGGGCATGATTCTCCACAGCCTTGTACCTGGTGCATTCATTTCTATGATACAAAATGGTTTCTGATGTTGCAGATCAGAATCATTAGCCCTTTATATAGGGGAAGAGATTACACAAGGGGGGAAAGCAGGGGAGAATCTGGCCCACTGCTTCAGGAAGATCACTTGGCCAAGCATGTGGCAGCTCTGGGGATGAGGATCTGAGAGAGCTGCAGAAATAAGATTGTGGGATCTGGATGTTGAGAACACTTCTGGGTGGGGGAGGGAATGGGAAGAAGTGTTGGATGTGTGGCTGAACTTTTTGCTGTACTCTAAAACTTTGTTTCTAGATCCCTTCTAGTTTGTATCCACTCCACTGAGTATCTGCTGTGTGGACCCAGACTGTTTGTCTGGCATCTTTCCCCCACATTTAAATTCCCACAAACCAAAAAATAAACAGCAATCTTTTTCTCTTTTGCAGGTTGGATCATGTGATCATTCACGTGGGTGCATTAAGTCTACCAGAAGCAAAGGAACTGGTGTGTGTGTGAATTTTTTCTTAGCCTCCTTCCTTTGTCCTTCCATAACTTTACATATGAGTGGGTTGGTTCCCCTTTTCTTTTCTGAGTTTATGCACTTACTGACCTCTCTTTCCATGTTATGCTGTCTTGGTCCTGAGGGATCCTGAGGGTACATCTACAGGCAATAAAACACTGGCCTGGGTCAGCTGACTCAGGCTGACAGGGCATGAGCTGTAGAGCTATAAAATTGCAGTGTAGACGTTTTAACTTTGGCTGGAGCCTGGGTTCTCAGACCCTCCCACATCACAGGGTCCAAGAGGCCGGCGTCCAGTCCAAGCCCAAATGTCTGTACTACAGTTTTATAGCCCTGCAGCCCAAGCCCAGTGAGCCTGTGTGAGCTGACCCAAGCCAGCCATGGGTATTTTATCAGTGTAGTCATACCCCTGAGTCTTTGAGCATACAAGCATTGGAACTAATCAAACTGAGTTGGCTTGCTCGACTAGCATCTCCTGGGCGGCTTAGTCAGGTTATGCAGAATTTATTTGTATTGCTGCAGGGCCTAGGATGTTCTTTCATGGACCAGGACCCCATTGCAGTAGGTGCTGTACAAACACAGACTATGTTAAAAATAGATTCTCCCCCACCATTTTAGTTGGGGGAAGGGGAGAAACCTTCCAAATGTGACCTGACTCCCCTCACGTGAACAGCCCCATTCATCTCGGTAATATAATGACCATTGTAAATTGAATTGATCACTTTGCTGTGGGTCACTTTCTCGCTCTCACTCACATATACACATTCCCTCAGGCCCAGATGGTCCACTCCTGGCCACTTCTTCAGGGCATGTGGGAATCTTTAAGGCATGTAGTAGCTGAAGGAAGGGAAAATTCTTGAAGAACCTGATGGTGCCAGAGAGCAGGGTTCTATTCCCTGCTTTTGCCACTTACTTCCTGTGTGACTTGAGCAAGTCACTTAACCTGTCTCTGTTTCCTGATGTGTACAATGGGGTCAGTGATGCTATCCTATTTCTTGGGAGGTGGGAGCTGTAAGGACAGAGGACCATTCATTAATCAGGCAGAGGTAATAGATATGTGTTTTGTTTAGAAACAGAGGTAGTGCATTACATTGATGGAAGGGTCTCTTCATCCCTGGCATAGACTGGCACAATTCCCATTGACTTCATGTCTGAACTTGTTCCATAATGTACAGCTTGCTTAAGGGTTTAATTTGTAGCTGTGGAATGGATTGATGTGGTTCTTCACTATGTGCATGATAGAAACACATGCAGTGAATGCACCTTTGATACATTCTGTTCTTTCCTATCAAGGCCAAACATGCAGCCGCAATAGGAGCGAGTGGTATCGCTGGGATCGCCCCCTTTTTTTTCAAACCTACAAACAAAGGTGAGCAGAGATGTCTGTGGCCATCACACCCACAGAGGCCCTTTTTCTTCTGCAGTTTACCACACATTCAGACTGTCAGCAGTATGATATGGTAAAGGGAGGTCATGTTTTTTAGAGATCTGTGGCAGCAATGCTGCTGTAGTTGGTCAGAGTATCTGGTTCCTCAATGATAAAACTTCCTTTATAGTGCTTGGAGTTTCTTCAGAGAGGGCAGGTTCTTGAGTTTTAACATAGGTCCTGTGTTATAGGCTCCTCCTTTACCCTCTGCTGCTCTGGCAGTGTCCCCGTCCTCACGGTCATATGGACATTCTTTTGGAAACCATTTCTGGAAATAACGTTGTTTGAATGCCAGTGGTGCGTTTGGAGCTGTACAAACATAAGATGCAGCCCAACTGCAATGAGAGGAGAGTGGTGCCTCATTGAACGGGTAGCTGATGCACTAACATCTCCCCGTCACAAACTGACTTTGTATTTGGTCTTGGTCACAAGTGAAGCTAATTGATGATCTCTTGATGCCTACTGGACACACCAAACTGCATTCATTACAAAGGCAGATTTGACGGTCTCTGCTGAAGCACAGGAGTCGATTAACAGGGCCAGTGCGTATTACTTGTGAGGTGCAGAACTACTTGGGGAACAGATCAGAACTGAGGGTAAATGATAGAGCTGTGTGAAAGAAGCTTGTAAAACTCTGTATTATCAATTCGTCAGATTAGCCCAAAATGAAATAACCTATTGTGTCTTGGCTTTTTATACAACACATGTAATATGAAGGAACTACACTGGCCCAGTGGGTTTGAAATAATCATGTTTACTAACCTTCTACCCCATTCAAGGCCTAGCTACATATATACACTGTTGTTCTGTTGGCTTCTGAAACCTAGAGGGTGGAAAAGCTTTAGAGGGCTCACAAACTTTTAAAAGCATAGTACCCAATTCCTATATTCTGCACCTATTAAGTGCAGAAGAGATAGAGAAATAGTGTCTCCTTAGAGATGGATTCCTGATAAGTCTGTGAACCTGAACTCCACTTTATGTGGATGACCTCCTTTTCTTGCCTCAGAGTATGATTTGCCTTCTTTCACTGCCTCTTTTCAGATACATTGGTTGCTTTCTTACGGGAAGTTGCATCTGAAGCCCCTGGCATTCCATTTTATTACTATCACATTCCTCCTTTAACAGGTGTAAAAAGTAAGTATTGCTCATTCAGCGACTTTTGCTCCTAGTACATGCACGCTTTCCCCATTCAAGGGATTCACTCAGAAAACAGTTGGTGAATCTAGAATCTGAAAACAAATTTAGCATGTCTACGTTAGAAAACGTTACTGCACCAAAACGGGATTGAATGGTCAGATAGGTGCTGTACTTAGTGGGGAAGATAATTAATAACTGTTGACATCAAGAAAGCTGAGGTATTTAATTCCTATTTTGTTCGTCTTTACTTAAAAAGTTAATGGTGACCAGACATTCAACACAATTATTATTAACAAGGGGGAAGGAACTCAAGCCAAAATAGGGGAAGAGCAGGTTAAACAATATTTAGATACGTTAGATGTGATCAAGTCGGCCGGGCCTGATGAAATTCATTCTAGGGTACTTAAGGAACTAGCTGAAGCAATCTCAGAATCATTAGCAATTATCTTAGAACTCATGGATGATGGGTGAAAGGCGAACATAGTGCCTATCTATGAAAAAGGGGAACAAAGAGGACCTTGGGAATCATAGACCAGTCAGCCTAACTTCAGTATGTGGAAGGGTACTGAAACAAATTATTAAAAAATCAGTTTGTAAACACCTAGAGGATAATAGAGTTATAAAGAATAGCTAGCATGCATTTGTCAAGAACAAAACATGCAAAACCAACCTAATTTCCTTCTTTGACAGAATTTTATTGGCTTGGTGGGGGGGAAAGCAATAGATATGATTGTAGCTTGATTTTTAGTAAGGCTTTTGACACCGTTTCACATAATGTTCTTAAGCAAACTAGGGAAATGTGGTTCAGATTAAATTACTATAAGGTGAGTCTGGAACTGGTTGAAAAGTCATACTCAAAAGAGTAGTTATGACTGGCTTGCTTTCAAACCGTGAGAATGTATTTAGTGGGCACTCAGAGGAGTTAGTAGTCAGTCTGGTACTAGTCAATATTTTTATTAATGACTTGGATAAGGGAGTGGAGAGGATGCTTATAAAATTTGCAGAGAACACCAAGCTGAGAAGGGTTGCAAGCACTTTGGAGGACAGGATTAGAATTCAAAACAACCTTGACAAATGGGAGAATTGGTCTGAAATCAACCAGATGAAATTCAATTAAGACAAGCTCAAAGTACAACAGTTAGGGAGGAAAAAACCAAATGCCCAAGCACAAAATGGGGAATAACTGGCTAGGTGGTAGTACTGCTGAAAAGGATCTGGGATCACAAATTTAATGAGTCAACCATGTGATGCAGTTGCAAAAAAGGCTAATCTGAGTCTGGGGTGCATTAACAGGGGTGTTGTATGTAAGACATCGGAGGTAATTGTCCCACTCTACTGTGCATTGGTGAGGCCTCAGCTGGAATACTGTGTCCAGTTCTAGGCATCACGCTTTAGCAAAGATGTGGATAAATTAGAGATCATCCAGAAGAGAGCAACAAAAATGGTAAAGGTTTAGAAAACCTAATCTCTAAGGAAAAGTTAAAACAACTGGACATGTTTTAGTCTTGTGAAAAGAAGACTGAGGGACGGACCTGATAACACCCAAAGTATGTTAAGTGCCATTACTAAGATGACTGATCAGTTCTCAATGTTCAGTGGAGGTAGGAACAGAAGTAATGGGCTTACTCTGCAGCAAGGGATTTAGGTTAGGTGTTAGGAAACCCTTTCTAACTATAAGGGTAGTTAAGCTCTGGAACAGATTTCCCAGGGAGGTTGTGGAATCCCTACATTGGAGGTTTTTAGGAACAGGTTGGACAAACACCTGTCAGGGATGGTCCTGCCTCAGCGTAGGCAGGTGGGCTAGATGATTTCTTGAGATCCCATCCAGCCCTACACTCCTATGAGTCTATAAGATGAACTGATGCTGACTATGACATTGTGACCAGTGTAGACCAGGATGGACCAGTTTAGCATCATGTCACTAACCATGGTTAAACCCTGGTTCCAGCAACCTTTCACCACACCTAACTGACTGCGATGACGGCCACTTGTGCTGCTCAGTACTGACAGCAAAGTCTTGGTTAGGTAACTGAAGTGCTAATCCCATTCAGCCACAATACATTTTTCTAATGTAGATAAGCCCATATAGGTGGTTAGCTGCTGAGAATTGAACCTAAGGTGTTTAGTTGGGTTTTTTTGGTTGTTTTTGTTTGTTTTTTGTTTTTTTTGACTCCCTTGCTCTAAGCACCAGATTGCATAGCCGCTTTGAATATATTTTTAAAGTGTAGCTGACAGTTCATTTCTGAACTGCTTATCCAACTGTATTTCTCAGTTTCTGAACTGATAAGATGAATACTCAAGAAGAAAATAAGACCTCTGATAGATACTAATGAAATCACTGCTGTGTAACAGGGCACAAGCCAGGAAATAGACAGGGAGACTGGGGGGAGGGGGAGAAAATGCTGGTGGCAGAATTATAGAAGCTGTTCAGCTTAGATGTGCATGTGTCCCATATGATCTTGCTTATTGTCAATAAGCGGCAAGTATGTAACATGGAAGTAGGTATAAATGAGGTATAAATATATAAAATTCTATATCAATGGTACGTTTCTCCTCACAGGCATTTGTTTATCATTTCATATATTCCAGAGTTACTTTACTGGTTCCTTTCAAGCTATTTAAATAACCAAGCTCTTACATTTAAACCATAAAGAAAATGTTGGAAAGCAACAAGTCTGCCTCTAATTACCTTGTGTAAGGGGATGGGGAGTGGAGGGACCTGACTCTGTTCAAATGAAGAATAGTAAGGCTTGAATGACCATGATGACCCTTTTGGGGAGGAAATCAGGGACGTCTTATGTGACTGGGATGTGTTTCTTGACGTGAGATTGTTGTTCTGTGCAGTTCGTGTTGAGGAGCTGCTGGATGGGATAAAAGAACAGATCCCCACCTTCCAGGGGGTGAAGTTCAGTGACACAGACCTCTTGGACTTTGCACAGTGTGTGAAGAACCACAAAGAGCAGTTTGTGCTACTCTATGGGGTAGATGAGGTAAGGGGCTCTACTTCTAATGATCTCCCCTAAAAACCATGTGGCTTATGCTAAGCCACATCCTGGTTCCAACCTGAACAACTACTACCCAGTGCAAAACTGAACTCTAGCCATGTTCAGGACCACGAGTTGTACTGCTCATTCTTCCTTTGCTTTTTATTATATGAAGTAAAATGCTTTTTTTCCCCCCACCCCCACAAACTAGCATCTGCTGAGCGCACTGGCAATGGGAGCATCTGGGGCCGTTGGAAGGTCAGTCCTTTTGCATTCCTGCCCCATTTGTTGCCATATTTACCACTATCTGTCTATGTATTGTAATTATATGGCCCCCATTACTGTAATATCCTTAGTGCCTTACAATATTTAATGTATTTATTTATCCTCACAACATTGCTGTGAGGCAGGGTTGGACTGTTACCCTCTTTACTGATGGGGAACTGAAGTTCAGAGAGACTAAGAGATTTCTGGGTGATCTTGGGGAAAGTCAGTGCTGGAGAAGGGAATTGAACCTAGGTCCAGGTCAGTGTTTAAGCACTAGACCATGCTTCCTTCCCCACTGAGGAAGCGTAAATAAGTTACTGTACCACATTGTTTACTTGTCACTTGTGTGATTTATGCATTGTACACGTGAATTGCGAAGTGATTGTTTTTTCAAGAACAAAAAATCAGTTAGCCATTCTGGGGAACGATGTCATTTGTAAAGGATGATGGGAAGAGAACACTTAATTGTAACTCTTTCATTGGGAGCAGTCATCCTTTTAAGGCTCAACTATATACAATGTTTCAGACCACGTGGAATTTCTAGATCGGAATGATTACGTTCTGAAAATAAAATATTGCACTAGAAAGCCTGGGACTTCTTGTTTTTGTTCTGGTTGAGGTGGCTGCTCTAAGCACCTCTTTGCATAACTGAGTTTACTTTGTTTTTTTGGCAGCACATACAACTACCTGGGCAAAAAAAACAACTTGATGTTGGAGGCTTTTGCAAAGAAAGACCTCACATTAGCACAACAATATCAGGTACAGCATCTTCACCTGCTCACAGTGGGAGTGTCCTCTCTCCACTCCCTTAAACTTTTCTTCATTGGGCATTCATTCTCTGTGGCTTACCACCACCACTTTATCCACCTAATCGCTCTAACCACTGTGCTCACCCACGAACAATCTGTTTGTCTGGTACACAGTTCCCCTTTTCTGAAACTGTTCCAGGCATGAACCCTGCTATTTTAACTAGCCAAGGCACAGCTCACCTTTCTTCCCCTTGTGTAACCTCCCCTTCAGCCCCCAAACCCTGTGTGGAATGGGCACTGTCCAACTCTTCCCTCATAAACAGTCTAGTCCAGACAGGTCTGTTTGTTTACCCCCAGTCACATACATGCACATGTATGTTTTGGCTTAGGCACAACCTGTTCTAGGATCCTCTTCTCCCATTTCCAATCAATGTTCTTCTCACCCACCCTCCTTCCTCTTCCCTTCCTGTCCATGTGCGCACACCTACCTGCTGACTAGTCTGGAGGACTGCCTCCTGCCTTTCTAACCTGGCTGAGCACCTCCTTGCTGATTGATAACCACCATTCAAATACTCTCCATCTATAAGTCTTCATGCCCAATCTCTTTTAAGGGGTGGTGGTCCTAGTCTTCTCTTTAACTATTCTAGATGGGTCATTGTCCACTCCACCCACTTTTAACCAGTCTTGGCAGTTTCTTCCCCTCCCTCATCAGTTGCTTGTGGGGAAGGGAGGTTAGGCTGGACCAAGCATCACCTCTTTCCTTCTTGTCTATATTCTCCTGCTTCCCCTCCACCTCCCCCACAACTGAGATTGGGCTCTCTGCCTGAAAGGGAATTACAGCAACCTGCAGGGTATTGTCCTGCTGGGACGCAGGGGAGGGAGCGTTATTGTAATAACCGAATGATGTAGTTTTGGGGTGCAGCCTGTGAGCTGGACTCATGTTCTTCCTGGCTGGTAAAAGACAATGGAGAGACACCAAGTCTACTGCTGACTGAGATTGTCAACAACTTCCTTCAAGAAAGAAAGGTGCCAGGAGTCCTCCATGGCATTATTGAGGCTTCTGTTCAAGAAACTATTGCCTAATGTAAATAATCCTGCCTGTGCTGAATCTCCCATTTTGGGAAACATCTGAGAAGGCCATGGTGGGATCTGGTATTCTCTTGCATTTCTTGGACACCAGTCAGTTTGGCTTCAGGTCTGGGTATGGCACAGATACTGCACTGATTACATTGGTTGCTTTTTGCCTGGGAATGGATGAAGATTGGGTAACATGCTGATTATTTTAGCTGTCAGCTGCCCTTGATCCTATTGACCACAGGGCATTGCTGACATGTCTGAGGCCCCTAGCAGGGGTAGGTGGATCCATTCTTGGGTGGCTGTGTGCCTTTCTTCCTGGTTTACAGTAGGCAATAGCATTCTGTACTGAGGGTTCTCCATCATGCAGGGTTTCACAGGTCACTATGCCATTACTGTTCTTACTCTACGTGTCAAAGGCCATCTAGAGGAGTCAGGAGGGCTGAGCAATGGTGAAGTCAATCTGCAAATGATACACAATTTTCTATCACAGTCTTGGGCAGCTGGGGGCACTCCTCCTGGACTGGTGGCAGGAGGGTGGGGTCCATGTTCAACAAAGGGTCCTCTACTCTGGAAAGGACTTCCTTTCTGGACTTCCAGAAAGGCATGGTATGCCACTTTCCTCAGACTGTTGTGTTAAGGGGCCAAGTTGAATAAGGACGGCCTGAGTGGGTGTGGTTCATTGGGGGGTGGGAGCTGTGTGTGATCTTGTACTTTTGGGGATATAGTAGATTGATTGCTTAAGAACGCATGCCAAATGTACTGGGGACTTTCCCTTTATGTCTTGTATATAACTGTTTGTTATACAAACATCCAGAGCTGTTAAGATAGATGTCTTGTAAATATGAAGAAGTGAATTAAAAAAATACTATCTGTTTCTCTTCTAGTTCTGTACTGGAGAATTTCTCAGCTTTGTATTCAAACTAGGTAGGTGCTGCAATATCTTCCTCCCTCCCTGTGTTGTAAAAGAGGGACTGAAAATCCATGAGATTCACTGAAGCTTCCAGGTCCCTGCAACCTGAGAAGCTCCCTTCTGAAAGATCTTGTGCAAAGAGAGACCAACTCAAGCAGCAACAGCAGATGTATCAGCAGTTGAGAGTTCAATGACTGAGCTGGCAAAGCACATCCAGAAAGATTCCACTCACTCTTCCTTCCTTTCTCCAGGCCCTCTGACAAATTCCCCAACTTCAAAATAAATAATTTTTTTTTTGTTTATCCTGACTCTCCATTTTTCTTCCCAAGTCCACTCTCAGTGTCATTGTTATTGAGTGTTCTCAATCCTGGACAAGATGATAAAGTGCCCTAATGACAAAGCACAAGGGGCCTGATTCTCCTCTCCCTTATGTTGGTATAATTTAAGAAAAGGAGTACTTGTGGCACCTTAGAGACTAACCAATTTATTTGAGCATAAGCTGTAGCTCACGAAAGCTTATGCTCAAATAAATTGGTTAGTCTCTAAGGTGCCACAAGTCCTCCTTTTCTTTTTGCGAATACAGACTAACCCGGCTGCTACTCCGAAACCTATAACTTAAGAGTAACTCCATTCAAGTGAGTGGAGTTTTATACAGGTATAAGTGGTGTAAGTGAGAGGACAATCGGGTCAAGAATCTAAAAATCTGTTTATGAGAAAAATAAGTGTTTTTACATCACAGGCTTACTCCCCTTGTGCTTTCAAAACTATATCTATTGACTTTGCTGGGAAAAAAATACGTGTTTTCTCCTGTTAACTCTGCAGAGCCAGCACTGCTTTTGGGGAGAGACAGATTCTTTCTGGTTTACATATAATCAAGAGAATTATTAACTGAATTCTAACTACAGAATCTGTATTACTTCTGATACTGTATGTAAACCACAAAGGACATGGTTGGGCTTTTGGTTCCTAGGTTGTCTTCTGAGCTGAGAGTTAGATGATACATCTTATCTATAAAGATGACCCTAATTTGATCTGGAAGTCCTGGAAAAACAAGTATGGGAACCTTCCCAAAGCCACACTTAGAGTCACTTTTCAGAGCATAAGCATGTATTACTAAGGAAATATTGTACTTGGGGCATTTTGGAGGAAAATATGGGCAGGTAAGAGCAGTTGGTACTGTTATACAGGATGGATATTAACTCTGTTTCTGTCTGCAAACATCACTTGCTAATTACATCTTTCTCCCTTGTGGGAATTTAAACTCTGGCCATATTCCAGGATTTCACAAGAGATGGAATCGTTGGTGTGGTTGGGATTTTGGAGCCCCCTGTAGTGACCATCTTTTATTTAAGTAACCTGCTTTTTTCTTTTGTCTGCCTAGGTTTTGGTGTTGCACAGACTAAAGCAGTCATGACTTTTACCTCAGGGATTCCAATGGGTCCCCCACGACTTCCGCTCCTGAGTGCCTCTGTGGATTTTATTGAGAAAGCAAAAGCTAAAATGGCGAGCCTGATTCTGTGACTGTCCCAGCAGTTGATCTGATATGACTATGGATCTGGAGGTTTGGGGCCTCTGCTTTTGTGATTCATCACTCAGTGTTCTCAGGAACTAGTAATAAGTGGTTTCCTGTCAGGGATGGCCTTGCTAGCCCATGTCTTGCTTTCTTTCCTTTAGCATTACCCAAAGATTGAACCTTTATAATACAGGTGAATTCTGTTTATCTAAATGACCTGGAGGACATCAGAGACCTTTGGATAACCAGGTGTTCAGATAAATGGAAGTGCTATTTTTAGCTGCAATTTCACAGGTCTGGTCTGTGCTTCAAATTGAGGTCAGCCTAGCTACGTTGTTAAGATGCCCAAACCTCTCTGGTAGACATGGCTAGGTCAATGGAAGAAGTCTTCTGTTGACCTAGCTACTACCTCTCGGAGAGGTGGATTACCTACATTGAGGTAAACCCTCTTCTGTTGCTGTAGGAAGCGTCTACACTATGATGCTACAGCAGCACAGTTCCAGTGCCACAGCTGTGCCACTTGAGGGGCTCTAGTGTAGACAAAGCCACTGTTTCATGCTGCAGTGATGCCAGTCCCAGAGGGAGGAGGGGAGAAAAGGATCGGGTATCACTGCAGAATAAAAGGGGGGGGGGTGGTGGTGGTGGTGGAAGGGAGGCAAAGAGGAGGATGGAAGAGAGAAAAGGAAAAGGAAGGAGGTAGAGGGGAAGGAGCTGTAGGAGACCGGAGCCTTCTTGACAGCCCAGGATTCCACAAGCACCAGTACAAATACCGTAATGAGGGGTATGGCTGGCTGGCTCCCTCCCCCACAGCTGTCAGTGCTAGCAAGTGCTCAAACAGCACCAAGGAGGTTCTTGTCTCCTGCAGCTATTCCACCTTTCTTCACACCCTTGGGGATCCACAATGTAGTTATCTGAATGAACAGTGTATTCCCCCATGCGTTTAATGAGCCACTAAGAGGTTAACTGAAGAGCATTCCGCGGTTCATTAAATGCATGGGCACTGCTGATTCAGCTCATCAGGATTTTCAGTTAATTGAAATTTGAACTTTGCCTGTAGTTGCCTCTGCCCTATGGTGCACAAAAGCAAGGTTTGCTTCTAATGAAGCAAACTTATAAGGGTATGTCTGTACTGAAAATGCTACAGCTGCAGTCCTTCAGTGTAGACACTACTAATGCCGATGGAAGAGGAGAAGGAATTCCAGCAAGGAACCTGAATTCCTCTGGAAAGGGAAGAGGACTCTCTCTATAAAGGACTTCTGGAATTTCCATCTACTATGACAGTCCCAACCCTCCCCTCCCCCACACACTTTTTATGATGCTGAGATGTGGGTGAAGTAATGTCTCTTGTACTCTGACATGACATCATTCTGCTCAGCCTGGTATTTTAGTGCAGCTGTTATGTCAGATAAACCTACAAAAACTCCCATTTTTACTAGTGAGTAAAAGGAATCAGGTTTCTGTGCCCAGAACTCCCAGAAGACACTCTTCTTCCATAAGCTTCTTTCCCTTCATCTCTCTTCTCCATTTTCTTGCTCTCCCTGTGTTTCCTCAAACAAAAAAAATGTAAGTATTGTAACTTTTGTGACAGAAGGCACTTGCTCCATCTTGTTCCCAGCATGTGCTGGCTAAAGCAGCACCAGAGCTGGAGCAGGAATTGAACCAGAGGTTCTACATGGCAATGCAAAGCACTACTGCTTCTTACAAATGTCATTTATTGCTGATGTGAAGGGGCCCTCTACACATATTGGACCTCATGTTCCAGTACACCCTGTGTATTTGTTTACACCTTGGCAAAATGCTACCATCTAGGTGCCTGAAGAATTTTGATTTGGTAGCATTTTACACCCACTTTGCACAGGTAAGAATGACTGCATGTGCAAGGCAGGGAGAATCAGGTCTGAGGAACTGTTGCTATTTTAGTTTCCAAGGATTCTGGGTAACCTGGAGAGTAACCTTCCATTAACTTCTTCAAATTGGCAGTAATAATCTCACTTTCTGTCTGCAGAACACAAACTGTAGAACCCCTGACTGAGTTAGACGGTTGACATGATTTTTCTCCTGAATCTGTAAGGCCATGTAGGTAAGCTTCCCTGGTGGGTCAAATATGGAAGAAGGTAGCCTTTGAAATAGCAAAGAGCACTGCACGTTTGCAACTGTTCCTTGCACAACCAACCATTGATTGGAGCAAGCATGCAGAGAGCCAGCATGACAAAAATCATAGGAAAGAATAAGACCGTGCACACTCCCAGATTCAGCTACCTGTATTTTAGGAGAACTCTACTGTGTATTCCTTAAAGCTTTTACTTTGATGTTTTTAGGCTCTCTATTCCAAATGAGATTCTCTATTGCTGTTCCAATGCTCTATGCACATAACAATACACTATTACTTTTTTCTGCATTTTTAATATAATATATAGATGCATCTAAACATGAGATCTTCAATTGAATAACTTTTCTAACAGACCCAAATTATTCCTGGTATTTTAAAGTGTGTATTGGTCTGATTATACAAATCTCCAGAAATTAAAGTGTGTTTACCTCTGAAAATTTGTTTAACATTTTCAGTGAAATTTATGTATATTTTCTTACAGTGATCATAAAAGCATTCTTAAAAACATTTGCCTCTATTTCCTCTTTTTGGAAAAATGCTCTTGAGGGGGCAGAGGTGGATGGTTAGGAGGGACTGTGTTTTCTAGTCTCCCAAAATTTAGTAATATCTTCCCTTTCCCCACATGCTCCTTGAGGAAGATAATCTTAGGGATCGATGCTGCAAGCACTTAAGCACACACTTAACTTTACCCATGTAAGTAGTCCTACTGAAGTCAATGGTACATCTTGCATGAATAAAGTTTAAACACAAATATGCCAGCAAGATCAGGATCTAATCTCCTCCTTTAGAACTCAAGTATGGGAAAGATTGTGCCTGCCTTAACTCACTGTCAGTTACTTTTTGATCTGCACCCTCTTCCAAACTGTCATGAATCCTATTACTTTCTATCTATTCTCTCAGAAAGTCAGTGGAAAGTGTTCATGGGTTTTCATGTGGTTTTAAGAAATCTTCAATAAAGACAAGTGCAAAGTACTTTGTTTAGGAAGGAAAAATCAAATGCACAGCTATAAAGTGAGTAACTAGCCAGGGGGTAATACTACTGTAAAGGATCTGGGATTATAGTGGATCACCAGTTGAATGGGTCAAGAGTGTGATGCAGTTGTGAAAAAGGCTAATATAATTCTGGGATATATTAACAGGATTTTTATATATAAGACACATGAGGTATTGTCCTGCTCTATTTGGCACTGGTGAGGCCTCATCTGGAGTACTGTGTCCAATTCTGAGCACCACCATTTAGTAACTATGTGGATAATTAAGAGAGTCCAGAGGATAACAACAAAAATGATGAAAGGGTGTAGCAAACCTGACTTATAGCCGGGTTAAAAAAAAATAGGTATGTTTAATCTTGAAAGTCTGAGATAGGACTTACATCTTCAAATATGTAAATGGTGCTTGCTCTAAAGAGGATTGGGATCAATTGTTCTCCATGTCCAGTGAAGGTAGGGCAAGCAGTTAATAGGCTTAACCTACAGCAAGGGAATACGTTAGAACACTTCCCCTAATATTTAACTCTAAAGGTAGTTAAATTCTGGAAGAGGCTTCCAAAGGAGGCTGTGGAATCGCTTATCTGTGATGCCTTCTCAGGGTGTTCAGAACCATAAGCCATGGTGCTGCCTCTGCCTCAGCAAGAGAAGCTTTGCTAGGGCTTCAGCTGTTTGTCTGCTCTCTTGATACACCAGCCAGCCTTACCAGCAAACTGCTTGAGACCCTGCCAGTCTAAATCTTGCCTTGCAGGTCCCATTCAGTGAACCCCAGTTACCAGGCTCTCGAGAGAGGTCTCTGCAGTGTCCAGTTCCTCTCACTCTCATAAATTAAGTTTGTCTCCAGAGAGACCGTGTGCACACCAGCCTTTTAGCTCAGTTGAGGATTAAGGTACATCCTCAGCTGAACTAACAGTATTTTTATATCCCAAACCCCCCCCACTTTTTTAAATCGCTAGAGTTAGTTGGGAATTTTCCATCAGCATTTTCTGAAAAAATGCAGTTGCTGCCAAAACAAAATTTTTCCATGCTTAAATTTTTTTATGGGGGGCAAATTTAATATTTTATTTTTTGACCCAGATTGACTAGTTTGTTTTATTGGACTATCCTGAAACATTTTATTTTCAAATGGTTAAAAAAACCCACACTAGACTACATTTCCTTTTTAAGCACATCGCCATATGGAAGTTTGTGGGTTGAGCCCCCATTGTTTTCGCCCTCGTTAGATGACCTCTCCCTTGACGCACCATATAGCTTGGCAGCAGAATATGCTGTGCATTGAGGGAGACTGTGTCTGCCAGAGAGCCCAGCCCACAGAAAGCAATGGCAGCCCTGAGCTACAGCTCCCATAAACCAGTGTGCAGATAGAGCAATGCTGCTTAATATTGATCTGATCCATTAAACAAAATGAAACACTGTGATTTCAGCAATGCTCAAACATTTAGATCAAAACATTTTGACAGTTCCCACCCTTTTTGTTCTGAAAAAATAATTTCAACTTTTTATCCCAGCTGCCAGGATGGAAATTCCAAAATTTCCTCAGCTCTACTTATTACGGGCTAGTTCTGGGGTAGCTGGGGCTGCAAGTCACAGTACTAGCTCTGAAATTGGTTTTCAACTTTGCCTAAAAACCACAAAAATAAAAAAATCAACATTTTCCTGCCCTGGTGGGGTTGAATCAGTCAAAACCAAAATATTTATGCTATTTGAGGCCTTATCTACACCAGTGGTTCTCAAACTAGGGCCTCCGCTTGTTCAGGGAAAGCCCCTGGCAGGCCAGGCCAGTTTGTTTACCTGCTGCGTCTGCAGGTTTGTCTGCAGGTTTGGCCGATCGCAGCTCCCACTGGCCATGGTTCGCTGCTCCAGGCCAATGGGGGCTGCAGGAAGGGCAGCCAGCACATCCCTCAGCCCGCGCCGCTTCCTGCAGCCTTAGCGCAGGTATTTTCAAGCTGTTGTCAAAAGGTTAAACTCTGATCCAGTGTAATGCCAAGATACTTTGGGTTAGCCTCCTGGCTGATGCTCTCACCTCAGAACTGCACATCAAATTTGGTATTAACAATTTTATTGCACAGATGGAAAGCAGTTACCATGGGGGTTCTTGGGCTAGGCCTAAGTTTCCAGTGGTGGAAAAAATCAGCCATTGTCCTAAGATCTCAGGTTAGGCTGCAGCTACTGATATGAAGGCTTGTATGCTGAACTCTGTTACAAGCTCCCCACAGACCAGGACACAGCAAATCAAAGCAGCACTAGACCCTGCCAGAACAACAGATGCTAAACCTGCTGATGCATCTCTACTGCTACAGTGATCAACACCACCCACAACGCGCCTTTGAAGATCATTGGTTCGACAGATGCCTATCACAACATGTGGTGTACCTCTATCCAGTGCACTAAATGCCCCAACAACAATTATGTGGGTGAAAACAGATCATCACTGTGCTCTTGAATGAACTCACAGGAAAATGATGAAAGACAAAAACAACCTATCACCTCTGGGTGAACACTTTTCACAGTCCTCATCCGCAAAGTAAAACTGCAGAACGCTTTCAAAAGATGAACCTGGGAGCTTAAATTCATTACTCTGCTAGACACCAAAGTTCGTGGACTGAACAGAGACATAGGATTTAGTATTACAATCTATAACCTATTCACCCTCTTTTTGTCCTATGACTGCAGAGGTATTAACAGGTCACTCTACCTTGAATGGTCCCTTACAGTATATACTAGCTACTTCTGCTAAACAATCTACCCATCTTGCATTTTGCTGGGAGTTCCTTTCCCAATCCCGAAGAAGAGTTCTGTGGCTCAAAAGCTTGTCTCTCTCACCAACAAAAGTTGGCCCAATAAAAGATATGACCTTACCCACCGTGTCTCTCTTACAGTAGCTGAAGCAGAGCCAGACATTCTATATCTAGGACTTGTGTTTTTTCCCCCTCAGCTAGCAAGGGGTCAAAAGTGGTTTCCATCAATTGTTCAGTTTAGGATAGTTCACCCCCTGATCAACACTAGCTTCCTGCCCTTAATGGCAAGGATTGGGATGTTCTTGCTTTTGTTTGGTTTTCTGAAATGTCTAGCTAAAGACAAGGTGGGTGAGGTATTTAAAACTTGTAACCTCATACCATGGATTGTCTTTTCAATTCAATGGAACATGTAACCATGCTGGTTAACTACATTAGCTGGAAGTTTCAGCCTCACTAAGCAGGGAGAGACAAACTTACTCTGTGAGTGTCACAGCTAAATACAAGGTGGAACAAATCTGTGATACTGAGTATGTTTCCCAGACCTGAAGAAAAGCTCTGTGTAAGATTGAAAGCTTGTCTCTCTCAACAGCACAAGTTGGTCCAATAAAAGATATCACCTCCCGCACCTTATCTCTCTAATAGCCTGGGACTAACACTGCTATAATAGCTCTGCATATAGCTCAAATACTGCATTTTTCTTGCTTAGAGAAACTTCTGACTAATCTGCTTAACCACCATGGTTACATGCAGTCTATTGATTTGAAAGGATATTCTACAGGATGAGGTTACAAGTTTTAAATATACCAATAAAGCACTGTTCTACCAACTTTGGTTTTCCTTCTGTTCTCCCCCAGAGGGACTGAACACTCGGGCCCCAATCCAGCAAAGCACTTAAGCATGTACTTAACTTTAAGGGAGTGAATATCTTTGTGACTTCAATGGATCTACTAATTTGCTTAAAGTTAAGTATGTGCATCAGTCAGGGCTGTCCCTAGCTATTCTGGGGCCCTATACAGCCCTCCTGCAGGGGGGGAGGGGCAGGCCTCTGCAGCAGTGGGGTGGGGAAAACTGCCCCCCAGCCCTCAACCGCTGCTGGGGCCAGGTCACTGCACTTCCCACTAATGGTGAGTGCAGGCCTGGCCCTGCTGCCAGCCTCAGGGCAGTGGAGGCAGGGCTGCGGTGGAGCAGGGCAGGGGCTTTTGGGGAAGGGGTGGAGTGGGGGCAGGGCTGGGGCAGAGCAGGAATGGGAAGAGGCAGGGCTGGGGTGGAAGAGGGGTGGGGGCCATGAGGAAGAGGCAGAGCAGGGGCTGGAGCAGCACGTAGCTGCGTAGGGCACCAGGGAATTTGGTGCCCTATACAGCTGTGTACTTTGCGTATGGGTAGGGACAGCCCCTGGCATCAGTGCTTTGATGGATTGGTGCTAGATTGCTCAATTTACAGGATTGCGTTCTTACTGCATCTCAGTGTAGGACTTTCTCCCCCTGTGAAAGATTACCAGAAAACTTAGTTTAAGCAAGGCCCAGGTTTGTAAGGTGCCCTGGTTATACTGAAACCCAGCTTTGGCTGAGTTTCTATATTGAAACTCAGTTGCAGCAGACCCTTTACACCAGGGGTCTCAAACACGTGACCCACAGTTATTTCCTGCAGCCCGCCAGAGGCATCCACTCCACCAGCAGCCAAGTTCCCCTCCCCCCACTCCTCCGCCTACCTCCCAGCACTTCCCCTGCTTAGGACTTTCCAGGAGGGAGGGGGAAGAGGTGGGACTGGGGTGGGGATTTGTGGATGGGGTGGGCAGGGGCAAGGCCTCATGGAAGGGGTGGAGTGGGGGTAGGGCCAGGGGGGGCTTTAACCAAAGTAATTCTAAAAGTAAATGCATGTTTCATCATTTGAGTGAGGCGCATTACTGTGTTTATATTCTATTAAAACCACTCTTTGCATTAGTTTTTTAAAAGTTAATACATTTTAATAGCATACTATATTATCTTCATTTTTGACTATACTTTTGTATCATTGTATGAAAAGGTTTCAGTGATGCGGCCCTCGGGCCAACATACTAGTCCTCGCATGGCCCTTGTGGTGATTTAAGTTTGAGATCCCTGCTTTACACCATCCCTGCCTACACACCCCTCTCCCCCCAGCAGCAGAATCTTCATCAACCCCCACTTGTGATGAAGAATGTTGTTGTGTGTTTCATTAGGACATTTATCATTTCCCTCCCGCTTCTAAAATGCCTCCCCTTCTTCCTGTTGTCTCAGTTTGGCAGTCCTGGCCCTCCATCTGCACAAAGCTTTAACACCTCATTTTTCATCTCATGCATTTCCGTGACCTTTGCTTTTATGTTTTTTTAATAATTGGGCTCCCCCCCGCTTTTTTTAAATGTATAAAGGAAGTCTGGAAGCTGCTGTGTTTTTTAAAGTCAGCTTCCATTTTATCTGGAAACTTCTACTCCCTCTCCCCAAACAATCTCGTTTCCCTAGGCTTTGCAGGAAGACTATGGGGAGATCTCAGCACATTGCCTGTAAGCGCCAATCGCTGCGTGCAGGGACAGCGCCAAAGGCGCCTTGTATCCATAGAGCAGGTCAGCTCATGGAAGTGAAATAAGCGCCAACCCAAGAGTTTTAAGCATCCGCTGGAAGCGCCCATCCGCTGTGCAACTCCCACTGCCCCGGGAGCAGCAGGGCCCGAGCGCTCCCGCCAGCCCGGGGCTGCCTGCACGGTCGGGCTCGTGCCCAGAGCGAACCGCCAGCAGCCCGCCCCAGCACAGCAGCGGGCCGGGAAGGGGCTCAGGCTCCGCTGCCTCCCGGGCAGGACCGCACCGGGGCGCGCAGCTGCAGCGCCGGGCTCGGGCGCCTTGGCCCTGCGCTCCAGCGGCGGGCGTCTAGGCTCCCCGCTCGGACCGGCCACGCTGAGAGCGGCCCCGCCGGCGGCGTGGAGGGACGGGCCCCGGAACTAGGCCTGCGGCCGGCCGGCCGGCCACCCTGGGGCGCGGCTTCCTGCCTTCGGCCGTGGTGGCCTTTGCTGATACCGCTTATACGCATGCGCCCCGCAACCACCATTTTGTGGCGCTCAGCGAGCGAGGTGCTTCGCCCCCCAGCCGACACCGGGTAGAGGCTGAGAGTCTAGGGGAGAAGGACGAGCGCCTCTGCTCTCTACGGGGGGGCGAGTACGTGCGCGCACATGCGCTGTAGGAGGGAGGGGAGGGGCGGGGCGGGGCTGGGTCCAGAAGAGGGGCCTGATAGAGTGCGCAGTCCGCGTTTTGCTTGTGCGCATGCGCCGTCGTTGGCTAGGAGCTGCGCTCTCCCCCATCATTGCCCCCATTGCTGGAGAGGCGCGCGGCTCTTGCCCGCTTCCCGGCCCTGACCCAGCGGCGCTAACGGTCGCGCTGTCCCCGCAGAGGCCGCGCCATGGGGGACGTGAAGAACTTCCTGTACGCCTGGTGCGGCAAGAGGAAGGTGACGCCGACCTACGAGATCCGCGCCGTGGGCAACAAGAACCGGCAGAAGTTCATGTGTGAGGTGCGGCCCTGGGCGCGGCGGGCTGGCCGGGGGCGCGGGCGCCTCACCGCGGCGTCGGCGCGGTCCCGGTCCCGGCGGCACGTAGAGCGGCGCCGCGGCCGGCGTGGCTTGTCTCCGTACACTGGGCCGGCAGCCGCAGGCGCGGGGTGTAACCGCGCGGGGCGGGGCGGGGCGGGGCCGGCCCTGGGGTTTAGTTGCGCAAGTCGAAGTTAAGGGGCCAGTCAAGGATGCCGTCCGCGCCGCCCGGCATGGACACCCGCTCCCTGTCCCCCGTCTGTGTACAGCCCCACGCCAGGGAAAGGAGCATTGGCTCCACGGCCATTTTGCTACCTCATCCTTTTCCCCTTTCTCACCCTAAAAAGTAGGAGCGGTGCCTGGGTGGCTCTGCTTACAGGCTTGGCCCTTTCATGTATTGTGTCTAATATTTATGCACCACCGTGGACAATTCATTGATTTACAATGAGGGGCCTTATTAGTGTAATTAGCCGGCTTCTGCCACTTCACGTTTGTTGGCTGACCAAAACCAGGCCCTGTGCTCAATTTCTCTATAGAGCAAAGAACTGGTTGAGGCAAGCAGTAACACGTGCCAGCATAATAAACCCCATTTCAGCCCTAGCTGTTGTTCCAATAAAAATGTTGACATCCTGAATGACTTACTGCCCAATGAAGCAGAAAAGAAATAATGGGGAGGGGGTGTAGGGTATGTGCACAGCCTCTGGCATGGCTAAAAGCCGCTAGCACTTAAAAAGTTGAGACCCAGCTATCTGCTCTGGGGAAGATGCTCAACTAGTAAGGGAGCCAGGAGTGAATAGAAAGAGCTGAGATTCCATGTTGATTGAGAGTCCACTGGAATTGGTTGGGTATTCACATGGTGAGGTTTTGGTGTTGTAAACACTTACCTGAGAGTCATTTTTTTGTCTGTTGCAGGTTCGGGTGGAAGGTTTTAACTACACTGGAATGGGCAATTCCACAAACAAGAAAGATGCACAGAGCAATGCTGCTAGGGACTTCCTTAATTACTTAGTTCGGTTGAATGAAATCAAGAGTGAAGAAATTCCAGCTTTAGGGGTAAGTATCTTTGTCCGCATCTGTCACGGAGGAGAGCAGGTTTGATCCTCTCAGGAGGTAACTTGTAATGTTGTGCTGCTAAGTAGGTTGTTAGCAGCAGAGATTGAACCTGGGACCTCTGGATCTAAATGTAGGAGCCACTGTTCCTGGAAGGGGAAAGCCTAAGGTGAAGTAGAAGACCCAGGCTTTCCACCTCAGCCTGAGGTGAAGTAGAAGACCCAGGAACAGGAGCTATGGGGAGACAGATAGCATGGGGCTGCTGGGGGGGGGCAGGCGGGCTCATAAGGACTAGTGGGAGAGGACAGACTAGGGCAGGGGCTGAATGTGGAGGTGCACGGCTACATAGGGACAAGGGAGTGGCTGGTTGGGGGTACAGGGACACGGGGAGGGTTGCAGGACCACATGGGGATGGGGAAGAGTGGGTGTCTGAGTGGGGATGGAGGAACACCTGGACAGGGGGTGCAAGAACACATGAGGGGTGCAGGAACACATGGGGAAAGGGGCAGATGTGCCTGACTGAATGGAAGAGGCTAGGGGTCAGCCAGGGTCTGCATGGGGGAAGTTCCCTAACAATCCCTCCCTGTTCTGTACTTTTCCCACCCATACCCAACAACCCTCCAAGTTCGCACCCAGGCTCCTTCTCAGCAATTTACTTCCCTCTCCCTCAGCTCCTCCATTACTCCTGACTCCCCAAAGTCTTTGCATCGCTTCTGAGGGGTGCGGGAAATATGGTTCTGTATTGTAGTTTAAATGAATTATTACTCAGAGTTCTATATTAATATGCCTAGTAAGGAATCTATTTGTCAAAAAACATTTCCTGACTCTTTTTTGTTGTCTGTATTGTTACAGACATTCTTGCTGACAGGTATTTTGAAATAAATGACCAAAAATAATTGAAACTGTTGTGATTTATATTGTTACTTTGACAAATAAAATATGTAGAATTTTTAATTTTTTGGTGCAGGATTCCCCTAGGAATACAATACTGGAGGAGATTGCAGGAGCCAGTCTCTTATGACTGCTCTAATAGTTTTATAAGCTATTTTTCATCACTGTGTAATGAAACCAGGAATGGATTTAAGATCCTCTGCCATATTGCCCTTTTCCTGGGAAGCAGTGGCTTTCTGCTGCTTTTGGGTTGTCTTTTCGTTTGGATACCGCTGGCACTGGTCATAGTTTGGTCAAGCAATTGTGATGTAAAAGTGTCAAGTATGTCTTTGCCACAGAACACTGAATATCAGCTGTAAATTGATGGTAATCTTGTCTTTTGGTCTGTTGCTCATAGCTTTGCTGAGGCACTGGAGCAGTCTGTAGACCCAGGCAAGCGGTACTGTACCATTTCTGCCTGGTTAGAGTCTAGACCCCATAGTTATGAAGATTATTTTTAATGGAAGTTTGTGATCAGAAGAAATTGGTAGCTTTGATCATCCTATTCATCAGGAAAAGCTTCCTGCTCACTACTGGTGAGTGAATTTTTCAAGCCCTGATTTATTATAGGCAGGGTTGGCAGCACCTGAGAAACCTCTGTGAGATGGGAGGGTCATCTTACCCTATTTTACAGATGGAGAATTGTGGCACAGAGAGATTAGGGTCAAGAATAGTCACTAATCTTGAGTGCCCATTTTGAGGCCCCTGGGACCTGTCTTTTCAGAATAGTTAGCATTATAAAACAGGCTCCCATTGACTTCAGTACTTCTACAAATCAGACCCTGGGTCTCAAGTCAGGCACTCAGAAATTGAGGAACATTCAGTTAATGACCACCTGTGAAAAGTTTGGTTTAAGTAACTTGCGTAGCATCATGTAAGAACTCTCTGGTAGAGGCAGGGCTAGAATCTGTTTCTCCAGGCAGCATTCACCTGCCCTAACCATGAGACTGTATCTTTCTTCAGTTCCCTGACTCATTCACTGCACCTTGTAATGGTGCTGGCCAAGATGGTCAGAAGAGGAATTTGCCTGGGGCAGGGGTTTGCCGGGGGTTGCTCTGCGACTGTGGGGCCTACTTCTGATCCCTCGTGCAGTCATGTTTGTGAGCAGTTTTCCTCTGGGCAGTGTCCGTTGACTCCTTGGATGTCTTTGAGCGGTCTGGGTGCTGTCAGTGGTTCTCTGCTTGGGGTCCCCTTCCAGTTCCCTGATTTTTCACACTACAACCTTCACTCCCATCCCTGTTTTTTTCATTTGTTGTTCCCAGTATTCAGTTGTGGCCTAGGTTCACTGTCTCCCTCTGCCTTAGCCTGGGGAGGGCCTTTAGCTACCGGTGGGCTTAGGCCCGCTGTGTTCTGGAAACCGCAATAGGTTCTCATTTTCCAACTTCTACAGCAAATGAAGAATGGTGTCTTACAGCCAAATCTCCTTCACAACACAACCATGATTCGTTCCTAGAGGAGATCTTTTCTGCTAACTGAGTGGGCTGGGGTCCTGTGGGAAAACTATATGTGACTGTAAAAAGAAAAGGAGGACTTGTGGCACCTTAGAGACTAACCAATTTATTAGAGCATATGTGACTGTGTAATTAGACTGTTATAATGCATGTATATAATGGGGCTGAATTAAGATTGTCTAGCTAACTGCTTAACGTTTGAATGCTTGATTTTTGCAATATTAATAATGTTCTTTTAACATAGGTTTTTGTGTGTAATTATACAGTGCATTCAGTGTATCTTGTTTATCATGGCTATATAAGCCATGGACCATAAGCTCACTTTTTTCCTGTCGCCTGAAGCAACTAGGAATGTTAAATTGTGAGTTTCAGTAGGACCCCTGAAAGCGCTTAAATGCTCAGCAGTCAAGCTTTTTAAATGTTTTAAATGGAAGCTTCTGACAACAATGTTCTATAACAAACATATCTTTAAATTGTATGACAAATTTTCTGACATGAGGGTTGAATGAAAAGTTCTGTCGTTTTATATGAAGTTGGTGGCATTGCCATTCATGGGCAGTTTCCCTTCTCCAGGCAGGAGCTGCTGATGCTCCGGATGGAATAGTGCCTGAAGCACGGGGAGATGCTGGTGAACGTGTTTCTACTCTGGGCGGACCTCTTCCTCCACATTTGGCACTGAAGAGTGAAACAGGTAAGACTTTGAATATCTGTAACTTACATTTTATATATACGTGTGTGTAATACATATTTTACCTTATAGTATCTTTGTCTCCTATGTGTGTTTCTTCATAAAGAAGATAACTAAAAGTAGTTGAGTATTTCGGAGGCTTGGCCGGGAATAGTTCAAATTTTTATCTTTCCTCTTTAGAGCACCTGACTTCTCAGCATGCATCTCGCAATTGTTAGGAGAGGGGTTAACCTTCTTTTCCCCCCCTTAGGTGGTGGTCCGGCTGCCGGAGTTGGAAGCTCTGGCTATGGTGGAGCTCAGTGGGACCGTGGAGCCAATCTGAAGGATTACTATTCAAGGAAAGAGGAGCAGGAGGCACAGGCTGTAAGTTAACCTATCTAATTCTACTTTAGCTCTGAAACAAGTATTTTCAACACCCATTAATTATTGATTAGAATTTGCAGCCGTGCTTGTAATTTTTAGGAGTTCAGTATTTTGTAATGTTTTAACTGGCAGAAGATTTATCAGTGAAGGAACTATCTGGTTACTGTTAACATCCAACAAACTGCTAACTACTGTAACTAATTTACTATCTTAAATTAGTAACAGAATAATTCTGGGTACACTGACGGTTAGATTGTCGTCATATCAACATTTATATTGTTTATACAGACTCTTTGCTGTTGCAGTCTGAGGAAATAGTCTTGAGGCCCTAAAGACACTTTGATTTCTTGTGAAAATTCCTGACTATTCTTTGGCACACTGACCAATTAGGAAACTTGACTTTTAAATTTTGTTTTAAACATACTTGTAACAAACATTTACGGTTAGAGCCAGTAAATTTAAATTGTTTTCAATATTAGACCTTGGAGTCAGAAGAAGTGGACTTAAATGCTGGTCTTCATGGAAATTGGACCTTGGAGAATGCTAAGGCGCGTCTGAACCAGTTTTTCCAAAAGGAGAAGGTCCAGGGAGAATATAAATACACTCAAGTGGGGCCTGATCACAACAGGTTTGCTAGTTTCACTCATATCCTTCTGTAACAAGGGTTAGAAACATTCATGGGCAAGAGGAATCCTTTCTGGGAGCTATCCTATTTATCTAGTTTGTAGTACTCTGCAGTCCTGTGTGGGAAAGCTTTTGTTCCTTGGTCAGCAGCTCTTAAAAAAAGCCAATGAGCAGTAGTCCCTGGAAAGAGGGGATTGTGCCTCATGTTAATCTTCAGCAGCTCCTTTTTTCCTTTCTAAGTTGATTTTAAAAAGTGTATTTGGCTTTGCAGTGTCCTATCCAATGTGTTAGAAGAATGGCGTCTGTGCTTTTGGACCTTGGGAGGGAGGGGGAAGAGATCCTTGGCACTGGGATATGGATGACACTGTGGAGAAATGTTTGTCTGGTAGTTTTGGCACTTGCTTAAAGAAATGCCTTTTGCTTTGCACTTTATAGTGGTAATATTGCTATGATCTGGTTAACTGAGAGGTCTCAGTTTGATTGCTAGGCAGTTGTCTCAGCAGTAAATAATCATTTGTGCTACTCACTATAAAATACATTAAGGACATGTTAATGTGTAATGCTTAAATTAGGTTAAGCAGGGAATGTATCTAATGGATACTTAACAATTGTTACTGATAGAGCTGGTTGAAAATTTCCATTGAAATACGCTGATTCAATGGAATCAGTGTTCTGTGGGAATGTGTTGATTGTATTGAAAGTTTTGGCAGAAACCAGGAAGGCTGGCCAGCCTGGTTTCCTGCCAACCGGTCAGGATCCTAGGCTGTTTGGCTCCCTGGTGAGTGAGGCAGCAAGCTGAAAAATACTATTTCAGTTCTTCTGAAATGGAATTATTTCCATTCTGTGGAAAAATTCACAAGTTTGAGTTTTCATCCAAACTTGGGACTCTCACATTTTTGAAAAAAAACCAAACTTTTTGTGGCAGGGAAAGTCTGTTTTCTATCTTACTAGAATCATTTTGTGGTGAGAAACGCTATTATACTTTGTTTTCTAATACATCAGTTCTGTATAGATAAGCCTTTTGAAAGGTGCTGTGCCCTTTGCCATCCCAAATGTGTTCTCCGAAGGTTATGCTATTATCAAGAGACAGCTGGATTTTTGTTTTCTCTAATTCCAATATCCCTTGATCTACTTACAGAAGATTGCCAGGAACTCTGAAGTACCTCTCCAGTCAATTCCTGTTAATGGTGGGAAATTTCATAAAAATCTTTTTCAGATATATGAACACATTATGTGTTTGACACTAAGACATCCTGGTATTCATGTAAACCTTGTATTGCCATTGCTTCAAGTCAGTTCACTTCCATTTCAGTTTCCAAATGTTGGGCACTTACCTCTCCCAAATGAGTGGGGTGAGGACTAACTGTAACTACTGAGTACATATAAAATTCAAGTTCTAAGTGTTGTTCAGCAGATTGTTTACTTCTGTTATCTGCAGGTTGCTGTTAGTGTATGTGGTGGTACGGGTCCCTTGTGGGTGGAGACCTTAAAATCCATGTAGTTGAGGAAAGTGGGGGTAGTGGTTGGTGCTAGTATGTTTCTCAGCCTGCTTGCTGTTCTTCCAGAGAGCATTCCAGGGTGTAGTATTTATTACTCCCAGGAAGGCTCGTATGGATTACTCTCACGTGGATCAGCATGTTGGAAAGAGAGTGGATTGTGAGAGAAACCTGTTGCAGTGCATCTGACCCTTCAGACCTATTCTGATATTAGAGGCCAGGAGTAAATTTGCATATTAGATGAATCCTTCTGGTATATATACAGTAAAAGCAGAGGAATAGTTGCACTATCTCTCTGAATTGCAGAAGTGGGGTGGTAGTATTTTCAGGAAGCACAATCCTCACGTATATCTAGGCTTGGCAGAATTCAATTTTTGATTTTTTTTAAATAATTTTGACACAATATCAATGTTTTTAAATTTTCAGTTGTACAAAACTGAGTCTGTCAAACAGTTGTTTAATGGCAGACACTGAGATTCAGAGAGTTAAAGCTTTAGAAACCAAACACTAATTGTAAATATCACATGTCAAGAGACAGTTTGATTTAAGCTTATTTTCCTTGTAAGTTCTCAGGCAGCATTTTTCTTACTTTGCATATCTGTAAATTTTGATTATCATTGATGGTAATGTCTTTTGTCCATTTGTATGTGTATGATGAAATCTAAACTTGCTGACATTTACCAATAAAAATGTAATCCTTCCAAGTCTATGTATAACTTGCCAGTTCTGATTTTTTTTTTTAATATTCTTTATATCGAGTGTCAGTTTTACGCTTCCATAAGTGAGGAATTTTAAAGGCAAAATATGTATCTTCAGTGGATTTTTTTGTCACTGTCCCTTCAAAACTGAGTGGGTACAAGTACTTGATAATAGCATACATTTGGAATCAAGAGGGTTTATTTTGAGTGACAGGAATGTAAATGTAGAACTTCTGGTGCACAGAATACAAAATGAGTATTTTAGCAAATGATGGGATGAGACTTTTACCTTTTTGGGGCTCCACTGGCAGTCAGGGTACAGCATTGCTGCTCTTGTTTCATGCTGAAAGGGGTAGCAGACGGCGACACCAGAGATCTGTGTTCATTCACACATGTGCTTCTGCTTAGGCCGAACTAAGCAATCACATGGGAGTCTATTGTAAACTGATTTCTGGTGTCGCTGTTCCCCCCTTAGGTGGAGGAGAATGAGATTGAGTGCTGACTATAAGCCTGGCTGAGAAACATACTGGCATCGGTCATTAATGAAAGGGTGGCTGATGTATCCCTGAGAGCCAGTGGCCTTTGACTCATGAAGCCGCTGTGCCTGAAGGTCAGTTCACTGGTGGTGCAGGAAGGAGTCTAACATTGAACTTAAAGCCTCACCTAACCTTTGTTTTATTTACAGCGAGAAATCAAGGCCATGTCCTAGCTGCAAGGTTCTGCCTGCAGCAGTGGAAGCACCAGAGGCATAGTTTTCAGAGAGGAACTGCATCCGTTAGAGCCCAAACACCTTGGATCAGATTTGCAAGTTTAAACCCAAAGTTATAACAACATGGTTTTAATTTCTAATCTTCGAACACGCATTTGTGCTGTGATTTAAAAAATAAAAAAAAAAAAAAAAGCCAAAACTTGTGAGGTAGGTGCCCAATGCCCATTGAATTTCAGTGGAAGTTGGGTGTCTTATTCCCTTAAGCTTCTCTGAAAATCACAGCCTTAATCAATGTACCAGTAGTCTCTTTAACGAGTTTGCTATATGGTTAGCAGTCCGAATGTTTGTGTTCTGACTGAAGGCAAAGCCAGAACACATGGAAATGAGGGCAGTCTGAGCAGATTGCTCTAGATTTCAGTGTTAGGCAGTACAGCATATAGGAATCTTGTTAACAGAACTGTTGACTACAATACAAAGGCAACTCTGTTATCTGCCTATTTGGTCACACTTCACCACTTGATTCCAGGCAGGATAGGAGCCTGTTCTTGTGTCCAAACATATATACCTTGAATCTGGGGTAAACAAGTGAAGATATCCAACCGCCCCTCCCAAATCCATCCTCTTTGGGGCTCATCAGATAGTTGTCTTGTGCTGTCAGTTTAAGGTTCTGTCCTGAAAAGTACCTGTAAAATGAGGACATGGGTTTCTGTGTTTGAGTCCAGATCAGACATACTCAAATTACCTGATTTTTTTTTTTCCAATTGCCAGTCCTTCAAAGTCACTCTTCAGTTCAAAAGTTAAGCTGCATTTTACTAGGATATCAGTCCAAATACTGTTCCTCTCCCCCCCCCCAGCCCCCTGATGTTGCCCATTATCTGTCAAGTTGCATAGAGTACAAGTAAGGGAAGAATCTGGATCTGCAACTGGAACAATTGATAGATCAGTTAAACTAGAATCCAGTTCACTCAGCTGAATTAGCTTTTATGGGATTAAAAGCACTAGAATTGTATTTGTCATTAGTTGTTGTAGTATGAATCTACTGCTCAAAATACACAGGGAGAAGATCTCACAATTGAGAAGGTGTCACGGTACAAGGGTTTTCAGAGAAAAACACATTTTAAGGTTTAATGTTTCATTTGTTCTAGAATTGAGGAAATTGTTTTATAATTGAGTTTTGATGAGCTTTGTCTAAACAGTTGGAAAGCCTGGCCATCTTGGAAATGTCGGGTTCAGCCGCTCTCAGGAATGAAAGCCTTAACTGTGTCTCTCTGTGTGTTACAGGAGCTTTATTGCAGAAATGACCATTTATGTCAAGCAGCTGGGCAGAAGTAAGTGTCCTCCTTTTCTGGTTAGTTATGGGTCTTAGAGCAGAGAAACATGAGAATAATTATGAGTACATGCAACACTAGTTGGATGGTATTTCATGCAATAATGCACTGCTGCCAGTGCCCCAGTGGGCCCCAGTAAGCCTTTCAGCTGCTTGTTCACTAAACACATAGGCCTTTCCTTTGTACACTGTAAAGGGATGGCCTGTGATAACCGGTTACATAGTGTATGGTGGTTTCAAATACCCATATGTCTGGTTAGTGAAATAGCTTAAGACTCTTGGCTTTCAACCACCTGAGGGATGCAGGTATCTAGTATTATTGCACTGCTTGAATTATTGCTTTTAGAAATTATTTTTAACGAGCTGGCCTCTGCCTTCATGGAAGTCTATTGCAGTAAAGTCCAAAACAAGCAAAGAGCTAGAACTAGGAACATTCAAGAACCCACCTTGCTCAGGTTAAGTATCTAGACAGTGACCCAGGATAGAGATATACAGGACTAGGATGGAGGAAGATGGGTGGGAGTTGAAGGGGGAACCCTGGAGAATCACAAAAATTACACAATTTCAAGACAGCTAGTTAGAAACTTGTGGGTTCTTTTTTTTAAAGATACCAAGCACACAAGTCTCAATCTTGTGATTTCAACTTACAGCAGATATCTACACAATTAGAAACTTCATCAGTCAATTGATCATCTTTTTATAATGTCCATAATGCAGTAAAATTGATGTAGTGTGGTGGCATAAAATGACCAAACTGTCAGGTGTTTGAAGACACAAGAAAAACAAGTGTTAAGTCTCTATGGATTTGTAGACTGATGGCTTGAAATTGAAAATGGGCCTGCAGCATAGCCTGGTCCAGGTGAGTGCTGTAAGGGAGTCCTGGCTTTCACAACTGTTGTGAAAAAGCCCCGTTAAGCCTGGGTAGGCTGAATGCCGTAAGGTAAACCTGCCATCATTAATACTGTACTGTTAATTTACTTGTGTTGGTTACAGCCTGGCTGGAACTGGGAGTCCCTCTTCTCAGTAGGGATCATTACTGAAACCTACTTCTAAGTAGCCACTAAACCCATTTCATATTGCTATCTTATGCTAAAGCTGTTTACCCACACAGACAACATGCATCATTGGCTACTGTAACCTTAATGTTTGTGTGCTGCAGGAATCTTTGCTCGTGAGCATGGATCAAACAAAAAGCTGGCAGCACAGTCCTGTGCTCTGTCCCTGGTCAGACAGCTCTACCATCTTGGGGTCATCGAGCCCTACACTGGGCAGACAAAGAAGAAGGAAGGAGAAACAGTGAGTCTGCTATAGGAGAAGTAGATACTGAGTCAGAAGGAGCAGTGAACTGGTGTAAATTTGTCCCTGCTTGCTTATGCTCTGTGTTTAAACTTGGGAAGCCAATGCAATTTTCTGATGTCCAGAACCAGAAATTGATTTTGATCTGGGGAAAGATGAGTGGCTGGGATGAACAGAGAAGTAACTACATGTGTATTTATGTGTGTGTGTGTGCGTGCATATGCGCGCTTGGAGCAACAGAGAGGTATGCGGGCGTATTGAAAAATAAGGGCTTGTTTTATTCATGGTCACATTCTAGAATAGTAAAACTAAAAATAAAAAATATAATTTTTTCAACTTAACATAAGAACGGCCATACTGGGTCAGACCAAAGGTCCGTCTAGCCCAATATCCTGTCTCTGACAGTGGCCAATGCCAGATGCCCCAGAGGGAATGGACAGAACTGGTGTAAGCATCAAGTGATCCATCACATGTTGCCCATTCCCAGCTTCTGGCAAACTTAATTTAACTTCTCAGCAGACCAATCAGTTTCAGGTTCTCTTGTGTTAACAGTACTGCAGTATTTTGATTGCAAACAGTGAAAGGAATGTCTACATGTTCATTTTAACAAACAAACAAAAAAACAACAGTTTTTTTTAAAAGCATAGATTATTGTTGAACTTACATTTTGTACAAAAAGTACCTTTAATAAATATGAGTTCTGAGCTGTCAGTGTCCCTTTTAACTTCTCTCTCCTTAGAAGCCTCTTAGCGTTTCATTATATTCTCCAGTGAGGTTCTTGTGCCGAGCCTTTTTTTGTGGATATCTTGGGGTTTTATTACAGTATTTTTAATTTCACAGGTAGAGCCTTATGAAGTGGTGGTCTCTCCTGATTTGGAAAATCAGCTGAATAGCATCATTCAGGAGCTTTCTCTTGAGGTCATGCCACAAGTGAGTGTATGGTTTAGACTTGGGCTGTCAAGCGATTAAAAACATTAATCGTGAGATTAATTGTGCGATTTAAACAATAATAGAATACAATTTATTTAAATATTTTTGGATGGTTTCTACATTTTCAAATATATTTATTTCAATTACAACACAAAATACAAAGTTTACAGTGCTCACTTTTTTAATTACAAATATTTGCTCTGTAAAAACATAAGAAATAGTATATTTCAGTTAACCTAATACAAGTACTGTAGTGCAATCTTTGTCATGAAAGTTGAACATACAGGTGTAAAATTTATGTACAAATAACTGCACTCCATAAAGCAATCTAAAACTTCAGAGCCTACAAGTCCACTCAGTCCTACTTCTTTTCAGCCAATCGCTCAGACAACCAAGTTTGTTTACATTTACTGGAGATAATACTACCTGCTTCTTGTTTACAATGTCACCTGAAAGTGAGAACAGGTGTTCACATGGCATTGTTGTAGCTGGTGTCACAAGATACTCATGTGTCAAATGCTCTAAAGATTCATATGTCCCTTCATGCTTCAACCACCATGCTGATGACGGGTTCTGCTTGACAACAATCCAAAGCAGTGTGGACCAACACATGTTCATTTTCATCATCTGAGTCAGATGCCACCAGCAGAAGGTTGTTTGTTTTTTTTTGGTTTTGGTGGTCTGGGTTCTGTAGTTTTCACATCAGAGTGTTGCTCTTTTAAGACTTATGAAAGAATGCTTCACACCTCATCCCTCTCAGATTTTGAAAGGCACTTCAGATTCTTAAACCTTGGGTCGAGTGCTGTAGCTATTTTTTTTAGAAATCTCACATTGGTACCTTCGTATTTTGTCAAATCTGCAGTGAAAGTGTTCTTGAAACGAACATGTGCTGGGTCATCATTTGAGACTGCCATAACATGAAATCTATGGCAGAATGTGGGTAAAACAGAACAGGAGATATACAATTCTCCCGCAAGGAGTTCAGTCACAAATTTCATTAATTGCATACATTTTTTTTAACGAGCGTCATCAGCATGGAAGCAAGTCCTCTGTAATGGTGGTTAAAGCATGAAGGAGCATACGCATGTTTAGCATATCTGGTACATAAAAACCTTGCAATGCCAGCTACAAAAGTGCTATGCAAATACCTCTTCTCACTTTCAGGTGACATTGTAAATAAGTGGGCAGCATTATCTCCCATAAATGTAAACAAACTTGTTTGTCTTTGTGATTGGCTGAACAAGAAGTTGGACTGAGTGGACTTGTAGGCTCTGGAGTTTTACATTGTTTTATTTTTGAGTGCACTTATGTAACACACAAAAAATCTACATTAGTAAATTGCACTTTTACAATAAAGAGATTGCATTATGGTACTTGTGTGAGGTGAACTGAAAAATTTGAATATAATTTCTTTTGTTTATCACTTTTGCAGTGCAAATATTTGGAATCAAATAACATAAAGTGAGCACTGTACACTTTGTATTCTGTGTTGTAATTTAAATAAATATATTTGAAAATGTAGAAAAACATCCAAAAATAATTAATTTCAATTGGTATTCTATTGTTTAGCAGCACAATTAAAACTGCAATTAATTTTTTTGTTAATCGCATGAATTAACTGCAATTAATCAACAGCCATAGTTCAGACACTTTATTACACTGTTTTTCCCCATCAATCTTACCAGTTTAATTAAACTTTTTTTTTTTTTTTTTCTGAACTTGTAGCCTGAAGATCCAAGCTGTCCAGTTTTGCTCAACATTGGAAAGCTGGCCCATTTTGAACCATCCGTGAGACAGAATCAAATGGGAGTTGTCCCATGGTCACCCCCTCAGTCAAACTGGAACCCTTGGACCAGCTGCAATATTGATGAGGGTCCTCTGGCATATGTAAGTCTAAGGCTGTTTCTTAGAATGGATCTGTTCCTATTTTCATATTCCTGGAACTTGTAAATGCATTTTTCCAGGTTTCTGAGGAAAGATCCGATAATCCATGGGACTTCTTGGATTGACTTAACGGATTTTGGGTTTGGCTGTCTGACAGCAGCCCCTTGCTTGTCCTGTTATTTGGCCATTTTGTTTCACACTATCACTTCGCAGCCCTTAAACAGTTCCCTATTTCATAAGGCAAGCATATAGGCTTCTTTAAATTTCAGTTTATAACTATTCTCAGCCTGTCTTCCCAATCCCCAGGAATCCTGCTTTCAAAAGGAGAAACTGCTCCACGGAGGTGTCACTTTCTTACCAGTCTGCTTTTCCATGGCTTCCAGCCACATAGAGAACAGTGGCCTAGTAAAGAAAAGGAAATGGTGGCTTGGCGGATGCAGCTGGCTTGACTTGAGTACCAGCATAACCTGGTCAAAATAGGATACCCATCGCAAGAGTCTTGTGTTCTACTTTTCTGATCGGTTTATGTCCCTATCTCCTCCCTGAGCTTTGCTTGCTTGGCTGAAACAATTATGCGTTGTTTTTCAAAACACGGCCCTAGCAACAGTCCATTATATGCAAGTTTGAGATGTTTGTAATTAAAAAAAATAAAACAATGTGAAACTTGAGAGCCATCAAGTCCACCCAGTCCTACTTCTTTTCAGCCAATTGTTCAGACAAACAAGTTTGTTTACATTTGCAGGAGATAATGCTGCCTGCTTCTTGTTTACAGCGTCACCTGAAAGTGAGAACAGGTGTTTTCATGACACTGCAGTAGCCAGCATTGCGAGAGATTTTTCATGCCAGATGTGCTAATAATTCATGTCCCTTTATCTTTAACCACCATTCCAGAGGACGTGCATCTATGCTGATGACAGGTTCTGCTCGATAACAATACAAAGCAGTACAGACCGACGCATGTTCACTTCCATCATCTGAGTCAGATGTCACCAACAGAACGTTGATTTTCTTTGATGGTTCAGGTTCTGGAGTTTCCGCATTGGAGTGTTGCTCTTTTAAAACTCCTGAAAGCATGCTCCACACCTTGTCCCCCTCGGATTTTGGAAGGCACTTATTCTTAAACCTTGGGTTGAGTGCTATAGCTATCTTTAGAAATCTCACATTGGTACCTTCTTTGTGTTTGATCATATCTGCAGTGAAAGTGTTCTTAAAACGAACATGTGCTTGGTCATCATCAAAGACTGTTGTAATATGAAATACATGGCAGAGCAGGAGACATACTATTCTTCCCCCAAGGAGTCCAGTCAAAATTTAATTAGTGCATGATTTTTGTAAGGAGTGTCATCAGCATTGAAGCATGTCTTCTGGAATGGTAGCTGAAGCATGAAGGGACATACGAATGGCACGTAAATACCTTGCAGTGCCAGCTACAAAAGTGCTATGTGAACTCCTGTTTTCACTTTCAGGTGACGTAAATAAGAAGCTGGCAGCATTATCTCCGTAAATATAAACAAACTTGTTTGTGTTAGTGATTGGCCGAACAAGAAGTCGGACTGAGTGGACTTGTAGGCGCTGAAGTTTTACATTTTTATTTTTGAGTGCACTTATGTAACACAAAAAAAAATCTACATTAGTAAATTGCACTTTCACGATAGAGATTGCATTATGGTACTTGTTTGAGGTGAACTGAAAAATTTGAATATAATTTCTTTTGTTTATCAATATTTGCAGTGCAAATATTTGGAATCAAAAATAATATAAAGTCAGCACTGTACACTTTGTATTTTGTGTTGTAATTTAAATAAATATATTTGAAAACGTAGAAAAACATCCAAAAATAGTTAAACCATAAAATAGCAGTTGAAATTTATTAACAGTGCTATTAAAACTGCAATTAATTTTTTTATTTACAATTCATTTTTTTTTTAAACTTAATCGCATGAGTTAACTGCGATTAATCGACAGCCCTACTTATTAGGTATTGGAGGTAGTAGTTCAGCTAAGGTTTTTACTGCATCCTGCCCTTTTGTGCAGAATGGCTAATCTGTGGATGATGCATGCGAAAGATTGCCATCAGAGTGATCACTTTAGCAGTTCCTTGATGTATAGTTTTTCCATTCAGTTAGAGTACAATGCATTTGTATCTAGGCTTAAAACAGAGTTAGACTGTTACTGAAAACTTTCTGGGAAAACTCCATTTTTTTTAGAAAAATGATCCATCCAAACTCTAGCATGCTGGTCTGGGTAGGGAAAGAAACGGTAGGATAGCTCAGGGAACTAGATGAAAAGCTCTTGTTTCTTTTGGGATTGCCTGCTTTCTTCAGTAATCACTGATTAGAAGGTGAAGCTAAGTCCTCACTAGCATAGCTTTAAAAAATAAAACGTCACATCTTTGCACATCACAGTAGCCTTTTCCAAAGGGCCTCTTACTGCAAATTAGAAGTCCATTTTCATCTTTTTTTTTTTTTTAAATATATTCTTGCACCCAAAGTTATGTAGAGTAGGAAGCTGCAACTTGGCACAGTGTCTCAAAGAGAATCTCTACTGATGATCTCAAGGAAGACCTAGCAAGTCCCTTCTTGCGGTATGAGGGGAAATAACCTGTTGTCCCGTAAATCAACTTTCATATGGAATTCTAATGCCATAACATGAAGGATTATTGCATGTGATCTTTGTGATTAAATATTCAACCAAACTACTGGTCCATCGGTTCCCATATCCTGTCTTTGGAAGTTTCAGGTATTTTGATGTCTTCTGATAATGGACTGTCAAAGTAATATTGATGGTGTACTCCTGATTTGTTCAGACTGCATCTTTTTATAACTACAGATTTGCACATATAACTTAATACTGAATATTTGGATGATGGGAATATAGAGGTAATGGGTCAGACTTAAGGTTATTGTGGTAAAATTGCATTAGTACCACTTAAACTTCTTATTGCATTAATGTGGTTATTTTCATTTAAATAAGTTGTGGTAAATTTTAAATAGATATCTTCCTAATGAGTCTCTTAACCCTTCATGTACTTTCCAGGCCACCCCAGAGCAGATAAGCATGGACTTGAAAAATGATCTCATGTACCGCCTGGAGCAGGATCAAGAGTTACAGAGCGTAAGTCTGCTGCCTATGATTTTGGCATGCTGTGAGTTTGCAGAAGCAATGCTTGCTGTAATTTTCTTCACCCTAGCCCTGGAGTTGCTTCTCTTTCTGAGTGCAGTAGACCATTCTTTTTGCTGGGGATTGTAGGTTTTACTCGGGATTGCTGGCAAGTGCTTTCAGAGACATGGGGCACTACTGCTGTAGGAATGGTTGCTTTAATAAGTTTTGCCCAAGTTCAAGAATGCTACCATTATGGGTTTTGCAGGAAGAGATCTCTCAGGTTCACAGATCCCACTAATGGGGAGTAGAGTACATGTTTTGCAAGAGTGGGACATCCTGAGTCAAGATGTAGATAGGGAGCAGAATGGGTTGGATTGTTGAATATTACAGGAAAGATCTGGGTCTCTTTTCAGATCCTACAAGAGAGGGAGACACTGCCTGTGAAGAAATTTGAGACTGAAATTCTTGATGCAATCCATCACAGTCCTGTTGTTGTCATTCGTGGTGCCACTGGTTGTGGCAAAACCACACAGGTTCCACAATACATCCTGGATGAATACATCAAAAACGGCAAAGCTGCAGAATGCAACATTGTAGTAACACAAGTGAGGAACAAGTTATAAATTGAAATTATTTAGGTCTCATGGTAGATTGGGATAAAATACCCATCTGGACATGCTATTAAATCTGAATTTAATTAAAACAGTTCACGAAGGCTGGAGAAACTAAATCACATTCTAGACAGTTGTGAAGCGTCTGCTACACTGATTACACTAAATTCATAACTCACTATGCATGTGTATGTTTAATGATTCATGTTGCAGTGGGTATCTGATAAGACTTGATGAAATAATCTTTGTGGAGAGCACCAGAAAACTCTGTACTTGTATACATAGTGCGGTCCTTTCTGATACTTAGTAATGGAATATCCTAGTTGAGAGGTGGGGCAGGTCAGACTGATTGGTTATCTGAAGGAATGGGATCCAGCACATAAGGGATATGGGGGCATATGGAAATCAGCTGGCATATGCAAGAAGAACCATTTTTGAAGGAAAACACTGAGCTTGCACCTCTCTGGTGATCTGGTTTCCTCCGTCATTCCCAGCTTAAGTAGTTTTGCTTCTTGCAGTATCTGCAGTGTGATACTGTCCATTAGAAGCAGCTACTGACTTGAATCCGAGCTTCTATTTATTCACATTGCGCAGCAGGGTCTGCTTAAGATAGAAATGTTTTGAGGTGCACTGGCAGAGCTGTATAGAACTTTCATATTTCCTGCCCAAAGTATACATGGCTCAAGCCAGTGTTGTTAGTAATGTACTTTCATGAGTATTTTAAGAGTTTGGATTGTAGTTCTCATCTTTTTTTGGGTGTTCACCAATGCGATTTGTCTTTAAATGACTATCCTGCAACATTAAAGTTTGGGGAGAGAGCACAGCTAACTTCCCCAGTCTCTCTGTACTTGTAGGTCTATGCAGTAGGTAAGTTTGCACAATTTCATCTTTACAATGTGCAAAAAATGTTTCACCTCTCAGCCCAGGAGGATCAGTGCAGTTTCTGTGGCAGAGCGTGTGTCATATGAGAGAGGAGAAGAACCTGGGCAAAGCTGTGGATACAGTGTACGATTTGAATCTGTACTTCCCCGCCCCCATGCCAGTGTGATGTTCTGCACTGTAGGTCTGTATTGCTTTGTTACCCAACCAGCCTAATATCTGAATAACAACATAGATGCCTGGTACTAGTGGCACTGATGACAGTGAGAAAACAGTCCTCATTTCAGGGAGAATCTGAAAGAAAATGGAAAGTTTTGTTCACCTGTTCAGCAAACTTTTCTCCAATTACGGAAAGGGAAATGTGCCAGTTTAGTTTGGTCATTGGGCTCATTAGAGGTTTGAGAATGAATATAGATCAGATACCATATCCACAGTATTCTCTCTAAGCGAGATGAGGAGTAGCCACCTGAAGGTTAGGGGAGGTGGTGGGGGGTGGAAAGGTAGTCTCTCTAGTCTCAATACGTGGGTCCCCTCCCCTCATTACATACAGGTGTAAATGTGGGGTTTAGACAAAGGGTTTCAAAATGTTGTGCACAGTTCTTGATGTAAACGGATTTTGGCAGCCCTTTTATAAAAGCATAGCTGAGGCTTTGTTATGAATGTTTGAACTGCTATGATCCATCTTAACATGCAGCTGTTACTATCCCCATTAACGTGAATTCCTTTTTTAAGGTGTCCTCCTAAGAAAACTGGAGGCTGGGATCCGTGGAATTAGTCACGTTATTGTGGATGAGATCCATGAGAGAGACATTAATGTGAGTTACTGAGCTGGAGGTCTGGATTGCTTTACCTGTTTTCAGCCAGTGTTTTGTGTTTACTCTGTATGCTGTGTATGTGTTGCTGTCTTATGTGAAAGGGAATTGTGCATTTTACTAAATTGTATGGATCCAAGTCTTCTGTAATCGATCTCAATTGTAGTACTTGTTGAAATACTTCTGAGCTGTTTCCAGCTGAAGATCAAGGCTTCACAGCTTCTTCCTACGTCCCTTTATAGGTCTTAGTAGGACTCTCTCCTGCACCCTTTGGCTTTCTCTAGCAAATAGACCACTACAGTGCAAGTACTCTTTATACAAAGTGGTTTAGTTCTGAAGATAAGAGTGAAAATTGGATAGACTGAAATTTTGTTGTCCTTCCCTTCCATTTTCCTATCAACAGTAATATACCACTTAATACGCTAGTACTTAAGCCACAATCATCAAGTTGACAACTACAATGCAGTAGTTTATCTTCAACACAAAAATCTGCAACAAACTGAAAACTTGAAAGCACTGCAAAATGAGCAACATTTAATATAAAAGTGGGGATATTGTGCTGAATTTATTCACAATTAATTAAAAACACTTTTTTTTAAATCTACCTGAATTTACCTTAGTTTTCATAAGAATGGCTGTACTGGGTCAGACCAGTGGTCCATCTAGCCTGTTTATCCTATCTTCTGATAGCGGCTGGTGCCAGATGCTTCAGAAGGAATGAACACAACAGGGCAATTATCGAGTAATCCATCCCCTGTCATCCAGTCCCAGGGTCCCTTACCATCTTAGGTCTGTCAGTGGGTTATTAGCCATCCTCAAGGAACTTATCTGTTTGTTTTTTGAACCCCGTTATAATTTTGGTATTCACAATATCCTCTGGCAATGAGTTCTACAGGTTGACTCTGCACTGTGTGAACACGTCCTCCTTTTGTTTGTTTTGAACCTGCTGCTTATTAATTTCATAGGGTGAACTAGGGTGAGCCCTAGTTCTTATGTGAAGGGTAAATAACACTTCCCTGTTCATTCTCCACAGCAGTCATGGTTTTATAGACATCTATCGTATCAACCCTTGATAGTCTCTTTTTCTAAGAGTAGTCCCAGTCCTTTTCATCTCTCCTCATGTGAAAGCTTTTCCATATCCCTGATTATTTTTGTTGCCCTTCTCCGTGCCTTTTACAATTCTAATATAGCTTTTTTTGAGATGGGGCAACCAGAATTATGCAGTATTCGAGGTGTGGGCATACCATGGATTTATAAAGTGGCATCATTTTCTCTCATCAGTTTTCTCTCATCTATAAAGTGGCATCATTTTCTCTCATTATCTGTCTCTTTCCTAATGGTTCTTAATGTTTTGTTCCTTTCTGTTTTCCTCAGTAAGATTTGACTTCCAATTTTTAATGAATGTCTTTTTGTATCTAACCATCTCAATTACTCTGTTTAACCATAGTGGTGTTTTTTAGTCCTCTTGCTATTTTTTTATTTGGGGTATACATACAGTTTAAGCCTTTGTGGGGTTTCCATGCAACTTGTAGGCATTTCAGTCTTGACTGTTCCTTTTAATTTCCATTTTACTAACCTCTTCCGTTTTGTCATTCCCCTTTTTTTGGCAGTCCTCTTTCTCTCTCTCTCTTTTCTCCCCGCCCGATGTTCAATTTAATTACATTGTGGTTTTTATTATTGAGCTGTTCAGCTATGACTAAATCAAGGATTGGCTCTGCCCTTATGGGTTCCAGGACTAGGTGCTCCAAGAAGCAGTCATTAATGGTATCTTTCAGCTTGCAGTAACAGAGAGCTGAATCTTGTCACGTGATTAAAGTCCATTTGTCAAAGTTAGGTTCCTCATTTGTACTATGAATCCTCTTACAAGGGAATGTACGTGCGTTTCTGGCATCCAGACTAAATGAGATGTACCTCTTCCTCTCCTAATAGGAGAGATGCTATTAACGGCATGTATTGAGTAGTTTAAATTTTTGTACAGAATTGGTGGTTTTTTAAACTAAGAGGTAGTCTGATTGCAGGGCAAGCTAAATAGATAAGCCAGACTTAAGACAATAGATGTTTTCATAGTATGGATTACCACTTCATAGTGCCCCATTGATTACCTCCCTTCTTATTTACGGGTGTAGAACGTCCTGTGTGTAGAACTACAGCAGTTGTTCAGTTGTATTTTTTTAATGTGGACTGGAAACTAGAACCGTAGAGGGTTCTTTCGTGTTAACTGTTCTGAGCTTGTTGACATGGAAGTCAAAACCACTTTAAGGAGGCACTCTAGAAGCAACTGAAACACTAGTCTAGTCTGGTCGGGGGAATTGAGAATAGGGAGTTGATAACTAGGTGCTTAATTCTCTAATATGCTAGCTGTTTTTCAGAATTTAGTTTATTTTGAAATCTTCTTAGTAGAAGGCAACATATAAGTGCTGTTCATGTGAATAAGAGATTACATAAGCAACTATCTATTGTTAGGGTTACTGGAGAAATGAAATTTTTATGGCAGTCTTGGACAGTAACTTTTTCCGAAAATATTTTGGCTTAGTTTGTTAACGCTCCTGTTTTCTCTGTGTATAGACTGACTTCCTCATGGTGGTGCTGAGAGACGTAGTTGAGGCATATCCTGAAATCAGAGTTATCCTTATGTCTGCCACTATTGATACCACCATGTTCTGTGAATACTTCTTCAATTGCCCCATCATTGAGGTCTACGGTAGAACCTACCCAGTGGAAGGTAAAATACTGGCTGAATGTGTATTTAGAGTAATTGCTTTTATTCATTCTCTTTTCAATCTTGCACAGAGTAGAAGGGACAAAAGCTTAAACAGTTCACATGAATCACAGCATATCCTGAGATCTGGTCTATACCCTATGTTGCAAAGAAGTCAGAGAACATTAACTACTATGGAGTGAAATTTTTCACTGTTTCTCTTAGAGGGTTAAATAGTGATAGTGATTTTAAAAATGAGTTGCTGCTATCTAATGCATACACCTGTTGTCTTGAATAAACCAGCCTAAATGAGCCAGTGTAAAAACTGCTATAGAAAATACATGGATAGAGCCTGAATGGACAGGCTTGGTTGTCAAGGGTGAGGAACAATGGTGGGAGAGTGTGGGGAAGCTTGTAGTGCCATTGCCTATACTGTACCTATTCTTTGGATAAATTGGGGAGTTTGGTTTCCAAGGCTGTCATCAAGCACTCGTTTCCAGCACTAGCTTCAAACTCTGAGCCCTCAGCTTGCTCTTTTGAAACTTTATGGCTATCTTTAGAAAGGGCCTGTGTAGAGCCATGGTTAGAATATGTCCCTCTGCTGAAGTTTGTGACTGGTTGATGGGCATCCTCTATACTAACTTGATGGATCTGTCCCTGCAGAGTATTTTCTGGAAGATTGTATTCAGATGACTCAGTTTGTTCCTCCATTAAAGGACAAGAAGAAGAAAGACAAAGATGAAGAAGGTGGTGAAGATGATGATGTATGTTGGGCTTGTTTACGTATATAAATTAAACAAGCACTGGCTGGAACCAGCGCACCAACGTAATGCATGCATTGCTGTACTCCTTTCTTTCTTGGACATCAATGAAGCATTTGACCTGTTATGGACAGAGCACAATTTAACCACGTTAAATTATAGTACTGTATAGTAAAATTTTTCACTGATTCTCTTTGAGGGTTAAATATTTGCAGTGTTTCAGGAAAGTATTGTTCCTACATTATTATACAAAGACTAATGGGTGAGCAAGAGTAACTAATCAGGGGACAGAGGTAGTGGTCAGACAGCAGAACAATGGTATAAAATGAATTCCTATCTAATTAGCTGGCTGTGTTTGAATGACTGCAACATTGTTGCACTAAAATGCTTTGAGAAACCTTGTAACTATAGAAATAGTACTTGGGATTGCTGCTGTTATATTTAACTGAATTTTCTGAATGCTTTTGTAATTGATGTACAGTAAGAGCTGTTTTATCCAGCACTTCACCAACTGGAAAGCTCTATAAACCGGCATTTCTGATCTTCATTGAAAGTCCGATTTTTATAGTCCGGTTGGTGTGGGGCTGGCAGGGGGTGGGGATGCGGAGCGGAGCACAGGCTCTGGGAGGGAGTTTGGGTGCAGGAGGGAGCTTGGAGTGCAGGGGAGGGTGTGGGGTGCCAGATCCGGGCGCTGCTCACCTCGGATGGCTCCCTGGAAGTGGCGGCCTGTCCCAGTTGTTCCTGGTTCCCAGCCAATAGGAGTTGCGGGGGCAGCACACAGAGCTGCCTGCTGCGTCTCTGCCTAGAAGTAGCCAGGACAGATCACTGCTTGAGGTGAGCATCCCCCGGATTTGGCACTCCCAGCCCCCTCCTGCACCCAAACTCCCTCCCCCTTAGTTAACTGGCATTTTGCACTTACCAGCACCCCCCATTCTTCCAGCATGCCGGATAAAACCGCTTTTATTGTATTTAGTTACCTTATAAAGTTCCAGTCCCATTTTATCACGTCACCTGTGTTTTAAAAAATTGAACTGATGTGTGAATTCAAGCTTGCTTCTTTTGCTGCAGTAGATATTGCCAGCAACTATGCCTGCCATGTGTTCCTTACATGGCTGTGGGTGATGGTATCTTTTGTAAAAAGATACAGTCCTGAATCTGAGTTTTAGCAGATGAATGAAGGACCTGAATTTCAATTTGTTTGAATATGTTTTTAAAGGAACAAAGTCAACTTAAAGCACGGTTCTCACAGAAATGATTTTACTAGCCGTTACTTGTAATGACTAAGATCCTTTAACTAGGGCCCTACCAAATTCAGGTCCGTTTTGGTCAATTTCATGGTCATAAGATTTTAAGTTATAAATTTCATGATTTCAGCTATTTAAGTCTGAAATTTCACTTTGTTGTAATTGTCGGGGTCCTGACCCAAAGGAGTTTTGGAGGGGTTGCAAGGCTATTGTAGGGGGCAGGTTGTGGTACTGCTATGCTTACTTCTGTGCTGCTGCTAGTGGCAGCACTACCGTCAGAGCTGGAGAGCGGCGGCTGCTGGTTGGGAGCCATGCTCTGAAGGCAGAGCCACTGCCAGCAGCAGCGCAGAAGTAAGGATGGCATGGTGTGATATTGCCACCCTTCTGCACTGCTGTCTGCAGAGCTGGGCCCTCAGTCATCAGCCGCCACTCTCTGGCCACCCAGCTGTGAAGGCAGCACAGAAGTAAGGGTAGCAATACTAAAATAACCTTACGACACCCCTGCAACTTCCTTTTGGGTCAGAACCACCAATGTGAGAAACGCTGATCTCCCCCATGAAATCTGTATAGTATAGGGTAAAAGCACACAAAAGACCAGTTTTCATGGTCTGTGATGCATTTTTCATGGCCACGAATTTGGTAGGGCCCTACCTAAAACTATGATGGGGGGAAACTTTTCTGTGTGCGTTTCTTACTTTGTGCGTTTGAGACTGCTGTTTGGGGTCATGTAGTCAGTTTCTAGGTTTACTCTATATAGTTCCTAATTTTCCCCAGCTGGCCCTGTAGTCTGTCTTATAGCAACAGAGGAGAGAAAAACACCTCAGCAGGAAAAGCTTAGTTGTAAAATCACAAAAAATTGGCAGGGGGTTTGGGCACAGGTGTAGAACCTGAAACACCTACTTACTCTTTTTTTTAACTTGATTTCAAATTGACCACTTCTCCTTAAAAGAAACTTTTTTTTTTTTTTTCCAAACCTACACATTGGTATTTCCTTAAAGAAAAGCAGTTTGATGCTGTAATTCTGGCTTCATCCATTCTAATGGAGATTTAATTGGTTTGATAGTTTCCTACTCTAAATTATAATTTATAGTGGTTTATAATTCTGAAAAGAGAATATGTATAGAAAAAAGATGGGGAATAAGGCAGTTCAGCTTGACCTGTGGAGTGTTGTAAGCCAGTATTGAGCCTAGGACAGTGTTTCCAATCCATCCATCCCATTCATCTATCTGGTTTGAGTGGCCCTCATCCCCATAGTATCAGAGTCCTATCTGGTTAAACGTTTTTTGTTTGTTCTCTACACCTACAGGCCAACTGTAATCTTATATGTAGTGATGAATATGGTCCAGAAACAAAACGTTGTATGGCCCAGTTGAACGAGAAGGAAACTCCCTTTGAGCTCATTGAGGCCTTGCTAAAGTACATCGAGACCCTGAATGTTCCAGGAGCTGTGCTTGTCTTCTTGCCTGGCTGGAATCTGATATACACCATGCAAAAGCATCTGGAAATGAATCCACACTTCGGTACAAACAGCTTTCAGTTATTTTCTACTCAGTGTCTTTCCCTCAGAACAGTTACTGGATAAATGTAAAGATGAGTTGACTGAAAGAGTTGGGCCTTCTGTGTGTCTATATAGGATGAGAGTTTGAGTAGATATACTCTATATAGCTCGGTTTGAGTAGATGGATGAGAGAAAGTGGAAGGAAGGTGTTTAGGTATGAAGCAGTGGGTGGATAAGAGCGAGCTGAACTTTAATATCTGATACATAACAGGTTATAGTTGTTTAACCTCCTGGTGTTCATATTGTAGGAAGCCACCGGTACAGAATTCTGCCCCTGCATTCACAAATTCCTCGAGATGAACAGCGCAGAGTGTTTGATCCAGTGCCTTCTGGAGTGACCAAGGTGTGAAACTATACCACCTACACAGAGACAGAATGTAGTATAGTGGCTCTCTCCTGTGCTTTTGAGAAGAGTTTTTTTTTTAATGCTGGCATTCTGCATGCTGCCTTACAGACCATCCTTGGCTCTTTGTTACAATACATGTATTCTAATACAATTTTCCTGTTTTCGTAGGTGATTTTATCCACCAACATTGCTGAGACTAGCATTACCATCAATGATGTTGTCTATGTTATAGATTCTTGCAAGTGAGTTCCTGATCCAGATCTTTATTTTACACAACACATTATTTGTTGGAATACCAAGTAGTTTTTGCGAACATGCAGTACTTCCTTGTATTGCTGTAGCCCCAAGAATGAGTTTGGAGACCCTAATCTGCGGTAGTTGTGTGCTCCCCAAGTAATCTATGCAGTTAAATAATCATACTGGTGTATCTGTAAATTGTCCTTGGTCCATTGAATACCACGCTAGTGGTGTTTATATGGGTGTCAGTGGGATTCCTGTACACTGTTTTCCAAATGGATTATTTCATACTACAAACTCTCGTATGGTTGCTGGGGAAATATTAAGCCTTCCTATATTAGTCTGTTATGCACTCTGACTTGCTGTGTGCACTTTGAGCATGTTATAGTCATGAATCATTAATTGCATTAGAGCTTTGAGCTGAGATTTAAACTTTTGAGAGAAGTCCGGGAAATGTGGGTTCTGATGCAGTGAGTGGGGGTACTATTCGTTAAGCAGAAAGACTAGCACAGTTAATTTTTTTTATTCCAGTTTTGCTTCATTAAATGATACAGAGTAGACCTGCTTTGGCAGTATTTGATCTTCATTTTTTTTTTACTGCTTTTACAGACAAAAGGTGAAGCTGTTCACTGCTCACAACAATATGACAAACTATGCCACAGTCTGGGCATCAAAAACTAACCTTGAGCAACGGAAAGGGCGAGCTGGCCGAGTGCGGTCTGGATTCTGTTTCCATCTGTGCAGCAGAACTCGCTTTGAAAGGTGAGGAGCACTCCATAAATTACAGAGCATGCTGTTGTGAGCTGCTTCAAACCAAGCAGAGGAAGCAGATTAACACAAAATTGTGGGGATATGATTGCCATGAACTGTTGCATTTCCTCAGACACAGAATTTAGTTCCCACTCTAGAATTTGTGGGTCCCTTAGAAAACTGCCACGGAAAGCAGGGAAATTGTTTGAGATGTGACTTCAGGAGCAGTCCCCACTTGACTGGACAAGTGTGGCCCAGCAGCCTGATCGAATGACAGGGAAGAAAGAGCCCCGTGCTTCACCCAGTGAGACACTGTTGAGGCCCAAGGTATTGAGAAGAAAAGGAAAGGGATTCTAGAATGAGATGCCACAAAAGACACCTGGATCCTACCAATCAAAAAGTGCATGCTTGTGTAGAGAGATGCTGGGACCCTACTCCTCTTCTAGAGAGGACAGCTGGTGTGGAAGGTGGTGAGAACCAGATGAGGGGGAGAGACCTCGGAGGAGAGGAGGAGGCAGGTAGACAGATGTTCTTCCTTTTTCCCAACTCTCTGGCCAGAAGCTGCTAACACCTCTTTTTGCTGCCAAACTGTTTTTCTCCCACTTCCAGCTACTCTAACATTACCAAACTGCTGAAACCTGACCCCTTCTCATTCCTATCTGCCAAATCTTCCCCCAAAGACAAAGCCGTGTGACCCTCACTGCCCAGCTGCAGGGGCTTACACAGCAGTCAGATTCTACTGTATTTCATCCACTACCGTGAAAACATCACAGTACACCCATTCCCCTGGACGACAGCTGCAGGATAACTATGTTTGATGTTAAGAAATCTTAGTTTCTGAAGGAGCATATAATAAAAACATCCCTAAAATTTTTGTTGAATTAAATATTTAGACATGGTATAATGTGATCATTTTAATTCATTAGGAACTTCTGACAGCAAACTAGTTGTGTGCTGTTAAAGAAATCATGTGGTCTTGTATCAGAATTTAGGTTCAGCTTACCACAGAGAACATGGAACCCTAGGAATTACTGTGCTTAAACAGAAAAATTGTAAACAGGAGATTGTCGTGTATTTCCAGTGGGATCCTATAGGGAATGGTTCTTGACCCTACACTATTTAACATTTTTTTTTGTCAGTGACGTGGAAGAATATATAACTACTGATAGTTTGTGGATGACGCAGATTGAGGGAATGATAAATAATGAAGAGTACAGGCCACTGATAGAGTGAACAGGATTGCATGGTAAATTGGGTGCAAGCAATCAGTATGCATTTTAATAGGCTAAATGTATACATCTGAGAGCAAAGAATGTAGGCCATACTTACAGGATGGGGAACTCTAGTCACCATGACACCCCTCTGCCCTCCGCAAAAAAAAATAGTTTTTAACACTGCTTCCCAGGATAATGAGGAGAACATGAGCTCCCAGTGCAATGCTGTGGCTGAAAAGGCTAATGCAATCCTTGCCTGAATGGGATTCTCTAGTAGAAGTATACGTTATTTTACCTCTCTATTTGGCACTGGTGCACCTGCTGCTGGAATACTGTGTATGGTTCTGTCATTTTATGAAGGATGTTGATAAATTGGAGAGGGTTCAAAGAAGAGCCACAAGAATAATTAACTTCAGAGTGGTGGCCGTGTTAGTCTGTATCCGCAAAAAGAAAAGGAGTATTTGTGGCACCTTAGAGACTAACAAATTTATGTGAGCATATATAGTCTCTAAGGTGCCATAAGTACTCCTTTTCTTTTTAAGAATGATTAAAGGATTAGAGAACATATTTTATCACGATAGACTCAAGGAACTCAATGTGAGATTAACAAAGAAAGTTTAAGGGGTGACCTAATTGTATAAGTACCTGCATGGGGAACAAATATTGAACGGACTCTTCGCTCTAGCAGAGAAAGGTATAACATGAGCCAGTCGATGGAAGTTGAAGCCAAATTCAGACTGGAAATACGACATAAATTTTTAACAGTGGGAGTAATTAACCCTTGGAACAATTTACCAAACATGATGGGATGACCTGTGGTGGATCCTCCCATCTCTGGCAGTTTTAAAATCAAGATTGGATGTTTCTCTAAATGATATGCATGAGGAATTATTTTGGGAAATTCTATGGCCTGTGGTGTTCAGGAGATGAGACTAGATGATCACAATGATCCCTTCTGGCCTTGGAATCTCTGAAAGCCTAGCTTTATGCAGCATAGAAGGAGAAAGACCATTCAAACTGTCGAAGCAAGGGTAAGAAGTAGAAATGGATGGGACCATGTTCATTTGGGAGGCATGTTTATCCCGAACATCACATGAGATACTAACTGTTCGAAAACTCAGTCATTTCTAGGGCTTGACACTTGAACTGTGATCCTCAAAGCAGAGAGACTGAGGGCACTGTGTCAGGGAGAAAGGGACCCAAGAGCTCCATCCCCACCACACCTCCATGCTGCTAGAAGTAAAAAGTTGGCCTGTTTCCAGTAAGAGCACTCCTCCTTGTTGCTAACCTGACTGAACCAGGGACCAGCAGAGGCTGTTGGGAGTGGAGGTGATAAAGTAACCAGCATGGAAGCTGGAAGCAGGGTAGTGGTAATAGGCAGGCTGGAAGAAATTGACCTGCCTGAGGAATGGAAGACCTATTCTAGTATTCAGGTTTGGTTGTGGAAGGGCAAGGAGATGAGATTGGGGGGGGGTTCCAGTTGGAAGGGACATGAAATTACTGAAGAGAAGTACTGTTGATCAGTGCAGGTTGCAGGAATTCACTGAGGGTGGATTGATGAGGTGACTTGGTGAACATGTTCACGTAGGAAGGCTAGGTTGCACTTGTTGGGATGACCTGTATTTGGGATCGGGAATGCATATGTCCAGAAGGTTGACTTTTTGTGTTCACCCCTCACTGTTTTTAGGCTTGAAACTCACATGACACCTGAAATGTTCCGAACACCACTGCATGAAATTGCTTTGAGCATCAAACTTCTGCGTCTGGGAGGGATTGGACAATTCTTGGCCAAAGCGATAGAACCACCACCTTTGGATGCAGTGATTGAAGCAGAGCACACGCTCAGAGGTATTTGTATTGGGCCACAAGGTTCTTTGTTAGCAAACCCAGAAATGTGACATGTACAGCTTTGAATGGTTGAGGGTATCAAGGTCAGTTGTAAGTAGATTTGACATATATATTGCTAGGTAGACATTTATTTCTAGGTTTTCTTTGGCTGGAGGGACCTGATGTCTGCAGACCCCTTTGTGGCTCTGGGATGCATTTTCTGGGTAGCAGTGAGCTTCTGCAACTGGAGCAGCACTTAGAGAAACACAAATGTCCCTCTAGTTGACTTCCTAGCTTCAGGCTTCTTTTGTTACATTTTATGAGTATCTTATAAAGATGGCTACTATTGTATCTTCAGATGTGAGACTTGTATATGAGATGCGACTGAGTCCATCGCATTAAAGCGTTTGGGAGACTGGTTCAAAACAAGCCTGATCTAGGCTGATGGATTCTGTTATAATTATTTTGCACTTTTATACTGCCTGGTCACCCCGTTTTGTGAGATCCCTTTGTAACTCTTTGCAATCAGCTTTGGACTTCATTTGAGACTGTGGTACTCAAGTTAGTTTTGCCACCCAACTGTTCATGCCCTTTTCCAGATTACTTATGAATATGTTGAACAGCACAGGTGGTCAATATAGATCCTTAGGTAGCCCCCACTATTTACCTCTCTACATTGTGAAAACTGACTATATATATTCCTACCCTTTGTTTCCTATCTTTTAACAAGTTATTGATCCATGAGAGGACCTTCCTCTTATCCCATGACTGCTTAGTTTACTTAAGAGCCTTTGGAGAGGGACCTTGTCAAAGGCTTTCTGAAAGTCCAAGTAGGCTATTTTGACTGGATCTCCCTTGTCTTCAGACTTGTTGATACCCTCAAGGAATTCTGATTGTTGAGGCATGATTTCCCCTTACAAAAGCTGTGTTGACTCTTCCCCAGCATAATGTGTTTATCTGTGTCCAACCATTCTGTCCTTTACTGTAGTTTCAACTAATTTGCTTGGTACTGAAGTTAGGCTTACTGGCCTGTAATTGCCAGATCGCCTCTGGAGCCGTTTTTTGAGAATCGGTGTTACAGTAGTTATTCTCCCGTTGTCTGGTTACAGAGGCTAATTTAAGCAAAGGTTATATATCACAATTAGTAGTTCTGCAATTTCATATTTGAGGTCCTTCAGAACACTTGGGTGAACATAATAGTTTTAAGTTCTTAAACTTATCAATCTCTCAGCCAAGGGCTAATTAAGTCCTTGGTTTGACTTTAGGCTTGTGTACCCTGGCAATTTACAGCGCTGCAACTTTCTCGCTCAAGGGTGTCAAAAAATACCCCCCCGAGCACAGCAAGTTTCAGTGCTGTAAAGCGCCATTGTAGACAGTGCATCAATGCTGGGAGCCATGCCCCTCGTGGAGGTGGTTTTTTTAGAGCACTGGGAGAGCTCTCTCCCTGCACTGTGCCACAACCACACAAGCCATGTTAAAGTGCTGCCAGTGTAGACTAGCCCTAGGCAACTGCCAGAACCATCTTTGCTGATAGGTTAATAACTTGTTTCAGAGCTGGATGCCCTGGACTCTAATGATGAGTTAACGCCTCTTGGGAGAATCCTTGCTAAACTCCCCATTGAACCTCGCCTGGGCAAGATGATGATAATGGGCTGCATTTTCTAGTAAGTTCCTCAGTATCAGTGGTGATTCTTTGCTGTCTTGCCCTGTGTTCCTGAATCTTCAGGCATCCAGTGATGTTAAAAAAAAAAAAAAAATGCATCCAGATGGGCTGTGGGTGGTGGCATGGGGAGGAAGGGGAGGGAACTGAATATTCATGAGATTAGGAGACAAATAACATCACTGGGTGTGGGGAGCCAAATATTCATGAGCTAGGGAGGAACTGAATGGCACCAGTAGCGACTGAATATTTATGAAGTTGGGGAATGGGACACTGAACACTTGTAAGATCGGAGTGAACTGTGGTTGGGGAGATGTGGACAGTTAGCATTTAAGAGACAAGAGGTGAAAACCACGGGACTGAATATTCATCAACAGAGGTATGCGGGCGTTGGTTTTAATCATGAGGGGTGGTGTTGGAGATCCGATAATCTGGAAGAGGGTGGTGAACAGGATTGTGAAAACAGATAGGGGAGGGGAAGAGGCATAATATTCATGAATGTGCTGTGAAATTCCAGCCACTGTCATTTGATCTAATTAATGCCTTTATTCTGGGAAGAGCTGCTGTAAAGAAGTCTTTCTAAGAATGAGTACTGAGGTAATGAGGCTTGTGTCCTTAAGCAGGAAGTTTTTACTCATGTCAACGGGCCTGTAACTTCTGCTGGCAACAAGACTAGGAACAAACCCAGTCATAAATACTTCTATGGTTTCTATTTCAGTGTAGGAGATGCTGTGTGTACCATCTCTGCCGCCACCTGCTTCCCTGAGCCTTTCATCAGCGAGGGTAAACGGCTGGGTTACGTCCATAGGAATTTTGCGGGGAACAGGTTTTCAGATCATGTAGCCTTGCTTTCAGTCTTCCAAGCCTGGGATGATGCAAGGTATGTTGGCTTAGCACAGAACAGAAGATTAAGGGTAATATTGGGTGAGCAACTATGTGACCTGACTAGATAGTCCAAATGGCTGTGTTAGAGTTCCTGTTTGTGGCACTCATTCTTCTCTTGTACAGATATTCTTGAGTTCAAGTGAGTCTGTCTTGACTGTTTCCTTTTTAGAATGGGCGGTGAAGATGCAGAAATACGATTCTGTGAACACAAAAGGCTCAACATGGCTACACTCAGGATGACTTGGGAAGCCAAAGTCCAGCTTAAAGATATTCTTATCAATTCTGGCTTTCCGGAAGGTAATACTCCATGGAAGCAGTCATTTCAGTATTGTCCCCATCAATCTTTGAGAGTTGAGAGGTAGCTTTCCAACCTGTTGGCTGGCCGATAGCTCAATAATGGTGAATACATGGCATGTGGGCTCATGGTGAATTTGCTCCAGTACTTTTTTGCTGTTAAAGCAGCTTCCACCTGAGTGTTGCTGCATGCATTCTGCCTCTCCTAGCTGAGAGCAGCTTAAGGACTTGTCTACACTGTGCATTAGTGTACAGATTGGGACTACATTAATGAACACTAGGGAATTTAGTGTGTGCCAGCAGGGTCCATGCAGACCAATCAGTATGCAACACCCTAGTGCACACTAGAATTTGCACCCCTCTAGTAAAAAGAAAAGGAGTACTTGTGGCACCTTAGAGACTAACCAATTTATTTGAGCATGAGCTTTCGTGAGCTACAGCTCACTTCATGTGGACTAATGCACAGTGTAAATGAGCCCTACAACAGCTTGTGAACTTAGTACCGCAGTGATGATAAATTCTGGATGGCAAGGTTATGAGGAATTTGACCTTTTAAAGTGGTGGTTGTCTTTTCAGATCCACCTCCATGGTTTTGCTTCTCATACTTCTCTGCCATATATGCTCCATATTGCACTGATAGTCCTTCTGGATGAGAAGAGCTAGAGACTGCCCTCCCAAAATCACTTGGCATAGCTGTTGCATTATCCTAAGGGCATTGCCCTCCCCACCCCACCCCCAGGATCTGAACACTGCCTTTCATGCTCTGTAGTTTTCTGGGCTTGTGCTCAGATCTTCACTACATAGCATATTAGCTTAGAATTCTTTGTATTTGAGTTTTCATTTCCATTAAACAGTGAGAATATTACAATACATAACAAAATCTCTCAGCTAGTCATCCATATAGGATTGAGCAAGACATGATTTAACACAGCCATGTACAAGTGGCAAGAAGTCAGATTTACTTTCAGATGGAGTCTCTGTTTAGAGATAAGACCAAATTTAAGGAAGGCACCTATAAGTATCCAGATTAGGCTGAATTTATTGTCAACTTGAAAAGTAGTAAATTTTAGTGCTTTCTGTATAAAATTAATAGTAATAGCCAGGTCCCTAGTGGACTTCCTGTGGTCCCTGCCTCTCACCCCTTTTCCAGGTAAAAACTTTGATGGGGTAAGGTTGGGGGTGGGGGGGTACATTTATTTTGTTTTTGTAAGATTGACTTTGTTTGAGGAGTATGCTTGGGTTGGGGTCTTTGGGTTAGGAGTCAGTGCAGAACATGTCCATTCTTGTAGTGGAAGGAAAAGCCCTTTTTTGAAGAGGAAGGTTTTGCAGCATTTCCTAAAGATGGGGCAGGTTCTAGATTCAAAAATCTCTGGAAGTTTTGTTCCATGTTAAAAAGTCGATGGGAATCCAAAGTGTTGCTCTCCCTTTCATTTTCTTAATATCCAGTAGTCTTTCTCCCTCTGCTCTCAAGGATAAATGCTACAATAATTCTCTCTCTGGGCTGGATGACCCAACAACCCCCAACCTGGGACTTCAGGTTTGTTGTGACAAGCAGTGGCACTATTACAACATCCAACCTGACCTCTTCAGGAGGTCCTATTGTCCTCCTGGACAAGCCTTTATGCCCTTGTTCCTTGAGAATGTGGGAAGGGGAATGGCTTTTCCAATTTGTAGTTTATTTTTCAGCTCTTTTCTCACTGAATACTAGAAAATGTGTGTTCGGTTTACTCATTACAAATACAATTATTTAACGTTGATGTGATGCAGCATTAAAATACCCTTTTCTGAGGGCAGAGATGTTTTGAGAACCAATGCCTAAATAAATAGTCGAGTCAGTAAATGTTCAGATCAGAGATCCCGAATAACTTAGTTGCACTGTACTATGTGAGATCTGGAAAGTAGCCTGTTTTCTGTTCTCTGTCAACAGAGTGTTTGATGACTCAGATATTTAACAACACTGGACCAGATAACAATCTAGATGTTGTCATCTCCCTGCTTGCTTTTGGTGTATACCCTAATGTCTGCTACCACAAGGAGAAGAGGAAAATTCTTACCACTGAGGGGCGCAATGCGCTTATCCACAAGTCATCCGTCAACTGCCCTTTCAGCAGCCAGGACATGAAGTATCCATCTCCTTTCTTTGTTTTTGGTGAAAAGGTAAGGAGAACCATGAAATACGACTTTGAGAACGTTACCAAACTTTATGCCCATTCTTATTGCTTCATTTCAAAAGGAGCCTCTCGGGCACTGTTTTATTTCTTTAATGAAAATTTTAGTGCTAGTGAAAGAATGGATTGGCAGCCCTGGAATCCTGTATTCCAAGTCTCTTCTGTTGTATGGCCAAAAAAACCCTGGAATTAGCCCTATCCTCTTGCTGCTCCCTGCTCAAGGTCAGTTGGTTCAGAATTCCATGTTCATTTATTTTATATTGTGCACAGTCCCCCAAGTGTTCAGTGTGCTGCATATTTTTGTATTCATAGAATCACAGACTTTAAGGTCAGAAGGGACCATTATGATCATTTAGTCTGACCTCCTGCACAATGCAGGCCACAGAATCTCACCCACACACTCCTGTAACAAACCCCTAACCTCTATCTGAGCTACTGAAGTCCTCAAATCATGGTTTAAAGACTTCAAGGGGCAGAGAATCCTCCAGCAAGTGACCTGTGCCCCACGCTGCAGAGGAAGGCGAAAAACCCCCAGGGCCTCTGCCAATCTGCCCTGGAGGAAAATTCCTTCCCAACCCCAAGTATTGACAAGTAACTGCTTTATAGATAGTCAAGGGGCATGATGGAGGTTAAGGAGCTGAACAGGGGACAGCTATGGCTTGAGGAACCCATGAAAGTGAGGGCAAGTAGCTTGGGTTTTGTTACCCAGAATGCATTTGAGCCTTTTGGTGCTGGGGAGGGGATTCCATCTCCTCTTCACTCCTGCGCAATATGGGGAGGGAGAGAGAATAATAAATTGGGGGGGCTGCAGGCATGAATTCCTTGCTCCTGTCACTCTAGCAACCCTGGATAACATTGGGCTGCCTCATTGCACTCTACCCCAATATCTGCCACAACAGCCAGCGGTGACAAATGGGCAACGATATATTTATTGCTGATCTCTAACTGTAATTTGGCTTGCTAACACACCATTGACATGAATGGGGCAATTCACATAGTCAGAGCCATTGTCTCTGTCTGTCTGCAGAGTTGGGCAGATGTCACTGAATTGGTTTATGTTCAGATCATATTTTGAAGGTATTCTCCACAAGTACCAAGTTCAGGTTTTTGCTTATGTAAACAAGAGCCTAGGTTTTTAGCACAGTTATGCAGGAATTTACAAATCTGCAAATGTGGGACAGTTGTGTAATCACCATAAATATATGGGTTCCTGACTATCCAAAGAACAAATTGGTAGGGCGCTCTAGGGGAAACTTGCAAAGTGCAGCATCCCAGACCTGTTGTTTGGACTATCTTTAGGGTGGGAGGAGAGTTCCATCTGATGCTGGGGCATTGTGCTGAGACTGGCAAAAACTTGGTGTTTTTTTTGTAAAGTGACACCTGTTCCTTGGGAACTGCATTGAGACCACAAAATTCATTTCACATGGACAACTGACAGCTTTTAAATGGTAATGAATTTGTTTCAGCCAACCAAAGCTGATTCACAGCATCTCTCCTGATCTGATGAGCTCTGTATTTATTACTAATCCGTTGAGAGACAATCTCCTAGGGATTATCTTGTTTGTAAAAAAAAATTCTGTTAGTTTCCATGGCCGCTGAAAGAAAGAGCAGTCTTAGTTCTTGAAATGGGAAACCATGTTCCTCTTCTACCTGCAGATCCGAACACGAGCTATCTCTGCCAAAGGAATGACCTTGGTGAGCCCGCTGCAGCTGCTTCTGTTTGCCTCAAAGAAAGTCTTATCCGATGGAGAGATCATTCTGGTGGATGACTGGTATGAACTTCCTAGTTGATCGTGGATAACTGTGAGGAGAAACAGCTGGTAACATATCTATAAGTATGTTTAGAATGGGAAATGTAGGTCAGGCTGTGCAGTAACAGATTAATTTCATCAGAGCATTATCGTTGGTCTGTGTAAGGATGGGGGAACAGTTTATTTTGGCAGCTCCTGTTTTTTCTGTAGATTATGTTCCTAAATTGAAAACATGAGGCACTGGCTGGATTCCACAAAAGCTACTTTCCCTGAGCTCAGATCTGAATTAGAGGTGGTGGAGAATTTGGGTCACCGCCTCATAGACAAGCAGGAGGAAAGATAAAGAGAGCCTCATCATTAAGACACAGGACTGGGTCAGGAGTGCTGGCTCTGCTACTGACTTCCTGTGACCTTTGGCAAGTAACTGGGAAATGGAGGTAAAAAGACAATCTTTAAAATGAGGTTAATGCCTCCCTACTTCCCAGAGTTGAGGCTTAGTTCACTAACATTTGTCAAATTTGATATTCTGGGATGGCTGGTAGTTTTTGATATCTTTGTGTCCTTAACAGAGCCTTGAAGAGCCCCTGTATTTTTGAGCCTGCTTTAACGTTTTGGCATCTTTTAGTCCCAGAGGTTAATGGAGTAGTAACTGGTAGTACCTGGAGTGTTTCCAGTCCAAAGAGCAGGGAGTCAAAAATGTAGCAGCTGTTCTAATTGGCTTCTGATTTCTCTCAGTGCTGGGGAATCTCATACGTTGCCAATCATACTTTTTCAGTTCCAGATGGCAGCATTTCCCATTGTTAGGGTGTTATCCATAACTCTTAACTTCGAAGTTCTAAGTGTTTTCTGTGGTGGTTGGCACTAGACGCACTGAATACCTGCTCTGTGGAACATTGTGCTTTCTTTATAGCCTCTCTCCTGTAGGCTGTGATGTTCTATATCTAGAGAGATCTTCATTTTGAAATAGTTTTTCCTGCTCTAGGATTAAATTGCGGATGTCTCATGATGCAGCTGCTTGTGTCACTGCCCTACGTGCAGCAATGGAAGCTCTTGTTGTTGAAGTAACTAAAGATCCTGAAATCATTAGCCAGCTGGACCCAGTGAATGAGCGAATGCTGAATGTGATCCGCCAAATCTCCAGGCCTTCAGCGGCTGGCATCAACCTCATGGCGGGCAACACAAGGTTAGCTCCAATCTGTTCACTTATACAGCTGGATCCTTGGAGTAGGAAAACATTCCTGGTAACTTGGAATGCCTAAACATTCCAAAGGCCAAAGTGTGTGTCTGAACTCCTATGCCAGCAAGAATTCCTGTTGTGGGATTTAGTTTGGAAGCAGGCTGCCTGATGTAGATAAATCAGTGTTGAAGTTTTTAATATACTCATATTTTCAATTAATCATAATGTCTGAAAATCTTCCTAAGAAACTGCAAGCAGTGAAAGTGCAGGTTGATGGAGGATGGCAAAAGGAGAGTAAAATGATGTCTCCTATAGTGTGTGAGTTAATGAGGTTTGGTGTGATTGGCTGCCTTGTGATACAGCATGCACCAAGGATCTTCTGGATTTCACAAATGAATTGAGGGGGCTGTTCTACTCATGCATGACTTTGAACTGTTTGTATGTGATGGTGTGCATTTCCCAGAGTCTACTGACTGTAATTCCTTCCCCAAGCCACATATGTCACCCTCCCATTACTAGCAGAATTATAAAAAATGGGGAATAGTAGTTTCAGGAAACTGAAAGAACATAACCCTTAGGCCTTGAAGTAGAAATCTTTCAAAACACCTGGGAGAGTATGCTTAAACTATAGCAACTTGGTATGCACAGATGGTTACTTTCTGCAGAGAGTAACCGTTTCACTGGCTTGCAATAAACTTCACACTAGAAGACTGATCTTGGTATGAAGTGTTTGAACAAGCTAATTTCAGTTTAACCCTACTGTCAAATTCAGAATATGATAGTTGTAATCCAAGAGGCCATGGTACCCTGGTGTGTACATCATATGGCCTGAACATTCTGTCAGCTGTAGGGTTAATTTGGATTTGCAGTGGTGGGCATTAACTTGTCTACTGAATTTTACATACTCCTGAGCATGTGAGATTTCCACCTACTCAAGGATATTTAGATCATCTGCAATTTCATATCCTTCACATCAATTTGTGTTGCTCATTATGCAGAACAGATTTAAGATGTAAAGATGACTTTTCCCAAATCTCTGGAGATATAGTAATGGTTGAACTGCAGGCAAGGAGAGAAATGTATTTGGTTGATAGTGTTTGACTTCTCCATTCTACCACAAATATTCTTCCTGAAGAGATCCATGCATCATTTCTTGAGTGCTTATCTATTCAGACTGGATGATGCTAGGATTCCCTTTGGTCCTAATGGCTGCCTAAGAGTAGAAAACACTACTCTAACATTACTAGTCAGATTCAGTGTGGGCAAAGCACACATCAGGGTTGGGATTTCTCTTGTAGCGAATGGGTGCTGAAGCTCTTCATCCAGTCTGTATAAGAATGATAGAAATCAAGGAAGTGCTCCACGCTCCTAAACCACTAAACTGTACCTGTGTTGCTCAGTAAAGCAAACCATTACAGACGGCAAGAACCACTTTTGCAGTTTTTATAAAAATATCTGAAAATAGTTGGTCTCAGTCCACACCAGTCTCACAATACAATACCTATTTGTGCTTTTCCATACCACTGGTAAACATGCCTATGTATAGGGGAAAGGGAGCTGTAGAGCTCTGATGTCTACAAATGAAAGTTCTAACAAAGAACCTTTTCTCTGCTTTAGTATCAGTCCTAGTACCACTGCTGAAGGGCTGCATGGTGGGAGGGGGTTCCTGTTTCAGTATCCTTTGTGCTTTGGGGAACAGGCTGACTCTCTCTCTCCTCCACCCCACCCCCTCTCCTTCCCGAACTATGTCAAGCACATCCTATTTCCAGTCCTCTCTCCCTTCTCCTGCAGGCCCTTCCCCATTATTTTCTCAAATGCTGGGTGAATTTACAGGGCTACATGTTAATGACTTCAGAGACTTTAATGTTCGTTATTCTGCTGTTATATAAGCAGAGCAGAAACTGTGTATATCATTGGACCATTGTTAGCAGTAGCCTCAAACGGAAACGGCTCAGCCACTTTGGTTGAAATTCAGCCTGAGGCAAGTGGCTGGCATGGAAAACTTCAGCCCCATAAGGGGACTTTGGCAAAATTATAAACGATTGAAAACCGAGTCTTATAGTGGGACATGTCAGGCAGCCTTATTAGGCAGCCCTGCCTCTAATAACCTGTTTCATTCCTTATTTCTGATGTAGATAATTTAAGAAACGTGGGGGAGACTCAACTGTATGGAGTATGGGTAACTGATCAAAATGAGGGACCAACTTCTATTTTTTTCTTAAACATATCACGAGGGGCAAAATAGAGAGCCCAGCACTTCCCACATAAGCTGAAAACTGTTACCCCTACCTATGAGTTGTTGTTTTTGACAAAGTCCACGTCAGTGGATAATTTTATCTCTGCTTTAGAATTTTTTCGGGATGGGTCTGGTCCTGGACCAGATGAGATCACTCTGGGCTGCTCTTTAATGAAGCTTTACAGGGAGTAAATGTCTAAGTTGGGTGTGGGATTTGAGCATACTGCTCTGCTGCATAAGAGGAGTGGAGTTTTACATTTTTGGAACTCTCCACTCTGGTGGTGGTGAAAATATTGAATCCTTTTAAAGTTGAGTGTTAAATTTTTTCTTAAAACTTTTCTTTCCTAGGTTTGGAGATGGTCCTCGTCCCCCAAAAATGGCTCGATATGACAATGGAGGTGGATTCAGAGGACGGGGAGTTAACCAGCGTGGCTCTGGCTACAGAGGTGGAGGCTATGGTGGTGGAGGCTATGGCGGTGGATATAACTCATACCGAGGTGGCTCTGGAGGAAGAGGATACCAAGGTGGCTCTGGGGGAGGTTATAGAGGTGGTGGGGGATATAAAGTGTCTGGGGGAGGGTATCGAGGCTCGGGTGGGGGATATAGAGGGTACCAGGGTGGTGGGAATAGAGGTAACTATGGAGGTGGGTTTGGGGGCCAAGGAAGGGGGCGTGGTGGTTATTGAAATCAATTGAAGTCTGTCTTGTACTCTACAAAAATGTGCATGTTTCCTTCTGGAACTTCTTTGATGCTAATACAGAAGTCTGTTTGTTATCCTACTTGTTCACAGTAGCTTGAAACAAACTGTTTAGGACTAGTGGTGATATTATGTAAAATAGAGTCCTTACTACAGAGTACCACAGTCTGTATACTTTGTTCTTAATAAAGTGTTCTGTTCACAAGACTTAACGTGTTTTGTCTCTGTATGATGATTGGATTCTGGACTTGAGAATGGCTGTTTCCTTTTAGGTTTATCATTTGTCTATAGGAGGTATGAGAAATTTGGGAGAAACCTCTTTATGGTCTCCAGGGGGTAAACGAGCATGTGGGACAGATATCAACAATTACTTCAGAACTGCAAGGGATTATTAGTCATTGCTGCTTCAGACCACGATTGGACTGAATGGACAGAAGCAGAGGTTTGAAATCATAGGACTTTGTTCACCAATATGTATAGTTAGGTGTAGAATACGCTACATTAATAGTTATGAGCACAGTATTAATATAATATACACCATACATATGTGTTGGGAAGCTACGTTAAGTATTGTGCTCTCCCCACAATTCTGTTCACCCATGTCAAATATCCTACTATACTTGTCAAAGCTGAAATCGTCTTTACAATTAGAAAATAGGAAACATGGCAAAGCAAAGATGCATGAATGCTTTGTAGCAAGCACAGTTAGGATTTACTTTCACGGCTCATTAACACATGGAGTGTAATATTCAAAACAAAATATGGGAAAGTACAGGGCGATACCAAGGACAAAGCTGGCACAAACTAGTGGGTTAACCTTGAAAGTGATGTGTAAAGAGTTGTAACTTGTAAAATCGTTACTACTAGCTGAAATGCATAACTTTGAAGCTTATGGCTGCAAGCATTTGTATGTCTCCTTTTTATTGTACTGCTTCGTCTTTAGACCAGGGATGGGCAAACTATGGCCCGGATCCCGCAGCACTCCCGGAAGCAGCTGACACCATGTCCCTGCGGCCCCTGGGGGCAGGGACAGAGGGTTCTGCACACTGCCCTCACCTGCAGGTACCGCCCCCTGCAGCTCCCATTGGCCGGGAACAGGGAACTACGGCCCGTGGGAGCTTTGAGGGAGGTACCCGCAGGCAAGGGCAGTGCATGGAGCCCTCTGCCTTCCCCCCCTCCCACAGGGGCTGCAGGGACATGGTGTTGGCCACTTCCGGGAGCAGCACAGGGCCAGGGCAGGCAGGAGCCTGCACCCCAATCCCTTGCCCGAGACCCTTCCTGCACACCCCGCATCCCTGCCCCAGCCCTACATTCATGGCCCTGCATGCAATTTCCCCACCCAGATGTAGCCCTCAGGCCAAAAAGTTTGCCCACCCCTGCTTTAGATAGTATATTTAGTTAAATTGGATTATTTGGTCTTGAACCCTTTTAAGAATGATCCATGAGTGTAGTCAAACAATTGGCTACACCTTTAGTCGATAATTTGAACAGCTGATGTGTGGGGAATCTCTTCCTTTGCTTTAGAATGCACTGAGCAAATAGGCCCTGCTGCAGTGCCAGATGACACTGTCACCTTTCACAGCAGATTTACATCCATTTTGGTTGTCTACTGGTTGGCTACTAGTATGTGCTGCCTTGCTCTATAGAGAACTGTGTCTAGTAAGGTAATAACATGGGCGAGGTTTCTCTAGGTCAGACACAGGAACCTTCAAGAGAAGTGTTTGAGGTTAATGTAGCAATGCTTGCAGACTCTGAAATTAACTCAGAGGTATGAAAAACCCCATTCATCTAAACAGATATTAACATACAATGTTGACAGTTAAGCAGTGAAATAACCTGTATGATGAGAGAGGATTTCTGTTCTCTACCCATTCTACTAGGAGTGGCAGCATTTTAGGACAATGAGTAAGGGCAAAGGACCCTCAGAGTCCTGCATGTATCTGACCTAGTGCAAAGGGGAGCCAAACTAACTCAGAGGGGCAAGCACAGGGAATCCAGCAGAACTCCATGTGTGTATGTATGATAACAGAGCCAAGGCCAGAGAATGTGATATCTCATGCTTGTAATCGGGTGCTGTCTCACATGAAGAGCTATGGACAGAACTTGAGTGTCACAACCTTCCCCTTCCCCCCACCACCTCTGATTTTAGGGGTTAAACTCTAAAAGAAACAGCCTACCCCTCCCATAAGCGACAGAAATAATTAGCAGTAGAGTTCAGTAATAACCAACCTGAGCTGGATGTAAACTGGTAATGTATTGCTTAAAGACTTTATTCCATTACCAACTATCTGAGCTATCCACTCCTATTTTTTCCTCTAGTTTACTGTATGGTGCACCTTTTTCTCCTTACTTTTGATTTCCTTAATCTTAGTATAAGGTATAATATACCCTATTATACTAAATTACTGCGGATGTACGCTGAAACAAATACACAGAAAACTGTATTTTGTAATTAGATGTGTATATAAAAAACAAAAAAATAAACCAAAAAACCCAACTTTAAACTGAAACAGATACATATGGCTGAGGGAGAACAGATTTTGCACAATTTTTATCCTCTCGGCTACTGAGCTTGTTAAGTGATATATGAATACTGCTAAGAATCCCTCAAGGTTTCTCTTGTTAATGGTACTGGGAAGTTCTTACTCCTGTTTTAGTAAGGTGGGAGAAGGCAGTGGGCTGATCTCTTGATAACCACCATTGATGCTGTAACCTATTGTGGACTCAAACTACAGGCAATGAAAACTAAATTTAAATTAGTTGTCTTACACTGAGAAAATATAAATCTATATAATGGGGAAAATTCTATATAGTACAGCTTTCTGCAGCCCAGTGTCTCCCACAATTCTGCTACTTATAGGCTATTCCCCCACTCCTGTCTGCTTCTTTCAGAGGCAATTAAAAGCTGTAGCATAGCCTGTGCTAGACACAGTCCCTTTCTTGACCTGAGGGCAAGATATTGCCTCCACCCAGCAATCAGTGGTGGTTCTCTCCGCTCCTAACCTTGCCTTTTACATTTTTTCATTTTAAGGCATTAGCAAGCAGCCTTCTTTGTTCTCTCCTCCTCCTGGACCAAGTATTTAGAAGCAGGTGGCTGAAGCCACCCAGAGTCTCCACTGCAGTGCCTCTCTGCTAAGCTCTTCTTCCTCCTTTCAGGGATAGCGCAGCAGCTGCACCACGGTGGCTAAGCCTGAAAGGCTCTACAGATAGCAAATTATGCCCTGCCTATTCTCAGCCAGCTGACCATAGCACGGCTAGGCACAGAGTTTGGAGTTGGACAGGCATGTTGAGATTCCTATTGCTTCAAGAAGCTGCGATTTCATTCCAGAAATGCCCAACGGGGCAGAAAGAGCAGAACAGGGAGACCTAAGGATTGGGATTTCATTCAGCTGGCCCAGGGGCTAAATCCTGAAGTTTGAAACCATGTGCAAAAAAGTGGTATCCACAATCCAGATCCAATCTAAGCAGGCCTCTAAGGTAAGCCTCAGAGTAAATACCTCCCTTCCAAATTTTCTCCTTACACAGTGATTCCCCTGCACTCTTCGAAGAAGTAATCAGAGAGGAATGGGAGTCTCTTGAAAAGGGTGAACACTAACAGGCAGGTTCTGATTCTACAAGCAGAAAGAGCCAAACAATGCTCTCTCAGATGTACTTAAGATTGATGCTCCTATAGCACCTCTACCAAAAGATATGGTTATTCCAACTGAAGGGGACTTCTTCCCCAAGGATCCAGTGGACAGCAAGGTGGAAGGCCACCCTTGGAAGGGAATCTGATGCCTCCTCAGAGCATCTCTGGCAGCCACAGGCTTTACTTGAGTCACAATGTCATGGCTAGAGGACTTTAAAGCCCTAAAGGGCAGAGACCAACTGGACTTAAGAAAATCTCCCAAACAGCAGCATTGGTGGCAGATGCTTCAATGGATGCTATAAGATTTTTCTGCCCATATCACAGCATCCAGCTCAGCAGCCAAGAGATACATAGCTTCATCTCTGTAAGGTAGATATTCAATCCAAACAAATCCTGTGCTCCTCTGAATTCACAGGACCTTCCCTGGGAGAAAAATTAGACAAGAGTCTAACAGTCCCTCCCCTCTCCAGTTAATGTTCAAAAAACGGACTACAAAGCTACTATCAGACAGACACTCCTTTTTTCCACCTTCCTCACAGAGGTTCCAGAGGAAAGATAACACACGTTGAGAGAACCTTGGAACTGAGAAGTGATCAGAAAACCTAAGGCTGGCTTCCACAACCTCCATGAGTTTATTATGACAATGAATGAGTGTGCCTCCACCTAGACCTCAGTTTAGAGGCAGAATCTCAATTTCCAGATGAACGTCTTGCTTTTACCACACACAAGTAGATGCGAGAGAGGGTGCACCAGGGATACTTCCTCATGCTAAGGGCCCTGCCTCCTCGCTTCTTCATCCAGTCTCCAATAACGAGTGACCCCACAAAGCGTTAGTAGGTCTGCAATGAGATTTCCCATCTGGACATAGGAGTGATAGACGTTCCCCCAGAAGAACACTGCTCAAAGTTTTTACTCCTCCTTCGTTGTTCAGAAGTACGCTGGAGAAGTCAGGGCCATACTGAACCTCTTCAAAAACAGATGAAGAAAATTCTGGATGGAGTCCCTAGTTTTGATAGTGACATTCCTGTCTCAAGGCCATTTCCTAACCTCAGTGGATTTGGCAGACTCAGCCTCCACGTTCCACCACAGGCTTTTAAGATCACTACCAGTACTGAACACTGACATTTGGTCTCTTGGTCCCCAGGGATTTATGAAGATGCTGGCAGTGATCATGGGCAGACTCAAATCCCAGAGTATTCACCTGTATCCCTTTCTGGATGAGCCCTGTCCCACAGCACGTAGGGCCACGATCTGGACTCTGAATCTTCTGCAAGCACGTGGATTTGCGATAAACACAAAGAAAAGTTCCTGGATTCCGTTGACAAGGATTATTCATCTGGATGTGGAAGAACACGTTAACAACACTGATCTATCAACCATCACTTAACAGATTCCAGAAGATTCACGATCTGATATCCATGCTGGACCAGTGCATGAGCCCAACCATAGCCGTGCAGCTTCAGCTACTGAGCCTCCTGGTCTCATGCACAGGAATCTCCTCATGGGCAAGGTCACACATCAGGTGCCTCCATGGCCTTTCTTCTGAAAGTATGAGACCAATCCCTGGAGCACATGCAAAATCAGGTACTAGTCTGAAACCAGATTGCTCTGTGGAATTTGCCCGGGATTGCCCATCTCAGGGAGTCAGTCTCCATATACCTTCCAGACTGTCAGATTCTTACCAATGCCAGCCTAGACAGATGGGGAGCACATCTGAAGCTCGGGGAAAGGAATCTCAGCATCAATCTCTTGGAGCTCAGAGGGTCAAACCAGCTGTTTGAAATTCCAGAGACATGTGGAAGGCAACTACATCATGGTAAGTCAGACAGCATGACAATGGTTGCATACATAAACAACTAAGGAGGGAGAAGCAGCGTTGGAGATAAAGGTGTGGGCAGAAAAGATTCTCCGTTACCTAAAAATAATCCACATAAAAGAGGAACTGAACCGAAAGGCAAACTAGCTCAGCCATTACAATTAATAATTACAGAATTATCTTCAATCTGATCACATAGATGTTTGGTTCCCATCAACTGACCGGCTTGCCAATCATAAGAATGCAAAGTGGCTGAAATACTTCCCCAGGGAAGCAGATCCAAGTCTATGGGAACAGATGCTCTGTCAAACAGATGGTCTCAAGGCTGACTGTGCATGTTCCCACCCTTCTTTCTCATAGGGAAAATGAGCCAGAAGATGAGGCAAGAAAAAGCGAGGATGATGTTAACTCTCCTCTGGCCATGGAGACCCGGGTTCTCTGACATGATAGATCTAAAGCTGAAACCACCATTGCAGCTACTGGTGAGCTCAGACATCCTTTATCAAGGACCATTTCTCCATCTGGATGCAGCCCATCTTCATCTGACAGCCTGGCTGTTAAAAGGGATGTGTTAGCCCCATGTGGCACATCTTCCAAAGTGATAGGGATTCTGCTGTCTTCTAGGAGGGGTTCCACACTAAAATCCTATTTCACCGGCTGGACCAAATTCAGCAGTTGGTGTCGAGCACAGAGTAAATCCAAGAGATCATGGGACTCCAGTTAAATTGGACTTTCTTCAGAAAGGAGTGGATAAGAGTTCATGCCAAACACCACAGCTTGCCAAGTGTCAGCCCTTCGTAGTGTACTGGTTTGCAGTATCATTTGGCTCCCTGGCCAATAAGCCTCAGGTATCCAGGCTCCTCATAGAAGTTTTACTGGCCAGATCAGTTATCAGACTGATTTTCCTGAAGTGGGACCTACCACTGGTGTTGAAAGCCCTAACCATCCTTCCCTTCGAGCCTTGGACATAGCTGTATCACGTTACCTCTCCATCAAAACCTGTTTTCTGGTTGCTATCACAACCACCAGATAAGGCTGCTAATTCTGGAACTCATCTATGCAGGAATCTTATTATGTGTTCCATGATGGTAAGGGTGGTGCTAAGAATTTCAAAAGTGTTCTTGCATAAGGAGAATTCTCCTTTCCATGTCTCATAGGAGACTCCTCCCTTCATTCTGTCCACAGCCACTGACTGGGAAACTATGGCACACTTTAGATGTCAGATGAGCACTAAAGATTTATATTAAGTGTACAGAATCTATAAGGAGATCAGGCTCTCTGTTGGCTTCTTTTCACCCAACATGCCAGGGCCTTAGGGTATCCAAGCTGTCCTTGGTTGGATAGATCAGACTATGTATTGTGGAGACCTACAAGGCATGTGTGTGCTGGTCCAGAAGGAATTGAGGCCTACTCCACAAGACCCCTGGCAACCTCTTGGGCCAAAAGAGCATGTGCTTCCACCACAGGGGTCTGCAGAATAGCGACATGGAGGAGGACTAACACCTTTATCAGACACTATAGAGAGTCTTCTGAAGAGACTTCCTTTGGCAGGAGCGTGCTGCAGACTGTAATCCAGTAATAACCTTGCTTTCTGAGCAATCCTGAAAATGTTTTTTCCTTTTCTTTCTTCTCTTACCCTCCTTACTCCTGTTCACTGCTTGCGTCTTCTCATATGTAGCAGAATTGTAGGAGATGCTGGGCTGCAGAATGGAAAATTTCCCACCTGATCATTTTGTCTGCTAGCAGCATCTCCCACAATTCTACCCACCCTGGATGGCTTGTCAGCTGAGGGTGAACATCTTATCTGGATAGTTACCTTCCAAGCAAGGCCTTGCTGTACTTAGTTATTTGGTTGGAATTGGAATTGTTACTAATTATTTTCTACAAGTTTTTACACAGCTTTCGAATGAATCATCTGGCAGTAGATTGGAGGAGGAGGGGGTTTAGCTAGCACAGCTTTGAAATGTCTCTGCAAACAGGAGCCAGGAGAGAAATAGCTCAAATGTAGCAGAATTGTGGAAGACTCTGCTAGCAGAAAGAAAATTACCAGGTAAGAGATTTTCCATTATCTACGTTTCCTCGTGCAGCTCTACTGATAGTGACCCTTCTATTGTGGTTACTATGAATAAGTTAGCACTGACATTTTAGCCAAAGTTGTCTAATCCTACTCAGAGTAGGTCTGGATAATGACTATGTAAGGGTGTTCTACATTAGTGCTCAACTGTTATTGCCAGTGCAGCTCTACCAGTGGTAGTAACAGTGGCAAAACTAAGGCTCAGACTACTGTAGACACAGGCTGTTCTTCAGTGTTTATAAAATTACTTTCCTAGCCTGCTGAGAGGAAAAATATCTGTTCCCCATTTAGACTATTAAGTCAAAGGAGACTCATTGTAATCCAGGACTGAAGGTGTGTGTTACAGTTAGATGCTCAAAACGTTAGCAAAGCACAGTAAGGGTAACTCTAGTCATTTTCCATAACATTAATTCAAAGAAGCATTTAAGACTAATAGTCTTCAACTTGGAGTACTGTTGCTTTAACCAAACAATTGTTATATACCAAACATACATCAAAAGCATGTTTAACTATTAACTATGCTGAGACCTTTGATATCATCTAGTGTGTTACTACTCATCTCTAGGCTCAATTCATGCATTAGTTTGGAAAGCATATCTTCCTCTGCATCTCCTGATGCAGTAAATTCCAGTATCCCTCCTGTAGTAGAGAGTTGGTCCATAGGCTGAAGTATGGTCACTCCATAACCATTGTTACTATAAATGTGATTATTTTTCATCTTCAGTTTAGGGACAGGAACAACCTGTTAAGGATTCAAAACAAACTAGTTTTGAAGGGTGCATTGTGCTCTTACACACTTAAACATGGCATAAAAGAATGCTTGCACTGTTCACGTTCAAAAGAAACTCACTTTCCTTTATAGTTAAGTATTCCTCTCAAAATGGCAATGCCTTATCCCAAATTCGTAGACTCTCTCATAACGTTTAAAAGGGGCAACCTAATTCAAATCTGAAAAGACTGAGCAAATACATTTTAACTTCTAAAACTACTGATTTCAGTACTAAGACTAGTTTCAATTTATTGAAATTTGATTGAACATCCTTTGAAGCTTCCCACTTTCTACCGTTACCATATTTAAGCAAGTATCTTTCACAAAGTATAGTATAACTAGTAGCTTCAATCCATTCACCATATCCAGCTCTGCCCTAGCAACAGTTCACAATGGGTCTGAAATTGTCATTCTTCATTTTCTGACTGAAATCCTAATACTGCTGAGCAGTTTTGACAGCACAGCTACACAAGACACATGACCTATTCCATGTCCAAATCGCTATTTAGTACAGATACTGATGAGAACATTGTGAAAAACTGTTTTGCTGAGAATTTAAATATAAGGAAATTTTACAAGATCTCCTTGTTCATTTATTCCTTATGTATTTATTTTTTACTCCTACAGCAATATCCATATTGTAATAGTCTCAATGACTACCAGATCAGTCTTGCTCAATTTTTTTTAAAGTGCCAGTTCCTACAAGCTCAGCCTGGTACCTGAAGTGAGTGATTAACCACTGGAACAAACTACAATGGGAAGTGGTGGTTTCTCCATCTCTTGATGGCTTCAAATCAATATTGGAGGCCTTTATGGAAGATATGCTTTAGTTCAGTCAAACAAGTTGTTGGGCTCCACACAGGAGTAACTTGGTGAAACTCAACAGCCTGTGATCTACAAGTAGTCAGAGTAGATAGGACCATTAGTCTCTAAGGTCGAATTTATAGAAGTTGATTTTTTAGAAAGCGATTTTATACAGTCAATTGTGTGTCCCCACTAAGCGCATTAAGTCGGTGGAGTGCGTCCACAGTACCAAGGCTGGTGTCGACTTTTGGAGCGTTGCACTATGGGTAGCTATCTCACAGTTCCCACAGTCTCCGCCGCACATTGGAATTCTGGGTTAAGCTCCCAATGCCTGATGGGGGAAAAAATATTGTCACAAGTGGTTTTGGGTACATGTCGTCAGTTGCCCCTCCCTCCGTGAAAGCAATGGCAGACAATCATTTCACGCCTTTTTTCCGTGCGGGCGCCATACTGCTTTCAGCAGTAGGACTGCTAACTGTCATAGTCATTCACAGCTTCCGCTGCCACTCTGCCCTCCTGATGCTATGAATCCACCTCGCAGGTCCTCTATATGACAGTCGTCATCCACCGCTTCTGCTGGCACTCTACTCTCCTGGTGGTCTTGCAGGGCCACTTCCGCTGCAACTCTGCTTGGCTACTCTTGTCTTGCCATACCACGGAAAGTGTGCAGCCCGCTCAGCTGTTGTGTCCTGGCAGCAGACGGTGAAGTAGGTCAGCAAAACTGGTCATCCAACCACCACTTCCCCTGCAACTCTGTTCTCCTGCAGACGCCATACCACAGCAAGCATGGAGCCCACTCAGATCACCGCGGCAGTTATGAGCATTGTAAACACCTTGCACATTATCATGCAGTATATGCAGAACCAGAACCTGCAAAAGCAGGCGAGGAGGTGATGGCAGCACGGTGATGAGTGTTGAGGACATGGACTTCTATCAAAGCACAAGCACAAGCCCCGGCAATTTGGCCATCCTGGTGGCAATGAGGCAGGCTCATGCCATGGAACACAGATTCTGGCCCCGGGAAACAAGCACAGACTGGTGGGACCGCAGGTCTGGAATGATTCCCAGTGGCTGCAAAACTTTCGCATGCGTAAGGGCACTTTCATGGAACTCTGTGACTTGCTTTCCCCTGCCCTGAAGCGCAAGAATACTAAGATGAGAGCAGCCCTCACAGTTCACAAGCAAGTGGCGATAGCCCTCTGGAAGCTTGCAACACCAGACAGCTACCGGTCAGTCGGGAATCAATTTGGAGTGGGCAAATCTACCGTGGGGGCTGCTATGATCCAAGTAGCCAACGCAAGCACTGAGCTGCTGCTATCAAGGGTAGTGACTCTGGGAAATGTGCAGGTCATAGCGAATGGCTTTGCTGCAATGGGATTCCCTAACTCTGGTGGGGCAACAGACGGAACGCATATCCCTATCTTGGGACTGGACCACCAAGGCAGCCAGTACAAAAAAACGGAAAGGGGTACTTTTCAATGGTGTTGCAAGTACTAGTGGATCACAAGGGACGTTTCACCAACATCAACGTGGGATGGCAGGGAAAGGTACATGACGCGCGCATCTTCAGGAACTCTGGTCTGTATGAACAGCTGCAGCAAGGGACTTACTTTCCAGACCAGAAAATAACCGTTGGAGATGTTGAAATGCCTATAGTTATCCTTGGGGACCCAGCCTACCCCTTAATGCCATGGCTCGTGAAGCCATACACAGGCACCCTGGACAGTAGTCAGGAGCTGTTAGGCTGAGTAAGTGCAGAATGGTGGTAGAATGTGCATTTGGATGTTTAAAAGCGCGCTGGCGCAGTTTACTGACTCAGTTAGACCTCAGCGAAACCAATATTCCCATTGTTATTACTGCTTGCTGTGTGCTCCACAATATCTGTGAGAGTAAGGGGGAGACATTTATGGTAGGGTGGGAAGTTAAGGCAAATCGCCTGGCCGCTGATTACACGCAGCCAGACACCAGGGCAGTTAGAAGAGCACAGCAGGCCATGCTGAACATCTGAGAAGCTTTGAAAACCAGTTTCATGGCTGACCAAGCTACAGTGTGACAGTTCTGTTTGTTTCTCCTTGATGAAAACCCAGCCCCTTGGTTCACTCTACTTCCCTGTAAGCCAACCACCCTCCCCTCTCACCTTCAATCACTGCTTGCAGAGGCAATAAAGTCATTGTTTCAAATTCATGCATTCTTTATTAATTCATCACACAAATAGGGGGATAACTGCCAAGGTAACCCGGGAGGGGTGGAGGAGGAGGGAAGGACAAGGCCACACTGCACTTCAAAACTTGCTGAATGCCAGCCTTCTGTTGCTTGGGCAGTCCTCTGGGGTGGAGTGGTTGGGTGCCCAGAGGCATTCTTGGTTGTTTGGGTGAGGAGGCTATGGAACTTGGGGAGGAGGGCGGTTGGTTACATAGGGGCTGCAGTGGCGGTCTATGCCTTTCCTGCACCTCAATCATACGCCAGAGCATATCAGTTTGATCCTCCAGTAGGCCTCAGCATTGCATCCTGCTGCCTCTCATCATGTTGCTGCCACCTTTCCTCTTAATCCCACCACCTGTCCCCTCGCGCGTCCCTCCTGTCCTGTCGCATTCATTTTGTGCTTTCCTGGACTCTGCCATTGTTTGCCTCCATGCATTCTGCTGGGCTCTTTCAGTTTGGGTGGACTGCATGAGCTCAGAGAACATTTCATCACACGTGCGGTTTTTTTCGCCTTCTTCTCTGCGCTAGCCTCCTGGGATGGAGATGCTAGTGGCAGCGTTGAAACATTTGCAGCTGTGGGAGGGGAAAAAAAGGGAGAATGGCCATTTAAAAGGAGGAGCTGATGTTTTCAGATTAACGTGCAGCAGAAACCCAACTAACCCCCCATGCCCTCACACACCCAATTCTCTGGGATGATGGCTTCACCTCTCCCTGCACCGCGTGGCTAACAGCAGGGATGACTTCTTTTCAGCTACAGGCAAACAGCCCAGCAGGAATGGCCACCTCTGAATGTCCCCTTAAAAAAATTCCCCTATTTCAACCAGGTGACCGTGAATGGTATCGTTCTCCTGAGGATAACAGAGAGAGAGAGAGAATGGATGTTGCTTGAATGCCAGCAAACACCGGGACCACACGCTGCCATGCTTTATGTGATGATTCCAGACTACGTGTTACTGGCCTGCCGTGGTAAACTGTCCTATCATGGAGAATGCAATAAGGCTGCCCTCCCCAGAAACCTTTTGCAAAGGCTTTGGGAGTACCTCCAGGACAGCTTCATTGAGATGTCCCTGGAGGATTTCCGCTCCATCCCCAGACACATTAACAGACTTTCCCAGTAGTTGTACTGGCCATGAATGCATTCTAAGTCTTCAGGGCAAATTAATCATTAAACACGCTTGCTTTTAAACCATGTATTATATTTACAAAGGTACACTCACCAGAGGTGCCTTCTCTGCCTTCAAGGTCTGAGAGCCTGCCTTGGGAGGATATTGGCTCCAGGGTGATAAACAGTTCCTGGCTGTCGGGGACAATGGTTTCTCCGCTTGCCTGGTTTGCACTATCTTCAACCTCCCCCTCCTCCTCATATTCCTTGTCCCCAAAATCCTCATCCCTGTTGTGTGAGACTCCCTTGCAGGAGTCCACATACAGGTGTTGGGGTAGTTGATGGGGCACCCCTTAGAATTCCATGCAGCTCATCATAGAAGCAGCAAGTCTGGGGCTCTGACCGCAAGCGGGCATTTGCCTCTTGGGTTTTTTGGTAGGCTTGCCTGAGCTCCGTAAGTTTCACACGGCACTGCTGCAGGTCCCTGTGATAGCCTCCGTGCTTCATGCCCTTGGAGATTTTTTTCAAATATTTTGGCATTTTGTCTTTTGGAATGGAGTTCTGATAGCACGGATTCGTCTCCCCATACAGCGATCAGATCCAGTACCTCCCGTTCGGTCCATACTGGAGCGCTTTTGCGATTCTTGGGACTCCATGGTCACCTCTGCTGATGAGATCTGCACAGTCGACTGTGCTGATCAGCTTGCCATGCTGGCCAAACAGGAAATGAAATACAAAAGTTCGCAGGGCTTTTCCTGTCTACCTGGCCAGTGCATCCAAGTTGAGAGCGCTGTCCAGAGCAGTCACAATGGAGAACTGTGGGATAGCTCCCGGAGACAAATACCATCTAATTGCATCCACACTAACCCAAATTCGACCCGGCGATGTCTATTTCAGCGCTAATCCCCTCGCCAGGGAGGAGTACAGAAATCGGTTTTAAGAGCCCATTAAGTCGATAAATATGGCTTCGTTGTGTGGATGGGTGCAGGGTTAAATCAATCTAACGCTGCTAAATTTGACCTAAACTCGTAGTGTAGACCAGGGCTAAGTTAAACTATGAAAACAAGCTGTATTGGCTCATGGGCAAAATGCTGTTACATGTACAATTGATGAGCACTGCCGCCTTGTGCAGATCATCTATAGATCTAACCACACAAAAAAGGATTAGCCTGTTAACTCATACTTAAGTCTTACAGATGGGAACTAAAATGTGACAGAAAAGGACCTACAAAAAATCATGAACTCAGGGTAAATTCTTAACTGTTGAGCAGAGCAAGTGAGATCATCTGTAACAACCAATCAAAGCGGTAATAAAGGGAAACTTCTTCACTACTTCTCTTCAGTGGAAATAAAGGTATATTGCTAATTCTAGTTAGCTAACCTAAGGTACAATTCTAGTGCAGGGCTTGTCTGTACTGCAGTGAACTTGAGTGTGATGGTGCTCACATTGAGTTGGTTGGCCCATCAAGAGGTATAAGCTCAACTGAGCTCAACTCAGCTGCTCACACTACCTTTCTGGAGAGTGATGAATGCAAACTCCACTCAAATGGCAACCTCTACTGACTTCCCACAATTTCTTTGTGGGCCCAGAAAGGAAAGACATGTTCTCCCACAATTCACTGGGAAAGTCATGGAGCAGCTAATATTACTGCAGCACAAAGAACCATGAAATCAGAAATCTTATGTGCCATGTGTCAGTGCAGTGCTAGTGTGAACACAACAGCTTGAGTGTTTTGCAATGTGACCACTCACTCAAGCTAGGCTAACTCAAGAAGTAACTTGAGTGTAGATAACTCAGATTAATTCTGCAGTGTGTAGTTTTCACATGAGTAAGGCTAAGATTTTGTCATGGAAGTCACGGATTCCGTGACTTCCCAAAACCTCCGTGACTTCAGCCCGCAGCAGCTGGGAGCTGTGGGGTACCCCTGTGGGCGGTAGAGGGACCCTGGAGCTTCGAACCGCCCCCACAACTGCCCAGTGACTTCCAATTTTGTCATGGATATTTTATTTGGATAATTTTGTCCGTGAATTTTTCTTTGTTGCCTGTGACCAGTCTGTGACTTTTACTAAAAATATTCATGACAAAATCTGAGCGTTACATACGAGGCAGCAGATTGAGTTAAAAACTATAGTGGATCTTGGGACTGCCTCTCTTTCCCCTAAAAACACCCCTTCCGTGCTGCCTCAAAAGAAGCCCATGCAGCAGGAACACTTCATCAATCCCTGCCAAGAAGCCTGGGCACAGGGACCCCTTCCAACCACCACCCAGCATACCAGCCTCTCACTTTCCTAGGTACCAAATGCCCTTACTCACGGTCAGCTCTCAGTGCCCTGATACTTAGCACCTCAGTAACTGCTGTACATTTGGTGTCTAAGAAGTTGAGAAGTGTGCTGGGACACTAGAGGTTGCCTGATAGGATTCATGAAATTCCACACTAACGGTTGATAGACGAGGACTTGAGTTTCGAATGTTAACTAAAGAAATGCAATTTTTAGAATAAACATGAAGTTCCTAATTTCTTTAGCTTCCACTAACTTCTGCATTTGCAACAGTACAGCTATTACTTTATAGAAGTGTCAGACAATTGCTAGGAGAATACAGCACAGTTAGTTACCTTAATATTAATTCCACCTAGGGCACCCTGTGAACTCCCACTGGTTTTGAAGTTATTGCAGTGGTGAATTTTGTTACCCTCCAAAATGGCTGTGCTTCCTGGGTGCAGCTCAACACCAGCACCCTGTACATTAAAACAAAAAAATTAAATCCTGAAAATAAGGACTGCCACAGGAAAAGCATTCAGAGTTACAATCAAGTATATAAAAAGTGGTTCTGCAATTTCATATGAATATAAGATGTCAAAATTGGTCCACTGCAATTTATTATAGTGAGGAATGGAAACCCATAAAACTATGCAATTATGGGACCTTGCAACTACTGCTCACACTGGAATGAAGGGTGGAGTGGAATCTTTTACTATTCATTCCTTAGCATTTATTACTTTAAAATTACATCTTCAAGGATATATTTTAGTGTCTACATCAAAGTGTTTTACATGTAAAAAGTACAAATATTGCTTAATAGTTCTGTTTGGTTTTTAATAAGTAGGAAAGCAACTCCCAGCTAACACTTAATTCCATAAGTGAGGATGGCACTCCACCCTAGTAACACCACAAATAAAAACGAGGCTGCTGCCCTGAAGAGCTTAAATGAATTAGCTACAGAAAACTGGAAGTTAACTGAAAATTACATGTAAGTTTTCAAAACAGAATTTGAACGTGAGGTATTTCCACTTGCAATTTAACAGTATTTGTCCTATTTTTTTTAAAAAAAAGCTTCAATATGCATGTTAACATTTTATACTTGCTTGCATATTAAATTTATTTTTTGAAATTCATTCATGCAGACTCAGTACCTGAGCTCCTGTAATCTCACTGTTTGTAATAGTCAGAGAAGCTCCAGTAAGCACACAGACTCCAGTTCCTTCACATTTCAATATACAGTTTACAAAAGTCATGTGACCAGATTCAACCACCACAATACCATCAACAGTCCCTCGTTGTACTAAAGTGAGGTGCATTAGTTTCACATTTTGGGCTTTGGATACCACAAAACTCTCATGAGTAGGCTCTGAAACAATCACAATTTCTTCTGGCTTTCCAGCTCCTAGTTGAAAGAAGAAAAGCACTGTAAACATTTATTTCCACACTATACAAAAAGCAGAGAATACCTTTTTGCTGTTTGGTTAACTCTTACAACATTTGGGTTAAAATGAGTATTTCTCAGTGAGGAGATTTTTTTTTAGTACCAAATTAATTACAACGAATGACTTGCCTATAAAAAATGGTTACCTACCTTTCATAACTGATGTTCTTCGAGAAGTATTGCTCATGTCCCTTCCAAGTAGGTGTGTGCGCGCCACGTGCACAATTGCCTGTCTAGTCCCTTGAAGAAGCATCCAACCATGGGGTTAGCAAATACTGACCGCCCCACTGTACCCAGGTGGAAAGAGGAAATAGGAGCCAGGTGCACCTTCATCAATAAGACTGCCAGCCCCTGCTGCTTTAAGTAGAGTACATAGCCCAGCATAAAGGGAATTGAAGACTGCAGCGGAGGGGTGCTCTTCTGTGAGAACCAAATAGAGAACCTTTTCTACTTGGCCATATAAGTGGCATGAGTGGAGGGCTTTCTACTGCCAAGGAGAATCTCCCTAACCGAATCGGAGCACTGGAGCTCTAACGAGTTTAGCCATGAAGTTTCCATGCTGTGAGGTGGAGAGACTCCAGGTTGGGGTGCTGGAGGCAGCCGTGGTCCTGCGTGATGAGGTCCAGAATAATGGGCAAGGCCATGGGCATGTCCACTGAGAGGTGTAACAGAGTGGAAAACCAGTGTTGGCGGGGCCATGACGACTCTGAGAATCAGCGATACCTTGTCCTGCCGGATCTTGAGGAGGACCTTGCGGACGAGAGGGAAAGGCGGGAATGTATACCGCAGGCACCCCGTCCACGAGAGGAGAAAGGCGTCTGCGATCAAGCCGGGGTTGTGGTTCAGGAAGGAGCAGAACTGCTGGCACTTCCTGTTGCTCTGTGCTGTGAACAGGTCTACCTGGGGAGACCCCCCACCCACCTCTGGAAGATATTGATTATGATGTCTGGGCGGAGAGACCATTTGTGGCCATGAAAGGATCTGCTGAGGTGATCGGCCAGTTCATTTTGTGAGCCCAGCAGCTATGATGCCTCGAACTGTATTGAGTGGGTGATGCAAAAGTCTCTCAATCTGAGGGCTTCCTGGCACAGGGGAGAGGAGCGAGCACCACCCTATTTGTTTATATAGAACATCACTGTGGTGTTGTCTGTCAACACCGATACACATTTGCCCTGGAGATGGGCCTGAAATGTCTGGCAAGCTGGACACACCGCACACAGCTCCCTGACGATGTGTAGAGATAGTTCCGCCTAGGACCATAGATCTTGAGTCCTGAGGTCGCCCACATACACTCCACACCCCAGCACCAACGCATCTGTGACTAGTAACAGCGATGGCTGAGGTTTGGAGAAGAGTACTCCTGCACAAACTACTTATGGATTGAGCCACTAGTGGAGGGACTCGAGAACCCGAGGCGAGAGTGTGACCAGTCTGTATAGATTGTCCCGGTTCGGCCTGTAACTTGAGCCAGCCACAGGTGAAGGGGACAGAGCTGCAGTCTTGCATGCTGCACCACGTAAGGGCAAGCTGACATATGTCCGAGCAATTTTAGGCAATTTCGGGCCCTCATGGCGGGGAACTTCTGGAGACCTTCTATGATGGTGCTCATGGCCAGAAAACAAGACTTGGGCAGGAATGCCCTGGCCTGAGTGGAGTCCAAGAGTGCCTCAATGAATTCTATTCTCTGAGTGGGAGTTAAGGTCAACTTTGCCATGTTGAGGATGAGACAGAGTCTGAGGAACATCGCACGCATCAGGTTCACGTGTTCCTCCACCTGGGCTCGAGATGAGCCAGTCGTCTAAGTACAGGAAGACTTGTATCTGATGCTTTCGAAGAAGAGCTGCCACGACTGCCATGCACTTCAATACCTATGGGGCCGCTGATAGGTCGAAGGGGAGGACCATGAACTGGTAATGCGTGTTGCTGATCACAAATCGCAGAAACCTTCTGTGGAATAGGATTATGGAGACGTGGAAGTATGTGTCCTTCAAGTCAAGGGCAGCGTACCAATCCCCCGGATCCAGACAGGGAATGATGGAAGCCAGGGACACCATGCGGAACTTCAATTTCTTCATGAATCTGTTGAAGTTTCGTGGGTCTAAAATAGGCCTAAGCCCACCCTTGGCCTTGGGGATTAAGGAGTAATGGGAGTAGAATCCCCTGCCCCTGAACTCCAAAGGAACCTCCTCTACCACCCCGAGCTGTAGGAGCATTTGCACTTCCTAAACTTAGAAGTTGGTCGTGAGAAGGGTCCCTGAAAAGGGACAGGGAAGGTCGGTGGGAGGGAACAGAATTGGAGAGAATCCCAATTCTAAGGTGCTCAGGACCCACTGGTCTGAGGTTATTTGAGCCCAGGCACAGTAGAAAGGGGATAGATCATTCACAAAAGGAGGGGAAGGATCCAGGTAACGAACTGGTGTTCCCTCCTCGGGCACACCTTCAAAAGTTTGGCTTTGAGCTCAAAGGCTGCTTAGCCTGGCCCTGGCTGGAGGAGGACTGAGATGGGCACCTCCTATTACTTCTGCCCTGGTTCCTGCTATAGTCCTGTCTAAGAGGGGTAGAGTGGCGACCTAGAGCTTAAATGGCTTCCTTTTCTTCTCCAAGTGTGCAGCCCCAAAAACTTGAGGGTCACCCGTGAATCCTTAAGGTTATGAAGCCTTGAGTCTGTCTGTCTTCCACAGAGAGGCCAGAGCAGTTGAAGGGCAGATCCTGGATTGTATTTTGGACCTCATGCAGGAGCCTTGAGACCTGCAGCCAAGAGCTGTGCCTCAGGGTCATGGCCATAGTGTGGGTGGCCGAGTCTTGAGTCCAGGGCAGCCTGAAGAGAGGTCTTGGCAATCACCTTGCCCTTCTCCAGGACCGCCCCAAACTCGGAGCGAAGTCAGCTGGGAGCAATTCCTGGAACTTCGCCAGAGAACTCCAGGAATTATAAGCATCATGGCTCAGGACCACTTGCTGGTTCGCTATGCGAAGCTGGAGCCCCCCTGGTGGAGTAGACTTTCTGACCGAAGAGGTCCAGCTTCTTAGAATCCTTGGATTTGGACATAGGCCCCAGCTGTCCCTGCCACTCCTTGTGATTAGCCGCTCTACCACCAGGGTCCCCGCTGGGGGTGAGTAAAGAGATGTTCGTAACCCTTAAACGGCACAAAGTATTTATGCTCCACCCCCTCGGCAGGATGGAGGTGGGTGTATGCTACAGCGCCTTGGTGGTATTTTGTATAGTTTTAATGAGAGGCAAAGCCACCCTCGAGGACCCTTCAAGGGCCAGAATGTCCATCATTGGGTCCGTGTCCTCAGAGACCACCTCTGCCTGCATGTTTAGGTTCTGGGCCATCCTCCTGAGTAGGTCCTGATGGGCCCTGGTGTCCATAGGAGATAATGTGGTGGAGGTCCCTGCCACCGCCTCATCCGGGGAGGACGAGGATGACGCCCTTGGTGGTACTAAGTCTTCCTGACCCTCCAGCTCACAGAGATCCACTTGCATGGCAACCCCTTGAGTGGAGCAGATGACAGCTGCAGTACCCAGTGCCACAGCCACTATGGTGCCAGCGCCCGTGTCAGTATCCAGCCTTGACTGTTCATTGGTCTGGGCTTCCACATCCCGAGCACAGCGAGGCTCCCTGGTGACAGAGGAGGTCGATAGAAGCATCCGAGCCCCTGACACCATCAACAGGGACCTGGAACTGGGCCCGTGGGTTTGGTGGTTGGCCCATGGAGTCGAAAAGGGCCACTGAGTCGGCCCCTGCCAGTGCGGCAGCCTGGACATTATAAGCACCAGCTGCCCTTTGTCCTATCTTGGGCTGTTCCAGGAGCAGTACCGGCTCTGCCGGGATGTGTAGGAGTCCACCTCTGAGGAGAATTCTGAGCTGACCTGGGTGTTGCAGACCTAGATGGTGCCAGGGAATAGTGCCGCATCATAGGCTTGCCCCTATGACAGATGAGCGCTGGTGGCACTGTCTGTGCCGGAGCATGGGCCAGCAGGGCAGGAGACTGTGCCGTAATGACTATCAAGTCCCTTGCCACCTCAAAGGTGTCTGGCATGGAGGAAAGATCCAGTTCCTCCTCTAGCTCCTCCTGCACTGGGGAGTCCACCAGGACCAGACTCGACAGCCCTCCCCAAGAGGCCAGAGTCAACAGTACCAGCATAGACAGGCCCGAGGTTGGTCTGCTGTCTTAGTAGGGGAGTGGCCCCTGTCTGCGCTCTTCTTTTTGTGTGGCACTGAAGACTACGAGCAGTTCCTCATACTGGAGCTGGTTCTCAGTGCCGGGAATGGTGGTGCTGAGGTTCCTTAGATGAGTCTTTTCTCGGCGCCGTAGACTCCCACACCAAGGCTGGCATGCTACACGCCTGGGCCAGCTGAGGGCGAAGGGCTGACTTCATCAAAAGGAGTTTCAGCTGAAAGTCCCCGCTCCTTTTTGGTCCTGGGCTTAAAGCCCCTGCAAATTTTACTGTCGGAATGGTGTCCTTCTCCACTTGAGACAGGAGTCATGTGGGTTTCCCTTGGGCATGGGCTTGAGGTAAGACCTGCACGGCTTGAAGCCCTGAGACCGAGGCATGCCTCCGTCCTGGAGTTGCGGGGGGGGGGGGTGTAACCCTCAATATAAACTTAACTAACTATACTATTAACTAACTACAACTATGCAAACTTTTTACAGATAGAAGAGCGCCCACTAGGGAATCACTTGTGAATGCAAGAGAGGAGCTGCTCCAATGACCATCGCTGGTGGTAAGGAACTGAAGAGGTAGCGGGTCAGCAGGGACCTATATACACCACCATGAAGGCGCCACTCCAGGGGGCTCCACAGTCGATCTGACGGGTACCACTAGGAAAAAACTTCTGACGATCGTGCACGTGGCGTGCGCACACCTACTTGGAATTGACATGAGCAATCACTCAAAGAATTTAAGTTATCCAAATTTGTTCCCTCTCCAGACCTCCTTGTTTGATTGCATGTGCCATGTTGCGCTGAACCAGGACCTATTAATGATACACATTTAATATGCTGGTCAAATGCCAAGTAAAAATAGCAAAACATTATTATGCTTTCCTCAGTCTTAGTTCTATAAGCCTGGTGCTCAAAACACAAAAGTTCTGAAGACGTGGAGAAATAAGTATCCCTGTGGAGATAAATTCTGATAACTCTATTTGCTAATACAATACGCAGCTGCACTGTTCTCTGTTAACAATTGAATGTGACCCATGAAGCCATAGCAGAAGAGATTTTTAGAATCCACCTCCATTCTAGAAAATGTATCCGGAGCTTAGTCTCTCACAAACGGTCATCTTCTGCAATGTGTCCAAAGACATGAAACTTCCTTCTAACTATTCTGTGACGTTCCACCAATGGAGAGTCCTGAGGATTTAAAGAATATTCAGCAGAGCTCCTATATGATCCACATTTGGAGTGTATTTTGCTTCCACTACCACTGGATATCTGCGAGCTCCTGGCACCAATGAATGACCTACATCAGCAGGTTCCTTAAGAGATCTGGCTCTATATCAAAAAGGTTCACGTCAGAGCTGATGTTATTGGCGTCAGAGACTTCAGTACTCATAGAAGTCATGGACCCTGATCTGTTTTGAACTGACGTTATTGTGGAATTTATTCCTCATTTTCCTGGCTTTGAGTCTCGAAGAGGTCTACTCTATTTCTTCACAGGACAGCTGATTCAACATCAGAGTCAGGACTTGAGCTTTTAAAGCCTCTTTGATGAGGATGGCATAAAACCTCTGCTGCTTACTGGTGCAGACTTGAGATTTGAAGGCCCTGTACACAGTGGAGCAGTTTGGGGAACAGGCTTATTGCAAGCAGAACAAACAGCAAATGCATGTGTCTGCCTCAAGGAACCACGAGGGAAATAACATACACTGCTTAAATCCACCTTTCTTATCAGAATCCTTGGAAGTGTGAGCAGCTGGGATCAAAAAATCAGAGAATTCTAAGTCCAAAATAAAATGTGCAAGGCAACAACCATTTTACCCAATGTAATAAGTTAAAGTTTGGAATGAAAACAACAGAAGCCAATCGTTCATTCAAAGCAAAGAGAGAAGGCACTATATCTTCAGCTGACGGCATAAGTAAAGGAATTGAGAGGGCTGGGTCTGCATAGCCTTTTGCAGTCCATGCGGTGAACATTTGCTGCTATGAGAGGACACTGATGTAGCCTTAAAGAAACTAACTGATCTGCAGAAAGGTCCCAAAGTTCAGCCACAGATCTCAAGTAGAAATAGGCTGAGGCCACCTCAAAGAACCTTAACTTTATTTCTCTATTCTGAGTTTGTTACTGACCATAATGCTACATTAACATACTTTGCATTTAAAATTACTTCGTTCTATTTATACAGTAAAGCCTGTCTTAAGTAAATATCTAAGGGATCAGCAAAGATTTGTTCAAGGGATGTTTTGAAGTGGTCTAATAATGTTGCCTGTTAGTGATCTTTAGCAGAGAGTTCACTGTTTAGGTAGAATACATGATACTGTAGTATATGTTTTATTCTCACAAGTTAGTGATGATTACATTATTCACAAGTGGTCATTACACTCATAAGTAGCACCTCAAAGACCTTGAAAGGGAAGGTGATGGAATCTGGTTATACTGTGGCATAAAACAGGCAAGCCCATTAAGGCAAAGTGCCTGATGTAATCGAGAACGTCTGATACACTAGAATCAAAAATCCAAACTAGGAACCCAGGAACAGGTATAAAGCAGCCAACATTAAGGGCACAGCTACACTAAGAGTTTACAGCAGCTGCACCTCTGTAAGCTCTCTAATGGAGGTGCTCTAAGCCAGGGGTCTCAAACTCAAATGACCACGAGGGCCACCTGACTCATACATTGGCCCGAGGGCTGCCCCGGCCCCGCCCCACTCCACCCCTTCTGTGAGGCCCCGCCCCTTCCCTGCCGCCATTCCAACCCTTTCCCTGAAATACACAAAAATTCACGGCCCGTGACGTGTCCATGACTTTTACTGTAAATACCCCTGACTAAATCTTAAAGGGGCTGCTGATGGAGAGTGGTCGTCCCAGGGGGTTGCTGCTGGCGGGGCTGGGGCCAGCTGCTGGGGGCTGCCGACAGTGGCTGCAGTGGGGACCACTGCCAGGGGCCACCAGGGAAGCGGCTACTCCAGCCACCCGGGGACCGCTGCTAGCAACTGCACCAGCCGCCTGGGGACTGCTGCCACGGGACGCCTGGGAAAGCGACTACTCTGGCCGCCCGGGGACTGCTGCCACAGGACGCCTGGGAAAGCAACTACTCTGGCAGCTGCACTGGCCATCTGGGGAACGCTGCTCAAGCTGGCGCCAGGGCCACTCCAGCAGTGGCTGGATGTGGGGCTGCGCTGGTGTGGCTGTCCCCAGGGCCACCTGAGCAGCTGCTTTGGGGGGCCCTGGGGTCAGCCACACTGGCTCCCACAGAGGTCGTGGAAAGTCATGGAATCCGTGACTTCTGTGACAAACATGGAGCCCTAACAATGAATTCTTACTGAATGAATATATCACAAAATTCCTTATATACTAAATTCAGTTGCACAGTACTTTACACCAGGGGTGATTAGCACAACTTTTATTCTGTCTGATGTTTTCAGATTCAGTGTTACTAATCCCATTAGAATTCACAGTGAGTTCCTCCCTGCCCCCCTATTTACCTGTAGTAATTGCTGATCTGAAGGACTGCTTTATATAGTTACAATTTGTAAAGTTAAAAATAAGTAGAATGCACTGCTGACCTTGAATAACAATATCCTCAGTTAACATGGAGAGGTTTGCAGCCTTATATTCTCCTGGGAAAATAACCACACTATCGCCACTGTAACAGCTATCCAAAGCCATGTTTAAATTATCATGTTGTTGAAGCACTGTGTCAACAGAAAAATCCTTAACCTGTACAGGAAAGAGGGAGCAGCAACTATCAAGGTAAGACAAAACACACACAAACACCATGAAACTTTTGAATTAACAGCCAATCTTTTGAAATCTGCTACGCTGTTGTTTCTTACATTGTCATTTACCTTTGCTCATTTCAAACAGCAAGATTGCATGTTGGCTGTGGAGTCACACATTCCTGCCCATCCCAGGCCCCTGTGGAACATTCTCGAGCTTGCCTGGCTGCAGAGAGCAGCTTAAAGGGACTGACAAAAATGAATCTGCTCCTTTCCTCCCAGCTGCCATCTTTTCCATAGCTGAGCTTTTTTCTCTGTAAGACCCTGTCTGATCTCCAGCCCCGTCCTGCTCCTTCCCCCTTAACTTGGGGATTAGTTGCTCAAAACAGAGTAGCCTGTAAGTTTGGAGTCATTTGGCTAAACTGTGGCAGCTGATCCCCCACCAGTAGCTCCCCTTCCATGTTCTGTTGCAAGGAGAAAATCTTCAGCCCATGTAGAGACCAAGGAAGAATGCGCCTGGTCCCAGGTACATGAGGGGAGACTCGCCATTGCTGCTCCCCCTTGGCCCAAAACTCTTCATTGGAGGTAGGAGGTGCTCAGAATGGAGTATTGGGAAGGGGAAACTCAACCCTCATGTGAAAGGTACCAGGTAGATGGTCTCTGACAGATCGAGAGGAGGGGGAAGAGATATTAGGGAGTGAATGTGATATGGTTCAGTGCCCAAGAGTGTGTATGATAACGCAAGAAAAAGAGATGGATGCATATATGTCATAGGGTGGCTGGCCCTTTTAAGGGGAGTCAGGGCCAATCTACCTATGACAGATTCTTTAAGGAAAGCAAGGCCATCTGGCAGCTAACTAGCTAACATATACCTGGGCCTGATAAAAGGCTCAGTTGGAGGGAAGTGCTCCCAAAGACTCTAGCACAGTGGTGGGCAGCCCGCGGGCCACATGCAGCCCACCAGGGTAATCCACTGCCAGGCTGTAAGACAGTTTGTTTACATTCATGGCCGCCCACAGCTCCCAGTGGCCACAGTTTGCCGTTCCCAGCCAATGGGAGCTGCGGGAAGTGGCAGCCAGCATGTCCCTGTGGCCCGTGCCACTTCCAGCAGCTCCCATTGGCTGGGAACGGCGAACTGTGGACACTGGAAGCTGCAAGTTGCCATGCAAATGTAAACACTGTCTGGCAACCTGCCAGCAGATTATCCTGACGGGCCGCATACAGTCCACAGGCTGCAGGTAGCCCACCACTGCTCTAACAGGAGGATAACTATGGCCTGTTCACCTCCAAGCTGACGCGTGAAAGGAATGACTAAAAAAGGGCCAGGTAGCCTGAAGCTTAATCCTGCTCCAAGAGGAGAGCTGTGGATGTACTCCTCATCTGAGAAGCATGAGTTTGTTTTGCATGATAACCCAGCTCTGGGATGGGTGCTAGGAACTCCTGAACTTGGAAGAGCATTAGCCCCAAGGCCAGAAGAGGGGTTGGAGTTGAGGGGCTTAATGAGATGCGGCTTTTTATACTCTGTAAAAGGAGTTAATAAAACATCACAAAGAGCGTATCTTGTTCTCAGTTCCCAAGTCTGAGTAAATCATTGCATGACCTCAACAGAATAAGGGGGTGGCAGGACTGCAAGGCCACATCATGCCCCAAGTGGGCATGCTTAATGGCATCATACTGTTACAGTATATTATTGGCATAAGAGAATAAAAAAGTAAATGATGAAGAGAGGAGGAGAGAAAGATAAGGTGAGGAAGTGCACAGGAAAAAATTAAGGGGAGGGATTAGTAGAAGGAACAATTCATAATTAGGGCCCTATCAAATTCATGGTCCATTTTGGTCCATTTCATGATGATAGGATTTTAAAAATTGCAAATTTAATGATTTCAGTGATTTAAATCTGAAATTTCATGGTGTTGTAATTGTAAGGGTCCTGACCCCAAAAAAGGAGTTATGGAGTGGTTGCAAGTTTAATGTAGGGGAGGTTGCGGTATTGCTACCCTTATTTCTGCGCTGCTGCTGGTGGCGGTGCTGCCTTCAGAGCTGGGCAGCTGGAAAGTGGTGGCTGCTGTCTGGGAGCCCAGCTCTGAAGGCAGCACTGCTGCCAGTAGCAGTGCAGAAGTAAGGATAGCATGGTATGGTATTGCCACCCTTACTTCTGGCCTGCTGAGCTGGGCCCCCAGTCAGCTCTGAAGACAGCAGTGTAGAAGTAAGGGTGGTATGGTATGGTATTACCATCCTTATTTTAAGGGGCTCACGGTATTGCCACCCTTACTACTGCACTGCTGCTAGCAGGGTGCTGCCTTCAGAGCTGAGTGCCTAGCCAGCAGCTGCTGCTCTCTGGCCACACAACTCTGAAGGCAGTGCAGAAGTAAGAGTGGCAATACCGTGAGCCCCTTAAAATAACCTTGTGACCCCCTTGCACTCCCTTTTGAGCCAGGACCCCCAACTTGAGAGATGCTGGTCTCCCCCCAGGAAATCTGTATAGTATAGAGTAAAAGCACACAGAAGACCAGATTTCACAGTTCGTGATGCGTTTTTCATGGCCATGAATTTGGTTGGGTCCTATTCATAATACAAAAAAAAAAAAAAAGGAAAAACAAGATTAAAAGCAAAAGAAACAAAATCATGTGAAGGGAAAAGGTAGAGAGATGGAAGAATCTGCTCAAGACACGCCAGTTCTTCTTCGAGTGCTTGTTCATGTCAATTCCCATCAGGTGTGTACACATTGGCTGGAAGATTTTTCCCTTAGCAGCATCTGTTGGGTCCGCCTAGGCGCGCCCTGGAGTTGCACCCTCATGGCACCTAATATATAGCCCTGCTGACCCGCCACCCCTTCAGTTCCTTCTTACCGCCAGTGACAGTGGCTGGAACTTCCCTTGGCTCTTGCTCAGCAAGTTTTCTTCACTATTCTGTTATATATAGTTAGTTCTTAGTGCTGTTTGAGTTAATAGTTTAATATAATATAGTGTTAGTTGGGGGTTTTCCACCCCCACTCCGGCCTCAGCGCTGTGGTATGCCATGGTCCCTGGGTTTCAAGAACTGCGTGGCCTGTGCCAAGCGCATGCCAAAAAATGACCCATACTCGTCGTGTCTACGGTGCCTGGGGGAGACCCATCGGAAGATCGTTCTGCGAGTTCCATCAGAGAACACTTAAGGAAAGGGAACAGTGGCTCAAGGTGATCCTCATGGAGGCAGCCCTATGCCCACTCTGACCTGGGCTCGAGGGACCCGACCCCTGCAGCAGCGTCCTCAACGTGAAGTGCCCAAGCGTCGTCAGCAAGTTCAGTGCTGAGGAAGGACTCTTCCAGAGACACTCAGCACCACCACGGATCCTCACGGGGCCAGCCTGACAGTAGGCACCGCTCCCTCTCACCAGTGCCTCAAAAAAAAGAAAAAGCCGGACGACCATTCTCCTCTGGCTAAGCCACAAGACGTGCGACCCCAAGCAGGCCACTCCTCGGCATCTCCTTCCAGGGCCGTGTCGAGTCGAGTCCGGCCCCACCTCGATCACCGGCACCTATGCAGCAGCTGCAGCTCCCATCCATTCTGGAAGCGTGCCAGGCTGCTCAGGACCTCCTCCACCTGACGGCACCATTCTCGCTTGCCAGGGAGGAACCCTCAGCGCAGACGGAGCCACGTCCTCTGGTGCACTCTAAAGTGAAGCTGGCTATGATGTCTAGATGCTCCCCTTCGCGTCGACCCATTCCGACAGAGAACTTATTCACTCCCCGAGCTCTCGACATTTGAGGCATCGAGGATTGGCTCCTCCATGGTCTTCAGTGTCTGAGACCTCGGAGTCAGAATCCGACTCCTATTGCTTGGGTAGGAGAAAAAGTCTTAGAGCGAGGTCGGGTAGGGACAGAAGAGAGCCTCAGGCGTGGCCTCTGCAGTGGCAGAATCCACCTCAGTGGCCCTTCTGGAGCCCCTGAGCTTTTCACCACAGCCAGGGAGGAACCCAGGACAGACGCTCAGCAACATCTTCCATGGCCTCCGCCACTTTCATACCACCTTCCACTGCGCATCTGCCCTTGGCGCCTCCAGCTCCGTCGTGGACTCCGGCCCCATGCTCAGCTCCGACTTCGGCACCACCCTTCATGGCATCGATGCACCCGTCTCCCACACCTGCACCACTGTCAACGCCTACCTCGATGCAGGCACCTATGGCCCCGGTACCAATGTCGGCACCGAGCCCCCCGACACCAGCGGCTCCTGTGAGCGTGCCAACGCAGCTCCCTCCAGTGAGACTGATGCACACGCCAATGCCTCTTCTGATGCTTATGGTCCCGGCACCACTTCCTCCAATGCTGCCCCGGGAGTCACGTGACCCCTCCTGGGCAGATGGGGAGGGAGCTTCCACTACCAACACACGCTTCCTCCTCCTCGTCGCCGGATGAAGCATTGGCGGGGATGGTCATAGCTCCTGCATTGGAGGACAACAGAGTTCTGCAGCAATTGCTCCGTAGGGCTGCCCAGGGTCTGGGTATCAAGGCTGAGGAAGTGGTAGAGGCAGATCCCGTGGTGGACATCCTAGCACCCTCGCGACCTTCACATGTAGCCTTGCCCCTCATAAAGACGGTTGTGGACACCACTAAGACCCTGTAGCAGACGCCGGCATCTTTGCTACCTACTGCCAAACGCAATGAATGGTGGTATTTCGTGCCTTCCAGAGGATTCAAGCATTTATACTCCCACCTGCCTCCGGACTCGCTGGTGGTTGATGCGGCTAACCAGTGGGAGAGACAGAGTTTCCAAGATCTTTCCCCAAAGAATAGGGACGCTACACACCTTGACCTTGTGGGTACGAAGGTCTACTCGACTGGTGGTTTGCAGCTTCGTATTGCTAACCAACAGGCCACTGTGAGCAGGTACTCTAAAAATACCTGTGCAGCGATGGTGAAGCTTACCCTACAAGGTCCAGCAAACCATTCAGGACCTCCATTCAAACGGCTCCACAGCCTAAAAGATTCCCGAACCACCCTCAGATCTTTGGGCTTACACACTCCCGCCACACAGCGGAGACACTTCCGCCAGCAACCTCCTCAAAGGTTCCAGCAGCAGAACTGCCAGGACAGCTCTTGGAGGAGAACAGGAGCGGCAGGAGGAGGCAACACTCCTCCACTAATCAAGGCTCTGGATAGTCCAAACCACCCTCTGGCCCTAAACCGGCCTTCTGAAGATGCGATCGAGGATGGCATTCCAGACCAGAGACTGGATCTACCCCACCTTACCTTCTCCTCCCGACTATCCCCTTTCTACCGTGCCTGGTCCCATATCACGTCGGATTGCTGGGTACTCTGCACAGTAGAGAGGGGATACTCCATCCAGTTCTGTGCCCTCCCACCCCCCTTCCCCGTCCCTCTTCAGGGACCCTTCTCATGAGCAACTTCTCGTTCAGGAGGTGCAGTTGTTCCTAGTGCTAAGGGCGGTGGAGGAGGTTCCACTGGAACACAGGGACGACGGCTTCTATTCCCGCCATTTCTTAATATCGAATGCCAAAGGCGGCTTCAGGCCTATCCTGGACCTGCACGACCTCAACAAGTTTGTGAGGAAACTCAGGTTCCGCATGGTCTCCCTGGCCTCCATCATCCCTTCACTGGATCCAGCAGACTGGTATGACATCCTCGACTTGAAGGATGCGTATTTTCACATAATCACTCAAACCACAGAAAGTTCCTCAGGTTTGTGGTCAATGGTCCCCATTACCAATTTACTGTCCTCCTGTTCGGCCTGTCAGCAGCACCTCGAGTATTCACCAAGTGCACGGTAGTCATCACCGCCTTTCTGTGAAGACATCAGGGACAGGTGTTTCTGTACTTTGATGACTGGCTGATCAAAGGCCGCTCCAGGGCACAGGTGGAAGCTCAGGTAACCTTTATTAGAGCCACCTTCGAGAATCTGGGCCTGCTCCTGAATGAAGCCAAATTGACTTTGTCCCCAGTCCAGAGGATAGAATTCATAGGGGCAGTACTGGACTCAACTCAAGCCAGAACATGCCTCCCGCAGGCGAGATTTCAGGCCCTCAACAGCATGATCCAGGGACTCATGCAGTTCCCCACCACCACGTGAGGAATTGCCTGAAGCTTCTCGGGCACATGGCAGCCTGTTAGTACATAGTACAACATGCCAGACTTAGGCTTCAGCCGTGGTTTGCATCAGTGTACAGACCTCCTAGGGACAGCTCAGACAGGATCGTAACCCTTCCTCACTCTATCCTTGACTCGCTCCGGTGGTGGACGGATGTTCAGCAGGTGTTCTCGGGAGTTCCCTTTGCTGTCCCACAGCCATCCCTGGTGCTGGTGATTTGACGTGTCACATTTGGGATGGGGAGCTCATCTGGGGGACCACAGGATTTAAGGCCTCTAGTCGCAAACAGATCTCCTCCTTCATATCAATGTCAGAGAGCTCAGAGCAATGACCCTAACGTGTCAGTCATTCCGCCCATATTTAACAGGTCGATGTGTTATTGGTCATGATGGACAATACAACTGCAATGTTCTATATCAACAAACGGGGGGGTGCACGCTCCTCTCCCCTGTGCCAGGAAGCGCTCAGGCTATGGGACTTTTGTGTAGAACATTCAGTCGACCTACAAGCATCATACCTTCCTGGGGTCCAGAATGAGCTGGCAGACCACCTCAGCAGTTCCACAGTCACGAACGGTCCCTTCACCCAGACGTCACATGTTTGGGCTTCTAGAGGTGGGGTTGTCCCCTGATCGACCTCTTCGCGACGTAACAGGAAGCGTCAGCAGTTCTGCTCCCTCCAGAATCACAGTCCGAGTTCCACAGCAGACACGTTTATCCTCCATTGGGGGGTGGCTCTTCTACATGCCTTCCCACCCATACCACTCATCTACGAGGTCCTGCTCAAGATCCATAGAGACCGGGCTCGGGTTATTCTCGTATCACTGGCCTAGCCCTGTCAGCACTGGTACGCGTCTCTCCTAGACATGTCTGTGGGAGCCCCGATTACTTTGTCGCTTTTCCCGGACCTTCTCACACAGAATCTCGGGCGTCTCCAAGACCCAAACCTGTAGTTGCTCCACCTCACAGCATGGAGGCTCCATGACTGAATCCATTTGAGCTTTCCTGTTCAGAACAGGTCAGACAGGTCCTTCTCAGCAGTAGGAAACCCTCCACTAGGCCCACGTACCTGGCCAAGTGGAAGATTTTTTCAATCTGGTCAGCACAGCGCAACTTGCCCCCAGCGCTAGCCTCAGTGCGCCATATTTTGGACTATTTTCTACACTTGAAGCAGGAAGGTCTCTCCTTGTCTTCTATAAGAGTGCACCTAGCTGCCATATGGGGGTACAGGGCCATTCAATTTTTGCTAACCCCATGGTCAGCCACTTCCTGAAGGGCCTCGACAGGCTGTACCCCCACGTCCACCAACCGGTTCCTCCCTGGGACCTCAACTTGATCCGCTCTAGGCTCACTGGGCACCCCTTTGAGCCTTTATCAATATGCTTCCTGCTTTAACTTTCCTACAAGGTCGCATTCCTGGTGGCGATAACCTCAGCCCAGAGTGTGTCTGAGCTCAGGGTCCTAACATCGGAGCCGCCCTACACCATATTTTTTAAGGACAAGGATGCGCTCAGACTCCATCCGGCCTTCCTCCCAAAGGTTGTGTCGCAGTTCCACATCAACCAGGACATTTTCCTCCCAGTTTTCTACCGTGAGCCTCATTCGAGCAGCAGGGAGCAGAGGCACCACACTCTGGAAGTCCGCAAGGTGCTAGCTTTTTCCAGTGAGAGGACAAAACCATTCAGGAAGTCGGTACAGCTCTATGTGGCAGTAGCAGACAGGATGAAGGGTCAGCTGATTTTGGCACAGCGCATTTCATCATGGATTGTGGCTTGCATTACTGAATGCTACAATCTAGCAGGGATTCCTGTGCCCCCAATAACGGTGCACTCCACAAGGATGCAAGCTTCATCAACAGCGTTCCTGGCTCAAGTCCCCATCCAGGAAATCTGCAGGGTGGCAACGTGGTCATCCATACGCACTTTCACCACGCACTATGCAATTACTAGGCAGGCCAAAGATGATGTGGCCTTTGGTAGAGCAGGATTCCAATCAGTGGACAGGTCTGACCCCACCTCCTAGATTTGTCTTGGGAGTCACCTGATTGGAATCAACATGAACAAGCACTGAAAGAAGAAAAAACGATTACTCACCTTTCATAACTGTTCTTTGAGATGTGTTGTTCATGTCTATTCCAATACCCACCCTCTTTTCCCCTCTTGCTGGCAAGAAGGAACTGAAGGGGTGGCGGGTCGGCAGGGTTTTATATATTAGGCGCCATGAGGACGCGACTCCACGGGGCGCCCAGGCCGACCCGATGGAGACTGTTAAGGGAAAAATCTTCCAGCCAACGTGCACGTGCGTGAGCACACACCTGATTGGAATAGACATGAACAACACATCTCGAAGAACAACAGTTACGAAAGGTGAGTAACAGTTTTTTATTCAAATTAATGTGGCAGTTTAATGCTGAAGTGTTATAACAAATAACCCCGACAAAAACACTTTTAAAAAATGAAGAGATGTAGTGAACTGAGGGAGGAGGGTTAGAGGCACATGCATTGAAACTTGTTTAGGGCAGCTAATTGACTATGGTCACCTGCCAGCACCACCCATCCTTTAGCATTACTAGTTTGGCCACAAGTAGTGCTATTTCATTTGTTCTTTCCCATTACTGTACATTCGTTAAGGCCAGAGACTGCACTTTCTAATGTTTGTACAGTACCAAGCACAATGGGGTCTCCATTTAAATAATTTGGTCACTAAATACTAATTTTCCATTTAACTCCTGTTTTTGGCATTGGTAGAACACTGCCCAATTCAACAATTTTCAGAAGTGAATCCAGTTCGTGGTTCCTGACCTAAATGCCATACATCATTCTTATAATAATGCTAATAAAGCAGTACATCAGCTGAGATCGGCCTCTTTGGGATTGAAAAACCAGATGCCATTTAATCTTTTTAGAATGAGATGGATTAAGACAGAATGATGTCTCAATTCAGATAAGAAAAAGTCACTTCAGGAAGAAGAGAGGTCCATGATGCCACTAGGTCCCTGTAGAATATTATTAATACAAAGCAGATGTGGCAGCCACAGGTCTTGAATCCTCCAGGGTGAAGATTAATTTTCAGATGGAGATGGGAAACTTGAAAGGAGGTAGAAGCTTCCCCAGTTTTAGTAAATCTAGAAAATGTGACAGGTTTCAGAGTAACAGCCGTGTTAGTCTGTATTCGCAAAAAGAAAAGGAGTACTTGTGGCACCTTAAAGACTAACCGATTTATTTGAGCACGAAAGCTTATGCTCAAATAAATTGGTTAGTCTCTAAGGTGCCACAAGTACTCCTTTTCTTTTTAGAAAATGTGAGGATGTGAAGCTCCGCTTTCCCAGAAGAATCTCAGAGGGCTCCCAATTAGTACATGCACCCATGAGGTACTGATTTCAGACCCCTGATGACTACATCAAAAAGAAATTGAAGGCAAATCTTGAATTAACATACCAGATTCTAAAGGCATGCCATATACATTAATAGACTGACTATGGAATCCTTCCTAGACTGGAGAAGACATCAGCCATGTAATAAAACCTATGAAGGATTCATCCTTCGAAGTTCTAAACTGTCAGCCTGAACTTGCCTGAATCCTGACAGCAAGTTGGGAAAGTGTGCACTCAAGGGTGTGACCTGCTGATTGAAAACAACTGTTACCTTACAGTAACTGGTTCTTTGAGATGAGTTATCCACATGGATGATGCTTTTGGTACGTATGTGCACTATGTCTCTAAGATAAGATTTTTTGCTAAGCAGTATCCATTAGAAGCACACCTGCACACTAGATGTCCTCATGACACCCTCCCCCTGCAATGGCAGGGCGAAAAGGACAAAGTGGCCCAACTATCCCTCAGTTCCTTCGCCAATAGAGAATCACAGAGGACAGCTCCATAATAGCAGGGAAGAAGGTGGCCCATGGAATCTATTTAATCTGTTTAGACTACACAGTTTTTCTTCAAGCGATTGTCCACATGGATTCCACCCTTGGAGACTAACAAGCAGCTGTCTGATTGTTTGGTGGTGGGTACTAGGAGTCCTACTTAAACAAAGACTGAAGGACAGCCCTACCAAAGTGAGGATTTGATCTGGAAGCCTTTACCAAAGAGTAATATACTGAGCTCCATATAGCTGCTCTACAGATTTCAGGCATAAGAACGTTCTTCAAACAGGTGGCCTGAACTCTAGTGGAATGAGCTCTAAATGTGACTAAATGAATCAAACCTGACTAATTCAGAACATGTTCTTATACAGCTGAAGACCGATTCTGATAGTCTCCAAGAGGATATTGCCTGACACTTCACTCTCTGCAAAGGCCTTAAACAGTCTAGGTGAGTTCTTGAATGATTTTGTCCTAACAATGTAAAAGAACAATGACCTTACTACATCAAATATGTGAAGTTTAATATCCCCCCAAGGTTGCATGCAGCTTGCAGAAGAGTACTGGGAGATGAATAATCTGGTTCACATAAAATTCTAAAACCGCTCTAGGCAGGAACTTGGGATGAGGCATGAGAGTGACTCTATCCTTATGAAGCACTGTATAAGGGGACAAGTCATGAAGGCCTGAATCTTCCCTGTCCTTTGAGCTGATGTAATGAGTACTAAAAAGGCAGTCTTCACAAATAAGTGGTAAAGGAAGCAAGATGAGGGCTCAAGAGGGAGAACCCATCAACCCTATTAATATTATACTCAGGTCCCAAGAAGGACCGGACTCCATAACTGGGGGGAAAACCATGAAGGTACCCCTAAAGGAGCCTTACCGTGTGTGTGTGGGGGAAGGGGGGAACAGTATCGCCCTACACAGAAGGGTGATGTGCATATATTGCTGCTAAATGGACCCCTATGGACATGACAGTCTGGATTGCTTCAGAGTTAGTACATACAACAAATGACTAAAGGTCTAAAAAACACAACATATGAGGGAAAATTGAAAAAATTGGGTTTGTTTAGTCCGGAGAAGAGAAAACTGAGAGGGGACATAACAGTTTTCAAGGACATAAAATGTTGTTACAAGGAGGAGGGAGAAAAATTGTTCTTAACCGCTGGACAAGAAGCAATGGGCTTAAATTGCAGCGAGGGCAGTTTAGGTTGGATATTAGGAAAAACTTTCTGTCAGAGTGGTTAAGCAGTGGAATAAATTGCCTAGGGAGGTTGTGGAATCTCCATCATTGGGGATTTTTAAGAGTAGGTTGGACAAACACCTGTTAGGGCTGGTCTAGATAATACTTAATCCTGTCTTGAGTGCAGGGGACTGGACTAGATAACCTCTCGAGATAGATCTCTTCCAGTTCTATGATTCTGTAGTCCAATATTGCTGAAATGGGTGTAAAGAGAGACAGATTGTGCTACAATGCCTGAAGAGAAAACTTCTACTTATAAAGCTAAGTCAGTCTAGTTAAGAGTTTCCTGCTTTGGAGCAGCATGTTCTGTAAGTTGAACAGTTTTTTTCATTGTACATCATCCAGCTAACATCCAGGCTATCAAATGCAACAAAGCTGGGTCCCGGACCCCAGTGCGGGATCTGACTGTTCTGTGAGACCATGTCAGTCAAAGCAGGTAAGATGATCAGGGACTTTACTGAGAAATTCATCACAGCCCAATACAAGAATTGCCAGACCCAGAATGGGCCAGGCTATATCAGTCATCAGTCCTGCATCTTGCCTCAGTTTCCTCAGAACCCTCAGTATCATCTGAATCAGCCATACATCAGTGCTGGTGTCCAGGGGATACTATATTACATACATTCTAATACCATAGTATCCAAGCACCTTCCAGTAGTGCATTAAACGACATGGCTAACATCTGTTGCATGTTTGTTCTCTTCCCCTCTCCTCGGGAGAGAAGTGTGTGCAGTGCAATGTATTGTTAGGGTTTTTTGTTTTGTTTTTTTAATATATATATATATATACACACGGTGGTCTGTATTTCTGTTAGAGAAGGGCAAGGTCAAAGAAATGCACCTTGCATTTGGAGCAGAACATGATGAGGTCTGTGAAACATCTGTCAGAGAGTCTGGGCTATGACCACCTCTGGAACTAAATGTCTGACACTTGTTCAGGTCCATAGTAAACAGGTCTATTCCTGGGAATCCCGACTTGTGAAAGATGTTCTTTAGGACTGAATCTTTGACAAACCACTCATGGTTGTCTGAAAAGTGCCTGCTTGGTTGGTCTGCAAAGGTATTCCAAAGGCCAAGAAGATGTAGAGCCACTAGTGTGATTTGATTCAGAAAGCACCAACTTCAAAGCTGCCTAGTTTCTTGGTGAAACAGATGAGCTTGTCCCCCTTTGGTCTGAAGGCATAATGACTAACTGTGGTGTTGTCTATCGGCACTTGGTCATAGATTCCTGGAGTAATAGTGCAAATGCCTTTCATACCAGACAAAGTGGGTGAGGTTATATCTTTTATTGGATCAACTTCTGTTGCTGAGAAAGACAAGCTTTCGAGCTCTACACAGAGCTCTACTTCAGGTCTGGAAAACGTACTCCGAGTGTCACATCTAAATACAAAGTGGAACAGATTGTTTAGCATAAGTAGTTCATACATATTTCAAGGGACCATTCAAGGTGAACAACCCTGCAGTGATGGGGGGAAAGGAAAGGCAGGAGGGAAAGTCAGCAGGGGGGATAATAAGCTGTAGCTCACGAAAGCTTATGCTCAAATAAATTTGTTAGTCTCTAAGGTGCCACAAGTCCTCCTTTTCTTTTTGTGTATACAGACTAACATGGCTGCTACTCTGAAACCATAAATCCAGTGTGTTTACTCAATCCATGATTTTTAGTGCCTTGCAAAGTCATAAATTTAAGCTCCCAAGCTCATCTTTTGAAAGTGTGGTGCGGGTTTCCTTTGAGGATGAGGACTGATAGGTCAGATATAGAGTGATCATTTTGTGCAAAGCATTTAAACCACAGGTGATATGGTGTTTTGTCTTTTTATCATTTTCTTGTGTACGTTCATTTGAGAGCATAGTGATTGTCTGACTTCACCCACATATTTTTTGTTGGGACATTTAGTGCATTGGATGAGGTACACCGTATGTTGTGATGGGCATGTGTAGGACCCATGGATCTTGAAAGGTGTGGGAGGCGTTGATCACGGTAGCAGTGGAGATATGTCTGCAGGTTTTGCATCTGTTGTGACAGGGTCTGGTGCCACTTTGAATTGGTATGTTCTAGTCCATGGGGAGTTCACTTCTGATGATGAGCTTAGAGAGGTTGGGGGGTTGTTTGAAGGACAGAAGAGGACTTTTAGGAAAGATATCTTTCAGGATGGGGTCCCCATCACATATGGATTGTGGTTGTTTTGATGGTACCTCTGTGTGGGTTCCAGTGTTGGGAGTTAGGTGACAATTACAGCTGTGTGGTTTGAGGAGGGTTTATTTCTGTATTGAAGCACATTCTCTCAGGGTATTTGGGTGCCTGTTCCATGAAGTGATCTACTTCTCTGGTGGAGTGTTCTTCTTTGGTGAAAGCAGTACTGAGTGAATTGAGGTGTATACCCGGACTCTCGGAGCATATTCTGTGGTATCCGAGTGCCTGGCTGCAGATAACAGATTTCTTGGTGTGTTTGGGGTGGTTACTCGATCTATGAAGCGGGTATGGTGATCCGTGGGTTTCTCATATATTAGTTGACTGTAGGGTTCCATTGTTGAAGCTAATCGAGGTGCCCAGGAAGTTGATGCTAGTGTGGGAGTGTTTCAGAGAGAGTTTAAGGGATGGGTGGTGGTCTTTGAAGTTGTGGTGGAAATCTATGAGGGAGTTTAAGTTGTTGTCCAGGTGATGAAAACATTGATGTATCTCAGGTATATCATTAGTTTTTGGTGCATGCATGCCAGACAGAAGCCTTTGAGCTTTAGGATGTAGAGACAAGCTTCTTGAGAGGGCCATAGGTCCCAAGTTTAAAGGTGCTCTAGGAGGCCTCCCTAAGTGGAGGAGTCTGGTCAACAGTCTTCGAATGTAGAAGAGCAGAAGGAAAGGTTACTCGCCTTGTGCAGTAACTGGAGTTCTTTGAGATGTGTGTCCCTGTGGGTGCTCCACTTTAGGTGGTGGTGCGTCCCGGCACAGTTGATCAGAGATTTATGGTCTCGCACATGCGCAGTTTGTGTTTCACAGTGCCGTTGCTGCCACATGTGGCGCACGTACGACCCGAGCCCTCCAGTTCTGTCTCTACTGCAGCCTTAACTGCAAACTCCGAAGTACAGGGGAGGTGGGTGGGTAGTGGAGCACCCACAGGGACACACCTTGAATAACTACAATTACTGCACAAGTTAAGTAACCTTTCCTCCTTCTTTGAGTACTGTCCCTGTGGATGTTCCATTTTAGGCGACTGTAGAGCAGTGCTCTTCTAAGGGCTGTGGGGACTTCAGGTTTGTTTGAGTCATTGAGGAAAGTACTGTGAGGCCCACTATGGCATCAGCCCTGGAGTCCTGTGTGACTGCATAGTGCTTTGCGAATGTGTGGACGGAGGCCCAAGTGGCCGCCTTACAGATCTCTAGTATTGGAACATTATTAAGGAACGCTACTCAGGTTAAAATGGACCTAGTAGAATGTGCTCTAATGTGCTCCGGTGGTTCTGTATTCCGGATATGGTAATATGTTTGAATACATGTGGAAATCCATTTGGATAATCTCGGAGTGAATATAAAGTCTCCTTTCAAGCGCTCGGTAATAAAGATGAAAAGTCTAGGGGATTTGCTGAAAGGTTTGGTTCTTTCAAGGTAGAACGCTAGCACCCTTCTAATGTCTAGAGCATGTAGGGCAGCTTCTGTTGGAGTACCAGGTTGGTAGGTGAATAGATTTGGTTCATGTGAAATACTGAAGTTACTTTCCGTAAGAATTTAAGGTATAAGCGTAGCATGACCTTGTCCTTGAAGAATGTTGTGTATGGAGGATCTGCCATGAGCGCCCCAATCTCGCTTATCCTTCTGGCCGAGGTAATGGTGACTAGGAAGGCTACTTTCATCAATAAGTGGAGTAATGAGCAGGTAGCTAATGATTCGAATGGTGGTCTGGTGAGGCATTTCAGTACCAGGTTGAGGTCCCATGTTGGTGTAGGTCATTGAACGTCTGGGTAAACATTTATGAAATCCTTGAAGAAGCGTTTTGTAGTTGGGTGTACAAATGTCAAAGTTCGATGTCTCGGTGGAATGTTGAAATGGCCGCAAGATGGACTCTGATGGAGCTCATTGTTAAGCCAGTGCTTTTCAGCTCCAATAGGTATTCTAAGATGAATGGTAGTGGTGCTGAATCGCTTGTCAAGTGTCTTCCTTGACACCAGGTGGAAAACATCTTCCATTTTTGAAGGTAGATATTTCTTGTAGTCAGTTTCCTGCTGTTTAATAACACGTGATTAACTTGTTCCGAGCAGGTTATTTTGTCATGGTGGAACCATTCAGGAGCCATGCCTGTAGGTGGAGTATCTCCAGGTTCGGGTGGAGAGTGCAACCATTGTGTAGAGTCAGCAGATCCGGCTGGCAAGGGAGAGCTCGCAGGGTGCATATTGCCATGCGTAACAGGTAAGGAAGGATACCATGCCTGTCTGGGCCATGTCAGGAATATAAGGATAACCTTGGCCCTGTCTGCTTGTATCTTGTTTATCACGTGTGATATCACTGGTATCTGTGAAAACGCATACGTGAGTTGTGCCTCCCATTTGATGAGGAAGGCGTCCCCTAATGACCATAGTCCCAGTCCTGCTCTTGAGCAGAACATCGCACATTTGCAATTTGTAGGGGATGTGAACAGATAGATAGTGGGAGTGCCCCACCATTTGAAGATTGAACTCAGGACCTCTCTGTTCATCTCCCATTTGTGATCCTGAGAGAAGTACCTGCTGAGCATGTCTGTTGTTGCATTCCAACAGCCTGGAAAGTAACATGCTGAGATGTTTATGTTGTGTTGTATGCACCGATTCCAAAGTCTCATGGCTTCTGTGCACGGAGAATGTGAGTGAGCTCCTCCTTGCTTGTTGATGTAGAACATGTCTGCAGGCATTGCGGACTGCTCATAGCTCTTGCAAATTGATGTACAGTTAAGTCTCTCCCGGAGACCATTTGCCCTGTATTGTGTGTTGACACATGTGAGCACCCCAGCATATCAGTGTGGCATCTGTGGTGATCGGGTTCCTGTTGGAAAGGGATACCCATACAGACATTTTGTAGATTTGTTTCCCATTGTAATGAGTTCAGGACATTTTGTGGAACTTTGAGCCGTTCGTGTAGGTTGTTTTTGCTTGGTATGTATACCATGCATAACTAACCTTGTAGGCATCGCATATGTAGTCTTGCATGTCATAGCGTGAACGTCATGGCCTCCATGTGTCCTAGTAATTGTAGGACAGCGCGAGCCCGAACTTGTGGACTGACTTGTACCTCTGAGATGAGGCTCCTGAATCTGGTAAGGGGTAATAACACCTTGGCTTTTATGGCACTGAGCTGTGCCCTAATAAAGTCTAGTTGTTGTACCAGGTTTATGGTTGATTTCCATTCGTTTATTTGTAGAACGAGCTCCCAGAATAGTGTGATAGTCGACTGGACTGCGTCCATTGCCTTGTAGAGTTGGGTCTTTGATAAAGCAATCATCCAGGCATGGGAAAATCATTATTCCCTGTTTGCGTAGACATGCCACTACCACCGCTAGAGTTTTGGAGAAGACTCTTGGTGTCATGGATAGGCCGAATGGTAGTACTCTGTATTGCAAGCGTTGTCATCCTGCCGTGAATTGCAGAAATTTCCTGTGAGCAGGATGAATGGTGATATGGAAATAAGCATCTTGGAGATCAAGGGTTGAAAACCAGTCCTCCTGTTGCAGCACTGGAAGTATCATACCCAATGTGACCATCTTGAACTTTTGGGATCTGACAAACTGTTGTTGCCTGTTGTTTAAGGAGTCTCTAGGTCTCTGATATGGTTGGTATCTCCTTCTCTTTGCAGTGGGGTGTAAATTCCCAAAGTGCGGCCCATGGCCCAAGAGTCCTTCACTGAATGAAGGACCTTGTCCGTCTTCTGAGAGAAGAGTTATTCCTGGTCAAAAGGTAAGTCCTCTACTTTTGTCTGGAGTTCTTTTGCTATTCCTGAAACCATGAGGCTCAGTGCTGTGGCCGTTGTTCAGGCTGCCATGTCTGCTGTGTCCAATGCCACCTGAAGGGCTGTTCTGGATATGAGCTGGCCCTCAGTGACAACGGCCTGGAATTGTCTGATTTTCCTCTGGGAGCTCAGATATGAACTGGGCAAGTTTCCCATAGTTGTTGTAGTCATATTTGGCCAATAGTGCTGAATAATTGGCCATTTGAAACTGAAGGGTGCAGAAGGAATATACTTTGTGTCCGAACAAGTCAAGTCATTTGTTTTTTGTCATGGGGTGTAAGCTTGAATTGTGGCTGTTTGTTATGGTGATTTACTGCCTTGACAACTAGGGAGTTGGGAAGCGGGTGCGCAAATAGAAAGTTTGTCCCCTTGAATGGTACGTAATATTTTCTATCCGCTCTTTTGTAGGTGGGCGGAATAGAAGCAGGTGTCTGCCAGACTGTCTCCACAGGATCCAAGATGGGCTCGTTGATGGGAAGGGCAATTTTGGAAGTAGATGCGGGTTGCAGTATTTGTACCAGCTTGTGCTGGTTTGTCTTTACCTCCTCTAGCGGGATGTCTTGGCTTTGTGCGACTCTCTTGAACAGCTCTTGAAACTGTTTAAAGTCATCTGCTGAGGCTGGCAGTGGGGGCATAATCGCCTCATATGGGGAAGAAGATGAATTTTATACATATGATGTGTCATGGTCTGTGCCCGTTTCTGTGTCCTCTTTCCCCTCATTTGTCTCCAAGGGTTGTGGTATGGGAGACGCTGGGTTAGAGCACAGTTAGCGTCTCTGCACTGTGGACAGTCCAAAATGCTGACCCCTTTTTGAGCTCCATGGTTCCGAATGAGCCCATTGCATTGGGAAAGCCATAGGAGGGTCATTTGGTGTCTTGGACCCATGGCTCCACGTTGGTCGGTGGCGCTTAGGTGAGGAGTGACGTGGAGATGGGGGAGTACTGTCCCGGCATCTCCTCATCACCATCACTGGGGAACCATGCCATGTCTTGTGGGCTGTGATCTCCTCTGGAGCCTGCGTGGGAGTCCTTGGCACGGAGTATCAGTAAATGTGGTGCCGATGAGATTTCTAAGTTTCTCTGGTGCAGCGGAGACTATGTCGGTGCTGATTTCTGAGAAGTCGTTGGTGCCGTGGGTGCTTTCCCTTTCGTTGATGGAGTCACTGCTGACCGGTGTTTGGCCGCTGCCGATTTTGTGGTGTCTACCAGTGCTGACTGAGTTGTCAGTGCTGGGGGTGGAGGCATGGTGCCTGAGACACTCAGTGCTGAATCCCGTACCAGTGAGCTTGGTGCCATGGAGGAGGCATGTTTTCGTTGGTGCCTCAACTCTGTTTCTTTTGCTCTAACCTCGGGGGTGCAGGAAGTGCCTGGAGCGTCATAGGTGCTCACCTGAGAATAAGATGGCATCGGTGGGTAGCGACCTTGCAGGAGACCACCTCTGTTTTCGCGGACCTTTCTGAGTTTGTTTTTGGTTTTTGTTTTTTTTAGAGGGTATATCTCCTTTTCCATCTTGAGGAGGGCCCGGAGAGGATGTTTGCTTGTCCTCCTCAGGCTGAAGGGACTTCTCCATCAAGATCATTTTAAGCCAGACATCCCTGTCCCATCAAGCTCTGGCTTTTGGGTTGCTGCGGTGGGGGCATTTCTGGGAAATATGCCCCTCACCCAGGCAGCGTACGCATAAAGAGTGTCCGTCTGAAACAAGCATGGCATCGCAGCAGGAGTCACATAGTTTGAAGCCTGGAAACCCCAGCATTTTAACTAGGGGTGGTTGACTATCAGTGGTTTGAGCGTTGGCCTGCTAAACCCAGGGTTGTGAGTTCAATCCCTGAGGGGGCCATTTAGGGATCTGGGGCAAAAATTGGGGATTGGTCCTGCTTTGAGCAGGGAGTTGTACAAGATGATCTCCTGAGGTCCCTTCCAACTCTGATATTCTATGACTAACAAGAAAAAAACATTTTTTTTAACACTAACTCTATCTCTCTCTCTAACAACCTATCTAAATATTTATCTAAAAGCTATTTCTTAATGGTTTTAGGGAGAACTGCTAACACTGCCCCTTTTCTCCGTCTTCAGCTGAGAACGGTTGAGAAGGAACTAGAGGGCTTGGGTCATGCGCGCGCTACACACGGCACCAACGGTACTGCAACGTGCGACCTGCGCGGACACTGCTACCATAAATCTCTGATCGACGGGGCTGGGACGCACCACCACCTAAAGTGGAGTACCCACAAGCACACTGCTCAAAGAAGAAAAGGGTATTCTGTCGTACATCTGAAGGTCTTTCCACCAATTTAATGAAGTGAGGATTTCTTGCAGGACCATGACCACGAACTTCATGCAGTGTCTACTGGGTGTCCAATATGGCTACAGCTAATTGGAAATTTTCCAACCGCATGTTTTTCCTTCCAAAAATGCCAATTCATCAAAAGCAAATATTTTGCAGAAACATGTAAAAATAAACATATGTTCTAAGACAATACAGGTACAGTTTTGATGGAAACTTGCCTGGTTTTCTGCCAACTCACCTACCCGCTTTAGAGTCAGGATCCACAACTTCACAGCAACCCTGTTATATGGACTGCCTAAGGGCCACAGGTCCCCCAGGGCTTCCAGACTCCCCCTTAGCATGGGGAGCCAACTGACCCAGGATCCTGGAAGCTCAAGCTCTTTCCAGCTGAGGCTCTCAGGTCTAGGCTCCCAAGTCAACAGCAGGGAACTTGGAAACCCTGAGAACTTCCCTCCATGCCTTTTTCCCCAAATATTTGAGGTACTTATATGCCTTCCCCCATTATAGCAGTATATCAGCACCTCACCATTTTTAATGCATTTACCCTCACAACACCCTGTGATGTAGGGAAGGACTGTCATCCCCATTTTACGGATGGGCAGCTGAAGCACAGAGAGACTAAGTGGGGAAGACCATAAGGAGCAGGACACAGAAAATGATATATCCAGAGGGCACTAGATAAAGAGCTGCAAGACACCCCATCCTGGCCACAGCCAGGTGGCAATTCCTGCAAAGCAGGCAAAAAGGAACAAAAAATCTTACATCTGGAACAGCTGATCAGGCAGCAACACACCTCTGAGGTCTCACTGCGACAATAAGCAAATGTATCTCCACGCAAATCTGAATCTTAGAGGCAGTTTACCGCTTCTCTGAGAATAGTCTCCATTGACCACAGACAAGTGGGTAAGAGAGGTAGTGCAGTTAATCCCTGAAAAAAAGGGCCCCATCCCATCGCTTCTTCATCCAATCCCCCATCTCGGGCAATCTCATCAAATGTGAACTGATGCTAAATGAAACCTCACTTAGACATCCCAGCAACAGAAAAGTAGCCCTCAAAAGATTCTTAGGCTATATGCAATAGGCTATTCATTATCCAAAAGCTTACAGGAGGGTCAGAGCATTCCTGGACCTAAAATGACTCAAAAGGATGAAGAGAATGAGCTTCTGCATGCAAACCCTTGCTGTGATGGTAACATCCCTGTCCCAAAGGGGCTTCCTCACCTCAGTTGACCTAGCAGCTACATGCACCTATATGTCCTCATATGTCTGTGCCACCGCTGCCTACTCAGCTTTGTTTATGACACAGGCCATCCCTGTACAAAACTCCACCATTCAGCCTCTCTTCTGCCCTCAGGGTCTTTAACAAGGTACTGGTAATGGTCATAGCCAGACTTCAATCTCAGGGCATTCACCCGTATCCTTTCCTGGACAACATTTTAATCAGAGCTCCAACCAGAGCAGCAAACCAACCTGCCACATTTTGGATACTGCAGTTGCTTCAAGCACATAGTTTTGTGATAAACACCAAAAAACACTTCCACAAGGATAGCTGTGGGAGTGGACATAGACATTACTGAGGCAAAAATCTACCCATCACTGGACAGATTCCAAAAAATTCAGAACCTTACATCTATACTAAAGAACACAAGGCCATCCATACCTCAGTGTCTCCAACTACTGGCCTTTTGGTTTTGTGTATATAAGTCACCCCATGGGCAAGATACCATTTTATGTGTCTCCAGGTGTTTCTCCTCCAAGTTTGGACCCATTCCCTGGAACATATACAGGATCAGGTACTGGTCCCAAGCCAGGTATTGGATTCCCTCAGATAGTGGGCAATCCCAAAGAATGTTTGCAAGGGTCTTTTCATATGCCTTCTAGACCCACAGGTGCTCAACATATGTCCACTCAGGGGGACGGGAGCATACCTGGGATACACAACAGCACAAGGCACCTGGAACTCCATAGAAGGGAATCAAAGCATCAGACGCCTGGAGGCTCAGAGCTGTCAAGCTCACGCTACGAAGGTTCCAGAGAGAAAGGGGTCTGAGCAGGTCTGTCGTCTTTTACTTACTGAAGGCGAGGCTAGAGAAGCTTTGCCTACCTCCAGAAACCCATGAAGATCCTGAGAAGTATTCTTTTCCCCTGAATGAACAAGAAGTATTTTTTTAAATAACTTCCACTGTAATTCTTTCCTAATTCTCCAGGGGCACAGGAAGCTTACTCAGATATGCAACTTCTTTTACTGCTGTTATCCCGAACTTCAAAGAGTTTTAGACCACTGAATGGTATCTTGCTCAGTTCAGTCCTAGAGTGGTGTCCACACCTGGAGGTGAGGCCAAGTATATCTGTTAGCTACCGCGAAACAAAAGGAGGCAGTGTGGAAAGGCCAAGACAGACAGATCCAAGGGATAAATATCTCATTAAGGCAGAATTTCTGGATGAACAAAAACCAGGGGAGAAAGTGGGAATGAGTGGGACAAAGAACCATCTGAGAGGAACAGAATTAAATGAAGCCAGGCTGCAAGAACTTGGGGTGGTAAGACTGGATAAAGCACCAAGAGTCACTTTCACAGGTAGAAGGCTTCTAGCTAATTCAAACACACATGAAGTTCCCTTCTGTGGAGATAGAGCGTCTAGCTTCATGACCTTTTTCTATGGCTGTGGTGTCCACTGGTCCCTAGAGCAATAAGTAATAATGGACACCTCATCTCCAAAACACCCAGAACAATCTCTAACGGATGAGCCTATGACAGCCTATCACTAACTGGTGTGAGATACCCTTTTCTAGGACTATTGCTGGCCATGGCAAAGTGGAACTACTGCCCTCCAAGCCAGAAAAGAGACATCCCCATGAACACCCTGCTGCACATCTAAGTCTGTCAGTTCCTCTAATGAGCTCTATGGTTATATGTCTGCTGGAGGGAGAAGGAGAAAGAAAATGTGGAAGTGTGGGGGAAGGAATGCCAGCAAGCCACAGTAGCCAAGGTTTTCCCCAAGTGATCTGCAGAGGAATGACAACAGGTTGTTTCTACAAAGAGAGGCAAAATAAACACCGCTTGTTGTGCAGTTACTAGTCTTACGTTGTTTTGACAACAAAGTTTCTCACCAGCGAGCTACCTTTTTGAATGGGTGTCCATTTCAAACTAATGGACTGCCTATTAGAACTTTATATTCTTTCTCATCCCACAGACTGAGAGGATTCTATGCGACCACTTCAGTTAGATCAGAAAGTAATAATTCAGAGGTCACTTCTGAATAACTATCTCCTTCAAGACAGTTATGTACTAATAGCCCCTAGATCATTTGGCCTTGGTTTTGTTTAGCACATTTAGTCCTTCTGACTCACATAAAACATAATCGAAGTCTTCCTCACCATTTCTGCTGTCATTGTTTTAGCTACAATATGAGTTACAGCTTTCCCATCATCTCTGTTTCCTCTCCTACGCCTCAGTATCCTTGGGGTCAGAGGTCCATAAGCTCTGTAATTTAGACCAAATCTATGTACTACAATTAGTTTTAGACAAAGCATTTCTGACAGTATATAAAATAGTTTGACTTTAAGAAGTTTTAAGCTGAATTGATTAGATTTTAACAGATACATGCATTTAAATAGCATCTTCATCTATGACAAACATACCAGATAACTCCAGCATCACAAAACTTTCACAGTGTTAAATGCAAGATATGTAAAAGCAGCACAAATTTGTTTAGACAAGTCACTTACTACTTAGCTGCCATCTCCAGAATCCTATAAATTAATATATTTCATGCATTTGGTTTTACGGTCCTGGGCTTTGACACATCTTTGAAAACAAATATGGAATTCTATTTAAACACTGTTCCCAGTATAATCCATTCACAAAGATTGTCTGATCAGTACAGGTAGGCCAAAAGATATTTTAAAGCCATTTTCAAAAAGCATCTTCTAGCCCAGATCAACAGTTTGACTCCATCTTTTGTTAAAACATAATTCCTTTATTATACCAATCCCCAATGAAATGTTCAAATAGAGTGTCCAAACAAAAACCTACCAAAATAACCCAGACACATTTCTTAAAATGTAGGCACATCTTAAAGTGTGATTATGGTTAGAAAAGGGACTCTTCCAATTACCTATGCTTTATATTTTTTCCTCCCTCAATATAATAAACCACTTCTGTTTTACAAAGCAAAGAGAAATTAAATCTACAAGAGATGCAGGGCAGGGAGGAGGATTAGAAGGCATTGGAGGTGAGGGGGAGGCAGGACAGAAACAGAAGAGGACAGGGATAGGCTTGGTGGGGGAAGGGAAGAAAAGCAGGAGCAAAAGTATCTGGAGCCACTAGACCATGCTCCCCAGCAGAACCTGGAACTAAACCCATTATTCCCAAGTCTCAACATTACTTTGCTATCTAGTAAATCACTGTGAAACCCACTGAAAGTATGTGTCTCCAATCCCCATCTCATGGCAGTCCCATCAGAAGATAAACAACCTTCTATTGCTATCAGCTACGTTAGCTCAAGTGGTAGAGAGCTGTGTCGTGAACCAAAAGATCCCAAATATGCTGTTGGCCTATATGGGGGTTAAATCTGTTCCTACATAATGGATTTATATTTTTTATTTTATTTAAGTTTAAAAAAAAGACTTACTACATAAGACATTAAACTAACAGTAATGTTGCAAAGTCAAGAACTCAGAAGTTAGAAAATGTTAAGTTTTCCTGTGCAGCCTTAATTCAGCCTCCTTGTGCATGTTATGAGAGAGTTTAATTATGTGTTCATGTATATTTTTTCCCTACAGAACTCCTGCCTCATTAAGGTCACAGGACAAACTATGCTGTAGGAATGAATCAAGGTTGTATACTGAATGAGACTATTGTAGGACTGCTGCCTCATTTTGTTCCAGAAGTTGGAAGATGTTTAGTGAATGAGGCAGAGAACTACAGGAAGAAAAAGATGATCTTATCACTAGGGCAGCTGAATAACATTATGGAAATTGAATTCTATCCCTGACTCTGCCACAGAGTTCCTATGTGATGCTAGGTATGTCACTTAAAGAAAACTTTTCACAGGTAGTCACTAATTGTGCATTCCTCATTTTCTAGGTACCTGGCTTGAGACACATGTGGGTTCATTTGCGTTAAGTGCTGAGCACACATAACTGCAACTGAAGTCTATATGTTGAAAGTACAGTGCCCATTAAGTGCTATAAAATGCTAAGTACTCTAAAAACCAAGCTTCAGGCTTCTCAGATTCAGCACCCAAAATTAACTGGTTTCAGAGTAGCAGCCGTGTTAGTCTGTATTCACGAAAGCTTATGCTTAAATAAATTTGTAAGTCTCTAAGGTGCCACAAATACTCCTTTTCTTTTTTCAAAATTAACTGACACTTCTAACAATTTTGAACTTAACCTTTGTACCTCAGTGCTCTATCTGGAAACTGGGGATATCATCATCTCGCCTCTCAGGGGGTATTGAAGATTAATTCATTAATGTTCATAAAGAACTAAGATCTCAATGAGAAAAACAGAAAACAACATGAGCAAATTAATAATTCTGTTCAAATCCTACACTGAGTACAGTGTGCAGTAAATAATTATGAGGATAGAAAGAAACAGTGAACCATCTATCCTGTGCAATGAATGAGGCAGGGATCCCCTGGGGGGAAAAAAGTAATAACATAATTAAAGACTGTCATAGAGCATATGCACACCAGGGCCTGAATTAAGGTTGCCTCTGGGCAAACCTAACTGGCATTTACCAATTTTTGAATGCTTGACTTTCAACCTTCTTTTAACGTAGGGTTTTTTAATATAATATGGATTTATAGTACACATTTTTATACAGTGAAATACTGCAGTTCAGACAGCGTCTGGATAAGGACTGAAGTATGCTGATAAACTAAAGAAAAATCGAAGGACAGATTTTTCTAAATTTAGTGATTTAATAGTTCCACTGGAGAGTAAGTAGCAATCAGTTGGTTACCTTAATGTAATAATCCCACTAGGGAGGATATCACAGTCTCAACTACTGGCAGGAAGCTTTTAAATTCATAGTTTATAATTAATTACAGTGCTAATTAACTTCTATTAACATTTAGAAAGGACAAGCAAGAAATTACGATGTTTAGAATGGATTTTGTTGTAGGGCCTCAAGTATGAACTAGTAAGTATAGAACAGTGGTTCTCAAACTATGGGGCGCATCTGGGAATGAATCAAGGGAGGCGCGAGCTGTGTGCCTTTTTTTTTTTTTTTTTTTTTAATTTAAGAGTTCCAGCTGTCAGCCCTGGATGGTTGGGGCTTGGGCAGAAGGGCCACGCACAACCAGGAGGTGAGGGGATAAAGAGGACAGCCAAAGGCCCGCTATCCTAGGGCTCTCCCCCCACACCCCAATCCCTCACCAGGATGTAGCCTGGGCTTTCCTCCCCCGACCCCCACCAATCCTTCACCTGGAGGAGGTGGCGGCAGGGCTCCCACTGTCAGCCCCGGGACACCAGCAGCGCAGAAGTAAGGGTGGCAATGGGGAGCTAAGTCTGCTGTGAAAAGTGACACTGACAAATACCATTTTTCACATTGCCACCCTTATTTCTGCACTGCTGCTGGCACAATGCTGCCTTCAGAGCTGGGCGCCTGGCCAGAGGCATATGTACTTGTGTGTCGGGGCCGTAAATGACTACAGACACACAGAAAGGGACTTAATCAAATAAGTTTGAGAACCACTGCTATAGAGGTTACCTGAGGCGAAGGTCCTCCCATATTTTCAGCAATCCACATAGCATTACTAATTCATAGTATTTTTTCCAACATTCAACAGCTTCTTCTGCTGTAGGTTCTTCTTTAATATTACTTTGGTACTGAATCAATTCCAAATGCATGTTTTTATACTTCTCCAGATTTTTTCTAAAACGTTGACCAATTGGAGCAGGAATAGTTCCATTCTCAATATCACACCCACTGTGAAAATAAAAAAAAATTATACTTCTGTCATAGGGCGTACAAGCCCCATACTGGCAAGGAGGGTGTTAATGAAGGACTCGGGACCCAACTGGCCCCGCGTCACTACACCTGTAGCAGATCTCAGGTATGGAGAGGGGAGTTAAAAGAAGTCCCAGCTCTGTGCAGGGCTGACCAGGAAGGAAAGCAGAGCTCTGCTTCTTCATTGCCGAGGAAAGCCTGGTTTCAGCCAAGAGTCAGATGCAGCTTGCTGTCTGGATGAACCTCCCAAAGGATGAGATGACCAGGCCAAGGAAGACTGACCTAAAGGCCTGGCCGCATGAAGACAGGCTCTAAACAGAAGGGCAGGATCCTGCTGAAGATTCCTTGGATGACTGTGTTTGAGTTCATAGCATTCCTTTATTTATTTATTTATTTGTTTATTACTTTAATCCCCTAGAAGGGGTAGGACTCAAGTGTTCCTTACCTGGAAGGCTAAAGCACCAATGCAGCAGACCCTGTGAGAGGTGGCAACTGACCTTTGGAGACCCCATGACAAGGTGAATAGTGCTCCAATGGACCATGAGGAGAGCCCTCACAGCTTCTTTTAACAAAAACAAAAAACAAAAAAAACCACACACACAAAAACCTCACTCTTTTTTGGTGTAATATACTTACAGTTTAATTCTCTCTTCTATCAGTGCTGCATAGGTCTCACAACTTTCATCTTCATCCCAATCCCTCCAAAGGAAGTCATAGAAAAACCTAAAAGATATATTGACTTTACAGGGGGTCCCCAGTATACATCAGAGTTGCATTCCTGAATAGGGCAATGGATACTGAAACTACGGATATCGGGGAATTTAATTTTTCCCCACAAGAAATAATGGGTCACCCCGCTCCAGCCCTGCCCTGCCTCTTCCCGCCCAGTTCTGCCCTCTCCTCTGAGCGTGTCCAGTCCTTGCTCCTCCTCCTCCCTGCCAGCACCTCCTGAGCACCAGGGGACACACCCAAAGAAATGCCCTGCAAAATGTGAAGTGGATATGTGGATCGGGACCAGTGTGAATCTGAACATGTTCCCCCATTGGTGAGCAACGGATACAAGAAACAACTGATAAGGGGGAAACGTATACCGGGGAACCCCTGTATTATACTGCCACCACATTTGCTCTTTCATGAGAAGCAGGGGAAAAAAAGCTTCCATATGTTGTTTTGGCAATCAACCTCGTAACTTTCTATCGTAGTGATCTCAAGTTGTGAAGAACATTTTCACTTCATAAAAAGCTGCAACACCACAAATCTTATTTCCCCACAAGAAAAATCTTCTTAATTTCTGCATTTTGATTTCTCTCTTCACCTCACCCAGCCAGCCTTAGGTAAAATCTCAACAGCGCTTCTGTAAGTTCATCCATATGGCTGTTTATGGCTGTCGCTGTCCAAAAGATAAAATTTAGTTACCTACCCTTCATTTTTTCCTTCTCTGTAATGGGCACCTACTGCTCCATAATCTGTTATAACTAGGTTATTCTTCCTCATCTTCCAAGCCTGAAGACTAAAAAAATAAACTCCACTAGCTTCACAATGCAGTGCTGGCAATTAGAGCTGATAAGAGAAGTGGTTGCCTCTCTCTAACTCCCCAATCAACTACTCATGCTAAGACAACAAATTATTAATTTTGATTAGAACACAGGGAAATGGAAGAGACCACTTACAGCAAAGAAAGATCCTAAAATAAGGGGATCACAAGATTTCTCCATCTCTCTCTGCAGGAATATTCCATAAAGAGAAAAAAGGAAGAACTGAGACATTTCCCCTCCAACTGGAAATTAATGCAAATTAAGTGACAACCTGGGAGAGATCTCACAGAGCACCAGATGCCCACTTAAGAGAAGGAAAAGTTACATGTAGGTAAGTAAATTTAACCTTTCTTCATCATGGGCACCTGGTACTCAGTAATCCGTTACAACTGGGAAGTAGCCAGTAAAACATATCTACATAAACAGGAGTGAAACTTGAAACATCAAGAGTGAACCACAAGGAAAAAACAGCTGCTTGAGGATAAGTTTATTTTGTTTGTTTTACTTTTCTTCTGCCTTCCCTCAGCATGTGAAGGGTTTTAATGAAAGAAAGCTAAGAGAGAGCTTGCAGGACCTTTTGTTCAAAAGCTATGTCGAAGACATAACATCTGTTTTAAAACGATAAAGGAATGCACTGAAGTCCACATAGCTATACTACAAAATTACTTAAACAAAGCATAATGCTATTCTGCCCAGAAAATGGACATATGTCTGAACTTTTACAGGAGGAGGAGGATCTTTTAAGAACAAACTGTAGGCCTGACAAACTCCTTAATTTATCCATCTAGGAATACTGGCTATGATGCTTTTGTTGCAACCTTTCTTAGGTCATCCATCTAATATTAACATTGCATCTGATTTTCTTCAAGAATTAGCTTTATGTAAACAGAATTTGAATATCTCAACATCTAAAAGCAAGTAACTGACTTTTAGTGGTGGAATACAAGGAAAGCAAATAGATTAGTTCAAGTGGAAATGAACATTTCAGGGGACGCAATTCTGGTGCAGGTCTGAGAATCATTTCATCTGCAAAAAAACTGCATAGAAAGATTCCAGATGGATAAAGCCCCCCAAACTTTAGACTAGATGACCCTTGCAGTCCCGTCTAACCCTATGGTTCCATCTATCAACTAACTCTCCTGGCCAATGTAATTGCGAACAGGTAAAATGCTTTAATAAGTATGGAGAAAACTCCCCCATGTGTTTAGGACAAATTAGATCATCTGAAGCTATTCTACTAGTCTCCTAACAGCATCTCTGCAGAGAGACAGCTTTAAGGAATTGGGAAATGTGAGGGTGTTGCAAAAAATGATAGCCTACTTGTAGCATATTCCTTCCAATTCTAACATTGAGACCTTGAATCTGCAGGAAGATTGTGTCATAGTCTTAGCAAGTGCCTATCTAGAAGGAACGCCAATATATGTCCTTTCAAGAGCACCATGAGAATCAAGTTCTCAAAATCCTCTGAAGTTGTCAGATTTGTGGACAATTTCTAGATTTGACTAGCATGTTCCATGAGCTCTCCCAAATATTCATGCTCTAGAAGGCAAAAACTTCAAGTTCCAGGCCAAACACTTCACGTGCTGAAGTCTGAGAGTCTGAGAGGATCCTGAAATATAAGTTTCCACTTGACCAGGAAGTTTGAAATGCTTTTTTGGTCACATACACTAAGGTATCTTACTGAAGGCCTGAACTGACCTTTTCAGAAGACCGAGCAACCCGCAATATAGAGGGCTATCCATCTTAACTGTTGTAAAGACTGCTGCTTCTGCATCTATAGCTTTTGCTGCTGCCCCAGTCTATGATCTGCTCCTTGAAGAGACAGAGGACTGCTTTAAAAAAGAAATGATAGAAAGAGTTGATAAAGGCAGAGGGAAAGCTGAGATGAACATGCTCTGACCTTAAAATCTTACTGAAGTGGTTTTAAAACTGTGGAACAAAACTCTCCTTCCTTAATGCTAACATTTTAGCACAGGATTACAGCCATTTGGATTGTCCATTGGAGCTGGAAAGCTAATGGTGTAAGCAACTAGACACTCGGCAATATCACTTGAATGAAAATTGCTGTCAGGCTTAATAAAGTAGCAGGCTAGACCAGTCTGGAACACATGAAAGGAAACTGGAAGAAAAAAGCTGTCAAGGCTGAATCCCCACTCTGGCACTTCGAGTGCAGAAGGTGGAGGCCTGCAAGGATTTCAAAAATTAATACTTGCCACTCCAGGCTTATATTACACTCCCAAGGTTACAGCTTTTCTCTGACCTGGGCTTGGTAAACACTGCCGCCACCCAAATGCAAAAAAACCCCCTTTGAACCCAGGAAGGAGCGCTTGGGAATTCCTCCCTGTGGGGTACCCTCAAGCCCTTTCAACCCCCTCTGGGGAAAAGCTGAGAAAGAAAACAAAGGAAATTAGCTGTTGCCACCAGCTAATTAAACAACATATGCACAAACCTCTTAGGGACCCAAAAATCCAATCCTGTTCTTAAAAAAGGTAACATTTATTAGAAACAAAAAGAAAGGAAATACATTCGGAACTTAGGCTTTTTGCTGGAACTTAAAAGAAACAATTATAAAAATTAAGCATCAAGATATCTCTCTTGAAGTTCAGCTTAAAGATTACAAGCAAAACAAAAGCATCTGGGCTTAGCACAGAGGAGATCCACAAGCCAAAATAAGGAAATAAACCTGATTGTGTCTATGTCAACATTTCCTGTCCAATGATTTCTTCTAGGTATGGAAGATGAATTTTCATACCTGATTCAACCCTTACACAGCATTCCTGCATGTAGAATTGGTGCTCCATGTCTCCTTCTCCGGAAGGGGAAGCTTTTTTTCCATTTTAAAAAGTTCTAGCCTCCCAATGGCTCTTTTGGTCAGGTGCCCACTCCTTTTCCTTTACCTGGGGAACTTTAACCCTTTACAGGTAAAGCAAGCACAGAACAGCCAATAAGAGGGATTTTATAGCTAACTGGCTGGCTGGGTGTTCATGAAAGGGAGCTACCCCCCTCCTTTCATTTATTATAGAAGCTCAGTCACATCCCTATCTGCAGATTCCAGCTATTTTGATGGTCTATTATTGGTATAGGCAGGATGCTTGCAGTAGGGGCGAGGATACTCTACTGCACTCATAAGAAAAGTCAGCACAAGTGATAAAAAGACAAGCTGAGTTAGACCATGCTGAGCTAAGGGAGGCCAGACAGAAAAAAGGTCTACTGATACTGACAGGCTAGCAGTATGGGCTAGATCACTCTGCATCCTGCAAAATAGAAAAATCAAATCAAATTGGTGGCAGGGGAAGAGAAAGCAGCAGTAAAACAAAGGACTACACTAGGTCATACTGTCACTACACTTGAGGAAGCCAGGGTAACAAAGGACTAGTTGGCATCAGCAGGCTGGACCAGGCCACTCGACTAAGACAGCAGAAGGAGTGGTAATAGGGTGTAGGGAAATGCATGCTAGATATTCTTCACAAATCCATATCTGCACAACCCTCAGGCTGCCCTAAAAAAATGGTAACTGATACCAAATACAGGGAATCTGAAACATTTGAGTGCTATGTTGTTGGGGGTATTTTTTTAAACTACATTTTCAGAGCCTGTAGAAGTCAGAGCTTAAGCACAAGAAAAATTGTCTAAGGCCCGTACTAGACAGCTGGGCCAAAAACACCAGGTACTGTGGAAAACTGAAAGCAGTAGGCAAGTCATGCTCACAGGTGATTCCTGACCCTGCTGACTTGCCAGCCTCTTGGGAACATTCCTTGATCCCATACTTCACCACAGTCAAAAGAGAAGAATAAAAAGCTAGGGACTTCTGGCTTGTTGCTTCCAAAATGCCAGGTCCTGCTGCAGAATTTCCACTCCAACCAGCTTAAGGCTTGCCTGTCAGATGTCTGTAGAGTGGAGTAAGAGGTGATCATAGCTAAGCTTGCTACACTACCATGTTTTCTCCTCAATAATAGCTTTCCTGTACACTCCTCTTCTCAAAAATCCTCTAAGGCCCGTTCTACACTACAAACTTACATTGGTGTAACTACGTCGCTCAGGAGTATGTAAAAACCACACCCCAAAGCAATGCAGTTATACCAACCTAACCCATTATAGACAGCGCTATGTCAACAGGAGAGTATCTCCCGTCAATATAGCTTCCATCTCTCATGGAGGTGGAGTTTCTCCCATCAGCATCATAATATCTTCACTAAAGTGCTACAATGGTGCAGGTGCATTGGTGTAGCTGTGCCACTGCAGCTTTTTAAGTGTAGACCTGCCCTAACCTACTGGGGGCATCAAGAAGAGGAAGAAAAAAGAAATATGCACAATGGAAGTAACTCCTGCTTAGAGATGAGTCCTAGGGGAACCTCTAGGTTCTTTGAGCAGAGGCAAAACACTGGGGCAGCAGAGAGGCAATCAATTCCATGAACACTTCCAACTTGGTGACACTACATTGTGAAGCTAGAAAGAAATGGCAAAATATTTTCAAGTTGAAATGACTCACTGAAAGAAATCCTTTTCTGCAAACAGTTTGTTTCTACACATTAACAAGCATTTTGTCAGAAAATTCTTGACTGGCTCTACTCAAGATACAGTACTGCAAATCTTGAAAACACCATATGGTTGGCGCATTAAAATAAGAGTCAACACCTTTTAGAGTAAAAAAAGCAGAAGTGTTAAGGCAAAGCATCAGAATCCAGATAGAGCTGCTGAATCTCAGGTCCAGAAGCTGTTCACTCCTGGACTAGGTAAATCCAATCAAATTGCAAGGGTTTTTTGGGGCATTAACTGGACTTCATCAAAATACTTTTTCATCCTTACCACTTTTTAAACTCAGACTTTTGTTTGTGAATATTCTTACACTATTAATGAAGCAAAGTAAATCTTTCTAATCTTTCTATTTTAGGTACAGTTCCTCAGTTAACATTTTAGCATCTCTGAATAGCAAAAATACAGGGGAAAAAGCTAAATACCTCACAACGTCCAAAGCCTGGGCAATATCAAATACTACCATATCCGGCCCCTCGACAGGGTAGATTTCCAGCAGAGGTACACAATGGTCCAGTTCATCCAAAACATTCTCAACAAGCTCTCTTGGAATATTTGCAATATTAGAGGAAAATGGTTCAGCAACAGATACAGAAGCTTTCAAGTGAGATGAGGTGCTCTGAGATGGTTTGCAAGTAACCTAAGACATAAGAAATATACAGTTACAAAAATTTTTTAAAATGTCTATTTCTTTGTTAGTATGATCCTGCAATCCTGCCACACACAAAGTTCTTATTAACTTTCATGGGACTGCCATCTGTAGAAGTGGACCATACTATAAAACTAAAAATAATTAGTGAAAATGACATCTTCCTTTAATTTTACCTTAAAGCAGTAGTATGATTTTAAGAGAAAATGATAAGTTTGCTACAGAATAAGTAAACTGAAAATTATGAGTTACTTTTTAATCTAAACACTACAGACAGCTGTAAAGGCCAGTATTTAAAACTAAATGAAATGGCACATTTTAGCAGTTCTAAGCAATAGTTCCTGAATTTACGTTTATAAGAATTATGATTATACTTAAGACATACATTCAAGGTTGCCTAAACAATATTAGTATTAAGTATTTCCACATTAAATAACCTTTTTCAGTTACCTCTAACTTTAACAAGCCTTTACCTTTCAGGATGAAATTTTCCAAGTCTGGTCTCAGTGTGAAAGAGATTTTTTTGTTAAAGTCTGAATAAAAATTCTCAGAAGCAGCTGAACCAAAGAAGGGAGGGATTTATTAAAAATTCATTTGTTTTTGAATAGTTCTAAGTATCTCAATGGCTTGGGCTAGAAAGCTGAAATTTGGCAAACTGACATCATTAGGCTGACTATGTGGAAAACTGCAACTCAGAGGATTTAAGTCATTGCAGATATACAAGGGTTGACATGCCTCCTTTAAGGGCCAAGGACTTGGGACAGTCAGCCATGTTCCATTAGCCCTGTGCAGGGTTGGCTAAAAGAAGTAGCCCAGCAGTAGAGGGCTGACTGGAATGGAGAGGACAAGACAGGCAGAGGCCTGTGGAAAGTTCCAGGAGAGAAGGCCAGGGAGTGGCTATTTAGGAAGAAGCAGGGAACTACTCAAAGGAGCTCAGAAGGAGCTGAGGTGAGAGACGAAAAGGAGTCCGGGAAGAGCGAAAGCTGAGCCCACAGTATGGGCAGAGTGCTTGAGTCGAACGGAGGGAAGACAGACCCTTCAGGAAGGAGGGGCTGGGCCCAGTTTGAGACTAGGACAAAGTGTTTGTTTTGGACTTGTATACCCCAGAAGGGGCAGACTTTTTGTTAACGGCTTATCCATAGGGCCAAGTCCAAGAGGGAAAACTGAGGCAGGGCCACTGCAGGGCAGCCCTTAAAGCCACAAGGGGCACTCAGGATGCAGCACACCACAGTAGATAACCAAATGAATGTAAGGCAAAAAAGGCTAATAAAAATATTGGGTGTATAAACAGAACAATGATATTACCTCAGTATACGCTATTGACAAGACTATCACTGAAATGGTGTGTCCTGTTCTCACAAAATTAGAGCATTCAAAGATGGCAGAAATTATTCAAGGTCTAGAAGACACATCTTGCAATGAGAAATGTAAGGAGCTCAATCTATTTAACTATTTATAATTAAGGTTAATTATGTACCTACATAGGGAAATCTTAATATCAGAGAGTGGATGTCTTTCTAAAAGATATGATTTAGTTCAATTATAAGTTATTGGACTCTGTAGTGTTCATTTACATACTGCAGAAATTACTGGGTGAAGTTTATAGCATGTGTTATCCAGGTTGTGTTAGCCTAGAATAGATTAAAGTGGACCTTTCTGATCTTAGAAATCTCTCAATATAGGTACCGATTTGGGAGGGTGAGGCCTCACATATACAGTCTTTCCCAAGCCCTACTAAAAGTTATTTACGAACAATCTGGTAGCAAAGCTAAAATTGAAGCATAAGAGGCAGCAGGCAGGTATAGCCCAGAAAGGAAGAGGGATAACCCTGAGTATGTTTGGTGTTTTTGCTCTTGAGCTCATCCAAAAGATCCTTCTAAACATCAGATGTACAGAATTTTATTTTAATTTTTTTTTACTTTTTTCTGCTTATGGTATTTAAAGGATGCTTCATCATCAAAAGCTGTAATTTTTTTTAACTCAGTCAATTATGAAGAACTCAAATTAGCCATGTCCCTTTAGAACTTATCCAACCTGCACATGAAGTGAAATGGGAATTGATACCCTGGCACCCCAATATTCACCGCTATCATGTAATTAGGATATATTTTGTACAAAGCATGCCTTGTGAAGTATCATTCTAAGAGTCTTGATCTGCTAGACATTAATGTCTCGTTGGATTGTATGTGCTAGTGTCGTATGTGAAGTTATGAAGTTTGACTATGTCTGTTACTGAAACAAGTTGTGAGGTTGAAAATACCCACAAGCAACCTTTCAGTTACAACAGTAAAAAGGCCAAATGATGTTAATGGCATATTGAGGAAACGCGCCCAAGGATTACCCCAGGAACTATGTACAATAGAAGAGATAGCGCTACACAATGGAAACTGTTTGACTCAGGTAACAGCAACTGCCAGCAAGTTAAAGAAGTATGGGCTGGATGAATGGACTATAAGGTGGATAGAAAGTTGGCTAGATTGTCGGGCTCAACGGGTAGTGATCAATGGCTCCATGTCTAGTTGGCAGCCGGTATCAAGTGGAGTGCCCCAAGGGTCAGTCCTTGGGCTGGTTTTGTTCAATATCTTCATAAATGATCTGGAGGATGGTGTGGATTGCACCCTCAGCAAGTTTGCAGATGACACTAAACTGGGAGGAGAGGTAGATACGCTGAAGGGTAGGGATAGGATACAGAGGGACCTAGACAAATTAGAGGATTGGGCCAAAAGAAATCTGATGAGGTTCAACAAAGACAAGTGCAGAGTCCTGCACTTAGGACGGAAGAACCCCATGCACCGCTACAGACTAGGGACCGAATGGCTCGGCAGCAGTTCTGCAGAAAAGGACCTAGGGGTTACAGTGGACGAGAAGTTGGATATGAGTCAACAGTGTGCCCTTGTTGCCAAGAAGGCCAATGGCATTTTGGGATGTATACGTAGGGGCATTGCCAGCAGATCGAGGGACGTGATCGTTCCCCTCTATTCAACATTGGTGAGGCCTCATCTGGAGTACTGTGTCCAGTTTTGGGCCCCACACTACAAGAAGAATGTGGAAAAATTGGAAAACGTCCAGCGGAGGGCAACAAAAATGATTAGGGGACTGGAACACATGACTTATGAGGAGAGGCTGAGGGAACTGGGATTGTTTAGTCTGCGGAAGAGAAGAATGAGGGGGGATTTGATAGCTGCTTTCAACTACCTGAAAGGGGGTTCCAAAGAGGATGGATCTAGACTGTTCTCAGTGGTAGCTGATGACAGAACAAGGAGTAATGGTCTCAAGTTGCAGTGGGGGAGGTTTAGGTTGGATATTAGGAAAAACTTTTTCACTAGGAGGGTGGTGAAACACTGGAATGCATTACCTAGGGAGGTGGTGGAATCTCCTTCCTTAGTTATTTTTAAGGTCAGGCTTGACAAAGCCCTGGCTGGGATGATTTAGTTGGGGATTGGTCCTGCTTTGAGCAGGAGGTTGGACTAGATGACCTCCTGAGGTCCCTTCCAACCCTGATATTCTATGATTCTATGAACAGCAAAAGAGCTTTCTAGCAAGTGGGAAGATATAAAAGTAGGAAAATGACATCATGATAGTACCTCACTCTCTCTACAACACACCTGGAAACACCTGCGGAATAAAGGCTGAAGGAGGGGTAGAGCGGAAATGATGGTCCCAGCCTAAAGGGATTTCTAGCCTGTGTATGAAAACCTGGGAAACCCAAGCTGCAAAGCCAAGGCAGCTTGTGTCTTAAGAATCTGCCAGCCTGTTTATCACTCAGGGTGAGAATTTGCTAATTCACATTCTACCTATCCATGTATGTTAACATGAGTATGTTAAGCTCAGTATGAGGTTTTATTTACTAGGTAATCTGCTTTGATCTGTTTGCTATCACTTATAATCACTTAATCTATTCTTTTGTAGTTAATAAACTTATTTTGTTTTAATCCAAACCAGTGTGCGTTTGACTAAGGTGTCTGGGGAAAATCTCAGCTTGGTTACCACAACTATGCATGGCCCTCTTCACACTGAGGTTAAGCCCATATGTTGGCCAGATTTGACCAGCACAGAATGGTACTGCTCTGAGGTCCTAGGCTGGGAGGCTGGTGGTTAGAGAACCTGCATGTGACTGCAGCTGGGTGTGTCCCTACCTGTGTGAATGCTGGTGAAAGTGCAAGCTTGGAGGGCTTTGCAACTTGTCATGGCAACACAATGTGAGAGGGAGCTGGTGGGTCAGAGGGCTCAGTGATACCCCAGTTCTAGGTGGCACTCCAGGGAGGCATCCATCACATGAATCCTGGGGTGGGGGGAATATAGCATGTAATCTCATAATTAAATACTGTAATGTTTATAGGAGCAGAAGTTAAGAATGTGAAAGCGACCTTCATTTTGGCATTTCCAGACGCTGGAATACTTCATTTTTAACCATAACTTCAGAATTTTTTTTAAAAAACTACATTGAAAATAGAAAATAATTTAAGTGTGTTACTACACATCACATGTTGCAGAAAGGAAAAGTTAGTTAAAAAAGAATTGATAGTCTAATCCTGTCCCTACCGTTATCCTCCAACCTGCAAATTCAAGGAAACAGGATATAGGTATGCTTTTTTTCCAGTTCTCAGAGACCAACGTGCAATTACAAGCACTTGAACCAGTCTCAGAAGAAACACAAAGAGATCGTATTGCATACCAGGATCCCCAAGCAGTGAAGTGATTATATCCATAAAGTTGGGAGAAGAACAAAGACACTACTCCATAGCTAGATAGCAGTTCAAATCCCATGAAGTTTTGTGTAGTTATCAGTCAGGAGAAGCTCAGTAAGTCTCACCAGGAGCTGTACACACCTCCAGAATGAAACTGGGGAAATAGGAAAACTGTTTACCACTAATTCTGCTGTTTACCACTATCTTGCAGGATTTTCATTCCTAGATTTTAGCTTCTTTGTGGAAGATTGCTGGGACTCCCCTGCCATAAGGATTCCAAATCAGTGGGGAAGGAAGGGTCATGAAATCTGTGTGGACCAAAGCATCTCTAAGTTCACTTTCTGTAAGGTAAATAGCCTCTTTTCCAATGCTTGTCCACAAGGATCTCACACTGCAGGTGAGTGACCAACAGTTACCTCTCAAAAAAGTTGGCTATAAGATTCCTATCCAAGCTGCCACAATGGAATAATGATAGGTATGTGAACTGATAAAACTCCAACTAGCTTCTCTATAAATTTCAGAAATACGGACTGGCAGAGTATACAAAGATGTTATTTTCTACAATCTGACTACCATACACAATAGCTCAAACTATATCCGTTTCTGCACTTGAAAATTTTAGTGAATGAATATAGTTCCAAAAGCATGCGCAAATGGAGGACCTGAAAAAACGGTTACTCACCTTCTCGTAACTGTTGTTCTTCGAGATGTGGTATTCATGTCCATTCCTATCAGGTGTGTGTGTGCACGGTGGCCGGAAGATTTTTCCATAGCAACATCCATCTGGTCAGTCTGGGCACCACCTGGAGTCACAGTTTCATGGCGCTCAACATAGGGCCCTGCCAACCCGCCACCCCTTCAGTTCCTTCTTGCCGGCTAGAGGGGAAGGAGGGTGGGTATTGGAATGGACACGAACAACACATCTCTAAGAATAACAGTTACGAGAAGGTGAGTAACCGTTTTTCTTCTTCAAGTGCTTTTTCGTGTCCATTCCCATCAGGTGACTCCCAAGCCCAAGTTTAGGAGGTGGGATCGGAGTTGTCCACTGATTGGAGTAGTGCTTGTCCGAAAGCTGCATCATCTCTGGTCTCCTGGGCTACCACATAGTGCGTGGAGAAAGTGCGTATGGAGGACCCCATCGCCGCCCTGCAGATTTCCTGAGTGGGGACCTGGGCCAGGAACACTGTAGATGAAGCCTGCACCCTGGTGGAGTGTGCAGTGATTGGAGGTGCAGGAACACCTGCCAGGTTGTAGCACTCACGAATACAGGAACCTATGAATGATGAAATGCATTGGGATGACACAGGCTGACGTTTCATCCTGTCTGCCACTGCCATGAACAACTGGACTGATTTCATGAACGATTTTGTTCTCCCGATGTAAAAGGCCAGTGCCCTGCGGACATCCAGAGAGTAGAGTCTTTGCTCCCTGCCCCTGGAATGTGGCTTAGGGTAGAAGACCATGAGAAAGATGTCCTAGCCCTGGTCTACACTAGGAGTTCAGGTCGAACTTAGTAGCATTAAATCGATATAACCCTGCACCCGTCCACACGATGAAGCCCTTTTTTCGACTTAAAGGGCTCTTAAAATCGATTTCCTTACTCCACCCCCGACAAGGGGATTAGCGCTTAAATCAGCCTTGCCGGGTCAAATTTGGAGTACTGTGGACGCAATTAGACGGTATTAGCCTCCGGGAGCTATCCCAGAGTGCTCTATTGTGACCGCTCTGCACAGCACTCTCAACTCAGATGCACTGGCCAGGTAGACAGGAAAAGGCCCACAAACTTTTGAATTTCAATTTCCTGTTTGCATGGTCACCTGCAGCTTGCCACGCTGGCCAGAGCTCATCAGCAGAGGTGACCATGCAGAGCTCATCAGCAGAGGTGACTATGATGAAGTCCCAGAATTGCAAAAGAGCTCCAGCATGGACCGAACGGGAGGTACAGGATCTGATCGCTGTATGGGGAGAAGAATCTGTGCTATCAGAACTACGTTCCAGTTTTCGAAATACCAAAACATTTGTCAAAATCTCCCAGGGCATGAAGGACAGAGGCCATAACAAGGACCCGAAGCAGTGCTGCGTGAAACTTAAGGAGCTGAGGCAAGCCTACCAGAAAACCAGAGAGGCAAATGGCCGCTCCGGGTCAGAGCCCTGAACATGCCGCTTCTATGATGAGCTGCATGCCATTTTAGGGGGTTCAGCCACCACTACCCCAGCCGTGTTCTTTGACTCCTTCAATGGAGATGGACGCAACACAGAAGCAGGTTTTGGGGACGAAGAAGATGATGATGATAAAGTTGTAGATAGCTCACAGCACGCAAGCGGAGAAACCGGTTTTCCCAACAGCCAGGAACTGTTTCTCACCCTGGACCTGGCGCCAGTACCCCCCGAACCCACCCAAGGCTGCCTCCCAGACCCGCCAGGCAGAGAAGGGACCTCTGGTGAGTGTTCCTTTTAAAATACTATACATGGTTTAAAAGTAAGCATGTTTAATGATTAATTTGCCCTGGCATTTGCGGCTCTCCTGGATGTACTCCCAAAGCCTTTGCAAAAGGTTTCTGGGGAGGGCAGCCTTATTCCGTCCACCATGGTAAGACACTTTACCACACCAGGCCAGTAGCACGTACTCAGGAATCATTGTAGAACAAATCATTGCAGTGTATGTTTGCTGGCATTCAAACAACATCCGTTCTTTATTTCTCTGTGTTATCTTCAGGAGAGTGATATCATTCATGGTCACCTGGTTGAAATAGGGTGCTTTTCTTAAGGGGACATTCAGAGGTGCCCGTTCCTGCTGGGCTGTTTGCCTGTGGCTGAACAGAAATGTTCCCCGCTGTTAGACACAGGGAGTGGGGGGGGGGCTAGCCACGCGCTGGGGGGAGGCAAAATGTGACCTTGGAACGAAAGCACATGTGCTGTGTATGTAATGTTAACAGCAAGGTTTACCGTGAAAGAGTGTACCCATTGTTCTATAAAATGTGTCTTTTTAAATACCACTTGCCCCCCCTTTTTTTTCCACCAACTGCATGTGTTTCAAGGATCACAGGATCTTCTCCTTCCCAGAGGCTAGTGAAGATTAGAAGGTGAAAAAAAAGCACTCGTGATGAAATGTTCTCTGAGCTCATGCTGTCCTCCCACACTGACAGAGCACAGACGAATGCGTGGAGGCAGAAAATGTCAGAGTGCAGGAAAGCACAAAATGACCAGGAGGAGAGGTGGTGGGCTGAAGAGAGGGCTGAAGCTGAAATGTGGCGGCAGCGTGATGAGAGGAGGCAGGATTCAATGCTGAGGCTGCTGGAGGATCAAACTAATGCGCTCCAGAGTATGGTTGAGCTCCAGGAAAGGCAGAAGGAGCACAGACCAACGCTACAGCCCCTTTGTAACCAACCGCCCTCCTCCCCAAGTTCCATAGCCTCCTCACCCAGAGGCCCAAGAATGCGGTGGGGGGGCCTCCAGCCACCCAGCAACTCCACCCCAGAGGATTGCCTAAGCAACAAAAGGCTGGCATTCAATAAGTTTTAAAGTTTTAAACTTTTAAAGTGCTATGTGTCCCACCCCTCCCGGTGCTTCTCTCCTCCACCACCCCTCCTGGGCTACCTTGGCAGTTATCCCCCTATTTGTGTGATGAATTAATAAAGAATGTATGAATGTGAAGCAACAATCACTTTATTGCCTCTGCAAGTGGTGATCGAAGGGAGGAGGGGAGGGTGGTTAGTTTACAGGGAAGTAGAGTGAACCAAGGGGCGGGGGGTTTCATCAAGGAGAAACAAACAGAACTGTCACACTGTAGCCTGGCCAGTCATGAAACTAGTCTTCAAAGCTTCTCTGATGCATACCGTGCCCTCCTGTGCTCTTCTAACCTCCCTGGTGTCGGGCTGCACGTAACCAGCGGCCAGGCGATTCGCCTCAACCCCCGCCATAAATGTCTCACCCTTACTCTCACAGATATTGTGGAGCACACAGCAAGCAGTAATAACAGTGGGAATATTGGTTTTGCTGAGGTCTAACCGAGTCAGTAAACTGCGCCAGTGCACTTTTAAACGTCCAAATGCACATTCTACCACCATTTTGCACTTGCTCAGCCTGTAGTTGAACAGCTCCTGACTACTGTCCAGGCTGCCTGTGTATGGCTTCATGAGCCATGGCATTAAGCGGTAGGCTGGGTCCCCAAGGATAACTATAGGCATTTCAAGATCCCCAACGGTTATTTTCTGGTCTGGGAATAAAGTCCCTTCCTGCAGCTTTTGAAACAGACTAGAGTTCCTGAAGATGCGCGCATCATGTACCTTTCCCGGCCATCCCACGTTGATGTTGGTGAAAAGTCCCTTGTGATCCACCAGTACTTGGCAGCACTATTGAAAAGTACCCCTTGCGGTTTATGTACTCGGCAGCTTGGTGCTCCGGTGCCAAGATAGGGATATGGGTTCCGTCTATGGCCCCACCACAGTTTGGGAATCCCATTGCAGCAAAGCCATCCACTATGACCTGCACATTTCCCAGGGTCACTACCCTTGATATCAGCAGATCTTTGATGGCATTGGCTACTTGCGTCACAGCAGCCCCCACAGTAGATTTGCCCACTCCAAATTGATTCCCAACAGACCGGTAGCTGTCTGGCGTTGCAAGCTTCCACAGGGCTATGGCCACTCGCGTCTCAGCTGTGAGGGCTGCTCTCATCTTGGTATTCTTGCGCTTCAGGGCAGGGGAAAGCAAGTCACAGAGTTCCATGAAAGTGCCCTTACGCATGCAAAAGTTTCGCAGCCACTGGGAATCGTCCCAAACCTGCAACACTATGCGCTCCCACCAGTCTGTGCTTGTTTCCCGGGCCCAGAATCGGCATTCCACTGCATGAACCTGCCCCATTAGCACCATGATGCCTGCATTGCCAGAGCCCGTGCTTTGAGAGAAGTCTGTGTCCATGTCCTCATCACTTTCGTCACCACGCTGACGTCACCTACTCGCCCGGTTTCGCTTTGCCAGGTTCTGGTGCTGCATATACTGCTGGATAATGCGTGTAGTGTTTAATGTGCTCCTAATTGCCAAATCTGAGTGGGCTCCATGCCTGCCGTGGTATGGCATCTGCACAGAAAAAAGGCACGGAACGATTGTCTGCCGTTGCTCTGACGGAGGGAGGGGCGACTGACGATATGGCTTACAGGGTTGGCTTACAGGGAATTAAAATCAACAAAGAGCGTGGCTTTACATCAAGGAGAAACAAAAACAACTGTCACACAGAATGGCCCCCTCAAGGATTGAACTCAAAACCCTGGGTTTAGCAGGCCAATGCTCAACCCACTAAGCTATCCCTCCCTCTCACATTTCAGGCAGGACTTCACGGAGGGAGGGAGGGAGGGAGGGAGGGAGGGGGGAGCAAATGAATACAAAACAAATCTGGTCTATTTCTTGTTTTGATCCACTCCATCTATCTTTTACATCTTTGGCTGGCAGCAGACGGTGCAGAAGGACTGCAAGCCATCCACATCTCTTGGCTGCTCGGCAGAAGATGGTACAATAGGACTGCTAGCCATCCATACTTCCTGCCTGCTCACTATAAGATGGTACAACAAGACTGCCTGCAGGACTAAAGAGAGTGACCTGGTAGAGTCACTCCTAATGTAGTCCCTGCACCCACGTCTGCCCAGGCACTCCTGACCGACGCGGCCAGGAGCACCTAGGACATGATGATGACGGCTACCAGTCCTATTGTACCGTCTGCTGCCACAAGGCAATGGGTTGCTGCTGTGTAGCAATGCAGTACTGTGTCTGCCAGCACCTAGGAGACATATGGTGATAGTGAGCTGAGCGGGCTCCATGCTTGCTGTGGTATGGTATCTGCACAGGTAACTCAGGAAAAAGGCGCGAAACGATTGTCTGCCGTTGCTTTCACAGAGGGAGGGAGGGAAGGAGGGCCTGATGACATGTACCCAGAACCACCCGCGACAATGTTTTTTGCCCCATCAGGCATTGGGATCTCAATGGGCAGCGGAGACTGCGGGAACTGTGGGATAGCTACCCACAGTGCAACGCTCCGGAAGTCGACGCTAGCCTCGGTACTGTGGAAGCACTTCGCAAAGTTAATGCACCTATTGTACTTAGAACATTTTGTGTGGGGACACATACAATTGACTATTTAAAAACGATTTCTAAAAAACCGACTTCTATAAATTCGACCTAATTTCATAGTGTAGACATACCCCTAGTTGATGTGAAACTGTGACACAACCGTCAGGAGGAAAGCAGGATGAGGCCTGAGCTGAACCTTGACCTTATAGAACACAGCATAGGGAGGGTCTGATGTTAGGGCCCTCAGCTCAGACACCCTCCTGGCCGAGGTTATCGCTACCAGAAATGCCATCTTGTAAGAGAGGTAGAGCAGGGAGCATGTTGTTAATGTTCAAAGGGTGGCCCCATGATCCTAGAGAGGACCAAGTTGAGGTCCCAGGCAGGGATAGCCTGACGGACATTAGGGTATAGCCTGTCGAGCCCTTTTAGGAATCATCTTACCATGGGGTTAGCAAACACAGAGCAGCCCTGCACGCCCAAGTGGAAGGCCAAGATGACGGCTAAATGCACCCGAGAGTCCCTCCTGTTTCAGATGAAGGAGGTAGTTCAGGGGCAAATGGTGCTGTGCCGACTAGATTGAAAATCTTTTCCACTTGGCAAGGTATGTGGCTCTCATAGAGGGTTTCCTACTGCCAAGGAGGACCTGTCTAACCTGGCCTGAACAGGAAAGCTCCAACGGATTTAGCCATGCAGCTTCCATGCCATGAGATGAAGTGACCGGAGGTTCGGGTGTTGGAGACGCCTGCGATCTTGTGTGAGAAAGTCTGGGAAGAGTGGCAAGGTAATCGGGGCTCCCACAGATATGTCTAGGAGATGTGTGTGTACCAGTGCTGACAGAGCCAGGCCGGTGCTATCAGTATGACCTGAGCTCCATCTGTGCAGATCTTGAGAACACCTTGTGAACAAGTGGTATGGGTGGAAAGGCGTATAGGAGAGAACCTTCCCAATGGAGGAGGAATGAAACATCCGTGCTGGAGCCCGGGCTGTGATTTTGGAAGGAGCAGAACAACTGGCACTTCCTCTTGCGTCGCATGGCGAAAAGGTCCACCTGGGGAAAACTCCACCTCTGGAAGATTGAAATTGCGATGTCTGGGGAAGGAACCACTTGTGGCTGTGAAATGACCTGCTGAGGTAGTCCGCCAGCTTGTTCTGTACCCCAGGGAGGTACGATGCTTGCAGATGTATTGAATGTTGTACACAGAAGTCCCAAAGCATGAGGGCTTCCTGCTACAGGAGAGAGGAGCATGCACCCCGGTTTGTTCATATAGATTGCTGTTGTATTGGCCGTCATGATTGATACACATTGTCTGGTTAGGTAAGGACGGAAGGTCTGATATGCTACGCACACCGCTCTCAGCTCTCTGACATTGATGTGGAGACCCAAATCTGCTTGCGACCAGAGGCCTTGAGTTCTGTGGTCTCCCAGATGAGCTCCCCAGCCCAAGTCTGACGTATCCGTCACCAGTGACAGAGACGGCAAAGGGAACCCCTGAGCATACCTCCTGAGCGTCGATCCACCACCGGAGGGAGTCGAGGACCAGGTGAGGCAGGCATCACGATCCTGGGGTCCAAGCTGTCCTTGGCTGGGCGATACACTAACTTGAGCCACAACTGAAGTGGTCAAAGCCTGAGTCTGGCATGCTGCACCACGTAGGTACAGGCAGTCATGTGTCCGAGAAGTTTCAGGTAGTTCCTCACTGTAGTGGGAGGGAACTGTCTGAAGCCTCTAATTACATTGTTGAGGGCCTGAAGCCTTGCCTCCATCAGGTATGCCCTGGCTTCGGTCGAGTCCAGCACTGCCCCTTTGAACTCTATTGTCTGGACAGGAGACAGAGTCGATTTTGCTTCATTTAGAAGTAGACCAGGCTGTCAAAGGTGGCTCTGCTGAATCTGACCTGAGCTTCCACTTGGGTCCTGGAGCAGCCTTCAATCAGCCAGTGGTTGAGGTACAGAAATACCTGTACCTGGTACCTTCGCAAGAACACGGTGACGACTGCCGTACACTTGGTGAAAACTCGAGGTGCTGCTGACAGGCTGAACAGGAACACCGTAAATTGGTAGTGGGTTCTGTTGACCACAAACCTGAGGTACTTCCTGTGGGGCTGAGTGATTGCTATATGAAAATATGCGTCCTTCAAGTCAAGGGTGCCATATCAGTCTGCTGGATCTAGTGAGGGGATGATGGCGGCCAAGGAGACCATGCGGAACCTGAGTTTCTTCATGAACTTGTTGAGTTCTCGCAGGTCCAGGATAGGCCTGATGCCACCTTTGGCTTTTGATATTAGGAAATACCAGGAATAAAAGCCCTCGTTCCTGTGTTCCTGAAGAACCTCCTCCACTGCCCCTAGTGATAGGAGCGACTGCACCTCCTGGATAAGGAGCTGCTCGTGAGAAGGGTCCCTGAAGAGGGACGGGGAAGGAGGGTAGAAGGGCGGGAGGGGACAGAATTGGATGGAGTATCTCCTCTCTACTGTGCGGAGCACCCAGGGGTCCAAAGTGTGGGACCATGCACAGTAGACACTCAGGAGGAAAAGGTAAGGTGGAGTAGATCCAGTCTCTGATCTGGTGCGCTGTCCTCGACCGCTCCGTCAAAAGGACAGTTTAGGTTGGCCAGAGCCCTGGCTTGAAGACAGGTGTTGTCTCCTCCTGCCACTCCTGTTCCTCCTCCGAGAACCATACTGGCAGTTCTGGTGATGGAATCTTAAAAGAGGTTGCAGTCTGAAGTGTCTCCACTGCATGACGGGAGTGTGCAGGCCCAAAGACTTGAGGGTGGCTCATGAGTCTTTCGGGCTGTGTAGCCTCTTGTCTGTCTTTTCAGAAAAGAGTCACATCCTCAAATGGGAGGTCCTGAATAGTCTGATGGACCTCATAAGGGAGCCCCGAGACTTGGAGCCACGAGCCCCTTCTCATGGCCACCCCAATAGTCATGACCCTAGTGGCAGTATCTGCACCATCCAACATGGCCTGGAGGGAACACTAGCTTCCCCTCTTCCACCAAGGCCAAGAACTCGGCTCGGGAGTCCGAAGAGAGGAGCTCCGTAAATTTGGCGATCGCCGTACAAGTGTTATACGAGTACCTGCTGACGATGGCCTGTTGGTTCAAAATACGGAACTGCAGACCCTCTGTAGAATAGACCTTTCTCCTGACAAGGTCTAGTCGCTTAGCCTCCCTGTTTTTTGGGGAGGGCTTGGAAACCCTATCTCTCACACTGGTTAGCAGTGTCCACAACAAGAGAGTCAGAGGGTGACTGCGGGTATAAATGTTCGTACCCTCTGGAGGGCACTAAATAATGCCTCTCATTGTGCTTGGGAGGGGGCAGCAAGGAAGCTGGGGTCTGCCACAGGGTCTTGGTAGCATCCACAATAGTCTTAATCAGTGGTAGGGCAATACGAGAAGGTCCTGAGGGAGCGAGGATGTCCATCACGGTATCAGCCTCCTCGGCCTTAATGCCCAGTCTCTGAGCAGCCCTTCACAGCAACTTCTGCAGCACCCTGTTGTCTTCAAGTGCTGGGGCTATGGCTGTATCCGCCAATGCCTTGTCTGGCAACGATGAGGAGGAGGCACTTATAAGAGGCGGATGTTCATGCCATCCGTCCCCAGGGGACCCCGTGACACTCGGGGCAGGATCAGTGCCAATGGGGCGCTCACCAGCACTGGGGCTGTGCACGTTGAACCCGGTGTTGGCGCCACCATCAGTAAGACCGTAGGAACCATCAATGGAGCTGGTGCAAATCCCCCTGTCTGCGCCGACAAAGGTGGCAGGCCCGTCGCTGGTATCTGTGCCAGGGTCGTCAGTGCCTGCGCTGTAGTCGGTATCAATATCTGTGCTGGAGCTGAAGTCAGACGAGTCAGTGGTGCCAAGGTTGGTGCTGGCGCCACGGCCGGAGACACTGGCATATGGGCAGGTGCCAAGGGAAGCTGCATAGACGATGGTGGGATGAAGGTGGCTGAGGCGACAGAAAACGCAGCACAGTGGTGACCTTGGGTCCCTCCCTGGCCTTGATGAAAGGCCCGGGAGTCCAGAATGGCCACTGTGGTGGATTCTGCCACTGCGGTGGCCACACCTGGGGCTCTCTCCTGTCTCTCTCAGACCTCTATCTTCAGCTCCTCCTTCTCCTGGATCAGAAGGAGTCGGACTCTGACTCCAAGGTCTCCAAGACTGAAAATCACGGAGGAGAAGGAGAGCTCAGGGAGCAGGTAGGCTCTCTGTCCGCGTGGGCCGGTGCTGAGGGACATGGAGAGGGGGAGCGCCTGGACATCACAGCTGGCTTCCCTCTTGACTGTGCTGGGGGGCAGGGCGGGGCTACCAGCACGAGAGGTTCTTTCCTCCTTAGGGGTGAGAACAGTGCCGTAAGGTGCTGCAGGTTCCAAGCAGCTTCAAAAGCTTCCAGCGTCAAAGGGAGTTGTAGCTACTGGCCTGTAGGGACTGGTGACCGTGGGGGACCTGGACTCAACTTCCTTGCCTGGGCAGGAGTTGATGTGGCCCCAGTAGGGGATCCAGAGCTGTGGCCCGCCTGGGGTCTCATTTCTCTGGACTTAGCCAGAGGTGACCGACTGTCCAGCTTCTTTTTCTTCTGAGGCACTAGCGAGTGGGATCAGTGCCTGCTCTCAGCCGGGCCTCATGAGGTGCTGTGCCGGTGCCAAGAATCCTGGAACGAGTCTTTTCTCTGTGCCAAGCTTGACGACAGTGCTGGGACGCTCTGTGTCGAGGACAATGTGTTAGGAGCCGGGTCCCCTGAGCCTGGGTCAGAATGGGAGCGTACAGCTGCCTACAGGAGGATCACCTTAAGCTGCTGTTCCCTTTCTTTAACAGTTCTAGGGCGGAACTTGCGGCAGATCTTACAGCGATCCTTTTGGTGACCCTCCCGTAAGCACCATAAACATGAGGAATGTGGATTGCTCTTCGCATGCACTTCGCCCAGGCCACACAGTTTTTAAACCCCAGGGACTGCAGCATACAATGGCTCTGGGGAGTCAGAATGGGGAGGGACCCCCAACAACTCTAATTACTAAAAACTCTAATTATTAATAACTAAGGTAACTATATACAGAGAACTATAGAATGCACTTGCTAAGCAAGGGCTACAGGAAGTTCTAGGCAACCGTCACTGGCGGTAAGAAGGAACTGAAGGGGTGGCACCTGATGGATGCTGCTATGGGAAAAATCTTCCAGGCCCGTGCACACGCACACACCTGATTGGAATGGACATGAACAAGCACTCGAAGAATAGCTGAATACTCAACACTATATAGAGATCTGAAAACACAGGTGTTTGAGAACTTTGAGAAATTTGAAAAAACTCAATGATAATTAGTGTGCAAGATGCTATGGTTATTTTTATTTATTTTTTCCATTAAACTTTAAAAACCTAAATGCTTTATTTTAATGACAACTAACTAGAATGAAAAAATAAAAAGGAAAATTACTTCAACAAGTATTCCAACAAAAGGTATAAGGACGTCTTCAGAATTGATGAAGAAAAGCTCTGGATTGGTCTTCCAGACTCCAAGCCATTTTTCTTTCATTTTCAATTTTTCCAAAAGATATTTACTCATTGCTTCATTGGCATCTTCTGCCTATTACATGAATGACGAGAAAAAAAACTCACCTATCTTAAAGGCACTGCACTTTTAATTAAAAATAAATTCATATAAAACTTCACAGTAATTCATAAGTTGTTGAATATCACTCTAAGGGCAGCAGAGAAGAAGGATATAATGGGGAGGAGGAAGAAGGAAAAAAATCATAGGGGTGGGGGGGAGAGAGAGAGTATACTCTCTTACAGGAAAGAAAAAACAAGCAAAAAAAAAAGAGCGAAACCCAGTGGGAGGGAAAAATACTTTAAAAAAAGTTAACTGACAATGTTAAAATTAAATACAGTACACAATTAATTCATTACTTTAAATCAGAGTTTTGTGAGTGAATGTGTTGACAAATAATAACCAAATTCTGAAATTTTATTATATTGCTACTCTTTAGGGAAAGAGGACTGTTTTTAAATAGCTTTCCAGTTTATCAGAGACAGCCATTATAACTAAGAAAGGAGGTAACACTTTCTCAAAACAGCACAGTGGGGATCACTGAATTGCCTTTCAATTAATTCTGTCAAGCTTCACTATTCTAAAGCGTAACTTACCATCAAAAGACAATATATGGGAAGACTAAGGCTCTGTGCACTACTATGAACCACCATCCTTTTTTTAAATAAATGCCAGTTGAGTGATACATGACATAGTTTAGGGTGGTGAGATTATTTCATATCTGTGAAGTGTGCAACTTTTCCCACAGATGGGAAATTTATTTTATTTTACTGAGAAATAAAATGTCAATAGTTTCTTGTACTAACACCATGGTGAAGTAGACTTGACACAGCTAGTAAATAACATGAGAGACAAGGTGGGTGCTCTAATGTATTTTATTGGACCAAATTATGTTGGAAGGAGATACAAGCTCTCAAGCTACATCAAGCTCCCCTTCAGGACCTGTGTAAGCTGGAAAACTTGACTCTCATCAACAGAAGCTGGTCCAATAAAAGATATCATTTATGTTGTCTCTCTCATGTCTCGGAACTAACAAGCCCCGTAAACACCATGGCACTCTGCACCAGTGTTCTCTAACCTTACAGCTGCCGCTTCTTGGATTTTTATTTTTCTGCCCGGCCCCTCCCCTTTCCATCTGCCATTTTCTCCTCCCTTCGTTTCGATTGCTCCCCTCTTCCATTATATTCTTTACTCTTTCTCTCGCCTTCCGGGGGCAGCGGCCGGAGGGCATGTCCGCATGGTCCCTGCTGTGGATTTCTCGTTAGCTGGAGCGGTTTACCGTCCGAGGACGGGCACGCGTGGGGCTGAGCGCGCCTCGCCTCTTCGTGTGCCCTGAAGACCCCCTCCCACCCCCCAAAGAAACCCCTCCCCTCGCAGGCGGCCTCCAGGGAACTCCCCGCCTGCCCCAGCCAGTGCTGCGCTCACGGGCGCGGGCCACGCTCACCTTGCAGCCCCGCAGCAGCCTGTCGCAGTACAAGGCCACCTTGTCCCGCCCTGGCACGGCCCCCAGGTGGGACGGGTACTGGGCTGGCAATGGGTCGGCCTCCGCCTTTTCTTCGCCCTGACTGGCAAGGAGCGGCCGCCGGCTCCGCCCAGCGCCGGACGAGGGCCCAGCTGGCCATGAGCTGGAACTCTCACCCAAGGCCGGGTCCACCTCGGCCGCCCCTTCCTCGGGGCTACTCGAGGCCATTGCTTCAGACAGCCACGCGCCTGGCGGCCCCGAGCCGTTACCCGCCGAGCCGGAACTACAGCCAATGGGCGGCCGGCGCGGGACACCCAGCCAATGGCGGATCTGGATCGTGACCACCAACCGTTAGCAAGACTCCGCCTCTTGTGCGCTGCTCTTTTCTCTAAACTAGCCGCGCGCGCGAGGTTCCTCCTGCGCGGTGACGGGGTGTGGCTTCAATGTCTCTTCTGTGCTCTCAGATTTCCTATTTCGTGCCCCACCCCGTCGCAGCACGGGGGCGGGGCCAGGTCCTGCTCCCCTCTGGGGAACTGGGGGTCCCGGGGGTTCAGCCTCTTTCCCTCTTTTTGGCCCCCTCCCCTGATGAGAGCCTTCCACATGAGCTCCTCCCCCTCCGCGGTCCCTTCTACTTGTTTGTGGCGGGGGTGTCCCCCTCCTTCTGGCCGCTGGTTGCGTGGCCTGGTGGCTGCTCAGCCACCATGAAGCCCTTAGGGTTGGGTGGGTGGCAGAAGGGTTTTGTCTGTAACCTGATTCACACCCTGAGGTGCTGCTGACTCCCTTGGGTCCGAGGGGAGGGGGTAGATTGGAACACCAGGTGCCAGTATGCACTGCGTCATTGCCCACCAAGCAAAGCAGCCTGCTGGGAGCCTTCTCCCAGCATGCCCTCCCCTCCCCTCCACAGCCTGAGCCAAGTGGCTTATGGGCGTGCCCAGGCCCACTGTGCTGCTCTGCACCGTCGCCTGCAGGACCCAGCACATGCTGATCCAGCACCACCAAAGCAAGGTGGCAATTTCCATACGTTCCTTAGGAATGTATAGTCATCTCTTTAGTGCAAACAAGTAAAGAAATCCATGTGAAGACCTATTAACATCTCTATTTCAGAACAACATGCCTGGATGACAGCAAATGTTAGCTGCATGTGCGTGTCCTGTCTAGCATCACCACTTCGTGATAAATATTTTCTGGGTCCTTCATCTCCCCATACTAGTAGAAATCACTGAAAACCAAGACTTTAGAGAGGTAGCCATGTTAGACAGTATCAGCAAAAAAAATAAGAACTACTTGTGACACCTTAGAGACTAACAAATTTATTTGGACATAAGTTTTTGTGGGGTAAAACCCACTTCATCAGATGCATGCCGATGAAGTGGGTTTTAGCCCACAAGGGCTTATGCCCAAATAAATTTGTTAGTCTCTAAGCTGCCACAAGTACGCCTCGGGTTTTTTTGAAAACCAAGAGCAGCCTGGAATAGTGCTTAAGGGATAGACACAGGTTGTGGGTTGTGTTTGACTTATAAGGTGCTGTATTTTTTTGACCATCCCGGTTCCATAGACTCTTCAGAAGTTGACAACTTCTTAGGCTCAGACCTATCTAAAGTAGTAATGTAAAAGGAGAACTCTCCAAAATTATCTAACATCATTTTCCTGTTTAATGAACAGTCTCCTCATTTGGACTAACTAACTCCTGTTTACACTCTTGAACCTAAATAAATTGGCAATACTGTCAGGGAAAGATGAGTAAAACATTGTGGGAGAACATCTGCCACCTCACACACCCATCTGGAAGGACATTTTGTTAGACAGTATTTGGGGTCAGTATGGGAAAAATGTTAGCTGTCTAGTATAATAATGTACTTCAGGGGAAAACTTAAGATATCAATCATGCATTTGTCCATCATTAGTCATCCTGGACTTTCTGTCTTAATATCCAGATGTTACTAAAGTAAGACCTAGCCATGTGAACTCAACCGATGAAGAGCAAATAGCTACTTTTGCCATATTACCCTATACTTGTGTATCTGAAAGAGTGGAGTATATTTGTTACAAATCTTGTGCACCTGTATTTGGGATCTGTATCAGTAAAACCCTTATATCCTGGTTCATTTTGCTAACCTCAGACCTGGTAACTCATTCAGTCTAGCTCTTTCAGATAGATCTGAATCACTTTGGAGACCAGGGAGAGTACCTGGAACTGACTGGTGCCCTGAAGAAAGCGGTGGGGGCAAAGAGAGGAGAAAGACCTTTAAATATTTTCTAAAATGACAGCAAAATGAAGAAAAGGCCCTTGTGATTCTGAATATATCTATGTTCAGTGAGTACTCTAAGAGGAATTTTTTTTTCTCATTTTTTGTTGTTTATTCTACTTTGCCAGCAAAAATTGAAGGGCGTAGCCTGAAAACACCCTCAGGGAGCAAAACTAATTGAATCCAGTTTTGCACAATATATATCCAGATTATTCCTTATGGGATCTTCTGTGTCATGGAACAGAAGTTGAATATTCTTGTTTGCATTGTTTTGTCTGGTTTTGTTGTTGTTTGCTTGAATTTTGCTATATATAGGCTCAAATTCCATTTGTAACATGGGAAGAAGTAAGTGGAGAAATGATGCCAAGGGAAGCAGCTGGAGGTTGTGAATTGCCATGTATAAATGAAGTGGGGAAATCTTGGGGGACCCACTTCAGAAAACAATTTGAAAAATGGATGCAGACTGGAAGTGTTCTAAGGCCAAAAGAAATGACACCCTTTCCTTTTCTGGTTTTTCTTTTTCTTTTAGTTTAATTTCCTTAGATCAGATGATTAGGTCATTCTCAGTTCTCTTGCTCCTTCCCAATGCCTGAATTAACTGTTGTAGAAGCAGTACTTTGTCTTTCTAAGGACAAGAGGCACTCTTTCTTTTGGGAGGATTTTATCTAACTTTCCCTTCCTGTTTTCTACATGCTTTTTCTCTGAAATCTCTTTTCTCTATTCTCTCCCTAGTTTTCTGCTTTATCTATTTGCTCACCCATCTGATTTTCTTTCTTTTACCTCATAGCTCTCCTTCCCTTTTCCGTCTATACTTGTCTGTGTGGGTTGCAAACCTGTTCTCATTCGCCATGGATGGTCTTCTGCTGATGCACATTAGCTCAACCATTTGCAACTATTCTTCCTCAGATGCCAAGAATACCCCATAAATCATTGCCCTGATCCCAGCAGCCTCTCCTTTTCAGCTCTGTGGGAGCTTGTGCAAAGGATTCTGTGGCACATCTCAGAAAGACTGTTTGTGAGTGACTGAATGCAGGGTCACAGTAACTGAAAAAATATTGAGACTCTCTTATGAATTGTTCTCATCTGTATGCCAAACAATTTGGCACCTGAAAGAGACAGAAATGGGAAAGTGTTTATGGAGGATTCTAGGTTATGAAAAATAGATTGAGTGATAAGCAGCAAATAGAAAAGCAACTCTAGACAGTAGTGATCAAGTGTCTGACAAAAAAAATTATTGGAATAGATGAGATGGACTAGGAAAAGGCAAACACAAATCTCAAAAAAAGTTAATAGACTTTACTTAAGAGAGCTAAAGATGAAGAAACTATTGGTATAACTTTAGAAGAATTACACTCATTACCTTTATAGAACCCCCAAATTAGTGTAGAAACTCTTAAAATTCATGATAGAATTGACTTTTGATGCTTGATAAACGTTTAATATCTTACAAAGCCAAAACATTTAATATTTCTCCTCTAACATGCATATCAAGGGAGGATTTTTTTTAGTTTTAAGTGTATATAAATATAAAAGGGGGGCTTATGCATTCAAAAATATACACATACAAAACTGAAGACACAAATTTAAGTGGCAAGATTGAGGCCCAGTTGAAAATGTGGCCCTAGATTGGAGTGGGCAAACTTTTTGGACCAAGGGCCACATCTGGATATGGAAATTGTATGGCGGGCTATGAATGCTCATGAAATTGGGGATTGGGGTGCAGGAGGGGGTGAGGGCTCCAGCTGGGGGTGTGGGCTCAGGGTGGGGCCAGAAATGAGGGGTTCAGGGTGCAGGAGGGGGCTCCGGGCTGGAGCAAGGGGATGGGGTGCGGGTGGGGGGTTGAGGGCTCCAGCTGGGGGTGCGGGCTCTGGGGTGCAGGAGGGTGGAACTGAGGGGTTCAGAGGGTGGGAGGGGGATCAGGACTGGGGCTGGGGCACTGAAGGGGGTCAGGGGTGCAGGCTCCAGGTGGCACTTACCTCAAGCAGCTCCCAGAAGCAGCAGCATGTCCCCCCCTCCAGCTCCTACGCAGAGGCACTGCCTGGCGGGTCTATTCGCGGCCCTGTCCGCAGATGCCATCCCTGCAGATCCCATGGGCCATGGTTGCTGGCCATTGGGAACTGTGGGGGGTAGAGCTTGGGTCAGGGGCAGCATGTGGAGCCCCCTGGCTGCCCCTACACATAGGAGCCATAGGGGAGACATGCAGCTGCTTCCGGTAGCTGCGTGATCCCTGGACCCTGCTCCCCAGCAGGAGCTCGAGGGCTGGATTAAAACATCTGAAGGGCCAGATGCGGCTCCCGGGCTGTAGTTTGCCCACCCCTGCCCTAGATGTTTAATACTGTTTTCCTATCATTACTGAATCAGGATTTTTGAAGCCCTGGTGTCCTTTTTAACGATAAAGTTAAAAGAACTTTGGTGATGAAGCCTGAGTTGCCAACAGTCAGTAATCCATTAAAATGGACTGTATGGTAAACTAACCTAAATTCTGGTGTTTAACTTCTTGATAGCAAACAGCTGCAGTTCAGAAGAGTCAAAAATTATTTTAAAATGACATATTAGTGTGTGAAGCAAAAGTGACCTCAAAGGCTGAATTGCTTGCTGCAGTTGCACCTGCTTAGATTAAAAAATTTTAAGTGAATTAACCTCTTTAATAAAATAAATCTCTTGAGCTCCAAGCTGTAGCAAATTAGAAAACGTTAAAAGAAGAGCAGAGGTTTCTTTATATATCCAGAAGGTCAATATAAACTAAGAATTTATAAACACTTTTTATAAACAGGTAGACAAGCCATCCATTGAAAGACTGACTTTTTTCAGTGTGGTTACAATTAAAATATCATAATATTTTCTTCTATATTAAAACACAAAAATGTATATGCTATTATTTAAAAATAAAGAAAAAATAAAATTAAGTGGCAGAAATTAGAATCTCTTTTCCAGTCTGAATCACTGTATTTTCTGTGTACTTTAGAGATCTTGTCAAGTTCATATTTCTGCTATTCCCATGTTGAACTGAGGAGCAGAGGTGAAAAGATGGGCAGAATGCTGATACTGACACAGGGCAAATGTGGTTTGAAAGTAGAAAACTATCACTTTGTTCTACCTCCAAAGTTTTTTTATATATACATTGTGATATCTCCTCCTTAAATATCTTGTTACTGACCCTTCAAAAGCAATGAAGATGGAGTTGAAATGTTTCGAAGGAAACAGTCTATTTTTAATGCATTTTTCGTGATTTTTTTCTTTCCATTGTTTGTAATATCCACTTAGAAGTTTAAAAATATAATTTCCTTCCCTAACAAAGTTATCCTTTTCCATTTGACATAATTAGTTATCCTTTTCCATTAGTAATAATAATAATAATTATTAATAATACTTACCATTCACGTAGCACTTTTCATGTTCAAAGTTAAGAGGACAAATTGTCTTATTTTAAAAAAAACTGAGCACATACACACAAGGATACAAGAATTTCTGGAAGTTTCCACACACTGCATTTCCAACACATTGTTCCTTCACAGGGCAGAATTTAGCCATGTAGCCTCTGCAGAACGAGAACTGGCCTCTTAAATCCCCACATACTGGAAGATCCATAGATGGCAGAACCATCCACATGGCAGTCTTCTACCTTCACACGGTTCCCCAACCCTCATGGGAACATAACTCTGTAAGAGCCATGGTTTCATGGGATCCACCACTGGACCCCAATCAGTTTAGGTTAACAGCAAGTAATAGAATGTTAACAGAATCAACATTATTTTGTTCTGGGATCCTCAGTAGGGGTTGGGGGTCATGGAGAGCAGTCATGCTCCTGGCTACACTCCTTTCCACTCACAGATTGTAATTCTCCTTATGCTTAGAGCCCCTTCTCCTGGATCCATTGAGCAGCTTTCACTGGGTCAAGGAAAAGGGGGAGGGGATGATGCCATGGAGCCGGCACGCACTCAGCTATTCCCCAGCCAGACCACCAGAGCTGGATCTTCTCCAGAAGTAGAGGGGACCATCTGGCCCATACTACTACTTTCTATTTGATTAGTAAGCCCTGACAAAGAGCTCAGCCATGCAGAAGACACAGAATGAATACAGATCCTGCCCAAAAGAGTTTATAATTAAAGGTCAGACAAAGAAGACAGGAAATACAAAGCAGAGAAGAATTTGGAATAAATGCTTAACTTTTTATTAGTATGTAGTTTGTATAGGCCTCAATCAAGATAACTTTTTGCTAAGTACTATACAAACACTTAGTAAGAGAGAGTCTTTGAAGAGCTTACAATCTAAATAGATATGACAGGCAATCGAGGCACAGAGAAGTGAACTGATTTGTCCAAGGTGACAGAGTGGGTCTATGGCATGACATCTGGGAGGTAGGTATAGGTAAGTAGTATTATGCCCCATTTTACAGACAGGAAAATGGAGACAAAGTTTAAGTTTATGAAGTCTTGCCCAAGACCCTAGAGGAAGTCAACATCAGAGCCACACTGCTACAGCTTAGGATCACACTACTAAACTACACCTCTTTCTTTATTAGGGCCACAATTGACATACTTTCTTTGAATATAAGCAGAACTGGTAGTAACACTTCTAGATAAGTTTGCCTAACATGTTCCTTTATAAGACCGTGTTGCTAATAACTTTACAAAACATTAGCTGTTTGGGTTGAAATTGTCCAAGCCAGGTGTCTGCCTCAGGCAGATTTTTTTTTTTTAACTTTTCAGCTAAAGTGGTCCAGATGTTTCTGTGAACTTAGATTAGGGGAAACTATGCTCATATTAAAAAATTGGTACAACCACTTCATTGAGAAATTCTAGCATCTGCATGCTTTGGTGTCAAGGATATGCCTTTTACTGTCCTTGTAAAAATCTACCCAAAGTTGGCTGAGTTGGCTGAAAATTGCACTTCACCACCAATGCTGCTCATGGGGGTGTGTGGCCCAGGGCCGTTGATGCTGCTTGCGGGGGGCGGGGATGTGTGGCCCGGGACTGCCACTGCTGCTGGGTGGGGGGGGCGTGCAGTCCAGGACCTCCGCTACTGCTGTGCATGTGTGGGGGCATGGCCTGGGCGCGCCACTGCTGCTCCGGGGACCTGGGGGGAGGCAGGACCACAGCAGCAGCCGCACCGCACCGGCCGCTGCAGAAGTCACAGAGGTCCCAGAAAGTCACAGAATCCGTGACTTCCATGACAGACTCGCACCCTTACGTAACTTAATTACAAAAAAAAAAAAAGAAAAAGAAAAACCAAGTTACTTGAGTTATTTTAACTCTAAAAAATGCAAAACACAATGAATTTAAGTTCTAAAAAAATGAAATAATGATTATTAAGGTGCATATATATGTATATACCCCATGCTGGCCCAGCAACCAAGGGGTTAATGCAGTTAGTCCCAGCCAATGCGGATTGGCAGTCTCACAGCAGCTGGAAGGATAAAAGAGCTAGGAAGCAGAGGGGTGGGGTGGTTGCCAGAGGAGTAAGCAGGCTGGAGAAGGGAACTCTTGCCAGTAAGCTGCTCAGAGACAGCACCCTAAGAAGGGATGGCCAGACCAGCAGGTTGAAGAGCCTACAGAAACCAGGGGGCAGTAGGAAGAAGCTTAGAGCTTGGCTGGAGTCATCGAGTCCTGGTTTGGCTTGTCTAGGTTGGAACCCAGTGAAGTGGGCAGGCTTGGGTTCCCCTACCAAACCCCTGATGGATTTAAGAACAGAAGGGATTTTCAGGGCACCAGGAATTGACTGACACTTTCCACAGTATGCATCCAATGAAGTGAGCTGTAGCTCATGAAAGCTTATGCTCAAATAAATTGGTTAGTCTCTAAGGTGCCACAAGTACTCCTTTTCTTTTTGCGAATACAGACTAACACGGCTGTTACTCTGAGCCCAGGTAGGCTGAGTGAACTCAGGTGCAATGCTCTGCCTGGCTAGAGGTGGTGCTGCTGCACCAACACACCAGCTCACGTATGGGTTTTTTTAGCAATGTTAGGTTAGCACAGTGGTTCTCAACCAGGGGCATGCGTACCCCTGGGAGTATACAGAGGTCTTCCAGGCAGTACATCAACTCCACTAGATATTTGCCTAGTTTTACAACAGGCTACATAAAAACACTAGTGAAGTTAGTGCAAACTAAAACTTCATACAATGACTTGTTTATACTTCTCTATATACTATACACTGAAATTTAAGTACAAGATTTATATTCCAAATAATTTATAATTATATGGTAAAAATGAAAAGTAAGCAATTTTTCTGTAAGTGTGCTGTGACACTTTAGTGTTTTTATGCCTGATTTTGTAAGCAAGTAGTTTTTAAGTGAGGTGGAACTTGGGGGGTACGCAAGACAAATCAGACTCCTAAAAGGGGCACAGTAGTCTGGAAAGGTTGAGAGCCACTGGGTTAGAATTTAAATGTGAATAACACTCAAGACTGAACAGTTACAAAAGAAAAATGAAATTAAACAGAAGTAAAACAGATAGTAAATATAAAAAGAAAAACGTAATGTTCAAATGTATTAATGCTAAGTAGGCAGCAGGTCACCTCTTTAAGCATCTTGCTTTTTCATTATCTTTTATCAACTTCAACTGCTTCATCTCTTTATTTATTTATTTTTTTTATTTTTTTGTCACCATCAGCATCTCTTTTTTTTTCTCTTCATCTGATGAAATAGTGTCAACACCCTAGTGCAATTCTGCTAAAAGTTTAAGAAACTCTTCATTTTTTTTGAAGAGCATCGTCATGAGAATGCCCAGGTTCTTTTACACAGCTACCCAATGTATTGTTCAACAACCACCATTCACTTAACACACACACTTCTTTTTATATTCGCAGGCTTGGAAGTTAGGGACCTCTGGTCTATTGAGAATATTTCTCAATTAGTAAGAACAGAATGGATTATCAATCCCTTATCAAACAGCCTGAGCGCATGCATGCAAAGGACTCTCATACAGCTGTATAAATCAACACAGAACAGTTCTCTGCCATTTTCCAAATGGATCTGGGTAGACAGTCTCTAGTCTTTATAGTGAGAACCTCACCACACACTATTGTAAATCTAAGTATGAGAGGAATGTTTATATAGTTGGGTGTATGTCAGTGAACCCTCCTAGAAGGATTAAACTCTCATACTTCTGTGTGACAGGAAAATCCCCTAGTACAAGAAGACCATATCTTTTTTTCTCTTCTAGGTGAGAAAGTTGTAGCACAGTGACAAAGATAACACCCAGTCCAGAGTCTAAATTATTATGTTCAGAATGCACACTAATTTCAATAAATTTTGCACATACATGGGGAATGCACTCTTGCTCTGCAACACTTTGCACTGGTGTAAAGGGACTGCTGGAGGGATGCAAGATGTGCTCTTGGGAATACCCTGCACACACACACACACACCTCTTTTCTCCCTACAGGAGGCCCTCAAGCAGGGGGCATTTCATAGAGTTGAAGTGAGAGGAGGTCATAGTTAAGGCAGTCCTGTGCCCCAGAGATTCCATGTCACTGCAGTGGCCCATAGGGAGCAGCCATGAAAGGCTGCTGTATAACTATAATATGTGGAGTAATTCAGAATTAGTGGGTCCTGAATTAGTGCATCCTTTCTGCTTGGGCTCCCTCTTGTGTGCTGCACCTTCTAAAATTAACACTATGCAATCTGGCCCTAAAAGTTTTAAAACATTTTTTAACACATGTTCTCAATGGGTGTGCACAATAGCTTTGGTTGATCTGTGGATTTTTGTGCTCATGATTTAATTTAAGCAGAAATAAACAATAGAAACATGTATTGTTCAACTAACAATAAATAGATCTACATGGACAGTTTCAAGTCCCATTCAAACCTTGGCCTCTGTGCTGAGATTGCCAATGAAGGTGCCAAATAGTCCCACTATACGGTGATTGTGATTTTATTACATGAACGTTTGTCTAACAGGAAGATTGAGACGCCCAATTATTACACATAGGCCACCTGTGCTAACAACTCTTGATCACGTCCAAGAAGGATTGTATTTAAACCATGACCTAATGGTAAAAGGTTGCATTTCCTATTTCTAGTCTTTTGAATCCATTCCCTCCAAAGGAGGGCTCTAAAAAAGAGAAAATTAGAACACCCCTGAAACCATTCACCCACTCCATAAAGCAACCAACTTATATCTCTTGAGTTTACATAGAATCTGCTTCTTGTGAAATTATCTCATTAAAAGGAGCAGAGAAATTTTATTCACATACCAATGGTTATTGTGTAGATTGACTTGGTGTAATCTACAAATGAATAACTGACGAAGTCAGATTTAAATAAAATAATCTGTAAAATTTGCTGTGTTTGTACAGCCAACAGTTCCCTTCTGCAGTTTATCTATGGGCGTACACTAACTTTCTGCTCTCATGAAATCTTGGTGTATGTATTAAGCAGCTGACATGATTCTGATTTATAATAATTATTACTATTCTTGGTAAATCCGAAGTGTAGCCCTGAATTAGGGGGAAATTAGCACTGACATCTCAGACACGTGAATTTTGCCAAGCTAGCTCATACTCTTTGCAGGGCAGTCACAAGGCCAAGACTACTTTAGGAGTGGCCTATATAAAAGCAGTGACTTGAAACCACTATGCTAATTTTAATAAGTGCATTACTTACACAGCACAGTTGCTGTATTGCATGTGGAAAGAACTGAGATATCTTTAAAGGCACTTAATTCATTTTCAGTTTGTGTTTTTTCTAAGTTAAAATGTGACACACCTCTACTCAGAGTTTTGGTTCCTATTTCAGGTGTGCCTTTATGTCAGTGCTTGGAAAAAATCAAGTCATCTTATCAGTATGAAGAAAAGGAGTACTTGTGGCACCTTAGAGACTAACCAATTTATTAGAGCATTGATAAGTCTGAGCTAGCACCCAGTTTGTGAGAAGTGGACTCTAATCAGCCTGCATGACACCGAGCTGCATGAACAAGTTAACTTCAGTTATTAAACAAGATCTCGCATGACATACTCAGTTCCACTTCACAAAATACAGTATTCAATTAGGATGGAGGAAGAAATACATTTAGGTTTTTGTTTTTAATGGAAAGAGGATTTTCCTCATCTGTTTCCTGATGTTTTACCGGAGACTGAAATGAAGTTCTCAAACACCCTTGTGAGAACATCTGAATATTGTCACTCAAATTTTCCAAGTTTTTATCCTTTTGCTTTCATTGTTGGAGACTTTCTAAACAAAGATGGGCTATATTTCTCTCCCCATCTCTCTCTCTCGGTTTAGTTTATTTGCTGGATTTTGTGTGGGTGTCTGCTGCAATCACTGTTGTTATGATTGTGTCTATTGAGAAAGCTAGACAAGCCTGTGGGAAGTCTCCACAGGATGGAGGGCATAGCAGAATGTGGCTTCATCTCCCAGCACCACGTATACTTCCTCTGCTGAATATGCTAGACAGACAAGAGAGTGGTATAAACTGTGCTGCTGGAAACTCTTTACATTTCACAAAACAACCAGACTGTCCCACGTGACCTTTTGTAAGCATACTTTGTGTCTCTTCAAATGATTAGCATGATTATAAGCAAGTGGGCTGATCTGTCTCTCACTTTTCAATTTAGGCTTACGTTTAAGAATAATTTGCACTTCTATAACCCCTTTCCGCTGAGGATCTCAAAGCCCTTTTCAGACCTTCGCTAATAAAAGATCACAAGAGGTAGGAGAGTGTTATTCTCATCATATAAACTGAGACACAGAAGTGAAGCAACCTGTCCAAGATCACGCAATTATCAGTGACAGATGGAGGAAATCAAACTCAGGAGTCCTAACTCTAGTACCTCTCAATACCTTCTTTTGACATATATATTTACACTTGGTACACAAATAGGCATTGATGCTTTATCCCTCTCAATATAATATAGAGAGGGTGGCTGGCAGGATGTTCTCTATAAGGGCCCTCGGATTCTTGGATGGCCAGATTTGTTGAATCCCAAAGTACATTGTTTTATGTGCTCTGAGTAGAGGTAAGATGATTGACGTATAGACCCTCTGTATGGGGTGTTAGTATTTGGTTTGAGCTGTTGCTTGGTAGATGGGGTGAGCTGAATGAATTGCTTTTCAGAATGTAATTTTAAGTAATTGGCAGCCTTGTGTATGGGGACTTTTATTATTCTAATTCAATTCTAATTCTAATGCCAACTTTTAGAAAGTCTTTTCCAGAATTCAGAAATCAATGTAGGTTGCAGGCCTTGGCACTTCCTAAGTTCCTGAAGGTGGATGGATAGCAACATCATTTTTATACAAAAAAGTATTTTGTCCATACTTTTTACTTGTTCTTCACTTCTTTCTTCTCTTCTTTTTTCTCTCCCTTTTGTTTCTTGTTAGGCTTTTTTTTTTTAACCAGATCCTCACATTTCATAAAAGCATCATGGTTAGTAAATAGCCAGTCTTCGCCTTTTAACTGTAGGGGTGCACCAGTGGCTTCATAACATACCCATGTTTCTTACACCAGTGCTCAGAAATGTTTTAAGCACTCACCTTTCAGCATGAAGGATGTATCATCACTGAAATATTCATACCCGTTTTGAGGAAGCAAATAGAGAAGGTGAACCATTGCACCAATATGTAATGCTATACATGTGTGAGGAAACACTACGTGATAAACTCTATCAGGAATAAGAGAGTTTCCAGACCTAGTCAAGGGCACGTGACATACATGTCAGTGAATAGTGTGGTATGCGGCGTTAATTGATATGTCTGCAGGCAGGTGGTTATTCATGGATTTACTTCACTTTTCATTTTGTTTAGCAGAGTTGTTACATTGCTACTATGTGCTGTTTAGTACTAAATCTGAACTGGTGGGATCTGTGAGCTAAACTCAGTGAACTGTTTTGCACTACTGATATGTGATATTTGCCTATTTGGAGATATGCTTAAGGCAGGCTTTGTGTTTAAAGTTATGATTAATCTTTCATGGCACCATGTATCTGACTGAACTATTTTGATCTTTTCTCTGAACACACACACACAACTGTGCCTCGGAATTTATTAGTGTTGGGATGAAATTCTATGTACGTTCATGGAGGGAAAATGAGGGGCAAGACATTCATTTACAAGATGAAACATGACACTTTGTATCAGCAACACACACAAATCACTCTCAACATGATGTGGGGATAACTATTGGTTGAATGCTGACCAGCTGAAGGGGGAATGCAGAGCTGACAGCCAGTCATCTCTACAACAGACAGACCAGTAGTAGGCAGAGAGGACAACTGGGAATTGCTCAGATTAAACATGGTAACATAAAGTGATTTGCTTACTTTTGAGAAATCTATAGGCATATCTTCCTGACAGCAGCCCTCATGGCATGATAGAATGAAAGTCATAATACATTGCCCTGTTTTGGAGGGGGCTGGAGAAGAACCCATATTTTACTGAAACATAAAAAAAAAATTGTGTTTAAAAGGAAAAAAAACATTCTACATATTCTGTAGAAAAGAGAATTAGATTAATACTGAAAGAATAGGAACAATAGAAAAAGACATTAATATTCATCTTGTATTGCAGAAAATTATGCAAAGCTTGTTGACAGCTTTTACCATCTTTTGCTTCATGTCTTAAAATTCCAGTTATTTGAAGTTAGCATGATTCAGGCAATTCTTTTAGGGCCTTATTCTGTAGCCTGTTTGGGTGCAGAATGTTTCCTGAATCAGGCACTTAGGGAAGAAGCAACATTTCCAGAAAATTATGCTTTTTTACAAAATTGTGATTAGCAATATGGCTATTTTCAGCATCATTCCTTTATAACTAAAGAAACTGGTTCAAATTTTTGACTAATTGCCTTTGCAACTCCATTAAAATCTATTTTTAGACTAACATGAAAGGAATGCCTGAAACACTGTTGCTTTGCGTCTTGCTGTAGCTTGCTTCAGTCAGGGAGATTTACAAATTAAATAGGTTTCAGAGTAACAGCCGTGTTAGTCTGTATTCGCAAAAAGAAAAGGAGTACTTGTGGCACCTTAGAGACTAACGAATTTATTTGAGCATGAGCTTTCGTGAGCTACAGCTCACTTCATCAGATGCATACCGTGGAAGTGAGTGAGAGAACCTGGCTTTATGCAGGAAATGGCCCACCTTGATTATCATACACATTGTGAAGAGAGTGGTCACTTTGGATGGGCTATTACCAGCAGGAGAGTGAGTTTGTGTGTGTGGGGGGGGGGGGTGAGAAAACTTGGATTTGTGCTGGAAATGGCCCAACTTGATGATCACTTTAGATAAGCTATTACCAGCAGGACAGTGGGGTGGGAGGAGGTATTGTTTTATGGTCTCTGTGTGTATATAATGTCTTCTGCAGTTTCCATGGTATGCATCCGATGAAGTGAGTTGTAGCTCACGAAAGCTCATGCTCAAATAAATTGGTTAGTCTCTAAGGTGCCACAAGTACTCCTTTTCTTTTTACAAATTAAATAGTCTGGTTTTATCATTTATGAGGCAGCTAGGCTTTTATATAAAATTTGAGTTCCAAAACTGTGAATTTAGGAAGAAAGGACTTTTGGCTCTGACCAAGTTGAAGTCTAACCTTTCACTCCAATGTTGTGCATCAAAAATGCTGTTCAACATTGAGCTGATAAGTACCAAAATATGAAAGAGGAGGTTCAAAGTTATAAAGCCAGAAAGGACCGTTCTGATCATGCAGTCTGACCTCCACAGAACTTTCTTGAATTAATTATCATTTGAAGTAGAGCATATCTTTTAGAAAGTCATCCAATCTTGATTTAAAGTTATAAGCTTCTGTCTGTAGAACAGGAATTGTTCCTGCCTGTACATGACTGAGTGGACATATGATTTGTGTTTTCCTGGTATTTCAGTTCCATCTTTTTGCTAATTTTCCATTTTTAAAATTATTTTTAGTTGGGACTTTGTAGGATGGTTGAGATCAGATCTGTGGACTAACCCATGACCTCAAACATCTCAAAATATGTATGTACTGTCTGGCTGACTACGTGGATTTATTTTTGGATCTGCTCATTTTTTCCAAGCCCCAAATTAGTGGAATGAGGAGGTTTAGTTTGCATATAGATGATCCCATCCAACCTGACTGGATGCTGCCATTAACTTCAGAAGAAAAGTGACCCATTCTGCCAAGGGACTCTTGAGGAGGAATGTGACAGACATGCCCAGACATACCCTGGTAGGTAAATTGCCCTGTGTCAAACCACCTTCTCAATATTTCATCGAAGGGGTTCATCTGTAGTCTCTGCTGAGAGCTCAGAACTAGCCGATTGTCATGGTTATTGCAAGATGTTTGGATGGGAATTAGTTTATAAGAATGTGAAATAAAGAATAGTAGCTTGCAAAACTGCTGAAGTGAGACTCCTTTCCTGAGGCAAGGGAGTGTGCCTCAGGGCTAATTCAATCAATCTTGAGAACAATGGATGTCCCTGGAGACAGCACTTTGTTTACTGTCTAAGGAAGATGCAGCCTTGGTCATACTCAAAGACAATAAAACCCCAAGAAAGTCTCAACAGGGGACCCCCAGAGATCTGTAACTGCATAAGGGAAGAGGAGAGAGGACAAGATTGGTTCCATTACATGACTCTGCCAGCAGGGGTTGTCTCATGCAAGGTGGATCCCAACTTTCTGAACTGGACAAACTCCATAAAGATGAATTATTAGGTGAGAAATACCCTAGTAGATAGGAAAGTAACTTGTTAATAAGTTTAGGCTACACATTTTTTACATTATTCTTTTACCTGTAACCTTGTGTTTCCAAACCCTTATATTTGCTTTTATTTAAATCACTATCTTAAGCTCTGTTAAATAAACTTCAATTTTGGTTTTACTATAGACATGTCTAAGTGCCTTGCGCTAAGAAAAGTGCTGAACTGCAACAAAACCAGTGAACTGGGGTGCACTGCTTCCATAGAGGCAGCAAATCAGTGTACATTGCGGGCGTCCTGGAGAGAAAGCAGTCAAATGTAACGAAGTGGGGTGTGTAAATTGCTGGCCTGCAGAGGGAAAGAGTGGTGCTCACCGAGCCTGGAGTGGAATGCTTGTGTTGCCAACAGCAGATGGTAGGAGAGAATTTCCCCTGCTGGGCACAGACAGGGCTCCCTCCTGCAGTGAACAGGTGGTGGTGTTCACCTCAAGGTAACCCCAAAAAGCATCACAAGGAATTCCAAGGGAAATAAACAGCTAAGCCACCATCTTTAAAAAACTGAAGGAAAGGTAGAAGTCATTATATTCTTGCTTCTGACCATTGACTTGAAACCTTTGCTTCCTGGCCATGCGATGCCACAGTGCCTCACAAAGGGGCCTGTGCTTCCTCCACCCTGCCAGCTGCCATCAACAGGTGGGAGTCCAGCAACATGCAATAACTAAGATTCAACGTTTATAAGCAAGTAACTTCTAACCATTCAGCAGCAAGTCCATCGATGTTAAAACATCACAGTTGATAAGATCACTGACTAGTCTTTTCAGACAAGTACCAGGTTCCTGAAGCTGAATGAAAACACAAGAGTTGCAACAATCATCCTGCATAAGTATCAGTCTTTTTTTATTTTGTTTTCTCTTTCCAGTTTTATGTGTAGAGGGATGCCTCTACCTTCACATTCTTTGTTTTGTTGTTATTTGGGTTTTTTGTTTGTTTTAACTGCAGCAGATGGATGGTAGTCAGTGCATATGCAGATAAAACAAACAGAATTTGTTTTAGAATGGTGGCTATAAAATAAATAATGAAATACCGGAAAAAGCCCTAGGTTAAACAACTTTGCTAGACAAAACCACACATGCATATATTTAATGGTTTAGGAGTTGTATGTTTTATCTTAAGAAATTGTTGTTTTTACTTACATTCAGAATTCAAATGACAAATTTAAAAAGTTGCACAATAGAACCTCAGTTACGAACTGACCAGTCAACCACACACCTCATTTGGAACCAGAAGTACACTATCAGGCAGCAGCAGAGACAAAAAAAAAAAAAAAAAAAAAAAAAGCAAATACAGTACAGTACTGTGTTACATGTAAACTACTAAAAAAATAAAGGGAAAGCAGCACTTTTCTCCTGCATAGTAAAGTTTCAAAACTGTATTAAATCAATATTCAGTTGAAACTTTTGAAAGAACAACCATAATGTTTTGTTCATAGTTACAAACATCCTACATTTCCGAGGTGTTCGCAACTCTGAGGTTCTACTATATCATTTTGGATCATATTACAATGTTTTGTGTAACCCTATAGTGGGGTGAGGGAAAAGATTGACTATTACCTCTCAATAATTTGGGGTTTATTTGATATGATTTGATCAACCTGATATTAGATTAATTTGATTCTATATAAACCCTTGATTTTAATTTTATTTGGTTATATGTATTTTTATTTTATGCTTTTGATTATTTAACTTAGCTAATAAAATATATCAAACTGGAAAGCTGTGTAGGTCAGATGTTTGTTCCCCAGATGTCAGGGTTCCAGACCTGAGGAGTCCCAGGGTAAATAAGAGGCAACTATGTGACTCATGCAATGGTGGTCCATAGAACTGCCATATAGTCTTCCCACAATTGGTGCCCAAACAGGAACACTGTTAGCTTGTGAAGAAAAGGTGCATTATATATTCATTTCTTTTAACAAGCAACATGCATTCTAGAACCTTGGCGGGCATGGGGTGGATACCAGCTAGTCAACCTATAGGCTGATGTGACAGCCCTCAGGGTACCCAGAACTTTGAGCCACCTCGTTACCCCCTGCCTCCAGCAAGAGGGAATCTTTCTTGTGGTAGCTGGGTGTCAGCTTCCTGAAACCACTAGCCTTTCAGCCACTCAAGCACTCTCCTCTCTGCTATGACAGCCCTAAGTTCACCTTTCAGGTTAACAATAGGTGTACCCTAATCCCTGAGTCCCTTTTGAATCATTCCCCTGTGATATCGAGCCCCTGACACTGGCTACTCAAAGAAATTCCAGATCCTTTTCACCCACAGGAGCAGTGTACCCCACTTTACCAGTTTTACCTTAAATCACTGCTCCCGTAAAGCACATGGCAATTGTGAGCACTTAAATAAACATACTTTTGTTTTATTATTGAAAAAGAATAAAGATTTAACTAGAAGGGAGAGAAAGTGATAGGAAACAAGTGGTTACAAGACAAAACAAAATCGTAAAACACGAACTGAGGTCTACGCTTATCAGTAATTATCCTTCCTATCTAATAAAGTAAGCTTTTCCCCAAAGTTCAGTCTGTTGCAGAACTAGCTGGTTTCATAAGAACCAGAATCCAAATGTTCATGAAAGCTCCTTGCTCCTCACGGGGTTTCCTCAGTGAATGGATACAGAGTGTCTTCCCTACATTCTGTTGTACTGAAACAGTCTTTTGTCTTTATTTGTAGCCAGGGCAATTTCCTGCCTGCTATACTGGTCTGTTCACCTTCAAGCGGTTTTGATCACTTGCAATTGTCTTTGACGGTTTTCCATTGACCATTCTGGGATGTTGCAAGGGTAAATAATAGAACCTTGCATTACCTTGACAGCTGACTAGGGAGGGGTGACAACTCCCTCTTGTTTGAATGAGCCCTCACCGAGACACATTATCCTGATTAATTTTTACTCCAAATCCATAAAGCATACGTTCTATACACATCGTTCCTTAAATATTATCCGTACCTACATCTTGCAATGATTGAATCTTCACAAGTTATGAGCTTTCTGTAAATATCTTACCTGTTACTCTTTATGGGTACATAGCCTGTAAGACATTTGGTGTAGTGAGTTTGTTAGGTCTGAGGTAAGAGATGTTTGCAAAGAATAGGTCTCTGTCAGCTGACAAGTAAATCTATTTTCCTTACACATTTGTAGCAGTCCTTGCTGCCATGAGTTTTCATAGGCTTTTTCTTCACTGTCAAAAAGAAATGTTCTTTACAGCAAGATAACTACTGTGCATTAGCTATCTTGATGCAAAATCCTAGTAGAGGCAAGACAGCTGTAAAATCCTAGCAGAAAAAAGCACTTATAGTTTTTACCACAAGGTAGCAAGGTGATGTCAGCACTCTATCCCCACCCCCAAATCCATGGTTGACCTCACCTAGTTTACACCGTAGTAGAACTACAGTGTCTTGTCTCCACTAGGATTTTACAGTGGGATAGCTAACATGTTTGTTAATCTGTAGTAAAAATGCATCTTTTTTTAGCCATGAAGACATGCTTGTGCCACAAAGCCATAGTACTTTTGTTACATCTTGAGGCTGATATTCACAATCGTCACTTTTTTCTATAGTTTGATGGTGATTGTGTAATTATGTTGCTCTCTGAACCCTGAGAATCCCCCATGTTTCTTTTTACACCTGTCCCCTTTTTAGAGGCTTGCAAAACTAGCTAGAATCAGTTCCTGGGCATGGGTACCTTGTAGCTTTCCCCTTTTGCATACCTGTGCAGGGCCAGGCACAATCTAGGCCCCGGTGGCCAACCTGAGCCTGAGAAGAAGACAGAATTTACCAATGAACATTGCCAAAGATCCACAGTAATATGTCAGCAGCCCCCCGCCCATTTGCTACCCCCTCCAGCCCCCAGAGCCTCCTGCCCACCAGCAGCCCCGCCAATCAGTGCCTCCCCCACCCTCCCCATGCCTCCCACCCGCCGCAATCAGCTGTTTTGCAGTATGCAGGAGGCTCTGGTGGGAAGGGGCAGGGGCCTTGTGAGGAAAGGGTGGAGTGGTGGCAGGATCTGGGGCAGAGCAGAGGGTTGAGCAGTGAGCACATTGGAAAGTTAGCATCTATAGCTCCAGCCTCAGTCATGCAAGGAGCTGCACATTAACCTCTGAAGAGCCACATGCAGCTCCTGAGCCACAGGTTGGCCACCCCGATCTAGGTCTTCATTAACCATTCATGCTGTTACACCAAAATGCTGTATTCTCAATTCTCTCATTTTAAATTAACAAAATATAATTATTTTAAACTGAAATACGTGTGGTACTATGTTGAGGAAGCTGATGCTGTTGGAATACTAGCTTCACTAATATGCCATTGCTATGAGTGATCTAGCATTTCACTCCACTGTAGACATAAGGCTCTTGGCTATGAAGTATAAACATGATGCAGAGAATGTCAGTTTTCTTCAATTGTCAATCAGCTCATATCTAACAGAGTGACGTTTCCTGTTTACTAAACAAATCTCTGGAGAAATACCCTTTTTCTACATAGCAGAAGATCTGGGTTTACACAAGAGCAAACATAAGTTTGTCTGCATTCCTGAATCTGAAAAGTTGCAGGGAGATCCCATAGTGATAGCTGTCTCGTTGTTAGTAGCAATAAATCAGAACCCAGTCTGTAGCCATGTCTGGCAGAGCTGATGCCTCCAAGCGCTACAGAGATCTGGGTTCAGACAGGATGATGTTCAGGAGGATGAGTTTATTAGGAATTTAAAAAAGAGGAGGGGAGTACACCAATCTGACCAAACAGACAAATAATTCTGCCATTCTTTATGATCATTTAGAGTGTTTTCTTTACTTGTTCTGTTTGACTTACCTGTGGCTTTGAGTAAGTCCCTTATCTTTTCTCTGCTTAAGTTTTGCCAATATGTAAAATGAGGATAATACCTATCTACCTCACAAAAGTAAGGTAAGGATTCATTATGCAGAAGCAGTAGTTACAGTTGCAACTGGAGTGCTATTATAAGGCTGATTATGATTCTCACTCCCAGCCCCATAAGTAAAACAAAACCCTGGTATACTTTCAGATTTTTTAGGGTTAAGTCTCATTGGCAACTAGTAACTGACTTAAAAATCTTGACAAACTTTAAGTTTCTTGATGTTAATAGCCTTTAAAAAAGTTCTTTGCAAATTTTTACAAACTGCAGTACTAGAGGGAGACATAGAAATGTTAAAAATAATCATACAAAATTACAATCACAAGTAGATTTTTTAAAATTGGCTTTTCTAAGAGACAGTTAGTAAAATTTTAAAGAAATTAATACTATTATAAAAAAAGTATAAAACTTTGCTTCTTGGTTAATGAAGCCAATGGGTAAATAATGAAAATGACCCACATATTCCTGTTATTCCTTCCACTCTCCTAGGAACCTCAGCTGCTAAATCCTAATCTGAAACTTCAGGATATTCTGGCCCAGAGGCTGCAAGATGAGTCATAGGGACACTAATAATCTATGATTCAGCAGGATGTTGGAATGTAGCTAAAGAGAGTATTTTAAAGGGAAGCTACAGAGAACTTAAAGTAAACAGGCAATTTGGTTAAATTTTACAGTTAGTTTTATGTACCCAAGGGAAAAATGTATTCCATTCCCAGCATCTTCACTTCCTCCTTTATTTCCTCCCTTCCCCCTCCCCCCCCAAAGAAGACTAAAGTGCAAAGAAGCTTAATGACAGGAAATACCTCAAATGCATTTTAAAGCAGCTAAAGCCTTCTAGCTCCTGGGGGTCTGAACTCACCCTGACTTGTATGACTTATTAAATATTAAAGTTGTATTAAACTCCCTCCTTACATGTTGCTTGAAACTCCACTTGCACCTCACTCAGTGAGAGGATTTCTCCCTGCATGAGTGGCTGTATTTTACTGAATGGCATCAGGGTATTGGACAACCAAAATGTTATTGGTGAGGAGAGCAGAGGTTAGAAGGGGGAGCCAAGCTAAGAAACAGTGCTCTAATCTTGTCCAACAAATTTAATAATTTTATTAAGATGATGTTAAAATAAAAAGAAAATGGTACAGAGTTTAAGCATAGAAGTTTCTGGTTATCAGGGAATAAGGTAGAGATTATCAAGGGGTGTGATGTTTGGTTTAGGATTGGGTGGCATACGGAATACATAATCTACGATATCCCCGATTGGGGGTAAAAGGTTAACGGGTCAAAGTACAGACACTGAGATATGGGGGTATGTTGTTCATATAATGGCTATGTTCAGGTGTGGAGAATAATGAGTGGATACGATGATGAGGATGGATTTATCCTCATTTGGTGTGATTTAATGTTCAGTGAGTTTACGGTTCCAGTTGATATGGTCCAAAGGAAAAAGTCTCTAGGTCCCTTTCTCGTAGTTGATGCACGATGTCGTTCCGGCTCACACCTCCTGGTACTGTCGGTGGCCGGTGATGTGTTCTATGTCGATGTCCCTGGACCATCGGATGGTGCCCGAGACCATGAGGCGCCGCATGAGCCGTGCATAGCATTGACCGATCTACTCTGAGCCAAATTCAGACCTAATGTAATGTATTTAGGTACTGATACCTACTTTGCAAGTTGTACTCAGTGACTTATTTACTTTTTGACTCACTTTTTAGTAACTTGCTATCTCCTCTAGATAGCTTGGTAGAATTCTCATTTTTGATTCATCTTAATGATTGTATAACTTAAAACAAATTTTTGTCAGAGACAGACAAGGGGGGTGAAGTAATGACTTTTACTGACCAACTTCTGTGGGTGAGAGAGACAACCTTTTCAGCCTATACAGAGTTCTTCTGCAGGTCTAGAAAACTTAGTTTCAAAGCTAAATACACTCCATCGTGTATTTAGCTGTGACACCCTGAGTAAGTTTCCTAGACGTGAGGAAGAGCTCTGTGTGGCTCAAAAGCATCCTCCCTTCCCTTCCGCTTCCCCCCTTGCAGCTGGGGGGAAGCAGTAGATGTTGTATATCTTGACTTTAGTAAGGGTTTTGATACTGTCTTGCACGACCTTCTTATAAACAAACTAGGGAAATACAACCTAGATGGAGCTACTCTAAGGTGGGTGCATAACTGGTTGGAAAATCATTCCCAGAGAGTAGTTATCAGTGGTTCAGTCATGCTGGAAGGGCATAACGAGTGGGGTCCTGCAGGGATCAGTTCTGGGTCTGGTTCCGTTCAATATTTTCATCCATGATTTAGATAATGGCATAGAGAGTACACTTATAAAGTTTGCGGACAATACCAAGCTGGGAGGGGTTGCAAGTGCTTTGGAAGACGGGATTAAAATTCAAAATGATCTGGACAAACCGGAGAAATGGTCTAAAGTAAATAGGATGAAATTTAATAAGGACAAATGCAAAGTACTCCACTTAGGAAGGAACAGTTGCACACATACAAAATGGTAAATGACTGCTAGGAAGGAGTAGACGTTCCCCGACTTACGCAATCGTTCCATTCCGAAAGCCTTGTGTAACTCGAATTTTGCGTAAATTGGAAACGCCCCCCTCCCCCCCCGTTTCTAGCTTACGGAACTTTTTCCGTAAGTGCAAATTTGCGTTAAGTCGGGTCTTGCGTAACCCGGAGAGCATCTGTACTGCAGAAGGGATCTGGGAGTCATAGCGGACCACAAGCTAAATATGAGTCAACAGTGCAACACTGTTACAAAAAAGCAAACATCATTCTGGGATGTATTAGTAGGAGTATTGTAAGCAAGACATGAGAAGTTATTCTTCCGCTCTATTCCACGCTGATTAGACCTCAACTGGAGTATTGTGTCTGTTCTGGGTGCCACATTTCAAGAAAGATGTGGACAAATTGGAAAAAGTCCAGAGAAGAGCAACAAAAATGATTAAAGGTCTAGAAAACATGACCTATGAGGGAAGATTGAAAAAACTGGGTTTGTTTAGTCTGGAGAAGAGAAGATGGAGAGGGGATATGATAACAGTTTTCAAGTACATAAAAGGTTGTTACAAGGAAAAGGGAGAAAAATTATTGTCCTTAACCTCTGAGGATAGGACAAGAAGCAATGGGCTTCTTGCAGCAAGGGCGGTTTAGTTGGACATTAGGAAAAACTTCCTAATTGTCAGGGTGGTTAAGCACTGGAATAAATTGCCTAGGGAGGTTGTGGAATCTCCTCCATCATTAGGGATTTTTAAGAGCAGGTTGGACAAACACCTGTCAGCGATGGTCTAGATAATACTTAGTCTTGCCTTGAGAGCAGGGGACTGGACTAGATGACCTCTCTAGGTCCCTTCCAGTTCTATGAATCTATGTCTCTCTCACCAACAGAAGTTGGTCCAATAAAAGATATAACTTCCTCCCCTCCCGCCACCCCTTCTCTCTACCATCCCGGGACAGACACAGCTACAACAACACGGCATAGAATTTTTATCCCAGTTATTCTAATTATGATCCTTAATTCCTAGTATAGTCTTGCATGTTGTGTGATCTGCCAGACTGTTCCAGTGCCCGAGGGAGAGGTGGGGAGCCTGAGACCAGAGAGTGCCGTGCTAAGCAGGAGCAGAGGACCGACTGGACTGGAGGCTCTTCAGCAGCATGGAGCCCCCCACGACGTTGCTCGTTTTTCGTGGGGCTGCAGCTAGTTCGGGGGGGTGGGGGGTGCGCAGAGTGCGATCCCCCCCCGCCGCCGCCGCCGGACTCCGGGTTTGATACAGAGAGGGGAATGCTCACCCAGCTGGAGAGTCTGAATGTTACTTGATTTCCGTGGGCGGGCAACGTTGCATTGCTACGGGCCGGAGGCGGGCGTCTGCAGCCGCGTCCCGAGTGGGGAGTGCAGCCCCCGCCCCGCAAAGCCCTGTCGTGCGGGGATCCATAGGCTGCAGCTCCCTGTCCCCCTAGAGACGCAGCCCTGTGGGTGCACCGCTCCCCAGCGCGGCTCCTTTAAGTCCCCATTCGCTCGTCCGCCCTCCAAAGCATTCCGGGGAGGGGGGGTCACCACGGAAACAACCGAGTGCTCCCGGGACCCAAGTCCCCCTGTCCCGGCCGGGAAGGGGGAGGGATGTGTCTCCCAGCGTGCACCGCGCGCGCAGCCCCCACCCCCTTGTGGCTCCGGCTCCTGCTCCTCCTCCGGCCAGGCCCGTTCCCCCTTTGCCCGAACAGCCGCAGAGCAGCAGGAGCCGCCCGAGCGTTGGCTGCTCCTAGGCTGCCTCCTCGCACGCAGCCAGCGCGCGCCCACCAGCCCAGCTGCCGCCGCCGCGTCTCGCGCCCGCGTCCGCTCCCGGCGCGAGCCGCTTGGGTGTCGGCTGCCGCTGCATCTCGCGCCGCGCGCAGGCGTCGCTCGTGCCGGCCGAGGATGGGTCGCGGGGCGCTGCCCTTGCTGTTGCTGCTGGAGCTGGCCGGGCGCTGCGCCGCCGCCATGGACGAATGCGCGGACGAGGCGAGCGGGCGGCCGCAGCGCTGCATGCCCGAGTTCGTGAACGCCGCCTTCAACGTGACTGTGGTGGCCACCAACACATGCGGCTCGCCGGCCGAGGAGTACTGCGTGCAGACCGGCGTGACCGGGGTCACCAAGTCCTGCCACCTGTGCGACGCCACCCAGCCCCACCTGCAGCACGGCGCCGCCTTCCTCACTGACTACAACCAGGCCGACACCACCTGGTGGCAGAGCCAGACCATGCTGGCCGGGGTGCAGTACCCCAGCGCCATCAACCTCACCCTGCACCTGGGTAAGTCGCGGGGACCCTCCCCGGCGGGGGGCTGCGCTTTGCTCCGTCTGTCCCCGCCCTAGGCCAGTCCCTCTCCCGCAGAGGCGCGGAAGGGCTGCCCTTGAGGGACCGGGACCCGTCTCCCCCGCTTCTCCTAGTCAGGAGCAGTGGGGACACCTGTATGCCTTCCCCCTCCACACACTTCACTTCTTCTCCTCTGCATTGCATTGCGGTGCCCCTGTCCTACGAGAGCACGGACTCGCGAACCCCCCTTTCCTCCCTGCCATCTGCCCCACTAGGGGCACGGCTACATGTATGCATTTCCAAACCCGGCTGGGGAAAAACCAGCTTTGCGTGTAAGGCTTCCCGCAACAGCAAACTGAAGAGCAAAGATTGGCTTGGGAGAGGAAGAGAGAAGGGAAGTGTGAGTGCTTGGAATTTAAGGATGAAAAGAACAAGACTAATTTCAGACCAAGCTTGTTAACACTCTTTTTAATAGTTTATGTTGCTTCTAAAACTTCAGTGACCCGCGCTGTAAAAACATAAAAGAATCGTAACTTTATACATATGCACTCCTCCTCAATCATTCCCTTCTGTCTGCATTGTATTGGAGTTCCTGTGCCGGATGATCACTACCACTCCCTTTGCAACCCGCACTAGCAAAGACCCATCTGTATGCACTGCTGGTTTTGCCATCTCATGCACGACCATCCTACACCTAGTGCTTAAATCAACAGAAAAACCACCTTTTCCTTTCTTGTTCCTGCATGACCAGAGGCTTCACTATTCCTCCTCCCGTTCCCCAAAATATCCTCCACTAGTAGCGTCTCTCCTGCATACATGACCCATCTCTACACTTAATTCCTAAATAAGAAATCTAGTTCTCCCCTTCTGGCTGCCTGTCCTAAACGAACAGGAGCTCTCCCCTGTCCCCTCGCTGCTTCCTGTACTAGACTTGTATGATTTCTCCTTTTCCCAGACAAGGACTCTACTTCCTCTTCTCCTTCCCCCCCTCCCCTCCACCCCTTTAAACTAATAGACCTGCCACAGCCCGTCAGAAAGTTTGTCCCACTCCCATGCTCCCCATCCTTTCCGCCTTCTAATAAGGACCCTATCTGAATTTTCCTTGAGATAATGTGATGAGGGCCAGTTGCCCCATAACTTTTGTGTTGAAACTTGGAGATCTCCATGGCAACTTACGCCTATTCCCATCCACTGAGCAGATTAGTCATAGTAAAGAAAGGAAAAAAAATTAAACCTGACAAAAACTGGAGAATAAACTATTTTTGTGGGGAGGGAGGGAGGGAGGAGGAGAGGGATGGATCAGACCATGCATAATGTCGCAGTGTGTGTCTGGCACTTTAAAGATTTTTCTAACACAGAGTTAACATCTTGCTTTGTGGTATTCAAATTTAATTAAAGGCCACAAAGCTTAATCCTATCATACAGAAAACAAAGGTACATGTGTCTGCCCAAGCTGGTAATAAATTACTGAAAGTGACTTCTGTATACAAGCAGGCTATCTATCCTCTTTGGATTCTCCCTTTCTTTGATTTGTGTGTTTACTGATTTTTCTATTTTTTTTTTAGTTGAATGGGGTCTTCTTAGCAAAGGTTTTGATTCAGTGCTAGAAATACTTTTCATGCTTCTGGGTTGCATTTTTTTAAAATGTAATTATATTTATGAAGTTTGGCAATGTATACATTCAAAATGAACGGTTAGGTGTATAAACAAATCATAAATGAAAACTGTAGGGAAGTGCTTAAAGATCTGCTAAGTTAAAGGCTTGCCAGTTAGTCTGTAGATTCAGATCTCATTGTGCTTGAAACAAACACTTAAACATAGGGTTTTGCAGTAAATCTCAGCTCCTGCTATCTGCAGAGCAATAACTGTCTCATTCTTAATGCACAAAGCAGGATAAGCTTGTAGACATCAGACTTGGAATTCAGAAAGGGAAAGGTTGACAAGAAAAACAAAGGACATGGAATAAATACTTCCAGCAGTAAATGTGTTAGATTTTCTCTGTGCTCATGTGCTCACTATTCTGTTACTCTGTCTAAAGTGGATGGGTTGCTGCTAAGGGTTCTGGGTTAGATTAAACAATTCCACTTTTTGGTCATGTTGAACAAACTTCTATACGGGAACAGTGCTGTCTGTTAGTCTGGGAGATCTAGCACCATAAAATTAAAAAAAAACCCTACTCTTTGGCATATTAAAAATAACAGCATGTAGTAAAGTTTATTTTAAAAGAGTGAGATTCAGTAACATGAGGTGACTTGTGCTTCAGTGGTGGCTGAAGTACATGTGATCTGAAAAGCTCTTTGGCAGCTAAGGTACTATATAACACCAAGTGCATTGAGGATGATATATAAATATTTTACCGAGGCGATATTTCTTGTCAATTAAAAGAGAAGATTGGAAATTTAAGTCTAAGCATTCAGCAGCAGGATATGATAGTCACTTGAGTATTTTCAAAAAATTAGCTTTGGAATAAAACTTCTTAAGCTTGGCTTCAACCTAGAAGCAAACTCTTGATCCTGTTGAAATTCCACCAAAATTGATTCAGCTGTTTAAGCTATCTCTGTGTGGAGGAAAGGAAAGTGTGTTTTTTTAAAAAAAATATTACGGTTCAGATGTTTGGTGCTTGAGTAACTAAAAGGCAGACTTAGGGCATGTCTACACTGGCAGAGTTGCAGCACCAGGAGTTACAGCGCTGCTCAGAGAGAGTGTGAACACACAACAGTGGTTTCCCTTAAATGGTCAGCTGCCTGCGCAATAGTGTGTTCACATTTTCGCAGCACTTGCAGCAGTATTTGGAGCGGTGCACTCTGGGCAGCTATCCCACAGAGCACCTCTTCCTCTTCTTCTGCTAAGCATTGTGGGAAGGCTGAGGGGGTCATGGTGCCTCCTGAGTCCTGTTCCAATGCCCCGTGATGCACTGCTTCGCATCCCAGCAATCCCTGTTCTTCCGTCTGCATTTGGCACCATCTTTCAATGGTTTGTATACTGTGCACCCTGCTTCTTTGGGCTGCAGGAATGGATCTCGAACTGTTAACAAGTATACTGCTCGCTCTGATCAACACATCATGAGTGGCAGTGGAGTTATTCCTTAAACTACAAAGACAAGAGGAGTGTGACATTGATCTTGCTATACATACGACACGAGATTGCTTGTGGCATTCATGGAGGTGCCAACCACAGTGGAATGCCGCTTTTTGGGCTCGGGAAACAAGCACCGAGTGGTGGGATCACATCGTGATGCATGTCGGGGATGATGAGGAGTGACTGCAGAACTTTTGGATGAGGAAAGCCACATTCATGGAACTGTGTGATGAGCTTGCTCCAGCCCTGTGTTGCAAGGACACGAGAATGAGAGCTGCCCTGCCATTGGAGAAGTTCAGAGTGGGAAAGTCGACCGTTGGACTCGTGTTGACAGAGTCTGCAGGACCATTAATTGCATTTTGCTCTGAAAGGCAGTGACTCTGGGCATCATGCATGACATTGTGGATGGCTTTGTGCGGAGGGGCGATAGATAGCACATACATTCCAATTCTGGCACCAGACCACCTAGTCACCAAGTACATTAATTGAAAGGGGTATTTCTCAATGGTTCTCCAGGTGCTTGTGGATCACCATGGGCTTTTCAGACATTAATGCAGGCTGGTCTGGAAAGGTGCATGACACAGACATCTTTCGGAACACTGGCCTGTTCAGGAAGCTGCAAGCTGGGGCTTTCTTCCTGGACCAGAAGATCACCGTAGGGGAAGTCGAAATGCCCATTGTGATCCTGGAAGACCCTGCCTACTCCTTAATGCCGTGGCTTATGAAGCTATACATGAGGCAACTTGCCAGCAGCAAGGAGCAGTTCAACAAAAGGCTGAGCAAGTGCAGAATGACTGTTGAGTGTGCTTTTGGCCGTTTAAAGGCTCGTTGGCGCTGCCTCTATGGGAAGCTGGACCTGGTCGATGACAATATTCCTACGCTTATAGCTGCATGCTGCACGCTCCATAATATTTGTGAAGGGAAGGCTGAAAGCTTCACTCAGGGCTGGACCGCCGAGGCTCAGTGCCTGGAGGCTGAGTTTGAACAGCCAGAGACCAGGGCTATTAGAGGGGCGCAGCGGGGGGCCATAAGGATCAGGGATGCCTTGAGGCAGCAATTTGTAGCTGAAAGCCACTAATATTTGTTGCTATGCTCGGGAGTGCAGTGCTTGTAATGCTAAGAGGTGACTGGTGCACACGATGCAATAGGGGGATTTAACGTAATTGTCTGTTGCTTTGCAGGGCTCTATTTGCTTTCAATTAATAGAATAAAGATTCCTTTAAAACCAGCACAATTCTTTTATTAAAAAATAACAACTGGAGGCGAGAGTCAAACAAAAAAACCCATCAGCAGTGAGGGGATGGGGGAAGGGAAGGTCCCAGGACAGCTAAAGATTTTTGTATGTCCAGGGATCATATCCAACCTTCTCCTTTGGAGTACAATGCAGTGGGTACTGTACTTAAGCGGGGCCAAACTGAGGAGGGATGGGTGTTGAGTGCAGTGGGTAGTGGGAGTCCGCAGTGCTGGACTGTGAGGGGGAGGAGTGGAATGCTGTGGCTAGAGAGTGGAGCCAGGAGGTTGATAAGATTGTGTTGGCAGTGTCTGGGGGGAGCATGGGAAAGAGTTCTGTGACAGTGGCTGCAGGGCAAGAAACAAAGCAGCTCTGCCGAAGAGCCTGCAGCTGCAAATTGCCCAGTATCTTCATGAGAGTTTCCTGGAGATCTCTGAGGGAGATTCCCATGAAGTGAGGGAATCAATCAACAGCCTGTTCCGCTGCTCAGACTAGGCATGTGATGGGAGACAAGTCTGCTTTCTGCAACCTTCCTGCCCCCCACAATTTGCTTTGGTGATTCCCAAATCAAATCCACTTACCGGGGCCTTGTCTCCTGTTTGCCCTTCGCCGACAGCTGTGACTGGTTAGTCTCCTCCGAGGTAGAAAAGAGTTCCTGGCTGCATGCGTCTCTGACCTCTGAGTCATCCTCTGCCTCTGGGTCCCCCTCCACATTCTCGTCCAAGATTTCCTCCTTCTGGCTCAGTCCACTCTCGACTGGCATGCGAGCCACAGTGGTCTTCGCAGTGGAGGTGGAGTTGCCGCCGAGTATCATGTCCAGCTCTTCGTAGAAGTGGCAGCTCGTGGGTGCAGCACCGGGAGCGATTTGCCTCCTGCGCCTTGTGGTAGGCGTTCCGCAGCTCCTTCTCTTTGACCCTGCACTGTAGTGTGTTCCGGTCATGGCCCCTTTCTGTCCTGCATTGTGAAATCTGTTTGTAGGTATCATATTTGCTACGGCTGGAGTGCAGCTGGGACTGCACTGCCTCCTCTCCCCAAATGCTGATGAGGTCCAGCAACTCTGCATTGCTCCAACCAGGGGATTGCTTGGTGTGTGGAGCATTCATGGCCACCTGGAAAGATGTTCTGAGACCACTGCACGTGGCACCAAGGAAACAGGAAGAGGACTTTCAAAATTCCAAAGGAATTTACGGGGTGGAGATGACGGTTGGTCACCTGAGGTCAGGGGAGTAGAGTTCAAACCAATGACCAGAGAGGTGAGAACAGGCATTGTGGGACACCTCCCACAGGCCAGTCGTAGCACTGTAATTGCCACGGTGTCTACACTGGCACTGCAGCGCTGTAATCGCCACGGCGCAGAAAGCTGTATGCCTCTTGGGGTGGGTTTTTTTACAACAGTGGAACTGCGCAGTTTCTGCGCCCTAAATGGCTTGGCAGTGTGTACATCTCGGGAGTTACGGTGCAGAAAGCTGCTTTACCGTGCAGAAACTTGCCAGTGTAGACAAGGCCTTAGTTAAAAATCTTCTGATTTAACATATAGGACTGAATAAGGGTAAAAGTCTAGGTTGAACTAGGAACTTCTTTCAGATAAGTTAGTCATTTTATGCTTTAGCATTCTTTGCGTAATTTCAAAATAGAAGGACCAAGATACCTTTTAAAAAATTCTCATGTCCCCAAATTAATAAATCATACATTCAGGGACATGCAGATTATAGTTCACTATAGTGTGTTCTGTACTAATGGTCCCCTGTGAACAGCATTGACCTGTTGCAGTCACCACTAAAATGTCAGGGTTCCTTTATATGAATTGCACTTTTGTGCCGACACCTACTACAAATGCCAAAAAAAGGAATTTCTTAGTATTGCGGTTAGTAATGTGTTTTATTGTATAGGATGGCTCAATTCAAATACGGTTAATAAAGGGAAGGAAGATCTTGAGTGGTTAAGATTTCATGAAGTCATTTTTATCTTTATTTTTATTCATTGTTTGGAGTTTTTATTCAGGACATTTGTTATAGGAAGAAAAAAATCCTCTTCCTACAATAACTTTATTTTCTCAACTTTTCTGTTTTGGACAAATGTATTATTAATGAACCCCATATAAAGTCAGAATTGGATTTCATAGGTCTTTCATGCTTCTCATTACCATTGTCATGTGAATATCTACATACATAAGCTGCATGCAGTGTTTTTGTAGCTGTGTTAGAGACAAGGTGGGTTGGGTGAGGTGATATCTTTTATTGGACCAACTTCTGTTTGTGAGAGAGACAAGATTTTGAGATTTCACAGAGCTCTTCTTCATTCAGATCGTATAAATCTTTCAGGTCTAGGAAACATACTCAGAATGTCCCCCTAAATACAAGGTAGAACAGATTGTTTAGCGTAAGTAGTTAACACACATTTCAAGGGACCATTCAAGGTGAAGTGTCTAAATACAGATGCTCTAATACAAAACATTGCATATGCCTACATGTATATTTCAAAAGGAATTATTTTGGGGAAGTTGTATGGCCAGTGTTACACAGGAGGTCAGGCTATGATCACAATGGTCTGCTCTGGCCTTGTAACCTATGAATCTACAGTACATCTAAGACTTTTTTAAAGTACATTTTCTCTATAAATTTTATTTTTAAAATGTGGTGTTGGAGGAGTAGTAGTATTGCAGCATAGTTACTATTGAGATGGAACATTAATTTCAAGTTTCTGTTTGCAGGTTCTTGTGGTTTTTTTTTTTAGTTTTCTTCCTTTCTTTTTAGGTTAGAATTGAACTTAAAAAAGAATCTAGCTGAGTTTGAGCTATTTGGAGTGTGCTTTTTTTGCTTTGCCAGCTTTTTTTTCTTTTTTCCCAGGCAGTTTCTTCGTACTTTGAAAATTTGAAGAACAGTAACCTTGCTATAGATTGAATCTTTCGTGTATACTGACGTGATGGTAGAAATTTTGTTTAGAAATAGCAAAATTGTAAGTGTCAAACTGTGTGTGACGCTATGCTGTTTGGTAGTGACTTTCTGTAAGAAGTGCAGTTCACTGGCTCATTGTACTGAAATAGTGTAAACTGGGTAAGACAGTTTTTAGCCTTGAATGCTCTGGACTCATCTCTGCACCTTCACCAGTCATCCTTGCATTAATTCCATACACAGTCTTTGCATGAATGAGTGATTGCATGTTCTGTTCAGATTTCATATGGTCCTGATAGCCTGCATGGATTCTTTGTTCATAGATGTATACATTTACATTTAGCTGTATTAAAATGTATATTGTTTGCTTGCACCCAGTTTCCTAAGTGATCCAGATTGCTCTGAATCCGTAACCTGTCGTCCTTGTTGTTTACCACTTCCCCAATTTTTGTGTCATCTGCAAACTTTATTCATGATGTTTTTATGTTTTCTTCCAGGTCATTAATAAAAATGTTAAATAACATAGGGCCAAGCACTGATCCCTGCAGGATCCCACTAGAAACACCAACATGACGATGATTCCCCATTTATAATTACATTTTGAGACCTATCAATTAGCCAGTTTTTAATCCATTTAAGGTGTGCCATGTTAATTTTATATTATTCAAAATGTCATGCTGTACCAAGTCAAACAGAAGTCTAAGTCTGTTACGCCAACACTGTTACCTTTATCAACCAAACTTGTAATCTCATTTAAAAAAGAAAAAGATCTCAAGTTAGACAGGATCTATTTTCCATAAATCCATGTTGATTTGCATTAATTACATTACTCTCCTTTTCATTCTTTATTAATTGAGTATCATATTGGCCAGTCTCGTATTGTCTTGCCTGGGATAGAGGTCAGGCTGAGGAGCATATAATTACTTAGGTTATCCTGTGTACCCTTTTTAAAAATTGGTACATTAGCTTCCACTCTTCTGGAATTTCCCCGGTGCTCCAGGACTTTTTGAAAATGAACATTAATGGTCCAGGAAGCTCCTCAGCCAGCTGTTTTAAAACTCCTGGATGCAAGTTTTCTGGCCTGCTATTAGACACTTTTAAAATGTTAGTAGCTTCTGTTTAACATCCTCTAGAATTACTAGTGGAATGGAAGGAGTGTTATCGCCATATGATGAGACTAGATCATCTGTTTTTCTCTAAATACAGAACAGAAATATTTACTGAATGCTTCTGCCTGTTCAGCATTATTGTTGATGATTCTACTATTTCCCCTCTAGTAATGAACCAATATCGTTGTCAAGATTCTTTTTGTTCCTAATATATTTTAAAAACTCCTCCATATTGTCCTCAACTCTGCTGGCCATAGACATCTTGTGTCCTTTTGCTTCCATTATCAATTTTCTACTATTTCTAACTTCTGATTTATATTCATCCTCTTTCTTTCATTTGTTATATATTATTTTGATAGATTCTTTCACTTCCCTCCTAAACCAGGTCATTTTTTTAAACCAGTACAGCCTTCTTTCTGAACTGTAGGATTGACTTTTTGGGCATCTAGTAAGCCAAGATGTTCTTAAAGGATTCCCCAATTATCATTCACATTTTCTGATTAAGTTCTTTCTCCCAGCTGATCTGGCTCATAATTGTTTTTAGTTTTGTGAAACTGGCCCTGTAAAAACACCATGTATATGGATTACTTATCTGGACTTTATTCTGCTCGCACATTATAAGTGATCGTGACTTGATCACGTTTATACCTAAACTACCATTAATTTTCAATTTAAAGAGGGGATGGGGATTAGAAAGTGATGGTATGTGACTACTTTTTCCTTTGCACTTTTTTTTTTTTAAATGGTAGCAGTGAAAAGCTTGGGTATAATATACCTACCTATTTGTGGTTCTCCCCCAGTTGAAACCTTTTGCTGCATTCCTGATTTCCCACCCACATTAATTAGTACTTAATTGCTGTTAGTATTGCCACTGAGCCTGTGTATACGCACACCCAAGACGTAATTACTGCCTTAAAGAGTTTTTTCATTGAGGGAGCAGGGAAAGAAATTGGGTGCTGAAGTTTATTCTATTTAAGCAGAAGTCGGGCTGTGCCGCAGCTGAGCGCTTCTGTGTTCTCTCAGTGCTGTGAGAGAGCCCCACGCTCACAGACCCACAGCGAGAAATGTCCTTGAAAAAGGTATGTCTACACTGCGAAGTTGTTGGCAAAACTTTCTGTCTTTCAGGGGTACTTAAAAAAGCCCCCCATGAAAGACAAAAGTTTTGCCGACGCAAGTGACCGTGTGAACTCTCCTGCTGACAAAACGAACGCTGCTCGCGGGGCTGGAAGTATTTGGTTGGCAAAAGTGCCGACAGAGCATTTACACATGCTGAGTTTTAGTGACAAGGCTGTGTCGACACAATCTTGTCGCTAAAAGTTGTGTGGTGTAGACAAGCCTTGTGTCTCTTTTCCTGTGCTCTCATTTCCCCCCAGTCTTCTGTCCTCTTTTCTTCTCTTTCCCTTAATCTTCCCTCTCCTGGACCTTTTCCAGTTACCCAGCTTCCCGTTAACTTTCCCACACTGATCCCTGTTTCTCTCCTCCCCAAGGGGTCTTGCTGCTACTGTCATTTCACTTTGTTCATGCACTCCTACTCTTTCCATCTGCCACAGAACCTTTTGATCCCAATGTTTCAAACCTTCTGCTAATACGGCAGCAGCATTCACAGAACACTGGTTGGTGTTCAAAGCAGTAGAGTCCCTGTCTACATTACAAGTTCAGCCTGGTTTTTATAAGCATCTGGTGACACCCTCGCCTGGCTCATTTAGATAAAACACAGATGAATTGAGTCCATGCAGAAGCTTTTTCCACAATACTGTTGAGTCGTGCATCCCCACCAATGCATGCTGGGACAGTCTGGGTAACTATCGTATAGTATCTCAGCAAGAAATAGTGCCCAGGTGACATGCACAAAGAGCGGCACCACCAGCATCGTGATGTGTTACGTGTGACTTATTACACAGAGAGCTTGAAGAAAGAGGCTTGTCCACATGCTTTACAGAGGCATGATTAGGGTCTCTATCCATGCTAAAGGTGAAACTGTTTGTTGCCACAGTTAACTGAGTATTTACTATGTTGTTCGTAGAGACAAATCCATTTAGAGCTAATGTCACAATTTACAAACTCAGCTGAAATTTGTAGTGTAGACAGGTAGTGCCTAGCTTCTCAATGTGTTCAACATAAGACTGAAAAATAACTGCATACCTCAAAAAGAAAAGGAGTACTTGTGGCACCTTAGAGACTAACAAATTTATTTGAGCATAAGCTTTCGAGAGGTACAGCTCACTTCATCAGATGCATGTAGTCCGATGAAGCGAGCTGTAGCTCATGAAAGCTTATGCTCAAATAAATTGGTTAATCTCTATGGTGCCACAAGTACTCCTTTTCTTTTTGTGGATACAGACTAACATGGCTGCTACTCTCAAACCTGCATACCTTAGTTTCCTAGTAAATACCAATGCATACTAGAAGAAATAGATTATTTTCGCACCAGGCCCACTACGTTACTACATTGTCCTTCTGACTACTCAGCTAGCAGTGCACTGTATTTTATTTTGAGGAGAGTAACTATGGCTGATTACGTATGCTCTCTCCTTGAAGTACAGTTTGGGGCATGATTGCCATTTGAAGACATTTAAAAGGAAACCTAGGCAGGAAGCCAGTTTTTATGTTCAGCCTGAGGATGGAGTTGCTACTTATTCACTGCAGCCAGGATTTTTAAATACAGATCTGCAGCTTGTCCTTAGGCATATACAACACAACTTAATTTAAACTCATTTTATCTACACAAACCTGAGACGATCATTTTTAATTTTAATTTTTTTTTTTTTTTGGGAACACAACATTTGAGATTCCAGTTGCATTTGACCCAATTACCTTACTAAAAACTTAGGCTGGTGCTTTAACTCTTATGAAATAACCACAAAGAAAACTAAACGCAAAGAACTACATTCATGTAATAGAATATCTGAAATTCTGCATGCAGAAGCTATAACGTTCAAAACTTAGGGTGGTTGTGGGAACCACAACCAAAACATACTGTTGCTAACTGCTACTTACTGCTTTGGATGGTGGTTTAGAAGTGGTTACTATAGTTTGAATTTCCTCACTTAGATATATGAAATCTTAGTTGCAATCTGGCTTTTGCATTAATATTTTTAGGCATTCTTTTGCAGCCCAGTGGGGACTTGTATCTTTTTTCTTATAATACGATGGTTCCTGCATCTTTAAAGACACAGGTGCATTTTATCTGGGAACAGTTGTGCCTGCTAGTGTTAGTATACTTGAAGGTCTGTCATTTTCAGTTATAAACAACCCCTGTTAACTTGTCTATAAATCACTTGAATTGACAGCTTGAAAGAGAAGGTCTTGACCTGGACATGATTTCTTTTAACCAAGTGCTAAATAAATGTGTTTTGCCATGAAGTAAAGCAGTGATATGAAACTGGAAATGGATAATAACTGTTTAGTATGCAGTTACATTTACTCTCAAATATGTGACAGGTTTCAGAGTAGCAGCCGTGTTAGTCTGTATCTGTAAAAAGAAAAGGAGTACTTGTGGCACCTTAGAGACTAACAGATTTATTAGAGCATAAGTTTTCGTGAGCTACAGCTTACTTCATCAAATATGTGAGCACAGTGTGTTGAGTCAGACAGTTTTAGCTCATTAATGTGAATTTCCCTGCTTTAGTAGGTATCAGTTGGACCTATAATCTTTCTATAACATAGGTGGTGTTTTGTCAAAGAAGTAAATATTATTTAATCTGGAAGAAATCTCTCATCTGAGAGAAATGACTAACTGTGATTTGTCAGGAAATCCTTTGGAGACTTTGTTAAATCAAGGTCTGGGAATGGCTTGCTGAGCACTTCAGTGACTTCACTGTGGTATTTGTGGAGCCCTGAGGGGACTCTATTTTAGTTAGTCTCACAAAGGCTTGATTTACATTTTGCAGGTTTCAACATGAGTAGTTAAGAGATCAGCTTTTTAATGGTCAGCAGTTGTTCAGTGCAGTTATATAAAGTTGCTTTAAAGCTCTTTATATGTTTTCTCTAATTCCTTTCTCCTGCTTCTTTCTTGGGATGCTGGTGCCACTACAGGAGGCATTTGGGAATACTATGCGTGGCTGAACATTTATTTTAGGGGATGGAGAGAGCTGGGATTGTATGGCATTTTGCTGCACAAAATAGCTGCTATTTGTGGTGCTCATTCTGAATTGCTGTCAGGTTTTATCATTAGACCTGACACTTAAAAGCAGTCATGTTTGTAGTTTTTAATATTAGCTGTCATTTGATGTTCAGATTGAATAGTTTGTTGTACAAATATTGGTTTATGTAGTAGGTAAAGGCGTAGTTTGTCCCTTGCAAGCTCCCCGTATATATAGGGTTCTTAAAGCTTGGAGTTGCTGATTTCTCCAGAAATCTGCAAATTGCAGTTAATGTGATTTAGTCTCAAACCGTCTAAATAAAATGGTAGTTTAAGTACAAATTGACAGGACGGGAATTTCAAATCTTAAATTGCAGCACAGGAGGGCACAAAAGCAGAATTGAGAGCATCACTCTTAACTTTGAGTGTTGTAGTACGTGCCGGTCTAATATTTGTAACGTTAAATATCGTGTACATTCTCGGGCACCAATCCCGCAAATAATGCGTGGTGGGTGCAAGAGGCCCGGGCAGGCTCAGCCTCTCTAAATAGGATGCGGTGCACTTCCCTCGGGTGGCGCGCCGGCCGCAGCCTTGGAGCACCACCAGGCTGTAGCCATGCCCATGCTCTGTCCCACTCCCACTCGTCCTATTCCCCAGTGGTTCTGCCCTCGCTCTGCCTCTTCCTCTGTGGAACTTAATAAAACTAATCCATAAGCATAATTTTACATAAATATCCTTAAGCTGAGTATCAGGGTTTCAGTCTCCTACGATTAGTTTAAAAACAGTTATGAAAGTGTAAGGGTTGGCATGTTAAACTGAATTACTGTACTTATGGAGGGTGGTGAAACACCGGAATGTGTTACCTAGGGAGGTGGTGGAATATTCCTTCCTTAGATATTTTTAAGGTCAGGCTTGACAAAGCCCTGGCTGGGATGATTTAGTTGGGGATGGGCCCTGCTTTGAGCAGGGGGTTGGACTAGATGACTTCCTGAGGTCCCGTCCAACCCTGATATTCTATGATTCTATGATGGACACAGGCGCCGGCTTCTAATTTTCCCTGGGGGAGCTCAGCCCCCACTCAGTCCCAGGCCCCGCCTTGCCTCTTCCCGCCCACACTCCACTCCTTGCCCCAAGGCCCCACCCTGCCTCTTTCCTCCCCTTCCCCCTTGCACGCACGAAACAGCTTATGGACTAGTATTATTGCACAGTATACTCCTGTTTATCAAGAACTAGGAAAGCAAAAGTTTAACCAGTTAACCAATAAGCTTGATGCTTATTGGTTTCTGTTGACGATTAAACTCCGCCCAGGGTCCCGTCTGCCAGCCCCGCACACCCGGGGTCCCAGCTGCTGCCACGCAACTAGGGCTGTGCTGTCACCCTGTGTAGAGCCCATGGCATGCGGCTGGCAGCCAGGACCTCCAGGCGTGGGGCTGGCTGCGGTGCACTGCCTAAAACGTGGGGTTGCTGCAGCACCCCCTGCACTCGTAGTTCCCCAGTTAAACGTTTAACTGATAGAATTTTAATTGGTTACACGGTTATTGTTTTTCCATGTTCTTTGCATCCCTATCTGAAACCCTGCTAACATGAGCGGTGGGTAGCATAGGCTGGGGAAGGCTGTGCCTCTTCAAACAGCCTGGTGTGGCCTCCCCCACACTCTGCGCCCATACTCCCTCCTGCCTGCTTCCAGTTGCCTTCCCACATGGCCTTCCCTGACTGAGAGGCTGAGGCCGGTGCTCACAAAGCCCGCAGCTGGGGGCATTGGAGCCATGCCGCACCGCCCACCTGGTGCTCCAGGGCTGGGGGTGTGGGGAGGTGCTGGCGACCATAGGCTGTGGGGGGAGGGTGTGCTCTGGGCTTCAGTGGGGCAGGGCGGATGGAAGGGGAGGGGCAGGGTCTTGGGCAGGGGGCTAGTCTTCCCCAACCGCTCAATCTGCATTACTTGAATCCCTGTCTTGGATCCCAGCATGTGATACAGCAGCGTGTGTGACCGATGCTGGGGGACAAGGAAGAGATTTGGAGAATATGGAGATTCAGATAGCGGAGCAGACACCCCTAGGTTGGACTGTGGGGTGGCGAAGGACAAGCCCGCAGTCGTGGGGGCAGTTACTCTGCTGCTGGATGGCTCCTGTGACAGAGCGGGGAGCCCTCTGCAGCCTACCTGTCCCAGGAGTGAGTGAGTGTGGCCATGACAGCAGAGCTGCAGTGGGCTCCCTGCACTGTTGCCAGGCTGATAACAACCAATCTGTGCGGGTGCAAGGTGTGGGGGACATCAGAAGGGACTGCAGTCCTGGAGCGGCAGAGCTCCATGGCCAGGACTGGAAGGGGTAGAAGGATGAGCCCTGCTACAGGGCGGCCACCCCACTGCTGAATGGCCCCTTCCCTCTCAATTATCTGAACTCCTGCTTATCTGAATAAATAAAATCTGTGTCCCCCATGCTATTTGGGTAATCAGGAGTATACTGTATTTGTATTGTGATAGCCTCCAAAAGATTCAGCCAGGATCATAGCCCTATTGTAATAATGCTGTACCCCCCTTAAGCATGTGTGAGACAGTTCCTGCCCCAACTATCTGTTTACAAATTTTGTTTTATTTGTAAGTTTTTCAGTAGTGCTCATCACCACAGTATTGTCTGGCTCACGGACATTAATGGATTTAGTCTAGCAACTTTCCTGTAAATAAAGAACATGTTGTTTTATGGTTACCTCAGCTGTGGCATGCAGTAGACTAAGTGCTGCTCTACATTAGAAAAGTGAGTAAAATAGTTTACAGATTAAGCTAAACTGATTTTAAGCAAGGTTTGAACTTGTTGACATGCATCTACGTTAAGGATCTGTAATGAAACTAGATAAATTTAGTTACCCCAGGGCAACGTGTCTAATGTAGATCTGCCATAAGGGACTTGCCCAAAATCACACCAGAAGTTGTGCCATTCTTCCTCTGTATGGTATATTTTTTGAAGAATTATTCATCTTCTACACAGTTTCCTCCATGTGCTAAAATGGTGTCCAATAAATTTAAAGGTGGGTGGTAGTGGTGGGGACGGGGACAACTACTGTAAGGAGGGATAAACATTTATTTGTAATTGTTAAGGAAGAAATATTTGCATGCTCAGCCCTCTTATGTATGAGGTTTAGGGTGGAGTGTGTTTCAACAGGGGAGTGAGTAAAGCAATGGAAAAGGAGCTTAAAATGAAACTGCTTTCAGTGCTTTTTTAAATTAGGTAGAGGTGGTAATAATGACGGGGTGGGTGGTTAACACAAGAGTGTTGAGGAGAATTCAGCAAGCTGTAGCAAAATTAGCAGAAACAATTTCTGCTGCAGTTGACAGCTGAGTAGGATTTTAATGTTGCTTCAGTGTAGTTTACCCAGTGAGCAGCAATGATTTCATGGGCTCATGATAACCGGCTTCACCAAGCTGTAGCAAAATTAGCAGAAACAATTTCTGCTCCAGTTGACAACTGACTAGGATTTTAATGTAGCTTCAGTGTAGTTTACCCAGTGAGCAGCAATGATTTCATGGGCTCATGATAACCGGTTTAACCTACTTGGGGAAGCGATCTTGTCTGAGCTATGATGCTTACACTAAGTACTGATTGTGTGCATTTCTTCCATCAAATATGAGAGGCAGCTTCGTTTAAAAAAACCAAACCAAACCCATCCTTCCCTTTGATCAATATAAGTAATAACTTGAAGGCTACAGTCAGTAGAGTGTGTGGGTGTGTGAAGGAACCTTGAAAATGCCTGTCTTTGAGTGTCTGATTTTTTTCTTATTGATCTCTTTAGCAGAGTTCATAAATTGGTAAAGTTAGCAGTGGAGTTGACGTGAAAGTTGCTAAATTGAGCTTTTTTGTATTGTGAGACTCGAACTGTTATTTACAGAAATGTCACTGATTTCTTTGAGAACTGCACCAGAGTGCTGGGATACTAAATTGCTGCGTTTCCTGGTATCTGCCATAGCGTCATGTTATTTTAAATATGCATTATCACCCTTGTGTGCTACGCTGAGTTAAATAATCATGAAGTAAAATAAAACAGACTCCTCTGAATTTTCCACTGTGGAAACTTGGAATCTGGGAGAGGAGTGCTCATGTTGGAAAATAAAAAGGAATCTGGAAAGAAGAGGTTATAGAAATGGAGGAACTTTTGATTTTTTTTTTTTAAAAGAATCTGTATTGTCTTTATTCTCCTCCACCTCATCACTCACTAAAAATCTCTCCTCCTGCTTGTGGGATATCTTTTTAGAAGATTCTTTATTGCTCTGCGACCATCAGCATTTTGGTTTGAGACTGTGTGGTCAAGAACTTCTTGTTTCTGTGTTACTACTTGTTTCAGATACCACATGTGAGAGGTATCAAATAAATGCTTTAAGTAGTAATGATGCCTGTAGTTCTGACACACATGCAGCCATATTCAGCACTGACTGTGGAAGAGTTCACTCTTTATCCTTTTGGAAATAGTTTCCAAACATTAGCTATTACTGAATATTCTGCAGGTGAGCCAGTATGCAGGGCATCAGCCTAAATTCTAGATGTAGCATTCTGGGTGCCTTTTTTTGAATGAGAAGGGGATTTACTTTATAGATGAGTATTTCTAGAAACTTTTCGTGGGGAACTTCAAGTAGTGTCCTTCACACTTCCTCCTCACTATGTCATCTACGTAGGAAGGATGGTCTTGTTAAGGCACAGGCTTTCTGAGTCAGCAGGCTTCTGTTTGTGATAGTGTTGGCTGTGCTTCAAACTTCCAGCGTGACCATGGACAAGTCACTTAACTTCTCTGCCCTCTTATTGATCCCCATATTACAGGTGGAGAAACTAACTTCACAGTGGTGTTATAAAGCTTAAGGGTTTTTGAATCTGTGGATGGAAGGTGCAGTACAAATGTAAAATTGTTAACACCTTAAGGTGTGGCAGCTGACTAACAGTGGAGCAGGGGCTGCCTTAATGTGCTGTAACTTGCAAGTGTAGCCAAGTCCAAAGATTTGGCCCATCCCTTGTTGTTAAATCTTTTTGTAACTAATGGACAGATCAGCTATGACCTGAACAGTTTTTTAGAAAACTGCTTGGTAATGGTTTGTGACATGCAGATCATAAAGCTGCTGTTTAGAGAGTGGCTGCTCTTCCTTGGCATGTTTGCCTTTAAATAGACAGTGGCTGTCTCGTATACAATGTTTAGTTCTTGGCTTACTTGTGGGTGGCCTGAACTTGTAAAATGCTGGTTTCTTTCTGAGATTTTTTTTTTATTCCAAGATTAAGTGAGAGATCTCTGTAAAGTTGAGCTTGGCACAGGCTCACTACACTGAGTTAATTTCATATCTGTTACAATGGCATCTAGAGGCCCTAATCAGCAACATAGCCCCATTGTGCTAAGTGCTCTACAAACATATGAAGAGTTGGTTCCTGCACTGAAGAATGTAACATGTCATTTTATTTTTATGTGGAAGACCAAAATGTCCTGAACAACACAGAATAAATGTTTTTTCCCCGTCTGCAGGAACTGCAGGGTAGACTTATTTATTTATTTTTTGATTGGTACCTATTTGTTGGCAGTACAGTCTCTTAATTCAGATTGAACAAAAGATGCCTTTCTTTGTGTCTTGATGCAACTGGTTTTATTAAACAATCAATAAGGATGAAACGTGTGTTGGACTTTTTATGTTAGACTGTGTCATTCTCTTGCTTTCTTTTGCCTTACTTACATGTGGTGGTGGTGAACTATAAATTAAATACCTGAAGATTTAACTTGTTGCAGTGGAAAGATCTCTCATGTTGTGATTGTGGAAGGGGGAAAAAAAATCATACTTAAACTGTATTTGTAGTTGAAGTATAAGTAAGATTGCATCACTAAACAAAAAAAATAATCACTTTAATTCAGGTTTTCCCTCTGGGAATTCTGTGGCCACTTTGATGCTGTGGGGTTTGTTTGTTTGTTGTTTTTTGGAAATGTGTTGACCTTCACTGCCTTTAAAAAAAAGAATTGTGGAGGTCTTGAAGAGTAGAGTATTGGCCCCAGTAACGCCCAGGAGTCAGGTGCACTATGAAACCAGTTCCTGGGGATGTTTGGTGTACTTGTGGTTAAGCATAATAGTATTGTAGCACGCTTCCTGACAAGTTTGAGTTTCATTTTATGCATGGGAATCCTACCATATCTCACTACTACCTTATCCTATACTCCCTTCTGGCTCTGAGAATTACTGAGTACAGTTCAGTTCAGTTACCAACTTTATCTTCTATGTCCTGTCAGATAATGGCTTCCAGCTGCTGTATGTACTTTATTTCAGAGATTCTCAAACTCTTTTATTGTGTTCATTATAATAGAGAGAGCATTTCATAGGTTCCTCCATTCTAACTACTGAATAACTGTGTGATTTGCAATCCAGCAATCTCTCTTAGCAATTGCTTCATGGAAAAGTAAAAGGAATTTAACTGACCTTAAAGTGATACGTGTCTTATTCCTTTAAAACAAAATGTAATCACACTCTTCATCTTTTGCTCTGTTTTTTTCCCTCCCATCTGTTCTGTTCTCTCTTTCTGCTCCCCTGCAGATGCTTTTTTGCTTCCTAATCTCTGTACTTGCATCTGCCACTGGTCTCTTGGTTCCCTTCTCTACTCCTTGCATCTATCTCTCTTGATTGTCAAGTTATCCCTCTCCCCTCTCCACTCACACACTTTCCTGCCTAGTTCTCCTCTCTCTAGGATGGACATTCTTCTCCTGGAGGGCTCTTGTCTCATTGGCATTTCATGGCACTTTAAGTTCCACTGGTGACCCCTGTACCTGAAAGTGGATCCACCATCTTTAGCTGCTGTTCTACTGTCCTCCAGTTGCTTTTACAGACATCTATGTGCACTGGATGGCCTACATGTATATAGAAACGATTGAAAACCATGAGGATCCAGCACCATGAAATCTGCAAAGGATGTGCAGGAAGCCAGCAAGTGCCCCATAGTCCTACAGTTCTTGCTCTCTTGTTTTCCCTTCACCGCATGATAATAGACAAGGCTTGAAAAATCCACTCACAGGGCAAGTACATTGTTTGCCTGGGAAAATGCCATGATTTTCAGCTGAATATAAGTTTTCATTTAAAACAAAAATTCTAGCCCTTATGGCTGTGAATAAACCCTAAAAAACAGAGGAAACTGATGTAGTGCTGTCTCCTTTGTTGTGCAGAAAAATAATTCCTTTGATGTTCACAGCTTTCCCAAGCTGTGACAATGGAAACTGGCATCATCAGTATCAGTACTGCTACTTGGAATTCAGGAATATATTCAGAACCACTCAGCTGCTTCTTATGAATGGTATGAGCAGTAGCAGAGTTGGGTAGTTGTGCTTTTCTTTGGGAAGGGTGACCCAAATAGGAAAGCTCCCTTCCCCACAAATTTCAGCAATCAGAAGGCTGTGGAGGAGGACTAAAGTTGCACTGCATTGAGGCTCACAGTTTGTAGATCACAGGAGCAAGATGGGAAAGATCTGTCTTTTGTCACCTGTGTTCTTACTATTTCTGCTGCAGTATCTTACTGAAAGCTTATGCCTAATTCCTAGACAAAAGCTGCTACAATGGAGTTAAAGTTGAGGGTGCATATCAGTAAAGTAGCATAAAATACAACAAGATTGTAAGTATCCCAAAGCAAAATGTTACAAACCCAGGAAATTCAGCATGGAGGTTCTACTTAAAATAAATCCAAACATGTTAGGTACAGTTAGGGCATCTAAGCAATTGTAACGCTGTCCTGTAGTGACAACATGTAATAACTATGAGAGGAAGGATGGTTCAGAGGTTAGGGCACTAGCCTGGGACTCAAGAGACCTTGGTTGAATTCCCTGCTCTGCTACAGACTTTCTGACCTTGGGTAAGTCACTTAGTTTCTCTGTGCTTCCTCAGTTCTCCACCTGTAAAATGGAATAATAGCACTTCCCTACCTCACAGGGGTGTTGTGGAACAAATGGGGCTGTATTAAGTACCTGAGATTGCCTGTATTTCAGTGTTTATGGTCCCATAGAGGATATGGGGTCATAAACACATTGGGTGTTTATGGTTCCTTAAACTGATTTTTGAAGACTTGTTTGTTTGTTTGGCTTTTTCATGGTAGAGTTAAGGTTGTTTAGGTACCCTAACTGTGCATGTCCACACTACCACATCTGAATTTTCTGGGTTTTTAGCACTTGGATTTGAAGCATTGCAAAGCAGCCAGAACATAATGGCCAGCTAAGCTGTCCTGTCCTCCAGCTAGCTTCTGCCATTTGCACCTTGTGACCCAAGAATCCCTTAATGCCAGCTGGCAAGGGGGTTACATCAACGGCCTGATTCTCATGTGTACATTCTGGTTCACCAAAGAATGTCATGTGACGTCTTAAACGAAAGCCTGGGTCACGCTGGCCATTAATCTTGTTGTGAAATAGATGTAAGGAATTACACATGTATAGCGAAAATGTTTTAAAGTCTGTATCAAGGCACAGTTGACAAACAGCTTTTAAGAGCTCTTTGCAATCTTGAAAGCGTGTCTCTCTCACCAGTAGAAGTTGGTCAAATAAAAGAGAGTACCTCACCCACCTTGTTTCTCTAATATCCTGTGACCGACACTGCTACAACACTGTAGAATACAGCTTTTCTGTCAGACGAGATGTTTGTTCACCTGTCTCTCTGTTGAAATGTAAATTAAGTATTGTCTTGTTCACAGTGGGTCTCCATCACCCATCTAAGCTGAATGCAGTTGGATTGTAAGAATTTCAGAAAGGAACCAACAGATATAGAAACAGAGCGAGGGAAGAGAACCTTATCTTGAGATACACTTCAAAAGTTTGCTGACCTATATTTGGGAAAAAAAGAAGACACCTCATCCTTCTGCACCTAGGAAGTAAACAGGCAATGTGTGTACATTCATGAAAACAAGATCACAACTAGCCTTGGTTGGAGACGCTGCAGAGGACTTTGGGTGAGATAGGACTTTTTTAGAGAGGAGGTTATGCCTGTTAAGTTTAATTTCTAGAAAGCATGTTATGATTTTTGTTTTATATGTAACCTTTTGTTTCTGTTGTCCTTATTCACTGTCTCTTGAATCTTTGGTACTACGCTTGTTGTTGTTTTCACTATAAATATATCTTAGTGCTGTGGTATTAAGCAAGGTGAGCTGAATCATACAAGCTGTTGTGTACACCGCTCCCTTGGGGAGAGCAGACCTAGTATTTCTGTGAGTGTTCAGTGGATAAGGGGCTGGACACTGCAAAGGAATGTTTCACAGGGGCTTGGGTACACCTGTTGTTAACCTGTAAAGCAAGGAAAGGGATGGCATAGCCCATCAGAGAGCAGTAGCTTAACAGGCTGCTGGTGTCAGAGAGCTGACACCCAGCTAAGCACAAACAAATCTCCTTCACCCTGGAGGCGGTGTGGGCGAATAACACAGTGATTTGCCGTCCTGGATACTCCAGTAACCATCACATTCAGTCTTAATTCTGCAGCCACTACTCCTTCATTGTATTCTGTCCACTGTAACTTACGTATTTTTACCTGTAATGCTTTCCAGAGGTCTGCCTTCTCCTGAATATCTCTTGGTCTCCATTTTGACCATACTTCTAATATTTCAAGGTCCTCTTTGTTTTCAATTGTATTTGTAACTCCTCCCAACCTAATATCTTCTGTGAATTTTGTAAACATTCTATTCAGTCAGTCCCTTTCCTCAATCACTAATGAAGATACTTAATAAGATTGTATTGAGCATCAGTCCCTGCGATATCCCACTCGACAACTTCCCACCTAGATAAATTACCACTGGAGACAGAGAAGAAATGGAAATCCATGGTGATCTGCCTGAAGCTCTGAATCAGTGCTCGGTCAAAGGGCTGATATATAAAGCTGCCCAAAATTTCAGATGGGTGCATTTTAAAATAACTCAAAATAAATCAATATGGCTTTAGAAGTCAGAATAACTGACTTCTGAGATAAAAGGCCATAGTATCTAATTACTGAAGTCTAATTATCTCTTTCCTGCCTTTTTGTTTTTTCAACTCCTCTTCTTTTAGCAGCAGTTCTGGCTAAGCTGGGAAGGAAAGCTCAGGACTGTGGGATTGCTGTTTAGCTCCCTATCTCTTCCCCTCCATCAGTGTTCTGCAGGCGTGAGTTAACTGATTAAATTACAGGCATTACATGAGTCAGTGCTCTTCTGCTTTCTAAGCAGACTGATTATATATACATTTGTACGTACACACTGCCACTGTCTCACACCCAAAGTGGCTTTTTTTATCACATGCTTGATTTCCATTTTGAGTATGCATTTCTTTTGGGAGATGGGTCCCTTGTACAAACCACAACAGGGATGCTACACAACCACAACAGAGCATGCAACACAACAGTCACACAGGGAATTACAAGTTACTTATGCAGGGATAGAGTTTTTCTTCTATCTTTGACTTCCCGGAAAGAGGGCAAAGATTTAATTCTTTTAAAAAGATTTTTTTATTGTAACTCTTACTTATAATTAATGCTTTCTTTTTATTCTTAGTAACCTCTCTAAATCTAAATGAGAGTAGGACACTGGAGGTAGGTTTTTGTGACTTCTGAAAGCCACAGCCACTGGATGAAGAACCATACCTTTGCCAAATTGCTAGAAGCTGGAGGTTGTTGTAGGAGACTGATGTTCCAAATAATGGCAAGTGCCCTAGTGAAGAATAGAATGACCTGGAGAAGTGCAGACCTGAAGCACCTACTGTGTTGTAAATAACATTAGATGTTCTTGTCTATTAATATTTTTAGAAAGGTAGGAATAAGCAACAGCTCGTGATTTCAGATCTTTGTAGTTACTGAAGTTGGGATTTGAGATTGTATTTGATTAGGAAAAACTTGCTGGAAGTGACACGGGCATATGTGGCTCAAAAATGTACTTTGCGGGAACCAAGAAATACTTTTCCTTGGCTTTGAATTTTGTTTTGCTTGGGACTCTTTGCTAGTGGACTACTGGATAAGTGCTTGGTTAGCCCAGTGTGACTTTGTTCCATTGATCCATGGTGACTGTCAATATATTGCTACATCCTGGAGATCTTCAACTATATTTCCTATCAGTCAAGGAATATGAGGAATTATGGTCGTGGTCTTGTGGTTAAGGCACTGGACTGGATTTCAGGAGATCTAGGTTAAATTCTTGGCCCTGCCACAGGCTTCTGTGTGACTTTGGGCATGTCACTTAATTTTGTTGTACTTCATGTCACTTCTGTAAAACGGAGATTCTTGATTGCTTTACGGGGGTTTTGTAAGGGTAAATCCATATCAATTTGGGAGTGCTCAAATATGGTGATTGCTACCATAGGTCTTTAAACTCATTACAGTTTCATTTTTCAAAGCTGCTTCTGCCTATTCTTTATTAACTGAGTTCCACATTTTCTAGGAGATCACAGCATTCCAGGAAATAGCTTACTGATTTTTGGATACTACTTTATGTTTGGGACCCACTGATATAATCTGAGGTCTCCAAATGTATTTACAAAGCCTGGCTGCCAGTGACTTTAAAAATGTGTAGATAGTGTTGGGAAAGAGTATCTGAAGACACTGTGAATCAAAGCTGTTGAATTCACATACTTCACTTCTGTGCCAGATGAAGCAAAAACAGATAAATAGTAAAAGCTAGAATAGTAAAGGTTATATGCTTTAGACAGAGATGGGACTCAGGGGTTATTTGCATGTAGAGAATCTTTGTGCCAATTATAGTTTATAGTTTCTGGTGACAAATCATGTTTCAGTACTAATTCATAGCACCCAACAGGGGAATCTGAAAATATTTGGAACAGCTGTGATGCAGCTGCAGTAGTATCTGTTTATGGAATAGGAATTGCTGTTAGAGGCTTAAAGTTTGTTTACAGTCCTTGCAGAGCTCTCTTGTACATACCAAAGAGCAAATCAGCACTGGCTCTGAGGTGGACTTGAAGTAGTTTGACAGGTTTCAGAGTAGCAACCGTGTTAGTATGTATCCACAAAAAGAAAAGGAGTACTTGTGGCACCTTAGAGACTAACCAATTTATTTGAGCATTAGCTTTCGTGAGCTACAGCTTACTTCATCGGATGTATGCAGTGGAAAACACAGTGGGGAGATTTTATATACACCGAGAACATGAAACAATGGGTGTTACCATACACACTGTAACCAGAGTGATCAGGTAAGGTGAGCTATTACCAGCAGGAGAGAGAGAGAGAGAGAAAAAAACCCAACCTTTTATAGTGATAATCAAGGTGGGCCATTTCCAGCAGTTGACAAGAACGTGTGAGGAACAGTAGGGTGGAAAAATAAACATGGGGAAAGAGTTTTACTTTGTGTAATGACACATGCACTCCCAGTCTTTATTCAAGCCTAAGTTAATTGTATCCTGTTTGCAGATTAATTCCAATTCAGCAGTCTCTCGTTGGAGTCTGTTTTTGAAGTATTTTTTGTTGAGGAATTGCAACTTTTAGGTCTGTAATCGAGTGACCAAAGAGATTGAAGTGTTCTCCGACTGGTTTTTGAATGTTATAATTCCTGATGTCTGATTTGTGTCCATTTATTCTTTTACATAGAGACTGTCCAGTTTGGCCAATGTGCATGGCAGAGGGGCATTGCTGGCACATGATGGCATATATCACATTGGTAGATGTGCAGGTGAACGAGCCTCTGATAGTGTGGCTGATGTGATTAGGCCCTATGATGGTGTCCCCTGAATAGATATGTGGACACAGTTGGCAACGGGCTTTGTTGCAAGGATAGGTTGCTGGGTTAGTGTTTTTGTTGTGTGGTTGCTGGTGAGTATTTGCTTCAGGTTGGGAGGCTGTCTGTAAGCAAGGACTGGCCTGTCTCCCAAGATCTGTGAGAGTGATTTGTCGTCCTTCAGGATAGGTTGTAGATCCTTGATGATGCGTTGGAGAGGTTTTAGTTGGGGGCTGAAGGTGACGGCTAGTGGCGTTCTGTTATTTTCTTTGTTGGGCCTGTCCTGTAGTAGGTAACTTCTGGGTATTCTTCTGGCTCTGTCGGTCTGTTTTTTCACTTCAGCAGGTGGGTATTGTAGTTGTAAGAATGCTTGATAGAGATCTTGTAGGTGTTTGCCTCTGTCTGAGGGATTGGAGCAAATGCGGTTGTATCGTAGAGCTTGGTTGTAGACAGTGGATCGTGTGGTGTGGTCTGGATGAAAGCTGGAGGCATGTAGGTAAGTATAGCGGTCAGTAGGTTTCCGGTATAGGGTGGTGTTTATGTGACCATTGCTTATTAGCACTGTAGTGTCCAGGAAATGGATCTCTTTTGTGGACTGGTCCAGGCTGAGGTTGATGGTGGGATGGAAATTGTTGAAATCATGGTGGAATTCCTCAAGAGCTTCTTTTCCATGGGTCCAGATGATGAAGATGTCATCAATGTAGCGCAAGTAAAGTAGGGGCATTAGGGGACGAGAGCTGAGGAAGTGTTGTTCTAAGTCAGCCATAAAAATGTTGGCATACTGTGGAGCCATGCGGGTACCCATAGCAGTGCTGCTGGTTTGAAGGTATACATTGTCCCCAAAAGTGAAATAGTTATGGGTGAGGACAAAGTCACAAAGTTCAGCCACCAGGTTTGCCGTGACATTATCGGGGATACTGTTCCTGATGGCTTGTAGTCCATCTTTCTGTGGAATGTTGGTGTAGAGGGCTTCTACATCCATAGCAGCCAGGATGGTGTTTTCCAATGGATTGTAGTTTCCTCGGGAAGTCAATGGTGTCTCGAAGATAGCTAGGAGTGCTGGTAGTGTAGGGCCTGAGGAGAGAGTCTGCATAGCCAGACAATCCTGCTGTCAGGGTGCCAATGCCTGAGATGATGGGGCGCCCAGGATTTCCAGGTTTATGGATCTTGGGTAGCAGATAGAATACCCCTGGTCGGGGTTCTAGGGGTGTGTCTGTGTGGATTTGTTCTTGTGCTTTTTCAGGGAGTTTCTTGAGCAGATGGCGTAATTTCTTTTGGTAACCCTCAGTGGGATCAGAGGGTAATGGCTTGTAGAATGTGACATTGGAGAGCTGCCGAGCAGCCTCTTGTTCATTTTCTGACCTATTCATGATGACAACAGCACCTCCTTTCTCAGCCTTTTTGATTATGATGTCAGAGTTGTTTCTGAGGCTGTGGATGGCATTGTGTTGTGCACGACTGAGGTTATGGGGCAAGTGATGCTGCTTTTCCACAATTGCAGCCCGTGCACGTCGGCGGAAGCACTCTATGTAGAAGTCCAATCTGTTGTTTCGACCTTCAGGAGGAGTCCGTGCAGAATCCTTCTTTTTGTAGCGTTGGTAGGAAGGTTTCTGTGGGTTAGTGTGCCATTCAGTGGTGTGTTGGAAATATTCCTTGAGTCGGAGATGTCAGAAATAGGATTCTAGGTCCCCACAGTACTGTATCATGTTCGTGGGGGTGGTGGGGCAGAAGGAGAGGTCCTGAGATAGGACAGATTCTTCTGCTGGGCTAAGAGTGTAGCTGGATAGATTAACACTATTGCTGGGTGGGTTAAGGGGACCACTAGTAGTTTAGCTCAGTAGCTTCTTACAATGTTTTCTTGCTAACCAAGTTACCCTCCACTACATAAAATATTCTAATATTGGTATAATATTCATTTAGGCTTTTAATTTTGATCTTAAAGACCACATCATACTTTTACCAGTTGTCAAATGGGATTGATTTTTAAAAACACAAACACACACGTACTCTTTGTAACAGACTGATAGGTCACCTAATAGATTTTGCTTGTAAGTTGTATTCCCTAACTAGATTCCTCCTCCCCTTTTTTTTAAAAATATATATATATATATATTCTCCCCTTGCCCTAAGATTCAGAATACATATTCTAGGAGGTTCCTTGCAGAACATTAAGCCACTCTGGCACATATTTCTAAGTAATTGAGCCTTCCTGTTTCTTTTGGTGAGCTATATCCAGTTATTTGTGTAAAGTCTCTATATTAACTGAAAGATAATACAAGGCAGTGGGAAAAGGTTTTGAATGGGGTTATCCCATGGGTGAACATAGTTCCGAGTGTTGATATAGAGAAAGGGTTTGTGGGAAGGGAGCTTATTCAGCAAAATGAATAGTTTTGGGTTGTTAATCTGTGTCATTAGCACTGTGTACTAAAAAGTAACAGTGTCTGACTAAATAGCCAGTGTCTTTCAAATTCACAACAATGCTGGCAGCCTCAGTTCTTTTGTCTTTCTTGCAAACACACAGCTGTTCTGCCGAGGCATCCCTGTGTGTTCAACATCTGGATACTGTTGTTTCATCAGTTCCCATCACAGCAAATATCTCAAGGGATTGGGGACACCACATGAGGCTTGCTGGAAGAAACCTTAAGAAAATGAGCCTCTGTTTCTGACAGATGAATCATGGACATGGCAAGTGGGGATACTTGATTGTGGATCTGAAATAAACACTTCCATACATAATTAGTATAACACAGCAAAGCTTGCTGTATGACTTTCTCCGAGGGATGGTGCATGTCCTGACTTGTTGAAGAAACTTGTTCATGATAGCCTTGAGTACAAACTAAGCATGTAGTTGTGCAGCTGAATGTAGGTACAGTAGCTAGTCCAGAGCTGCAGAAACACCTTCTTTGGCTGTAACTGCTAGCTATTTCACAGAAAGAGGAGTGGGTTTATCTAAAACATGCTGCTGAACTTTGTCAGTTCTAATTCCCCCCTCGCCTGTGGGACAGACTTATATTTGAGAGTGGTTTTCATCATGAAAATTTAAGCAGAAGAGATTAAAGTATGTTAAATTACCCTGGGGTGAAGGTTTCAGAGTAACAGCCGTGTTAGTCTGTATTCGCAAAAAGAAAAGGAGTACTTGTGGCACCTTAGAGACTAACTAATTTATTAGAGCATAAGCTTTCGTGAGCTACAGCTCACTTCCTCAGATGCATATCGTGGAAACTGCAGGGTGAAGAGTGGTGATGCCTCCGAGAAGGGTGTTATAAATGGAGCAGTGCCTGCCCAAGTTACGCTATGGTTGCTGACTGTCCTTGGAAAAGCAATGGTGGTAATTTCAGGTGAAAGTACAAGGCTTCTCTGTGGACCATAAAGAATGACAACCTCACTCTGGATTCCCTTATTTAAAAGCCCCCTTTAACTTGATCTAAGGTCACTAAAAACACTCCTCTTGTAGCTCTTAATTTCAAAACTTTACATACTTTTGAGGGGTGTGTTAAGACCACTTGTTGGCTTGCATCTCTACCTTTTCCCTAATACCTGGGCATAGAGGACCTGTGAACCTGTAGAGCAGGTGTGATACAATTCCACCGTAGGGGATGGAGCCTGATTACATTAGAGTTAATGACCCCTCGGATAAAGCACTGTCTGGGAAAGAGTTGCTAATGGCTGCCTCAGAGTGCAGAAGGAGCGTCTCTTATTGAAAGAACATTTACTCAAGAAATTATAAAAGTACTACTTTGATAGTCTTTTTTTCCTATTCTTAAAAAGGTGAGGTTTTTTGATTCTGAGGAAGAGAATTCCCATTCAGTTAAGAGAGGCTATTTATGTCTGATCTGTCTGAATCAGCAGTCAGGGGACTACAAAACAGGGGACCCCGTTTTGAGAACTGGTTGGAGATTGAGTAGTTGATAAAATTGCAAAGTGCATGAAATTGAATATCTCTATATGACAGTAGATACCGTGCATTAATTGCAGTATTGTGCATGGCGTTGCTTTCGTCTTGTCCTTGAACACACTTCAAAGTGATTTCCAATGCATTGAAAAGTGAAGGTATGTTGACTTGTTCTTCACAGGCATCAAATTGAGGTTCTACTTTGTTTAAAGAGTATTATGAGAGGGGAAAAAAATAATGCAAAAGATAGAATTTTTCTTTTGAACCCAAAAGATATATGCCATTTCATTCCTCTCTGAAGGAAGTTGCAACAGGAAATGGATGCTTCGTAACTGGAGCTGGGCGAATAAAGATATTCCATTTCACAAAGGATTTTTCTGTTTAGAAATTTGGTTTCTTTATGATGAGGAACAAATACCAAAAATTTTGAAATTCTCCACAAAAGGAGTTGGAGCCCTGGATCTGGAGCAGGCTGGGGCTCTGAAAGCCCCAGTCCCAGGGCAGCCTGCCAGATGGACTGTCATGGACCCTGGAAGCTTGGGCTCCTCAGGCAAGCTGGGTGGAAACCAGACAGGTTTCAAAACCCATCTGTTTTCTGGAGGAGCTTCATGAAAATTCAACAGTCTTCATGGACACTGTTTCTATTTCAATGAATTGGCAAATTCAAATGAAAAACAGTTCAATTGGGATTTTTCAGACTAGTGGGTGTTCTTTTAATTCCCAAAATGAAAGTTGCAGTAGCCACCCTGACAAAGTATACGATGATCTCCACTGCAAGTTATTTTGTTTTCCTCTCAGAAGATGACATAACACATAAGAAAATGGAAGAACTGCTAAGAGAGAACTGCATTGGTCACCATTAAAATGTTGTCAGCATTTACCAGCAGTTAACACATTGTAGTTTTCAAATATAGTATTTCACTATGATCTACTATCTTAAATTAAAATATGAATTACTGCTGTCTTCTTCAAGTGGGCCTCTGCATATTGCGCTGCTGCTGCAGCAGCTGAAAGGGTGGAAACCTCAGGAAGCAGCGCCTTTTGGAACACCCTCGTACCCCTCCACTTGTGGCTCCAAACATGGGAGGCAAGGCTAAAAAAGGGGATTCGGGGCTTGCTTCCAACTATAGTAGTGGACCAAGGGCCTCACTCTGTTTCTTTGATCTAGTGCTTTGGAAGCCTCATTCCTGGTGTCTGTAGGTAGCTTTATTATTTTTATTTTCTTCGTTGTAAACAGCATAGTGTCTGCAATCTTTTTAACATGTACTGTATAAGGAATGTTACTTGTTATTATCTGGGAATATTGCTTTAGAATTGGGAACGGCTTTTACTGAAATCTAAAGCCAGATCAAGTTGTGGAGAGAATCTGAGCCCATCTTATTATACTCATAGTTGCATGTTATTTTTCACAGGAGATAATCATAACTTTTTTTTTTGCCCTGCTCTTGCATGTCAGAGAAAGTATGGATTAAAGCAGATGTTCCCATGGCTCCAAATATATCTATCAGAGGAATTTGGAATTATAATGTCAGTTTGTCATTTCTAGTTCTGAATTGTTAAGGGAAGATAATAAAGTAGATTATCACCACAAAAGTTTTTTTTTCTCCTGTTGATAATAGCTCATCTTAATTAATTAACCTCTTACAGTTTGTATGGCAACTTCCACCTTCTCTGTATGTGTGTATATATATCTTCTTACTATATGTTCCATTCTATGTGTCTGTTGAAGTGGGCTGTAGCCCATGAAAGCTTATGCTCTAACAAATTGGTTAGTCTCTAAGGTGCCACAAGTACTCCTTTTCTTTTTGCGGATACAGACTAATACGGCTGCTACTCTGAAACCTGAAATAAAGTAGATTGTTTTCAGATATGTTATGTGAGCAGGGAGCAAAGCTTACTCCACTCCAGAAAGTACTGAATTATGCTAGAGCTCTAGCGTCTTCCTAGATTAATTAACCCAATGCTTTAACAACAGAAATCTTCAAAGGTGTGTGAATGGGTGAAAATCTCACCCCGCATTCAGCACAGCAAGCACAAACCCGGGCGCTGGGATCATGTCCAAAACTCTTCCTCTCCCCTCTGTTTTTGGAGCTTTTATTCTTAGCAGTAAATAAGAATCTTAGCCCGAGCTTCCTCCTAAACTGGTTATTTTTACATTGTTCCCCCTGCAAGACTTTCCTTCCTTGCCCTACACTTTTACCATACATTGTCTTTTATTTTTCTGAGACCCACCTGGTTTGGCTGCCAGAAACAGTCAGCAAAATAGCCCTGCATTTCCATGCAACAGACTTGATTTCCTGTCACACCACTTGGTCTTGAATTCATACACTTGACAACCATATTGAACTAGATGTTAAATAGTCTGCAGCAGATACACTTGTAAGGCCAGTTCTCTATTCTGTAATCCTCTTCAAGCAGAAACTCTATTGTAAAGATATATGGCTAGCATTGTGGGGAGATAATTCTGGGAGATTGACCATATTTTCTTTTTATGTTTCTGTAGCATTTTCATGTAAGGATCTTCAGGATCTTACAGATGTGGAGCCTCATAACTTTCCTATGAGGCAGCCAACTGTATTTAACCCCATTTTTTACAATTGGGGAAACTGAGTCACAGGGCAGTTTAAGTGACTTGCCTAAGTACGGAAAGCAAGTCAGTAGCAGTACCAGGAACAGAACCTAGTAGTCTGGATTTCCAGTCCTGCACTCCAGCTACTAGCAAAAAGAAAAGGAGTACTTGTGGCACCTTAGAGACTAACAAATTTATTTGAGCATAAGCTTTCGTGAGCTAGTGAGCTGTAGCTCACGAAAGCTTATGCTCAAATAAATTTGTTAGTCTCTAAGGTGCCACAAGTACTCCTTTTGTTTTTGCGAATACAGACTAACACGGCTGCTACTCTGAATCCAGCTACTAGATAACTCACCAGCTGCTTATGTTCTGTGGTGGATCACTGTTTGAAAAAAAGAATGGGAAACTTCCCTCACTCATCCATTTGCCCCCCCCCCCCCAAAAAAAAAAAACCAACATGGCCACTGATCTGACACTCTCCTTCAAAGGTGTTTAGAGGAAATGTATTAATTTAAAAAAAAAAGGGATGTATGTCAAGATGACTCTCATGATAGTCTGAGCCCAATTTTTTAACCTCGTGCTCAAATACCAAATTATGTGTGCCCTAATTTAGGTACCCTAATTTGAAAACTGCATTCTGTTATTTCTGTTACTGTCACAACTAGTTTTTTCTTACCATGAATTTGGATGTTCTCTGGTGATAGGTGAGACATAAGCAAACAGAGGAGTCTTGCATTGTTGGCAGGCATCTATCTGTTGCATATCTATGGGAGTTAAATGCACTAACAAAAAGAAGACCTCTTCAGCTTCCATCTGTCTTCTCTAGTGCCTCCGTTTTCTCTGTTAATTACCAGCATAGTTGCTACAGAATTGTTGTTACAATTGCAGGTTGTCCATGTTAAGATTATGTCAGCACTTCCTTTATTAAAACCATTTCCTTTGGATTTAAACGTGGCATATGCATAGTCTGGGGGAACACTTTTCCTGCGACTCGTTTGCCACTGATACAAACAGCAGAGCTGCTCTTCCCATGAGGTAACTGAGGATAACTTTTTAAAAAATTCTTACATCTCACTTCTAGTTTTGGAAAAGGGAACTGGATTACTGCCTGATACCTCCTCTTCCATACAGCCAATTTGCCATTATCTTCCTTTATCCTGAGAATTTATACGTAGCTTCCACCTGCCTGCTTAAAATAATCTTTGAGCTGTCTAGAGGTATAAAATAGCCAGTATAGAGCACTCGAGGGCTTTTCTGCAGAGTCCTCCTTTGGTGTATGCCCCACCCATGTAGTAATGGGAGATGAACAAGAAAACCCCTTGAGCTACACATTTTTGTGTGAGTATGCAGCATGACAGAAATTCCTGCCCAAATGATTGTCCATGAAAGGAATCCAGTGCTTCATTGAGCAGCCTTTCTGCCTGGCCAGTATCCATTACGTGCCTCAGCTGTGCAGGAGGCAGGTACAGTATGTACCTTCAGTAGATTTGCCAGGTCTGTGAGGAGAGGGAACTTAGGGTGCAGGGACTGACACAATATAAACCTAGGGGAAATTTTTCCCATGGCAGATGCACACCTGGGTGTGACAGAAAGCAAAGGGTGTGTGGGTAGGAGGCGGGGGGTGGAGAGAGAAGAAGAATACCACTTAAAAGAGAACATTATCAAAAACGATAATGGCCACTGATGTGAATTTGCAAAGGAATCTTTTTTCTTTTTCTTTTTCCCTCTTCCCAGTAGAAGGGGACTGAGAATTGTCTCTACTTTTTTGTTTTGTTTTTGTTTTATATGATGCCTGAAAGTCTCTGAAGTGGGTTTGGCTTCACATATAGCTTTATAAGTCACTGGAACAGCTGAGCCATACAGTGGTTGCTGTGTTTCTAGTTGGGGGATTTTGAACTTCTCTCAACGCTTCCTTCCTGTTGGGGCAGGGGAGAGATTTGAAGCTTCAGTATTTTTGTGTGTGTGTGTGTTGTGTATATGGTTTCTTTACAGTGCATCGGGTTTGCAACCCCATTTAGACTAAGAGTGCATTGCCTGAACATCAGAGCAGAATTCTGCTGCTGGTATTGTGATTAAAAGTTGAGTATGTGAAGACTTGTTTGTAGGACGTGGTTTGCGCACATGTGAACGTGATGTGATGTTTAGGTGCTGATGTTTTGAATACTGGACTGAGAATTCCTATTAGATCACTACCAGTTAAATGGACTTGACTGCCAGGAAAATCCTTTTTGGTGAGTGCTAAAACTACCTGAGACTAACAGCCTCTCCCACACCACATATTCCTTTTTTTCACAACGGCTGTCGCAATAACTTTTACCTATTCATATAAATATAACACACTGATCTTTGCATCTGGGTCCCAGCATATCATAGAATATGTACTTCCAGGTAACTGAACGTTGCAGTTGTCGACGATTGTCTTTTTCTCTAAGTGAAGTATAGTGGTAATGCTCAGAGTCCATTTGTATTACTTGAAGCTGAGGATTGTATGTATGTTTGGCTGTGAAGAATGCCTCTTATGTGACTCGTGTATAGTTTGCTTCCCTTTGAACTGCTCAGCTGTGGCTACTTTGTTCAGATGTGAAACTTAAAAATAGAAGTCTTCAAAGTGAAGCTATTGTTTGGTGTTGATAGGTTCATTGTCACTTGACACTTCTTGTACAGTACTTTGAGGAGTTCCCGGTTTTGGGAGAGGAATGCCTTTGATTTCCTCTTACACGTGAGGGTTTCCTCTTCTGGTTAAGAGTAGGATATCCTTTGACTAAATAATTAGTTTTAGTATACCTGTCTTGATTCACTAGTGAAACCTAGGCACTTCACAACACAGCCTTGTCCGTGAAGGTCAGCGTGTATAAACGTTCTCTCTCCGTATGCCGACAAAATACTTTCAGTCCCGTGAGTGGCGTTAGCTTTGTTGGCAGGAGAGTGCTCTTGCTGACAAAGCCACATTCACACTGCCACTTGTGTTGGCAAAACTTTTGTCTTTCGTGGGGGGGCTTTTTAAAGTACCTGTGAAAGACAAAAGTTTTGTCGACAACATTGCAGTGTAGACAAGCCTTTATTATACTGGGTTTAGGATTCCTGCTGAGTTGTGGGTTTTTTATTGTTAAAAGGATATTAGCTGGAAGGCGAAGCGTTAAAACTAGTTTCTAGTAGTACACCTGCTCTGAGTCCCCTTGCCAGTTTTTGTGTTTTTACAATTACATTTTTTGTTTGTGTGTTAAATGTTTTTGTCACCCCGTTGCTGTATAGGGGAAACTGTCTGTCTTGAGTATACAGAGGAAACAGTGAAACTGATAATACGCAAAGTGCTGTCAAATGCAAAAAGTAAACTGAAAGATTTTTCCTTTTCCAGTCTTGGTTGTAGCAATCTGAGGTGTTACCTGGAACAATGGTAAATTACAATTAAGACTGAAGGGCCTTCTGTATTGACATTTTTCCTCTTACTCAGGCTGTGTCTACCCAGCAGGCACTATAGTGGCATAGCTACAGTGCCTTAGCTGTATGTTGGTGTAACTCCCAAGGGTAAATGCAGACTACAGCCCTGGGTTGAGTTTTTCCATCCCAGTAGGAACTCCACCTTCTTTGAACACCGTTAGCTAGTTCAACGGAAGCATTCTTATGTCAGTTTAGCTGTGTCAGGGATTAGGTTGGCACAGCTATGGCACTCAGGGTCGTCAATTTTTCAGGCCCCAGAGACCATAGTTATGTCATCCTAAATGTTAAGTGTACATTAGGCCTCACTTTCTCAAACTGCTTGGGTTGAAAATTGAGCATAACTTCAAATTCTTAACGTGAAGGCCAACCTAGCAGCCACTGCAGATCTGTAGATAGATGTGCATGACAAAAGTTAAGCATCTTTGTTCATATGTGGAAGACTGAATTATTTCTTCCTGCTGTGTGGGGTTAAGAGGCACTTTGGGAGAATAAACTTGCTGGGCCTAGAAGAATATTTAATAGAATTTAGTCTCATTGAAAAGTTTATGTAACTAGCTACCTCCTCTGCCATACAACGAAAACTAGGACTCTTAATACCCTTTGGAAACAAAAGAGCACAGAGATAATCTTTACTAGTACTACTGATGGACTTGCAAGGAGTTTATAGCCTTGTCTTATGCTGCTTAAAAAAAAGTGTATTTTTTACTCCAAGTTTACTAACATGCATGATCAGTCCTGATGTAAAAAAAAAACTGTGAAGACCAGGCACTTTATCTTTCAGTAAAACTAAAGTGGTTGGTCATCACTGTGTGTTTTACATCAAGGTAACTCATGCATGTTAGTCAACCCAAGGTGGGGAAAAACAAAACGTGTTTTTTTTTTTTCCCCCCAAGCAAAGAAGAGAGATTTTGGTCATCCAAGAGGCTGGGATAGACTAATTTTTAAACATTCTTCCTCTCTTCCCACCTCCGCAACAAACAAACAAATCCTTACAACAAAACCTCACACCAATTCTAGAGGATTGGATTCAGACTGGAGAGCCTCTTACCTCCATGCTGGTAATAACATTGAAAATTTCCCTGGGAAAATGTTTCAAAGTGGTAGCCATGTTAGTCTGTATCAGCAAAAAGGTTTATTTGGGCATAAGCTTTCATGGGCTACTGGGTTTTAGGCCATGAAAGCTTACGCCCAAATAAATTTGTTAGTCTCTAAGGTGCCACAAGGACTCCTCGTTGTTTTTACATATATATACATACCTAGCCACGTGGCACATTATAGGTTCCTCCATTAGTTGTGACCACTGCTGATATATGGCAATGCCATTTGGACACTCAGCTCTGAAGCTAATTGTAGCTAAATAGAGGGGAAAAAGGTGTATCCAGGGACCAGTGCCCCAGAATCTAAGCTTTATATAAAAAAACCCCCTTCTTTCTAGACCTTATGGTTGCAAAAAAACCTTTCCAAACATGAACATAGTATAAACCAGTGATTTTCAAACTTTTTTCTGGTGACCCAGTTGAAGAAAATTGTTGATGCTTGTGACCCAGCGGAGCTGGGGATTAGGGGTTTTGGGGTGTGGGAGGGGCTCAGGGCTGGGGCAAAGGGTTGGGGTACATGGGTGAGGGCTGCGGGGTGGGGATTGGAGTGTAGGAGGGGGCTCTGGGTTTGGGGAGGCTCAGGGCAGGGTGTTGGGGTGCGGGCTCTGGGCTGGGGCCAGGGATGCAGGGTTTGGGGTGCAGGAAGGGGCTCTGGGTTGGTGTGGGGCTCAGGATTGGGGCACAGTCTTAGCTCAGGTGGCTCCCAGTCAGTGGCGCAGCGAGGGTGCAAAGGCAGGGTTCCTGCCTGTCTTGCGACTGTGCTACACCCTGGAAGCAGCCAGCAGCAGGTCTGACTCCTAGGCAGAGGCGCACAAGTGGCTATGCATGGCTCTCACCCGCAGGCACCACCCCTCCCCCCAACTCCCATTGGCTGGGAACCTCCCAGCCAATGGGAGTGCAGAGCCAGTGCTCAGGGTGGGGGCAGTTTGCAGAGCCCTGTGGCCCCCCACCTAGGAGCCAGACCTGCTGCTGGCCACTTCCGGGGTGCAGCGCAGTGTCAGAACAGGTAGGGACTAGCCTGCCTTAGCCGGGCAGCACCACCAATGGGACTTTTAACAGCCCGGGACCTGAGCTGCTGCGACCAAGTGCCTTACATTCTGGTTGCGGCCTGCTGTTTGAAAACCACTGATATAAACCAATGTAATGAAGTCTCCCTGAGTTTGCACATTCTGAAGTGTAATGTTGCACTCCATATGTTTATGGAAATAAGTGTAAATGTAATGTAACTGGAATATGCTTTGTGCAAAAGGTCTCTTGTAAGGTATAATTACAAAGTTTATAATCTACTGAGTGTGGTCATCCTAGTTGTATAAATGTATCATTCTTGCATCTAAAACTAGACACATGAAATAACTCCAAGGTCCTATTGTAATTATGCAAAGTGTGGGCCATTAATGGTGGTTTGGAATCTTTGGCAGTTTCCACGGTATGCATCCGATGAAGTGAGCTGTAGCTCACGAAAGCTCATGCTCAAATAAATTGGTTAGTCTCTAAGGTGCCACAAGTACTCCTTTTCTTTTTGCGAATACAGACTAACACGGCTGCTACTCTGAAACCTGGAATCTTGATGGCTCCCATCAACTAGGACAATTGGTTGTAAATGTTGCTGTTTAGTTGCAAGCCTTCCTGTGAGTCAGGCCAGAAAGAATGAAGGCTTTGGGTCTCACAGGACATGTGAGCATGTAACCTGGTACTGGAATCCATCTTAAACCTGGTGCTTTTCCATTTAGAAGGAGGTTTGGGGACCCAGAGAGACAAGATTCCCGTCTTGTGCCAAAGCTATATAAGGGGGCGCAACAGAACAAAGGAGGTTCCAGTCATGAGAAATCCCCTAGTTACCACTTGGGCTGGAACTAACAAGAGCTGTACCAGGGGAAAGGATTGGGACCAGACTATGAAGGAGTCCAGTCTGTGAAAGAAGCTTATTGGAACGTCTCTGAGGGTGAGACTTTACCTGTGTTCAGTTTTCTACTGAATTAGGCTTAGACTTGGAGTGTTTTGTTCAATTTTGCTTGGTAACTTACTTTGTTCCGTCTGTTATTACTTGGAACCACTTAAATCCTACTTTTTATATTTAATAAAATCACTTTTGCTTATTAATTAACTCAGAGTAAGTAATTAATATCTGGGGGAGCAAACAGCTGTGCATATCTCTCTATCGGTGTTATAGAGGATGGACAATTTATGAGCTTACCCTGTATAAGCTTTATACAGAGTAAAACTGATTCATTTGGGGTTTGAATCCCATTGGAGTCTGGGTGCTGGAGACAGGAGCACTTCTTAGGCTGTTTTCAGTTAAGTCTGCAATTTTGGGGCACATGGTTCAGACCAGGGTGGATTTGATTTAAATCACTAATCAGGAAGACCTGATTTAATCATGGATTTCTACATAAAAGTGCATTCTGGAATATGCTGCTCAAACAGTTTCACTTTTGTTTCTACTGCCTGTCCCTCCCTTCTCACATTTATCTCCAGACTACTTCTAGTTCAGATCTATTCCTCCCCCAACAATCTTCTATTCATTGAACTTTTTGAAACTTTGCACTTTTAGAGAGAGGTAAGGGATTGACTCTCTGTACACATTTGCGGAGGGTCAATAGGGTTGAGGTCTGTTATTTCTCACCTCTGTATATTATTTATTTTAAAACATTTTTGCTGTTAACAAGCAAGTTATCTCTGGAGACACAAATCCACAGTTTGAGAACTGAAAAACTAAGCATCTCTGATGGTATCTTCAAGACTGAGCATGAAGTCCCATTGGGAAGATAGAAAGATTAACCTAAATAATCCATACAGAAGCCCCTGGAATCCCATAAAATTGTGTCCCTAATCCATGAACTATTGGACCTCATTTACAAAACTTTTCTTAAACTTTACATGAATATATTGTCTCATACTATAGAATTAGAATTTATAATCCCTATTCCATGATAAAATACATTATAGCTCAAAGATATCTCAGTTAAAACTATCTTTAGATAGGATTTTTCCTCAAAAAGCATTTTATCAAAAAAATCCAATTTAAATTAAAAAAAAAATCTGTGTTTTTGTTTTTGTTTTAAAGCATTGATTTTTATCCACCCTGGTTCAGACCCTGGGTCTGTGTTGGACCACACTGGCATGTCTGGCTCAACAAGGCAGCGTTCTGGAGCCCCAAACTGGCAGAGGAAACGGGCTCAGAGGTAGTCTTAGCACATCAGGTCACAATCCCAAAGGGGTCTCTGTAACCCAACCCATTGCATGAAGTTAATAGCATTAAGACTGGGGTCATCTGTCCCCATTTCTCTCAATTTTGTGTCAACATTGAAACCCAACAATGACCATGTAAAAGTTGTCATAATGTTTCACTGCTGATTATTTTAGCACAAATATTCAGCTAATAACCTTCTCACAATCAGATACCACTTCCCATGCATTCTCCTAAGCTCCAACTCTCCTCATCCAGCTGTCAAAAAATCTTTAGCAATTTACACAGAAATGCAATTTAGATGTGAAAGTGTAGGAGCACTTCAACATGTAATATAAAAATAACACAAAGAAGACTCTGCTTATTCTTAACTCATATTTAACCTAGTAAAAGCCCTTCCATCTCTTAACTTGCCTGAAATGGCTGCAGAATTTAAGTTTGCTGGAGTGGATTTCCACAGAAACTAGGCACCTTACTGCAAAATTAAGGTCAGCTTGTTACCGAGTACGCAGAATCTTCAGCTTGTTTCTCTTCCAATACACTTATTACTCATTGATCCAACTGTCAAAGTAGATAGAAACCAGTGAAAAGTGGTATTGATCCTTGCATATAGTATTTTATCAATCTGATCAAATCTTACCTTCTCCCTTTGTAGACCTGATTCACATGGCGGGGGGGGGGAAGGGGGGACGACGACACATATTTTATACCCAAAAGGGCAGAGCTGTTACTACCTCCCCTCCCCCCAAATTGCCTACATGTTTTAGAATCTAATTGTGTATTGCCTCATGAACCTTCACATCTCTATATGGCAGTGGTTTCTGGGCTCAGGGGTATCGTGTCTGTTTGAGATCTTGCTTTATTGCCATTTGTGATCTACAGAGGGATATAGTTAGGCTTAATCTTTTCCTAAACCACACATGGCAATCTCCTCTTTAGTGGTCAGAAGGAAAGTGTTACTAAAGTGAAAATCCATCAAGCACACACTGGTATGTATATAAAACCATACACAAGGCTCAGAGGTTTGCATGGCCAGATAGGGAAGAGGCTTTTGTAACAATCTGTGGCTAGATGAATTCCTTTTGAAAAAAAAATCAGCTGGAATTTGAAGCAATAGGGTTAAGGAATGAGTCTCCTACACCCCCCCCCGTTTACTAGTTCGGGCTCATCTAGGCAGATGAGAGAACCAGAAGTGCAGATTTTAAGAAGGGAAACATGAAGGGAAGGGAGGAGCTTTTTTAGGATGAAAAAAATGAAAGTCTCAGTAGCAGCAATATAGGTGCAGAGCGAGCTCAAATTTCCAGATGGTACGACAAAGCTGGCAGGTGACTTTGGGGACTTGGGAATTGAACAATGCAATTCACCCAACATAGTTTCACATAGGAAAGTCTCCAAATCGATTTCTTGGTATCATGTAAGAAGAGAAACTGTAGGAGGTATTGCTCCAGACATTGGTTGGAAGATGGGGATACAGCCTGGCCAGCAGTTGCCTTCTCAACTTAATGTGCAAATAATTGTAATATGGAAAGTTCCTAATTAAAAATTAAAATTGCATAACAGAGCCACATAGTAAGAAAACAAGCACTTATTTACTCTGCCTCTGTTCTAAACATACAGAGTCACTGGTTTCAGTGGAATGTGACTACATGGTACTCTGTTTTTCTGCTGGCAGACGGTGGTAGTGTGGGAATCGCCTGGTTGTGACTTCGAGATCTACAAGTAAAATATATTTAGAATAGCTTTTTGCCCCCTTGTTTGGGCATTCAGCACATAAACCTACAATAAGCTCATTAAAAATAGTTATGGATTTGCACATCACTTTGATGTTACTCAACTGCTCTTTTTTTTAATTGCTGCCTGACTGATAGCAATGACCCTCATTTTCTAAAAATAATTACGCTGATTTACTTTTGCCAGGAAGGAAACATTGTTCTGACTCTCTCATATTTTTTGGCCATGGATGAGCAGCATGCTGCTTAAAACCTTTTTAGGGTTTTAATTTATCCCTGTGATGTAACTTACAAAATGTTCAGTGCCATGGGTCACTATATTCCTATGCTAAATTTAGGAATAAGTCTGGGAGTTTTGTTTTACCCTGAGAAATACTATGTAAGAGTATCGTACACATTACAGCCTCACATTCCTAGTTGTTGTAAAGATTGGTGGTTTCCTTTCTCCTCTGCCTTTTTGATTAAACCTCTTCCTCCCTCTTCCCACAACTGGTTGTGTATTCTACACTAATTTTTCCTCCAGGCTCTGCAGGAGTTGAGACAGGTGGTTGAGTTGCTGCGGTTTGTGTGTATATCTCAGAGGTAGTCAATAGGTGGACCACAGGCCACATCTGGACCGCCAGGTGCTTTTGAATGGCTTTATTTACTTATAATTATCATTATTGTTGTTGCAGTGTGAAAAATGTTAATCTGAAGTCTGGACATTGACTATACTGTGACAAAGAAATTTGGACTTTTGGCAAATTTTTGGTTACCTGTGATGAATCTGCTCCTCGTGTGGTAGAGTTTATTTCCTCTTTGTGGTTATTTTATTGTTTTCTTGCAAATCCACATCTTTCAGTGTTGCTTCCTGTCTGCAGTTCTTTACCAAATGGGAATCTGTACTGATTTTTTTTTTTTTTTTGGATTTGCTTTGATGTACAGAAGACAGATATAAACTCTGGCTGTAAAGTTGGATATCCAGACAGATTAGGAGGCACATTTTAATTGGATCCTATAGGGTTTGGTTTTTTTTAATGTTTCTTTTTTCTCTGTCTCTCTCCTCTCCATATTTTGTGTGTGGGAAGAGATTATACCATGCAAGTATTTTATCCTTCCTTTTTCTTTTTTTTCTTTAATGTACCTAGTCAACCTAAAGAAACTTCCCCAAAGAAAAATAATTTTACATACCGTAGATTCCCCACTCATTTATTGTCTTTGGCATGTATTTTCTGAAGTTCTGTCTTTAGAAATATCTGCTTTACCTATGAGTAAGAGTAGTATTACAAGCCATAATGGCAGTAAGAAGACCACATCATGCTTATACTCCAAACGCTTCCTTTCTGTTTGTCTTGTAGCTTTTTCAAAATCAGTTTTAGCTAGCTAGAGGGTGTGCTTTCTACTGGCTGAAGCACATACCTGGGCATCTAAATCTAGGTGCTATTTCCAGTTTTGTCACTGACTCACTGTGTAGCCTTCGGCAGCTCACAGCTATTTTGTATTTCAGTTTCTCCATTGGTAAAATGGACAGAGTGGATACTTCTCAAGAGTGTTATGGAGCTGAATTAAACATAAAGGCTTTGAATGAAAAGCATTATGTAAGTGACGTTTATAACTAGTATAAGTATTAGATTTACTTCTATTGTTTGTCTGCTTGTCTCTTACATTTGACAGTGTACCGTCTTTTTTTTTTTTCCTACTGTTACATATTGCTTGTCCAGTATTGTGTGGTGTTACTGAGTTAAGGCTAGGGGTTTCACTGAAAAATCTGCTCAATGTGCCATGGCAGTCAAAAAAGCTAACAATGTTAGAAACCATTAGGAAAGGGATAGATAATAAGACAGAACAGTATCATAAAGCCATTCTGTAAATTCATGTTATGCCCACAACTTGCATACCATGTGCAGTTCTGGTTGTGCCATCTCAAAAAAAGATAAGAAATATAGAGAGAGGCAACAAAAATGGTGAGGGAGATGGCACAGTTTCCATATGAGGAGAGATTGAAAAGACTGGGACTGTTCATCTTTGAAAACAGATGACTAAGAGGGGATATGATAGAGGCCTATAAAATCATGACTGGTGTGGAGAAAGCGAATAAGGAAGTGTTGGTTACCCCTTCATGTAACGCAAGAGTGAGGGGTCAACCAGATCAATAGGCAGCAGGTTTAAAGCGAACATAAAGAAGTACTTCTTCTCACAATGCACAGTCAACCAGTGGAACTTGCCAGGGGATGTTGTGAAGATCAGAAGGATAGCTGGGTTCAAAAAAAGAATTAGATAAGATCATGGAGGATAGGTCCATCAATGGTTATTAACTAAGATGGTCAGGGAAGTAACCTCATAATCTGTGTGTCCCTAGGCCTCTGACTGCTAGAAGCCGAGACTGGACAACAGGTTGTGATGGATCACTCTATAATTGCCCTGTTCTGTTCATTCCCTCTGAAGCATCTGGCACTGGCCACTGTCAGAAGACAGGATAGTGGGTAGAGGGACCATTTGTTCATTATGCCAGCAAAGCACTCCTAGAATAGATACAGCTTTTGCTGGTGTAGCTTATTCCAGCCCCCGCCCCAACCTTTCCCAAGTGGAGATGAATGATACCAGAAGAAGCACAGTTTTGCTGGTATAACTATGTCTGCACTAGTGGCTTTTGCTCTGTTGGTCACAAATCACATCTCTTCACGCTTCTTGTTGGCATAGCTATGTTGGTAAAAGTTTGACTTGTAAACCTGGCCAAAGTCCTGGTAGTGAAACACAGGACAAAATTAGTGAGGCAAACCTGTTCTCTTCTGGGATTCCAGCTCTCCTGTTTGCCAAACCTTTCTTTTAAAAGCAATGCTTGCTCTCTGTGAATAAAATCCGTTGAACTGGTGGCTAGGACTCTTACCTGCCCCCTCTTCACCGAAATTAATTCTCTGCCAACAACTTTTGGGAATATTCATACGTATTTGAAAGTATCAAAGGAGGATTTTTCTCTCTTCTCCAAACATGCAAAAATAAAGCACTGTTATTTGTTGTTTCACATCCTTGCTGGGCTAGCATCCCAAAAGGGAAATTGGGAAACGCTTTGTCAGTTATTCATAACTATTTCAAGATGTTTATATCCTAATCGCAGTACAGCTTCCTAAAATGATGACTTCCAGAAATAGGAATTGCCAAGGACTGAATTTGTAATCTGAAGGGGAGGTGCCAAACAACATTGTATTGAGATCCTGTTAGGCATGAGCTTGTTTTTCTTTCCAGATGAACTAATTTGTTTCATAACTTCATAATTAATTGCAAAAACAGAATATTACTTATTGGTAATATATAAAACTGTACTGTCCTGTCTACCATTTTTAACAGGACACAAAGACAAGATCATCTGAGAGAACAAAGTAATATAATCAATAGTCTACCTATCTTGCTTTTGGAAGAATTTAACTCTTTCCATCATTCCATTCCCCCCCCCCCCCATTAAGACCTATGAGAATTGTCCCATCCCCCTGAGATAGAAGAATATAAACCCCAGATAGCTCAACCTGTGGAACTGTTTGCCAGAGGATGTTGTGAAAGCCAAGACTATAACAGGGTTCAAAAATTCATGAGGGATAGGTCCATCAATGGCTATTAGCCAGGATGGGCAGGGATGGTGTCCTTAGCCTTTGTTTGCCAGAAGCTGGGAATGAGTGACGGGATGGATTACTTGATGATTACCTGTTCTGTTCATTCCCTCTGAAGCACCTGGCATTGGCCACTGTTGGAAGACTGGATATGGGACTAGGTGGACCTTTGGTCTGACCCAGTATGCCATTCTTAAGAGATTAAATTGATGATACACTTGACTTTAGTCCTAAGCGTGAAAAGTGAATTGGCATGGGAGTTCAGTGTGAAAGAGATTTCAACCCCCTTACCTCACATTGCTCTCTCTAGGTTAGGAAAATGAGTGTTTAGCTAACGTGTTAATTAACATGTTTTTAAACAGAATTTAACACCTACTGTATACAAAGACAAGGACCATAGGGTTGACCATAACCTACTATCACTTGTTTACATTTTGTCTATATACTCAATGTTGTTCATTATTTGTATTATTGTAGTACCTCTGGAGTCCTAGTCATGGGCAAGTGTGTTAGCCTCACGTGTTTATTAGCTTGTTTTTACTACACTTCATTTTCCTGGTCTAGACAGAGCCTATGGGGGAATGCAAAGAAAGAGGCTGATGCCAAAAATCAGCGTGGATAAAAATCAATGATTTTTTTTAATCAAAGAAATCGGATTTTTTAAATTTAAATCGGATTTTTTTGATAAAATGCTTTTTGAGGGGAAAAAACCCTATCTAAAGATAGTTTTAATTAAGATACGTTATAGCTCAAAGATATCTCATCATAAATAGGGATTATAAATTCTAATTCTATAGTATGAGACAATATATTCATGTAAAGTTTAAGAAAAGTTTTGTAAATGAGTTCCAATAGTTCATGGATTAAGGACACAATCTTATGGAGTTCCAGGGGCTTCTGTATGGATTATTTAGGTTAATCTTTCTATCTACCCAATGGAACTCAGTGCTCAGTCTAGAAGATGCCATCAGAGATGCTTAGTTTTTCAGTTCTCAAACTGTGGATTTGTGTCTCCAGAGATAACATGCTTGTTCATAGATACTAAGGTCAGAAGGGACCATTATGATCATCTAGTCTGACTTCCTGCACAACGCTGGCCACAGAATTTCACCCACCCACTCCTGCGAAAAACCTCTCACCTATGTCTGAGCTATTGAAGTCCTCAAATCGTGGTTTAAAGACTTCAAGGAGCAGAGAATCCTCCAGCAAGTGACCCATGCCCCATGCTACAGAGGAAGGCGAAAAACCTCCAGGACCTCTTCCAATCTGCCCTGGAGGAAAATTCCTTCCCGACCCCAGATATGGCGATCAGCTAAACCCTGAGCATATGGGCAAGATTCACCAGCCAGATACTACAGAAAATTTCCTGGGTAACTCAGATCCCACCCCATCTAACATCCCATCACAGGCCATTAGGCCTATTTACCATGAATATTTAATTACCAAAACCATGTTATCCCATCATACCATCCTCCTCCACAGCAAAAATATTTTTAAATAAATATAGAGGTGAGAAATAACAGACCTCAACCCTATTGTCCCTCTGCAAATTTGTGTACACTGAGTCAATCCCTTACCTCTCTCTAAAAGTGCAAAGTTTCAGAAAGTTCAATGAATAGAAGATTGTTGGAGGCAGAATAGATCTGGACAAGGAGAAGAAGTCTGGAGATAAATGTGAGAAGGGAGGGACAGGCAATAGTAACAAAAAAGAAACTGTTTGAGCAGCATATTCCAGAAGTCTTGAGGTCTTTCTGAGTGTAGCCTTCATTGATTTGAGATCTACCAGACCATTCTCTCACTAGAAGGGAAAACCTATAATGGCAGCAGGTTGTAAAAGAGACCCAGTTTGGGAATAAGAACCATTCAAAGAATATGTTTGCTGACGATGTTTTAAAGAAAGTCACACCAGTGAACTGGTGGAAGTCACTTAAGCACTTGGATTCAGAGACTGTTGAAGTGATAATCTCACTTTTAACAGCAGTAGCTTCTTCTGCCGTTGTAGAAAGAATATTTTCTTCCTTTGGACTAATTCATTCCAAATTGAGAAATCATTTTGGGGCCTGAAAAAGCAAGAAAGCTTGTTTTTCTTTTCCAGATTATGAACAAACAGGAAAATGAAGGTGAAGACGACTGAGTTAGCTGCAGAAGCCAATATTTTAAGTTTCTCATGTTGACCTGGCTGACATAGTCTATTTAATTTTGGGGTGGTTTGTTTTAATATTTCATTTAATTATTTTAGTTAAAAACAATTTTAACAAAAATAAATCTGATTTTAAAAAACTTGAATGTTTAAGTAAATTCAAAAATTCATATGCTTGTTTTGTTAAAATATGATATGATATGTTTGCTGTTGAAGAAAAAAATCCAGAATACATAATGTTGTTGTCTTAGTTAAATAAAACAATTTAAATGTCTGTATGGTGATGTTCTCCTCCTAATACAGCATGGCAAGAAAATCCTCCAAATCTTAATGATAGTTCACCTCCTAATGACTTCATAAATATCTGCTTCAATTACCTTTGGTAAATAAAATAACCAAACAATTGTTCATTTTCTGATATAGCTGTAAAACTAATCTGAAAAGTTTTTTAAAAATAAATCACTTAAAAAATGTATAGTGTGTACCTTCTAAAAATGAAACCTACATCTATCTCTGAGTTGTGAAGAATATTTATTTAGGTTATAACAACCAACAAGAATGCACTTTTATGTAGAAATCCATGATTAAATCGAGTCTTCCTGACTAGCAATTTTAAATCAGTTTGATTTAAATCAAATCCACCCTGCCAAAAATACACCTGTGATTTCCTAAACTGTTGCCTGGGTCATAATATAAACATAATAGAAGTGTAGTAAAAAGAGGGTGAGAAGATGCTCTTACTTCATGACATCACAAACAGTGTTTTTACTACTCGGGTTAGAGGTTTAATTTACCTGTGATAGCATGTATAATCTGAAGACTGACTGATATGTTGATAGCACTGTTCATAGTGTGCCTTTGACATGTTTTCCTGTCTCACTTACCTGAGACGTTTTAAAGAAGCAGAGCAGTTTCTAAAAGGCTCCTTGTCCTTGGAGTGGATTTAATGAATTTCTGCTCTGGTTTTTAAATGCCAGTGGTGTCAACACCAGCTGGAGTTCTTCTTAAAAACAAAGTACTTGTTCATAAGCTGAATATTTTTGGTTAAAAAGTGATGCATCAAAGAGCGGGGGTCGGCTTATAAATGGGTCTACAACAAAATTTGATGATTTAAAACTCTATGAAATTATTGAATTGAATATTTAATACATTGTCATTTTGTTTACCTGGAGCATCTGCAGAAATGGAGCCCCTCAGTTCCCTGTGACCGTGGTTTGCTGCTCCCGTTGGCTGGGAACAGCGAACCGTGGCCACTGGGAACTGAGGGGCTCCGTGCCTGTGAACGCTCCAGGTAAACAAAACGTCCTGACCCACCAGCAGCTTACCCTGATGGGCCGTGTCATAAATATAAAGGGAAGAGTAAACCCCTTTGAAATCCCTCCTGGCCAGGGGAAAGCTCCTCTCACCTGTAAAGGGTTAAGAAGCTAAAGGTAACCTCGCTGGCACCTGACCAAAATGACCAATGAGGAGACAAGATACTTTCAAAAGCTGGGAGGAGGGAGAGAAACAAAGGGTCTGTGTCTATCTATATGCTGCTCTTGCCAGGGACAGAACAGGAATGGAGTCTTAGAACTTTTAGTAAGTAATCTAGCTAGGTATGTGTTAGATTATGATTTCTTTAAATGGCTGAGAAAAGAATTGTGCTGAATAGAATAACTATTTCTGTCTGTGTATCTTTTTTGTAACTTAAGGTTTTGCCTAGAGGGGTTCTCTATGCTTTTGAATCTAATTACCCTGTAAGATATCTACCATCCTGATTTCACAGGGGGAATTTCTTTATCTCTATTTACTTCTATTTTTTTATTAAAAGTCTTCTTGTAAAACACTGAATGCTTTTTCATTGTTCTCAGATCTAAGGGTCTGGGTCTGTAGTCACCTAGGCAAATTGGTGAGGCTTTTTACCAAACCTTGTCCAGGAAGTGGGGTGCAGGGTTTTGGGAAGTATTTTGGGGGGAAAGACGCGTCCAAACAGCTCTTCCCCAGTAACCAGTATTAGTTTGGTGGTGGTAGCGGCCAGTCCAAGGACAACGGGGGGAATATTTTGTACCTTGGGGAAGTTTTGACCTAAGCTGGTAAAGATAAGCTTAGGAGGTTTTTTCATGCAGGTCCCCACATCTGTACCCTAGAGTTCAGAGTGGGGGAGGAACCTTGACAGGCCGCCAGCCAAAGTTTGCCAACCTCTGAAATATAGGGTCGGCTTATAAAGGGTCATACAGTTTTTACTATTTTTACCTATCCATCTTGGGGGATCAGCTTATAAACGAACGGGCTAATGAACGAGTATATACAGTAATTGTTTTGCTTTGTGTCTTTCATTTTGCTTGTAATACCCTTTTAAAATAGCCTGATTTATACACAGAGCTTGCAGTCCATAGTATTAGGTGAAAATGGGATGGAGCAGGCTAGAATTTCCAACTGGTTTCTGGGCTTTTTCATTGGAGGGGGGTGAAGGAAGCAGAGAAATGTGGTAATCCATAGTCTCTCTATGAATAGAGCATGTCCATTTCATGGCAAATTTGCTGTTGCTTTGTGTCTTCCTCCTTCCTTCTCCCGGCCTTGCTTCTATAATGCTAGGATCGCCTTTCATGTGTGAACAGTAGTAACAAAAAGGATTTCTTTAAGTTACTTGCTACTGGACAGAATTTTCTGGGTTTCGTTTCTGGGTCCCTAATTCCTGGAAGAAGCCTGTCACAAGGGAGTGACCGTAGCTCCGTGATATCAGAGTAAACTTTAGCATTAGGAATGCTGGGTCTGCCTAGCGAGAAGTGAGCTTAGTGCCTTTTTAATGGGCCTCTGAAACCCAGCCTTCGTAAGAAAACATATCTTTTTGATTTCGTTTTGTTGCTATAGTAACCTCATTAAATATTGACTCTGTTCTACGTTTTCTAAAAACCAGTGTGCTGTAGTGCACCTTTAAAGTACCATTGTGTGGAAAAGTATTTCTCAGGAAGGATACCTCTAGTGGGTAGACTTGATACATGTGCCTGCTGAGATAGCATAAATTACAAATACGGACTTGCTTTTTATAGCTGGTGCATTTGGTTGCATTTACAAGACTGTTTACTCTGCAGCTGCAATGAGCAGAAAGATCACAGTGCTTTCAACTTGTTTCCTGGGTTCAGGGTGGGAGGTGGGGGAGATGTAGACAAGGTTGCCTTATAGTATGCCTTCTTTGTAACCTAATGAGGAAAACTGGTACCAGGGTTGTCAACAAAGTGAGCTTTCACTCAAATAAGCTGTTTAATCAAAGCTGAAATGTTTTGCACAGATGTGTTCGTGTTCATAAAGTTTTTGTTGGGAAGGTTTGGACAGATTGATTGGACTAGACACTCTAGCCTGGTGATTAGGGCACTGGGCTGGGGTCAGAGAGACCAGGGTTCAAGTCTTTTTGATTCAGAGTGATCTGGGATGAAAAACTGCACTCTGAGTCAGGCTGAATGGGGATTTGAACCCTGGTCTCCCACATCCAGGCCCATCCCCAAACTAATTAACGTGTTATACCTACAGAGAGATGGACAGACTGATGGGGACACACATATGGACATAGGGATAGATGGATAGGGAAACATGGGGACATGGACGTGCATGCGTGCTCAGGTTTTGATCTGAAAACAGGTGCCAACACAAACTCTTGAAAGGTTTTGTTTTTGTTCGGGGGCAGAATAAAAGCAAATTTAGAAACCTTGAATGTTGCTCTGGAACAGTTGTCCTTTCTCTGTTTCAAAATGTATGCTTGGATACAGATTGAAATGTTTTTTTCTGTTAAAAATAAAATAAATCTCTGTAGCATCAAACAGTAATCCAGGCACACTTTGAGATGTGGACATCAGGTTACTGTTGCATGTTAATTTGCAGGAAATAGCATACAATGTCTATTGAAATAGTTTGATGTCTGTTCTGTTTCTAAATCATCCTGTACCTCTGGGTTACAAGTTAATGAAGTACACTTATTTTCAGATAAATACATTGGGTACCTCTTTAAGATTTCAAAACTGTTCCCTTAGACCAAAGGTGGGCAAACTTTTTGGCCTGAGGGCCATATTGGGGTTCCGAAATTGTATGGAGGGCCATGTAGGGAAGGCTATGCCTCCCCAAACAACCTTTCCCCCCCCCATCGGCCCCCTCCCACTTCTCACCCCCTGACTGCCCCCTCAGAACCCCCACCCCCAGAACCCTCCGCCCCTAATCTAACCCCCCCTGCTCCCTGTCCCCTGACTGCCTCGTCCCCTATCCCCGCCCTCTGACAGGCCCCCCGGGACTCCAACGCCTATCCAACTCTCCCTGTTCCCCGTCCCCTGACCTGCCCCCCACCCAGAACCTCCACCCCATCCAACTGCTCCCTGTCCCCTGACTGCCCCCCGGGATCCCCTGCCCCTTATCCAACCTGCTCCCTTACCATGCCGCTCAGAGCACCAGGACTGGCAGCTGCACCACCCGGTCAGAGCCAGCCACGCTGCCGCCCAGTCTAGAGCACCGGGGCAGGCCAGCGGCTCTCACAGCCCTGCTGCCCAGTGCTCTGGCGGCGCAGCGAGCTGAGGCTGGGGGGATGGGGATGGACAGCAGGGGAGGGGTCGGGGGGCAGGACGGGTAGTTTGCCCACCTCTGCCTTAGACAATGGTCTGAGTCAGCTCCATTTAGCACTTTCCTCTCTGGTTTCCAAATTTCCTTTCCTTCCTGACCATGAAATCCAAAGGGCTCTCTTCACTTTACAAAGGAAAATGCCTAGGGCTTTCCCAGCTGAGCAATAAGAAGCAAGGGCAATGAGCCCATGTGTTCAAGATGCACTCCCCCGGCTCGCTCTCTTATGTGGCATCAGATTAGCTGGCTGCAACTGCTGCCTCTAGACTACCCAGACTGCATTTTGCAGTTGCAGTGTTGCAAAGCACTGTGTTTAACAGAGGCACTTGGGGGTCCCAGACCTGGAGAACGGTGATGTTTACTCCCATCCAAATGCTGCTGGCAGTGGCCCTGCTCATTAGTCTCTCTGGGAATTGCTTTGTGTAAAATTAGACTTGCACAAACAAGGAGAAAAATCAAAATGGGGAAAGTTTGGTTCCTTGTCTTTTCAGTTGCTCAGGCCCAGTGTGCAGAGGAAGTGTTTGTGCTGGAGGCTTGCTGCTTTGGGGAGGGGAGGAAGACGAAAGAACCTCTGTCTTTAAGGGCTTGAAATACAGCCATAAACTCATTAAATGGAAGTCAGACTTGCCTATCTCTGCACAGAGAGGACTAGACTTTATTCAGAATTCAGCACAGGCAGAGCTGCTGAAATTTTGCTCCTTGGTGTGGATCCTGAAGACTGAATTGTGGAGCCCGAATAGACTTTCGTGAGCTGCAGCTCACTTCATCGGATGCATGCAGTGGAAAATACCCCGATGAAGTGAGCTGTAGCTCACGAAAGCTTCTAACACGGTTGCTACTCTGAAACCCTGTCAAATAGACTTGATTGGTCATTCATCTTCTGCAGAAATGGGTTTTGATTGTTTTCCATTGCGCCAGGGGTGTCTTGGCCTGCTTGTGTGCCCTTGTGGGATTTCCCTTACCCTCCAGGAATACATGATGGTGTTACCTCACTACGAGTTGTTCGTTTGGATTAATGCATGCCTGTGGTGTATGATCTTGTGCCCTTCCTCTGAGTTCTGTCACAAAAGCATGCAGACGTCCTTGTTTCCGGTCTGTTTACAAGGCAGCCTTTCTGTAGTCAATTACATCCTGAGTGAGACCAAAAAACCCACCTTGGTAAGTGGTCGTGGTTTTTAACTCGTCTTAACTGTAAACTGAATGCTGTGACCCTGGTCATTGAGTGTTACTTATAAATTAACAAATAAAAGCACGCTACTTTAGTTGCTTTGGGAGAAAGTGTTGTTAGTCAAGGGGTTCCCAGGCCTCTTTGCAGAATGGGCTGCATCCACATGAACAGAGAATGTGACTTGTCCATCTCTCCCCATTTAGTCATGATCGTGTGAACCACTTCACCTCTCCTTCCATTTGTGATCATATAACATCCAATGTGCAATTACAACAGTTACTTACGTGGAAAAGTAATATTTTAGCTTCTTTTAATGTAGTTTAGCAGCTGAAAACAAGGATAGCTGGGCCATGAGACCAGCAAGTTCTCTCAGGACCCATGTAATTTTCAGTAACCTGCAATTTGGAAATGGCTGATTTAGTGGTTACAGTAGGAAACTGCTGCCTGCAGGTGCGGGTTTTCTTGCTGTTTCTGCCACAGACTCTATATGCAGGGGCCTGTGTATTTCACAGTTCTCCAGCTGTGGAATTTGGTAAAAATTTCACTCCTTGTTGCAAAATTTAATAGAATTTGAGCTTTTATTTAAAAAAAAACCCCCAAAAAACAAATAGAGCCCTCAGGGTTGCAAAGAAGATGTGAATAGTGTTAAAACTATTTAGGGTGTCTGCACAGTGTTGCCAATTTAGCGACCTTGTCACTAGATTTAGTGACTTTTTGGTTTCCCCAGCGGGAAAATACGTGTCAAAGTGACCAGTGACAAATCTAACTACTTTCACTGCCAATTACAGTGACATTCAGAGAAAGAAGTCACCAATATCTATAGTGTCAAAATCATTCACAAGCAGCTCAGTAGTGTTAATAAAATCCATTCCATGCTCTTCTTACTACATTCTGTTGCACACCAAGTCAATGTCATTACGTCTCAATTGAGCATGCCCTCAGGAGTCACGCTCCAGGGCTTCTTGGGCTGAGATCACTATAATCTGCAGACGAGGAAAAAAAGTTTGTGGAGGTTAATTAAATACTTCGCTAAAGCCAGGCACACTTTGGAGAGAACAGCATATTAGCCAAGGCTTGTTTTTACCCAAATGTGTTCAATCTCACTACTCCATAGTAAGTAGCACACTTGTGATGCAGGGAAAGATGGCTAATGAAGTGGGCAGGGCGGGGGAGGCAGGTTAGCCAGCGAGGAGAGCCCCTCGGATGGAAGATGGGGTGGGATGAGACAGTGTCATGTGCCCCAAAGGGTCCGTGGGGCACCATGCCGCCAGAAAAGAAGCCCTTACTACAGGATCAAGCGTGGAGCTAGCTTGATTTCAGCTCCCCTTTTCTCCTTCCCCTGCTTGGCCTGGGATTAGCTACCCAGCTGTTTTCAGAAATAAAACCCTGGAAGCTGGGGGAAGGGGTCTGGCTAGCAGATTTTTGTTTTTAAATCTGTTGGGTTCCCTGCAGAGGGCACCCTCCTGATGATGACCGTGTACTGTTGTTGTTGCTTCTGGTGTGCAACAAAATGTAAGAAGAGCATGGAATGGATTTTATTAAAACTTCTGAGCTGCTTGTGAATGATTTTGTGACTATACTCACCTGTGTGTGTGTATCTATATAAAATATATATTTCAATAAATTTTATGTTGAATTCTCTGGAAATTTTGTTTGGTGACATTTTTGACTCATTTTGAGTGCTGAAGCAGCTACATATAGTGACTTTTCAGGGTTTGTCTGGTGACTTCCTGCTATGTGGAATTGGCAACATTGGACTCACTGCAAACTCGAGAAGCTCTTACCTCCAGATATAACTCTGAGAGATGTGAGTTGACCCAGTCATCTCAATGGGGTGTTAGAATTGAAATCTAATGAAGCCAAAAGTCAATATTTTAAACTATTTCACTGCTCTAGTACGAGAAACATGTTTTTATAAAATTGACTAGCTTTCAAGATGTCACTCATAAATGGTGTTGAATTTTAACTACTTTGAACCATTTTAGATCTTTGAATGACAGATGGTAAATAGGATAATAGAACCATGTCCCACTCCACTTACTTTGAGCTCCATTATTTTAGGGCAAATCATGAGTCATGATAAATGGCCTGACATGTGTGAGAGATCTTATTTGCTGCTGTTGGTAGTGTTTATTGGTTTACTGGTTTTATCAATGCTGTACACAGTGAAAGGAGGTAGGAAGACTCCTTGAGTAGCATCTCATTGACATCAAGGAAGGTTACAATTAAAACACGTGCCATGATGTTTTTCTTCTACCTCCTTTCCACACTAACTTATCCCTCCCAGCGTTCATAGCAATTAAGCTCTTCCTGTGTTTGATTTCTGGGTTTATAGCAGAAGTTTTGATGGGAGTAGGGTATAGAAGAATCATCTTCAGTGAGGTCACACGGCTGTTCAGAGAAGTCTGTGACATTAAAATGAAGTTGTGTAACTTTGGTACCTGGTCTTTTCACATTTCCCACCAACTTAAAATCTGTGCAGTTCTTTTGACTATACTAAAAATCTAAAGTGGCTAGTGTTTTTTAGGCTTTGTGGTGTTCTTTTAATTTGGAATTTAGCACAAACACCAAAGTATCTTTGACACGTGACTGAAGTTTTCTTGTTGTGGTGGAAGAAGTTATGAAAGTTTTTTGTTTCAATAGTTTGTGTGGAAAAACATCTGTCACTTGCAAAGAATTCTTAAATTTTCTGTAGGACTTTTCCATAATTAAAGCAAGGGACTTTTCACTATGAAAATAAGTCCTAACACAGGTTTCAGAGTAACAGCCGTGTTAGTCTGTATTCGCAAAAAGAAAAGGAGTACTTGGGGCACCTTAGAAACTAACCAGTTTATTTGAGCATAAGCTTTCTTGAGCTACAGCTCACTTCATCGGATGCATACTGTGGAAAGTGTAGAAGATCTTTTTATATACACACAAAGCATGAAAAAATGGGTGTTTACCACTACAAAAGGTTTTCTCTCCCCCCACCCCACTCTCCTGCTGGTAATAGCTTATCTAAAGTGACCACTCTCCTTACAATGTGTATGATAATCAAGGTGGGCCATTTCCAGCACAAATCCACGGTTTAACAAGAACGTCGGGGGACGGGGGGGGGCAACTGTGCCCACATATCTATTCAGGGGACACCATCACAGGGCCTAATAACATCAGCCACACTATCAGAGGCTCGTTCACCTGCACATCCACCAATGTGATATATGACATCATGTGCCAGCAATGCCCCTCTGCCATATACATTGGTCAAACTGGACAGTCTCTATGTAAAAGAATAAATGGACACAAATCAGATGTCAAGAATTATAACATTCATAAACCAGTCAGAGAACACTTCAATCTCTCTGGTCACGCGATTACAGACATGAAAGTTGCTATATTACAACAAAAAAAACTTCAAATCCAGACTCCAGCGAGAAACTGTTGAATTGGAATTCATTTGCAAATTGGATACAATTAATTTAGGCTTGAATAGAGACTGGGAGTGGCTAAGTCATTATGCAAGGTAACCTATTTCCTTTTGTTTTTTCCTAACCCCCCCACCAGAGGTTCTTGTTAAACCCTGGATTTGTGCTGGAAATGGCCCACCTTGATTATCATACACATTGTAAGGAGAGTGGTCACTTTAGATAAGCTATTACCAGCAGGAGAGTGGGGTGGGGGGAGAGAAAACCTTTTGTAGTGGTAAACACCCATTTTTTCATGCTTTGTGTGTATATAAAAAGATCTTCTACACTTTCCACAGTATGCATCTGATGAAGTGAGCTGTAGCTCACGAAAGTTTATGTTCAAATAAATTGGTTAGTCTCTAAGGTGCCACAAGTACTCCTTTTCTTTTTGCAAAGTCCTAACACAGTAAATCCAAAGTGTCACTGTGTATATTTTGCCATGATTACTCTAGTTCTGCGAAGTTTTTGCCTAATTATACTAAAACCAGAACTAAGTAATGAGTCCTGATTACAACACAACTTTGTCCACCAGCACAGTAAAAATATGGCTCTATGTTGTAGTTTAGAAGAGATCTTAACTGTGTTTTGAACAGTCGAAGGGTGAGAACATGGAGTACAAAATGAAGCAGTGCTCTTAATATGCATCGCCAGTGGGGTTGTGTTAGGGCCTCTCCCTGCAGTGCTCTGAGTGTATGTACAATCTTTATAAAAACTTCAGATTAACAGTTTCTAAAAATACCCCCCTCCAGAATGAAAGCTTTCTTCCCTTTCTTCCGTTACATTGCACCACTCCAAAACACAAAGCTTGGGAGAATATACCAAGATTTCCATTACTCCTAAATTACTCCCTAGACCAGGGGTAGTAATTTAGGAGTAATGGAAATATGGTATATACTACCAGGGGTAGTAAGTAGGCAGCCAAATCCGGATCATCAGACGCATTTGAATGGACCCTGAAATCTCTCTCTTTAGTTGTTGTTTGTTGTTTTGTTTTATTATTTTCTCTGTAGTCTGGACCTTGACTATACCTTGACCCAGAAATTTGGACCTTGACAATAAACTTTCAAGTTTGCTTAAATGGTTCTCTTCCTGTCTTTCTTTTGTGGCTCCGCCTCCTGTTGCTTACCTACTTCCTGTCTGTCCTATAAAGAGGCCCTTTTTATCCATCCACACTTTCAGTGGGTGACCATGTTGGTTTTCATGACTTTGCTTCCACTGGTTTCACTTTAAATCTACCTCTGCAGTCTCAACTCATCTGTCCCCTTCTGTTCAGTGTTGCATATGAGGTTACAGTAGTCCACATGGCATATTATCAAGGCATGGAAAAAGGGGGTTTTGGTAGAGAGGATCAACTTGGGTATGCTGTAAAAAGAAAGAAGCAAGGATATAGCAACAGCTTGAACGTTGGGGGCAACTGAGAAATAAGAATCAAGGGTGTTACCAAGTTGTGAGCGTAGGGAGCAGGAAGGCTTGTGGTAATGAAAGGTAGGGTGGGGAAGATGGTTTCTGTTGGTTGTAGGTTTTGTTCCTGTAAATTGATGGCAAGAGATCCAGGAAGAGATGTCAGAGTGATGCAGTTCAAGACTGGCTCTGAACAGAATGGCTAATGTATTGGTAATACAGAAAACTTAAAACAAACCAAATCCTTACTATGTTCCAAGGAATGAAATTAGTTTTGGCAATAGCAGCTAAAGAGAGTTTGCACATGTGCTGATTGGAGGAGTTGGGCAAAGACGATCACTACATATCAAACTATAAATGAGATGTCTTCAGCTGGCTTACTTACAGCCCCCACGCCACCTGTCTCCATTTAGAGCTGCAGAATCTAAAAATGTTTACACCTTGAACAGGCAGTGTTAGTGCATGAGCCGCTCTGTTTGTATTTGTAAAGGTCAGGCTGATTGCAGAAAACATCTCATCTCTCTGCTCTTGATCTAACAGATCTGCAACCCATTTTGAAGGGAATAGTCCAAATTTTAGGGGGTGGGGATGGCAGAGAGGAAGGACAGATGATTCCCTGTTTTAGATCTGCAGTTTAAACAGTTTCTCTTGCTAATCCCAGAGCCTATTATAGATAGTGTATATGCTGGATATATGTATAAATACATATGCACTTATTTAGTTGTTTTTCGCATGTTTGAATGAAATTGGGTGGGGGAAGATTATTAGAGTATTCCTGCCTCTGGATAGCAGGCGAGAAGATGGAGTGGGAGGAAGAGCTCAAGTGAGGTCTTGCTTTATCTTTGTTAAAGTAAACATTTTGCAGAGCTGTGAAAGTCAGAGAAGAACTTTGGTGAGCTGTTGTGACATTCCTCATTCCAGAGGGCAGGATCACCCTAACATTCAGGGTTGTTCTCAAAGGCTGTTGGCTGTGGGCTGAAAATTCTCTGCCTTTTTTGGGCTGGGCTTGGAACAGAACTTGATGCTGCTTTCCTTAAGTGATATTTGTGGCCGCCATCGCTTTTGTTCTTTTTACGATGTCAATTCAGGCTGACTCACCACTCATCAGATGTGTATGAATGACTTTTGGATCCTGACCACGCTCTTAAATTGCTGTGATTGATAAATATTTTTCAGCTTTTCGTTTAATTGCTTGCTGCTCTCCTTTTAAAGGGCAGTGTCCTCATACACACTGTTTGCTTCTCACGCTGAAGAGTTTTTCTGGAACCTCATTATACTTGGCTGTATTGAACTAGTAAGGGAGTGACATGGCTGGTTAAATTTGCATCCTCCCACTTCAAGTATTCAGGACAATCGGTCACCTGTAGGTATGACATTGTTGTTCCTTGTGATATTTGTTGCCTGTTACGAAACAACCCCCTGCACAATATTAAAAATTCAAGGATGGGAAATGACTCTCTGCATAGTCCCAGTTTTCCTACCTTGTGGCTTCTGTCGTGACCGGTACACGGGGTGTTTTAACTCCATTACCACTGGTGGGATGGACACTACTGCTGCCACTCTTGCCATTGATCTATGTTGATAAATCCTGTCAAATCGCATCATTGAGGAGTTGAGACCGAGATCCATGCTCTTTTTCCAAGAGCGTATAGTATATCTAGGAGAGAAATGAAATGAGTTGCCTGACCCAGGGCAGCTGCTGTCAGAGAAAACCTCAGCCTTTCCCCCAGATTAGGAGGATTTAAAAGTAGGAGAGTGACCATGATATGCTGTGAGGTAGGGCTGGAGCCAGCCCGCTAGTAGCTGTTGCAACAAGGGGTGCCTTTGTTCATTTGTTTTTCATTTGGGGTGGGGGGGGGAATAATTCCTGCTCAGTCTCTATGAAGCCTGTTTTATAACAAGTTATTTAGATGTTGCAAACTGATCAGCAGAACATGTGTATACGTGACCTTAACTTCTGAAGCAGTGGGTTTAGTGAGCAAGTTTGAATGATCATCCAAAGATTTTTAGGTCACTTGACTTCAGTAACAGTTGAATTTAAGCTACTACTCAACAAATAATGCCAGTTTTTCAAAAACAAGCCAGCCCGTCGAGAGAAATTTGCGGCTCCAATGCATCATGTTTGCTGGAGCTCCACAGCCTCCCGTTTCACCCTGGCTACAAGCGCATTGGGGGCCCCTCTATGATGGGGCCCCAGTACAGTTGTCCCCTCTTTCCTCCTCTCTCGTCAGCCCTGAAAACAGGCTGGTATTTTTTTGTCTGTGGGAGAAACCTGTATGTGGGGGGCAGTTCTACCTTGTGGAGCTAAAAAGCTAACTCTTTTAATATGTGGAAAACCTGTCTGCTAATCCAGATAAATTTAGAGCTACAGAAGGTGATGCTGATTGTTGCTTCTTTTAAAGGCATCCTCTCTTTCCCTCTTTGGCTGCTGAGGACATGTGGACCCTTTGGACAATATTTACTCCAGCATTTGAGACTGCACTTTGCAGAGTGCTTGCTGGTAGTGGTTGAAGAGTTGGCAGGTTATATTGGTGTCAGCACCCTCTCCTTGCTTTCAGCTACTTCTACAAAGCGTTCAAGCTCTTCATTGTAAAGAAAACTTGGAGCCTGTAAAAGGCGTTCAAGAAGGGGAGCAGGAGGAGCTGGTTTAGCTGCCTCCTGTAGGAGTCATTGGAGAGGAGGCAGGAGCTGGTTTTGGACGCTGGAGCTGCCAGGCACCAGTGGGAAAACTCCAGCCATAGAAGAGCCAAGAGCTGCCAATGGGACCAGAGCTGCCAGTGTAGGAGTAGTGTCCAGGAAAGCAGGAAACTAAGCATCTGGGCAGAATATGCAGAGGTAAAGGATAACGAGGTGGCAGAGGAGCAGATCAGAGAATCCAGGATATTCCATAGTTTCTTGGCTGTGGAATTTGTTTCCCAATTGTGCAGTAATCTTCGGTTTTCTTTTAGTTTTTTTTAAATCTTATTTCTAGCCTTCATGGCTGTGAAGAAAAACTTCCTGTCTCAACCCTAAATTACTGTGACAACTCCAACCACAGTTTGTCAGTGTACGACAGGCCTTCCACACCAAATCACAAGCTTGTACCACTTTAGCTAAAAGAGTAACTCCAGTAACCCCTCGTGTGCATGGGGAAGATAGTACATGTAGTGCTCATAGGAGTTGGTTAAAGTAGGTAACCAGCCATAGATCTGGCCACGTTCCCCCTCTGTGGTAGATTACCAAAGTACTGTGAGGGAGAATCCAGCCGCTGGATCCTCAGGTGTTTTAAGATTCCTTGGGTTTCAACAGGCTGTAACACTGTTTCCTTCCTTGTCCTCTCTGGTACATTCCCTGGGCAGCAACACTGTCTGCTACTCTGTCGCGGGAATGGAGCTCCTCAGCATGTGTATTTTAGGTCACCAGGACCAGTGCTGGATACAGGATATCTTAAATTCACCCTCTCCCAGAATCCTACCAAAGGTGTGTACTTTCTGAGTTACTGTTTAACTCTCTCAAGGGGCACATGGCAGCTTGAAGCATATAACACACAGTGTCAGGTAAATTATTCAGGAGGTGGGGAAACTTAAAGCTAGCTATGGAATGCCTTAATTAGCACAATATAAAGACTAACCACTGTTTGTTTCACTAAAGGAAAGTTATACCTCTGCTAATCATAATTATTTCGGTGAATAAACAAGATGGATAGAGAATCTGTTAACATAGCTTCCAGGGACTTTCAAAAAGGCTTTTGATAAAACCTTTTGAGAGTAAATTATGGGATTAAATATTATGAAGCTGATTGTGAAAGGAACGAAATAAGCATTAAATGGTTGGTTTTCATCATAGGCAGAGGTTAATAGTGAGATGCCCCGTGGATCTGTACTGGGATCTATGTTTAATATATTTAGTGGTCTGGAAAAGCAGGTGAACTGTGAAGTGGTAAAATTTTCAGATGACAATTATTTAGGTTAGTCAAGATTAGAGAGAACTGTGAAAAACTTCAAAAGACCGGGCAAAGCTAGGTTACTGGGCAACGCTGGCAAATAAATCACAGTAAATGAGTGCAAGGTAGTGTTCATTGGAAGGAACTGTTTGAACTGTTCATGCATATTAATAGGTTCTAAATTAACTTCCATCACTCTAACTCGGCTGGTGGTTGCAATGATGACAGCTATAACATATACCAGATTAGAACATTTTAATCACTATTGCAACGAGGGTGAATTATAAGTTCTCAATTTCCTAGATGCTGTGGCCACTATGGGCAGGTTAATGAAAACAGCTGTGCAGGGTGTAACGGTACTCCACTTTTTTAAAACTGAAGTATGATATGAAGTGGATAGAGTAGTACCTAAAATATCATGGCATTGTGTACTTATTTTTTATCATTCCATTTCAAAAAGGACATATTGGAAATATAAAAGATTTGGAGAAGGGAAAGAAAGAAAATTACCCACAGAAAGGCAAGGTAGAAAGGTTAGGAGAAGTACATAACATAATAGATTTATGTAATTTCTGGCACAGAAAAGATCAGTCGGACACCCCCATCTACTCTCTCAGTAAAAGGGAACACGCAATAAGACTTAAGACAACAAATTACTAAAAACTAACACACGTAATTATCCTGTAGAATTTAGTGCCACAGTGAGTACATCTGTGATGCAGCTGATAGAGCATGCTTCCCAGCTTGGGTGTAGACACTTGCTAGTTCTGCTCTAACTAGTGTACTAAAAGTAGCAATGTAGCTTTGAGTAGCACAGATTCATAGATATTTAGGTCAGAAGGGACCATTATGATCATCTAGTCTGACCTCCTGCACAATGCAGGCCACAGAATTTCACCCACCACTCCTAAAAAAGACCTCACACCTATATCTGTGCTATTGAAGTCCTCAAATTGTAGTTTGAAGACCTCAAGGAGCAGAGAATCCTCCAGCAAGTGACCCGTGCCCCATGCTACAGAGGAAGGCGAAAAACCTCCAGGGCCTTCCAATCTGCCCTGGAGGAAAATTCCTTCCCGACCCCAAATATGGCGATCAGCTAAACCCTGAGCATATGGGCAAGATTCATCAGCCAGATACTACAGAAAATTCTTTCCCGGGTAACTTGGATCTTACCCCATCTAAAAACCCATCACAGTCCATTGGGCCTATTTACCATGAATATTTAATTACCAAAACCATGTTCAGACAGCTAGCCTGAATACAAACTTGCTGGCACCACCTCCCTCCCTCCCCCCCCCCCGAAGATGTGCACTTGGGCGGCTAGCTCAAGCCACTGCCTATGTTATCCCCAGCTACCCTGCTATTTTTAGCATTCTGGCTTGAGTAGAGCTAGAGTATGACTGTCTACCTGAGCTGGGAAGTACACTCCCCACCTGTAGGGTAGATGTACCTAATATATTTTAGGGGGCAAAGACTTAGGCCATGTCAACACTAGTACTTATGTCGGCAAAACTTTTGTTGCTTGGGGTCTGAAAAAAACCACACCCCTGAGCGACATAAGTTTGCCTATATAAGCTGTAATGTGCACCATGCTATGTAGGTGGGAGAGCGTCTGCTGCCAACACAGCTACCATCACTCATTGAGTTGGTTTTATGACGTCAATGTGAGAGCTCTCTCCAGTCAGCATAACACGGCTACATGAGTGCTCTTACAGTGGCACAGTGTAAGTGTAGCTTGTAAGTGTAGACATGGCCTTAGAAAATTTGTAAAAGGATTAAGCACTCTTATGGATAATGAGAACCTCCACAGACCCATTAATAGATTAACACTGATCTAAATTCCCACACTTCAGGGCCATAGGCCATCCACTAACTGCTGTGGGCCAGAAAAATTTCCTCTTTGGTCATATTGCTGATAGCTTGTTCGGTGAGGACATGTTTTACCCTGATGTTGACTAAATGCTAGAGAAACTGGACCAGTGGTCTGGAATGGTATAGCAGTTCTTGTGGTTTGGAGGAAATCTGCAAGCTTTTGCAGGTGCTTGTATGGAACACATACAATTTGTGCTTACATCTGTATAATCCTGGAATATGTTTTCTTGGAGCACTGGTAACTCGCCTGCTCCTGATTATGCTTGACGGATAATATTTCATTTGTATTTTGCCAGAAAAGGTATCCAGGAATTTTACTTTGAAGGTTTTGACTTTGTGAATTGATGGGTGGAGTCTGGGATAACCAGTGGTTTGGAACATGTGCAGTATCACCACACAGGGTTGGAAGAGAGTCATGTAATTTACGTGGTGTTCTGCAATCCATTGCCCAATGGGGTTTTTGTGGTGAGAGAAAGAGGCTTCTAACTGCAGCTGTGATTTTAAAAAAACAAACAGAAGGAAAAAACAAAAATAATAGTACAGTGTGTGCTTTATCAGTTTGTCTAGGCACTAAGCAAGGAAAATGGAACAGATGTGGCATATCTGGTTGTAATAAATTTGGCAGTCCTCTCTATGGAACATGCATATGCAGCCCCTCCCATGCAGGACATTTCATGCTTCCTCTTTTCAGTTGCCCTGTGTGTGTATTTTTGTGTGTGTCTAATACAGAATTTACAAATTGCTATTCCCCTTTTTTTAATGTTAGCTCTTTAATGTATGACAAATAATTATACCTATTTTGCATTACAATTTTTGATGATTTTATCCATATGAAATCCGTTCTGATATCACATTTACAAAGAAAAACACAAAACCCCAAACCTGTAGAGTATCCGTGCAAGAGACCAACCTTTCCTTTCCTCTCCCAGAATTAGCCTGTTTAATGCTAAAGGATCTAACAAAGTGTTCAGCTTTCTCCCTGAGAGGTTGGGTAGGGATATCTGAGGCTAAGATTTTGTCATGGATATTTTTAGTAAAGGTCACAGACAGGTCACGGGCAATAAAGAAAAATTCATGGAAGCCTATGACCTGTCCCTGACTTTTATGAAAAATATCCATGATAAAATGGGAAGGGGCTGGGTGGCTGGGGGTCCCCGTCACCCATGGCAGCTGGGAGCTGTGGGGTACCCCTGTTGCCTGTGGCGGCTCAGAACTTGGGGGGGCCCACCGCCTCAGGTGGTGGGGGTACCTCACAGCTCGCTGCTGCTGTAGGAGGCGGTGGGACGCTGCAGCTCCCAGCTGCTGGGGCTGAAGTCATGAAGGTCTTTGGAAGTCACGGATTCAGTATAATTTGGAGTTAACTGTCAATGTAGTGATATACATGCTAACTGGATATCCTGGGAGATGAAAGAATCTCTGTTGTTGGGCCTGGAAGAGGAAATACGATTGGAACAACTGTTTAGATCAGTGGTTCTCAAAGCTTGTCCGCCGCTTGTTCAGGGAAAGCCCCTGGCGGGCTGGACCGGTTTGTTTATCTGCCGTGTCCGCAGGTTTGGCCGATCGCGGCTCCCACTGGCTGCGGTTCGCCGCTCCAGGCCAGTGGGGGCTGCGGGAAGCGGCGCGGGCCAAGGGACATGGTTTAGAGGCACCACATTCCCATTTAAACAAATTGGAGAAAGTTTGTAGGCTCATCTTACAAGATGCTGCCGATGGAGGGTCCATGTAGACACAGATTAGGCCTGTAGGCTTCATGAGCATGGAGAAATGGTTACCCACTGTTAATGTTCCTTTAAACAAACCCTACCTTGAGAATCAAGTGTAAAAAGCCTGTTTAGATTTAACTGTTTTGGAACTGCAAAATTTTAGTGAAGTTTGACTTTGATTCTTCCACATGCTTGTTGTCTGTTTCCAGACCACACATTCGGTCTTTTGTCTTTGGTAGACTAAGAAGAACTCCATAGCTTGTCTTCTCTCACCAACAGAAGTTGGTCTCACCCACCTTGTCCGTCAGGGTAAACTAAAATATTTTGGGTACTTCAGTCTTTTGAAGGATATAATTGACCCTGAGGACTTGTCCAAACTTTCTGAAGTGCTGTATTGTTTTGAATGTAGGTAGTGAGCAGTATTACTGGTCTTCTCACTTGTCCTGCACCTTCTTTGCACTGGTGGCTTTACTCCTAAGGCCTTGGTGCTCTGTGGTGCATATATGAAATGGCTGGGAACAGCCTTGGATTGCTTTCCCACATGCTTTTGAAGGTGAGCTTCATGAAAATGAGTTGGGGAAATGAGCATCACTTCAAACACAGTGAGTTTGGGGGAGGTTAGTCAATGTGGTTTAAGTTTGAAAGGCATTATTGTCTGGTCTGTTGACTAAGGAATTAGTGAATAAATAGTTTGCTTTCCTTATTGGTCTTTGAAAACTGAAGTGCCCTTTAAAAAGAAAACCTATCCAGTGACCCTCGCTGTCTTTCAGAGACTTAAGTTCAATTAAAAATTAGTCAAACATCTTTTAGGCCCAAGATCGAATCACTATTGACTGTGAAAAGGAAGCAGTCTTGGGTCAGAACAGGGACATGTTTATGTGTTCAGATATCTGTTGGAGGCTTCTCTGTGTGTGGATGTTGCTGTGCCATGTAAGAGGGGTGCAAATTTTCTTTGCCTTTTAACTTTTTTTGCTCACTGACTGACTCTCCACTACCGCTATCTCTGCAGCGTCTTTGTGAATGTTTTGAGAGCCCACGATAAGCTTATTGGTAAGGCCCTGCTTAACTTGCAATATTGCAGAAATTGCGGATTCAGCAATTTTAGGCTTCCACTGCAGTTTTGACAGCAGGAGCCCTGGCTGCCCTGGTGCTGAGAGCTGGAGTCCCCGCTCTCAGCCTGGGGCAGCCGACAGCGGAAAATTGCAGAAAAATAGAATGGACTTTATTACCGCAAATAATGAGATCCACTATTACTTTTTTTTATTTTCTTTGACTGGTCCGCAACTCAGCCTCCATTTTTTGACAATCACCCCACAATTCAAGTCAAGCCTTACTTATTGGACATATTTCCAATGGATGCCATTCAGTGCAAGGAGCAAAGCAGAGAACTGAGATATATTTATATCTAGAGCTTTGGTGCTTTGTGTATGTTGAAACTGCTTTTAATGGTAATCAGCAGAGGGGGAAAATGAGCTTTGCGCCCTTTTCTTTGAGGTATAAAGGGTGCCTTGAAGGCTTTAAAAAAATTTGGCATGCTTTTTAAACTAGAAATTCAGATGTTGTCTAGGGCCTAGCTTGCACCAAGGACAGGTTTGCACCAGGACAGCTATACCAGTTCTCCAAACAAAAGAAACTATACTGGCAAAAGGACTTTTTTGCCTGTAAAACTGTGTCTGCAGTAAGGCGGCTTGCTGGTATAAAAAGGAATTGCTCCTCTGATAAACATTTCACTATATTGGCAAAAGTTCCTAGTGTAGACCTGGCCTAGGTTAGAAGACTCTGATTGGAGAACTAGTGCAATGGTGACATCACCAGAGCTCAGAGTGAAGGTTAAGTGATTTTGAGAGGCAAAAGGATTTTTAGCCAGACTGTTTTAAAACGGTTATTCTTTTTTAACACCTATACTCCATTGAATAGGATTTTGAATAAAAGAAGAAGAAAAGAATCACACCCTCACAGTTTCAGTTAAGGGGTAACATTTAGGTCAGCACAGAGGACTAGACTTGATGACTTCTTGAGGTTCCTTCCAGCTGTACATTTCTATGATTTGATGGATATATATGCTTTAATATCTTGCAGCAAAGTCAAAGAATACTAAACTTGATATTCCTGAGTCTTTTCTAAGGTTTAAAAAAAAAAATCAAGGTTTTAAAAATCTTTCAGGCTTTACATCCATTAAAAGCAAAAAATGGCAATTGCCCATGCATATAAAAAAAAAATCTTTTGGAAACAGAAGTCACCTGCCAAGGAGAAGCACTAAGTAGCTTACACTGAATTAATTTCCTGTTGCTGTTCTTTCTTTTCTCAAAACTAATCCAGTTGAAGAGTTCAGCTACCTTCATCTAGAAGAAATTCGAGTGTAATCTGGAAGTGTTATACTAGTATATTTATATCAGCACTGGTTTAGAGGATCTCACATCCCCATCTGTTTAGAACCTTGTTTATAGGATCATAGAATAGTAGTGTCTGAATGGCAGGGCTTTTCATTGCCCTGGCTGGTGTGAGAAGAACTGAACTAAAGCTTCTCTGTGAGCATTCTTTTCAAGATAGGGTGTTTAATCAATATTTGTGGTTAGTGTTATAGTGCTCTGTTGGCTTTAGAGCCGGGGAATGTTTAGGGCTTAGGGATGACATTTTCAAGTCATAAAGCAGATGAGATATATCTTTAAAATAAAAAGCTTTTGCAGATAAGATAACAATTCGTTACATTCATACAAGCAATTTATTGCTGCAGCTTGTTGGGGCCCTCAAATTCTGGTGTAAGGCAAAAGAAGTTAACACATTCAAGTTGGGATGTTTCAGGTGTTCTTTTTTCCAACAATTTAAACTGAGGGTTGGTTCTGTGGGGCCTGGTCTACACTGTGGAGTTAGGTCACAGTAAGGCCGCTTATATTGACCTAACTCTGTAAGCGTCTACACTAAAATGTAGCTCCCACCGGTGTAACTTGCCCACTACACCGACCTAATAACTACCTCCACAAGAGGCATAGCGCTTAGGTCGATTGTAGTTAGGTGAACACAGTGTCAGTGTAGCCACTGTTGCTTACATCAACTGTTGTTGCCTTTCAGAAACCATCCCACAATGCCCCCACTGACAGTTAAATTGTTGCAACTGCTCCTAGTGAGGACATGCACTGCCTGCAAAAGGAGTGTAGCATGGACATGCAAAAATGATTTAAGTACTGCGGTGGCTGTACGTTGACGTAGCTTAGGTCAACTTAATTTTGTAGTATAGACTTGCCCTGAGAGTTGGGTCATACCTATAGGAGCATTAATCAGGAAAATGGTTTTCTGTTCAAAAACCTGTCTAGAAGTAATGATCACCTTCAAGTCATTGGCAAATTAGACCAGAGTCTCTACTTTCCCTAAGTCTCTTGACACTTGCAAAATAGTCTTGAATTTGCTCGCTGAAATCCTCTTTTGAGTAAGAAGCATCCAAGAAATTTTCACCTTTCTAAGACTACCCTGATTTTAATAGCCTCCTTCCTGGATAAACAAATGGCAATCAGTACAATAGCCCTTGTTTGTTTTGATATTAAATTGTTTATTTTATAATGGATTTAGACGTTTTCATGGAGAAATGGTGGAGGTTTTGCAGTTAACTAGGAAGGCATGGGCGTCAGTTTTGTTTTTGCCAAACAAGTGATAGTTGTGGGTTTGATATTAGGTAGAGAATGCATTTCTTCTTCTTCTTCTTCCTCTTGGCAGAATCAGAGTTGACTGCATGGGCCTAATGTCCTCAAGGCAGCTTACACCTTGGAGAAGGCAGGCAGTTGCATTCTGTACCCACTGGATCCTGTGTGTCATCTTCACATTCAGCTTCAGAGACAATGACTTACAGTAATCCAGCCAAGAAGTGAAAAATAAATCAGCGTGGTCAGCGTGGCCTTCCTTTGGGAGGAAGAATTCCTAGCAACTGGTGGTGAAAGAAGGTGCTTTTAGAATATGAAGTCGCTTGTTCACCCTAGCTTAGCAAGGAGTTAAACAGAACCCCAGAGCATCACACCATTTTGATGAGTGGCGGCTGTACACCTTTACTGGAAGGTGGAGGCAAAGTCTCTGTTTTTCAGTGTCACTTCTTTCCAACTATCATCATTTTGGTCTTCCCTGGGCTCACCTTGAGCCATCTGTTCTTCATCCAGGAGCTGATCTCTTGTCGGCAGAGGTTGCATCAGTTGAGAATGAGATGTATAGTTGAATAGTACTAGCGTACATTGGTAGCTAAGCCTGTGGCATCTCACTGCCTCTCCCAGTAGTCTCATATAGCTATTGAAAAGAGAGGTAGTAGGGACCCCATGGGACTCTGCAGGTGAGTGCTTTCATAGAAGAGGAGCAATTATCCATCACCACTGAGTTCTGCTGGACAGGAACAATCTTAGCCACCCAAATGCTGAGACATCTACTCCTGCCATGTTGTGTAGGAATATTAGCAGTACCTTGTGGTCCTCTGGGTCAAAAGATGTAGAGGAGTCCAAGAGTATCAATATGGAGATTCTGCCTGTGTCTCTAGCCATCAGGTCATCTTTCAGTACCACTGAAAGAAGTCTCTGTGCTGTGCCCTAGTCCAGAGGTTCTCAACCTTTTTCTTTCTGAGGCCCCCCGCAACATGCTATAAAAACTCCATGGCCCACCTGTGCCACAACAACTGGTTTTCTGCACATAAAAGCCAGGGCGGGCGTTAGAGGGTAGCAAGCAGGGCAATTGCCTGGGGGCCCACAAAGCTACATTGTTCAGGCTTCAGCTGCCAGTTTTGGGGCTCAGGGACTTGGGCTTCAGCCCCATGCCGTGGGATTTTGGCTTTCTGACAAGTCTAATGCTGGCCCTGCTTGGAGGCCTCCCTGAAACCTGCTCGAGGCCCCGTGGTTGAGAACCACTGCCCTAGTCTGAATCCGCATCATGTGAGGCATCTAGGATGTTGGCTGATGTCATGTATTGGAGCTTCTTGGTGACTGCATCCTCTCCCAGTGTAACTGCTTCCAGTACATCCAGCAGTAATGAAGTACATTAGATTGATATTTCTGCTAAAATGATCAGCTGTGAAATAGTTAATGTTGACATTTTAAATTGTTATAATTTAGTTTTTAGAGTTAACCAATTTTGATGAATGGGGAGCAGTTCACACCTCTCAAAGCCATTATTTCAAGCTCTCTGCGGGCTCAGGAAATCATAAATGGTTTACATCTGATTCACACTGCAGTTTATTTTGGCAATCTTAAGGGACTTTGAGATTTTTCTTTGATGAAAGCTTAGATTCTAGACCAGAGTTCCCAAACATTATTCCTTCATGTACCACCTTCTGAAACTGTTGTAAAGTGAATGGGTGGAACATCAAGCTTATATACACCATTTGGGAACCCTGGTCTAGACTATTGTGTGGGACTTTACATGGGTATACAATTGTAATTTACACAGGGCCCTATACATACATTAAAATTATCAGTTTCCCTGATACAATATTATCTGGGCTGTGACTGTCAAGAGAGCTATTGTATTTATTATAGAACAATATAGAGTACAGTAGAAAGGTGTCATACATGGGTTGGTTTTTTGTGGGAAATGTGATAAGTGCAAATTCAAAACCTAGTTTTAGGGTCGGAGGAAAAGAACAACACTATAAACAAGGGTCCGAAATACCACCCACCAACGTCATATGCTGATGTAGACATTAAATAAATGATTCTTACAGCACTGAATGTGTGATGGATGAGGATGGATGATACTAATTGTATAATCTAATCCATGCCTCTCTGTTTCCTACAATAAGCTCTCACACTAACCACATAGCATCTTAAAGGATTATCCCAAGTACGGGATGTCTGTGTGCACATCTCAGAAAACTGAAATATTACTCTGTAAATAATACCTTGGATTTTTTTGTAGTCTGTCTTCTGTGAAAAATATCTTCTGATACACTTACAAGAAGTCTAAATTACTTTTAACAGGAGTGAAGCAATCTCACAGTCTGGTGTGGTCTAGCATGTGAGAATACACACATCCCAGGATGTTGTTTAGAGAGTGGTCTGGTTTGTTTCTAACTTTTCAGATCCTGTCTAAAAGGGAAAAGGAGTACTTGTGGCACCTTAGAGACTAACCAATTTATTTAAGCATAAGCTTTTGTGAGCTACAGCTCACTTAAGCTTATGCTCACATAAATTGGTTAGTCTCTAAGGTGCCACAAGTACTCCTTTTCTTTTTGCGAATACAGACAAACACGGCTGCTACTCTGAAACCTGTCTAAAAGAAGTGTGTGTTGCAAGAGTGGCCACAGGGGGTCCTGTGCTACAGTGACATCACTAGAAATGTCCTGTAAAATAATCCTAGTGGCTGGCAAACTACTCTCTGCGAAGTGAGTGGGTTGTATTTTGTGTTGTCTGGCGTTCATTCAGTAAGTGTTTTTGCAGCTGTTCTTATTCCATGCTTTTTTATTAAAACCGAGATCTAGATTTTTAAGTACCCAGAGCACTACCCACTAGGAATAAGTATTCAAATGGTAGGAGCTCTAGCAGTTTATTTCTTGGAGAGCTCCTTCACAATGCACTTGCCACATATGATTCTGAAACATGAGGGGCCTTGTCCCCCTTTGATATACATAGTTCCCATTATCAGAGGGGTAGCCGTGTTAGTCTGGATCTGTAAAAGCGGCAGAGAGTCCTGTGGCACATTACTCATGGGCATCTAGATGAGAATACTTTAGTGTCTCATTCTGCCAAATGGCCCTTTATCCCAATAATTTGCTATTAGGAAAATACAGCACAGGAGATGCCAATGGTAAGGACTTTCTACGTGATAAACACTGGCACTAGATGATTATTGTGGGCAGTAGGATATGATTAGCAGGACGTGTATTTGAGCATCACTGGCATTCCAGGTATGAGGTCTCATATTTAAAAATGGCTGTATCCGTTGCTCCTTTAAAATATTTTTAATAAGGATAGATTCCAGTCTGTGAATCTAATTTGTGAATCTAAATGTGTACTTATTTATGCTGCTTTATTTTTATACACTTGCACAACTTTCACAAATGATTTCAGTATGCGAGTATTTGATGCATCACTGGCATTCTAGGTATGAGGCCTCATTTAAAAATGGCTATATCTGTTGCTACTTTAAAACATTTTTAATAAGGGTAGATTCCAGTATGTGAAAATAATTTTCAGCACAAAACCGTAACAAAGGGCTTTCTAAGGATAGACCTTATTCTTTATTCCTAGGCAGGCAGGGAGCCTCTAGCCTGAAAGGAAGAGGCTGTGCTCTACAATCCCTTCCCTGGCTTAGGTTTGTTACAGGTGTAATTAGATGTGTTTTGGAGCATGAAGTGAAGCTACTTCAGATCCATTCTATTATTTCTCTAATTTAAAAGAAAACAAAAAGGACTTAATTAAATAAACAAAACAAAAACCTTGTTTGCAGCTGGAGGCATTGGGAAGCCTGGAATTAGGGTTCCCTTTGAAGTACCAGTAGGTATAATTCTGTATCGTTTTCCTGGCTAGTGTGATTCCAAGATAATCCAGGGGGGTTGTTTTGAGCATGGGAGACTGTACTTGTTTATGACTTGTCACTTTCCTTTGTTAACTTACCTCTCAATTCTTACAAATGCATAACATATCTGATAACTATATTGGCGTCTTTCTTTTCTTCTGTCCATCTGCATTCCTACCCTCTCAGATTATTTATGCTGCTTTATTTTTATACACTTGCACAACTTTCACGAATGATTTCAGTATGCGTGTTTTGCTTTCCTACATAAATAGCAGGGCACCATACTCAATAATTATGATAACTGAACGAGAGTCAGTGACATGCTGAAGGATATTCACTGTGAGTTCAGAGTTTAAGTGAAACTTTCTCTTGCTGCCATAAGAACTGAGCAGGACTTTGAAAGAAACTTCATTTCTGATAGATTCAAGGCTGCTTTTGGAAATGGATTTGTGTGTACCTTATTAAGTACTCCTACTCCAACAGCAGTTTTGTGAAGCCTGTCCATTTTCCCAGGCCCTCCCCCAGGGAGTGGTTAAAGGGAATAAGGCTTTATTGGTGGTGGATTGAGGGTGATGGTCTATGTGGGTGGTGGTCAAATGTTGGGGAGGGGGTGTGTATGTGAGAAGCGATATATAAACACTTAAAATGTATAAAGACGAGTGCATTTTGCTAAATGTAAAGAACGATATAATAAAACATTTTGCTGTAGAGCCTTTAGCTCTACAGAACAACTCCGTATGTTAAAGTTAGTGTGAGGTTATATGTTGTGCTTCTGTAAATCTGTAGCAGGAAACAGGGCAGGGAGATGACTGGGGAAGGTTCTAGGCAGACACTGAACAGTGATGCACAAGAAGAGAGAGAGACTTTGGAGACAAGACTGTCTCCCTTATTCTAATATAGTGGTTTTCAATCTTTTGTCATTTCACAACACCTAAAAAATTTCAAATGGAGGTGTAGACCCCTTTGGAAATCTTTGAGATAGTCTACGGACCCCCATGACTTTCATTGATCTCCGTGACATTTTTGCCTCTCAGCTTCCAGCCCCTGCCCTGGTGTGGGGACCCCGCAGCTAGCCATGGCGAGGGGGATGCACTACAGCAATGGGGGACCTAGGAGCCCCAGCAGCAGTGGGTGCTGAACCCGCATACCCCTTTTGTCAGGGATATTTTTAGTGAAAGTCAGGGACTGGTCACAGCTTCCATGAATTTTTGTTTATTGCCCGTGACCGGTCCATGACTTTTACGAAAAATATCCGTGACAAAAACTTAGTCTTAGCTATGAATACAGAGTCCTGGGCTCTATCCCTATCTCAGATGCCGTCTCCCTCTTTTAGCTTTGGAAATGTCCGTTAACCTCTCTCTACTGTCTTCCCCAACTGTAAAATGGTTATAATACTGCAGCTTTGCAAAATTTCATTTGTCCCAAGTGAATATCAAGAGCCACCCAAATTATTCAAGAGCTGGAAAAAATGCCTTACAGAATAGACTTAAAGAGCTCAATCAAAGATTGAGAGGTGACTTGATTACAGTGTATAGGTATGTTCATGGGGAGAAAATACTGGCTCTTGAAGGACTAACAAGAAGCAATGGCTGGAAGCTGAAGCCAGACAATTCAATTTGGAAATAAAATGCAAATTTTCAACAGTGAGGATGATTAACTGTTGAAACAAACTACAGAGGGAAGTGGTGGATTCTCCATCTTTTGAGGTCTTCTGGTCAAGACTAAATGCCTTTCAGGAAGATGTGATTTAGCCAGATACAAATTATTTGAGCTCAGTATAGCGGTAACTAGGTGAAATTTAATGACTTGTAATACATATAGGATCAGACTAGATGGTCTAATGGTCCCTTCTGGCTTTAAACTCCCAATCAATGAATACTCTTGTTTTTTGAAGGACAAGTACAATAATATAGCTATTTTGCAATGCTCACTAAATCCCTTAAATTGTCCTAGAGTGCTCTACAAATGTTGTCTACTGTGGTCCAGTGAAATGCATTTTACTTTTACAAAATAATACTTATTTGCAAAGCAGCCAGATATTGGTAGCTGGAGAAGCCATCACACTGACTTTCCTGACTTCAGCCACTTTAAAATCTGAATAATAAAGTTAATCATTTTTATGACAGAATTGAGTTCTTTTCCTCCAAGGTCCTTCCCCCGTGGCGCCCCCCCCCCCCCCACCAAGATCTTCTGGAATACAACTTTGAGAATGTTTTTCTCCTTGTTTTTTATTGTCAGATTTTAATCTCTCTTAAAGAGATGTTTTAATCTAATTTCGTTTGACACAGTTTAGTAAATCGTTTAAAAATCATTCCAACTCTGATGATTAAAGCTGTGGAGGACTTTTGTCTGGTGGTTGTGGTATGCATTTACAGATGCTCTCAGGAGCAAGGAATCTGTATGTGAGGTGTGTTTATAGGAGGGTTGCTCTGGCCCCAGGGATGAGATGAGAGTGAAGACATTGGCACCATATTTCATAATTCCATTAATAGCTTTGTAATAAAATTCCTGTGGTATGGTGCCAGTCAATTTTGGTCCTTCATGGGGTGTAGTGATATCATTTTCTTTGCTCTGGATACCACTGAGTGATATCTCTGCCTCAAGATAAGAATCTTCCAAGCAGTTAAATTAAAATTTGCCTGTGTGCTACCAGGTTACCTCAGGCATGTTTAAATGTGGAACTTGCTTCAAATGTTACTTTTAAGGGGATAATGCTTTTTTTAAAATAAGGAACTAATGGTGTTCCCTCTGCAGAATGCCAGTAATGAAGGAGGTAGATCTCTTTGTTTCATTGTCCTACAGTGCTCTCAACCATGATCTTCTAATGCTGCAGAGATTAAAACAAAGAGCATATTCCTCTTTCATTTCCAGAATGGTATCATTTTTCAAGGGTCCACTCTTTTTAGGATGAAGGAGCCACTTTGAAAAGAGGCTCACCTCTGTTTCTGTTGTTGTGCATTTATATGTGGCACTAGTAAGTGAAGGGAGCAGTTGGTTCATTGTATGGCCGCCTCCTGTTTCAGCTGGGTGACTGCACCAAGCTTGACTCACACCTGTTGATTGTCATATAGTGGAGGGGTGCAATTTGACAACCTGGATATGTGATGGGAATAGTGAACCTTCTAAAAGTGGAACTTGGATTCCTGATCTGCTGTAATCTAGGTACATGTACCACTGTGCAATGTGAAATCCATTTAAAGTAAGTATTTGCCCTTTGGATTGAGGAGGGACTTTAGGGTTTTCTGCGCAGAATAGTATTTATCTGGCTAATTCCTGTCTGTCTAGTCTCTAGTGAATAAACATAGGTAGCTTTTGAGGCATTTCACTCTAGATGCAGGATGTTTATGTCCAAGCTGTACAAATAATAATGGAAGGAGGAGTGGCTTCCCTTATTTTTCTGTATTAGCCATTACTTTCTGGCTTTTAAATCCTGTGCCTGCACACTCGGATGCTAAGTATGTGGCTCCTCTCTGACTGCCTGAGATGGGGCAAGTGTAAACTTCTTCAGCGCTGAGTTGCCTTCAGCCTGTGCAGGGGAAATGAACATTTTTTGTTGGAAGTAGGGCTGCAATAGGCAGCCATAATGACATATCAATGTTGGATCATCATGCAATAATGCACTACACAGCCCTCTGCTGTCCTGAGCCGCCTACGTGCACAAGTGAATGGTGCCTTTGTTCTGGGTTGTTTGGAAGAATGCATGAGCTAATAGGGCTGGTGGGAATTCAGTTTAGTTCCACTGTGTTAAAGGCCATGCTAATTCCCAGAGCCCTAAACTTTTCCTCCTTCCTTCTCTATTTAAGAGCAGAACGCTTAGAAAATTCAACCTGTTATGTTACATGGGTATTCTTTCTTAAAACGTCATATGCCAGTTTTCTCTAATGGAGCATTGCATGCAAGGGTGTTTTGGTGGTGACCTCTTCAAACGTTGTCCATCGCTAGCCTCCTCTTTGCTCTCTGCAAAGACAGTTGCATTTCTAAGCCCTTTGGGCAGGCACTGGATGTTCTTAATCCTTAATAATTAAAGTGAATTCATAAATGTGTGTCATAATGCATATATTTTCCCTTAAATGCTCCTTCATTGAAAGCTTCCACTCAGAATTGGAGTGGAATTTGTCTCTCTGCTGCTCATAGTACTTTAGATTTTTTTTTTCTTTTCTGTCCTTCCATACTCAGTGTTGTAAGTATGGTACTCGTGTGCCGCCAGATGCATAATGGTGGATTATCTCGCAAACTATGGTCTATTAAAACCCATTTTATTCAGACAGGACATGTTGGCCAGGACATTATTTTTTCTCTGCTCATTTTGAAAAGTGGGGTGAATGCTTTAACTGCCACCTGGATCCTCACTAAAGGTTGGTAGAAAGTGCCCTTGATTCAGGATCCCATCTGAAGAACGTCGGTCTCACTCCCCATCTCCTGCTATTTGAGGCCTGTAGTAAATTGTAAACTTACAACCTTTTTGGCTTATAGACCCTTGTCTCTCATCATCTACTTATGCTGTGCAGTGCATCCCTTTATGTTCCAGGGAATGGAATCACCCACTCTTCTCACAAAATACTGTGTGCTCACCCTTGGTTTCCTCATCCAAATGAAGGGAAACATCCTAGTGCTTGCCAATAGAAGGCTGAACATGTTGCACAAGTTGAGAATTTGCAGGGGTTAACCAATTTGGAGTCCAGCTTCCCCCAAAGTATATACAATACTGATCTGCCTACTTGGTTGTCTGTGTGGCTTACAGGCAGGGATACAGCCATAACCCTGGAGTTCCAGTATCTAAACTGCTCTTGTCTTTCCTATTGGCAGTATGAGAGCATAAGATACTCCCCCCCCCCCCCCCCCCCCCGCTTCTCTCACTGTCTATTCTATCTAGCAGTCTTGTGCCTGATTGTTCAACTTTATGCTATAGCTATGTTTTAGTCAGAGTGATGGATGTTAACATTTGGACCAAGGCTTGAGGAAGGGTGGTAGGGCAATTCTCTACAGCCTGTATTTCCGACTGGCTGGGAGGTGGGCAGGGCTGGAAGTGGGGGATTTGTAGGATCAAAGTGGAGATGGATGAAGATTGACAAGATGATATAAGGAGTGATGGATAAGCAAGTTAGGGACAGGGAGAGAAGAGCAGAATTGAGGGACAAGTAAGAGGCATGGAGAAGCTGCTTTTGTATGTGTGTTTTGCAGGGCAGAGGGAGTCAGAGGGAGAGATGCTAACATTAATTTGCCTTACTGGGTGGTGTCCCAAAATAAAATTAATTGAAATAGCAATGGAGAAGCAGACACACCTGAAGCCGCTCTCGGATTTGTTTTTTTATCCTCTGTATTGAACCAGAACTTGGATGTCCAGCTGAGAATTGAGCATATCTATATGAAAACTGAAATGCAGACACATTTCCAAGGCAAATATTGTATCCATTAGCCTGCAGAACAGAGTCCAGAGGCGGTTTAAAAACAGAAGTTACTTTCACAAGCAGTGCCGCAAGCCCCAGAATGCTGCAAGTCATGCTTTAATCATTATTGCCAGAGTTAATGTTGACACTTCAGATTGTCAACATTTGGTTTGACTTTACACCCTGTTGGACTGAATGGCAGATCACACCTCTTTTAATCAAAATGCTACTTCCCTGCACAGTGCCTGAGTCTTTTCACAGTGAATCTGAGGTGCTGAAGTTGGAAAAGGGATACTCCAGCATTAGCAAGCACCTTGGCATACGGTAGCTACTCTATAGCTTGTATTGCAACAGCTGGTGCCCCTGTACACCCCTGAAATGGTCGAGGTTGGGTTATCAGATATGCTGGTTTATCTCCCTGCTTCTCCCCATGCTGTTGTGCCAGTACCACAAGATCTTCAAACTTCTTCGTTTTTCCCAAGGAGAGGCATTAACAGCATGCTGAGGAGATGGCAAGCCTCAGTGTGTCTTCATCATGGTCTCCCCTTCCTCTCCCCAGAACAGTGGAATAGCCATGGTTCCACTGCTTTTGGTCTTCCTTCTATATAACTGGTTCTAGAAAGGAGTAGCATGTGGCTCTTCCAAGTCATGACAGACTCTGACAACGCTGCATCGGATCACATTTCAGAGGTTATCTTTGCTACCCGTAGAGACAGTAATCTGAATTATTATGTAAGTCAAAGTTTGCATTAGGCAGAATGTAGTGGGACTGCTAGGCTGGTGTGGCTGAATGTTGCACACAACTCAATCCCACTCGTGTTGTATGGTCAGAAGATCACAGAGACAATGAAGAGATGCATCTCTACCTTGAGATCTGAATAGCAAGTGGGGGCTATGCGTATGTCAGTAACACCCTGAAGAAAATGAGTCTGACTCATTCAATTTTGAATTGTTTCCTGCCTCCCTAATTCCTATTTTTGCTAAACCTGCCTTTTAAAAAAGGCCCCTTGTCCTTTGAGTAAACTCAACTAAGCTAATAACAGGAGCAGGCTTCCTCCTTCCCTTCTCTCCCTCTTCCTCCAGCCCAAATCAGGTAGACAGTGAATCATTAACGGGTGTTGTTCTCTCCCAGTGCTGGCAGATGACTGGCTTGATGCTTAGAATAGACTGGTATGTTTTAGATCTGATCTTGGAGCTTTGCCTTTCTGAATCAATACCAGCTCTAATATCTTTTTAGAATTTTTCTTTCCCCCCCTTCTCCTCCAAAACATGGCTGGTCTAGGCTATGTCTACACCTGTGGTTCTCAACCAGGGGTATGTCAGCTCATCTAGATCCAGTGTTTCTCAGCCTGGGGAATGCAAGAAGTGTTTAGGGGGGTCTCAAGTGCCAGGCAGGTGTTAGTAGGTGGCAAGCAGGGCAATTACCTGGGGCCGCACACTATAGGGGCCCCATGAAGCTAAGTTACATATGCTTGAGCTCTGGGCAGCGGTGCTCAGGTTTCAGACTCCTGAAAGGGAGACTGTAGTCGGGAAAGGTTGAGAACCACTGGTTGAGAATGACTGTGATCCCTGACCAACTTAACTGGGCCAGCAGCAGTCCCTAGTATAGACACAATTACACTTGCAAAGCTGCACTTTTACCGGTATAGCTTGTTTCATTCAAGGGTGGAATATGCTGGTAAAAGTGCAGCTTTGTTGGTATGAGCTGCAGCCACATTAGGAGCACCTTGCCACTTTTGGTTATATAGCAAAGCTCTCCTAATGTAGACATGGCTTTAGAACAGCTTCCTTCCTAGTTCTGCTCCATTCCTGAGCAGTGTAAATTATGCTGCTTGTAGCCTCTCTTCCTTCTTCAATATTTCTAAAATAAACTTACTGTTTATTTAATTTAGACATCCATGAAAGGTGCTGGATTAACAGATGTTGGATAGCAACCCACTTTACACCCACTTAACTCTGTCCCACAACAGTGTAAAGCTGGTGACCAGAGGTGAAGGGGTTTGTATCCCATTACCAGTCTCCTGAACCAGCCAGTTTCCCTGTAGCTTGCTTCACACTGTAAGGGCATGTCTACACTGGCAGTTACAGCGCTGGGAGTTACAGCACCCCTCATAGAGCACTGAAGGGAAACCACTGTTGTGTGTTCACACTGTCAGCTGCCTGTGCAATAGCATGTTCACACTTGCAGCAGTATTCGGAGCTGTGCACTCTGGGGAGCTATCCCACAGAGCACCTCTACCTCTTCTGCCACTAAGAGTTGTGGGAAGATGGAAGGGGACATGGGGCATCCTGTGTCCTGTGCCAATGCCCCGTGATGCATTGCTTCACATCCCAGCAATCCCTGTGCTTCCGTCCGCATCTGGTGCCATCTTTCAACGGTTTGTGTACTGCACACCCTACCTCTTTCGGGCTGCAGGAATGGATCCCGAACTGCTGACCAGTATGCTGCTCGCTCTGACCAACACGTCATGAGTGGCAGTGGAGTTAGTCCTTAAACTACAAAGGCAAGAGGAGTGTGACATTGATCGTGCTACATATGACACAAGAGTGCTTGTGGCATTCACGGAGGTGCTGACCACAGTGGAACGCTGCTTTTGGGCTCAGGAAACAAGTGCTGAGTGGTGGGATCACATTATCATGCACGTCTGGGATGATGAGCAGTGGCTGCAGAACTTTTGGATGAGGAAAGCCACATTCATGGGACTGTGTGATGAGCTTGCTCCAGCCCTGTGTTGCAAGGACACGAGAATGAGAGCTGCCCTGTCACTGGAGAAGCGCATGGCGATTGCACTGTGGAAGCTGGCTACTTCAGATTGCTACTGATCGGTCGCTAACCAGTTCGGAGTGGGAGAGTCGTGTTGACAGAAGTGTGCAGGGCCATTAATCGCATCCTGTTCTGAAAGACCATGACTCTGGGCACCGTGCATGACATTGTGGATAGCTTTGCACAAATGGGCTTCCCTAACTGTGGAAGGGCGATAAATGGCACGCACATTCCAATTCTGGCACCAGACCACTTAGCCACAGAGTACATTAATCGCAAGGGGTGTTTCTCTGTGGTTCTCCAGGCGCTTGTGGATCACCATGGGCATTTCACAGACATAAATGCAGGCTGGTCTGGAAAGGTGCATGACGCGCGCATCTTTTGGAACCCTGGCCTGTTCAGGGAAGCTGCAAGCTGGGACTTTCTTCCCAGACCAGAAGATCACCATAGGGGAAATCGAAATGCCCACTGTGATCCTGGGAGACCCTGCCTACCCCTTAATGCTGTGGCTTATGAAGCCATACACTGGGCAACTTGCCAGCAAGGAGCAGTTCAATAACAGGCTGAGCAAGTGCAGACTGACTGTTGAGTGTGCTTTTGGCTGTTTAAAGGCCCGCTGGCGCTGCTTCTATGGGAAGCCGGACCTGGCTGATGACAATATTCCTGTTCTTAGCCGCGTGCTGTACGCTCCATAGTATTTGTGAAGGGAAGGGTGAAACTTCACTCAGGGCTGGACCGCAGAGGCCCAGCGCCTGGAGGCTGAATTTGAACAGTCAGAGACCAGGGGTATTAGAGGGGTGCAGCACGGGGCCATAAGGATCAGGGATGCCTTGAGGCAGCAATTTGAAGCTGAAAGCTGCTAATATTTGTTGCTAAGCTTGGGATTGCAGTGCTTATAATGCTAGGAGGTGATTGGGGCAGATGATGCAATAAGGGGGTTTAACATAATTGTCTGTTGCTTTGCAGGGCTCTGTTTGCTTTCAAATAATAGAAAAAAGATTGCTTTCAAACCAACACAATTCTTCTATTAAAAAACAACAATCGGAGGAGAGAGTCAAACAAAAAACATTAGCAGTGAGGGGGATGGGGAAATGGAAGGGAAGGTCTCAGGAGGAGGTGGGGTCCCGGGACAGCTAAAGATTTGTGTATGTCCAGGAATCATATCCAGCCTTCTCCTTTGGAGTACAATGCAGCGGGTACTGTACTTCAGCAGGGCCAAACTGCAGAGGAAGGGTGTTGAGTGCAGTGGGTAGTGGGAATCCGCTGTGCTTGACTGTGAAGGGGGAGGAGTGGAATGCTGTGGGTAGAGTGTGGAGCCAGGAGGTTGATAAGATTGTGTTGGCAGTGTCTGGGGGAAGCATGGGAAAGAGTTTTGCGACAGTGGCTGCGGGGGAGGGCAGGCGCTGAGCTGCTCGGTTTGCAGAACTAGTATCTCCTGGAGCCTGTCTTCTTGGCATTCCATAACGTTTAAGAGCCAGTCTATGGCTTCATTCTGGTGTGCCGCATTCTCCTTTCGGTCCCTCTTCTCGCTCTCTTGCCACTCCTTTGATTCCTGCTTCTCAGCGGCGGAGTGCATCATAATATCACGCAGAAAGTCCTCCTTAGTTCTTGCCTGCTTTCTAATTTTCTGCAGCCGTTCAGCTGCCGATAACAAAGAGGGAGGCTGGGCTCCCAAGTTCATCTCTGTGAAGTTTAAACGCAACATTTTACAGAAGCAATATTGTTTGCAACACACAGAACACTGATTCAGTAATTTAAAACACAGCCAGTACTCTCACACACCCGTCACTAACTTGCTGACCCCAGGCAAGCACACATGAGCCACAAGACCCTCAAAATGGTGAGTAGCCACAGGGGCAGGGTAAATCAGTCTTCACGGACCCTGCTGTACACTGGGCATGTGGCTCTTGGGGAGAGCCAGCACTAAAGGGGGGGCCTGATAATTATTCCTGTCTTCACACTTTCCACAGATGTGATCATTATGTTAGATATCTAGCCGCTGAGGATGAGCAGGGAATCAAGGGAGGGTCTTCTCCAAGACTGCGGCTTCCACCCTGACCCCTATGCAGCTTACCTGTGTGCAGCAATGGTTCCCCCCACACCCCATGTCTGCAGTTTCATGGGAAAGTTACTGTTAATGGGGCAAGAAACAAAGCAGCTCTGCCAAAGAACCTGTGGCAGCGGATTGCCCAGTATTTCCATGAGAGTTTCCTAGAGATCTGAGACAGATTCCCGTGAAATGAGGAAGTCAATCAACAGCCTGTTCCACCGCTCAGACTAGGCATGTGGTGGGAGACGAGCCTGCTTTCTGCAACCCTCCTGCCCCCGACAACTTGCTTCAGTGATTCCCAAAATCAAATCCACTTACCAGGGGCCTCCTCTCCTGTTTGTGCTTCACCAACATCCGACAGCAGTGATTGGCTAGCCTCCGGGGTAGAAAAGAGTTCCTGGCTGCATGCATTTCTGACCTCTGAGTCATCTTCTGCCTCTGGGTCCCCCTCTACGTTCTCGTCCAAGATTTCCTCCTCCTGGCTCAGTTCACTCTTGACTGGCATGCGAGCCACCGCAATATCCACAGTGGCCTTCGCAGTGGAAGTGGGGTCGCTGCTGAGTATCGCGTCCAGCTCTTTGTAGAACCGGCAACTCGTGGGCGCAGCACCAGAGCAGCAGTTTGCCTCCCGTGCCTTGTGGTAGGCATTCCGCAGCTCCTTCACTTTGACCCTGCACTGCAGTGTGTCCTGGCCATGGCCCCTTTCTGTCTTGCATTGTGAAATCTGTCCATAGGTATCATAATTGCTATGTCTGGAGTGCAGCTGGGATTGGACAGGCTCCTCTCCCCAAATGCCGATGAGGTCCAGCAGCTCGGCATTGCTCCAAGCGGAGGATCGCCTGGTGCGTGGAGCAGGCATAGCCACCTGGAAAGCTGCACTGAGACCACTGCACACATCACCGAGCAAACAGGAAGGGGGACTTTCAAAATTCCAAAGGAATTTACGGCGTGGGGATGATGGGTGGTCATCTGAGGGCAGGGCAGGGCAGTAGAGTTCAAACCAATGACCAGAGAGGCGAGAACAGGCATTGTGGGACATCTCCTGGAGGCCAATCACAACTCTGAAATCGACCAGAGTGTCTACACCAGCAGTGCCCTGCTGTAGCCCTGGTGGAGGAAGCTGTTCTCCTCTCATCGAGGTGGTTTATTTACAGCAACTGTACTGTTTCTGCACACTAAGTGGCTTGGCAGTGTGTACGCCTCGGGAGTTACAGCGCAGAAAACTGCTTTACTATGCCGAAAGTTGCCAGTGTAGACAGAGCCTAAATTCTCGGCTTCCCTGTGCCTCATTAATTTGATTTATTTTTCATTCCACTAAACTTGTTCAGGCCTGTTTGAGTTGACTGACCAGTGTTCCAGATCTCCATTGTCAGTTCTGAAGATGTTACTGGTTAGAATGTTGGGGTTTTTTAACATTTGTTTTCAGGAAGATGATTTACATATATGGCTTTTTGTAGGTCTCGGTGCTGAAGCTGTTATGAAACTAGGGTGCTCAATAGACTAGAGGCAGGTCCCTGTTCGTTGGTGGAGTAGCATCAGCGTGGGATTCAGTGAACATGGAAAGTCATTTCCTTTCTCCACCATGCAACAGAAAGCAGCCTTTCTGTGCTAAAGGTTAAGGTCCACTAGCTGGATGCACGCAGTATCTGACTGCACTGTTCCAGTCTTATGGATATCAGTCTCCCATGCCTTTGTTCATGTCCACCCAGATCCGGCTCCTGAGGGAATTCCTGTAGGAGTGGGTTGTGTTTTGGCAGCAGATCAAAGGAAGGAGGAAAGTGTTTTGGCTGCTATCCAGAATGTAAACAGAAAGGTAGAGATACATTCTGTTGTGGACTGGAATAAAATACTTGTAGGGGCTCAGGAGTGTAGCACTTACTGATTGAAATAATGTGAGGTGTGATTGATTCTGAGGGGTTTTTTTGTTTTTGTTTTCGTTATACACTGGGTTCCCAGACTGGAGGGAGTCGTGGCATAACCTTTGTATTTTGAAGAAATCCAAATAGATTGGGGCCTGAATCTTCAGCATGAACTGTGTGTCTCTTTCTCTCTCTCTAAATCAGTAAAGGTGTCTGGTTCTATATGAAGTACACCCTCCTCAAACGAGCTTTCTCCCACTAGAAGGATTTAGCAAAAGCATTGGAGCTAGCTACCAGGAAGACATATTGGGAAATCGAGGAAGAGTAAAGAGAAGGAAACTGATTTTCCAGAGTACAGTGTGGTGAGGGTAAGTGGATCGATAGTGGAGGAGGAGAACATTAGTCTATACTTATCTCATAAAGGCATCTGCTCACAATTGAGCACTTGTAGCAAGAGTGCCAGCTGGCGGGATGTTTTCATGATGTAAATTATCCATCCGTTCTGAACAGCCAGAGTACAAGGAGGCCTTTTGTGTGTAAGGATGAATTCCTAACTCTGAGGACGAGGGAAGGAGTTTCTTTTAAAGATCTAATGGCATCTACTTGTATTTTCCATTGCATATTTACAGTTTTCAGCATGTCGCATTTCCTGATACCACTGCTGCTATTCTAGGGGCCGGCCAAAGTTTTCCCCCTCGTCATCTTTAACTGCTGATAACCATTATTAATCCGTCAAATGGTGGTAGAGATTCACTACTACATACTACTACACTGTTAGACAGTAATGCTGGTTTGGGATTCTGTTTGTGCAAACATCCTCTTAGCAGTGCCCTATCCAAACACCTCCCACCCCAAATATAATTAATATATCTCCCATATCTTGGAACATCCCTCAATTTTGCACTTGTAGACAAAAGACTACGTGTTCTCTCTCTCTAATGATGATTCAGGAGTTCAAAGCTCTGTTTCATGGTAGTCAGTGTCAGCATATGCCTGCTGTTAGAGGAAGGAATTCATTTTTATGAAATAAACACAGCCTTCCTTTTATCCAGCTCTAATCTTCTTTGCTTGTATTCATATGCCCAAAGAGAGGAATCTCTCCCCTCCTTCTGCCCCCCCTCCCCATGGAGATTTGAAATAAGCTATTTCTTTTAAGTTTTTTTGACGGAATGTTAAAACTGTTATTTGAGCTCTTAAATTGTTTAGAGGCATTAGGTATTCCTTGTTTAGCCCAGGTCCTGCTCCCATCATGTTTGAAGTAGTGTAGTTCAGATTCCATAGGGCAGCTTTAAGACTCTGTGTACCCTCAGGGAAAATGGGCTGTTGTTTTGAAGAGAGAGATGTCTCTGAGCGGAATTAAAGGAGGTTTTGTTGGAACTTTGGGACATGTCTGCGAATCCTTGTAGGAGATGACAATGGGAATGAGCCAAACAGAACCAAAGTTCTTTTTATGTAAGTTCTTAGATGGCACCCATCACTATTGTACCTGTCTTCAGCTGCTTAAGCATAAGAATTAGGAGGGTTTTAGTTCACAGAGTTGCAAGACTAGATGTATGAGAGTTTCTGTGGGCAAGTCTACACTACAAAATTAAGGTGATTTAAGCTTTGTCGACGTACAGCCACCGCAGTAATTAAATCGGTTTTGCATGTCCACACTAGCTCTTTCTGTCGGCAGTGTGCATCCTTACCAAGAGCGTGTACACCAATTTAACTGTCAGTGTGGGGCATTGTGAGGTGCTGACTGCCGGGGCCCCACCATTTGGGACTGACAGCTGGAACAATCTGATGTAAGCAACACAGCATCTACACTGACACTGTGTCAAACTAGCTACATCAACCTAAGCGCTACACCTCTCATGGAGGTAGAGTTATTAAGTCTGTGTAGTGGGTGACTTACATTGACTGGAGCAACATTGTAGTGTGGTCACCCTAACTCTGTGTTTGTTCATTCTTTGAATATAGTTATTTTTATTCACTTTGGGCCTAAATTTTCAAAAATGACCAGTGTTTGTAGGTTCGTTTAACAGCTTGAAGGGATCTCATTTTTTGAAGGTGAGTGTTCAGAACCTTCTGAAATCTAGGCTTATTTAAGATGTTTCCTGTTGCATTCTCTATAGTGGCGCACTCATAATCATTAGCCAGCCAGCCCATCACCACCACACATGACCTCGCGCTTCAATAAACTTCTTTAATGAATAGCTGGAATTCTTCCTGAAGAGTAAATGCTTGCACCCCCAAATAGAAATCAACTACCCCTTCCCTAGTCTAGTATTATCAAAGGTACCTGGCACAGGCCAGGTTCAGACGTATGTGTGTTTCTAGGAACAGGAGAACAGTGGTTTCTTCTTAAGTTGAAGTTAAAGCTTCCTTCCACCTCTCTAGATAATCGTTGAAAGTTCTCAGTATAGTAATAGTGTGATGTGAATTAGTTGCTACAGAGAGGACTTCACTAGAGTATTAGGTAGTGTTAGAATGCAGCCTTGAGGAGTCATGTTAAACACAGCTTTGCAGTCAGTGTAAAGAGGAAGAAGTTGTCTTAACATCACATCAGCTGGTCTTCAGTAAACTCTGTAGTTCCAGCAGGGTTTCCCCAGGACTGGTTTACGCATTGTTAAACCCAGCCCCTCGGTGTACACTGACTCCAGAGTCCTGTTTAACAACATGTTAATTAACGTGACTGCTCAAGTGTGTGTTATAACATGATCTAATGCTCTGGTGAAGACAAGCAGTGTTACACTGTTCTTGTGGAATAAATGGTTTCTTTTCACCTGGTCTCTTCAGTGTGTAGAATAATGGATATGTTCTGTACATTCCCTTTGAATAATGGGTGGAACTGGGAAACGTAAGATGTTGCCTCTGAGCCCAGTGGATAAACATACTAAGCATCTTAGTACCTACTGGGCGGTTATTTGCATACTTCATAACTAGGTCTTTACATTGTCTAGTTCAGTGCTTCTCAAACTATCTGATGTGGCGGACTGGCAATTTTTTTCCAATGTGCCAGGGACCAGTCCCATATTTGTGCCATATTATTATCGTATTTGCATAGGCATATAGCACATCAGATCAGAAAAACTAACATTCTTCACTGTATTAATTGGAATGGGAGTGTGTATACCAAGTGTAGCATACTCGTGGAGATCTTCCCATTTAGAGGAAGACTGACTGAAAGGCTGTGCATCTGTGCGGATAGTATAAAATTACTATTATTCGTTTACAATCCAAGAAAATATTATTTGAATATTTGTAGTAATATTAATTTATATCTGAAACAATATAATGAGTATAATAAAAGTTGGCAGACATTTTTATTTTGTTTATTTTGTAAACAAATAATACAGTATTACAATACAAATAAAAAATATTAAAAAATCAAACCAGCAAAGTCTCCTAACAAAGATGATATTAAAAATTATATATAAGTAATAAAATAAATTATAATGAATAAAGTAAAGGTTAAAAAAATTTTAAAAAAAGATTTGAAAGGAACAGGTAACATTAAATTGAAGACTTAATAATTTTGAAAATATGTCAAAATACTAAAATATCAAATTGATAAGCTATTTTATTAACAATAATAGGCGTGTTAAAACCTTAACCTTTACTAAAGATGAGTCTGCTTCTTCTTTGTCAGCTTATCCAGTCATGGTTCAATTGAGGACAGTGCCACGCGCAATGGAGAATGAATATCCATACTATTCCTGTACTTTGTCTTAATGACACTTATGGTTGAGAAGCCAGTCTCGCAGAGGTATGTTGAAGGAAATGGGAGAAGAGTTTTCAGAGCAATTTCAGTAAGCTCAGGATATTCTGCTTTCACTTTTATCCAAAAGGAAGCAAGTGATGTTGTAGTTTCAAAACTCATCTTCAATCCTTCGTCAGCAGCCAGCTCCAACAATTTATCCTCCATAGTGACAGTTAAGTCATCTTTCAATGTAATAATCGGATTTCGGATCCATCCAGTCCCTTTCTGTGGATCTTCTGCTGGAAAGTAAAACTCAAAACGTTCTGCCAAATTCGTCAGGTGTTCACTGATGACATGTTGTAGAGATGTAGCATTAAGGTCTTCACCTGCATCAGCGATGATTGTCGCTAATTTGTGAAACATGTCATAACAATCTCTTGACGCTAGACTCTTCCATGCTTCTAGCTTTCATTTCTGTCCATCCATCTTGTCTGCCATTGTAAGACACGAAGCCATCCTTCCCTGCATGGAGGTGTTGACATCATTAAAGATGGCAAAGATATCAGCCAAATAAGCCAGCTTGGCTATCCAGTCTGTATCTTAGAACAATTGTGACCAATTTGGTTTTTTGTCTTGAAGAAATTTGGCAAGCTCGTTTCAGAGCTCAAATACTCTTGACAGGACTTTTCCCCTCGATAACCAATGTATGTCGGCATGCAATAGGAGCTGTTTATGATCAGCTCCCATATAATCACATAATGCAGTGAATAGTCTCCAATTTAAAGCATTCGCCTTTACCTGGTTCACAATTTTTACGACCTCGCTGAGCACACTGTTTAGTTCTTTTGGTGCTTTTTTTTGTTGCAAGACTTTCTCAGTGAAGGAAGCAGTGCATCGACTTGCATTCAGGTGCAAGTGATCTTCATCTGAGTAACCACTCCAGAATGCCGTCATCTTCATCTGAGAACCACTCCAGAATGCCGTCCTGTCATTGCAACAGCACCATCAGAACATATGCCTACACAAAACTTGAAATCCAACCCACATTTGTTAACAAAGTAGTCGTTCACAGTCTTGAACACTTCAGAACTAGTTGTTTTTGTTGGTAGTAAAGCAGAAAACAAAAACTCTTCCTTCAAATCACCCTCATGTTCAAAGCGCGCGCACACCATCAGAATTGCCATCTTAGCAACGTCTGTACATTCATCAAGCTGCAAAGAAAAGTACATTGCTAATTTAATCTGTCCTATGAGCTGATCTTCTATACAGTGAACCAGATCGTGAATTCGTTGAACTATAGTGTCATTTGAAAGTTGCACCCGAGCCACTTTCTTTGCCGCCGGCTCGCCCAGCATTTCCATGCAGACATCTTTAATACAGCCTATCACTTTTAGCGTTTCACCAATTGTGTATGGCTTTTTAGCATTAGCAACGCGAAGTGCTACTTTATAAGAAGCTCGCAAAGTACAAGTATTTATGTGTCACACTTCAAAGATCTGTTTCTGATGGCCTTTTAAATCAACATGCTTTCTTTCAAACAACTCTTTTGGCTTTGAACTAATTTCATTATGTTTTGTATTTAAATGCCTCTTGAGCTTTGACGGCTTCATTGTGTCGTTAGCCAACACATCGCCACAAATAACGCACTGCGGTTTTGGCACTCCTCCATCATTCGTGGCTACAAAAATGAACTGAATGTATGAGGAGTCATATTTCCGAGTAAATCTAGTATGAATTCTTTTTGTTGACAATACTTCGGTTTCATTTACATTGTCGTCATCTGATTCAGAATTACTTGTGTGTTCAGCAACTGGATGTCTGTGCTTGATAAATATGTCGATTGGGCCTCGCTTCGCCATCTGTAAATTAGGCATAAAAATAATGAATATAAATTCCATTACCCCGGGTATATACTTAATTTATGATGATAGGATGAAAGCTGAATAAATGCAGTGGGAATGGTTTTACTGAGAAATATGTGCAGGAGAACATTGATTGATTTGATTGATTAATAGGGTAAGTAATGCTAGGATAAGAAGATAATATACATTTTAAAATAAAATTGCAAACAGGATAATAATTGGAAAGTTAAGATGGTTTGAACATATGGAAAGAATGAATAATGAACATCAAAAATAAGATTTACCTGTTTGAAAGATCTGGCGTGAGAAAGCAAGGAATTTCAAGAACTTCCTGGCAAAAACACATAGGTTTGATTCTAGAAGAGGGGAAGGCTATAAGTAAGAACAATGAGAGCATGTATGAAACGATATATGGATATGGAGGAAGCGAGGACTGTCTATTTGGCTATAGGTGTGTGGTGCTCAATCATCTCTATCTACCTCGTAAGGGATACGGCAGGATAGGATAAAAAATAATTATTATTAAATTTTATAATATTATTAGTACTTACATTCTCAGATCAGTGGGTTCGGATGGGGTCCCAAATGACAAACACACAGAGATCCGTATGATGCTCTTTATTCAACTTCTCTATGGTAACCGCCGGTGAGGCGGGGTCTTTAAATGCGAAGGAGTGGGGTAGGCGTGCACTCGCACGTCTCATGCAAAACATGCTGTAGTGCTATGGCATAATTATCAATATTACATGTGCTTCTGGAAGCATAATATTTAATATTGTCGACTTTATTGACTGATAATTATTCTTGGTGGAATTCCGGTGTGATTTTTAAACTATTATTTCTTTCTTTCCTGGAAACTCGCTGCGGACCGGCAGCCGATGGCTTTGCAGTTGTTAAGAAACTTCATGAGTGAAGGGAGGAAGGAATCTGCTTGTAGTAAGAGAGGGAGAAAAAGAGAACCTGGTGGTACACTGCAGGCTGTTCCAAATGGCAGATTTGTTTTACTTTGGGAAATCCCTGCATGCTTCTTTTGGGGAACATGGACTGTGAGCTAAGCTCACTAGAACATTTTATTCTTCATGATTTTCAGCTCAACACAAAATTCCACTCTCCTTCATTCTCAGTTTTCTTTTCAAATATCTCCTCCTTCTTTCTTCTCTGCTGCCCCCAGAATAATCTTTTTGATGAAGGCTGAATACAGCTTTTACTCAGTGTAAGGGAAATGTAATAGTACAAGAAAACTTGGCTTCCTTTGTCCCTGTGATGTCCTAGACATATCCAAGTCAAAGCCGTGAGGCAATCTCAACATTTTGGCTGAGGTTTTAGTTTCATTGGATAGGTCTCATTTTGTTTTTGCTAGTTTTATTTCACTTCATTCCTGGAATAATTGCTCTGGGTTTTCTTGCCTTGCTAATTTTGGTGGTAGTGAAAGTTTCACATGTCGGTCCCATTAGGCTCTGCCTGCAGCTAAGTGAGATGAGGTTTATTTTCAGGTTTGCAGCTTTAGCTTGGGAAGGATAGGAATTAGGGCTGTCAAGCTATTAAAAAAATTAATTGTGATGTTAAACAATAATAGAATACCATTTATTTAAATATTTCTGGATGTTTTCTATACTTTCAAATATACCTCTACCCCAATATAACTCGGTCCTCAGGAGCCAAAAAATCTTACCACGTTATAGGTGAAACCGTGTTATATAGAACTTGCTTTGGCCCCCCTGCTCCTTGACCTCTGACAGCCCCCTCCAGAGACCCCCCCCGTCCCTAATCACCCCCAGGACCCCACCCTCTACCCAGCCCACCTGTCCCCTGACTGCCCCCGAGCCCTATCCACACCCCCGTCTCCTGACGGGCACTCACCGGCAGTGGCAGGAAGCAGAGCAACGTGGCCCCAGCCCTCTCCACTCCACCAGCTCCCAGCTGCGGCGCTCTGTTTCCCGCCGCCGGTGAGTGCGGGAAGGTTGGGGAAAGGATGCCCCCCGCACCCATCCCGCTCTGCTTTCCTTGCCCAGGCCCCAGCCGTGTCGGGGAAAGGTCCCGCACTCACTGGCAGCAGGAATTGGAGCGCCGTGCCTGGGAGCTGGCGGAGTGGAGCGGGCTGGGACCGGGCTGCTCCGCTTCCACCGTAGCTGGTGAGTGCGGGGGGGTGGAATCCCAAGCCCCCTCCCCTGAGCGACACAGCTGGGGCTTGCCCACCCACCCCCCCCACCCCACCCGCTAATCACCCGGGCCACTCTGGGCCTGCGGGGCCCCCAAAAGTGCCCCCCCTTGCAGCTCCTGCCTCCCAGACCCTGAGGGAGGGGAGGGGCCCTGCCCTGACTTCCCCCGAGACCCTCTGCCCCTTATCCAACCCCTTGGCCCTGGCCTGGCACCCTTAACACGCTGCTCTGAGCAGCGTGTCAGAGCCAGACACGCTGATGCGCTGATCCGCTGGAGCGAGGAGCCCCACCCCACAGAGCGCTGCTTTACCGTTGTATTTATATAGGGTCACATTATATCAGGGTAGAGGTGTATATTGATTTCAATTACAACACAAAATGTACAGTCAGTGCTCACTCTCTATATATTTTTATTACAAATATTTGCAGAAGGTTGGTTTTCTTTTTTTGTGGTTCGGGTTCTGTAGTTTCCACATTGAAGTGTTGCTCTTTTAAGAACTCTGAAAGCATTCTCCACACTTCATCACTCTCAGATTTTGGAAGGCACTTCAGATTCTTAAACCTTGGGTCAAGTGCTGTATCTGTCCTTAGAAATCTCACATTGGTACCTTCTTTCTGTTTTGTCAAATCCGTTGTGAAAGTGTTCTTAAAACAAATGTGCTGGGTCATCATCCGAGACTGCTATAACATGAGATATATGGCAGTATGTGGGTAAAATAGAACAGGAGACATACTGTTCTCCCCCAAGGACTTCAATCACAAATTTAATTAACACATTATTTTTTTAACGAGCATCATCAGCTTGGAAGCATGTCCTCTGGATTGGTGGCCGAAGCGTGAAGGGGCATATGAATGTTTAGCATATCTGGCATGTAAATACCTTGCAATGCCGGCTACAAAAGTGCCAAACGAATGTCTGTTCTCACTTTCAGGTGATGTTGTAAATAAGAAGCAGTCAGCAGTATCTCCCGTAAATGTAAACAAAGTTGTTTGTCGTAGCAATTGGCTGAACAAGAAGTAGGACTGAGTAGACTTGTAGGCACTAAAGTTTTACATTGTTTGATTTTTGAGTGCAGTTATGTAAGAAAAAAAATCTACTTTTGTAAGTTATACTTTCACTATAAGAGAGTGCACTACAGTACTTTTATGAGGTGAATTGAAAAATACTATTTCTTTTGTTTATCATTTTTATGGTGCAAATATTTATAATAAAAATAATATAAAGTGAGCCCTGTACAGTTTGTATTCTGTGTTGTAATAGAAATCAATATATTTGAAAATGTAGAAATTACATCCAAAGATATTTAATAAATTTCAATTGGTATTCTATTCTAACAGTGCGATGAATCATGGTTAATTTTTTGGAGTTAATCTTGTGAGTTAACTGCGACTAATCAACAGCCCTAATAGGAATGCATCTTGGCGTTGTTGCCTTTTGGTCCGTTGAAGGATTTCGGGCATCTTTGACCTACTGGCTGGATTCACAGACTCGGTTGTTGGAATCTTGTAAAAGTAATTGTCAAGAAACAGAGGGGTAGCCATGTTAGTCTGTATCCACAGAAACAACGAGGAGTCCTCGTTGTTGTCAAGAAACAATCCAAAGAAAAAAAAAATCTCAAATGACTGCTGAAGTTATTCACTTGGAAGCACTCTTTTTGTAATGAGCACTGTTTTTGGAATTGATGGGTTGAATTTGAGAAACTGTCAGCAGAAGTGGAAAACCTGAGAGAGACAGACTACTTGTATGCTTAAGCAACTCTCTTCTTTTCTCCACCCAATACCACACCTTTCCTCAGCTCCACATCCAGGCATTGTGATGTTCCTTTAAGTTGAGTATCAGCAGGATTCCAAATATGCTCTGTGTAAGAGGTTAATAAGTTACACGGTGCAGTTATAACATTGTTAATTATTACACTATTGCTAGATTGCACAGGTCGTGGCAGCAGTTTTATATAGAACATCCATTCAAGTTAATAGAAAATAGGAGGATAGACACCCAACCTGCCTCTGCCTCTTTCTGGAACTTAGCACTGAAGAGGGAATAAATCAGGTCAATTTAATCAGGATCTGATTATCAAAACCTTACAGATTCTAGCCTTTACAAGCACGGTTTAAATTTTGACATCAAGTGTAAAAAAGACAGAGTTTAAGTGACCCGCCAAAGGCCACCAATGTATCAGTAGCAGAGCAGGAATTAGAAGTCAGGTGTTAATTTGCCTTTCAATCGTTTCCTAATGCACTTGGTCACGGTTTATTTAGATTGTAAACTCTATGGGGGTAAAAATTGTTATTTTTGTTGCATGTGTGCAGAGTCTAGCATGATGGAATCTCAGTCCCTGACTGGGTCCTCTAGTTGCTACCACAATTAAATAATACCATTTTGTATAGTTGAATACTGGAGGTTCACTTTGGCTTTAAATAAAGCTTGTATCCCTGTAAGATTATACACAGAAAGCAGTATGGAGCCACTTATTTCTTAGCTTTCCCTCTACCACACAATCTTGTTCCTTTTTTATCCTGTATCATGGTTGTGTGTGTATGTATATGTATATGTATATATATATATATATATAAAATAATAATGAAACTTCATCTTCAGAAGTACCTAATAGAGAAAACAATGATGCTGCAGTCAGACCCAGCCTGGGGGAGCCCCCCCGGCATGTCGGCCTGGCTCAGCATGGAGTGCACCTTCTGCCCCGATATCTGACTTAGCATCTAGTGTCTCCCCATTTTTAAGGGCGTGTCCTTTTATGGAGCTTCATTGTTGCAATTCAGTAAACTGGTAGATTGCGAATATGCATGATTACTTAGAAGATCAATGTGTTTTAAGACCATAATTTGACTTTCCTTAAAATGTAATCATACATGAAAAGTTCTACTGATGCTGAATTACTTTTTCTTTAAAATTCACTATTTTAGCGCTTACTTTAAAATGCAGCATATTGATGTGAGAGACAACAAATGACCAAATATTTTAAGCTTCCCTGCTGGTTCTGTTGCCCACGGTAACTACTGCTGTGTGTGTACTCTTGTCAGTATTGATGCTGATAAAAAGCCTTAATTTAGGCACTTTGCCTTAAAAACTGGAGTCTCCAAATTCTCTGGGTAGTGCTGTATCTGCCTCTCTTCAGTCAGCAGCAGTGGACCCGCTGGGTAATGTGAGATGAGAACTGCATTTATGAAATGCCCAGTCTCACTCAGACTTTCAGAAGCAAAAAACGTTTCTGGAGTCACTAGCAGCCTAAAGAGTTAAGGTTTATCTGTGTGAGAAAGTTGCACTGGCTTAACTTGTGGGAGGATATAAAAACCAAAAACAAAACACTTTAGTTAAATTGATGAAAAAGGCTGGCAGGACAAACTCATTTCCATTTCAACCAGGTTTATTTTGATTCAGTTGAACTCAATAGCTTTATGCTAAACAAAATTAAGTGTAGCTTAAACAGACATAAGCCACTCTTAAACTGGTACAGTGCCCTGTGTGGCCACTAAGTTTTATGTCTGCACTACAGCTGCCATAGCCGTAGCTGTAGCACCGTAGTGTAGATGCTTCCTACATTGACAGAAGGGGTTTTCCTGTGGCTGTAGTTAATCATCTCTGTGGGAGGCGGTCACTAGGTTGACAGAATTCTTTCATCGACCTCGCTGTATCTACACTGAAAGTTAGGTCAACCTAAAACAACGTTCAAAGCACAAATTTTTTCACAGAGTGACGTAGCTAGGTCGCGCTAACTTTTTAAGTGTAGACCAGGTCTTATTTTGATTTAACTAAATTTGATTTAAAAAAATCTCTAAAGTTAAATCAGTGCAACTGTATATGGAGATAAGGCTTTGGATGTCCGTTAAAACCATTCCAGAGTTTCCATTCAAAAGAAGTGACCAGTGGTTCTCTCACATGCTGCTTTGTTGAACAATATTTTTCAAGAGATATCAGAGATGGTATCGATGGCAAAAGGTTGTTGTATGTGGAGGACATAGACTGAGCATCCAAGAGTATTTGTGGCCAAAATAAAACAAATAGTGCCTATCTAAGCCCCTGATATGCTTTAGTATGTGTGTAGTTTTAATTTTTCTATATGGTAGCTGTCTGTCTGCAGTTAATCCAAAACCCAGCATATAGTTAGTGCCAGGATTTGTTGATTAGTGAGACTGTGCGCACACAATCTGGCCACTGAGGTGGAACAATAACAGCTGTTGTGCAGCTGTACACCTCATCCTGGGAACTTTTCTCATAGCCAACTAGGCCTGTGAGGAAGGTGATTGAAGCATTTTAATGGTCCCTTCCCACTATTGCTTTAACTGTTTAGAGCACTGAAGAACAACCTTCCATTACTCCGCTACTACCCATTCTCTTCTATGCGCAGATTCACAGTGTTGACGTTCCCATTGACATTGGCAGGGCAAGTAAGCCCATATTGCAGCCAGTTCTCTAGTGGCTGAGTAGTAGAGAAAATATGCTTTCAGCTGTGGACAGGCCACTGATATACTCCATTTTTCCCCAATTTGTAATCCAGGCTAAGGAAAGGCAGCCAACGTACACTATCTTAATCCTTCGAAAATGCATATAATAACTATTGTCCTCTAAAGTTACACTGTAGAGTGGTGGAAGTTGCCTTGGAAGGCTTGTCAGAAATTCCTTAGAACTGCGTTAACAGAAGTACTTATGTTTCTGAACAGCCCAGCACCCGACTGCATTTCCAGTGCAGAAAGGATTTCTCACCCCGACGCCCCAGAGAAGTGAAGCAGTTTAAAATGTTTCTTCATGTAGGAGGTTTCAGCAGAATTCCTTGACTTGGCACAGGGTGAACGAAGGCTGGATTCTTATTGTTCTGTTCTGCCACCTCCACACCCTGTAGCTCTTAATGCAGGCAGTATTTCTCCATTTTGAGTATTCCATTAAGCAAAACATCTGTGCTTCATCTTTGATACAGGGCAGGAATGCCATAGACCAAAGCAAAGAATGTAGCAGAACGTTGAGAAGTTAAATATTTTCTTGGGGGTGTAAATCCCCTGGGTGGTTCATGTGTGCTCTATGGGGGTGGATGTTCCAGTCACTGGAAAGAATCCATTAGGGAGGATTATTTGCTGATTGCCACAAACCTGTTGGGAGATAAGTATGGGGTGGGAAGGTCATTTTACGTTCACTGTCATGGGGGGGAGGAAGCATCTTTCATTTGTAAATCCCTAAATTATTCTTGATTTTTTTAAAAGTCTTTTCAGAGACTCTAAGCTTATTGGCCAGGAACTTCCCTCTTGTTCTGTCCTTCCCAGGGGATAAGCTGAATGAACACAAGCCCTGTGATCCAAATTCTAAAGTAAAGGCTGTCACGGAGTAGTGAAAGAGGATTCCATGATAGCAATAAGCGTCCTAGTTACTCCTGGTTTTGTAACTGCATAGCAAGTGTGGTGGGGTCTTTGGTATGTGCCAGATTGTTCTCCCCTGTAACTATGCTTGTGTATACTGCACTATTAGGTTAATACAGTATTATTCCCAGCCTGGCATTTGATTGTGTATTCACAGGAAATAGTATCAGATCAAACACTAAAAGAGTGAGGAGTGATTAACTAGAACGTAATTCTTAAATATGCAAGACTCATAAACACACTGTGACAGAGCTTCTATATCAGAGGTGGGCAAACTACGACCCGCGGGACCGTTCTGCCCAGCCCTTGAGCTTTCGGTCAGGGAGGCTGTCCCCCCATCCCTGCTGTCCCCCCTTCCCCGCAGCCTCAGCTCGCTGCGCCACCAGCGTTCTGGCGCGCCGCTCCTGCCAGGGAATGCAGTGGCATGGCCGCAAGCTCCTGCTGCTCTGAGCGGCATAGTAAGGGGGTGGAGGGGTTGGATAAGGGGCAGGGGGGTAGTCAGGGGACAGGGAGCAGGGGGTGGTTGGATGGGGCGGTCAGAGGGTGGGGAGCGGGGCGGGGGTTTGGATAGGGAGTGGGGTCCCAGGATGTGGTTAGGGGCAGGGGTCCCAGGGGGAGGGGGCAGTCAGGGGTCAAGGAGCGGGGGGGGGGGGGGGGTTGGATGGGTTGGGAGTTCTGAGTGGGGCAGTCAGGGCACGGGAAGTGGGAGGGAGCCGATAAGGGACAGGAGCCAGGCTGTTTGGGGAGGAACAACCTTCCCTACCCGGCCCACCATACAGTTTCACAACCCTGATGTGGCCCTCGGGCCAAAAAGTTTGCCCACCCCTGTTCTGTATCTTACATACAGTAGGTCTAGGTTGTTTGCATGAGACACAGGCAGACACTGTACAGTAAATCTATGGCTTTTTGAATCTGCATCATAGTTCTGCGCATGTTCTCAGGCAGCTGATCTGCAGGACACTGTCATCCTGTTGTGCTGTAAGGACACTTGCCCATACTGATGTGAAAGTACCCCCAGAATACACTAAACTCTGAACTATTTCAGTTGCAAAGGAGTCAGTAAGTCCTGTCTCCTACTTACCTGTACTATAGACAATTATGTCACTAGACTCTGATGCCTCACTGTGATGTGGCTCACCATACAGAGAGTTCCATACTGGGCTGGGACAGCATAGCTTTTGGAAAACTCTATAGATAACTTGTGGCACCTTAGAGACTAAGCCAATTTATTTGTGCATAAGCTTTCGTGAGCTACAGCTCACTTCATCGGATGGCTTTAAGGTGCCACAAGTACTCCTTTTCTTTTTGCGAATACAGACTAACACGGCTGTTACTCTGAAATCTATAGATAACGCACTTCTGCAACAATATCCCATTAATACTCAGATTAACTCTCATCTCTTTATAAGTGAGACTTTTCTGTAGGCATGAGTTGCTATGTTATCTTTCAACACTGTATCACCACCATTTTAGGGAACAGATGAAGGTATTTTTAAAAAATTCCTCTTATTCCTTGCAAGGTTTGAAGGTCTTGAAGGACTGAAGCACTAATGCACTGCTTTGTAACTGTCTGATTTATGTGGCCTGTGCTGTACAGGAGCGTACTTCTGGGAACAATGTTGAAAGTATTGACACCCTCTTTTCTAAGTAAAAATAAATTTTCCCTTTCCGCAAAGCTCCTGAGTTCTAAGAGTTAATAGATTTCACAGAGATGGGTTTTGTGAACCAGTTGTTCTCTATGGACTAAGGAGGATTTGTCAGTGATGAGTTTGGGATTCATAACCAGAAAACATTCTGATTCTTATGATCTACAAAATTAAGATATAGTTAATCTTGAGAAATTAGATTTTGTTGCAGTTCTTCAAACCCCCTAAAACCAAATGTGAATGTTGCTCAGCCTCGGTAACTAGCAGTGTATGCCTGTGTAGAAGTCACATGAGTTTTAAGGTAGTGGAATATAGAAATTACATAAATGTTTAGAAGTGCAACACAAAGCTGTCAAACAAATGGAACTGATGTCCATCACAGAACTGCTTTGGTGACACTTGAACTTGCCTTTTTGTGTGTTCTGCCAGTTTGAGCTCAGAGGTCAGGTTTTCACCTGGGCTTTGTCATACATTTTATAATGTGTTACTTGTTGTGAACTATGCCGACAAGGTTGATTTGTTTTGTCCGCAGGAAAGGCCTTTGACATCACATATGTGCGCCTGAAGTTTCACACCAGCCGGCCTGAGAGCTTTGCCATCTACAAACGTACCAGGGAAGATGGGCCGTGGGTGCCTTACCAGTACTACAGTGGCTCCTGTGAGAACACGTATCAGAAATTAAACCGAGGCTTTATCCGGACTGGGGAGGATGAACAGCAGGCACTCTGCACAGATGAGTTCAGTGACATCTCTCCGCTCACAGGTGGCAATGTGGCTTTTTCAACACTGGAGGGACGTCCCAGTGCCTACAATTTTGACAACAGTGCTGTGTTACAGGTATGCGGGTAGGAATTGGATAAGAGGCAGGGAAGCCCTTTATTATCTGTGCACTGTGGAAACCTATTAGAAACTAAATCCATATCTCTGATATACTGGTAGGCTTAGCAAATGGATACAGCGAACCGTCCAGCATTTCAGAGATAATGGAGGAAAATAGATTGATATTAGAAACTGAATACTTGCCTCATCTGTATGTATATTCTGAGTATACTTCAAAAAAAAAATGCTGTTTTTCTCCCTCTGCCTCTCCCACCCAGATGTGTGTCTCTGTGCGTTTTTGTCTAGAGGTGTTTGGCTGCAAATTTAGTATACACAAGATTTGTTTTCCCTTCTTGCTGGGCTGTTTTGCAAGGGAACTGCTGTTCATTAGATTTGTGCAGTTTTGCAAGTGCACACACTTGCATCTTGTTCTTTCTTTGCTGAAGATATTTTCTTTACTGCTGCTTCTTAGCACATAGCAGTAAAGGCATGAGAAGACTGGAGAAAGCACATAAAGTTAGTAAAGGAGCTTGGAAAATGTATTTGAATGGGGTTTGCAAGAAAACCTAGAGGGAATGGCAGAAGTTTTAGGGCAGGCTCTCAGGAGACAGAGAGAAAATATTGGGTGGGCTTCCTGAGTGACTTCTGGCACCAACCCTATTTTTATGTGAATGTTAGTGCTAAGGACGAGAACGCTATCGTGCATTTGAGCTTTGCATTGGTGGTTTGAGTCTCATTTTGGTGGGGGTTTTATCTCCGTTAGGAATGGGTGACGGCTACTGACATCCGAGTGACCCTCAATCGTCTGAACACCTTTGGAGATGAAGTTTTCAATGATCCAAAAGTTCTCAAGTCCTATTATTATGCAATTTCTGATTTTGCTGTGGGTGGCAGGTGAGTAAATCATTACTAATAAAAAGCCATACTCAGTACTGTCATAGTGCTTTAATCATTAGACTGCTTTAAGGACATTAATTATACTTAGTCACATTGAGATATGCTAAAGCAGAAGCACAGTAAAATGTGTTTTATGAAGCCTGTAATTACTCCTAACCAAAACTGTATCTAAATGCTTGAAAGAGCCGTTTCACTTATGTCAAACATAAATAGCTATAACATGGGAACTTTATCCTGTTAGAAATCCACACAACACTCCCTCCTAGATCTTAGACTTTGTCTGTATTACCATTGCTGATTGTAAACTGTAAGTAGACAAAATTGAAACTAAATAGATTTAATGTTAATATTAAAAATGAACTCACACGATGTAATACTTGTGGTGTTGGGCATTTTCATATTTAATTGACTTAAAAGCCTCCATTTTTTTTTATATGCCACAGAATTTCAGATCTGCCGTAGAAACCAGAGTAGTCCTTGCCACAAAACTTAAGTCAAGTTTTCCATAAAAGTTCTTCCATATTTAAGGAAAGTGGCCAGACTTCTGAGAGTCTTCAGTCTCTGGGATATCAGCCTGCTGTGTGTGTGACCTGGACCTGGGGAGCTTAAGACGTATTATGTCTGAAGTCAATACATTCATTTCTCCTGTTCTGCAGGTGCAAGTGCAATGGCCATGCAAGTGAGTGTGTGAAAAATGACTTTGGGAAGCTGTCATGTAACTGCAAACACAACACTTTTGGGGAAGACTGCGAGAAGTGCCTTCCCTTCTACAATGACCGGCCATGGAGAAGAGCAACAGCAGAGAGTGCCAGTGAATGTTTGTGTAAGTGGCTTTGTACAAGAAAAATCTTTCTGTGGTATGTTCCACCACCTCTACCATCAGGCAGGTGGCAGCCAAGCACAAAAAGTCTTTTTAATATTTAGTTTCTCCCTTTCCCTTCTTCCTGGCAAGTCCCAATTTCTTCTTTACTCTGTCAAATTCTGTCCACACTAGAATCCACATTTTAAATAGTGTGCAAACACTTTTATATCTGTGTGTGTTTGCATGGCAGCTCCATGTAGTTACAGCGCATGATGGGTGGGATTTTCAAAAGCACGTAAGTGACTTAGGAGCATAAGTGTCTCATTGACTTTCCCTGGAGCTGCCATGGATCCATGGGGTCTGGTCTATGCCACAGCCTGTAACCAGCCCCTTGGAGTGACCTTTTTTAGTGTGCCGAACCCCAGGGGTTCATGCAGTTCCACAGGGGCACATCCATGGCCTCCAAGACTGGACCTTCAGGCACCTTCGATCCCTGTCTCTCCATGGCTCCTTGCAGTGAACTCAGCCAAACTAGACTCCTGTGGGAGGCTTGTGCTGTATCTCTTCAGGGCGCAATGCTCTCTGAGTATTTGCAGTGACACCAGGCAGCCTCTGCAAAACAGAGTAGGATTTATTAGTCACCTGGCATAGAGAATCTGAAGGTCCTTAGGTCAGCAAAGAGAGGCAAAGGTTAAGCCATAGTCCATCCTGGCCAAGCCAGTGCAAAAGGTCTGCCAAGCTGCTGTGGACTCCCATTTCTGGCTCTGGCTCTTCATCAGTTCAAGGTGAGAGCTGCTGAGTCCCGCCAAAAGCCAGCTCTTAGCCCTGCATTCTGACACCTCTTGGTCCATTGTTCTCGAGCTGGAGCCCCTGCTCTGCTTCCCTGCCAAGAAGTGGGAGAAAACCTCCTTCCTCTGGGTTGTGGTCGCTAGATGTCAATGTCTTGGCCATTGGGGTTTCCCATTGTCTTTTTCCAGATTCTGTACTGATATAGGTTAGTTTCAGCAGGCCCAGCCAGTTCCTTAATGACACATTCATTCCACTCCAGACAGTGACATGACACAAACAGCCATGTCTCCTGTTCTGCCCCAAGAGCAGATTTAACCCCTTTTTCACCCACTGTGTAGCAAGGCAAAGTGTGGGGGAAACTGAGGCACGCATCAACATTATAAAAATATTACAGAAAATTCTCCCTTCATCACTGGGACTTGTGCGTGTAAGTCACTTAGCCACTTTTGAAAGTCTTGCCTGTTACATTTGGAAACCACCCAGTCCGCACATAATGGATAGCTTCCATTAAACATTTGAATGATGTGGAAGTTTGTAGCAAAACCCAATCACAGTGAAATCCCAAACTTCTAGAGGAAAAGGACCAGACTCACAGGGTCTCCCTCTTGTTTTGAGACAAAGCTACAGCTGAATAGACACCTCATTTGGTTATCAAGAATGTAGTGGAAATGTAATGTAGGACCCAAGGGCCTTATGTGACAGAACCCATTAATGCAGGTGTGTTGTTACCATTTATTATTTATATTGTGGCACCAGGTTGGGTGCCCAGTAAGGATTTGGGTATCATCATGTTAGGTGCTATGCAAACAAGTTAGGTCCCTGCCTCAGTCTAGTATAAAATATAGTAAATGCAATTGGCTGAGCACACCTAGAGTAGAACTGACCCAGCAACTTGTTTAAAGAGGTTGGGACTTTGTTTTAGGGATGCATTTGAGTCCTAGCCATGGGGAGTCTCTTTTCTGAAAAAAATGGATAGTTTTCTGTCCTGCATGGCATCCTGGTTCAGCATAAGTTATCTTACACTAACAAAGATTTTTGTGCCATTTTTCCTCAGGAGGACCCAAAGAAATATGCCCAAGTGTCTCATGGTTCTTAATGAACACAGTAATGACGTAGCTCTGAACTCCATTAACATGAAGCAGAAGATTGCTTAGCTTCTGGAAATAGGGTGCAGAATGATATCTGAAGGCTGAGTCCTGTGCTTATCAGTAGAAATACTTCACAGAATTGCTAGAAACTCCCATCTGAACTCCACCAGTATCACTGACAGATCTCTAACAAGGGGTGTGTTTATAGAAGAACACCTACTGGAGAATAGAATTGCTTCATGTAGTAGTTGCACACCACAAAATTATAGAGAAATAGGATTGTTTCTGGTGTGCAGTATACTGCAGGTCCTAATGAATGCAGTGGCCTTTTAACTGAAGAGTTCAGTTAGTATTCAGTGACCTCTTCCCTTTGCAGTCAGTTCTTGATCTCCAGAATATACTCAGACTTCATCCCGGTCCAGGCTATTGCAGAGGTGCAGTGGTTTTAATGTATCTCTCTTAAAAGCAAGCCAGTTTATTTGTGTGGTCTTCTGTTAGGAGCTATTGCTCCTCGTAGTTTACTTACGGGGGTGGAGGGTGGAAGACTTTCAGACAGGAACCTTCTTCCTGTCTGACCGTGTATGAGTATTAAAAGGTCCCAGCTGTTGATATAAGTCCTGTGACTTCAGTTGATAGCCCAATGAAACCAATGTCTTGTCTACCTCACTCCCTAGACATAGAAATCTCTCTGCATGAGAGGGAGAAGAAACTTTTCTCACAGGCCTTTCTGGAAGGCTTGTGTCACTGTTATCGTCTCTCACTGTTTTGCATGCCTGAAACAGCATTACTGTGTGGGAAGGCAGCAGGAAGGGTGGAAAGCTGTAGCCCAGCTGGCAAGGGAGCAGCATGGAACTCTAGTATTCCTTCTGACATACATAGAAAGCAGTGTTTTTTCAACAGAGCGTTTGTTAAGACTAGCTTCTTCCACCTAGCAGAGGGAAGGAAAACAAATACTTCTGGCCCATGCTGCTGTTTTCATTGATTGGAATGGCAAGAGCAGAGTTGTTTAGATTCCATCTGTCTTTGCTGATTAAGTCTGTGTGTACCAGCAGTACCTACATCCCTATTACACACTTACAGAACCTCTCTGACTCTTTGACATCTGCTTTTTTTTCACCCCAGACTAATTTCTAACTCATTTTGTTTTTGTTGCATTGCACTCTGATATAATAATCATGTACATCTTCTCCCAGACCAATCACTCTTCGACTGACTTTCTACACCTTGTTTCTGGGGCAGGTCTAGTATTGTAGGTGAGAGTAGGATATCTTCTTATGGAAATGAACTGATTTAACCTTGTGCCTTTTCCCACAGCCTGTAACTGCAATGGGCGGTCACGGGAGTGTTACTTTGATGCTGAACTGTACCGCTCCACGGGCCATGGTGGTCACTGCATTGGCTGCTTGGATAACACTGATGGTGCCAACTGTGAAAGGTGCCGGGAGAACTTCTATCGCCTTGGAAGTGATGAAGGATGTCTACCGTGTAACTGTAACGCTGTTGGTAAGTCAGGATGCAGAATCTTCTCTCCTGTAAACTTAAAAAAAAAAAAAAAAAAAGTTTGCACAAGTTATAGTATTTCAACTTAAAATTGTTAAGTAACGTGCTCCTTGCTTCAAGGAAAATGCACAGCAGCCAGGTTCATAGACTTTAAGCAGATACTCTGCATATACAATAGTTCCTTTTCAAATGCATTCTAGAAGGGTTTTTTCTGTGTATTATAACATGCTACAGTGATGAGCAAGACCCTGGACACACCCAGTAGGTGGAACTTTGGAGCTGTTGCAGTCCCGCAGAATTTTTTCAAATCATCTAGGTATACAAAAGCAGCAGTTTGAATACCTTGTTTTATTAAAGGGTGAATGAAGTAAGACATTTGTGGTGGTGTATCTAAGCACCATAGAATGTGAACCAAACAAACTTTTTTAAAAAAAATCTTTTAAAGGAAAGCCAAAATACTCCGCTGGATTCTTCTTTTTTTTTAAAAGAAAAAGTTTTTGTCATAAGAACAAATCTAATAGTCAAGCAAATTACCTGACCTGTATAGGGATCAGTCCCACAAGTAATAAGAGGAATGGGGAAAACAAAAAGGTAGTGGAAGCTAAGGTAAGAGCTGATAATCCAAAATAGACCAGCTGAAATAAATTAGGCCTGGCACAGTCGTCCGTCCGTGGTCCCCCCCCTCCCCCCAGCTGCCTTGAGAGCATGTTGCAAGCATTATCTCCCTATGAACTCCAGAAGGGAAGTTCCACCTTCAAAAAACTTTTGACCAAGAAAGGCATGCCCATGCCATTTTCTTCCCTGCCTTCACCCCCAAACTCTCCCTGGGCCTTATGTTAAGATCAAGTCAGGCCAACTGTAAATGCCAAGTAGGGACTTGGGAAGAGAGGTAATTGATCAGGTACGTAGCGGCAAATTACAAAGGTCTTTATAACTTAATACTAAGCCCTTGACTTGTAGCCCAGGGTATGCTCACATCCAGTGTGTATTAAAAGTGTGGGGAGTTGATTTAGGATGATATTTTTATCTACGTAATGTTTTATAAACAATTATAGACTGGATCACACAGGGAGTTTGAAGTTTGACTGTATATGAGAGAGATTTTTTTGAGTCCTTCACTCTTAATGATTCAGTCTGGTTTAATCCTCTTATAATTGTTTCGCTTACTGTTACACACAGCCTTTTAGTGCAGCCTGAAGTGGAAGGCAGAAACCATTCCTTTTTATACCTAAAAAGTTGCGTTATCTTACATATTTGTTCACTTACTAACCCTTAGAACACTGACCTTTCCCAGACTGCTAGCCAAACAAATGCCTGGGAGAAACCATTCTCTCTTCAAAGAGTTAAAGAAGCTGAGTAAACTGTGCCTCCAGGACCAAACTCAGGGAGCAAGTTTGTGTCGCTTTCACAAGGGGGGGGAAAAAGGTCAAAATTTTCATTCAGATGCAATTTTATAAAACTCAGCTTGAGACAAGTCCTTGCTACAAACGTGAGGCTTGCTTTGGAGTCTGTTAGAGGCAGAGGTGAAAGTAAGCCTGTACGCCCCGGTACAGCGTACCAGCAAGAGCCGCTGCACCGTACTGGGGCAGCCCGGCTTCCCCAGGGGGCAATTTAAAGAGCCTGGGGCGCTCCTAGCAGTGGCTGGAGCCCCAGGCCCTTTAAATTGCTTCCAGAGCCCTGCTGCTGGAGCCCTGGGGTAGCGGCTGCAGGGCTCCGGGGGCTATTTAAAGGGCGGGGGTGGTAGAAGCAGGGGAGCCCTGGGCCCTTTAAACAGCCCCCAGAGCCCTAGGGTGGGGGGGGGGGGGCTCCAGGGGCTATTTAAAGGTCCAGGGCTCCAGCTGTCTCTGCCACCCCGGTCCTTTAAATAGCCGCTGAAGCCCCGCCGCTTCCCCAGGGCTCCGGGGGCTATTTAAAGGGCCCGCGGCTTCCCTGCTTCTACCTGGGGAAGCGGCGGGGCTCCAGCAGCTATTTAAAGGGCCGGAGCAGTAGAAGAGGGGAGCTCTGGGCCCTTTAAATAGCCCCCAGAGCCCCAGGCTGCTGCTGCTGCTACCCAGGTGGTGGGGGGGGGCACTTACATTACAGGGTGGGCTGAGGCTGGCTCTGACCCCTTCAACCCCGCCCCTTCTGCCCTAGGCCCCGCCCCTTCTGGGGTCCAGAGCTGGCAAGTCATTCGACTTACTGTCACCCCTGGTTAGGGGTCATGTGTTCCTCTACCAAACCTCCTCGATACTATTTGGGTTAGCATTCAAAGTCTATCAGTGTGATGTATAGCGGTTTCTTAGCATTTAAATTCTACCAGTATGACGTGTGGCATGTGAGCTATGTAAGGCCAAGTGCTCCTTCTCAGTACTCTTGTCATCTGGCCTCCTGATAGGGAGGAGAAGAAGTTTGAGCTATTCCAGCACTGTGTCCTTTAGGAGCTCACTCCTTGACCACAGACAGCAAAAGAGAAGGCTGACCTGGCCAAGAACAGCCCATGCTCAGGAGCCTATCTTGCAATACAGGAAAGTTGGGGAGAGCCCAGGCTGGCTGAAAAAGGGAAACCTACATGTAGACAGTCTAACCCCAAGCATGGGCTAGGAGAGGGGGCCTATTGGGTATTATCTGTGTGAGAGCTAGCAGCACTTGTAGACTTGGTGGGGCTTGAGAAGGCAGAGAAGTGGGAGTACCAAGGAAGAAAATATGTGTGTGAGGGGAACTGATCAGGGGGTACCTAGGCAAAGGGGGAAATGAAGATGATTGGGGTGCAGAAAAGAGACTTGGGAAAAGGAGGGTGGGGAAAAGAAGACTGCGAGTGCTGTACTGAGGGAAGGATAATAAGACTGCATGGGATAAACTGGAGATGCAGAGATAACAGTGAAAATGGAAGAGACAGAAGGTAGAAAACCCAATGGAAAGGAGCAAAAATGGTACAAGGAGAAAATGAGAATAGAAATGGGAGAGAGGGAAGGGGAAGCTAAACAAGTGCAAGGTCAGTACAGCTTTATTATGGATGCACAGATGTAACAATATCATTTGAGTGATGTCATGGGGGATGCACGTTTATGAACAGTCATGTAAATCAGATGCTGCCCTTAGGCTCTTGGCAAGTTTTCATTCTAGACCTTAGAGTGACACATCACTGTTCTTCTGTTCCCTCTCCCTGCATTTCCCCCAAAGCTCTCTTAGCACACAGTTTGATCTGCAACAGCTAATGTAATCACACACTCTGTTAAAGTTCCCTTTTTTTCCTGTTCCCATAGGCTCTCTCAGCACTCAGTGTGATAACTACGGCCGGTGCAGCTGCAAACCAGGTGTGATGGGAGATAAATGTGACCGATGCCAGCCAGGGTTCCACTCCCTCTCAGAGGCTGGGTGCAGGTAAAGGATTCTTTTCCTATAGTTAAAGTAGAAAGTGAAGGAGCTATTGCTCAAGAGGGGAGTGTGTGAATTTTCCTGTAAACTTTCTTCTCTTCTGGTTTCTGTACACAGTTCTCAGTGGGTTTCTTTCTCCTCTCCACTGTCTCCATCAGGCTATGTTCATGCAATCCTGCTGGTAGCACAGATGACTGCAGTATTGAAACAGGGCGATGTACCTGCAAGGACAATGTGGAGGGATTCCACTGTGAGAGGTGACTTGCCCTTTCAATAGCTGTGTTGCATATGTCTCAGGAGTGTTCTTGGTCACTGTGTGTTTTGAAAAAAGATGAAGAAATAACTTCTTACTCCTGCCCATTTTTAGATGTAAACCTGGATTTTTCAATCTGGATCCAGCCAATCTGAGAGGCTGCACCCCTTGCTTCTGTTTTGGTCACTCCTCGGTCTGCACCAATGCCGTTGGCTACAGTATCTACAGCATCATCTCCAACTTCCAGACTGGTAAAGAGATATCTTCCTTTGACTTCAAGGCTGTGCTATGGACTTCAATCTAAAAATTAACTCTTTCCTTCTGCTCCTCTTCCCCTTACCCTGTGCTGGGTTACTGTAGCCAAAGCATTCAAACTGTAGGTACCTAAATATGTAGCATCACTTTCGGAAGTGCTGAGTACCTACAATACGCATTAAAGTCCATAGGAGTTGCAGGTGCTCAGCATCTTCAAACATCAAGCAATTTTTATTTAGGTGGCCAAATATGGGTTTATGTGCATGACTTTAGGCATCTAGATTTGAAATGTTTTAATGTATTTGTGTACTGAGGATGTAAACACTTCTCTTTCTACTTAATGCCGGCAGCTAGGAGAAGGCATTTGCTCAATTTGAAAACCTAGCCAAAAGTTTGGGCTTGTAAACCTTATAATGTAACAACTCTTGGGTTTTGAGTTCAGTGTGGTTTTGGCAAAATGTGGCTTCTGGCTGCTTCCTGTTGTTTTCGTTGGTAGACCTAAAATCAGGGCAAGACCCACTTTTTGTACAATCTCTTTTTGCTTTCATGCAGCAGTAAGCTGTATGGGCTCCTATGCAGCTTGGAAATCATGTTTCTTAATTAAATTTCCTCTGGAAAACACAGTTTTATGGAAGCCTGAACTTCAAAATAGGAAAGTCTCTACAAATTTCACAAAACCCCAGATATTTGCATGTTCTCCCTACTTAGTATTACGGTTTTTTAAAAACTCTGCTCTTTGAAAGTTAGAGAAAATGGTGGGAATAACGTGCGTGAAGTTAGTACTTTGTATGTTCTGGGTTTTAACTGGTAACGTAGCAGTTTTTCTTTGTCAGAGGGTGGAAACAATGACACAAACTTCCTAAAGCATGTTTGCACCAGTGCATAAAATGTAAGCTAGATATTCCCTGGGCGACACGATTGTGTTTCATGCGTGATATGGTATCTGTGACTGGTTTGGTCACAGAGACCCCCTTGGACTGTCGCCTGATGTGCTGAAATTACCTCTGAGCCCATTTCCCCTGCCATCTTGGGACTCCAGAACCCTACCTTTTTGAGCCAGATATGCTAGCCTGCTGCAACACAGACCCAGGTCTGGGCCACACCCCCAAAGCTGCAGGCTTTAACCAAAAACTGCTCAGCAAGTCACCTATCTCCAGCACCCAGACACCCAGGTCCCAATGGGATCCAAACCCCAAATAAATCCATTTTACTCTGTGTAAAGCTTATACAGGGTAAACTCATAAATTCCATAAATTGTCTGCCCTCTATAACACTGATAGAGAGATATGCACAGCTGTTTGCTCACCCAGGTATTAATCACTTACTCTACAATAAACAAAAGTGATTTTATTAAGTATAAAAAGTAGGATTTAAGTGGTTCCAAGTAATAACAGACAGAACAAAGTAAGTTACCAAGCAAAATAAAACAAAACACGCAAGTCTAAGTCTAACACATTTAAGAAACTGAATACAGGTAAATCTCACCCTCGCCTTATTTTCCAATAAGCTTCTTTCACAGACTAGACTCCTTCTTAGTCTTGTCAGTTCCGGCTCCGGTGCTGACTAGGGGATTTCTCATGACTTCCAGCCCCCTTTGTTCTGTTCCACCCCCTTTTATAGCTTTGGCACAAGGCGGGAATCTTTTCTCTCTTGGTCCCTACCCCTCCTTCTAAATGGAAAAGCACCAGGTTTAGGATGGATTCCAGTACCAGGTGACATGCTCACATGTCCGGTGGGACCCCAAGCCTCCGTTCTTTCCAGCCTGACTCTCACTCGAATACAGGAAGGCTTACAAGTAAACAGAGCCATTTACAACCAATTGTTCTAGTTAATGGGAGCCATCAAGATCCTAAGCCACCATTAATGGACCACACTTTGCATAATTACAATAGGACCTCAGAGTAATACTTCATATTTCTAGTTTGATACAAGAATGATACATTCATACAAATAGGATGAACACACTCTGTAGATTATAAGCTTTGTAATGATACCTTACAAGAGACCTTTTGCATGAAGCATATTCCAGTTACATTATATTCACGCTTGTAAACACATTTTCGTAAAACATGGAGTGCAATGTCACAGTATATACCTCATGGAGCATTTCCCCTTATAAATCTGTATTTCAGGGGAGGAAGAGTGGCGTGCTGAACAGCGAGATGGCTCTGAAATTTTACTCCAGTGGAGTGTGGAAACCCAGGACATCTCTGTTATCTCAGACAGCTATTTCCCTATCTATTTCATTGCACCTGGTAAGTAGAGTCAGAGACGAGGATCTCTCTAAAAATTCACCATGTTACCATATAGTAAATGTTGACTTTTCTGCCCCTAATGATAAGAGTTTTGTTTCTGTTTCAGACAAGTTTTTGGGCAATCAGGTTTTGAGTTATGCTCAAAATCTGACCTTCTCCTTTCGGGTGGATAGGCGGGACACTCGTCTCTCTGCAGAGGACCTGGTGCTTGAAGGGGCAGGGCTTAGAGTATCTGTGCCTCTTATTGCTCAGGGCAACTCCTATCCTAGTGAGAATACAGTGAAGTATGCCTTCAGGTGAGTGAGTGTTCCCTGTAACATTGAAAGAGTCGGGGCTGACTGGGGAGGAAGGAGAGTAATTGCTGTAACAGGAATCTAGCCTGGGGTGGACAGTGTTCTCAGAAGGGACAGTAAGAAAAGCAGAACTGTTAATGTTGTTTTTTCGAAATGGAATTCATAATCATACAATCAGATGAATACAGTGCACATGGCCTAGTAGTAGAACATAATTATATGCTAAATGTGTTGTAACAGCATATAATTGCTCGAATGGTCCATTGAAAGAGCACAGCCATCAGCATGTGAAAGCTATAAGCATAGAAAATTATACATACCTCTTTTCCATAGGCTCCATGAAGCAACAGATTACCCGTGGAGGCCTTCTCTTACCCCATTTGAGTTTCAGAAGCTGCTTTACAACTTGACTTCTATCAAGATCCGTGGGACATACAGTGAGAGAAGTGAGTCATTCCACTACTTGGGAAAGTGGGTCTAGGGATGAGACATGGTGTGGTTTCCACAACAGTTGTATATGGGAGAGGAGCAGATTATCTCACTACTGCAGAATGACAGTGGCCAGCATATTTCAGAGCCTAATTATAAATACCTAAGGGTGGTTGGTTGTCAGTCCATGACTCATGCTTTGCATCAGTCCGCCTTATGACATCTTGCTTCCTGGGCCACTTGCAGGGTACCTACTGTCACTGTGTTACGAAGCCCTTGCAGAAGGCGAAGGATCCACAGTCTCTGTCCCTTTGGGCTTTTAAAAAAAAATGTCTTTAGCATTTTTGTCATGACCATGTATAGACCTGATTAATGAAAATCCGGGAGCAGACCAGATTCACCCCAGAATTCTGAAGGAAGTGGCTGTAGAGATGCCAGGATTCTTTAACACACGTGTGACACCTACTCTACGGCTATTACAATTGTAATGTAAAGAGGAAAGAGACAGGAAAACACACAACTGATGAGAGAGAATTGTTCTAAGTGGGAAAGGCCTGATCCCCAAACCTCCCCATTTTACAGAACCTCTGTTTACTTTAGTGGGAGTTCCACATAAGGAGGTGCTGTGGGAACTGGCTCTGATTAGAGACAGAACATCAATGGCCTTGAACACCCTTGAGAGATTTTCATGCTAAAACAAATAGATTATTAAAAAAAAAAGTATGAACTTTTTAGATTGGGAATCTACAAGAATTTGAAGTGGAATTTTTTTACACAAGAGGAATGTACCAATAATAAAATAGAGGGTAGAAAGTGGGCAACGTGACTTATCTGATGAGCATTCCAGCTGCTGCTAATATCCCATGATACGTGGGGTTCTGTTTGGAGTTCTAGAGCTGTTACACTAGAGCAAACACCCTTACATCAACATATAACAATCATTTTACATCTGTCATAGAACTCTGCCTAAGAGGAATTGCTAGGGAAAGTCGCCTTAAGGTACTGAGGGGAGATGACTTTGGAGGAGAAAAACCCAAAAGAGAGTGGGCAGAATTCTTCAGTATGAAGAATTCACTGCATACATTTTAAAGATTCGAGAGGGCTTGTCTGTCCTTGTAGCCGGGAAGATTAGGAACCATTCTTGGTTTCTGAATAGAACTATAAACAGTGCACACACAAGGCATGATTTTTACTGCCAAAATGTATTTACACAAATCGTGTTCTTTGAACCCTGCTATGTTTTGCATGGCGGCTGTTTGGCAAGCTGCCACCTCTACATACCTGTGTATCTCATCCATAGGGAACAGCCCTCTCTGCTTTCTGGCCTTTGTTCTCTCTGGGTTACCTGGCATCCTTCTCTCATCAACCTAAGCAACTGCTGACTTTCCTGCAAAAGCAATAGCAAACACATCTCTTCCGACACTGTGTGGTCTATCTCTGACTTGTGTGTAAATATACTGTATTGGGCTCATATCATACCATTTTTCATGTGTGGGTAATTAAGTGCTTCCCTTCCCAATCTCTCCAGGTGCTGGATACCTGGATGATGTCACTATTGTGAGTGCTCGTCCTGAGCCTGGAACCCCTGCAACCTGGGTGGAGAGTTGCACCTGCCCAGCAGGATACCATGGGCAATTCTGCGAGCACTGTGCCCCAGGTTATAGGAGGGAGACACCTAGCCTTGGGCCATACAGTCTGTGTGTGCTGTGTACCTGTAATGGGCACAGTGAGAGCTGTGACCCAGAGACTGGTAAGGAGGAAGACTGTGGGGGAGGGTGGCAGCAGGAGGAGATCTGACTTTTTTTTGTTTTGTTTTATTTTTTTTTTCTTTGTGTGGGGGATGGGATGGGGATAATGACTGGAACAATATTAAAAACATATCCTTGTATTTTTCTCTCCCCCGCTCCCTCACAACCCCACAGGTGCTTGCGACTGCAGAGATAACACTGCAGGCCCTCACTGTGAGAAGTGCAGTGATGGGTATTACGGAGATGCAACTACAGGCATTTCCTCAGACTGTCAGCCATGTCCATGTCCAGGGGGCTCCAGCTGCGCCGTAGTGCCCAAGACTAAGGAGGTGGTGTGCACCAACTGTCCTGCTGGTACCACAGGTGCGTTCTTTATTCAGAGCTTCCACATCCCTGCCCAGAGAGAGCTTCTTACACCAGGTCTGCTGCTTTGCACAGTAAAGAGAAATGAGCAGAACTGGTCCCCTCTGTATTTTGTGGTTGCTTTTTTCTTAGCAGACAGCTCGGTAACTAGTATCGAGCTCTTTGTTGCCATTATTCTTGGGATTCTATGAATTGAAAAAAGCCAAATGTTTCTCTCTTTCCTGAGTGAAGAAACTGAAATTTAGTCTGAGCAAAGTCTGAAAATACTTGGGATACACGAGCCGTGATCATTTCTGATACTGAGCATTGTTAATCATGTGGAGCTGGGTGGAAAATGGAATACGATTGTCATTAAAACAGGCGTGAGAGCTCTTGAATTTTTCTGTTCAAATCAGGATAAAATTATAGGGCATATCTTCCCTCTGCCAGTCTGTCAGACGTTGCATGTCGTTTGCTGCCGCAGGTTTGTTCTGCCTAGGAAGCCGTAGGCTGCAGTGATTCATCAGGACAGGTCAACTTATGTACAAATCCACATTGTTTTTTACAGCCTAAAAAAAATGTCTCCGCAGATCTGTATCTTATTTTAAATAGTAAATCATAAAGTAGATGAGGGTGTTAACCCTTTAAGTAAAGCCTTTTTTGTCTATAACCAGCAAATACAACTCAAAGTGGCAAGGCCTTCAGCTGAATTTAGGCTTGACACCAGGGAGTCAAAAGAAGAGGACCCTTAAAAAGCTTACAAACACTTGGCTAGATGACTGCCTCTGAGTCCCTGCACAGTTTGCTGTGTCTGCTCAAACACAAGAATATGCCATCTACAGATCAGCTTGGAGGCGTTGCACAGACATGCAATAGATATTTTTTTTTTTCGGATTGTGTGTTTTGTTATTGGCTCGAACTGCTAAGTTCAGATCTAGATTCAGATTGCCTTGAATATTCAGGCTTATCTTTATTTATTACTGCCGTATCTGGCATGCCCACACTAGTCACTGCTGAGCCTGCTGGGCTCTGCTGCCCTCACCTCCCTCACAATGTGTCCCCACTTGTGGTGAAGTGATTGTGATGTGATGGAAGGGAAAGGGGGAGGTTTGCATGTGAAAGAGCAGCCTGAGAAGCCGAGCTTTTAGCTTGTGTGAGGGGGTCTGTCAAATATTCTGTGGTTTCCATCCCCGTCTTAAAGGGGTCGACAGAGCAGGGTCACCACTAACATCTTAAGGAGGACTATGGGAAGCAGTGGCATTGTGAAGCAGAGGAGAGTATTGAGCTGTTTTGTGCAGGGAGTCTATATATAGTGAGGGATTAACTGTGGACAAAGTTTGTCATGTGCTGCCTAGGGAGGCCGAGGGGCCCAGTTGTGTATCAGTGATTGCCTAGGGTGGGGAGTTGGAGTTGCTGCAGGGCTGTCTTCTATATGGAATCTTCCGTCCTTGTTGCAGCATCACAGCCTCCTGTAATGAAAGTGGTTGGTGAGTCTCCATATATCTGTCTGTCGGCTTTAGCTGATCTCAGTTGTTACAATTAATAGGGGCAGTCATTTTTTGTATTTTATATTTTGGAACTTAGTCTGTGCTGGAGTATAGCTTAACTAGTGTGTGAAGTCTGGAACAGGTTGGGGATCTGTGATATTCAAGTGGCACAAAAATTATGACTTGCAGATTGCAAAATTAGTGGCTTTTTAGTCCAGTGTTTCTCAATGACTGGTCTGTGGACCAGCCCCTGTCTGAGATTTCCCTGACCCACTTTAGGAATGGAGCAAGCAGGTCCCTGGCATCAAAATGGTTGAGAGACACTATTTTAGACTTTTCAAGTGGACAGAATATTGAGAAAAACTGTATGTGGAAAGTTGTGTATTAGTATCTCATTGGCATGTTTCTTAAGAACAAATCAGAGTATTTTTGGAGTGACACAAAGGTTTTTAAATCACAGTTTAACTGGAAATCCAAAGGTAGCTTTAACTATTGGAGGTTGTGACTGACTCCTCCATTGCAGTGCTTTGAAGCCTGATCTCCTCTTCCTGGTTACTTCACATCAGATGAGGAAAAAGGTGCTGAGGGACTCTCTTTGCAGGAGAGGCTATAGGGCAGTGGTTCTCAAACTTTTGTACTGGTGACCCCTTTCAGATAGCAAGCCTCTGAGTGCGACCCCTCCTTATAAATTAAAAACACTTTTATAATGGTGTTAAATATATTTTAAATGCTGGAGGCAAATCGGGGGTTGGGGTAGAGGCTGACAGCTCGTGACCCCCGTGGGGTCCCAACCCCCAGTTTGAAAACCCCTGCTGTAGGGGAATCCAGGTTACCTTGTAACTGCTGGCTGCCTACTGTGACATGTATGTTTGTCCTGCCCCCAGGTAAAAGATGTGAGCTGTGTGACGACGGCTATTTTGGAGATCCACTTGGTGAAAATGGCCCTGCCAGGCTTTGCCGTCTCTGCCAGTGCAGTGACAACATTGATCCCAATGCCGTGGGGAACTGTAACCGCTTGACAGGGGAATGCCTGAAATGCATCTACAACACGGCTGGCTTCTACTGTGACCGGTGCAAAGATGGTTTTTTTGGGAACCCCTTAGCCTCCAACCCTGAGGTTAAATGCAAGGGTAAGTGCCTTTCTCAGCTGATTCACATGTGAAAATCAGAACCCTTTTCATGGCTACAGATGCCCCTTCTTAGTCTCACTGGCACATCCTTGGAATGATCGAATGTTTTGGCCACACAGATCTGTCCTTTTGTGCTCTGTCTTGGCCTGACATAATAATAAGGAAAATGTCAGAAGTCCGATTTCAGTGCTGTGTGCAGACTTGTCAACTGCAGTGCTAGATTTCATACTATGCTGATGGTTATGGCTTGATAAAATGCCTATGCTGTAAGCCTGTCCAGTGGCCTGACACAGTATGGGCATTGCATGTAGTATGGCGGTGCAGCTTACGATTTGCATTCTTGTGCTATCTGGCATGTTTGGAGGCTCCAGTCTAATGCTGCTTACAGTGCTGGTTTCCTGCTAATTACTGGGAACATGTTCCCCTTTCCATCTCTGGCAGCGTGCAGTTGTAATCCTTATGGAACAGTGAACCAGCAGACAAGCTGCAATCAAGTAACTGGGCAGTGTGAGTGCCTGCCACGTGTCACCGAGAGGGACTGTAGTGCCTGTGAGCCTGGCTTCTACAACCTACAGAGTGGACGTGGCTGTGACAGGTGAGGTTGACCCGCAGCTGTGGCAGCTAGTCTGTTTTTCGGGGGGATGTGCTTAACCCTGATTTCAGCATCCATAACAGGAGGATGGGATTTTTTTTGTGAACATTGATAGGACAGGAGGACAGGATTATTCATGAAGGAGAGGATTAGTCATGGAGCAGATCTGATAAGGTTCTATAAAGAAGGGTAATTTATAAATAGAAACCATGTTATGATTACAGGCGAAGACTGGTAGGTGGGGGTTCTGGATCCCATTCCTAGCTCAGTCCCTGCGTGATCTTGCACAGTTCAGTTAATTTCTGTGCCTTGCTTTCCACATCAAAGACAGGCACAGCAATACCCACCTCACATGGGAGATGTGAGGCTTACTGCTTGTATAGTACCTCTGAGATCCTCGAATGAAAGGTGCAAGTGCAGCCTTTTGTTTTTGCTGTTTTTTTTATTGTCACTTGAAATATAGTCTCCTTCAACAGGTGCGACTGCCATCCGCTGGGTTCCACCGATGGCCATTGTGACATACAAACAGGGCAGTGTGAGTGTCAACCAGGCATCACTGGGCAGCGCTGCAAGAGATGTGAGGTCAACCACTTCGGATTCGGACCTGAAGGCTGCAAACGTAAGTGTTGGTGGGTTGGAGAAGGAGGGGAAGCGGAAACGAACACGGCGTGTCTCCGTTTTCTCATCCTCTCGTTGCCTGCCCGCTGCTGCTGCCTTCTCACTTCACCAGCACCATGTTTAATGTGACAAACAAGAGTTGTCTTATTGTGTCCACATCGCAGACAGAGGGTGAGACCTGGTCCCAGGGAGGGTGTTTGAATCTTGATTTATTTGTAAGAGTTTCTTTTTCTGTCTCTGAGGGACTCTGATTTGCATTTACTTGTAGACATCTGCTTCTCTTTGGCATAATCACTTGCTCTGAATATGTTTCCAGAACAGTTCTGTTTTCTGCTGTCTAAGCTCCTGCGTCTCTACTCTGGAATGTGCCCATACGTTGCTGACTCAGTCCTGAGAAGAAACAAAGTGTAAATGTGATACAAATACAGGGCTGTATCTAAATCTTCTTTCCAACTTCCTTGTTACTGAGAGAGTAGATTAACTATTTTCAGATCATTCTAATGAGATGGACCAATACAGAGAGGTCAGATTGTGGGGCACTGGTGTGAAAAGTGTCTCAAACTGAGAAGTTACATCTTGCGCTTTGCCTGATACAGTGCGCAGAAGTGTCAAGCCTCAAACTGTGTGCTGCGCCCTGCTGCGGTGGTCTTTCAGATAATAGTCTGCAGTTCAGAGAAATTCTCGATCTGTCTTTCTCCCAGCCAGTCTGATTCCCATGCTTTAACTTTTACGCAGCATGTGACTGTGACACCGAGGGCTCTCGCTCCCTACAGTGCAAGGAGGATGGTCGCTGTGAGTGTAAGGAAGGCTTTGTGGGGAGCCGTTGTGACCAGTGTGAAGAGAATTATTTCTACAATCGGTCCTGGCCTGGTTGTCAAGAATGTCCTGCATGCTATAGACTGGTTAGAGATAAGGTAAGACCTGCAATGTAACTCTCTACTTGTCTCCTATTACTGCTGGAGGCTGACAAACACCAAGTAGCATACCCCTCTGCTGCTTGCTGGGGGCTGAACTCTTGGGAGAGAGACAGACATGGATCTAGATGTACTTGCATGGAGATTCTCACAAGGTGTCTGAGCGACACCTCCTGGAAGCTGAAACAACTGACAAGTACTTTGTGTCTTAGCTTTTGGAATGAGGCTGTTTATTTCTGTCCCCCTATCTCCTTTGCTTAGGTGGCAGAACAACGCGAGAGGTTGCAGGAGCTGGAAAATCTAATAGCAAACCTTGGTACTGGAGATGAAACGGTGACTGATCAGGCTTTTGAGGACAGACTGAAGGAGGCAGAGAGAGATGTCATGGACTTGCTTCGAGACGCACAGAACAGCAAAGGTTGGTTGAACTGATCTGACAGAGGGTGCCATGGAGCTGACGATTTGCTAAATTCCTGGTCCAAGCTTCTTTTTGTTGCCAGATAATTTGCTTCAGGATTTAATTTAAAGAGACTTTTACTTATTAACTATGAAAATCTTTCTACTTGTTTAAAAATGTACATTTAAGGGTACGTTAAGGGTTTGTCTATTTTCATAGTATTCACCAGTAGCATGTTGCTGCTGTTGCTCATAGCTTTCCCAGAGAAATTTCTTTGGGCCTAAACATTCCACGTTTGGTCTTAGCCCAGAGATGAGTAGGTTGTTTTCCGGGTTTGTTCAAGCTCTGTTCTCTGTAGGATCTTATGCTGTCCTCATCACCATAGTATGTCTGTGTCTTTCAGCAGTTCGCTAAGTGACGTGACTTATGTTGGGTATATGCATAGTTTTAAATATACGTTGTGCATTTGTTAGAGAAGACCGTTGTCAAAGAAACACACCTTGAGCTTGGAGCAGAAAGGAATAAGACTTGTGGTGCTTCTTAGTTCCTGTGCAAGTTTGTTCCATAGTCTCAGTCCAGCCCTGGAAAAAGCTCTGTTTTCTACACAGACAAGCTTTACCCTCTTGGTAGAGAGTTCCATGGTGCCCAAGGAGCTGAATTGTCGACCGTGGTCTTCATGGAGCTTTTGGCAATCTTTAAAAGATATGCTGGGCCTAGGCCATGGAAGGTGTAGAGAGTAAGGGCTGTGGGTAGTCAATATAGAGAGCCAAGGACAGGTTTGATGTGCTTTTAGTAGCCCCTGTTGAGGATGACACATGCTGCAGAATTTTGTGATAGTTAGGGTTTCTTCGGGGCTGGTAGCTTCATCCCCAGGTATATCGCATTGCTGTAGTCCAGGCAGGCTATGACAAAAGTGTGTGTAACCAAAGCCATGTCGCTGTCTTCCAAGATGGAAGGGAGCCTCCTAGCCAACCAGATATGGTGGAAAGCATCTACTATGCGAGAGCTTAGTGTCAGTGAGAAGAGTTTAGGAGTAGTAGTTAGTAGTTTAGGAGTACTCCTGGATTTAACTGACCAATTGTGGGTGTTTGCCTTCAACCAAAGGAGACTGCGCCATGGCTGCACATTCTTCCTAATGCTTTCCTCTGCCCACCTGCATCACCTCTGTCTTGCTTGGGTTCAGCTTCACTCAGCCACTGTTCATTCATCAGCTGATCCCAGGCCAGCACTTAAGCCATATTGGTGACCGTGATGTGGTCATATGTAGTGAAGGGTATCCGCTTCAGTCAGCCTCTGTATCTTCTGCATGGTGCTGGCACTTGAGTCCATGTCATCTGACCAGTTCAAGACATATTCACCAGCCAAGGAGGTCGTGGTTTGGATTGACAGGTCTTGGTCTGAGACTCTTGTAGGGTGTCCAGCACTACATGAGTGATTGCACTGAACTCTGGGAATATAGGTGGGCTGTGTGCTGGCCAGCATAGGAGGAGCAGGTCCATGCTGTCTGAGAAACCTTCCCAAATGTGCATGATCATTTCAGAAATTGGGATGATAGTTCTTTGCAGCGGTTGGTGCTGGAACTGCTTACGTAAGTGATTCGAGTGCACAGGTGGTCATAGGATTGGGGGCTTTGGTTGGTTTGTTTCCTAGCCCTCACTTGAGGAGGTAAATAATTCCCCTTTTACAAAAGTCAATTCAGTGTTTAAATGTTCAGCATTGTTAGTGTTTGGGGGGATTTGTGGCTCTTTAAAGTCAAGCTATTTAGAATCTTAAGCATGCAGGGGATCACTTTACCTTCAGGGTCTCCTAGGGTATGTCTACACAGCATTTTGAAGCTAGTGGGAGCCTGAGGCTTGGGGTAGTGGGGCTCATGCTGATGCGCTAAAGATAACTCTATAGACAGCACTTCGAAATTATGGCTTGGGCTTGGGCTTGAGCCACTGGGGCCTCAGGAGGGGACTGACCTTCAGAGCCTGAGTCCCAGCCCGAGCCATAACTTCAAAGTGCTGTCTCCAGAGGTGTATGTAGAGTGCTAGCATGAGTCCCACTTCCCCAAGCCTGTCGATCCGGGCTGGGAGGCTTGCTCCCATTCAGTCCAAAATGCTGTGTAGACATACCTTTAGGGTGCCTGCATCTCAGGAAAGGCTGTGAAGCTAAAGTGCACTAGTATAGCAGGGAGAGCTCTGGGTTTTTTGCTCCTCTCTGAAATAAATAAAAGGCAAATTAAATGCAGAAACTGTTAGTTCACCATTAAAGTTGAGAGAACAGGTACTCAAAAACCCCTCATATCAATTTCCTGCAACAACCATGTTAATTTGAACACTTTGTGCATGTGTAGTATTTTCTATCTGAATATGTAGTTCAGTAAATTAAAACTAGTTAAATGTTCACATTAAAACCTCCAGGGTGTGTAATCTGGCCAGGGCAACATTGCTATAGAACCTTAACTCTTGGATTTCCTGAGGATTTTTGTTTATTTGTAGTTGATTTACCAGCCTTCATGTTGCTCTTATTTTTTTAAAATTAATCTCACTCTATGCACAGAATGCGTACATGTGTATTTATAGTACACAATATTAAGATAATGTTAAGGGTCTGGTTTAAAAAACCCAAAACCTTGTTAAGCGCTCTCTCTCCTTGGGTGGCCCTGCTGTGTCTTGGTGTCTTCTACTGTATCCATCAGATTAGTCACTGTTTCAAGAACTGTAATAGTTTCACCTTACTTATCAGTTTTAGGGCAGGGTTTGGGGAGGCCATGGAGAGGTTTCTACCTCCTATAGCATTGCAGAACCCAGATCCAGAGGGGCTCTTTGCCCAGCCACATAGTTGGGAAGGCTTTAAGATGGGGAGGAAAGACACCAGGCTGGTGAATCTGTTGCTGTGTAGATTTGCCAACTGTTACTCTCCTCCTTGTGGAGCAGGAGCACAAGCTGTGGAGGCTGTTGTTTCTCAGGTATGCAACAGTGGTTGCAAAGCAGTTTTGGAGCCTGGGGGGTGAAGATTCCTTACTGTCTACCTCTCTGTGCAGCAGAGAACAGTGCATGGCTTGCCCCTTTATCTGTGCATTTTTGGATAGAATTTGACCCTAATACAGTTTTCAAACTGGGGCACACACCCTTGAGGAACATTTTGAGCATGGGAGGTAGCTTGTGCCAGCCCCACACAGCCCGGGCATCACCTCCACCCCATAACTCACCTCCAGAGACCATTGCATGCACTTTCCTCCACCCTGGAAACCCGAGTAGGAGGGAGCGAGGGGCAGGTATTGTCCATGCCCTAGCGGGGCAGCCTGGCTGCAAGGTTGAGGAAGTCTCGGCTGTGCCATTGGTCAGTATCCGTGTATTTGAAACTTTACAGGTGTAGGTAATATAATTAAAGTTGCATTAAAGTCTCTGTTAGGTTTATCAGGCGTACTTTTGCATGTGTCTGTTTTTGTCTGTTTAGGGGGGTGCAACCAAAAAATGTACCTCAAAGGAGGGCTCAGCTCCAAAATTTGCAAACTGCTTCCCTAATAGAATAGGTGGAACAAATGTTTCATACTTTGAACATAATTCATTTGTAAAGCAACTGTCCACCTCCTTTATGTGCCAGGTCTTGTATTCAAAATTCTGGCCAAATGTGCTCACAAACGCTTAATGCCCAGCAGGAGCATTAAAAGGTAGAGGTGTCTTCATTTCTTGTGGTTTTTATGCACATTCTGGTAATGACTTGGATTGTAAGCCGATTACCCTCTCATTAAAAGGCTCTTCTGGACCCCTTTCAACAAGGGATTAACCTACCAACATGTTGCAGACGGCAGTGACTTACCAAATGTTTTATTTCTGCAACTCATGCTTCCAGTGTAATTAATTTTGCTTTCTCCCTTTTTATGTTGTTCGCCTCAGATGTGGATCAGGACCTGATGGATCGTCTCAAGAAAATTAACAGCACTCTGGCAAGCCAGCTTGGCCGATTACAGAACATCCAAAATACAGTGAGGGAGACTGAAGGCCTAGCTGAGCAAGCCCGAGAGCGGGTGGAGGGCACAGAGGACCTGATTGAAGTAGCTTCTAATATGCTAGAGAAGGCAAAGATGGCAGTTGCCAATGTGGTGAGTATTTTGTGACGTAAACGCCCTATTGTGTATTGTCTTCCATTTTTGTGAGTAGAATAAGGTTCTTAATGTCCTCAGTACATTTCTCCTCCCTGCCCCTCATCACAAACTAGCACTAAGCTTGGGTTGTAACATTGTGTGTTTAACATCATAGAGAATCTAATAAAACGGGGGATAAGATTTGTTAGTGTGTATGGCACAAACAAATGAGAAAAATATTACTAGTTGAAAGGAAACTCCTGGTATTCTTCATAGTTTTACATTTTTGTACTTGCTGCTTATAAAAGCACTTGAATGGGAAACATGTATATCTTTGTACAAGATTTGTTGGCTCTTCCATTGTATACTGGGTGAGCTGTGTATATCCCAGCACTCATAAACAACCCTAAGGGATTTCTGTAACCACTTTTTGCCTCCCACTGTGGTCCCCAGTCACTCTCTTTCACACACACTTACACATCCTAAACAAAATCTTGAAGCATTTGTTTTTGGGGAAGAACCCATGCTAAAAATCTCAGACTTTGCAAACTAATGTAAGAAATGAGAAATAGAGCAGTCACAAGTCTGCAATCCATGACTATGAATAATTAAAGTGACAATCAACAAAAGAGAAAAGAATAGCTTCTGAAATGATATTTGATTTCGCTTTCAGTCCATTACCCCACCAGACTCCAGTGGTGACCCAAACAACATGACTCTCTTGGCAGAAGAGGCTCGTAAACTGGCTGAACGGTAAGGCCCAGTGCGCCAGTACAAAGTGGCAATGTAAGGGTAGGGCACTTGGTTTTTGCCTTCTTGAGGGCTGCATGGGCCCCTGCTGGGAAATGGAAGGCTAACCTTAATTTGCCTGGAATGGAGCAAGCCTCCTTTTGCTCAATACAAAGCTGCAGCTGCTTGGATCAATGGTGGGGCATTGAGTTCTGGGACCTGTAGTCATCAGAGCTGTATATGAGTATTACTGATGAGGGCAACCTTTGGCCTAAACACCATGCTGTAGAAATGTAAAATCATAGTAGTACCCTGCAGTTGCTCTCACAAGCTTTACTGGTGTGTTGGCAGTGGGCTGGGGAGACAACACCGCTTTATTAGCACCCTAACTGTGGTACTGGGAGAGGAGAGGGGGAGGAGTAGATGGGAATAAAATTGGCTGGTAATTCTAATTGGATTATTTTCCCTCTGTAATATTGTCTAGACACAAACAAGAAGCTGATGACATTGTGCGCATAGCAAAGGCAGCAAATGATACATCCACAGAAGCGTATACATTGCTGTTGAAGACACTGGCAGGAGAGAACCAAACTGCAAGTGACATAGATGAGCTCAACAGGAAGTGAGTCAGTAACAGAAAGCAGATTATTCTCTCCTGGGTTTGAATGGGGAAGGGGGATGGTGCTTAAAACAAGATGTCCTCTGTACTTTGGCTGGTGGGAGGTACCTGCTTTTAAGCAGTAGGTTTCATGTGAGTTCTCTATTTCAACTTCTGTCTTCACGTCTGCCAAGACAATTTTATCCCTCTTTTTCTGATTCAGTAAAAGAATGAAATCGTAGGCTAACTGGATACTCTGTTGTCTCTTAGGTATAATCAAGCAAAAAACATTTCACGAGACCTAGAGAAACAGGCTAACAAGGTGCATGCGGAGGCAGAGGAAGCTGGGAATAAGGCCCTGCAGATCTATGCTAATCTCACCAGTCTTCCTGCTGTGGACTCCAAGGGGCTAGAGGTATCTGAGTCAAGCAACATGCACAGTGTGTTCAAAGATCAATGGTGGCAAATATGAACTGGTGTGATAAATTACTAATGCCTTGTTTAGTGCTTTGCAAACAATACCAGAGCTATCACCTGTATGTTTAAGTGCCATGTAATTTTTGTCTGTATGGAATAGTCAGGACCTTGACATTTCAGTCCTCATCAGAAAGACCCACACAAAGGAAATTGCATGTTTCTCTATTTATCCATTTCTGAAGGATGAAAGACAGTCACCTGCTTTTAGGGAAAGCAAGACTCTCAGACCTAATGCCGAGCCCTCTAAGCTGTTCCCTTTCCCATTCTCTCTCCTCCTACCCTCCCCCCCCCACCCCACCCCACCATACACACACACTAGAAGAGAGTTTGATGTAAGCTTTCTTGCATAGGGACTGTCTCTCTCTGTGTTTTGTATTGCATTCAGCACAGTGAGGCCCTGATCCTGTTAAGAATTTTTGAACATCAAATTGGTAACAACAGAATAGTAGGAGTCTAACTGCAGCTTCTGTCTCTTTTGAGCACAGGAAAGTACACCGTGTATCTGTTGTCTCCCTGCAAAGAAGTTCTGTTATGTTCACAGAAGCTGGTTTTGTTTCCGATCTTTACATACAGAATGAGGCAAATAAGATCAAGAAGGAGGCAGAGGAGCTGGATCAGCTCATTGACAGGAAGTTGATGGATTATGAGGATTTGAGAGAGGACATGAAAGGGAAGGAGTTGGAAGTGAAGAATCTCTTGGAGAAAGGAAGGACTGAACAACAGGTTAGTTCTGGGGTGCGTAGGCTCTTACTTTGTGAAATGACCCTAAGGAAGCAAATGACAGACCAGATCTGAGAGATTCATTCATTCTTATGCTGCTAATAACTGACTTTGTGGACATCAAGGTGGGTGGAGGGAGTAAACCGCAGGTTCTGAACACAAAATAGGAAAAGCTAGTGAAAATGCAGTGGTGTTGAGATTCTCACTGGAGGGCATAAACAGCAGCAGACTGTGCTATGTGGGGCTGTGTCATGGGAACAGGTACCCCTCAAATGATTGTGTAGAGAAAACATAGTCTGTCATTGGTAATGAGCCCTTTGTTTGTACTGGTCTGGGATTTGCTGGGCCACTGACATGACACATTGTTGCGTGGTTAGATTTTGTTCTACAGAAGACGAGAATATGCTGAGCTGTGTTATGTATCTCTAGACTGCCGACCAGCTGCTGGCCCGAGCAGATGCTGCCAAAGCTCTGGCTGAAGAAGCTGCCAAGAAGGGGAGAGAGACACTAGAGGAGGCCAATGACATTCTCAGCAACCTGAGAGGTATGAGAGAGACCTCTAGGGACAATAGCTGTACATGGTTTGTATAATGACTGGGCCTCTTCCATCTGAGGCAAACTGGTTTAGGGAGTTGTGTGGTTTAAGCTCTTGCCTCTGGAAACTAACTTTTCATTCAACAGCGACCATAAACCTACATTGCTAGCCTCCACTTATAATTTAGCATCACTATACAGTCTGCGTATTGAGCCTCAAACCCCCCTGATCCGCAGTCACTGGTATTCTGGAAGATCGGAGCACTGCATTTGCCAGAAGGGAGAAAGACAATAATAAACTTGATCTTCTATTCCTATATCAGTGTAAATACTGCCCTGACTGCCTGTGCAGTCAATCAGTACATCCTGGGTTAACACCTATGATACCACCAGCGTGTGTGTCTCCTATAACAGAACCCATAGCACTCCTTTCAAAGGCATTGACCAGCTTGCCCCCCGTCCCCTATTGTTCTTCTTCCCTCCAATTTTAAAGGTAGCATAGGCTGCGCTGCTTGCTAGGCTGCTGGCTAGGTTTCCTTGGCCTGACAAGTGTCTGAGCCTTCCAGAACAGGAGGCAAAACATTTCCTGAATTTTTATCAGATTTTGACAAGCGTGTGAATGATAACAAGACGGCCGCTGAGGAGGCACTGAAGAAGATTCCTGCCATTACTCGAACCATTGCTGAGGCCAATAATAAGACAAGGCAAGCAGAGCTGGCTCTTGGTAATGCTGCTGAGGATGCCAGAGAAGCCAAGAACAAAGCAGACGATGCTGAGAAAATTGCAAATTCTGTCCAGAAGGTGAGACTCTCACAGCACTGTTTGAGTCACTCTTTGTGAAATAGTAAAATTAACTGAGTAAATTTATTTCTGCCCCGTCTGTCCTGATGGGACTATGCACTTCCTGCCCGACTGAGTGGTGGTAAGCCCATGGTGAGCTAACATGGTTTTCACAACTCACTGTGTAAACTCCAGGGAGTGAGATGAGTAGATGTGAAATCTACTGCTGAATTGTGTGGTTGAGCTTGCCTCCCATCAGAAATGGCACATACAGCAGAGAAACTTGCCCTTTGGTGCATTATGGGAGAAAGAAAGGGGTGAAGAATTTTCTTTTGTATCCTGCGTGTTCCATCCTTTTTGAACCTTTTATCTACATTGACCTTAGAATGCTGCCAGTACAAAATCTGAGGCCGACAAGACGTTTTCTGATGTGACAGAGCTAGACAAAGAAGTGGATGACATGCTGAAACAGCTGCAAGATGCAGAGAAGGAGCTGAAGAGGAAGCAGGAGGATGCTGATCAGGATATGATGATGGCAGGCATGGTGAGTTATTCTGGGAGCTGAATACAGTGTGTGGGACAGTAAGAAGAGTGGATACTGGTATCAGTGGTGAAAGCTGGTATGGTGGCTCTGTCATTCTTAGTATCTTATCGGCTGTCCGGTTGCAAAAACATCTGGTTTGGGTCTCAAGTCCAGTTAGTGACTTTTTTTTTTAACTAAGTTTTGTAAGAGTGAGAAAAAAAACAGGATTAGAATATAATGCCTCTTGTAACTTTAACTATAGAGCACTGCCGCAACTTTATAGTCTGGAGACAGACTTCCATGACCTAAGACTTGCCCCATCTCTAAATGAAAGAATGATTGCAGCCCAGAATGGTCTCTCTTGTCCAATGGAAGCCTCCTCCATTATTAGTTTTCCCATAGAAGGTTAAGTAATTTGATATGTCTATTGCCCTGCTCTCCATATTCACGCATCTGAGCTGTGATACAGATCTAAGACTGAAAGGGGTTGGGGATTATTATCCTAAACAGAGGAGCCAGGGATGCAAAACAGTGTCTAGAGACATATGAGAATAGCCCGTTGTGGTGTTGTTGGGCAAGTTTAATGATCTAGGAAGGCAAGCGCTGGGTGGGGAAGCTTTGCGATGAGGAGAGGCAAATCCATTATGATCCTGACCACTTCGACATCATTGCATTTACACACCCTTTTTTTTTCTACAGGCTTCACAGGCTGCCCAAGAGGCAGAAGACAATGCAAGAAAAGCTAAGAACTCTGTTAACAGCTTGCTCACCATCATTAATGACCTTCTGGGACAGCTAGGTATATATCTAATTTACAACTCTCCCCACTCCTAGCAGAATTCTGCTCCTAAACAAACTTGCCTTCTTCTTCAGAGCATTGTTTTATTGCAGAAGCTGGAAAAAAGTAGCATAGTGTCTAGTGGTCCATTAAATTATTTATTTGGATTAGCTTGGTGTCTAGTGGTCCATTAAATTATTTATTTCTGAATCAGTATTTTGTGGGTTATCCACAAAGACTCACAGTGTATGTGGTGTGTTCATTGCTGCTTTGTGTGAGCATTGCAGATGTGACTTTCAGTTCTGCAGTGTCTGAGACTGTTTGGCCCTTACTGTAGAAAGAAGGCTGGTGTGTGTATGTGAGGAGATCTCTTTGTCCTCGTTTGTGTCCTATGCTCAGATTATATTCCTTTCTGCTTCTGGAGACTTAAATAACCATTTTGGTTACTCCATCTCCTGTGATGGTCCCCCAGCAGAGAAGGAGAGCAGAGAAATGATGAAAAGCCCACTAGCTCCCGTTTTGATAAATAGGTTCACGATCTTAATATTGCTGCTTGGAGGAGTCTAGAGCCCTTTTGACAAGCATGCCCTGGCTTCTTCAGGAAAGGAGGAAAGGGAAAGCTCCTATTCAGAGCCAAAATGAAGGGTTGAGAAGGAACCAGGTGGTCCTTCCACCCTCTTCTCTCTCAGACACAGTCACCTACAAAGGAGGCCACCAACAGAGTCTCTCCAATAGACATTGAAAGTAAAATGAGAGCAACAGCTGGCTTTAGACACTACTATAGTCTTCTAAAGGCAACAGGACTTCAGTTAATTACAATGGAAAATATTTTCCCTAACTCGTTAAACCTTCTTCTTCCCCTCCACGCTGCCCACCCTGGAGTTTTGTCCTTGTGTCATGAACAGCTTGTCGGAAGAATGTATATTCACAATAAACGCCTTGCTTTTTAAAAAATTCCAAGTTCTGCTACATCCCTAGACTTGAGTTAGGATTTGCTAAATCCCTCCTATGTTTGCAAAGCCCTAGCCCAGCGGCAAGTAGAGAATAATTAACCATATACTGCACAGCTGTGATTCAGTCATAGGGATCATATAAGCTTATAAACTGTAGAAGTGAAGCTTATGTTAAGAACCCGCAAGATGGAATTTCTGACCTTTTGTTATTAAATTACATTAAAGACAACATTTAAAAATGTATTATTGAAAACAAAAAGATCCATATCCTCAGCTTGTATAAAGCAGCAGAAGATCTGGCCCACGATGTGTGCAATGAGTTAGGATCATTTAAGTCACCTGTTACCCATGGAGTATAGAGACTGGGTGATAGGCTTATTATTTATTTGTGGTGGGCTCAGGTAAGTGTGGTGTTTGCATCCAAATACAGAGGAACCCACTTATTCTGAAACTCCACCTTGTGAAGTGTAATGGTAGTTTTGCTTTGTTTCATGGTATTGAAAGTGCCAGTAGCAATTCCAGTTAGTATTAATGCTCTGAAAACAGTTATTTCACCGTAAGACGGTTCCACTGTATTAATCCATAATTTGCACTCTACTGGTTAAGTGCTTGAGAGCAGGCAACAGCCTCATGAAATGTTAGTGGAATTCACTGTGTGCACTGCTGGTTTTCTAGGGCAACTGGACCCAGTGGACTTGAACAAACTGAATGAGATCGAGGGTACCCTGAACACGGCCAAAGATCAGATGAAAGATAGTGACCTGGACCGGAAAGTGGCTGAATTGGAGGATGCAGCCAGGCGGCAGGACGAAGCCATACAGGCCTACAACAGGGACATTGAGGATATCCTGAAAGACATTAACAACCTGGAAGACATCAAGAAGACCTTGCCGTCTGGATGTTTCAACACCCCGTCCATTGAGAAACCCTAAGGGTGTGCTAGGGGTGGGAGGGGGAGCATTCCCCCAGTGACTTGTGGAGCAATTGTTTGGCTATGGAGTGCCTTAACACACAGAGTACCTTCTTCAAATCCCCAGCTCTCCGCTGCTCACAGTTGCTATCTTCTTTCCAAATCAGGAAAAGTTGCAAAGTTTTAAAGAGAAGCAAATTAAATAACAATTTCGGGGCATCAAAGGGTTTTTTTTTATAAATTTTCTCTTCCTCAACACTCCACCTCTGCTCCTCTCTCATACACACGTCCCTTTGATTTGCACAAGGATGTGAAATGTTTTGGACTACTCTTACTGTGGTGCAGAAATGACCACATGAGACGGTGTACTGTGGGGCAAACTAGCTCTCGTTTTTCTCCTCTTCCCCCTAACACCTTAAAACCTCCTCAGTCCCAGAGTTCGCTGTTTCTATGAAGGAAAGGGTTGGCTATCAAAGTATTATTACAATGGCCAGTATAGCTGCACTCATAAAGAACACTAATCCCCTTCCCCAAATGTTAACTATTTTAAAAAAAAAATCTATGTAAATTAGTGGCCAATCAAAATATTTGGTAGCCATCTACCAAATGGTTTAGCATCTTTCTAGAGTGCAGTATATCCATCTACTGAGAAAGATATACAGCCTCTGAGAAGAGCTTGAGGGAGGAAAGGGAGAAGAATGGGGTGATAGGTCTCAACAACATTACTGTTGGCCTATAAACTAGAAATTTTGTCTCATATCTGTGAACAGCTGCCTAACCCAATTCTCCAAGTAGGGAAGCTTGCAAGTGATCAGCTCGGATCTCCTCAGTAATAGTTACTAGGAGTCTCAAAAGAAAACTTCTAGGGTGAGAGAGAGACAGACAGATTTTTTTAAAGCCACTAAGATCTTTTATAGAAGAAAGCAGAGCGCTTTTACCAGTTTGTCTGAATATGAAGTTGATGTCTTCAGGTAGAAAATGGGTGTCTAAGATAGAGATGTAAGGGTCTGTCTCTCCATCCTCTTGCTATCAGGGGATGGTATTTTTACACTACAGTATCAGGCTTGCCTTTGTTATCATCCTATCCCTGTTTTCCTGCTGATCTCCCAGTCTTCCTAAGATGCTGCAGCACAGATTGTTCAGGCCTAGCTCTGATGGCAGATATCCAGCACGCACAGTATTTCACACAGCTGCCACTGCTTGCCTCTTTAGAATTTCTATCCAACTCAATGACACCTGCTCCCACCTAGTTAAGCTGCCTTGTAGGGTGGGGGGAGGGGTTGCCTTTAACTCCCCCCCGTTGAGTTTTCTCATTAGATCAGTCTGACACCACCTGCCTTTGAGATCCATATATATCTATCCTTAAACACTATGCAACTTTGTACGTTTGCGTAGCGGGGAAGAAATTATTATCTGACACACACTGGTGCTATTAATTATTTCAAATTGATATTTTTGAGTGAATGTGGGTTTTTTGTCTTGTGTCTGTTTGTTTTATCTTGATTATAGAGTGAGGAAGTCTATCTTTTTGTGTGTGTGTAAATATACTCGGTCCTATTTCCAGAATGGCACGGTCTGTTCTCCTCTACTTGCTTCCTTTTAACCATCACTACACGTGCACCATATATCTCTTCCATTTATTATTCCTTTGGGGTCAGGCATCTCCCCTGGCCAGGCTCCTGCTCTCTTCCCTCCTTTGTGTTTGCAGTATCTCTATTCTGTGGTATTAATAATAACCCACTAGCCTCTGTGTGCAGCCCAATGATGGGGCACCCAGCCTCTCTTCCAGAGCCAGCCCCAGCCCCTCGAAGGACTCTGAGGTGTGTAGCTCATAAGAAACTGGTTACCATCTTTGTTTCTGACTAATGAAAGTGAGATGCTGATTTTTGATGGTTGTGGCTTTGCTCCTGGGAGTTGTAGCACTATTATACGCCCAGTAGAGGTCTAAATGCTGAATCTGTAGCCTTCCTACATGTGCGAGAAATGAGAGCTCAGTTTGGGGCTCTGTACAGCATCAGGGACAGAGCTACTGGGCAGGGGAGAGTGGTTCCAGCCCGCCCTCACGTCTCCTGCTTTTTTCCCAGAGCTTGTTACAATTTACCAAAAACTGACTTGGAATTCCCCTGCCTGTGAATGCTCCTAATCCCACCAGTGGAGGAGAGCTGCCTTCGCCCGTCGCACTTCTGGGACTTTCATATCAGTATTTCCTGGCTGGCTGCTCTGGTCCTGTGGGTGCCTCCTAACCATGTCACCTCTGCCAAGGCTGTGGAAAGAGCAGATACAAAGAGGCAACACCATGCCCTGGCTGACCTCAGGCCTAAGGTTTCTGGCTTTTCACTTTTTCTTAAGCTGTTTTTAACAGATTTTTATTTTTTAAAAAAGGATCTTTATAAGCAATCTCTTAATACACTACTGCCGTACAGCCCCATTATGTCATTGTATAGGTCCAGTTATTTCTTTGCATAATGTGATGACAAGAAGGCTGCTGGTAGAATGCTGGTTGTCACAGGGAACACACAACAGTTCCCTCATTTTATTCTTGCCTGTGGTCTCCTCCATATGTGCCTTCACTTCAGCTTTTGCCTTAATCTGTGGTCTTGCTGTCTGGGGCGGTGAACAAAATGCAACACTTTCAGTTTTTTTTATGTATAAAACAGTATTTCTTATTTATAATAAAGTCTGAATATTTGTAACCCCTTATACCATGACTTTCTTTGAGTGTTCCTTTATTTGGGGGAAGTGGATGGTGACTTAGCATGTACGGTTTGCCTCTTGAAGTGGCGGTTGGAATACAGACTCTTTCTCTCTCCCCCTTTTCTGCTGGGATTGTTTTGGTTTATCTGCTTTGAGAGGACCTTACCTAAATCTTCTCTCGGGATTTGTAACAGTGAAGAGAGCTCATCTCATGAGAGGGGGAGTCTGACTATGCTCTTGTGGGAATTGATAGATGGATGCTAACTTTCTCTGAACTTTCAGAGGCCATACATATATGCACTGCATACCTTCTGCTGCCCCTGCTTTGTTTGATGTAGGTGGTAGAGCCCTGCGCAGGACAGTTTTTTTAATCCTGCTCCTGTCCCACCCTGCAATACCTTCTCCCACTCCCACCTGCTCTTGCATTTTTATCCTGCTCCCACCCGCAAAATCCTTAGATCCCGCGCAAGAGAGAGATTATCCCCCGCTACTAAAAAAAGAAAGGGGCAGGGGAGGGGGGAAGTCAGTTAATATATATACACAGAGAACATCAGAGTTATGAACTGACCAGTCAACCACACATCTCATTTGGAACCAGAATTATGCAATCAGGCAGCAGCAGCGACAAAAAAAAGAAAGCAAATACAGCACAGTACTGCGTTAAACATAAACTACTAAAGAAAATGGAAAACAGCATTTTTCTTCTGCAGAGTAAAGTTTCAAAGCTGTGTTAAGTCAATGTTCAGTTGTAAACCTTGGAAAGAACAACCATAACGTTTTGTTCAGTTACAAACATTTCAGAGTTACCAACAACCTCCATTCCCAAGGGGTTCATAACTCTAAGGTTCTACTGTAAAACGGAATTCAGACACAATTTTTATCGCTAAAAGAATAAAACAGATCTTACTAAAACCATGTAAAATACTTTTAACTCCTGTTACAATAGACATCAAATCTCTTTCTATCCCTTACTTAAATGTATTAAAACCTTTATTTAAAAAAAAAAAAAAAGAAAAACTTGCTTTACATTGCTAAATATCTGTTTATAACAAACTGATGAGAGATTTAGTGTTTTCCCACAAATTACCAGTGTGTTTTTTTTCTTTTTTGACAATCCAATATGGCCACAACAAAGTACATTTTACCCACCCCAACTATTCTGGCAGCGGGTCCTGCAGGACCTGTGGAATCCCAGTTCCGGTGCAGGGCTCTAGTACTAATAGGTGGTATCAACACAGTTACTTCTGAACTGACTGCACCATCCGCCTGCTAGAGAGGGGGAGTGCTCCCATCTCAATGTTCCTTTTTAATGTCTTGCTTTACTTCATCTTCTCTCATCCTTTCTCATTTCAAGGATCTTTTATGAAGTTGAAAACGTGCCACTGTGGGTTACTGCCCTCAGGGGTCGGAGAGGAGGCCTTTCTTGTTAGAGGTACATCCTTCTTCAAGACAAGTCTGTGCCAGCAACAAAAATCCCGTCCTGGCCCCTGTTCAAACAAAGCATAGAAGTTTAAAAAACAAAAACCCAAAGTGAGTTGCAAACGATTGTGGTGATAATTAGTTCTCTCACACAAGGGAGTTTTAGTTCTTTTGGCTAAAAATAAAATCAGTTACATGCTGCAGTTTTCCTTGTCACTGAAGGGTAAGTGTATATGGTGTGGCCAGCTGGTCGAGCGGGGGTGCTCATCACCCATGGAAGAATTGAAGGGTAAGCGGTATTGTTTCTCTGCACACCGTGAAGGTAAGATCTGCTCTACCTTGATTGGAGAGGCTGTAGAGAAGAAGTGACTCTGAACTGAAAGATCACCTTCTTCTGCGTTAAAGGGAATTTAGCTTCTATGTTTAAATTAGTGATCCTGACATTCCCTGGACTGTTCCGAGTGACCTCCACCACGATTGGCAGTGGCAAGAAGGAAACTTCTTCTCCAAACTCCGCAGCTTCCATTCATTCATAAATTTCATAGACTCTAAAGCCATATGGGAGGGACCATTATGATCATCCAGTCTGACCTCCTACAGACCACAGAATTTCACCCAGTAATCTCTGCATCAAGTCTATAATTTCTGGTTGCACTGGAGTTTATCTTTCAAAAAGTCATTCCATGACAAAGAATCCACCACACATATTGGTAAGCTGTTCCGATGGTTAATTACCCTCACCATTTAAAAGTTTCTTATTTCCAGTTTGAATTTCTCTACTTCCAGATCTTGGATTTTACTAATGCCATACATTAATTCCTAGGCCTGGCCTAGATTAGGATTTCAAGGTGTGACACTAGCATTCAATGTCACCTGCTCCCATCTGGTTAAGTTTCCTTGTAGGGTAGGGGGAGGAGGGTGCCTTTCACTCCACCCTTTATTCGCCCTCTGACAAGGTAGCAGCCTCTGGAGTTTTCTCATTGGATCAGTCTAGTTGGTCGTATTTCCAGAGTGGCACAGTTTGTTCTCCTCTACTTGCTTCCTCTGAACCTTGACAACTCATGCACCATTTATTATTCCTTTGGGGTCAGGTATCTCCCCATGCCTTTATTTGTGCTCTTTCCTCCCATGTTTGCAGAATCTATGTTCTGTGGTATTGACAATAACCTGCTTGTGTGTGCACTCAGCTGAGTGATGAGGCATTCTGCCTCTTCCAGCAGCACCAAAGGACTCTGAAGTGTGTAGCTCCCAATGAACTGACTACCTTCTCTGTCTGTGACTTGCAGAAGTGAGATGCTGATTTTGGATGGTTGTGGCTTTGCTCCTGGGAGTTGTAGGCCCAGTAGAGGTCTAAGAGCTGAATCTGTAGACTTTCCTACATGTGCAAGAAATGAGATCTCAGTTTGGGACTCCGTACAGTATCAGGGACAGTGCTACTGGGCTAGGAAGAGTGGTTCCAGCCAACCCTCACGTCTCCTGCTTCTTTCCCAGAGCTTGTTACAATTTACCAAAAACTGACTTGGAATTCCCCTGCCTTTGAACACCCCTAATCCCACCAGTGGCGGAGCGCTGCCTTGGTCCGGGGACTATCTAACATGCTAACTAACACATTTTTAAAGTCTAGTGTACTCTGCTTCTACCATTTTAAGACATGTTACTAGCAATGTGCATTGGCAGCAATAGATTTCCTAAACGTATTGACTAACATGCTAACATCACACCTTTAAATCCTAGTCTAGAGTAGGCCTTTAAATGGGTCCAGAATCTGAATAAGCCCGATTATCTTCTGTCCTGGTGAAGAACTCTCCATGTTTGTTTGGGCTAGCACTTCCTACTGATTTTCTAACGTGGTCTCTTGTTTATCATATAGAAACACAAGTTTAGTCAAGAGTGGGGAGTGGCTGGTTGGGTTCACTGCTCCAAAATATACCCTGAATTACAAATATCCATGTTTCATGAGCAAACTTCATGCTGTAAAATCAGTGGTTTTAGTTCATAACAATATGATCAGGGGGGTTGTACTGGAAACAACGCTGATCTTGCACAGGCTGTTGTTGATCTCAAGGTTCTGTCTGCTTTCTGTGCCATCCAAGGTGCTGCGGGGAGGAAAGAACGCTTTCTGCCTTTTATCTCATCCCCAGACTTCAGGAGATAACACCTGATCTATAGACTGAGGACTATATCCTCAGCTCAGATAAATGAGTTTAGCTCTATTGACTTCAACAGAGTTGTGGCGATTTGCACTAGATGAGGAGCCTTCTCCCTCTGGAGTTTCTGACCTACCACTTGTGGATGATTTTGCCTTCTCAAGGTACTAGCTTTTCAGGACTCCACCAGGGAAGGGTGTTCCTGAGAATCATCTTCCTCGCCTGTGTTTCTGATAAATGTCTGACACCACTGTGCTCCCCCTTCAGAAACGACAGCAGCCAAGGATCTTTGGCCTTGCCTGCACCGTGAAAAATGTATTACAGCAACTGTGCAGCTGTTCTGGTGGCAGCAAATGTGCCAAGGAAGACAATGTTCAGGGGGTTTGATCCCCACGTAGTGCAAGAGCCAGAGCTCTGTATAAACCAGTAAGCTAGCAGTAAGAAAAGGAGTACTTGTGGCACCTTAGAGACTAACAAATTAATTTGATAAATTTTAGTCTCTAAGGTGCCACAAGTACTCCTTTTCTTTTTGTGGATACAGACTAACACGGCTGCTACTCTGAAACCTGTCATTAAGCTAGCACTGGTTGCACTGTGACTGGAATACTGGTGCTAATTTTTCTAGTGTCACAGCACGTTTTCAGACCAAGGCCAGTGTTAATCAGTGTTGTAGTCATTGAAAGTACAGATTGCCCCCATCTGCATGCCTATCCTCTGCCCTCACCCCTGCCACCCTCTCTTAACATGTCAATAGGAATTTTTAGACTCTCTCACCTGCTCCTCTCTGCAATCTAAAGAAGTTTAAATCCCTTTGCTAGCTGCCTGCCTCTCACTAACCCCTGTTTTATCTGGTGAAAAAGCAGGGTTGCTTTCCTGGGTGACATGTCAGTTTCAATAACTTAGTGGGTCTGACAAGACATACAGCTGCTGTCAAAGTCGAACCTTTGGGTGAATGTCCTGGACAGGTTTCACTGTGTTATTGTTCCTTTTGATTAATGTCCATTTTGTATTGCTGTCCACTTCTGATTTGGTAGCAGGCTGCTCTTTACTGAGCCTGTTTAACTAAGACGGTGTCTTCTGAGCTTCCTCTTCAGTGTGATAAATTATCCCCCCTTCAGCTCATTTGTGTAATAACATGGAGGTGCACTTTACAACTGGTAAAATGATAGAGATCCCTGCCCCAAATAACTTGCAATGGAAGGCATGAACAATTGCAATACGGCTAATGGGTGAAGAGCGCTGTGAGGACAGGATACAGTCGCTTTGCTCTTTCACTGTATCCTGGTCAGCGATTGGTCAATATAACCGTTCAACAGAATTTTCTTTAGGTGTTGGCAAGGTGGGGGTTCTTCCAGGTTCCCTGTATGGCCAGGCCTGTCTTAAGACTGGCTGACTGCATTGGGATGTACCTGGACTGGAATAATTGTGAGGATTCTCCACAGTTCCCTCAAGTGCATCCCAGCCTTGTTACCAGTTGCTACCTTCCGGTCACCAGAGCGTTCTACCTGGATTTAAACTGTCTGCATCGCCTTGTCAATGAGCTTGAGTATGTGATGGTTCCAAGACCAATATCACAACCTGAAGGAGGTAATTGCACAATGTTCCCCGTCCTGTGGGGCTGTTCCCTCTTGTAAAATCAAGCAGCCAGTCTCTTTCTATTGGTGGACCCTGCCCAAAGCCCTTGTTAGTGCAGTAGCTCACTGCTACAGGTGGGTGGAATCTCCTGGTCAGGACTGGAGTGGTCCATAGCTGGAGTACTGGGAGGAAAACTAAGCATGAAGGAGGCTGGAGACTGTTCCTTCCAGCTCAAGTTTGGGGTTTCTTTGGGAGGCACTTGACGTGGTGCATAAGATGAACTGCAAGTAAGTAAGCCCATGAAGGAAGCAGCAGCCTGTTGCCTGTTATACTGAAATGGAGTCTGTGGATTGTGAGAAGCTCCAACCCATCCATAAAGGAGTTAATGCAGGAAACAGATCCCCAGGACAGGGGATGGTACTGAACTGAGATCTAAATGCAGATAAGGAATTCCAGCAACTCTACAGGGCACTTCCCCCGCCTCCAGGACTGGTAAAGGCAGAGGGAGACTTAGCATTGCTTGTATTTCTGTGATTCTGCTCAGCGTTGCATGAGCTGTGTCTCATGGGAAGTGGAGGGCGGCTGACAGCTGCTGACCCCAGGGAACTGCCATTTGTTTGCTCCTGCGATAACTGGCATGTCACAATGTCTCACCTCAGAATTTTTTCTGGTTCCTCTTTGTTTAACTTTTTGCTTGCTGGAACCAGGCAGGTTTGCCTGCTGAAGCCTGTGGGCCATGCGTGTCCTTCACACAGCCCTTACTAGGAGCCCTGAGGAGGGCCACCAGCAATAGTGAAGGTGCATGCAGCACAGAAAAGAGGACTGGAAAGGTCACCTTTGTGCTCTCCCCCCTCCCCCCCCCCCCCAGCTGATTGTGCAGTGGCCTGGTCTCCCATGGTAACTAAAGGCTGCTGTGGTACACCACTGCCAACAGTCCTGAGGTGGCAACACAACCGCCAGGGATCAGCAAGGGGTAGCCACGCGATCTATGTCGGCAGCATGGCGTGGGAGCGGTGTAGGAGGATCCCACTACAATGAGCTGACCTTCCTGCGGCTCCAGCAGAGTGGTGCCAAGTGGCTGCAGTGCCAGGATCTGGGCTAACGGGGCCCGGGGAAAGGAGGAGAACGAGGGATCCAGCAGTAAGATGGTGGGATTGCGCTGGGGTTGCTTTATTGGAGTACTTGGTGGTTCTGCTTCGCTTTTTGTTGCGGGTACTGTTGCGTGGTGGTGGTAGTACAATCTGTCTCCGTTTTGTGTGTGTATGACTGAGGAGTCCAAGGAAGTGCCCCTTTCCGCCCAGGAGAATGGCGGGGCTGAGGGAGAGCAGAGGGGAGGAACACGAGGACTAGGACAGGTGGCCTGGCTGTGTTGAATTGGCAGCAGTGAACCAAATGGCAATAAGGTAATGGCAATGGCCAAAGGAGGTGGCGGTTGGGGTCCTTGCAGCTGGGGTAAAAACAGCTGATTGACTCAGGCAAAGATGTCTGGGTGAGGGCTTTCTGAGGGAGCTCTTGACTCTGAAGGGCTGCTACTGCGAGAGTGCAGAGGGACCATTAGGACCCAGTGCCCTGGGGCATTTCCTCAGTGGAGGTCTTATGGGGAAGGGAAGGGATGCTAGGAGGCCTGGCTCTGCTCCTTTACCCCACTGGCTGGAGTGAGGATTACTTTCGGGGGTGGGGGGGCCCTTAGGGGCAGCCCTCTGGTGGCTACGGATGGTGAACGTGCCCTGCCTGGAGGAGGCAGGGCGGTGGCGGGGGCCTTGAGCAGCTTCCTGGCACAGGCCAGGATTGGGCTGGGGGCTGATTGGCCACAGCTATACAATGCCCAGGTGAGGCATGCGCATGCCTTCTGAGCTACAGCTGTGGCAGGCTTAAACTGGGTATGTTCAGTGTTCAAGGGAACATGTTCCAGATAAGATTCCCTAAGCTGATAGAGAGCAGCTCTGGGAGTTACAGGGAAATGTCAGGAATGGTGTATATGAACTTCCTTGGTGGCCCGCAGGCGCCTGGCAGCAGAGTTGCTACAGGATTGTGGAGCAGAGAGAAGAATGCTGTAAATACAGAAGAAAGGAAATAGATTCCTTCCTTATCTCACTTACCTGTGTGTGTGTTTTGTGACGGACAGGCAGGGCGTAGGCTAGGCAAGGCCAGACATGACTGTACTTCCTTGCGCTGCTGACACCTCAGCTGCAGTCTAGCCAGGCAGGCCTGCCTGCCTTGCTCACTGGAGCTGCATGGAAGGGCACAGTTCCTGAGTGATCTGCCACAGCCCAGAGGTGGTGGAATTCGACTTGAACCTCAGCTGGAAGAAAGGTGGCCCTGGGGCTGTTAATCTGAGTAGGGAGGCAATCATGGGCTTGATAATTCTGGAGAACATTCCTGTGAGACATGCTTTTACCACAACCTGGCCGCCTCCCTGTCCTGTAACTCTCAGGGCATTTTTAGAGCTGGTGACAGGTTGGGTCTTGCTCACTGGATCATTGCTTTCCAGTAAGAATGAGGGCAAGGCAGCCTGGACTTTGCAGTCACTGGAATTAACCAGCACTAATGGGTTCAGGAAATGCCAGGAATCTACCTGGTACCTTACAAATGTTCCTGGCAGAATCCCATTTTGGCAGGGTTCCAGATTTTATTCAGGGGACCCTTTTGTCCCATGAAAGCTGTGAGGCAGCCTGGCCTAGTGAACTAAGCACAGGCCTGGGAGCCCAGGAACTTCTGCATTGTAACCACAGCCCTGCCACTGACTTGCTTTCTGTGGCCGTGGGCAAGACACTTAACCTCTCCAACCCAATTTCCCCATCTGTAACATGGGATGAAGATATTGTGATGCATCCTGGGGATACCCAGGGTTGGGAGGCACCCTCCTATCACTTGCCCCTAGTGGGAGGAAGCCTTGTCTTTGCCTGCTGAGGGTCAGCTCCCCACTTCCGATCAGCCCAAGGCAACACAAGCACGCCCTTTGCAAAGGAACAGTACATCCCAGCTTACCAGTTTCACTTAGTTCTTCTTCGAGTGCTCGTTCACGTCCATTCCACATTAGGTGTGCGCACGCCGTGTGCACAAGCGTCGGAAACTTTTTCCCTTAGGCTCCAGTCGGGCCGGCGGGGCCCCCGAGTGGCGCCACTGTGCCCCATGTATATGCCCCCGCCAGCCCGATGCCCTCCAGTTCCTTCTTACCGTCAGTCCCTTAGCCTTTAGAGTAGCTGTTATCAGTTCGTTTTACATATAGATTGTGAACACTTAAGTGATTAGGTGCTGGAGACCTCCAGCCACCTGCCCTGGGCCCACAGCTTCAAGGCTTGCGCCACGTGCCGCAAACCTACGCCAGTTAGTGACCCCCACAACGCGTGTCTACGTTGCCTGGGGGATGGACATCAAACTGAACGGTGTAGGGTTTGCAAGGTGTTCAAGCCAAGGACAAGGAAAGAAAGAGACTTTCGCCTAAAGCAACTGTTGATGGAGGCCGCATTGCAGCCATCGGGCCCGGAGCACCTGATGCCTGCTCAGCCTTCCTCGGTGTGTAGTGCCCCGGAGCCGTTGGGAGACCCGGCACCAGCGAAGCACCGTAAACTGTCAGCCCCGGAGCTCCAGGCTAGGCCTAGGCACCGATCGTCCTCCCCAGTGTGGCCCCCAGAGCAGCCTAAGGAAGGCGCGGCCGTTTCCCACACAGGAGGCTGGCGCCTCCCAAGGCACCGAGCGCCAACAAGAGTGGGAAGGCCGCAGTACCGGTGCTGGCACAGCCAGCACGAGCCCCACCGAGCCCAGGCCTAAGTGAGCTCAGTGCGGATGATGGGCTCGAGGGCCTAACGGATCAGCCCTCCACGCCCGGCACCTTTGAGGCTGCAAGGGACCTCATCAGGCTGTCGGCGGCGAGCCCCCTCCTGTATGGGGAGAGCCCTCTGGCACCCATGCCTCGGGTGCTGTCGAGGGGTAAGCCGGCAATGGTGTGCCGCTCGAAGACACCGTCCCAGCATCGCTCCTGGAGTTGGTCCTGGTCGAGCTCCGACTCCGCAGACTCGCACTTGCCAGCGGCCCAGAAGGAGGTTGTGGCACCGGCTGTGGGTTGATGCAAAGAAGCACCAGAAAGGGCATGCCGCTCTCTGGCACCACCCAGAGACTGGCACTGGGAGCAGTCGAGACAGCCCTCACCTGAGGTCTCCGGCAGACTGTCCCGGTCCAGGAAACACCGGCACTGGTCCCAGTCCCGCTCAGCCAGGAGCTACTCGTTCTCCCACTGGTGCAGATCGTTGGCACCCCCATGGCCTTCGCGATCGGTGTCGCTGCAGTCGGGCACCGGCTCTGGCCGCTATAGCTACCCGCACCAGGGCCCAGACAGCAGGGACCCTCAGGGGAACTGGCAACCCCAATGGGGGCTGCCAGGCCATTGGCCCTTCTGGACCCCCGGGGCCTATCAGGAGCGCCAAAGGGCCCCGTCCAGGCCAAGTTACTCAGTGCAACGGTCCTGGTCCCCGCACCGATGCCAGACGGTGCCGGAGGCAACAGTATCCAGGCCTTCAGCATCCCCCCAGCATAGAACGGAGAGTCCGGCACTGAGCCCGGTGCTGTCCCATGGACTCCCGCCCCGGCCTGAGCTGGGAGCCCCTACCACGGGAAATGGGGAGCAGGAGGACCAACCAGAGGGGATCGAGCTGCAGCTAAACTCATCTTCCCCCGATGAGCCGGTGGCGGGTACAGAGGTGTCCAGCCCTCTGCCAATAGACCATAGAGCCCACCAGGAACTGCTGCACAGAGTTGCCCAAAATTTGGGGTTGCAGGCCGAGGAGACGGTTGAGCAGGAGGACCCAATGGTGGACGTTTTGAGCCCCGAAGGTCCATCCAGAATAGCACTCCCGCTTGTTAAGACCATTCAGTCTAACTATAAGACTATATGGCAGACCCCGGCTTCCAGTGCTCCAACGGCTAAAGGAGTGGAGCGTAAATACTTTGCCCCATCTAAGGGCTGTGATTTCCTATTCTGCCACCTGAGTCCATGCTCCTAGTGGTTTCGGCAGTGAACGAAAGGGAGCGCCATGGACAGCGGGCCCCAGCCCCTAAGGCCAAGGAGGCGAAACACCTGGACCTTTTTGGCAGAAAGATGTACTCATCTGGGGGCCTTCAGCTGAGGATTGCTAACCAGCAGGCCGTCCTCAACCGGCACAATTTCAACTCCTGGGTGGCAGTTTAAGGACAACCTCCCGCAAGGTTCCCAACAGGAGTTCACGGCCCTGGTGGACGAGGGCAAGGCAGTAGCCAAGACCTCTCTCCAGGCCTCCCTGGATTCGGCAGACGCAGCAGCTAGAACGATCGCCTCAGGGGTGGTCATGAGACGCTTGGCGAGGCTCCAGGAGTCAGGCCTGCCCCCCGAGGTCTAGAATACGCTCCAGGACCTCCCCTTCGAAGGGTCTGGGCTCTTCTCGGACCAGACAGACGTGAGGCTGCATAGCCTCAAGGACTCGTGGGCTACGCTCAAGTTGCTGGGTATGCACGCCCCGGCGACACAGAGGAAGCCCTTTAAGCTGCAGTCTCCCCCTCAACGCCAGTACCAGCCTCGCCATAGGCATGAGCCTTACCATAGGCAAGGCAGGGATAACAGGCGACGGCGCAATAACAATAATGCGCCGGGCCAGAACCAAGGCCAGCACAAACCCCCGCCAGGCACTAAGCCAGGCTTTAGAAGGTGCGCTCGAGGACAGCGTACCAGACCAGTCACCAAATCCGTCCCTTTGTTTCCTGAACCGTCTGTCCTGTTTCTCCCGTGCGTGGTCCACCATTACGTCAGACCGTTGAGTCTTACGCGTGGTGCGGAACGGGTATGCGCTGCAGTTCGCCTCCCTCCAACCCCCTTCCCCGTCCCTCTTCAGAGACCCCTCTCATGAGCATCTCCTAGAGGAGGAAGTCCGCTTGCTGCTACAGGCGGGGGCGGTGGAGGCGGTGCCTCATGGCCTAAGGGGAAAATGTTTCTATTCCCGGGAATTCCTCATCCCCAAGGCCAAAGGGGGTCTTCACCCAATCCTAGACCTGCGCGGGCTCAACAAATTCCTGGTCAAGGCCCGGTTCTGCATGGTCTCTCTGGGCACCATCGTCCCTTCCCTGGATCCGGGGGACTGGTACGCTGCCCTCGACATGAAGGACACGTACTTTCATATCACCATTTTCCCAGCACATTGGCGGTTCCTACGCTTCAGCGTGGGACGAGAACATGACCAGTTTGCGGTTCTCCCGTTCGGTCTAGCCGTGGCCCCAAGGGTGTTCACAAAGTGCATGGCGGTGGTGGCGGCCTTCTTACGGAGGCAGAGAATCCAAGTGCACCCGTAGCTTGACAACTGGCTCCTGGTGGGCCGATCTGAGGCAGAGGTGCAGGACCATGTGGAGGTGGCCCTGAGATTGTTTCGCGAACTGGGGCTCCTGGTCAATGTCCTCAAGTCCACACTCGTACCCACACAGAGAGTGGAATTCATAGGGGCGGTCCAGGACGCAGTGCAGGCCAGGGTAAGCCTTCCAGTATCCCGATTCTGGGCTATCCAACAAGCGGTGGCCTCCCTGCGCCAGTTTCCAACAACAACGGCCAGGTGCTGCCTGCGGCTGCTTGTCCACATGGCAGCATGCATGCACGTGGTCAGGGATGCCAGACTGAGACTAAGGACTCTGCAGGCGTGGCTCAATCGGGTGTACCGCCCAGGCAGGGACCCCCTGGACTTGGTAGTGACAGCCCCAAGGGATGTGCTGGACTCCCTGCTGTGGTGGCAGTCCCAGCCAGTGGTTTGCGAAGGCATCTCCTTTGCCGCCCCACTTCCAGACCTGACGCTGGTGATGGACACATCAGACCACGGATGCGGGGCTCACCTGAGGGACCTCATGATGCAGGGGTTGTGGTCCGGAGTAGAGCGGTCACTCCATATCAACGTGAAGGAGCTCAGGGCAGTTCGTCTCACCTGCCAGACCTTTCAAGCCACTCTGAGTGGTCACATCATGACAGTTCTGACAGACAACACTACTGCCATGTTTTATATAAACAAGCAGGGCGGGGCTCATTCCCCGCCACTCTGTCGCGAGGCTCTCCTCCTCTGGGACCTTTGCATAGCCCATGCGATTCACCATGAGGCGTCCCATCTCCCGGGGATGCGGAACGAGCTGGCGGACTCCCTCAGCAGGTCAAACCGCATGCACGAGTGGACGCTCAGGGCGGACGTCATGCTTTCGCACTTCCGCAGGCGGCGGTTTCCCCCGGTAGATTTGTTTGCCACCAGGGCCAACGCCCAGTGCCCGCGGTTCTGCTCATTCCAGGGCTGCAGCCTGGGCTCACTCGCGGACGTGTTTGCGATCCCGTGGAGAGGAGGCTTGATGTATGCCTTCCCCCCCGCTCCCCTTGGTGCACAAGGTCCTGCTCAAGGTGCACAGGGACAGGGCGGCAGTGATCCTCATCGCCCCAGCCTGGGCCCGCGAACACTGGTACACATTGCTCCTAGAGCTGTCGGTGGAGGCCCCAGTAGTCCTGTCCCTACACCGGGACCTCATTATACAGGACGGCAGGTGGCTTATCCACCCCAACCTGCAGTCACTGCACCTGACGGAGTGGAGGCTCTGTGGCTAAACGCCCTGGAGAGCCACTGCTCCCTTCCTGTGCAGCAGATTCTGCTTGGCAGTAGAAAGCCCTCTACCAGGGCAGCCTATATGGCCAAGTGGAAAAGGTTCTCGTGTTGGTGTGAACCCCAACAGGTGTGGCCAGGCCAGGCCCCGGTGCAGGCCATTCTGGAGTACCTCCTGTACCTCAAGCAGCAAGGGCTAGCCCCGTCCTCACTCAGAGTGCACCTGGCAGCCATCTCTGCCTTCCATCCGGGGTTCTCGGCGGGCTCGGTGTTTTCCCACCCAATGGTGGGTGGTTCCTTGAAGGGTTGGAGAGGGTGTTCCCGTACTCCCGCCCCCCAGTCCCTCCATGGAACCTTAACCTTGTCCTTTCTAAACTCATGGGACCCCCTTTCAAGCCCCTTGCTACCTGTTCTCTCCTCCACCTTTCCTGGAAGGTGGCATTTCTGGTTACCATTACCTCAGCCAGAAGGGTGTCCGAACTGAGGGCCCACACCTCTGAGCCACCATACACAGTATTTCACAAAGACAAGGTGCAGCTCCGGCTACACCCCAAGTTCCTCCCTAAGATGGTGTCCCAATTCCATCTGGGCCAGGACATTTGTCTGCCGGTGTTCTTCCCGAAACCCCATACAGACCTGAGTCACCGCAGCTTGCACACGTTGGATGTGTGTCGAGCGCTGGCGTTCTATTTGGAGTGCACCAAGCCCTTTTGCAAATCTGCGCAGCTATTTGTGGCCATAGCCGAGAGGGTAAAAGGCCTCCTGGTGTCGGTGCAGCAGATCTCGTCTTGGATTACAAGCTGGGTGTGCTATGAGCTCGCAGGTGTTCCGGCCCCGGCGGTCATGGCCCACTCGACCAGGGTGCAGGCGACTTCCATGGAGTTCCTGGCACAGGTCTCAATCCAGGAGATCTGCAGAGCAGCGACCTGGTCCTCTGTGTACACCTTCATGACCCACTATGCGATCAACCAGCAGGCCAGAGAGGATGCAGCAGTTGGCAGAGCGGTCCTCGGAGCAGTTGTTCCATGACTCCTACCATCATCCAGAGGTAAGCTTGTAATTCACCTAATGTGGAATGGAAGTGAACAAGCATTCGAAGAAAAAAGGGTTACTTACTTTCTCGTAACTGTTGTTCTTCGAGATGTGTTGTTCACGTCCATTCCACCACCCACCCTCCTACCCCTCTGTTGGAGTCGCCGGCAAGAAGGAACTGGAGGGGGTCGGGCCAGTGGGGGTATATACATGGGGCGTAGTGGTGCCACTCGGGGGGCCCGCTGGCCCGATGGGAGCTGCTAAGGTAAAAAGTTTCTGCTGCTCGTGCACGCCGCACATGCACACCTAATGTGGAATGGACGTGAATAACACATCTCGAAGAACAACAGTTACGAGAAAGTAAGTAAGCGTTTTATCACTGCTCTGCTTAACACACAGCGTTTATGTATGTTTAAACAAGCATGTTTATTTAGAAAAGTATAGTGTCTAGTGATAGCAAGCAGAAGTACTGGAAACAGATGGTTGCATGTAAAATAAAATTGTTACATGCATTCTAGAACCTGGACTGACTTATCTAGATACTTTCATGTCTTCGACCAATGTGCTTCCAGTGTTCTGCAGCCAGTCTTGGCCATGATCTTCCGTTCCTAAGCCCCGTCACACAGTAAGCTTGCCCCTGGGTGGAAGATGCTGTGTATTGCTTTGCATTACCTGATGTACCAGACAAATCCTTTGGTATTAGGCACAAGCAGGATGCTTTCTGCTGATTGTTTTGTTCCTTAGATTCTCTCTATGTAGATTTTGACAATCTTTTAATTAGTGCCAGGCTCAGTATGCAAATAGGTCACTGTTGTGAAGTGGACAATACGCTATGACCAGACATAGAAATAAGGGTCAATTACCCACTGCCTGATGCAAACCTGTCTGACACATGTAACCTCATGGAGACCCTGTCTTGTCTTAGGAACATAATTTTCATTATAGAGTGATAACTTTATAAATAATATACTTATATGTATTTTGCAATGATTATGGCCACCAGCAGGCTACTGGATCTCAGTAGAGACTTCACATGCCTCCCCATGGGTGAGTTATTAGGCATACACCCAACCCACAGGACCCTGTAAAACTATGTGTATCCCCTATGCCAGTTGGCACTGAGCAGGCCCTGGGTCACAGATATCTCACGGAGATGAGGGCAAAAAACCTGCATTCAGCTTTTTGAAGAGGTAAACCACTACAAGTGCTAACTACTCAGTGCGTGCGTACTCCAGCCTTCACCTCTAAACCCTGCGCTCCAGCGGAAGGCTCTTGTAAAGGGCTTCTACCTCATGCTCTCCATTCAAAAAAACAGGATTGGTGTTTTTCCTTCCCTACCACCTCTGCTGCCTAAAATCCCCTTTCTTTGGGGACATAGTGACTTAGGCATTGCAACGCTGGGCACAACAATGCCTAAATACCTTTAAAAATCTGGGCCTGATTTCGGAGTTTAAATCTCATTTATTAACAGAAAAGCCAATGCAGAACATAAACGAAACTTTCACCCCAACATCTCAGCTGGGTAACTAGATCATTCTGAGGCCACCTGTCCCCCACCATGCACGTGAGGTCACCCTGGTGAGGGCAGCACGCTCTGCAAAATGGAGTCTGTGCAGTGTGCCCTAGTGCTGTCAGGAACAACTGAGGGGATTATGTGTTTTCTGGGGATGTGTCAGTGGCCACCCTACGCCTGAGTCTAGTGCTCACCTCTACCCAGGCTCTTCCCCAGGGGTCTTCTCTGTTCCAGGCTCTGCCCATGGTATGAGGCCTCTTGCCCTAACCAGAGTAAGACCCTTCTCTGGAATTGGGGTTCAGGGATGTCCATGCATTGCGATTCTTTTCCCAGGACAGCCGGTGATCTTTGCCAGCCAGGCTTCCAGCCAGTGTTAGCAAGACCCCTGGCTGAGACCTGGCCCTCCTTGATGCCTGCTGACTGCAGCCCTCTGTCGAGGAGGCTCTCCTCTCTAAAAGCACCTCTTACAGGCTCCCCATTCTGGTGGCTTTCCTAGATAGGATTGCCAGGTGTCCGGTTTTTGACTAAAACACCTGCTCAAAAAGGGTCCCTGATGGTTCAGTTAGCACGACTGATTGGGCTGTTAATAGTCCAGTTGGTGGTACAGGCAAAACTTTTCCTGCCCTTTAACAGCCTCTGCAATGGGATATGTGGTGTCAGGAAAATAATCTTTTAAAGGACACAGCAGAGAGATTTTTCAGGCTGTATAAGGAAAAGCTGTTCTTACTGTTCTTAACAACCCCTTGAAATCTCACTAGGCGAATAGAACCCTTTTCCCCTGAGTCCTAGGCAAGTGCTGTATCCACCAGCTCATACTCCCTCAGGTATGTAAACTAACTTCCTTCCAGAATTTGCTTGTTACCCTGTTGTGCTGAGCATCTGTTTTAAAACTACTGACCCTGGTTTACTTCCTAGTTCTTGCACAGAGGTAGAATGGAAACTTAGGGTTGGCAAATCTCTATGCAGCGAGGCACATAGAGCCAGAAAATGACGGTTGCTGATGGTCCGGGGTAGGGTGACCAGACAGCAAGTGTGAAAAATCAGGACGAGGTGGGGGGTAATAGGAGCCCATATAAAAAAAAGCACCAAATATCGGGACTGTCCCTATAAAATTGGGACATCTGGTCACTCTAGTCCGGGGGCGCATCCTATGCCAACTCAGGTTTTAGTCTAACTGTAAGTGTTCATGCTCTTCGTTTAACTTGATGGAATGAACTCTTTTTTTTTTTTTAGTGGGGCTGCCAGAGACGACGCATCTGAATTGAAGGATCCAATTTGCAACCATCAAAAACAGTTTTATGACACTGCTTCACTGGCTATTGATCCTTTTCACCTTGTCATTGGTATAAATCTTGCCAGGTCAGTATATCCTGAAAGCTAAATCAGCTGTTGGTCAGTAGCCAAATAGGAAATAAACAGGTGGACTCAGTCCAGGCCCTAGTGCCCACATTGCCCCACCCCTCAGAAAAGGTATTGTGGTTGGTAGCTTTGTTGGCAGCATTAGCATAAAGAGACACATTTAATTATTGGCATAGAGCCAGAGTTACCTGCTTACTTAAAGAAATTTCCCCCCTAGAACAGGATCAAGGCCCATCTGATGGGAGCAGTATGGGGGACGTTGTACTGCTGCGATCAGCACTGTACCTATTCTGCACTGCAGTCTCTGGGACAGTCAGTTATGGTCATTTAATTAGCCTGAAATTTACTTTTCAAAATGTACAGAGCCATCTTTACAGACATATTAACCTAGAGTCTATAACCTTGGAGAATATTCCTCCTAGATGGCAGTCTGCTTTTAATCCAGCGATGGAAACCCCCCTAGGATTCTTGCACTGGAGAGAAACTCTTTTACACCATTTAATACCGAACTGTTAAATCATTAGGTCAGTCTTTGCAACCACTCTGATCCATTGGTGAGACCTTCTCCAGCAAAACCCAGAGACTGCTCTGTTGCTTTTACATTACAATGAATCCATCTAGTTGAGTATCAGACCCAGAGAGTAAGGGGCAAGGGAAGAGAGAGAGAGCACCTTTATAGCTGATATCAGAGATCATTTTCATTTTACAGTTCCCCAACTAATAACAAAATGGAGGTCGAACTCTTCCCCTTGTTATTTATTAAGACCCTCTTCAAACTGTGCTATCATACCGAAGTGACTATATAAACAGAATGTCACATGCAATTTCATTTCTGTGGGGGACTGGATGCACTCTTTTCTTCCGGGTCCAAATGAACTGGCTTGTCTAGAAAATAAGGTTTTAAAAGGTATCTTTTGGTTAATGTCTGGGGTGCATTAAATGCTAGGATCCCAGACATCATGACTTAGTCCTGGTGGGGAATGACTGATGAGTAAAGATTAAGTAAATATGTTTGAAGGATGAGTAAGAGGGTAGGGAGATATCCAGCTAGTGTGTGAAGGAGGTACACCCCAAGGAAGGAGATGAATTGGTTAGAGTGGTGTGAAAGGGGACAGGGAGGAGTAATGCAACGAAATCAAATAAGGAAAAATGTTGATTAAATATCAGGAAAATCTTCCTGACAATGAGCTGCATTGTTCTCTTGGGGAAGTGGTAGAAGTCCCATTGACAGGGGTGTTTAAAGATATGCCGGGCAATAGAAAACACACTGCAGTGATCAGTTCTGCTTGGCGGGTGGATGGTGTAATGCTGGCTTTGTAGATCGGTGGAGGAAGAAGTGGAAGAAATTGTGTATTTCGCAGCACACGGAATCTTTTTTAAATGTACTTCACCAAATGAGCGAATGACCCACAAGGTAGTTTGGCAAGACCCCGCTGTTAATTACAACATTGGGAATATTTATGCCTACCCTTTTAAAAAAACATCAGATAAGGTAATCCTGGGTGGCAGAAATCGGCATGCCATCAGTGGCACCTTGGTGGGTTGGGTTTATTGCTTGTCACAGCCTATGGCTAAGCTCCACTGTGTTAAATTAAAAAAGAAAAAAAGCTCTAACAAAAGATCACTCAAAAGCAGAGGCAGGTAAACATGGCCAAGGGGAATCCCAACCATGCAGTGGCATCATGCTGGTTGCACTTCACGGACTCCCCAAAATGCTGCTCCTGATCCCCTGGCAAGGAACCATGCAGCATAGAGTCAGCACTAGGAATTTAATCCTTAGGAGGCTGTTGGGCAGTTTAAGAGATTTGGAAGGAGACCTAAACATTAACGGCCTGAATTAGAGATTGAGGTTGGCTCTGAAGCTAGCAGAGCAGCAGTAAGTGGAGAAGCATTGACTGGGCTGGACTGGATTTCAAGCCGGGGCTCAGGGCCCATTGAGTAGAATAACCAGTTAGGTGATCAGAAAGCTTGGGTTCAAGGCTGAGCTTGTCGTGCTTCTTAACTATTTCTCCCTGAGCTGATAGTGCTCATGGGCAGGTCACCAAGGCATCAGGTCAAGTGTAGTTCTACCCAGCTGAGACCTGTGACTGTAATCAGAAGGCATATGGTGTCGTGCATAGGGCACTGGACCTGGGTTTTAATCCTGTTTCTGGCCTGCTGTGTGAGCTGGGGCAAGTCACTTCACCTCTCCATGCCCTTTGTTTTGTCTATTTCGATTGCCAGCTCTTCTGGTCAGGAACTCTCTCTCACAATGCATCTGTACAGCACCTTGCACAATGGGACCCTGATCTTGACTGGGGCCTCTAGCGCGGCTGTAATACAGGTGGTGGTGATCAATTCACGAAGAGCACTCTAAAGTAGGGAGGGTGACTGAGACCCGGCCCCCTCAATTTCAGTGGCAGGCTTGGGTACAATGAAGGATTCACAGCATCTGCAGTGGCTTTTATTTAATTTTGAGGGGTTTCTGCTGAGGAGAGGAAACATATTACTAGAACCCCAGTTGGCACTGACTGTGGGGAAGCTCACACTGCTGATGTGTCTTTCTATCCCTCCAGACCTCCCTCCTGTCTGGTTTTGTGCTGCTGTTTTGGTTGGTGTAGGACAGCCCCGAGAGCTGGTAAGGAGATCTGAGGTTTGGGTGTGTCTGCTTCATATGGGCTGGGCTCTCCTTATTCACCAAGTAAGTCTGACTGGGGCACATGCTTTCTTCCTGTGTCGGGAGTGACTCAGGTACAGGAGCTGATAAAACCACCTGAGAAGAGAAAGCAAAGCACACTGGAAAGCCAGCTGCAAGCTCCTGGCTCTGCTCTGGTGTGTTGTGTTGTGTATTCATGCCTGGATCCCCAGAAATGACTTTGCACTGGCTGCTAACCCTGAGCTGCCTCTGTGTCTCTGTCTTCCTGCCTGCAGCCATTGGTACCGACAGAAGAGAAGGTGAGGCTTACATGATTAGATCGTCCTGCTTCCGTTTAGAAAACTGATTTCACTTACAACTTTTTTTTTTATTTTTTATTTTTAATTCTGCACTGGTTGAAGGGTACTCCAAATGACCTTACCTGCTACAGAGCCCCCAGGTGAGACAGCACTAAGCTGTGAGATCTCACTCCCCTCCTCCTGGGATTTCTCAGAGATGCTTGTGGATGGGAGTGGTAATGTTTTGGTTGGGAATAAACACTAGATACTGTTATCTGGATTTCCTTGCCACTTAAACATCACAGGAATGCTGCATTGGTTCATCAGGACCATTGGTAGCCCAGATGATTCTGGGACCCCCTTTAAATAACGTACTGGTGTGTAACTACTTTCTTTAAAGACTCTCTGTTTGAGAGGAATTGGGTCTGAACATGCTAATTATGTTATGCTGCATTGTGTTAATATAGCACTTTTAGTAACCCAGAGTGTACGCTGCTAAGCCAATGCACAAACTGGAAGAGGAGAGCCTTTTTGGTTTAGTAACACAGAATTCAGATCTTGCGGAGATTTGCCTTTCAAAATGTTTTGTGTTAGACCAGGTCTGCACACCCAGTGTTTGCAGCTTGCAGGTGAACATGTGTCCAGTTATCTGTTGTGACACCACACAACTAGTGTTTTTATATGTTGCGAGATACTTTGTATGATGGTGTTGGTTGTATATCTATACATGTTTGAATGGGCGACTGTGACCGGTACTGTGACAGTGCAATTATTTGTGTGTGTGGCTGTATGACGGTGTGACACCTTGCCTGTATAGTATGTTTTGCTACATTGCATTGTATTTACATGTATGGTTACAGAGTGTGTACTGACAGTAATAGGGTCTTCATAGACCATGTAAGCTAGTCTGCCTTTATGGCTATTGCTGCTACTGTGTATCATATACAATGATGTGACACTGTCATGGGTTATGTGTGTTTTGTGACTGACTTGAATGTGTGTTGTAGGTAAACAAACTTAGATGCATGTCATTATAGACATTTGCTTAACACTGTCAGTTTGAGGGCAGCATCTGTAAGTACATTGATAAAGGCATGCTGCTGTGTATATTTTATATTTGCCAAAATGTATTTGCATTCACGTTCAATACATTTTAATTTTTAGTGGTTTGGAAGTAGGGTCTATAATTTTAATTATTTTTAATGTAAACGCACCAAGAGATGGTGGAAAAAGTAAAGGAAGAAGTATTGAAAACAATTCTGTTTTGCAAAAACAGATCTGTTTTCATGTAAGGTGCAGCACTAATCAGATTATTATAACAAATATAATTATATCTGAAATGAAATCTCTTAATAAACCATCATAGTTTCTCTTCCCTTTCCCTGCAGCAAATGAATCTGTGTAGTCAGACATTCAATTTATGTGGACTTTGAACTTTTTATTGCACTTGGTATAAAGTGACAATCAACGGCAAATTATTGACAGGCTCTCATTCAACAGGATTAATCTATTACAAACGTCCTGAATCAGTTAATATAAGTAGCTCAGTTTTAATGTTGTTGGTACTCTCTCCTGCACTCACCAACCAGCCATGTCCTCACAATCAATACAACTGTGTTTACAACTGAGCTATTTAAATCAGGTTAGCTAAATATTGAATTCTCATTTAGTTACAGAAGATCAGATGCTGGTGTTTCAAACTGCTCAGCAAAACCCATTGTACTAATAGATGTGTATGTTGTGATGTAGGCAGGTGTCTGACACTAAAAGTTTCCTGGTATTTGTGTGTCATTCAGTGCATGCATGCCTGGTTGTCAGCGTGGCACTGCTTATAATGATTTGGGGACAGAAGGCTGTGCACTAGCATGAAACAATTTTTTCAATGTGCCATTATGTGTGATGGTGCGAGCTGTGTGTCACTTGTGGCGTGCGTGTCTTTTTCGGTTGGCTGTGTGTTTATAGGCAGTGACGTTTGCCTGTACCCAACCCCTGCAGGTATTGGTGCCAGATAGGGAGATCTAAGCTACCTGTGCCTTGAGTCTGTTAAAGGCTGGTTCTCAAGCAATTCTGGTGGGAGAAACATCCTTGGATGTATCAGGACCCTGGGTGGAGTCAGATGTGTGGGTCTTAGCAGTGTTTGTTGTCTCCTTCAAGTGGGGAGAGTTTGGCACATGGATTGGAGGCACTCTCATTGTTCGGGGGCGAGGGAGGCTTTGGCAGCTGGAGGGGAGACTGAGTGAGTGCTGGATACTGGGGGGTGTGTGTGTGTGTGTCTGTCTGGGGCTGGAGGAATGGGCTGGATTTGGGTGCTAGCTGGCAAGGGTTGAACCCAGGTTCATCTTGCTGTGATCGGGTGGAGGAGCTGGCATGCTGGGCTGGGTCCCTGAGATATACAGAGCTCTGTGCAGTTGGCACATGCCATGGGCTGGCCCTCCCAAGTGTTTCCACCTGTGACATTTAACTGTCGGAAAGAATAGGTGGGTGTTTGGGGCTTGCTGACCAGCAAAGACAGCCACCCCTGGTCTGCTCCTTTCCGCCTGACAGGGATTCCTCTGCACTCTCCTCTGGGATGTACAGATCCTGCCAGGTTCCCAGGGTTCATACTGAAGTAATGCGCTCTTCAGGCTGGCCTAGAGATCTCGGACTCAGGCCTTTGCCTGGCGGAGGCCTGGGAGGCTCCACTGGCTTGGCACAGTGCTGTGTATGCCACTTGGAAACCAGACAAGGGGTACATCTCTGCCATGTCTCCCCAGCTCTGTCTTTCTGTGTTTGTCCAGCCCCAGACAGAGCAATGTGCGTAGGAAAAGCAGGGTCAGGTCAGAAGAGGCATCGTCCTGCAATGTCAAACTCCACTCCTCTGCTCCTCCCAGGAAACACTGATGCTAAATACATTCAATGTGGGAATTGCAGCGCCCTGGAGAGCACATGTGGGAGAAATACTGACCCACTGGAGGAACAAGGCAGCCTGCTGAATTCCATTAATACTGTTGCCCCTTTTTGACCCGAGCAGCTAGTCAAAGTTCTTCTCCGAATGCAGGAGGAAATAGGAACAAAAGGAGCAGTTTCCTAGCTTACAGTCCCAAGCTGTTTTAGCCAGGACCTGACCCAAAAACTCTCTCTAGCTTTCTCCTGAGCCATGCTGTGCTCACCGGCTCCTGCTTGGCTTTCTTCCTCCTCTGAGCCTCTCTGTCATTTTTACACACACGTGCACATGACCCCCTCCCCCAAAGCCCCTTGTCTGCAATCAGACACCTGTGCTTAGCCAGTGCCAGCTGACTTGGGCTCGTGGGGCTCAGGGTAAGGGGCTGTTTAACAGATGTAGACGTTTGGGCTTAGATTGGAGCCTGGGCTCTAGGACCCTGTGAAGTGGGAGGGTCCCAGAACTCATGCTGCAGCCTGAGCCCAAAAGTCTACATCACAATTAAACAGCCCCTTAGCCCGAGTCAGCTGGCAGGGGCCAGCAGCAGGTGTCTAATTGCTGTGCACACATACCCTCAGTCCAGAACTCCTGGGTAGATTCACAATCCTCTTTTCTCTCGGGGGGGGGGGGGAGGGGCTTCCCCTTAACTCATCCTGACAGTTATGCTAATTGAAGGGTGCGTTCACACCCAGTCTCAAAGCAGTTTGTGATTCAAGCAGCACCCAGTATCTCTCAGCATAGCAATGCCACAGTGCCTACAGCTGAGGTGCAGGGCAGAGACATGAGTTATGGGTTAGCTCATTACAATGAAATAAATAGTATTGCCAAGCCACGACTCTGACTTCTTGTGGGCAGAGGCAGACTGGTGACGCTGCTGCTGCTGACTGATGCAAGATGTGGCCAGTGCATGGAGGCAAGCAAGATTTTCTGCTCTCCCCTGCTGGACGAGTGATCTACATGGCTGAGATGTCGGGGGAGAACGGAACTTCTTTCCCCATTTTGGGACCTGGCTGGGGCTCCCTGCTCCAGAGAGCCTGTCAACTCTGTGGCGATGAGGAGGAATTCCAGGCTTTGGCAGACTTTCAGTGACCCGTGCGCATGCCTGATGGCACAAAACCTTGTGGGCTGCGGTGTCATTCGCCTAGACAGGCACAATCCACTGAAGAGTCTGTTATGGAGCTGGCAGTCCACCAGTGAATTCTAGCTGCACTGACCTGACCATCTGCTGGTTTTATTCATCTCCTAGAATAAACAAATAGGAAAAGAAGGTTGCCTGTGGATTCAGCCATCTCCGTGGGACCTTACACAGAAAGGGGAGAGGTTATGGTTGTCGTGGAAGCTTGATTACATTTAAATGTGTTGGTTCCCAGCTGCTGAAGAGACTCTTTGCCCGCTGGTTTGGTCGGTAATGTTGCCAGCTTCATTCCTCACTACAGCTGAAATATGAGTTGCACAGATTCAGGAACAATCAGGGTTTTCATAGATTCATAGATATTAAGGTCAGAAGGGACCATTATGATCATCTAGTCCGACCTGCACAACACAGGCCACAGAATCTCACCCACCCACTCCTGCGAAAAACCTCTCACCTATGTCTGAGCTATTGAAGTCCTTAAATCGTGGTTTAAAGACTTCAAGGAGCAGAGAATCCTCCAGCAAGTGACCCGTGCCCCATGCTACAGAGGAAGGCGAAAAACCTCCAGGGCCTCTTCCAATCTGCCCTGGAGGAAAATTCCTTCCCGACCCCAAATATGGCAATCAGCTGAACCCTGAGCATATGGGCAAGATTCACCAGCCAGATACCCAGGACAAAATTTTCTAAGGGCTGGTCTGCACTACAAAGTTAGGTCTGCTTAACTACATTGCTCAGGGCTGTGAAAAATTCCACACCCCGGGTGCTGTAATCAAGCCAACCTAAGCCCCAGGTTGGACGCTGCAAGGTCGACATCAGAATTCTTCTGAGACCCTAGCTACCGCCTCTGGGAGAGGGGGGTTTACTACAGCAGTGGAAGAAATTCACTGTGCCACTATAGCATTCCTAGTATAGACACGCCCTTCTTTATGCATGAATTTAAGAGTAAGGCAATGGTAGGGGGAGTTCAGGGCTTGCCTGTCTCCTGCTCCTGCCCTCCAGAAGCTGGAGTCATGATCAGAACAGCAGGCGAGAGTTTCTCCCTCTTTTAGTATCAGGGATGCTTTGAGAATGAGGTTTTGCTGGGCACGTACTCTGGACACCCACATCTTGGCACAGCATTAAAGAATCCCAGCTGTTCTATCTGCAGGCCCCACCTTTTCCGAACAGCTGGAGACCAGTTTTCCCAAGGTAGGGCCTCTAAGCACCAGATAGGAAAGGGCTTTTCCACTGTAAATCCCCTTCTTCCCTCAGCCCTCAAACACAGCATCGCATTATCAACTCAGACAGTTCAGGGTTTTTTTTTAAAACAATCTGTTTTAGCTCTCCCAGGCAGAGGCTCCTGGGGGAAGCCCAGCAGTAGGAACAAACATGCAGTCCACTATGGGACACCACTTCAGGTTAATAATGCATTAGCCCAATCTGTTGCCCTGGGCCAAGGCTATAGACGTAGCTCACAGCCCCATGCAAAGGCAAGACGTGAAAATGTGCCCTGCTCTTATCCCCCGTAGGATGCGCTGACACCAGTTTAACAACCTGGCCAAACTTCGGGGATATGCAAAAACTTCTTGGATGCTGTGTCCATGTGATCAGACAGCATTAACCACACAAGGGAGTCAAATGAGAATGGAAACCTTTTGAGAAAAATCTGGCTCAAGGAATGACTTCTGTGGCTCTGGAACAGACCAGTCTACCAGTGGCGGGATTGCAAGAAGAGAATTATGTTACTGGAGTGGACCTATCTTGGTTACTGCCTCCTGCCTTTGGATGGTGTCTTCTTCATGTTAGCAGCCTTGGCTGATGTATGTGAATGTGTTTGTCAGCCATGCATGTTAATGGTGCATGGGCGAGGACGTCAGTGTGTGTTTGGGGGGGTGGTGTGCTGGGCATTGTATGTCGAGGTGGTGGGAGTAAAGGGCTAGCCCAGCATGGTGGGTCACAAATGTGAACAACATTTTTAAAGGAAGGGGACAATGGGTCTAATTCCTAAGTAAAAATCAGTGTGCTAAAATACCAGGGGAGAGTTAGGTCTGCAGCTGTGCTGGAGGGCAAGCAGGTTCCTAGGAGCCTTTCCCTTGCATGCTGCCCACCCTGGGGCTGGGTAGCACAACCATCAGGTGGCGATAGGGAGTGAGCATTGCCAGCACCACTCAGCAGCCCAGGGACAGAGGGCAGAGGCTATCCCCTTCTGCAGCATGGATGGCTCTGTGTCTTGAGGCAGATGTTAGCCCTCAAGGGAAGTGGAAAATGGCTACAGTGTGTTACCTGTCCTCAGTCTATGAACCAGATTTCTGCTTGCTCTGGAATTCCTCCGATCAGTGTCTCTCCTTTCCTAAGCAAGAGATTTCTTCTTTTTTCTGTTCTCAAGCTTCTCTCTGTCTCCCTCTCTTATTTGTCTTAGGAGACTTTCCCTGGTTTCTCTTTCCAGTGTCTCCCTTTTCCTTCACCCTTCTGCATTTTGTCTCCATTTGTAAAGTGAGGTTAGCGCTGGTAGAAGATGCTGGATTAACAGCCTGGGAAACCCAACTTCTTGGTCTAGATGGGGTGCAGCAGGTCGGACTTCCCTAGCAGGGACAATCTCTACAAGGGCAGCTCACCCCAATGGCCCATTCAGTCCTTGGCCTCTCTGATTCAAGGTGGCCAGTGATTTGCAGGGTTTTTCTAATGTAGACACTTGGATGCTAGAAGCTGAGACATTACAATTTCCAAATAGTTTGCAGATAGGGATGATTTTGAGCCAGTGACCTAGAGCAGCCTGCATCCAATTCCCCACATCTTCCCCACGTTCTAAACTTTTGCTAAATTGCTCCTCTCTTCCTGTCTCTCTGTTCTCAGTCCCGTCTGTTCTTTTGATAACATCTTTGTCCTCCCGCTGACCAAATGTCTCACCTGTAGTTGCTAAGGAACCAAGGCCCTGTCCTTTCAACTGCCTCCTAAAGGGGACTTTGACCCTACATCTGAGTTTCTCTTTTTTAAAAAAATTGTGGTACTGAAAAGTGATCTGTGTCTAGACATGCCTGGGTGTGCCATGTACGTGAAAGCAATTCGGGTGCCTTGAACAGAATAAAGTAATTCTCTTCAGTTGTAACCCTTCTGCCAGGTAGAGTTGGCAACAACAAGGGCTGGCTTCAATATCCAGAGTCCCCCTTAACCATACAGCACAGAACCAGCTCGAGCCCCCACCCAGTAATCTGGGAAAATTATACACCACCCTTGTGCGCCTCTAAGAGGCAACGCTTCCCCTCTTGCGAGCACTGAGTCTGTGTATGGCAGAGAGAATTTTTACTACAAAGGGGAAAGGAACCTGGCATTAATTTAGAGAAAATACCACAACCATGATTGAAACACATCTGACCATGAGCAAAACTCCTGCCCCAGAGTACATTGGGCAGTGTCCTTTGCCTCCATTTCTCACCTTGCGGTATAAAAGTCCAACAAACTAAGGTCTCTTGCCTTTAACACGCCACTTCCCTCTCCCTCCAGTGCCTCCCACTCCCAGCTGCTGTCCTTGGGCAGGGGAGACCCAGCGTTGAGAGGTGCATTCATGTGAGTTCACCTCCCATCTGGAGGAGGAAGGAGTGTTGAGCAATGCCTTCCCTGCCGCTGCCACCGCAGCTGGGTCACATTTCACACTGTGTCACTGCTGCACCATTGCTCATTCTGACAATGAGGAGTCCAGTGGCATCTTAAAGACTAACAGATTTATTTGGGCATGCCACCGTTCACTCCACTGCACTATCATCTGCTCCATCACCAATGGCCCTGTGCTGTCACCTTCTGCTGCCACCTGCTTCTCTACTGTGACCTCTGCAAATCTGTCTCTCGAGGTTCCACCCAGTTCCTGGTGATTTCAGCTCTCAGTGTGGGTACCTCACTGCTCGTGCAGGTGGGCAGTCTCATCCGCAGGGAGGCTGGCCCACAGCAGATCTGAGCAGCACTTAGACCTGATTACTGGTGATCTCAGCTCTAGCAATCCCTTAATAAAACAAGAGACTCAATGGAGCCTAATTAGCTCTTTCTTTAAACAGTGGAGGGGGTAGGTTAAATGGCACTTAGGAGTCTTACGCAGAACCCACACTTCCAGGCAGGAACACCTGTCCCCATCCCCCTCACTCTCCACTGGGATCTGGCATCCAAACCCATTGCTTAGTGAGTTCAGTTCAGTTGAGGGTGACCCCCTCAATCTGGACAGGCTAAATACAGTTCTGCTGCCCTTTACTCATACATAAAGGTAATAACATTTCATTACCCCTGCATTGAAATTTAAATTTTTTTATTAAAGCTAAAGTTAAAATTGTTTAATACACAGACTAAGGAAAAAAGAAAAGGAGTACTTGTGGCACCTTAGAGACTAACCAATTTATTTGAGCATGAGCTTTCGTGAGCTACAGCTCACTTCATCGGATGCATATCGTGGAAACTGCAGCAGACTTTATATACACACAGAGAATATGAAACCATACCTCCTCCCACCCCACTGTCCTGCTGTTAACTATTACCAGCAGGACAGTGGGGTGGGAGGAGGTATGGTTTCATATTCTCTGTGTGTATATAAAATCTGCTGCAGTTTCCACGGTATGCATCCGATGAAGTGAGCTGTAGCTCACGAAAGCTCATGCTCAAATAAATTGGTTAGTCTCTAAGGTGCCACAAGTACTCCTTTTCTTTTTGCGAATACAGACTAACACGGCTGTTACTCTGAAACCTGAGATTAAGGAAAGTGTGTGTATAATTCTTACTAAAGTGATTTGTTACCCAACAGCAGCCAAAACTGATCACTTGGGCAACACAGCTCTGTCTGCTGTATACCTACACAGAGTAGCTGTGTTCATATACATACAGTCTGGTCCTGAAGCCTTTTCTCCCCAGCTCGTCACTAGCTTTCAGGGAAGAGCTCCTTCAGAGCTCGCTTACACAGCAATAGAAATGTTCTCAAGCAGCATCCCAGGTAGGCCATTCAGAGAATCCATTCTCTGAAGATCTGTTCCTTGGAAGGCTCTGCTGGTATAACAATACTGATATACCAGCAAAGGTCTCTTAGTGTGGATGCAGCTTATACTGGCAAAGGGTTTATTAGAGCTAGCCAGCCAGAGAGTGAGGGGGGGAACTTGTCATTCTGTACAGGAGAGATGCTCAAATGTTATTACTAAATGTCTATAGCCCAACTCAGCCCATCCTGCAGGTTTCTGTGTCTGGGGGAGATGAGTGTTCAAGACTGGGAGGCCATGCAAGTTATTCACAGGCTGAGAGAGGCTGTCACACCTATATGCGTGTGGAAGTGGGGAACGTGCAGAGGGTGGCAGGTACACGTGGCTCTGACAGTGAGCACAGATTTGCAGGAGATCTTAGTAGGAAACTCTTCTGAGCTCTGGAATCTTGTTCTGAAGAAGTCATGGAGAAACAGGCAGGCAGGGACAGTGTGAAGGGAAACAGAAAATTACACGTGAAACAGCGTACAGTTACAGACATGTTGCAAGTGATGTCAGCGTCCTCTCTTCAAAGGCTGCAGTGGGGTGGGAGGTGCCCTGCACATCACAGGATCTGGCTCTTTATCCCTGACTGAAGAGATTTCTTTGCTTGAAGGGGTTTTGCATGTGAAAATGCCAGAGAACTAGTTGCAACTTTACATTAATGATATGGAGTATTTGCCAACAATTACTACATTTGATACGTAAACCAGGGGATATCTGCTATCTCTGATGCTGCAATGTCCCTGGCTGGGGACGTAGCTGCACTGGGGCTCCCCAGGCTACAGCCGCCCCCCCTCGCTCCCAGTGTGGTCCACGTGCTGTTGCATGTCGAGTTGGGCTCTGCCACACGGAGTCAGTGGCTGAGTTGAAGCAAGGAGGAGGTGAGTCCGACCCCCATCCTGGCAGGATGGAGGCGGGTCTCAGCACTGAGATGCTGCTGAGTGTAGGGAGCAGTGATTGAAGGGCGCGTGCTGCTGTGTGGTGGAGAGGGTGAGATCAGCTCTGGTTGGTTTGGCAGCGTTAGCAGACCCCAGGTTTGTCTCAGGTGTTTGGAATTCCAGTGTCGTGTCTGAACCTGGCGGTGTGCGCTGGCAGCCAGCTGGGGCAAACGTACAGCTGCTGCTGCCAGGGGCTCCCAGGAGTTCTACTGCTCATCTCCAACCACAGGAGTGTTTGGATGCTGATGGGCTTGTGAGCACAGGGCACGATTTCTGAACACACCATTCTGCCCAGCTGGCCTCATCGGGTGATGTGCCTCTCCCTGTTAACCAGCACACTCGGACACGCAGGCCAGCTGTGCCCCGTCCTCAGCCCAGTTTCCTATTGCACCCAATGCTCCCCCTGCAGCAGCAGGCCCTGGCCAGTGGTTGCAATAGACCCGCAAGCTGTTCCAGGGGACAGGGCAGCCTTGTGACGCAGTTGCCCTGCGGGAGAACCTGAGCACCACGGTCAGTAACCAAACAGCCGCACTGCCAGCAGCTGCCCTGGATTCTCAGCAAGTTTGGAAGAACTTATGTAGACTCTTCCTGTTTGGTGGGCTGGGGATAGTCGTAGACTGACATCATCGCTGCATGGTGACAGGGTACCAGGTTGGCGGGTGTTCGTCTGTCCAGTGCGCTGCGTGGCCTCTTTCCCTCGCTTCTCCTTCCCCTTTGGTTTGGTTCCTTATTTCTGAGCCTTCTCCCCACGTAAGGCACTGAACAAACACCACTTGTTACTTTCTGTTGCAGATGACTTTGTGCTGGATGTATTTCTGCCATTTCCTCCTTTGTTTCATTGTAAATAGTGATGCTGCCCCCACCCTTTGTACAGACACAAAAGATTAGATTCAATTCATTTTCCCTTTGCCCTAAATACCTGTCCCTTTTGCTCTCCCAGGAAGTTTGGACATACTCAGCTGGTATAAACCTGCATCGCTCCACTGACCTACAAGGAGCAACTCCAGTTCACAGAGGCTCAGAATCTGGCTGTGTGTGTGATTGTTGGTGTTCAATATATAGCTAAACTGAAGGGTGGGGTTGGGGGGAGAATATTTATTTTAAATCTGTTGCGATCCCAACCCAACAGCACTCCGTATTGTGAGCTCTGCTGTGGTGTCGGACTTCTAGAAGTGACTAACTGACTTCGGCCTCCTGCAAAATCTAGCCTCAGGAGTTTGCTTTCTTAAGAAAACTTATGGTGGTGCCCGGGAGTCCAAATCACCAAAAGAACCCAGTATACCTAACACCAATTGGCATAAACCAGGGGTGGCCAAACTCGAGCTCGTGAGCCACATGGGGCTCTTTTACAGTTCAAGTGCAGCTCACAGAGCCCCCCACATCCCCACCCCATTCTCCACCTACAGATTGGGGATGGGGGAGCTCAGGGTTTCTGCCCTGCAGCAGGGTGGTGGGGCTAGGGGCTTCTGCCTTGTGGGGAGGCGGGGTTTTGGGCCTTCAGCCCTGCGGGAGATGCCTGTCGGGGCTTTGGCAGGAGTGGGGCTGAACCCCCAAGCCCTGGTTGGTGCACCCAGCCCTCAAACTTCTGAAGATTATTGTATGCAGCTCGGAGGGTCAGTAAGTTTGGTCATCCCTGGCTTAAACTAAGGACACAAATGGCTAGATGATAGAGTGGTCCGTTAGGGTTGTTAACCCTCCAGGACTGTCCTGGAGTCTCCAGGAATTAAAGATTAATCTTTAATTACTGATTGTGTCAGGTGATGAAACCTCCAGGAATACCTCCAACCAAAATTGGCAACCCTACGGTCCATTCAGGTCAAAGTTGGGGCATGTTAGTGGGACAATGCACTGCCCGTGCTATGCGTGTTTTATGGCTAAACAGGGCTTTGATATCCATGACTCTCAGGCTGGCACCCTTTACCAGCGGTATGTTTGCACATGAAAACTTAACCTCCAAACCTGATCCCTTCGGTGTAAGAGCTACTGGGGTCCCTCTGTTTAACTGTGGCCATGTCCTCTGCTCTTTCAGTCTGTGACTGCAATGGGAAGTCCAGTCAATGCATCTTTGACAGGGACCTGCTCCGAGAAACAGGAAATGGGTACCGTTGCCTCAAATGCATTGACAACACGGATGGCATTCACTGCGAGAGGTGCAAGGAGGAGTTCTATCGCCAGCGGGATGGAGAAAGCTGTCAGCCTTGTAACTGCAACTCCAGAGGTACCTGAGCAGCTAGATGGGACACAGGAGGAGGTGGGGGGCACTTATCTACTCTAGTCCTGAGGGACGGGGGCTGGGCTAGAAGTGATCAAATCCAACAGCTGACTTGGAGTTGCCATGTATTGCCAACTAAAATAATTCCTGCCTGATTCTGGTGGATTAAATTGAATGGATCCTTAGCCACGTCTCTCCCAAACTCTATCTGTTATGGTGAGCGCTGGCCAGGTTGTGGGAAGAAGGGACAGTTTGCCCTGGGTCCCACCTTTGAGAGGGCCCCCAAACTGAGTGACACTAAGACCTAGACTTGGGTTTGGAGGGTGGCTGGGCCACACCTGGGTAATGCTGTGACTCTGCACATCAGGTCACAAAGCCCCTCCCTCAAATTTGGCCTGCTGCCCCTCCATCATGATGTCATGACTTAGGGGCTGCCAGGCCAAACCCAAGTGGTGCTGCACCCCTGTGTGCCAGGATGCAACACCTGGGGCGGGGCGCCGGGCTCAGCCCAGTGCGACAGGAGCTGCTGCTGCAGGGTGAGTGCAGGGTGTGGTGGCTCAATTTCAGATTTTGCCCCCGAAAAGCTCTGTGCGGCCAGACGCTGCTGGGATGGTCACGCTGCCGGAGTCCCAGTTGTCATCAGCACGGCAATGCTCTGAGGAAGCTCACGCTGCTGAAATCCTACCTTAGGTTGTGTACAGTGTCGCTGCAGTAACAATTTCCTCCCTAACCCTTTCCAGAGGGAGATAGAGGGGGAAAGAGTGGGTCCCACCTATCTCAGCAAGCTGTGTCTTGTAACAGCTGCCCTCCCTGCAGTGCCTTTTCCTTGTAACATTTTAATAATATGGTATCGTAATCCTGGAGGCCTGTGCGAGGCGTTCTGTGGGCACGGCTCACGGATAGCAAATGTCCTCAATGAGTTCATCTGAGCACATCCAAGCCAGCCCCCTTCAGGTCTGGCGAATGAATACGAGCTGTTGCCAGTTCAGGTCCAGCAGATCTAGGGAAATTTGTGGTGAGGGTTCGGAACAACCCAGAAGAACCCATGCTGCAGAAGCCCACCCTTAGCTGGGATGCCGTCTCAATGTGATGACTTAGGCGTAATGAATTCATTGTTCGCATCAGGCGGGGTTTGCTGAACTTTGTGGCTAAAACCCGAATCAGAATCTAAACCTCTGCCATGGATTAAGACACTGCAGATGGAGAAAGATGGATTGAGTGAGACCAGCTCAGACTTACCAGGCACTTAACCTTTGTGGAAAAACACATGGCCCGAGGTTACGTTACTAAGCAGTGAGTCATGCAAGTTCATCACCCTTTAGAGATGTCATTGAGAACATAGATCTAATGCAAGGCTTTGGGGTTTGGCTCCGGGACAGGCCTGGCATTCAAGGAGCACACAAGATAGCAGGCTGCCTAATAGAGTGAGACCGGAGCTGTTGGTTTTACCTTCCCCTCTTCTCTTTACCATCTGCATGATGTTAAAGGCTCTCTATATCATTTTTAGTGAGTGGTATACCCTAAAGCAGAGGTGGGCAAACTATGGCCACGGGACCATCCTGCCTGGCCCTTGAGCTCCCCTGCTGTCCCCCCTCCTCTGCAGCCATGCCAGCACTCTGAGCGGCCACGCTCCTGCAGGGCGGAGCACAGCGTGCTTGGCTCTGGCTGGGGGGCGTGGCTGCCGGACATGCTGCTCTGAGCGGCATGGTAAGGGGGCAGGCGGCGGTGAGCAGGGGGGTTGGATAAGGGGCAGGGAGACCTGGGGGGCAATCAGGGGACAGGGAGCAGGGGGCGGTTGGATGGGGTGGAGGTTCTGGGGTGGGGTGGTGGGGTTTGATAAGCGTGAGAGTCCTGGGTGGCCTGTCAGGGGGCAGGCGGGGTTGGATAGGGAGTGGGGTCCCGGGAGCAGTTAGGGGCTGGGGGTCCTGGGAGGCGACAGTCAGGGGACAAGGAGCAGGGGGGGTTGGATGGGTTGGGAGTTCTGAGGGAGGCAGTCAGGGGGCGGGAAATGGGAGGGGTCGGATAGAGGGCAGGGGGCAGGCTGTTTGGGGAGGCACAACTTTCCCTACCTGGCCCTCCATACAGTTTTGCAACCCCAATGTGGCCCTCGGGCCAAAACGTTTGCCCACCCCTACCCTAAAGCCAAGACTGTCAGGAAGCACAGGCATATCCTGTGAGTGGCAGGAGTAGGGGATGCAGACCCATGTGCTAAATTGCATTTGTCACTGCATGCACCACTTCTCCTGCACTGTGCGCAGTACTGCATCTCTGCTGGACAGGTCCTTCGAGTATTCCAAACCTCTGAGCAGCTCCAAACAGCTGCCGGTTCTTAAACTCAGCCTGCCGCTAAAATATGTCCTTCATGTTCACTTTTAACTGTCATGCTTGCTCTCAGCCCACCAGTCTACTAGGACTGGAACCTGTCCCCACTCTGTTAAAGGTTTGAACTCAGCAGGTTGAGGGTGATCAAAAGGTGGGACCATCTGATGGCTGTTCAGAGGTCTGTATGAAATGCATTTGCTGGCCTTTGTCCAGATCCCACTGGACAGGTATCCACATCACAAAAGATCTTAGCCAAAGCCCTGGACCTCAATGAGCCTTGAGCCAGGTCCACAGCTGCCACCACATTTTGAAGTAATTGGCTTTCTCGCAAGAGGCTGAGGATTGACTGGGTCATAGAGGTGTAAGCATAGTGTGAAGTACCATGTCTGGGGGTGGGTGGCAATGTACAGGCTGCTGTACCTGTTCTGTGGATAAATAGAAAACGTTAGTCACCAAAGTTGTAGCCTGTTACCTCTCCCCAGCACTGCCACTTCAAAAGAGGAAATAATACATAAACCACACACAGTATAAATGCCCTCGATGCTGTTTATGGTGCACTGACCCGTGGCAGCTCATTCTTGTGAGAAGAAATGGGATTAATGGCTTTGATGTCCTGGAGGGAATCCCAGCAGAGGTGTTCACCTTGTTGCAGTGATTACATGGCAGGGATATCTGTTGCTTGTCTGGTTCTGGTGGTAATAGCCAATTATCTGTGCACAGAAAATACCTGCATTTCTTAAATGCTACAGACTTGCTGTACATGTCAATGAAGCTCTGCACAGACCCGTTGTCCGCAAACACAGAAATCAAGTCGTCTTTAGAACCATTTGTTAACACCAAATAGAAATGCACAGAGGTTTTCTTCTGTTTGTTGGTTGGTTTAAATTCTAGGACTGAAAATATCTACTTCTCTTTGGATTGCTCCCAAGTACTGTATTCTAACAGGAATGGAAATGGGTGCATGAGAGCACACTGTGAATATGGCAGTGTGAATGTGAATCTGTTCTCTACTGTAGTCTGTCTCCCTGTCGCTCAGGCGGGCAGCACAGGAGGTTAGCTGGGAATAGAGACAGCCAGTTCAGGAAGATGGTATGACTTGATGTCATGTGGGCAAGCTTGGTCAATGATCCTGGTCCAGATTTTTAGTTGATATAAAATTGGTGCAGCTGCATTGAAGTTAATGGAATTACAGCAGTTTACCCCAGTTTGTGATCTGACTCAGATGAAACAATTCTGGGACTACCTGGTGGTGTGTGGTGTTACTGGGGTTATAGTAGGACAAAAGGCTCTTTGTCCCTTAAGAGTCCATCAGCTCCTACCACTTTTTATCCTTTGCCTGAAGTCATAATCTTTTGTGGGGGGTGTTGTAACAATTTCCACAGCAAGAACTGATATCACACGCATACACTGTGACCTCATGGGTAGAGCCCAGAGCAGATACAAAATTTGTGTCAGCATTTGATCTGTGATCCACAAGCACGGTCTGCAAATATAAAGTGGATAGCCACAGATTTGCAGGGCTTTAGATAGAAAATTTGGATCCTCATCCATCCGCGATCCGCAAACCTGGTCTGTGGATAGCCGCAGATTTGCAGGGCTCTACTCCTGGGGGAATTAGCAGCAGGGGCAATGGAGAAATTAAAATGAAAGCACCTGCCTTCAGCAAGTGCCTTGGATATTGTTGTGTATTTGGTTATCGTGGTAATAGCACCTTGTTGTTGCTATGGCAACTGAGTTAGATTATTAGGGGATAGCCCAGCCAGTTTTAGCTGGTTTGGTTAGTTCAGTGTGTAAAAATAAATGGTTGCTCACAGAGCTCACAGCTCTCTGTGTCTTAAGTGATTTCTTCCTAAAACTGCTGCCCCCAAGGATACAACAGATATCCCCAATATGGGGGAATTGACTATATAATAGTACAGGGGTCGTCAGACTATGGCTTGGGAGCCACATGCAGCTCATTTACCATTAAAGTGCAGCTCGCAGTGCCCCCATGTCCCCCCATTCTCCACCTACTAGACTTGTGGGGGAGCTCAGGACCTCTGCCTTGCAGCGGGGTGGTGGGGTAGGTGCTTTTGCCCAGCAGGGAGTGGGGTCTCAGGGCTTCAGCAGGAGTGGGGCTGAAGCCCTGAGCCCCAGCAAGTGTGCCCCAGTTTTCAAACTTCTGAAGATTGTCGTATAGAGCTTGGAGGGTCAGTAAGTTTGGCCACTCCTGCAATAGTATATGATAAATAGTGAGATTTGTCTCAAATTAGAATTTTTTCCCTATCATATTTTTCCTAAGGGTCCCAGTGGGTGTTAGATTCCTTCGGGAGTGTTCTCAACACGAGATAACCAGAGACAACACAGTGACGGTGAGACTATGGAATTCTCTGCTTCTCCTGTTCCCATAGGCTCTCTCGGCCTGCAGTGTGATAACTACGGCCGGTGCAGCTGCAAACCTGGTGTGATGGGCGATAAGTGTAACCGGTGCCGGCCGGGGTTCCATTTCTTCTCAGAGGCTGGGTGCCGGGCAGGTGAACAAGTGTCGTAAGTACCTGATATGAGCTATGAGGGCTGGACTGGCCTCTCCAGAGCTTTGCCAGCCTTTGTGTGGAGCCTGTGGTGGCTGGAGACAATTTATTCATGGGAACTGAGCATGGTATGGTAGTTTCATCCCCCCTTCCTAGTGATAGGCGCCTCTCTCTGATCCTTATTCCTAACACTGTGGCCATAGCCATTCTAGAAGTGGCCATGAGGACAGAAAGTGAAGTGCTCATTAATAACACTCCAGTGCACCTCCATGCACAGCTCACGCCCTAACGTGTCACCCTAACGTGAAACACTCCTGATCTTCACGGATTCTGGCGGCTCACGTCCTGCAGTTGCTTATGTACTCTTATCCTGATCCATCTGGAGTACTGAAATTCTAAGACAATACTTTCAAAGCTGATGGAAAGGGAGGTTTGGACACCATTCACAATTAACCCGTGGAACTCTCTGCCACATGATATTGCAGAAGCCATACATTTAAGTGTTCAAAAGAGTGTAGTGATTTATTTGCACATGAACAGTTATAATAAATAAATAAAACAAGCAAACCCTGCCTACAGGTGTGCTGCATAGCACTTAGCATAATGGAGTACCAATCCTGAGTAGAGCCCTGCAGCACCTCCACATGGCAAATAAATACAACAGGGACATAATGGCTCACGCTCCTAGGCACAGCCCAGACTTGAAAAGACAGAAGTTAGGAAGAAACCTGCCTCCATGGACAGGTTAATCCAGAATTGTCCTTATGGGGTTTCTTGCGTCTTCCTCTTACATGTCTGGTGCTGGTTACTGTCAGAGACAGGTTGCTGGACCTCAGATCTGATCCAATGTGGAGTGAGTTCTCAACCTGGGGGTGTGAACAAGTATCAGGAGCAGTGACCAGCCTGCTGTGTCTATATTATTAAGCAGGAGGGGGTCCCAGCTAGACAGGGGGCAAGGCTGAGAACCACTGTGTTTCTAGTACAATTCCTGTGTTTCTAGTACATCACCATGTACCACCCTCGGTGGGCCAACCAGGCTAGACCATGTACTTGCTGTGTATACTGAGCTGTTTACATATACCCGCGGTGGTGATTCAGCTGAACTGGAAATCAATCCAAGACGCTTTCTTTCCTTCTTAGGAGTGCTCAGTGTGACTGCGATCCAGCCGGTAGCGCGGGACATTGTGTTTCAGGTCGCTGCATCTGCAAGGCAAGCGTCTTGGGAGAGCGATGTGACCGGTACGTGCATGAGCCCTTCACTTCTACAGAGCAGGCTTTAAAGGTCCCTTTCCAAATACAGACTGTAAACCCAAAGGGCTCTGCCGATTAGCACGTGGTTCCGGCATGGGAGTAGGGGTGTGAGCCACCTCCACCGGGTGCGATTTCTAGTCCCAAAGCCTCTTGCCCCTCATGTTTCCCAGAGTTCGGCTATGCCCTTTGCCCACAGGTGTAGTGCCAGATCTTTTGCTTTCAAGGGGCTACCAATGGGCCCAAAGCCTTGTGTGGTTCCCATTGGCCATTCCTTTTGTGAGGATACCCAGTATCTCTCTGCCCAGGTGCTGGGTCACAGAGTATCCTGGGGGCGTGGCAATAGCATCACCTGACACAAACAGGAGCAGGGCACTGACTGATCAGCAGAGCCTAAGAAAATCCCCTAATGTGTGTGTCAAAAAGTGCCTCTGGATGAGTTCTTCAAGCCAGTTGCACCATCACACACCCAGCAGGGAGCTATTATTCCTCCCAGCCCTCTGGAGCAGAGCCATGTCCAGGCAGGTGAAGCTGCATAGCAAGATCCACCCCAGACCTGCTACAGTACGTTCCTCGGGTACGTGCTGTGCTCTAAAGCTGGTCCCTTGCCCGGGATAGAGAAGGGCAGAGGGCTGGTGGGGGAATCTGCCCCAGAGGTGGTGAATCACACTTGTTCATGAACAGCCTTTACATGGGGACCAGGTTTTTTCAAGCGCTCAGCACCCACAAGTGGAGCCAGAGAGCTCAGCACCCAGCATGTGCTTTAGAAATTCTGGTCCTGACTGGGGGGTCTTGAGCTCTTCAATGTACGGCCTATGTTGGGCCTTTGGGAAGGAAACTCCTTGTGACTCTCTGTAGCAGCTGTTTGGACAATGGCTGGTTGGTGCTGGGGGAGGGGTTGGGGTGGAGGACTTCTGAGAGAACTTGCGCATGGCTAGTTTGAAATACCTTCTCTGCAGCTCAGTTGTTCCTGGCATTGTTGAGCGCAAAAGGACAGCGAGTGACCCTCTGGCAGTAACCTCTGCCTAGAGATACATATCCTGACAGCTGCACTCCAAGCCATCAGCTCTTGGGTGGCCAGTGGGTGCTTTGTGCTGGTTGGGTTTCATGGGTGTGTGCAGGGAGGCTCACCCAATACAGCAGGTGATGTGGCACACGCTGTGTGTGACACCAGGTGTTCCGTGCTGATGTAAAATGTACCCTAAAGCCCAGTAGATTGATGCAATCTCTTTTGCAGGTGCAAGCAGGGCTACTATCATCTGGACGCAGGAAACCCTGAGGGATGTTCCCAGTGCTTCTGTTATGGTCACTCCGCCATGTGTGCCAGTGCAGAAAATTACAACATCCATAAAATCACCTCCACCTTCCAGCGAGGTAAAACCTTTCCTCTCGTGTTTGCGTTACTGCATTACCTTCCCATAGTGTTTGCACCTTTGTGTACGTTGCCTGCCGGGACACTGTGGCTCTGTTACCTCCTGCTTTATGGCGTGTGTGAATCTTCCTTTCACATGATGTTCCCTGGTGGGGATGGAGAGATTGGAAACCATCCTGCTACACCAACCTATCACACAGTGACCAGTTCTCAGTGACCACCCTGCCTCCCTTCCAGCCAGCCGGCTCTCTTCATTTGTTCCGTGGCATGCCTGAAGAATTTTTCCTCCTTTTGTGGACATGTGTTTTACTTAAATGCATGGAGAGCAGCACTTGAGACGAATGCAGATATTCAGCTTTCTACTCATGGTTGCCATTGTCACCTCTCAGATATGCATTGTCCTGTGTGGGGAGGGCAGCCAGACATTTGTTTTTAAAGAAATCAGTGGGCCAGATCCCCAGCTGGGGAAATCAGCACACTACACCGACGTACACCCGCCGGGGATCTGTCTCAGGGTGTGTATTTATTAAGTAGCAGGAAACGTTTATTCGGTGTAGTTTCTAATTCAGTTGGGTGTCCCCTTTGATCTCATCAGAGTGCCCTGTGGCTCGCAGTTCTGACCTCACAGCCGCTCAAGCTTCCCTTTACAGCATTTACTCATGGGCTGATTTGCAGATCATAGAAAGCCAAGTCTGAGAACACAATGTCCATCTAATTCCATCTTCCTGCTCTTTGGCATGTGATCCCTGCTGTGAGCAAGGATATCTCCAGTCAGAGACAGCTAGCGTACGAAGAACTTGACTGCTGACTGTGGTCAAGGTGGTCACTAATGTACGGCATGAGGAAATGGGTAGCGCTGGCCAGAATGCTGCCCTGGGGAGAGGCAAGGGAGAGTGGAAGTGTGCAGGGCAGAAATGATTGATTACAAATGACCTTCTGACTGCCTTCCCTTTGCTTCGATTTCCTGGCTCTGATGGCTGCAAACGGTTTTATTTTCCCTTTTAGATGCTGAGGGCTGGAGAGGAGTGTATGCAAGCGGGTCCCCTGTACAGCTCCAGTGGTCTCCCCGCCATCGGGATGTGTTTCTTACAGCCAGAAGATCAGAGCCCACCTATTTCCTGGCACCGGGTATGGAAGTGTGCAGAATGTGGGAGACGTGTGTAGGGAAGCAGCCAAAGGAGGAAGAGCCATACAATGAAACTGAGCTCTGCAAAGCTGCGTTCAGTGCTTAGCACAGCCATGATCTCACAGACCTCTCTCCTTCATGCTGCTGTGCTCACACTCAGTCACACCCAGGAAATCTAGCTAGAAAAACACCCTAGAATAATACAGACTTGCTCAGTCTCACGACACCTGCTGGCTTGCTGTTGCTGTGCTTGGATAATTCATACTGATTGACAGCTGGGGGCTTCCCTTTTTCATGACTGCGGGGGGGAAGGATATTGGTTTTTGAGAGAAGAGGGAGTTTGCCAGTTGCACTGTGGAAGGAGTGGGTTTCCTGGTGTCCATCTACTGGCTCTGCCTGTCTCTGGCGTGACTGTGTGAGCTAGCAGGGCCTGGCATGAAGGAAGAGGGGTGGGGTCTAGACAGCCCGTTCTGGTCTGGGAAGCACATTTGATGGAGAGAGGGCAGGCAGTAATGGTTGCAGGGCGGATGTGGGAGTGTTTTTCAAATATGAGGGCTTTTGGATGCTCTTTACCGGGGCCCAGAGTGAGTTTCAGCAGCAGGGGGTTGGACTGGATCAGGGCACTTGCCACTGGAGAGTCAGTAAATGCCGGGTCCCCATATTCATCGCTCAGGCTGGTGGTGGGCATCACAGCAGACGGGATACTGGGACCTTCCGAAGTGTGGGCTCCTGGGTATCCCCAAGCGTGGCACGTGCCTGGGGCCGGCCCCAGGAATTAAGACTTCCTAATGGGAGAATTTGACTCTTTAACCTTCTCCCTCTGGGTCTCTTATGTCCCTTCACAGCCAGATTTCTTGGGAACCAGCAGGTGAGCTACGGCCAGACCCTGTCCTTTGATTATCGCATGGACCGAGGTGGTCGTCGTCCTTCTTCCCGAGACGTGGTCCTGGAAGGAGCTGGCCTACAAGTCACCGCCTCCCTCCTGCCTCATGGGAAGATGTTGCCCTGCGGCATCAGCAAGACATATACATTCAGGTAAAACAGGAGGATGTTGGGGCGCTCTCACCCATCAGCGACTGCAGAGGAGCTGCCTAGTGACTCAGTGCCAAAGATGTGCCATAATCACTGAGGTTTCTGGATAGTCCAGCTGCCAGACCCACCCTAACCAGGTAGATTCCCTGTGCTCTAGTGTGTTGGACCCTTCACAACCAGGGGAGGCTGCAGTTCAGCTCCCAGTGCATGAGGCCATCCATCTCTGGGGAGGCTGTGAGGCCTGGCACTTAGTCTGTGGGACCCCAGGCCTTCTGTAAGCAAGAGAGGCTGGAGTTGTTGATTCCCAGTGGGCTAGTGAGTCGGTCCGTCTCCAATGGTGAGAGTGACACTCATGTTTGTAGCTTGGGCTGGATGCTTTCCCTGCCACTGCAGCTCACCCTGCTTCTTGCCTCGAGGTGCCGTGGGGTTGACTGCTCCAGTGGTAGGTAAGGAGGAATCATAGGTGTCCTCTATCAGGGCTCCTCGGCTGGGCTTTGTCCCATGTCAATAACACTCTGCAAGGGGCTAATCATTGGCGCCCAGGTTCTTTCTGTTCCAGTGGGAGTTTGGAGAGAGCCGACAGCAAGATGCTCTTCCATTTTATTCCTTGTTTCTCAATTTCTTTCACTTCCGATATGCAGACTGGACGAGCACCTGCACAGCGGATGGAGCCCCAAGCTGAGTTACTTTGAGTATCGCAGGTTACTCGGAAACCTGACGGCCCTTTGGATCCGAGCCACATATGGAGAATACAGTGAGTGTGGGGGAGGGTTGGGGTCTGGGGAGAGCATCATATAGCACTTGTCATCTCCAAAGCACTGTATTAAACCTCACAGCACCCCTGCGAGGTGGGTAAATCTTGTAGATGGAAAACTGAGGCACAGACCAGTTAAGTGACTTGCCAAGGCCATGCAATGAGTCAGTGGCAGAGTTGGGAACAGGAGAGCCTTGACTCCAAGTTCCTTTCTGTAACCACTACACACATTCTCTGGGTATAAGTGCAGTGTTCACAGAAAACACCCGCTCGTCTCTGGTACAGACACAGTCTTTAGAATGCCTGTTGTCTTGGCCCTGGGGAGGAGTTCAGGGTGCAGCTGCTGGCTGTAAATGTAATGAGTTGTCTCCTCCATCAGGCACTGGGTACCTCGATAATGTCACCCTGGTTTCTGCACAGCCGACCTCTGGAGCCCCGGCTCCCTGGGTGGAACGATGTGTGTGTCCTGCTGGCTATCAGGGGCAGTTCTGTGAACGCTGTGCTCCTGGGTACAAGAGAGACTCTTCCAACCTTGGGCCTTTCAGCACTTGTGTGCTATGTGACTGCCAGGGGGGAGGAAACTGCGATCCAGACACTGGTAAGGAAAACCACAACCATAACCAGGGACTTCTGGGTGCTGCCAGGAGTGCCTGTGCACTGTGGCTAGAGCGGGGGGAAGGGAGGTGTTGCTGTGGGACAGGTACCAGGGTTATAGGTGAGGGTGCTGGGTGATAGGAATGCCATCAGGAGAACCGTTCCCAGAAATGTAGGTGGGACAGTTTTGCATTGAAAAATGTAGTTTTGTCAAAATCTTAATGTTTGATGGGAACCTCTCAATTTCGATTAAACTTTCAATAGGGAAAATCTTGTTTCGTTTTGATATTGAAACGTTTTGTTTGGACTTTTATATGCTATTAAAACATGAATTTTAATAGTAAATCCGATGACCTGTATTTAAAATTTTAAAATAAAAATCCATGTGGAATCAATAGAAATCATAAAGCCAAAGCTTTTTTACTTTATCGAAGTGTCATGTTTTTCCCTAGTTGAAATGGTGGATTTCAACAGTCCTGAATTTGAAGTTTTCAGAATTTTTGTTCTGCAGGAAGTTTTAAGATTGCGGCTCTTCATTCTGATTCAGAATGCAAACCAAGTTTGGAATGTTAGAAATTCCAGCAGAATGGAAACTCCATTTCCCCAACCAGCTTTTGTCATGAGGCTGCAGAGGATAAAACTGGGAGATGGGCAAGGTGCTGGGTACCAGGAAAAGGTGCTGGATTCTGGGCAATGGTGTCAGGTGCCTGGTACACATGCCTATGTCTTTATCAGGAATGTTTTATGCTCCATAAAGCGCTCTGTGTTCTGTCTAGGTGCAGAACTCTGACTGTTACAGTCAGTTCTAAGGGCTGGACTTACACTTACATAGCCTGAGTGTCTAGCTCTGCGAGCTAGCTGTCTAGATATGGTGCATCGTAACATGATAGCCTGTTATTGACTGGAGGAGTGAACGTGGCCCCAAGTTATGAAGGACTGTGTTGAGTTATGGAAGAGAGGAATGGTGCCAAGTCACACACGTGCAGCAGAAGGGTTGCCAAGTTATAACGAATGGTGCCAGGCTACAGGTGGTAGTGTTGGGTTATGAGGAATTGTGCTAGGTGGGTCAGTGCTTGGTTCCAGGCAGGTGCTGACTCACATGGGATGGCGCAGGTGGTAGGAGGTGGGCTGGGGTTATGAGGAAGGGTCTTTTCTTGCATGTACAGTGGCAGTGCCAGGCTGTCAAGGCCTGCACCACAATACAGGAACCACGCCTGGCCAGATCTGCGCTGGCTGTTGTGATACCTTTTTGTGTCTTTCCCAGGAGACTGTTATTCAGGAGATGAAAACATGGACCCCAACACCAGCTGCCCATTTGGTTTCTACAGGGACCACTGGAATCCGCAGAGCTGCCGGCCGTGCCCTTGCAGAAATGGCCAGGGCTGCTCAGTGACGCCAGGGAGAAAGGAGGTCGTTTGCAATAACTGCCCTCTGGGAGTCACTGGTAATGGCCTCCCTCTGGTTTACCTGGAGATTTGTTTCCTTTCTAGGGTTCTTCTAGTCTCCTGCAGGACAGCAGGATAGGAAAGGGTAGCGTAGAGAGTGTTACCCTGTCCTTTTCCATTGACTATTACATGTATTCCCAGAGAATGCCCTAAAATCTCTCCCTAGCCCCTGGTTAGTACAGAGTGGGGTTGTGATGGCTGCAGTGTGATTGTGTCTGTGCAGCCTGACTAGCCGATCTGTCCCCCACTCTGCCTATCTGTTGTTCTTTATTCTATGTATTCCCAGTAGCGCAGAGCGGCCCCAGCTGAGATCAGGATCCTGTTCTGCTAGCTGCTGTACACACACACAGAGAGACAGACCCTGCCCCTAGAGCGTTCACACTGAAAAGACAAGACTGGCAAAGAGGGGAGCGGGGAAAGAGGCACTCTAAGATGAAGTGCCTGGATCCAGGTCACACAGCAGGGCAGTGGCGGAACCAAGAGCAGATTCCAGGTCTCCTCGGTCCCAGCGCAGTGCCCCTGTTGGTCAGAAAGGCTCCCTCTCAAGATACCACTGCCTACGGTTCCTTCCTTTCCCGGGAGAGAGATTGTTGCTCCCCTTCTTGCCCCTCATCTGGGATGGAAGGTGACTTGCTTTCTGGGATGGTTTGGGTCAAAGGCTCCATGGAGCTAAATCTGCTTCCCCTAACTATATGAGGAGGGCGAGTTCCCCTCCACGAGAACAGAGCTGAGATTGTGAAATTCATTGTCCTGCAGGTTCCAGCAGGGTGTAGTGCAGGGACGGGCAAACTTTTTGGCCTGAGGGCCACATCGGGTTTCCGAAATTGTATGGAGGGCCGGTTAGGGGAGGCTGTGCCTCCACAAACAGCCAGGCGTGGCCCGGCCCCCTCCCCCATCTTACCCCCCCTGCTTCTCGCCCCCTGATGCCCCCCCCCGGGGACCCCTGCCCCATCCACCCCTCCCTGTCCCCTGACCGACCCCGGTCCCTCCGCCCCGACTGCCCCCTGCCGCCCCATCCAACCCCTCCTCTCATTCCTGACTGCTCCCCCAGGACCCCTACCCTATCCAACCACCCCTTCTCCCTGTCCCCTAACTGCCCCCAGAATCCCTGCCCCTGACTGCCCCCCGCCACCCCATCCAACCCCCCCAGGGACCCCTGCCCCCATTCAACCCCCCTGTTCCCCACCCTCTGACCGCCCTGACCCCTATCCACACACACCCCTGACGACCACCCCGAACTCCCCTGCCCTCTATCCAACCCTCCCGCTCCCTGCCCCCTTACCGCGCTGCCTGGAGCACCAGTGGCTGGCAGCCGTGCCACCCTGCTGGAGCCAGCCACGCACCGCACAGCTCAGAGCACCGGGTCCGGCCGGGCTCTGCAGCTGCGCTGCCCCAGGAGCTCGCAGCCCCGCCGCCCAGAGCATTGCACCGCCAGCGCAGTGAGCTGAGGCTGCGGGGGAGGGGGAAGAGCAGGGGAGGGGCCGGGGGCTAGCCTCCTGGGCCAGGAGCTCAGGGGCTGGGCAGGAGGGTCCTGCGGGCCGGATGTGGCCCACGGGTCATAGTTTGCCCCACCTCTGGTGTAGTGCCTGCGTCCCTTGGCAGTAGGGGGAGGGCAGCGTTAGATGGGGTTTGGCTGCTGCTTTGGGGCCCTGTAGTTCTGGAGGGTAACTGGTCTCTGTCTTGTTTGTCTCCCCCTCCCCAGGTGCTAACTGTGAACTCTGTGCTGACGGCTATTTTGGAGACCCCTTGGGCGACAACGGCCCTGTGAGACCCTGCCAGCCCTGCCAGTGTAACAATAACGTCAATCCCAGTGCCGTAGGGAACTGTGACCGGCTGACGGGTGAATGCCTGAAATGCCTCTACAACACGGCTGGCTTCTCCTGTGACCAGTGCAGGGACGGGTTCTTTGGGAACCCCTTAGCCCTCAACCCAGTAGAGAAGTGTCAAGGTAGGAGTGTAAGCCAGAGTGTGCCCCTGTGAGAGTGGAGAGTGTGCCTGTGAGTAAACACGTCCCTGTGTGTGTGTGAGTATCAAGGCTGGGCATGTAAGTCCCACATCAGATAAAGCCTCCAATAGTATCTGGATAAACCCGGGCTGGCCTTTCGAGAAATCTGGGAGGTGCCAGGACCTGAGAGCCATCCAAGCAGTGTCAGGTCCTACTGATCTGATACCTGGATGGCAGAGGGCTCAGGGTTCAACAGGAACTCACCAGACCATAGATGCCCAGCCCCACTTGAAGAGGGGGTTGGTTGCTGCAGAAGAGTGGGGGCAGGTGGGGATGCTGGGGTGGTGAGGGCCAGCCCTGCTTGCTCTGCATTCTGAGGGACAGCAGGACAGTCTCTTGAATTCAAACAGGAGAGGCAGTTAATGGAGGGCAGCCCATATATCGGGCATTGCAGGACATGGTCCCACCAGACATTCACCACAGGATACGGTGGAAGCCGCGCTTCCATCCACTATATCTGAAGGGAGAAAGGTTAGACTTCATCCCCCATCTCCCCCTGCCGGCCATAGAGGAGGTGGTGGTAGGTAGATGCAGCATAGGCCATGTCTACCCAGACCACTGGGGAAGGGTTCTCTTCTCACCTTCCTTGTGGAGGCTTCTGCCCTTCCCATTAGGCCCTGGCTAAATGTAATTAAAGCCTCATATCTCTGAGTTTGTTTTCCTGTTTACCCTTTTCACAAGCCTTCCTAGCCCTTCATGGAGCCATTTGTGGGGCCACAAGAACACAAGCTCCAGTGTTCTCATGATGTTCCATCCATCTCTCCAGGAGCTGAAATACCGGGAGGAGACCAGAATCTTGTGATGTCTCAGGCCCCACAAATGGCTCCCTGAAGCCTTACAAAAGCCTGTGAGGAATGTAAAAGCAAATACAAATACTGAACCCAATGCAGACTCCTGCTGAACAAGTCAGCCCTGGAGAATGTGCATGTTTGCCTCAATAATGCTAAGAGTGTGATCCGTATGCGGGGTGGGGCGACAGAGAGAGCTGCTGCTATGTGAGAATGCAACTTCCATGATGCATAAAAAGTGACCGTTAATTTGCTGTTTGACTCCAGTGCTTTGCTTGATTTCTGGATGGCTCACGTTAAGACTTGGGCGCTTCCCAGAGGTGTTGATTTCTGTCTGCATATGGGGAGTTTCCATCAGCAGGGTACCGCTGAGGAGATCAAGGGGAAAGGCCCTGAATTCCTTCAGCATTTTCTGAGGCTGCTGAAGGCGCTTTCGGGGGTTACAATTGTGGGGGAAGGAGGGATTAAGAGGGATGTGACTGAAGTGTATATGCCCAGAGAAGAGCTAGGGAAAGCTACTAGACTTGCTGGTGAGAATAACAGGCACAGAAACTGAATCTGAGACAGGAGCCTGGTCCTGAGGGTATGTGCTGAGAGTGTAACTGGGCAGGGAATGGACTCCCAAACCCAGTACTCATGTCGTGATGCGCTTTCATAGCACTTTTAATTTTAAAGGGTCCCAGCCAGCGTTTCACACGTTCTGTACAAGAGTCACTTCCTCCACCACTGAACCAGCCATTTCTTGAATCCACATTCAAGAAGGATTTCACAGTGAGCAGCAATGTTACACATTATTTTAGGACAAGTCAATAATACTGTGTCCAGCTGAAACTCCCGGGGAGAATTTTAGGTAGTTGGAATATAATGGCTAGGACACTGAGGCTAGGCCACAAGCCTGAACCCCACATTTTAGGTCCCATAAAAAATGGGAGCTCCAGCAGTACCTTGTTAGCGCAGTGCTGATTCAGAGGCAAGGCTGGTATAAATAACCAGCCCGGCTCCTTGTAGCACCGCTGATTTTCCTTGGAGGTTCCCCATCAGCGTACGAACCAGACCTGAACTCCTTCAATATGGAGTTATAGATATTCGGAAGCAGTCAGCATTCAGGGGAACAGTGACTCTAGCAGCAGGGTAGGGTGGAGTTCACTGGTCTCTGTTTAGCCCAGAATGGGAGGTGGGCATTGGGCAGACAGGTCAGTCAGGATGTGGGTTGTTGTGCATCTTTGAAAACCAGTGCAGATGCAGAAGTGTGAAATCCCCGCGGAGGCAGATGGGAAGACGTTCTGGCGAGGACAGGCACGTGTTATTATGAGAGCTATGTTTCCTTACGCTCTTTAGTCCTCAGTGTTGAACTGATTTGTGGCTCCTTCCAACCCTGTGCTTTCTCTGCAGCCTGCAACTGCAACTCGGTAGGTTCTGACCCCCTGACATGCAGAAGCGATGGGAGCTGTGTTTGCAAGCCAGGATTTGAGGGGCCCAACTGTGAGCACACCCAGTGCCCAGCCTGCTACAGCCATATGAAAACACAGGTATGAATCTATGAATCTGTCAGAGACTGAACCAGTAGCTGTCAAGGCTAATCCACAGATGAGGCTCAGCAAATGCTCCTTTCCAGATACGGAGGAAATGAACCACCCGTGCTCTGAGAGCTCAGATAGGCCCAGAAATATAGATCCCCTCTCTCCAAGAAACAGCTCCGTGCAGACTTGGGGACCACACTGACAGTCTTTCAGCTCTGCTCTGGACAGAGTGAGGGCTCTTTCCACCTCTTGAACTCTCATCTTTGTAGGAAAAGGTGAGACAAGGGAGATCCTTCTAGCCTCTTCCTATGGACGCTGCCATGAGAAGACGAGGTTAAGGAGTCTGGGACCTTCTTCCTTTCGGAGCGTGGAGCGGAACACATTCACAGTCGCACCACCTCCTGCTTGGGTTTCAGGGTTAACCATTTTCCTGTGCACGAAAGAGCCCAATTCAAATCCAGTCCAGGGCTTTAGTGACCAGAAGTAATTACTCTCTGGTGGCTGTTTGGTGGCCTGTCCGGTCTCAAGTGGGCAAGCGTTCACATCCCTAATGCCATGGTCATGACTGGCCCTAAGTAGTATCCTTAGGGGTGGTCTCTGTAAGCAGGCCAAGGACTGAATGGGAGATGGGAGCAGAGGCTTGGTTATCTTCTTGCTGCTAGTTACGCTCCCTCTAGGAGAGGTTTGTGGCACTTTGCCCAGGCTGTGTGTGGGAAGCTTGCACTGCCTGGTCGGTCAATAAAGGATTTCAGCCACCAGGGCTGTTAATCTGGCATTTTGACCAGAATTAACATTCACTAAAAGGACTCTTCGTCCAGGTTACTCTTCCAGACTGTGCTGGGCTCTCTACTTCTCACAAATCCTGGGGCTTCTCTTCTTCCCACCACTTGGTGCCTGTGGACCTGGTCCAAGCCCTTGTCTCTTTGCCTTTGTAACCCACCTTTCTCTGCCACTTGCTAATTCCATGGCCTGCTTCGGTTTCAGGTGGATCAGTACTTGCATCAGTTGCAGCAGCTGGAGGTGCTTGTGTCTCAGCTGCAACTTGGCAGTGGGGCAGGGGCCAATGAGGAGCTGGAGAGGAAGATGCAACAGGCTGAGGAGACCCTGCGTGAAATCCTGAGAGAAGCTCTGAGTTTACAAGGTAACTCCAGGCACCTCCCCTTGGATGGGGTTGGAGAGACAGCAGAGGGGCTCCTGGAGGCTGAATGCAGTGAAAGGAACCAATGCGAGACACTCGAGTGCCGGGCAAAAGATGCAGTTCTGAACCATGCACTTCAGAGATAAAATTCTGGGACAGCCTTTCCCCTCTCCCCATCCCTGACTATGCAGATGGGGGGTGCAGTCCTGGACAAACCCCCTGACTGCTGGTACAGTATGGGGATGAAGGGGGGACTCTCTGGGACAGCCCCCCAACTGCTGGTACAGTATGGGAATGGGAAGGGATGGACATTCTAGGACAGCCCCCGACTGCCAGTACAGTATGGGAACGGGGGGCATTCTGGGACAACCCCTGACTGCTGGTACAGTGTGGGGATGGAGGGAGGACACTCTGGGACATCCCCCAACTGCCATTATAGTATGGGGATAGGGGGAGTGCTCTGGGACAGCCCCCGACTGCTGATACAGTATGGGGACAGGGGAGCAGATGACACTCTGGGACAGCACTCCGACTGTAGTGTATCCAAACTTTCTTTTTCTCCATTTTGCTGTCTGCCTGTTTGTGCTCAGTTCTGGTTTTGTATCCGGCGGCTCCCCTGCAGCCCAGTAAATCTCTCTTTGTCTCTCTTGTCAGCCTCTGACAAGTCCCTGGAGAGCCGGGTGTCCAAAATGAAGGGACAAGAGTCCAGCTACCAGAGCCACTTGGCCAACATCAGGGTGACAGTGCAGAGGCTGCAGGCACTGGGGCGTCAGTACCAGGCCCAGGTGCAGGACGTTAGGAGGCTGATCGAGAGAGCCCATTTGGACCTTGGGCAAAGCAAAGTGACCCTGAGTGGGCTGGTAAGTTCTCCCCAGGACCTTTCAGCACAGACACTCCAGACCAGCGACCAGCCTCCCCCCCGTTAAATACACCCCTGGCCACTGCTGCAGAGGCCAGAGGAATCCTCTTCTGCTGACTTCTGTTCCCTTGCTCTCCATGGTGATGTTTTCCTGGCACCTGATGCTGACTCCCTGAGCTCTCCCAACCTCCTGCCTCGAGCTCTTCTCCCTCCCCCTCTGCTCCCTTATTCCTTAATCTTCCTCTGCCCGGTTCGTGCTAGCACACTAAAAATAGTGTTCTAGATGTTATGGCTCAGGCTGGAGCTTGGGCTTTTAAACCTCCCCCTATCCTTAGGCTCCAAAGTCTGAGCTCCACCCCGAGCTGCAGTGTCTATGCAGCTCTTTTTAGTGCAGTGGTGCGAGGCCCCATCTATCAGCCTGGGCTCTGAGACCCGGGCTGTGTAGATGTACCCTAACAAAGGGTGGAAGCAGGTATCCTGCTTCTCCATAGGCTCCTTCAGTTTTGTTACAGGGAGGCTGCAAGTGTAGTAAAAGTTATTTTGTGGGTGCAGAGTAACAGGGGAGCTTTGGCCAGCACCTTGCTCTAGGACAGGAGTTCATTAGCATTGCTCTTTTACCTGGGTTCATACTGATGGGAATGGCTGGCTAGGTTCCTTTGGGCGCTGTGTCTGTGTGATGTACTCTCTTACCTCCAGCCAGTCATTATCAATCCCTCCCTTTTGCCAGCATTAAATCAGAGAGAGGGAGAGAGAGACAGTGCAATTAATTTCTCTTTCTCCTCAGAATATTCCAACTTCAAATCTCCCGGGTGGGTCAAACAGTTTTTTGATGCTGGCCCAAGAAGCTCTCAGACTAGCAAACAGGTGAGCTGATCGCTGCGTCCACTGGCATGTTCTAGGCCATAACTGCCTCTCCCCCAGTCCAGATCAACTGGTGTTAGATGCACAACGGGTAAACACCATTGCCAAGAAGCACATATTCTACAGGGGTACGGTTCCCTTTCTTAGCTCATTGGGTTTCCCAGAAAGACCTGCTCTCATGATGCAGACAAGGTGGGCGACGTGATATCTTTTATTGGACCCACTTCTGTTGGTGAGAGAGACGTGTGTAAGTAAGTAAAGATACCACTTCACCCATGGGTGCCAGGTTTATATAATTTTTGGTGGTGCCCAGAACAGGTCCAAGCAGAGCCGTCCCGTCCATAGGATGGACCGGGGCAACCGCCCCAGGGCCCGGGCTTTGGGGGGATGTGGGATCCAGGCAGAGCATTCCCGTCCATAGGACGGACCAGGGTAACTGCCCTGGGCCCCGCGCTTTGGTGGGGCCCCTCGCTTCAGCAGGATGCGAGGTCCAGGGCAGCTTGGTGGGCTAGTGGGGAGCCTGGCACCAGCAACAGCGAGTGACCTAGCCCCAGCCTGCCCCTGCTGTGCCCCTTCCCTGCCCCCATTCCACCCCTTTCCCCAAGCCCCTGCCCTGCCTCTTTCCAGCTTTCACCCCTCTCCCGAGCAATGCTGGGAGCTGGCAGGGCGGAGTGAGGTGGGCTGGGGCCGGGTCACTCGCTGCTGTTGGCGCCAGGCCCCACACTAACACCCCAGGCCGTCCTGAAGCGCGGGCCCCGCCAAAGTGCAATAAGCATAAATATTGGTGGAGCTGGGCCCACGTTCCTAAATATTGGTGGAGCACAGGCACCGCGGGTCCATATAACTCGCCGCCTATGACCTCACCCACCTTGTCTCTCTCATATCCTGGGACCGATGCGGCTGCAACTGCTCTGATGATGACCCACCTGAATAACAAGTGGATAGAGGAAGTGAGGCAGCCTTTGCAGGCTCATGTCTCATGGGAGCCCTTTTGTTTTCCAGCCATGTGCAATCAGCAAATGCCATCGAACAGGCAGTCAGGGCGGCGGCGGATGACTCAGGACAGGCCCTGGAGCTGGTGCGCTCAGCTGTGAGCAGAGGAGGCATCCTGGCGAGCTCTGTGCAAGGGCTGCTGCGAAAGTAGGTTCCCAGCACACGTGTGTGTAGGTCTCCACGGTGGCGGGAGGGGAGAGAAGAGAGTATGGTACGAAGTGCCTCTAAGAATTCCATCCTCCTTATGAGGTGTCTGTCGGGGGTATACAATTTCCTTTGCGTGTTACGCACATTTGTGGGGCCAAACTCATCCCTTGGGCAAATCATCCATTGGTGTTAATGGATTTCCACCAGGGATGAGTTTTGCCCAGACAGTCTCAGGCATATTAAGCCCTGATCTACGCTAGGAAATGAGGCTGGTATACCTACGTTGCTCAGGGGTGTGAAAAATCCAACCCCCGGAGTGACGCAGTGAAACCACCTACGCCCTGGTGTAGACAGCGCTAGGTCAATGGGAGAATTCTGCTGTCGACCTAGCTACCGCCGTTTGGGAGTGGCTTACTTGCGCCGACCAGAGAACCTGTCCCGTCAACGTGGGTAGCATCTTCACTGACCCGCTGTAGCAGCTTATGTGTAGCGGCTTAGAGTGATAGTAATAAGGGAACTAAGAGAAGAGCTACACAGATGATTTGGGAGCAGAGGGGACTGACCGATAGGGAAATATTAAAGTGGGATGACCAGGATTTGCAAAGTGCCTATTGATTTTGGGTGTCCAACTTGAGATACCTTAAAGGGGCCTGATTTATAGGAAGAGCTGAGAGCCCATCTCTGAAATTCAGGCTCCTTTAAGGAGTCTCGTGATTTTGTTTGCCTGTCCTTAGTCACCTTTGAAAACCTTGGCCAATGCGTGAGCCCGGGTCTGAAGCAGCTTGTGACACAGGACGGCCTGCTGCTTTTCATTTCCTGGCTGATGTGGTGCGGGAGGCTGTGTTAAATAACATGAATTGCTCCAGACTGGGAAATGTACATGATGCTTTGCAAAGATGCAGCACCCGACCAGCTTGCAGGCTTGCTGATCTGAGGCAAATGGCCACGCGATCTGACCCAGCAGGGAGGAGCTGGTCTCTGTGTCTCATGGGCTGTTAAACATGAGGTGGGTGTTATGGCTTATGATGCTTTTCTATTTTTTTTTCTTGGCAGATATGATGAAACCAAATTGCTAGCCAGTGATCTGGAGACTGACGCCAGCAGATCTGCCTTGGATGCTGACAGAGCCTATCAGGGCAGCCTGCTGCTCCTCAGCTCCGTGTCTCGCTTCTCAAAGATCGACACTGGGTCCTTCCAGGTGAGGATTTCTCATCTGCTAGACACTGGAGAACCTTGATGCACTTTGTAGATGCAAATCACCTTCTGCCAGCCCCTCCACCATCCCGGTGTACTGTTGGGAAGGAACTGATATGCTTCTCTCACCTCACTCTGTCCCCCTCTCCTTTCCTCTCATGAGCACAGGGGCTGACGAGCCTTTGCCCGTCATGAGGCTGAATGTAATGGATTCTTACTCCTGCTAGGTGGTCCATCATCCTATGGAAAGCCTCACCACCTGCAGCGTGGCATGTTGCCACCCTGCTAAATGTACGTCCCTTTCAGGCCTGCTCTGGTTTCCAACAAGTGATACCGCGGTGGCAGCCAATCGGTGCTGTGGACCAGTCCTCATGACTGGCGCTGGGTACCTGTGTTCAAAGTAAACTCTTGTTTCCTTGGTGTCTCAGGAGGAGGCGAACCGGCTCAGGCAGGAGGCAGACGCTCTAATGGGCTTGGTGGAGACGTACACGGCAGAATACAGGCGGCTGCAAAGCAACACAGGAAGCTGGGAGGAAGAAATCAAACAATTGTTACAGAGCGGGGAAAGCAAGAGACTGGTAAGACATCATCCCCCATGTTAGTAGGTATCCTGAGAGAGCTGCCATCTCTGGGATCTGTACACTACTTTCTCCTGTCTGTGTTAAGGAGCAGGAGGTGGGTGAGCAGACAGGCTGCAATCCCTGCTCCATTATTCTGTTCATGTGACTCAGGCTGGGACGGGCGTTGAGCCTTTGCTGGCAAGTTGTAAATTTAATCCTCCCTGGTGAAATGAAGCTGCCTCAGAGACGGCTTTGGGAACAGGACCGGGCCTCCTGTGCTCTCTGCTTGATTTGCTGTCTCCTTGTGTCCCTTCCGGCTCATTACAGGCTTCAAGTCAGCTGTTGTCCCGCGCCAACCTTGCCAAGAGCAGAGCACAGCAGGCACTGGATGCTGGCAATGCCACTTTTTATGAAGTTGAACTCATCTTGAAGAATCTCAGGGGTGAGTCTCTTTACGGCGAAAGCATCTTACTTCAGCAGCGGTCACCGGTTCTGATCTATTGCTCTGAAAGCTCCACATTGCTGTTTCCCCAGCTGGTGATAGTCACAGTATGTTCCATTGCAATGTAACGTATGCCAGGTAATCCCAGCTCCTAGTTTCAAAGGGTTAAAGGAGCATTCCAGGCAGATCATTTTAACAGTTCCTGGGCTGTGTGACAGTGGAGCAAACCTCCTGGGACTCTTTCTCTCCCCGAGTACCCCTGTTTCTCCATTCTCTAACTGTAGACATTCTTCCATGGAATAAGCAGCACCAGAGGTGCCAGTCTTTCCTAGGCTGAGGGGGGGGCGGGGGGGGGGTTCCTGCTTCCGGTCGTCTCTCGTTTGTTCCTCCGTCAGTGAACCACAGCCCTGACTTCCAAGGCATTGCCCTCTCCCCTCTGGGATCTGATGGGGCTGCATATTTTTTTCCATTTTAGGGTTTCACCTGCAGGTAGATGGTAGGAGAAGAGAAGCTGAGGAAGCCATGAGAAGACTCCCTCTCATCAGCAATATGGTCACGAATGCCAATGATAAGACTAGACGAGCAGAAGGCGCCCTGGGCAGCGCTGCTACAGATGCAAAGACAGCCAGAAGCATGGCCGGTGAGGCAAAGGAGATCACTGGTGGTATCCAGCAGGTAAGGGAAAGCCTGGGCTCTTTGATAAGCAGAGCATTGGGGAATGGCAAGGGTAAGGATGGGGAGTGACTGGAGAAGGGTTGGTGAGAAGCTGTCATCTCCCTGGATTAGACACTAACCCTAAGTCCTGTTCAGGTCTCGGTCAACATGAAGGGTGTGAGTTACTTGAATGTATCACGTCAGTGTGTCCTGATAAATGATATGCAGTGTCTGAGCCCCAAGTGCAGACCAGAAAGTTTTGTGACACTGGCCTGGCATCAGTGAGACTGCAGGTTCAGCCTCTAAGGCAGGGGTGGCCAACCTGAGCCTGAGAAGGAGCCAGAATTTACCAATGAACATTGCCAAAGAGCCACAGTAATAAATCAGCAGCCCCCAATCCGCTCCCCCTCTCCAGCCCCGAGCGCCTCCTGCCCACTGGCAGCCCTGCCAATCAGCGCCTCCCCCTCCATCCCCAAGCCTCCTGCCCGCTGCAATCAGCTGTTTTGCAGTGCGCAGAAGGCTCTGGTGGGGAGGAGGGAGGAGCAAGGGCATGGCAGGTTTGGGGGAAGGGGCAGAGTGGTAGTGGGACCTGGGGCAGAGCCAGGGGTTGAGCAGTGAGCACCCCACCGCACATGGGAAAGTTAACACCTGTCGCTCCAGCCTCAGAATCAGCGCCTATGCAAGGAGCTGCATATTAACCTCTGAAGAGCCGCATGCGGCTCTGGAGCCACAGGTTGGCCACCCCTGCTCTAAGGGGACAACTGCTCTACAGGTGGGAGGCGTAATTCCTAGCTCAGCTAGGCCCCCAAGTACACAGCGAGGAGGTGGGACAGGATTGTACTTAGGCACTGTAGCTGCACTGCTATTGTTAGTGTGCTAGCTCGATGAGAACTGGCGTTGTGTACGTCTACCCCAGCCGGGAATCACACCTCGCAGCTGCAGCGTAGGTGTGCCCGAAGTCACACACAGTAATTCCATGTCATTGACCTGTCTGAGAGGCTGAGTTCAGGGAATGGCTGCAAAGCGGAGTCAAGCTCTACAGAAGGGAAATAAAACTAGCTGGGAAAAGAACATGATGTTGATGCAAGTGGGTGAATCTCATAAAACTTGGGCCTGATGGGCCCATGTTTCCATGAACTGGGTCATCTTTCTGCCCATTCGTCTCTGGTCTGATTTTTGGAGGCGCTAAGGACTAGCAGGCCCATGCTGAAGTCAGTGACAGTAGCGGGTACATAGCACATCTGAAAATCAAGCCACTAGTCTGTCCTTTCAAGTGGGTGTTGCCACTGTTTCTCTCTTGAATGAATCCTTGTTGGGACTTCTTTCCTCTCAGATATCTCCTACTCTTGCTGCCTTTGCTTTCTTAGGAGATAAGGCGGTTGAACTCGGAAGCCAACAGGACAGCAGATGGGGTCCTGGCACTGGAGAAAGGAGTCACAGCTTTACTGGACGAGGCCAGAGAAGCAGAAAGGAAGCTCACGAGGAAGGCTCTGGAGATCGATATGGATGCCACGACTGCACAGAAAGTGAGTTCCCATCCCTTGCATTTAAAGGGACTGCAAACCTGTTTGGGTGACACAAGCCCTTACTGCCTTGTTTTTGCCTCTCTCAGACCGGTCAGGAGGCACAGGGAGCCCACACCGGTGCCCGTACTGCTGGGGTTGCTGTCCAAGAGACACTGCGTGCCCTGGAAGATTTTCTACATCTGATAGGTAAGTGTATAACCACCTTCTTCTTCTTCTTCTTCTTCATTCTTTGTGTCATGGTAGTGTCCGGAGGTCCCACCAGAGATTGGGCCCCATTGCGCTAGATGCAGGACAAGCACATGTTGAGAGGTAATTTCTGCCCTGCTTCTAATTTAAACTGGCAAGACAGAGGGTGGGAGATGGGAAGTATTAGCAATGAGGGGCAAACCCCTCGAATCCTGATCTCCTGAGTCCCAGTCCAATGCCTTCACCACAAGTCCAGTTTTCTTTTCTACCCTCGTGACTGTGCCTCATTGCTTGGGATGTTGTTGATTTCAGATCCAAACTTTCCTCCACCCCACACCAGCCTGGAGGAATTTAATAGTTTATTACCTGTCAAGTACTGATCCCAGAAACGTAACCTCTCTGAGATGACGTTGTGAAGAACTTCACACGAGTGTAAAGAAATGAATTCCAAGTATTTCCCAGCTTCCTCTTTCTCTCCTGGTTTGTGCCTTGTCCTCCATTTTGAGTCTGTCGTGCTTTTTTTTTCAAAGACATTTGGCCTAGGCAGGTTGAGAGCCTTGGATAACTGTAGCTGGGGTGTGGGGCTAAGGGGTATGTACTTAGGAAGATCCAGTTCCCAGCATCTGTTCATTGTTTCCTTTTCTTTATTTTCCTCCTCGAAAATAGACCAGCCTGGCACTGTGGATGAGCAGGCGTTGAAATTGCTAGAACTCAACCTCAGCAGTGCCAGGACAAAGAATAGCCAGTTGAAAGAGCAGATGGCCGAAATGGAGAAAATGGCCAGTCTGCAGAGGCTCCGGGTTCAGACTCTGGAGAGGAACATTAATGAGATCCTGGCAGACATTAGGAACCTGGAGGAGATCCGCAACAACCTCCCCCCAGGCTGCTATAACACAAATCCCATTGAAAAACCTTGAGACCTTTAGGAAGACTCTCTGGACTGGGTCTCTCAGGCTTGGATACTAGGGCTTGGCCTGATGGGTTGTAGGGGATGGGGAAGCCAAGCCTGCCAGGACCAGCTGCCTTTGGCTCTGATGAGCTGAACACAGACGCTTTGGGTGCAGCTGGTCAGACTCGTTGTGGCAATGTGCTGACGTTTGCCTCACGACACCACGTTTTGATGCCAACATCACCACAAGGTGCCTCTGAGCTGGGAAAGCCTTATACTCTGGTATCCGTCCCTGGAGTGCAGGAGGAAGGAAGGAGAGACCCGGCTGCATGAAGAAGCTGCTGACCAAGAAGAGCCATAGCTAGTAGGAGCCCATCCCTAGAGCGTGGCCTGAGGAGTCAGCAGCAGCCGGTTCAGCTTCTGGACAGTCGCCAAATGAACGTCTTTCTAGAAACTGAACTCTGACTCCTGTGGATCTCCCTGTCCCTACCAAGGCCCTGATGCTTGGGCACAGCCAGCAGAACTTGCCACTCTCCTTCAATGCCAGTGCCTCTCTCATTGGCTTTCACCACCCAACGCAGCATTGGCTCCCCTCGATGTATTGCAAGACCCTTTCTCACCAGCAATCCTTTCCGAACCCAGCAAAGGACAGGGACGGGCGCAGGGCCAGGGAGGTTGGGGTTCCCTACTGCGGCACCGTCCTCACTGACTTTCCAGTCTCGACACGGACACTAGTACTGCCTGTACATCTGTTTTTGTGCTTTAGACTTGTGCAGGGGGAGGACCCAACTTGTGACCCTTTCGTTAAAGGTGCAGGTCTTCCCCAACGTATCTTAGCAAGGTGACTAAATTACTGTTTAGTCAGGGATTTATTTTTGATGGTTTAAAAATGATCACACCGAAGAGGGTGGGAGGATGGTCCAGTAACTCCTTAGACTGTTGAAGGGGCCCTCAGCTGGAAAGTCCTTCCTACCAGCACACTTGGCTCCCGGGGGAGATTTCACACCCCTCTCTCCTCCCCCTTCTCATCCTGGGCTTTTCATTCAGGTGGGTTCTCAAGGGATTAACCGGAGAGGATGTCTTTGAGATCAAACACTCAGGCTTCAGTATCTAGGCCCATTGAAAGCACAGGTGCAAGACCCAGGAGGGATGACTCAGCCCTTCATCCTTCTGAGGGCAATCGACTATCATGCAGTTTACTGTGCGTCTTTCAGATGAGACTTTGAAAAGCAAATTCTTGTTTTCTCTGCATGGACATCAAAGTTCCCCTGGCGTTTTCCGTAATAACGGGGGTTTGTCCTGCTGACCTTGACCAAAATTACTGGCACCCAAGAGCCCAGCTTACCCTACACGGTGTTAGCATATTGATTGCCCTATTAAAAACCCCCAACACCGTAAAGGTAACCAGATGTGTCTCCACCTCCAGTTTGGAAGCAGTTTGGTGCTGCCTCCCAACAGACAATGTTCGATGTTTTACATAAAGCAGCCTCGCATCAGAGGAATTGTGTCTGATTCTTAATCGATCATTCTCTAAAACTGGAGGGAAATCTCTACCACCGGTCCGATTCCATTTTGTTCCTCTGTCTCAGTGGAGACAGTCCCCTGGCCCTTGTGGCCACTAGAGACTGCCTCTGCTGGATCCTTGTTACCTCTTGTGCCCCTCATAGTGTGGCAGGATCAGCAATCTCAACCGTGCCCCAGAGGAGGGGGACTTTCTGGGGTTAAACTCACCCCTCAGTTGCTCAGCTTCTCTGATAAAGTGCCACCTCCTTGTTTGAATATTATATGTTAAATAATCATCTATGGTATATTTCTATTTATAGTGAAACACACTAACCACTGGCTTGTTCTGTGATTTCTCCCACTGCACAGGACAGGACAGATGTTATGGATCTGACTTTTTTTGTTTTGTTTTTTTGCTTAAGTGCATTTTTTACTTGGAAAAAAAATTCAATAAACAACAAATCCTTGTGGCTGGATGTTGCTGTTTTTTTTTTCTTCCTGCTCTCCATTTGCAGATAGGTTTCTCTGTGTCCAGCAGAGGTGAACTGGCTGTTGGGGAAAGGAGGCGGCAGCTTGAGTTAGCGGCTAGAGACGGCTGAGATATTGAGATGACGATACTTTCTAGTGTGCATCTTCTCAGAGTGCTGTACGGTGATTGGTAATGACTATTAGCCTTGTTTCACAGATGGGGAAAGTGAGGAATGGAGTGATTAAGTGACCTTCACAGGGGAAAAAACCCTGAAGTCCTGACTCTGTCCTCTTCTCTACCCTCTAGGTTCTCAGACTTTCATGGGGGGAGGTGGAAAGGGGGAGGAACCAGGCTTCAATAGAAAAAGTGTCCCATGGAGACCTTCCCTCCCATTCGTGATGGTACAGTGTCCCCAGCAGCTTTGGCCTTTCCTTTTGAGGAAAAGTAGTAATAGAGGAACATTAAGTTTCTCTTCTGATGGCTCTGGCTGAGGCCATCTTCTCCTCCTCTGCCCTATGTAGCAGCAGCTGCTGGTCTGGCCCTTCTTCCTTGTTTGCAGCGGCTTTTACAGGCCTCCAGGCTCTTTTTTGCAGCCGGTGAACTTTGATAACTTTAGAAGGAGGCGGAGCCAACATCATGTGTCCTGCCAGCTCCCTACAGAACATGTGTGATCCAAGGGCCAAGGATATCCATTTCCAAATTTCAGCATTAGACCACGATGCCTCCCTGATTGAAGTGGCTATAAAATAAGTGCAAAGTATTCTCCTTATTCTAGGAGACAGCCATCCAGCTGTCACAAAATGGAATGGGACATTTCCCTAGCTGAAGCAGCAGTGAAACACTACAGTCGAATAGCATCATTTTTTATTACATAATTTAAACACTTTGCTGATAAAGGGGTGGATTTTTTTTTTGTTTTGGGTTATTTTTCTTTTTGTCGACCACTTTTAGCAACAGAAATCCAACTCCCAACTCTCTCACAAAGATGCAATTGGCAACATGGCAACTTCAACCCATTGGGTTTTTTTTTTCTTTTAAAACTTTTTTTTATTCATTTCAGTAAAGCAAAACTGTGTTACTAAAATTGCGGGTTCAAGGACCATTCCACCCTCTTTCCCCCATACACTGAAAAACTCCTTCCGTGCCAACCCTTGTTGCATGGGTTAGAGATGGAGGTGCGACTGCTCGCGCCAACCCAAGGATTAAATCCAGACCGATCCCAACAGTTCGACAGTCCACTCCAAAGTTATGCTACATGCCCACCCCCCACACCATGAGTTTTGCTGAGCAGATAAATGAAGGCATAGATAAGACTAGTAAGACATAGTATATTCATCATCCATACCACAATGCTATGTTTCTAAGGCATGCCGTCCTAAACTGGATGAGATAGAAAACTGGCCTGCTTCCCATCTCACACCCTTCAATCACCTGAAGGAGCAGGGGATCGAGAGCTTTTCGACTCTTATAAACACTGTCTTAATTCATTTTTATTTCCTTTTTCTATCTTCCCTCAGTTAAGAGCAATTGTCCTACCTCCCACTCCAGGGGCAAGTCTCTTCTCTCTGAGTTTATTCTCTTGGTGGCTCGTTCTAGACATCGATTGCTTTATCTCCTCCAGCTTGGAGTGGAGAAGTACAGTGGGTTCTGGCAAGGAGCAGTTGCTATTTTCTGAAATAGCTTGTATGTGAGACAGAGCTCGTGAAAAGCTTGACCCACACGGGGTAGTAAGAGCTATTTGTCTAGAAGAGCTTAGCTACTGACGTATAGAGAACTCTTCCCCTCCCTCCCCCACAAAATGACCGTGCCCTGTATATCCACCTGCTATGTATGTGAGCAGGAGTCTCCAGGAAGGCTGCTCGTTCCAGGTTCCCACGTGCTAGTTTGTAGAGCAGTGGGTGCTAGCTAGCAGCAGGAACTCCAGATGGAGACGTCCCTGAAGAACAGGTGACAGTACACACGTTTCCTACTTGCTCCCATCAGCCTCTGTGGATTCTGAGTTGGCTTGGTGCCCCCTTGGAGTCCATGTTTTCCCCCACCTAGACATACATGCTGCTGCCAGGAGCGGCAGGAAGAGCAGAGAAACGAGCCTGGCAAAGCCAGTCCAACCTCCCCACACCCTTTCCTACCCTTCTGCTTGTCATGGGAAACTTCAGTGCAACAGTGACCATTCCTGAACTAATCTTTTCAGGTGGGGATAAAAACCTGGGAAGGGAACGCTTGCTGGTAGTACCACTGACAATCCTGTTGCCTTTCTAATAGGACAGGAATGGGCTTGTGGTCTGAGCAGGGACCAAGGGATTCCTGGGTTCTGATCCCTGCTCTGACATTGATTTTTTTCTGGGCCTTGGGTAAGTCACTTAACCTCTGGATTTCTGACTTTCCCTCCGTGAAATGGGGGTGACAATACCTACCTCTGAAGACTGATCATTGACTTCCTGTAAAGCGCGATAAACTGCAATGAGTTTACAAATGGTAAGTGTTATTCTGGTTGAAGGGCTGACAGCAGTGATTTGCCATGACAGAGTCGCCTTCCTGGACTCTGGCTTCTCTTGGTAACTGGTGATAGTGAGTTCACAGCAAGCAAGATGGCTGCGTGGAGCAGCGGGTCACCAAATCTAGTGCAGCATCTTCTCTTTGAAGCTTCCACTGGAGCAGGTTGTGCTTCATTGCAACCCTTTAAGGGCTTTTGCTTTAAGGTCCTTCCCTGAAATGCTCCCTCTCCCTGCGGGGGATCACAGCCCTCCAAGGGGCACAAGCAGCAAGTTCCCTGGCTGGGATTCTAGTGCCCTCCTGCTTTTCATGGCACCTTGGTGGGAATGCAGAGAAACCAGCGGAGAATAGCTACAGCACCTTGTTACAGGAATGCAGTCGGGTTGAAACAGCCCAGGTTAGCACAAGCATAGCAGGGAAGTAATGGCAGGTGCCTGAGAACTAAAGACAAGCAGCTAAACTCCAAATAAAAGGGCTAACTGGAAAAGCGGAAGGATGAAACCTAAAACTGGGCTTTGCCTTCCTCTCTAATGATGCAATAACTCCAGAGCACACAGTGTCACAGGCCGGGAGTCCTCTGCAAGTCAGTGGTACCCTGCACAGCAACCTGCTTGCCGGGGCCAGTATGAGGCCTTTGTGTCTCTTAAACATCCCTGCTCCTTCCAACCCACTCTCAGCATTTCTTGGCCAGTGTATGTCCCCCTTGCATCTGTTCCCCTTGCCAGCATTTGGCCCAATGTGCTACAACCCCAGCCCTGGCCAGCAAAGCACAAGAGCGGTTTGTCTGGAAAGAGGCATGCAGGAGACGGGGGAAGGTGCAAGCCCCAGAGCTCTCAGGCTTTTAACAGACTCCTCACGGGCAGCTTGAACCCCACAGTCTGGGAGGGAGGAGGGGGAGAGGGAGGGAGGCAGGCAGGAGTGGAGATCATACTAGCCAGGGAAGTGCCAGCAAGTAGATCCCAGGGGTCGGGTATGAAGGGAGCAGCTTGTGCCTATAGATCAAATGAGATCCCTGAGAGCTATGCTCTACCCACCTGCATCTGTATAAGGCAAGTTTGCTCAGGGGTTAGCTGTGATGGCAGCCCCCCTCCCTGCTAATGAATTCATCGGCCCCTTTTGACATATCATTGTAACCCCCGCTGAGACCTATGTGCCTCCCTGCACAGCAGGATATGATGCCTGTTGATCAGAAAGACGTGTATTGACTGTTGGTAAATAGCAGGTTACAGAGCCTCTCCCCCGTCAGCATCCCACGGACAGATGCTGCCATGTTGTGGAAGGGACATGGATGCTATGAAATCTAATGGTTGGGCTTGAAAGAAGCACAACCAGTGATCTTCGGCTGCTGTTTGCTTTTGAGTTCCCATGATCTAGTCTGGTATGACAGGTTCCTTTCTAGGATCTGGGTCAGGTACCCTCCATCTGTGACTCAAACACAGCATGACCACTTAAGGGACATCCTGGAGTGACCAGGTTCATGTCAAGTGAAGATTAAAGGAGCCCCCGCCCCCATGAATATCTACAGCAGAAGCAATTGCTGCCAGGCTGAGGTGTGCTTTCCCCCGCCCACCCCCTGCCCCGGGAGCCTTAGCTCCAGAAAACCATTTCAGAATTTTCACAGTTCTTTTTTACTTCAGAGCTAAACTGTCCCATAAGTAGCCTGAGCAGAGCTCTCAGCCTAGCCCGAGTCTGGGCATTGAGCCAAGTGGGTTAGGATTTCCCATTGCCAAGCACGGACATAGTGCGTCATGTTATGAGGCCAAGGGGCTCACACTAAAACTATTAATAAAAAGATCCACCGTGTTTTATTTAGCGTAAGTGCCGTAGGATGGGAAAAGACCAAGCCCCTGTTCCTGGAGCATGCTGGGAAGGTGGACACCAGGGCCACTTCCCTAGGGCATGCTGGGAAGGTGGACACCAGAGCCACCTCCCTACAGCATGCTGGGTACATCTCTATTTACTGTACCCCCTGCCCCCGGTGTATGAAGGGGAAGGGTTCTCCGAAGCAGATTGCTGAGATGTGTACCATTGGGGTATCCCACAGCTCCCTGGAGATTCCTGCACTATCGAGCGCTAGAGTCAGTGAGTGAGACAGGCGGACGCACCGGAGGCCGTGAGAGAGAGAGAGACAGACACACAGAGAGCGAGAAGTGTGATGGAGAGCTGGAGAGAAGTGGGGCGGTGGGGCTGCCTTGCTGCAGCACCTCAGGCTTTAACCAGAGGCGTTGATGTATAGCTGGCTCTTGAGGATGTAGTCAATGACGGGCTGAGACAGGTAATCCACAACGTGTCCATCCCCATGCTGCAGGGCCAGTCTGGGGGGCAAAGAGAACAGAGGGAGTCAGCGCTTGCCAGTTACCCACCCCATGTTGCCCCAGACCGTTTTCTCTTCCCCAACAGGAAGCAGGTGTTTGGATAGGGCTCAAATCAGGCTCCATGTGAGCTCAGTCCATGGAGGAGCTATTCACAGCTCCACAGTGAAGGGTGCATTTATGAGGGTTACTGTCTCTCACACGTATGCACACAGTAACATTTTAGCCAAAGGAGCCATTGGTCTGAATGTATGTGAGATCAATGCAAGTGGACAGGATGAGACTGGCGAGGGAGGACAGCACAGTGGTTAAGGCACTGGATTTAGGAGACATGGGTTCAATTCCCTGTTCCATCACTGACCTCCTGTGTGACCAAAGTCACTTAATCGCTCCATACCTCAGTTCCCCATCTGTAACTAGGGGATCAGACCACTTCCCTCCCTTACAGGATGGATCCATGATTATGAGGTGCTCAGATACTATGGAGATAGGGCCATGTAAGTATCTAGATAGATGGGGAAATGTTTGTGGTGGATTGTGGAAAATTCTTGGATCCACTGGATGGGAGATGAGAGGGTGGGGCGGGTCTCTGTACCCTGCAGCAGGAGGCCCTTTGAGTCACGCACCTGCTTTTGGTTGAACTGACGACAGACATCGGGTGGTTCACGTCATCCTTCACGACCAGGATGTTGTTCTGTGGTGAAAATGAGAAGAGCAAATTAACATGACTGACCTCAGCCCTCTGCTCCTCATGGCTTGTGCACCCAGCATGTCGGGGTCTCTGGCCATGAGGACAGTAGTGCCCAGAGGTGAGTTGGGCACTTCCTTGGGGATGGTGAGAGGGCTTCTGGGTTCTCCATCCCAGTCGCTGAGGTCTGGAACAAGGCCTGTGAGCCCTGAAGATGTACGTGACACACAGGCCTCACACTGGTCCTGTGCACAGGGATGAATGTCTCCCTGGATGCAGAGGCTGGGAGCACTTGCAGGTACTGGTGCTGCTTTATGGAAGTGGTGCAGCGGTAAAGCTTCGTAGCTGCCACTGCACAGCCAGCTCACCCTGCCCATTGGCCTGTCCCCCAACGGCGCAGTAAGAAACCAGGGGCAGAAGGCAGAGCCAGGCCAAGCGGACCCAGTCCCAGCCACGATGCAGGGAATGTCTGTGTTGTGTGAAGTCACTTACTTTGTACTTGCGGAGTATTGAGGAATGGTTCATGATCCGGTCTGTGTCTGTGCCGTCCCGGGGCACCACCACGATCCCGAAGTCCCCGACAATCACCTCCATCTGGGAGCAATGCAAAGAGGGACGTTTCAGAACCTTCTAAGCCTCCCGTGCCAGGGCGACACTGGCCCAGGAACCAGCTCGCAGGTCCCTGACTCAAACAAAAGATGCACTGAAATATTCTGTGATGTGTTGAAGGAACTAAGTCTTAACTTACCCTCTTTCTGCAAACTTCCTGGGAAGTCTTTGCCAGAAACATGAATGTCATTAAGGAGGCTAATTGGCAGCTTCCCAGGGGATGTCTACACTGCCAGTTGGAGGTATAAATTCTAGCTCAAGGACCCACACCTACACTAGTGCACTAAAAATAAAATGTAGCTGGGGTGGTGCGAGGGGCAGGAGGCGCTAGCTGCCCTGAGTATGATCCCACCGAGCTATGTATTTGGAGCAGCTAGCCCCTTGCACAGCTGCGGCTGCACCGCTATGTTTTAGCATGCTAGCTCGAAATGATTGCAAGAGGGCCCCAGCTCTCACTTGCTTCATCCTCGGCTTTGTGATCTGCATTGGCCCAGGGGAGCGCAGCTGTCCTGGGGGTTCCTAAATCAAAATTCAGCCTTTGAGGTAGTTGGGGCTTGAGCCATTCATTGCTTTGAAAACTAGGACCAAGGTCTTAAATTGGCATCATAAACTGACTGGGAGCCAGTGGAGGGACTTGAGCACATGCCTGATGTGCTCACTGTGGCCTAAGCCATGGTGAAGGTGAAGCCACATTCATGCCTGTGCATCCTCTCTCTCCACATTCAGCTTCAGTTACAGCAACCCAGTCTGGAGGTGACGAAGGCGTGGAGTGCTGTGCTCAGGTCCTCGCCTGAAGGGGGAAGGTGTGAAGATGCCTAGTAAGCTAGAGGTGGAAGAAGGCATTTTGGGAAACTGATGCTAGTTTCATCCAAGCTTAGCGAGGAGTCAGAGAGAACCCCAAAGCTTTGCCCCACTTTGGCGAATGGAAGCTGTGCACCTTCAGTGGAAGGTGAGACGACATCTTGACCAGCTCTTTGAAGCACTTTCTCCTTTCAGACAACTCCCCACAACTTAGTACTCTGAGCATATCAGGAAATATCTGAGCAAATAAATGGCCACCTGCTAAACAGCATTATCTTTACCTGATACAAATGTTATTCCTCTAAGCAGGTGCTGCTTGCAGCAAGCAAAGCAGAATCGGCAGTGAGCTGCTGTCTTCACTCCCTCCTGTACTTTAATTGAAGGGGAGGGTGTTGGGCTGCTTTCCCCCCAGAATCCAGTCCTATTTTGCGTGGGATCACAAGGGTCAAACTTAGGGTCCAAATTAGAGCACCCAATTTTGACCCTTAGCACTCAGACCAGCTGAAATTATCAGACTGAGCACTGATCTGCTGCACTGAAACGCAGGTCTGAGCACTGAAATGCAGGATTAGGTGCCTTAATTTAAGCCCTCAAATTACAAAATGATCCATTATTTTTCAGTCTGTGAATTGATTTCCTAGAGTCATGTCCGGATGGAAAAGCAGCTCACAAAGCAATTCGTTTCTCGGGGTTTCCTCTCTGGTTTGCCCAGTTGCAGAGCAGGAGAAGGGAGTGGCTGCTGTTTCCTAGACTGGACATAGTTGCTGAAATAGAGTCTCTCTGTTGATCTCACTGTATCCATGTTAGAAGTTTGTTTGCTTGAGTACTCAGTGTGGGATGCCAGAGAAATTTGGCTTTAGAGATCATCTGGCACTGGTTCAAAGACAACTCCCAAAGCCATTTTCTGGTGGTCCAGTGTGTGTGTTCCACTCTTGTCCAGACTTTGTTCTTTCCTCATCTAGATTATCCTCCTCTCCTGGGTCCTCCCCATTTCCCAGCTTTCTCCCCTGATATCCACCCAAAATTTGGAAACCCCATTCTCTCACAGCCAACAATTACTTCCGCAATATCACTTACGGCTGCCACCTTGGGGTAAACCACACGCCTGATTGCCCCAGAAACCTCTGCCACCACTTTACCCACAGTGGACTTTCCAACACCTAATTGGTTGGCAATGGACCTGTAGCAGTCTGGGGTAGCCAGCTTCCAGACGGTTATAGCAACTTGCTTCTGGACCAGAATGGCCATCCTCATGCACGCGTCTTTATGGCGGAGTGTCACGGCAAACTGCTCACAAAGCCCCAGAAATGTAGTTTACTTTGTGTTTCTTCTTCTCTCCCTCCACCTCCCACCCCGCTGGTCATCTCAGGTCTGCATGATGCTGTTACCCCACCAGGCTGTGCTTGTGGCCCTGCTCCAGAAGCCCAAGTCACCAGCGGCTGTACAGAGTGCCATCAGCAGCTTCAGCCACTTTGCATCGGCCATGTCTGTGTCCTCCTCCATCACAAGTTTTGTCAGGTGGCTTTGGTGGGTCAGAAAACACTGCTGAAATGTCCACCAACGTCTCACAGAAGCACTGCCCATTTCCTGACACAGGAGTACAAGTGCAAACATGAGAAGTTCTTCAAAAGGTGCCTCCTCCATGTTGCTGGCTCTGGTAGCTGGGAGCACACTGACCAAAATGACTGCTCAGCAGGCTGTTCAAACTTCCTGCCACATGGGGGGTGGACAGTCAAGTTTTCCCACAGTCCACCACAGCCAAAGACTAGAAAGGCCACATTGTGGGAGGGCAGTAGGGAATCTGGGATATGGTTGGCTTGACTTGGGTCTGCGAGCTGCAGTGAGGATGCCAGAGCCCCCGTTTGAGCCTGGGTTAATGTCAGGTTAAAAATCATTGTAGACGCTCAAGCCCTGAGTTCTGTAATGCAGGGTCAACTGACTTGAGTCCCACTAACCCTGGGTTTACATTGTAATGTGGAATACCCCATACACTGCAATATAAGCCCAGGGTTAGCTGACCTTGTGTTAGCAGATCTTGGGTTTGTTAACCTAGGGCTTGAGTGTCTTTGTTCATGTGTAACCCCAGGTTAGGAATTGTTGAAATCTGGGTCCCAAACTGGGGCTGCAGCGTCTAGGCTTCATTATGCAGGTCCAAGTCCAGCCACCCCTATCCCAGGCTTCCTAGTGCCCTCTCAAAATGTGGCTGCTCTAGCCCTTTGTTTGTGGTGCATTGTGGGGGAAAACTTGACAGTCCACCAAACTTGACTGTTCAGAGGACAAAGAAAGTCGGCCCGTGGGACTGTGGGATAATTTTGGCAGACTCCCAGAGCGCAAGTTCAGTGGAGTTGTGTCTACACTGCAAAGCAATAGGGCTTGAACCCTGGGTCCCATGGGGTCCTGGGACCTAGCTCTGAGCCACAGTTTAGTGCACTTTGTGTGTAGATGGAAGCAAGAGGGTTAGGCTTAAGTCTGAACTCGAATCCTGAGCTTACATTGCAGTGTAGACATATCCCACAATTATCTTCCTCCATGTCCACTGTTCTGACCATGTTGCTCTCCTCCAAGCCCTTGCACAAACTTCCTGTAGCCTTCTTCACCAAGTCTAAGTTTCTCAGTCAGTCTTCAAGGACTGTGCCACATTGCCAATGAACCCCACCCCACCACACCTCTTATCTTCCTTTCACACAGCCCTTTAGGCCTGGAACTCCCTCTGTGTTGCTGTTCAGGAAGGCCTCTCCTTCCCTTGATTCAAACACCTGCTTAGAACTCTCCTCTCCCACAAAGCCAGCTAACAATCATCCACTTCAGTAACACTGTTGCCCAGTCAATAACAAGGAAAAGAGCAACGCTTGAACCTCCCTCTGGGTCTCCCAGCATGTCTGATCTGTCTTGTCTGTGTCGGTTTTAAATTCTTCGGGTAGGACCACATATCTTTCTGTGTCTCCTATAACACCAAACAAAGGATTTCACTGGAAAACATGTCTGCCGCGTTCAAAGGTAGGAGGGAAATCTCTCCCCTTCCTGAGCTCCCCTCAGGTCAGTTGAGACAGAATGTAACAACTTATGGACATGTCATGTAAGACCTGTCTGACCTGCTTTGGCATTAGAACATCTAGCAGAACTAGCTATGTCCTTGCAAGATGGAGCCGTTGCTTTTATGCATGTGTCTGATTTAGGTAGTTCAGTATTTTCTGGCTCTGACAAAAGTGATCATCTGGACAGATGGGCAAAGCTTAGGCAAATATTCTCCCCAAATCCAATTTCCTAGCATGTTCTCTCCCAAAAATGCATTTACAGCCACGATGTTTGCATCTGTTTTGTGTTCCCTTTTGCAGATATTCTAGTACATGAATTCATTGGGGGAAACGTTCAAGGAAACAGCAGATTATATGTGATTAATACAGAATAATCATGGAAAGCAAATTTTGAACTCCTAGTTCCAGGAACACCTGAAAACCTTACTCTAAAAATTACACTTATGCTATCAGGGAACAGATTATTCACATGCTTACAGGCTTTGCTGGACTCGGTCCTTGGTCCTTAAAATAGAATTCTGTTGTGTTGACAATGTTATCTGTAATTATCTGGGGGAAGTTCCATGGTACTAGATCAGTGGTTTTCAACCTGTGTTCCGCGGACCTCGGGGGCTCTGCAGACCATGTCTAAGAGGTCTGCAAAAGGTTGTCATTACTATAGGACAGTGGTTTTCAACCTGCAGTCCACGGACCCCTGGGGGTCCACAGACCATATCTAAGATGGTCTGTGGACCAAAGGGGGCCGCACCTCCATGTGAAATTTTTTAGGGGTCTGCAAATGAAAAAAGGTTGAAAACCACGGGATTAGATTATCACGATCATTGCATCTGGTCTTGGAATCCATGAACATGGATAGGTTTGCTGGAGGTGGAATTTCTAGCTAGCAAGAGTATTAATGTAGTGGCTTTAAATTATGTTTGTTGCTATCTGTCACTCAAATTAGGAGAAACCTTAGGTGGTGAATGGGGTCAGTTTGATGATAAACTGGGTTATGATGACCTAGGCAAATTCTTACTTTTATTGGTAAGTACCAGAGCCCCGATATTGATGGGTGTATTAGAAAAGCACATCAAATGATCCTTTGCTCCACACGTAGTGTTGCGGATTCTTGTTATTTTAGCATGAGTCTTGTGGTATTTGATGTTTTTACTTAAAGCACCAGTCCTTGGAGTCAGATGACTGTGAGAATCTCAGCGGTCATAATTTAAAAAGTCAACATCTAGCCCTCATGGTTGCAGAGAAAATGTCTGAAAATGTGAACCAAGTGGGCACTAAAAATGCCAGATGCCCGCAGCCAAAACCCAACCCCCCAATTTTTTTAAAAAATCATGAGATTTTTAAACTAATTTTCATTATGGGGAGGGGGGGGGCTGACTCGTGATTTAGACTATTCGGGGCTGGCAACACAGCACTCAGCTTTAAAGACAAAATAATCTGCCAAAGTAAAAAAAAAAAATTTAAAGATGGTAACATGCATTTAAGGCAACACAGATTAGAAGAAATAATTTCACCAATTTAATTTGCTTTTCCTCATGGATGCTGTAATAATGTCTCCTTTCATTCAGTTCCGGCAGTGAACTGAGACTGGTCAGTTTCACTTCCTGGTTCTCATGCCCTAGCACAAGGCAGCTGTGTTTGGGTTCCTAACACTGTCTGCTATGTAAGAGCTAGGTTGGAATTATTATTATTAGTGGTAGGTTTATACTACACGAACACTGTTTTGCTTGATTTATTTACATTTCTTTTTCCTCTAGTGTCATGAAAATTGGATCTTGTAAACCCCTATACGCCTCTCCCCATATTCCAAATTTATGGCCTAAATCTATTTAACAGCATCTGTTTATAAAGGAAAATGAGTTTGGGAGATGGCCTTTAAAGTTTTCCTTACATCCTCAGAATTAGCCATAAGTAGCTGCAGTCCCCAGCTGTCTCCGCCACTCATCTCCCTAAGGGTGGGGAGAAAAACATGATGTGAAAGGGAAAGTTTTTGGCTCCAACCTGAAATAAAAGCCGAGTGGGTCCCGAGAGTCAGAAGCAGGATGGCTTGCTCAGCTCAGGGTGTGAAATAGAAGGGGGCGCAGGATGGAATGGGGGATAGACGCAGACTGTTCAAGGTCTCCCATGTGAGTTGACTCAGTTGTTTCCTGGGAATGTTATGCCACATGTAAGGTCACCGTGGGAGAGAGCAAAGAGGTGAGAAAAATGAGAGGGGAGGGAAGGAAACAGTGCACAATGGATTGTATGCAGTGGGAGGCGGCTACTCACGTCAGACTCATTCCAGAGGCCTGGGATACAGAAGGACTCCAGCAGGTCACTGCCACAAAGCAATAAGATACGAAGCTCTGAAGAAAGGGAGCAGAGAATGGAGACATTCAGAGACATGGGCTGATGGCTTCCCCGTGACACTACTGAACCAACAACCCCTGCACTGTGCTGCTGGAGAGACTCTTTCCGTAAGACACAAAAAACAGGGCCTGACGCTTTGTGGCTATTCAAGGTCCTGTCGCACTTTCTGCAAGAACAGTGATGTTAGCGCGGTGCAGTACTCTGGCCAAACCATCTGCCTACCCTAAATACCTCTGTAGTTTCAAACAACATTTCATTTCCTCTCCTACACTGCTGTGCAGCATTGCTGTGGGCAGTTAAACAGCTGTTGCATTCCACCCCAGAGATGGCTGCATTTCAGCATGTGTGCATGTGCCGTGTAAAGTATGTCATGGGGAAAGAAGTGATTCCTGTGTATGTAGGTGTATAGAAGTGCTTTGAGATCTTTAAAATGACAGATATTCTATTAGTTCTGTTAGATATTACAAGGACCCAGACAACTGGTTAACACCAGGGTCTTTAATGGGGGTGTCCCACTGCTCCCCAGTACGTACCTTACTCTGCCATGACAGTGATGAATTTGCCAGAAAGCCCCGATACTTGCTTGCTGCAGGGCAAACCTGTTATCGACTTTCATGTCCTCCCTTTAACTTCCCCTGTTTGGATCAAGCCCTAAGTGGCTTGCTGACCTGCACAACTGCTGGCATTTTACTCCTGAGATGTGTACAATTCTACTTATTGACCCTCAGAACCTAGGACATTTAAAGGCACAGAAACTGCAAGTGGTCAGTGTTAGAACTGAGTGTTGCCGAACAGATTTCTTTGTCCACATCACCACTTTTGGCCACCAGAGGGAAGCAGCAATATTGCTTAAATTTGCAAGGATAGAGGAACACCCAATGTAATGCAGCCCCCCCCCCCCCGCACACCCTCCCTGTCTTAGCCACCTATAGCTTAGCGTAAGTCAGCACTTTCCTCTACTTCTGAACTCTGGGCGGGGTTAACACTTAACACTTATAGGGGTGCATAGAAGGCTCCAGTGATCATCTCCTGCCTGAGCTATCCATGCTATTTCTAAGGCTTTTAAGCTGCTTTACAGCTAGCGGGGGGTGGGGGGGGTGGGAAGTGTAAACAATGAAACTGGTCTAGAAGCCTCAGCAGGATACTTCCTGCCAGGGGTCTGCTAGCCTCTGCTTGTGAAGTGCAGGGAGGCTTATAAGGATGCGAAGGGTTTTTTATATTTGGACACGCCACAAAATGGATCCGTGTGTTAAAGAAATATTGAAAGGAACTCCCTCATTTGTAAGAGCTAGACACCTCCGCCATTGGACTGGAGGCAGCCAGAGTTAGGAGGGGTTGGTGGGAGATGCCCTTAACTCTCTGTTCACCAGCTGGGGCGAAAAACATTTCGGAAGGGGCCTGACCAATTTCTGACGCACTGGTAACTGGGCGTCTCAGTCTGAGTGGCTCATGCCAGGCTCTCCATGGTATTTTGTGTGATGGGAGAAGGGTATTCGTCATTAGAGAACACTGAAAGTTGTTCACCAACTTTCACCAAGTTGGCGCTGAGTCCTTTCTTCTGCAGTTGGGCCAGGGACACTCTCTTTGTGCTAACACGGCAGCCCTGCTGTGTTTCTTTAATGCCGGAGACTTACTTTAATGGGGGTGGGGAGAGGTGGGCAAGGAACACTTAGAACAGGCTGTACCATGTATAGCAACTTCCACTGGAGGATTTCAAAGTACCTTACAATGGTGGATAAGTAAGATTTTGACTCTCCTCTTTGGCCTTGTCTACACTAGCAAGGGTTATACTGGGATAGCTCTACCATCAAACCCTGCTAGTGGAGACGCAGCTTATACTGGAAGTGAGTTCTTTGGCTGGTATACCTTACCCACCATTTCCCAGATGAAATCACATCCCTAACCAACACAGCTACGCCATCAAAAGCCAGCTCTAGCTTTAGATGCAACCTTAGGGGCTCTGAGCAGTTAAATGACTGGCCCAAGGTCACAGTGAGTCAGTGTCAGAATTAGGAAGAGAAGTCAGGTGTCCCGACTCCCAGTCCTCTTCTCTAACCCTGTAGCAATGCTGTCCTCCCCCCAGTGAGGATGGGAATCAGCCCAGGGCAGTTCATCACCCTTGTGAGTCAGCCCAAATCCAGATGCCTGGTGTCCAATGGGAGCAATGACCCGGTCCGCTAATTTTGCACCTGCATTGTGCTCGGTCGCTAGAACAGACTGTTAATCTCCGTTCCCTGCGTGGCCCCTCCCATGCCACCCACTTCTGCGCTTTGCAGGGCCCCGCCTTCCCGAGGGAAGAACAGCACATACTCACCAATCTCCTCGTATCTCATCACGGTCCCCAAATTCGCATTCTCATCTAGAGAAAGAAGTGCCAGAATCCAAGCTTCAAATGAGCATCCGTGCCGGAGCGTGCCCAGGAGGGGAGATGGCTCTTTAACTGTTCAGCAGTGGCTCCTTAGTGTTAACAGGATTCCTCCTCCACCAGCCTACCTGTCTACCTGGCACCTGGTGGTGGGTTCCCCATCACTCAGAGTCTTTTGAAGGAGATTGGGCATCTTTCTAAAAGATCTGCTCCCACTCAACAGGGGAATGGCTGGGTGAGGGTCTAGGGCCTGCGTAGTGCAAGAGGTCAGGCCAAGTGATCATAAAGGAATCATCCAGCCTTACAATCTATGGTGAGAGAGACTATGTAGATTTCCTGTTAGTGGTTGGAGTTAATACTTCCAGGGATTCTTTCACCTTGGTGGTGTCTGTCTACATCCAGGCATTGCAAACTCATGGAGTCGCTGTGCCTCTTCCCCTAGCATAGCCAGGCTCGAGCGGGGCAGATTTCCCTAGTTAAACTAATGCTTCTTCCTGCTGAGCCATCCAGGGAAATCCTGGGCGGGATCTGAGCGCCTACCTGCAATGAATCTTGGCATAACCCCTGACAATCTCTGTGACAACCAGGGAGAGGCTGTCGGGGCCTGGTCCTCAGCTGGTATAAATGGACATAGCACCACTGCTGGATCTACATTGATTTTCACCTGCTGAGGATCTGGCTGCGAGTGATACTGCAGCACTGGGTTGGATGTGAAGCAGGAAAGCGGGGGAAGACCGCGGAGTGGGGAGGAACGTAGATGAATGCAAGCATCTACATTTTCATGACATACCCACAAAGGTGAAGCGTTCCATTGGCGGACGGACACAGCAAATCCGGCTCAGACTTTCTCCCACCTTCCCCAAGATCTTTGCTGGAGGGAGAGAGAATAGGTAAAAGGCAGGTTCAGAGTCTGAGCTACCTGCAAGAACCATGTCCCACTGCACAAGGCCTGTCTTTTATTCCCCTACAGAGCTCTCGGAACACACAGGGCATTTGACCCTGAGGGTGTGAGGGAATCCCCACTGGCCGTCTCTGCTGGCTGGGTTCTTAAATCAATAAGCTCTTGTCCCCACCTTCTGTACTGTTTGTATTCACCTCCGTCTGTTTGAATGACTCGTTTAGAGTCTTGTTGCGATATTGAAGTTATTTCATGTAGACGTTCATCATCCTGAAGAGCTTTTTTCCCCGCACCAAGATTTGGAAAGAAACCAATATTTTCTGCTAAGGATCTGATCAGCAACTTGGTGCAAATGGCCCCTTACTGGTTTGGTTACTAAAGCCTCAATCTACGGAGATAATCGTTGTTTCTTGATTTCAGCCCCCTCTTAAAACTCTTTAATTTCACCCCATTTGGATTTTAACGAAGCTAGGTGTGCAGTCGTCGGTGCAACATGCACTCAGGACTGTGCTTAATCTGCACCTGGAATGACCATGATTGCAAATACAAAACAGGTAACAGCATATTTAAAATGTCCTCAGACAGCCCCCTGAGTGCTTAATCATTGGATTTAAGTGTGAAACGCAGTACTTACACGCAAAAAAATTGGCGTGAAATGGCACTTCTACCACTTTAAGGGTCAGGCCTGGTTTTGGGGCAATTTTAAGATACCTTTTTCATGTAGATTTAGTGCCAGAGTGACAGCCCTTCGAAAGGGAAGTCCTCTATTCATTCACAGAACAGGTAAGGCATAGACACTGGCAGTGTGAACTTCCTCCCAATACTCTGCCTATGCACCTTAACTTGAACCTGAAGAGACCACTTCTAGCTGTGGAGCGGGACTCAGTCTCCATGGCCCGTTTGGTCTTTCTCCCATGTTGCTCCCGGTGCCAATTGTGTGGACACTCAAGTGGACTCTGCTGATAGATCCCAGTCAATAAGGAGTTGGGGAAGGGAGAGAGAAGATAGTAAAAGGACCCAGTGACAGGTAGGTTGCATTTTCCAAACTTGAACCCAAATGTTGCTGAATTGCATGGGTCTGGAATCTCAATTCACTCAAATTTATACATTTTGGAACCATAGACAGTCTTACCTGAAACCTTCATTTATTGTTTCTTGGACAGGTCTGTTTCCCTTCCCCATCTCTGCGAGAACAAGTTTGGGGATTTCAGATTGGTGCTGTCTGCAGGGCTTGCCTCTGCTCCATTTGGAGAGCTTACTTCCCTCTGCTGTGACCTACCTGCAGTGGGCTTGTTGGAAATGTTGCTGTTCTGGTAAATGGGCTGTGGAGACTCATTCTGGGGCTGTCCAATCACCGGGGTCATGGAAGGTGTGTTCACATTGGAGAGGATGCAGCCAGTCACTCGCTAGGGTGGGGATGAAATGTAAGGAGTCAATAATGCAACTCCAGAGCCAGAAACACAGCCATAGATCTCTCACTCTAGCTTGGTAGCCAGCCCTACAGCTCACAAATTAACAACGTTCTCCAGCCTTTACTCGGAGACACAGCCAGCCTCATTTCATACTTCCTGTTCCCGTCTGTAGACCTGGGCTGGGAGACTCGCTCAGCATACCCTAAGCATCTCCACAAATAGGATACCCACTGGAATGATTTCTAGTACGTGCAATGAGGCCAGCTTGATCTGTGCAAAACCATGATAAGGATACAATTCAAAAACTGGTATTGACAAAATACTAACCCAAATGCCCTCTCCCATTTAGCCCTGTATATTTGATGGCCGCCTTAACTCTTAAGGTGAATTAATAAGGACAATTGTGTGGTTTCAAGTATTCCTCTCCTGGATTTTAGGTATAAGATGAAGGCCAAAGCTAAGCAACAGGGGAGATGCTGTTATCACTGGAGATGATGTCTGTCCGCACGCCCGCAGATCTTATACCAGCTTGGCAACATTCTAGTCACCCACTCACCAGAGCTGAGTAATGTTTTGTCAGGCAGGTAAAGTGTTACTGGATTTTCCGTGATTGTCAATCACAGTAAAGGGCACCTGAGTAGATTTTGGTGCCCAGGCTGGATAATTTTGCAAGTCTGATTTATACATTGCCATTTCATTTTTTTCTAATAACTCGAGATTCTCTGTCCCCCGCCCCCCAAGCACACATGGGCCTTATGGGAACAGGAGACTTCAAACCTTCTCTGTTCTTTTAAAGTGAATTTGGTGTCAGCCTGGCAGCCCTGAGGACTGAATACCTCTCTATACCCACACCATGAGGTTGGCAGAGGGAAAGGCTGTGTCAGCTTCCCCCATGCTGCCACATTGGTATGCTCTTCCCCTGTTCTGTAGGGACTGGCTCTGGGTAATTCAGTCTCCATGGCCCATTCAGTCTTTATCCCCTTTGCTGAGTCTGCTAAAAAGGGTGTTGGCCAGTGATGATCATATCCGAGTGCCTGCGTGACCATCTCTGGAATGTGAGGGGCCTTCAGCCTTATGGTCCATCCAGTCTTCTCTGCTGAGTATGATAAATTAACTTCAAATTAGTGCTAATTGGTGGTGGGTTTTGTGATGCAGCCACCTGCGCACTAGGAGCTGAGCTGAGTTCTCCAAAGTCATTTCACAAAGGCCATTGTGAACAGCTGCTAGGTCACAGTCGGCTTCAGTCAGTGTCAAACTGTGCCAGATTGGAGCCACTCCCAGAGGTGAAAGGCTCCTGCTCAGATGAGCTGCCGGTTCCCTGAGCCATACATTCCCCTTTCAGGCCGTGATCCTAAGAGGAATAGAAAAGCTGGCTCTCGATTTGACTGTGTGTGAATTTGCTTCTGTGAGGAGATTGCTGCACACATCTCAAAGAGGCAGGCAGGCTTTAAGCATTGTTTTAGCCCTGCAACGAGTTAGCACCGTTCTGGGTCCCCCGCCCCCATGTTGTTGCCCAGGATAAGACTGCAATGCTGCTAACTCACCCTATGCTAGGAGAGAAAGACAGCAGAATAATGACTGCACTCAACACACATTCTTGCGTCAAATCTTATTTCCTGAGCCACTCCCAGCTGCTCCTTCCTTCCGCTCCTTTCGAACTGGAGGCAAGAAGTGAACAGACGGGGCCTCATTAACTGCAGAATCCTGGGGTGGCTCCTGCCCTGCTAGCTAAGAACTTTAAAGGAATGTTAATGCGGAGGGGCGGGGGGAGAGAATCCAGCCCACCCTGAGCTCTCACTATAATCCCTTCCCTCGTGCTACTGCAGTATCCGCGCCACTCGTCTCCCTTCAGAGGAATTGGAACCATCATAAAAATTTCATCTGACTGGAGGGTGGATTTGAAATGGTTCAGAACAACTTGGCTTGTTCCTGGAATGTTCCCCCAAGGTAACGATAGTGCTGTGAGACATCAGCTCTCCTCCCTTCAGTTCAGCTCCATGGGGCAGGGGCTGGTAGGATCCAGAGGGGCAGAACAGCAGTGGGAAGTAGTGTTGTATGAGACCCAATATTCGGCCTAGCCTGCCTGTCCAGACCACTGAGGCACGAGTTCAGGCTTTCCTCATCTTGTGTCTCAACTACTGTAATCTGCCCTTCTCTGGCCTGGTTGCCAGCCACACTGCCTCCCTCAGTCCAGTCACAACACTGCTACTAGGGTCAAAGAATCATAGAAATGTAGGGCAGGAAGTGATTTCAGGAGGTCATCTAGTCCAAGCTCCTGCACTGAAGCAGGACCCTCAACCTAGACCATCCCTGACAGGTGTTTGTCCAACCTCTTCTTAAAAACCTCCAATGATGGGGATTCCACAACCTCCCTGGGAAGCCTATGCCAGATCTTAATCACCCTTAAAGTCAGAAAGGTTTTCCTAATATCTAATCTAATCTTGCTGTAGGTTAAGCGCATTACTTCTTGTCCTACCTTCCGTGGACACGGAGAACAATTGATCACTGTCTTCTTTATAAGAGCCCTTAACATAGATGAAGACTGTTATCAGGTCCGTGCTCAGCTGTCTTTTTCCAAGACTAAACATGCCCAGTGTTTTTAAGCTTTCTTTATAGGTCAGGTTTGCTAAACCTTTTACCATTTGTTGCTCTTCTCTGGGCTCTCTCCATTTGTCCACATCTTTCTTCAAGTGTGGTGCCCAGAACTGGACACAGCACTCCAGCTGCGGTCTCCCCAGTGCTGAGTAGAGCAGGTCAGTTACCTCCCGTGTCCTACATAGGGCAATCCTGTTAATACCCCCAGAATGGTCGTCTTGACTTGCACTTTCATCACATCACTTCTCTGCTTGCATTCCTCCAATGGCTCCCCCTCTCCCATGAGTGCCTTGTCTTTGCCTTTAAAGCCTTCTCCATTTACCCCCTCCCTAGCCATCAGATCTACTAGCTTACTGAGCTGTGGACACCCCAACGTCACTCTGCCAGTGGTGCCAGCCTCAGTCACTCCCCTGTCTGCTTCTCCATCAAAACTCCTCCACGCTTTCTTCCACCTACCCCCCGCCCCCCCACACACCTGGTGAAAACTCCCTGTCCAAACGCCTGAAGCTTCCACCTTCTCTTCTTTTAACTGCTTCCTCTAAACCTGCCCCTGCTGTGATGCCTGCAGATCCTGCCTGCCTGGCACTGCAGCAGGCCAGTGGCATGGCTGAGCCTTCTGCTTTTCTTCTTAACTCGGTTTGTTTAATTGGTTCCTCCTCCTGCCTTTCTTTGCCCACTTGACCCCTGCCCTGTTTGTCCCTTTCATCCAAGTCTCAGGGCGGCATTTTGATGCCAACCTCCCCGTTGCTGTTGCTGGAGGGTAGGATAATGGTCTAAGGTCATTAGCTGGAGAGGTGGTGGGAAGTCCCATTTCTGTTCAGGGTTTGTGAGCTTCATTCTCACTTCTGCCTGTGCCTGTGGAGGGGTTTCACCTACTGTGTCACGTATTCTCTGGGGTTTACCCAGCACGGAAGATGCCCTTGAATTTTCCTGTTGCTTTGAGTCATTCCTTAGGGCCAGCGGAGCCAGGTTTGTCCCGTGGGGTTATTTTGGTAGGTGAGTAAGCAGGGCTTCATTCACTTGCCTTTCAAATGCCCTCTTTTCCCCTGGATTGACTGTGTGGCCAGCAGGGTGATGTCTGCTTAGCTGTGAGTTTGCCTTTTCCACCTGCTCTCACTGCAGCCTCGTTCTTGTGTGCGTCCTGACAGGTTTTTTTTTCTTTTCCCCAGTGTATAGAAGCTCAGCATTTCCCTGGAGTAGACATGGTCCTGGAAGTTTGTCCTTAGCCCTTTTCCAAAGGTAGATTCAATTTGGTTATGTGCGGCACAATGTTCTTTTCATTCCACTTTCTTTTACTCTCCTTTTGCCTAGTTCCCGTACTGTGAGGGCCCATCTACACAGTGAAACTTAATTCAGATTGAGGAAGTATGTGAATTTACAGTGCAACAGCTACTCCTGAATAACTCCACTGCAATGGGGTGTGTACACCCCACACTGGCAGCGAAAGGGTTAATGGGAGGCCAAGGGCTCGTTTAGCCCACTTGGTGGCACCTGGAGGGTGCATTAGGTACAGTTCATAGGCAGACTCAGGTGGGGTGGAGAGTCACCTTCATAAAGCGAGGCACTCAGAGCAGTGGGGGAGAGACCCAGTGGGGTGGGGGCTCAGAGGGAGAGAAGGCCTGGGAGTCTCTCCTGAAAAACGAGCTGTGGCAAATGGCCAGGGACAGAAGGGACATGGGAAAGCTGCAGGCATGGAGCGGATTCCTACGGTGAGCTCTAACGGAAGGACAAAGTCCACTGGAGGCTGCCGAGTGGTTCGCTGTACCAAAAGAGTTGGGGAGAACCCAGAGAGGCTCAACCCCAAGATAAGTGGAGTGGCTGAAGTGGTGCTTGGTTCTGTTTGGGGGGTTTTGAGTTCTGCGGGGAGAAGTCTGGGACACACACACACCCGGCCAGGAGGGGTGGGGGTGTCGGACTGGTGATGCCGTTGGTGCAGGACGTTGATACTCTGTAATGGGTGGACCTGGCTGGCCGGCAGAGTCACACAGCAGACCATGTGAGCCCTGAGGTGGAGAGGAGGAAAAAGGGTGGCAATGCCAGGACTCACCAAAAGGGGGTGCTCCGGGCCAGTGAGTTTGTCACACCATGTACACCTTGCGTGATCTGCATACCAGGTGCTGTGACTGTCTCTGATTGGCGGCTGCTGGAGTTTGGGCCTTGGTGCATTCTTGGGAGCCTTTCCTATTTGCTGGTCTGGAGAACTATTCAGTTTCCAGGAATGGTGGCTGTTTGGAATCCTTGCTTGAGCAATTCTGTTGTGAGGAGCAGGGTTTTGTTTAAATTGACATGTCCCCCTCGTTCCTTGTTACTTTTGATGGTATTTTTAGCCTCTCCATGTGGGTGTATTGATCTGGGCCGGACTGCTTGCTGCAATCTGTGATTGGTACTTTGCTGGCTGATGATGACGTGCGCACTCAACCCTAGAGGGCTGACTCCTTTTTTTTTCAGCCAGGAGAGGCAGACACGCACCTGTGTAATAGTCTATCTCCTTGACCTGTGTCGGGCCAAGACCTCAGCTTGGGTAAATCATCACAGCTCCACAGGTGTCAAGGGAGCTATGCTTTATTTCCCCAGCTAAGGATCAGTCCATTGAACATATGTATCACGTTGATGTAACTGAGTCAACCTGAAAGAGAGAGAAACCTGCCTTGCATTGGCTACTGCTGACCCTGAACTCAGCCCTGAAAGTGCAACAGATCAAAGCTATTTGAGGGACACTCATGTTGGGCATTAAAAATGCATCGGTCTAATCACTCTCCTGTACCACGTCTCCCACTAGTCACAGCTTTCCCCTCCCCCCTGTGACACATCTGCCCAGGTGTGACTCACCTTCATCAGATCACGGTGGTGTTCCAGCACACTGCAGGTAGTCTGCCAGGTGTCCTGATAGCACTCCCAGGGGTCCACCCTGCAGGGAGGTGAGAACATAACAAAGAGGGTTTGCATGTGAATCTTGCTCTGTCCTTCACCATCCAGCATGCTCAGTTGCAATGGAGAGGCCAGGAAGAGACAACAGATAGGACCATGCTGCTGAGAACCATCCATGTTAACCTCCTCATGTCTGCCTGCGATTAGAGGCTGGAATAAGATGCCAAATGCAGCTTTTCCAGCCATCACATTCTCATTGTATTCCCCCCATATGCCTTTGGTTAAACATCTCCATCCCTGCTCTGTTTCCTTTTCCCTCCGCAGTCCTGGGCATGCCCACTAAGAGCTCTTCTCCTCTAGCCCCTGGCCAGGTGCCAGACACTGCATGGAAATGTATTGAGACAGCAGCTTTGGTCGCCAACGTGACAATGGGACAGAGAAGCACACTGGGCTCCTGAGGAAGAGGCTGTCCAGGGTTTCTGCTCACCAGGGTTGCTCCCAGAAATTTTTCCTATGGTGTGCACAGCTGAAGCACTCTCAAGTCAGGGCTCACAGCATCACCAGGGGGCCCCTCCATTGTGACAAATTTCCGTGAGTGGCGTTGCAACCTGGCACATTGTGTCACAGCATGACTCTGTTTGGGGGCCCTCTCAAATGGGACAGGGCGGGGGGGCTGGGACAAACTGCTTCTTTTGCCCTGCCCTGCCAATGATGTGCACCATGCATAACATCCGCATGGCTGCCCATGCCACTGCTGCTCTCAGTGAAGCACTTTCTCTCTCTGCCCCCTCACCCAGATAGCGTCTGGGAGGAGCTGATGGAAGTTGCATGGAGCTCAGTGGCTGCTGGGACATGGTGTCACTGAACTACGCCCACACTGCAGGCAGATCACTGGCCTGGAGGGCACCTCCGTGGGGATACTGGGCACCAGCCCAGCCTGTTGGCAACCTACATCACAGAGGGGTGTGAGGCCCCGTAGAGAGGCTCTTACCTGTCCCCACTCTTGGGCCTTGACCTACTGTAGTTCTATCCATATGGGAGGAAGCATCTGAGGGTCGGATCCTTAACCCTTCCCACCCTGAAGTGCCACAGCTAAAGCCAAAGGGGGAAATTCTTAAGGGTTTAAACTTTTATTTTAGGAAATTAAACTGCGTGCAGGTGCAGTCCCGAGAGCCAAGCACCACCAAACACGATGGCACCGGCAGCATACCAGCCTGACCGACTCTCACGGCCCCACTGACCGCCATTGCTGGCCTTTAGCGAGACAAGGCCTGAGAGGTAACGTCGTTTACTGCCCCGACCTCTGGTGAAACAGCCCACTGTTCTCTGGTGAGTTACTGAAAGGTCAGAGCAGCAGGAGGAAGAGCAGAAATGGGGAACGTGGCGAAAGGTTTGTCAGCGCTGGGCTGTCACCACACCAGCGTGAGCCCCTCGCGTTAGACGTGCTGGCTGGGGTAACAAGTGATTTGTGCCGGCGCTGCTGAGCCAGTGAAGAGAAGCCCCAGGCAGGGGTCTGGGTGAGAGGGGATGTAGCTGTGCCTTGGGAGGCAGTGTCCAGAAGCTGTGACGTTATTCATAACGTCCTACCTCTTGCTTTCCCCCCCCTGGGCTGGCCTCCCACTGTGAGGTAGGACAGTGCTCTTATCCACATTGTACAGATGGGAGGCTAAGGGACTTGCCCAAGGTCACACAGGAAGTCTATGGCAGAACAGGGAATTGAACCTAGTCTTCCACATCCTCACAGCTAGTGCTCTAACCACTGGACCATCAGTCCCCATAGCCTGATGTTTGTAAAATCACTTGGGAGACATGGAATGTATCCAGCAGTTGTTTCTTGAGGCCGTGCGGGGAATTCATTAGTCTGGTGCCTTTGTCTTTTTGCACAGAGACAATGTGAAAGGCAGTCTTTTTTCTAGGAAAAGCTTCCTCCATTGGGCCTTTTTCCCAGAGCAGGAAAACACTTCTTCTTTTTTTCTTTTCTCAGATCTTCTGGGAGCTCCCAATCTTTCATGAATTGCTAATCGCACCCTGGCTGTTCCCAGAGCCTTTCCTGGCAATGAGATTTCATGCCTGTCTCACACAGACTGTGGGTGCAGGGATTTCCACCCCTCCTCTATACACCAGGTTGTGAAAGGCAAACCTCCAGTGCTACAGCCTGGCTTAATTGAAAACTTAATGAGCTGCTAAATTGGGATGTTTCTTAAACATTTTCTTAGCAACTGAATGTATTTTTTCTCACACACCCCACCTGAGGAGTCACAGACACGATCTCACGAATTAAAAACACGCCGAGTGCCTAATGTCTGCGTAACCTCTGTGCTGTACATGCCTGAGCTAAGTTAGAAACCATCTCTGCTCTTCATTAGAGTCTGTGTATCTGGGATTGACACTAGCGGTAATAAGAAACAATAGCACTCGGAGTCTGTGCATACAGACACACTTCTGCACGTATGGCCAGATGCTCCCAGCTGTGTCAGACACACATGCTCACCAAAGCCAGGCAGACACTCAGTCATGACCATCCATCCAATCCTTTTGATAGCTTCCATATCATGTGATGCAACTTGGTGTGTCTCCATGTGGCCATCAATATTAGTCAACTCTATCTGGGCCTCATCCAATGGAAAGAATCCCACTGAAGTCAATGGGATTTGGATCAGGCCCAGATATGCCCTATTTGTTACTCCTTTTCTCAATCTTCTTGATCTTCCTCCCTTGCAATTCCTCCTGGTACTTGTCCCTCTCTCCTTGTTCTTCCCCTTCCCTCCTCTCCTCCACAGCATGTTTACTCATGCCCTTTCTTTTCAGCAGCCTCCTCTCACTTTCTCTCTCTCTCCTTGCGTGAGGAACGTGCCCTTCCTCTGACCTACAAAGACTGCTGAGTTTCTTATATAGGCACGCGCACTCACAGTAACAATGAGCCATTATTAAAACATGCTCTTTCCATGCAAATTATAATGGCACAAATTTTTCTGGTGCATAATTAAGGTAATTAGTGGAAGCTTGCTTTAATTACACACTGTGTGCTTAGCCGATAAGGATGTCTGTCATCAGCCGCAGCCGCAGTCGGCAGGGCTGACTGGAGCTTTGCTTTCACCTCCTTCCTTGATGGGGATGTTTGATGCACACCACTCGCCGGCTCTGAGATGAGCCCTTTGAAAATCCTCTCCAAGCTCAGTCTGAACTGACCTTCCCCTGAGCTGGTGGATGTGACTCGAACCGGATTCCTATAGGCGTTGCCCCATAAAAGGAGCGTTGTGTCTTTCAAAGTCTCCCTGTATAACCCTACCAGTAATACCCAAGGTGTTACTCACCTGATCCAGTCAGAGGACTGGACGGCCAGTTGGCACATGGTCAGACGGTGTCGGCTGGAGACCAGGCCCTGAAAGAGAATAGTAGCTAAGAGAGGATGCAGGGAGAATCAGTGAAGCTTTGTCCAATATCAAGTCTTCCCTCAAGCTTGGACCTGATTCAATTCTGAGGTTTCCCCACCAAAACCTAGTTCTAGCTCTCTTGAATGCATCACAGGGACACAGATCCACTAAAAGGAGTGTGAACCCAATAGCACCCTCGCAGATGGGCCATCACCACTGTTATTCATCTGTATAGAGCAGAGGTATCTATGTCTTGCCCAGATTCAGAGGGCAGAAACAAGCAGCCTACATGACATCATAAGAGTTTTGCTTCTCTCTGAATCCCATCTGGCCTGGGGGCTAATGATAGGGACAGCATTTTCTCCAGTCTTTTTGGTTAGGAGGAGACTTCTGCAGCTCAAATATAGAGATTTCCCCGTCTTTGGATTTCTTTCTCCAAAGGATGCTTTTAACAGCTCCTGTCCCAGTATTGCCAAGGCCAAGCATATGAAAATCATGAGCCAGGCCCCCAAACTTATGAGATTGGCTTTAAAAACATGAGATTAAAAAAACCATTATTTGCTTTCTGGTGTTTGTGCCTTTAGGGGTCACATTTTCCAGCTTTCCTCTGTAACCACGAGGGCTAGAAACTTGGGAGGGGGGGCGGAGTTAAATGAAAGCTGAGATTTTCGTGTAATCACAGGACTCCAGGAGCTGCAGCTTTAAGAAAAAAAATAGACAGGGTAAAATCACAAGAGCTGGTAACACTGCTGTCCCTACATCAGGTTCATCAGAACTATTAATGGGTACTATCTGACTCGCACAATCTATCCCAGCCCTCTGCTCAGCTTCCCCACAGCTTTCCCTCTGGCATCAGCTGAGCTGTAAGATTTCACTCTTTCTCAGACTCCGTTTTGGAACCAGCATACCTGGTTCCCCAGGGTGTTCATTGAACTAGAAACCCTCAGACCTAACTCTTCCTGTCATTCACGCACACTCCCAGCTTCCTGCAGATTACTTTGGCAATATCACACAGGAGAGAGCAAGAACTTGATCAACCAACCTGCTTCCCATAGGAGTCATGTACAGGTGAGACGATTCCACCAATTACTATGAACCTTCCAGTCTTGTGCAGATAATCCCGGGCTCTTTCTAATGAAGAAAACAAACGAAAAAAGGAGGAGGAAGGGGATCACGATGTAAATTCCACTCAGTAAAGCCAAAAGTCAACTAGCATTTTGAGTCAGATTTGAAAAACTGGTCTCAATTTTCACATGCAATTTGTGCAAATCCCTGAATTTTCTCCTGCACAGAATTATGCAAGCAAAATTTACTGTGCAAAAGTGGTGGCGGGATTGAGGCCCCTTGGAAACTGTCCCTTTAGGATAAAGATGAAGCTATTAAATGCAAAGTCAGGGCTAAATTCTCTGCTGGTGTAATTGAGTGGCATGCCATTGAAGTCCAGCCATGCCCATTAACACCAGCACAGGTGCTGGCTCTGAATATTTCAGTAATGTTAAGGCTCTGATTAAAATACACAAAACCCAAGTGCATTTGTAATACAATGGCAAAGAACGTATTAATCTCCCTCTAGTGACTGGTACACCCCAGGATAGCCATGTACTACTACCGCCAGCTAATGAACATAATCCCTTAGCTCAAGTAACAGAGGTGTGACCTGCAGTGCTAACCATCATGAGTTGATTTCAAATCCAGCTGCTGACCCAGCCCTGTGTGTATGAGGGGAGGGGAGATTGTTGTATATTCAGAATGTAAGGCTACCAATGCCCTCTTTAGCTTAATTTGTCATGCCAGTGTGGCAGAGCTCAAATGGCATTGAGGAAGACCCCAGATAAAGGATGTAATTGGTTTTAATTGGATGCAGGTTAATAGTGAACATAGCCATTACCATCCGAAAGGTGTTTGGTGGCCTATGTGAAATAAGCTAGTGGGCTCTGCCCCATTCTTAGTGGACGCAGGTGTCTACATCACAGAAACCACCATTACAGTTGGCAATCTCGGCAGAGAGCCCAGGGAAGGAATAGGGTCTGGTGACTGACTTCCTGTCTGACCCCTAGAAGTGGTCATTGGTGAGAGGATGAGGGGAAAGGTTGCTTTGCCATGGGCACTGCTGTAGGGCCTGGTCTGTGATTAAATCTAGCCCCCCAGTCTTCAGAGATGTCAGTCCAGCGCTGACTTCATTTAACAATCACAGTAATTAAAACAAGAATGCGTGCAATGGAGTGACCTGTCTTGCAACAACATTGTGGGTGGAGTGCAGCTAAATCTTTGGGGCAGATTGAAAATGGGCCCCATACATTTCTGTCATGACTGTTTGCATTTATTCTCTTTGGCACTGTCTGTGCGGGTGCATTAATGGGGCTGGTGAAACTGTTTTAAAACACAATTTAAAAACAGCTCCTGCTGACACAGCTTGTCTGGCTAGCAGAGGCAGTTTTACAAACTACATTTTGCATGTATGTGAAAGACAGTGTGGTCTAGTGGGTAAGACACTGGCTGGGGGCTCAGCAGACCTAGTCTCTCTTTCTGGCTCTGCCACTGACTTGCTGTGTGACCCGGGTCAAATCACTTCACCTCTCTGTGCCTCAGTTTCCCCTCCCATCCTTTGGCTTGTCTATCTCACTGTAAGCTCTTTAGGGTAGAGACTGTCTCTTACTATGCGTCTGTACTCTGTCCAGCACAGTGGGGCCCTGGTATTATGGGGGCATCTAGGTACTGCTGTGATATAACTAACAATATGTGATACTCGGTCTAAATTACATCAGCAGGAATTATGTTTTAGAACAATTCTATTAGCACATCTGGAGTTACAGAGGAGACTCAGCCTTTGGGTTTTTGAAGAAGGATATTAAAACTATGCATAGGCTCCATTCAAGGTGTCATCACACTCCCTACACAGTAGCACATGAGTGACTAGGGCAGGCAGTATAGAGCACAGATAGTTTGCATAGTAGATAAACACTTGTGCATCATGTATGCCCCATCTACAGTACTGGAACACAGCATGCTGCCCTACTTCTACTTTGCCCTATGTACATTGCTAAGGGAGACGATCTTGTGGTCAAACCATTATTGCCAATTTGCGTTTCCATTTTAGTGTGGTTTTGATCTAACTCTTCTGCAGTCCCTGCTGCAGCTCTGGAGGAATCTTCCCCACACCCATTAATTCCAAGAGCCAAAGCTTAACATCTGGATTTAAAAACAGACATATATCTGTAACAGAAATAGTCTGAAAATAAAACAGAAGGGAGAATAAAGACACCAGCTGGTCAGCACTGATGCTTGAAATATGGTTCTGCTCTGAGAAATGTCTATGCAGAAATTACATAGATCTTCCCCTTGTGCGTGTGCAGAATTATGAGTGCTCACTTTAGTGGCCAGTTAGGTCCCCGTCCTGCGTTTGGATCCATATAGATGAACCCCTGTGCCTGTACATGGCTCCAGGTGGGGTACATGTTCTCCCGCACAGACCCGATGGCAGGACTGGGGTTCACTTGCCCTGGAGCAGCTAACTCTGGTTTGGTGAGGGGCAAGTCACAGTTACAGTGGTGCAGCACGGCAGTACTAGGGCTTTGCATGGGAGCAGCTGCATTGGGGTAACCATAGCAGTGGCTCAGACCTGCAGTGTGGAGAAGCCCTTTGTTTGTATGATGGGTTTAGTCCTTAGCACTCCAGAGCCAACACACCTCTAGAGAACGGGCGGGACGAGTCTCTGTTTCATGCATCCGCATGGAATTGTTAACTAAGTGCCATGTTCTGCCCTCAGAGCCCATTGCCCGCCCTCAGAATGCCTATAATTACAATGGAACTTGCTGCATGTGTGTGCACTTGCCTGATATGTGAAAGCCTCAAATCCCTGCTCTGCCTACATCAGAGCAGACTTCGTCCCAGGCCAGCGCCCTGCCCACCAGGCCGTAAAGTGCCAGATACATGTCAGCCTCAGCAGCGCAGTGCTGCAGGATGCTATGCTGTAAGAGTACCAGAGCTGCTGGCATATGTTGTGTAACGAGATCATCTTTGTGCGCAGTTGTCTGCCAGCCTCTCCAGAAACAAGGAAATTAACTTTTTTATCCCCCGAGTGGAGTTCGGTGTCCACTGTGCTGTGAACTGACAGAGCGAGAGAACTGAACATGAAGGGAAACTGAGCTAAGAGAACTTCAGAGGGACTGAGCTGGACCAACACAGCCAAGAAATTCAGTGCAGAGACTGTTTAGCCCTCATGGGTTAGAGGGGCTTTTAGCATAGCTGATGCTGGCCCTTTCCCATTACATGCGGACAATGGAAGAAGGGGGGGGGTCTACAATGGAACAGGGGAGACTGTTGGAAAATGTCAGGACCATACACTATTCATAGCCCATCCCCAGGAGGAAAGGACGGTCCAGGGGTTAGGGTGATAGCCTAGGACTTGGTAAACCTGCAGTTAAGTTCCTGCTCTGCCACAGACTTCCTGTGTGACCTTGGGTGAGTCAATTGGTCCATCCGTGCCTCAGAGCCCCACCTGTAAGCCATGGATCGTAGCACTTCCCAGTTGTTGTGACAAGACTGCAGGTCTGTCTATGCTGCGACTGGAGGTGTGGCTGCAGCTGGGGCGGGAGCACGCATGCTAGTGTAACTAAACAGAACAGCTAAACAGAGCAGCGCAGATGCGCCAGCCAAGCCTACAGCATGGGAGAGCAATGCCGGTATGGACACAGGGTTCTGGGTGGGCTTGTACCATTGACACCGGGGTCTGCGCTCCCACATCTTCACTGCTATTTTTAGCCAATCCAGCTAGATCAAAGCTAGCATGTGTGAGGCTGCCTGGGCTCCAATCGCACCTCTGAGTGCAATGCAGACGTACCGCCTATGAGGTGCTGAAATATTAATGGGGGGCAATGTAAGTTCCTAAGCGCGCAAAACCTCAGTGCCCTGGGTAGACCAGGCCTAAGAGAGAGAGAGAAATTAAGGCTGGAGTGTTAGTACTAGTCTCTTTGTCATTCTGAGTGTTGTCTGGTTCTTAATCAGATCCCTCTCATTGTCAGGGTATTACAGTGTATTTAGCAATTTCGAACCATTTGCTTTCAAGATGCCCCTGCCTGGACATTGCAACCGCTTGTGAAAATCTGTTACATAGCACCATGTCCTGTGTTCTTTCTCTGCAGTACTAGGAAAACTGGCCTTGTGGTTAACAGTAGAAGTGGGAGTCAGATCTGGTTCTGTTCCCAGCTCTGCCATGGACTTGTTGTGGGATTGTGGGTAAGTCACTTAATCATTCTGTGCCTTGATTTCCCTGTCGGAGGGTGCGGGGGTAATAATACTTACAACCTCAAAGGGCTGCTGTGAGGCTCAGTTCATTAACTTGTCAGCCTGCAGAGGTTTCACTTTATTCTTCTACAGCATTTTCTAAGACCTGAATAGCCCCGTGCCTGAGTTTGCGCACAAGATGAGATTTCTTTATTCCTGTACAATGGTTTTGGGGGGAGAGTGTGTGTGTGTGTGTGTGTGTGCACGCGTGTGTGCACGCGTGAGCATGTGAGTGTGTGCACGCACACAAACGAGTTCAGTGTGAAAATACTGCAAGCACCACTCCCTTCAATTCCCTGCATGTGGCTCCTTTTGGGAACCAAAGCTGCACTCTCAGGCAGGTTGAGTTGCATGTTTTCTGTAAGCGTGTGGTCCCTGCTCTCATTCAGCAGACCAGAGAGGCCAAATCAAACCCAGGAGCCCGCACATTAGGCTGGTTAATTCTCCAGGATGAAAACAAACCCATTTTCTTGAGTTCCTTCACTTTCCATTTGTCTGCTGTCTCCGGCTGCTGCTGCTTAAACAAAACTCTCTCTCTCTCTCTCTCTCTCTCTCTGTTCATGGTGTTGTTGATCTGGTTTGACGTTCATTGTATCTGGCTTAGGAGTTCCTAGCAACTGGGGAATGGGTTTGTGGCTCTCAATTTCCCAAATGTCACTTCTGACTACTTTTTGAAGGAGGGGAAGCACCAGAGACTTCCACCACTGCCAAGGCACTGGGACACTTTATTATTATTGTTAGAGAATTTGCTTCCAGCTCGCTCATTCCTGCCTGTCTCTGGAGACCTGCATCCTCTCCACTTGAAAAGTTCCTCGGGTGCCATCCCTGCAGGGACCTCACCCACTGCAGCAGAAAGATTTACCAACATATGGATGCTAACGGGAAGAAGAAGAAAAAAACGAAGGCGCGCAGAGAGGAGAAAAAACAGTGGAGCAGTTTTCCATCCAAGGTGCATTAGGTTTTTGAGGATGATCATTTTAAAACTCAACAGCATCTAACAAAGTTTGCAAGGAGTTGAGATAACGTATTGGAAGATCTGCTGGGCTTGATATTGTGGCGTAGAGCATTGGAAGTTAAGGAGGCATCAGGGCTTTTTTTAAAACCTCCAATTCCCAATGATTGATTACATCCGTTAAAATGCGCTTTCATCTGAAATTCTGCATTGGAGGCTTCTGCCCAGGAGCTCATGTTTTGAAACAAAATTTCTATGAATCACTTGAGTTGTGTGTGTATTTTAATGACAGAGGGACCAGGAGCTAAGTAGTTTGTTAAGTTTTCTGAGCTCCTTGAATTGCTAAATAGCTTTGACTTTAAAACAGAAATTAAACTGATCAAGTGATGCATTGTTAAACCCATCCTTTGCTCTCAAGAGCCTGGATCATGTATCGCTTCCAGATCAGTCCTGTGGAATAGCCATAGTGGATGAGATTGCTTTGGAGTTGCTCTGACTTTTGAATAATAATTTATCTGCAGCAGTGCCCTCTTGTAGAGAGTCCCACAGAGGTTCATGCTTTCAGCTTTGTCATGCAGTGTGTATATGAATACACTCAGAGAACCAATCCAGCAGCATGGCCCAAGGTGTCATCAGCAAAGTGGGGATACTTGAGACTGTGTCATAGTCTCTCCCGATCAAGGCTTCGTCTCTGCGCTGCCTGCCTGGCTGGGGATGTGAGACGGCTGGATGAGGCTCGGCTCCAGATGGCAATACGGGATTGCTTGTTGGAAGGAGGAAGAAGCTGAAGTGTCGCTCGTGTGGTGGTTACTCCCATGTCAGTACAGAGAGTTCCCAGTTGATGTTATATTGTTGCTTGTGAGCTGAATGTGGAAGCCAGTGTCTTGGTAATAGTCGAAAGTGGCTGCTTGCATCCTCAAAATATTCTGCAGTTGTGACCTCCTCTCCCCAAGTCGTGGCCCCAGTCACAGTGAGAGGTGTCTGATAAGCACTGAGGGGATGTGCGACAGTCACCTTAGAGCGCAGTGGTACACTAAGCATGCAAGGCACACCCAACCAGATGGGCGTTGTCCAGCTAGCAGCCTGCGGGCTGGACGATTCCATCTGGCCCCCATGGAGGACACAAAATGGCATCATCTGCATGGTATAACCGTGCAGGCCCCAGATGTGTAAGGTCATGCCACATGGAGGACACCACTTAGGAGAAAAAAATGGTGTCCTCCACCCTGCACGACTTCGCAGGCCCTGCCTATGTGAGGCCACACCGCATGGAGGATGCCATTCTGGATTGCCTAAGAATCCCTTGTTCATAGGAAGACAGGAATAGCCCTGCCAGATCAGACTTGTGGCCCATCCAGACCTGTATCCTGTCTCTGTGAAAGGGGCAAGTACAGCTGCTTCTGAGGGAAGTGCAAGAAACCCCCAACTAGGCAATTATGGAATAATGGCAGGGGAACTTTCTTCCTAACCTAACCTGATGGCTAATACCCTGGCACAGGAGGGGGGCAGGGGTTCAGGACGATTTTTTTAATCCCATCTAAGGTCACGGTGGATGCAGCTATTACACAGATGTGTCTAAAACTTTCTTTTTTTAGGGCCTTAAACTGGAGGGAAGAAAAACCCTGCCTTCCTCTCCAGCCCCTCGAGGAACCTGCCCTGCTCCTGCCATTCGAATAGGAGTAATAACCCTGGGACCTTCCCATTGGTGGTGACATCCCCATTGGGCGCCAACAAGAGTGTTCGCTACAAATAGGATTCTCCATTAAAATCAGGGGACCATATTAATCTTTGGTGGTGTATCTCCCTTGACTGCAATGGAGATACACCAGAGATGCATTAGGCCCAGCTTCTCGTGCTTTGGTGGTAACGGTTTGTCCACAGACCTGCAATATGCCATGTGCTCTGGTCACTGTTGCTTTGTGCATGGCGGGGCTGATGGGAGCTGGCAGGCTAGTGAGTGTGTGGGGAGCAGCGCTGTTACCCAGGGGCTCCAGTGGAGTTGGTTTTGCTGCTTGTTTGGGTCATGATGCTTTGCAATAGAAACAACAGTTCCTTTCATGGAGACTGGGCGCTGCTCGCCAGGCCTAGGTGCTCTGAGGAAAATCCCCTTCCCCTTCCTCGTGGGCAGGCATATGTCCCATCCAGTTGGTTCTGGCGGCTGCGCTCTCCGCTCCCCGGCTCAATGTGGTTCTTTCTCTCCTGGTTTCCCTGGGTCAAAATCACCTTTGGCCTCTCCATCTCACTCCCCCGGCGACAAGGCTGGTGCGGGGGAGTGGGGAACGGCGGGGCCTCTCCCTGCTAGTAGGGCAGGGGAAGCTGGTGAGCTGAGAAGGTGGGGGAGAAGTCAGGCTAGGGAGTCAGGAGAAGGGGGAGAGGCAGAGAACGCCAAGGGGAATAATAAAGTGAGTATCTATTGGCTTCAGCACAATAGCCGTGCTGGAGAAAACAGTTCCCTGAACTGTACATATCACCTGAAGCCAATTTTCCCCTTCCTTGGGGCAGTATTGTACTGCTGTTGCTCCTGGCCCATAGATCCTCAGCTGGTGTAAACTGGCTTAGCTCCATTGACTTCAATGGAATGGATTTGCTCCAGCAGTAGATCTGTGGAACGGAAGCTCTACTGATTGCTGTTCATTCCCTTTAGAGTATGTGGTCTAGTGGACAGGGCACTGGACTGCAACTTAGGAGACCTGAGTTCTGTTCCTGACTCTGCTCCTGAGCTGCTGTCACCTTGGGCAAGTCACTTCATCGCTTGGTGCCTCTGTTTCCCCTCCCACCCTTTGCCTGCCTGATCTCTTTAGACTGTGGCTTTTTGGGGCAGGGCCTGTGCCTCAGTGCTACTGCAGTAGAAATATGAAATAACGTGACACATTCCCAGCAAGAGCGACTCGCGCACACAAATGGCTTTCAATTCCATTGCCCACCAAGGCCTTGCTTACATAACAGAAGGGCTGCCAAGGAGCCCTTCCAGAGCTCTGAAACATTGCTCTATCTTTAATTCAGACTGGTTGTCTGCCCCCACTCCCCACCCCCAAAAGCTGCTCAGGTTCAGGCAGGGTTGTCAGCCTTCGATCTTAATTTCTTGGCTTTGTCTCATCATCTTATGTCAAAATCTTTATGTGCTTGGGACTTTGTCTTTAATATTGTGTGGCGCTGACTGTCCCGTGAATGTAACCAGGACTAGCTATGCAGGACGGGTGCATGATGAACATCTGCAATGCACTTACCCTCCGACCTCTCTTTGGCTACACAGCCTCATTTCCACATGCAGTGTGCACGGTTCCACCAAATCGGACAGTAACTGTGAGGGGTCGCTTACAGGGAGCAGCGAGAGCGGACGGTACATATTTGTCACTGCTAGATCATGACGGTGTAGCAAAATAGGCCTCTGGCCTGCATGGGGGACAGAGCGACCCCCTGCTTGTGCAAAGGACAACGGCTTTTTGGCTTGTGTTTGTAAAGACTGGCCCCGATCCTGACTAGTCCAAAGTATTTTACTTGGGGGGAAAAAGATCATGTGCATAAAGTCCAAGCTGATTCACACCCCTCTTTTTCCAAGGGAGGTGTGTGGGCTTGGGTGGGGTGTAGAATTTGGCCCTCAGGCTTTTAAAAACCCTGCGATCCCTTCCCGCGCTTTTTAGAAGTTGCACAACTGTCAGGGATGGTCCAGGGTTGCTTGGCCCTGCCTCCGTGCCGGGGGCTGGACTTGCAGACTTCTCACAGTCCCTTGCAGCTCTGCATTTCTACAATTCTGTCACAGAGATCAGTTTAGCAGTAGCCACGCCAGCTTTCTGCGGCAGGTCAGGTATTCAGACTCCCCCACAGTAGGCTCCTCATGCCAAGCTCTCACTCTCTCCGGGCAAGATGGGCATTCCTCTGACGTTGTGCGAGAAGGGTCAGCCCTCTGTGCAGACATTGTTGTAGGGATTCACACTCGCACTCTCTGAGTGCAGTAGAAGTCCTGGCCCCTTGCACTCGTCCGGTCTCTGGGCATGCGGTGGGATTCACCACCATCGTTCGAGTGCCAGTCGAGACAAGCAGACAAGCAGGATTCACACACCCAGGCTTCCAAATGCAGCAGGTCCAGTCAAGCGCTTTGAGATGCTTTTTTCTAAAGAGGGACATTTGGAAGCTGTGTCTGATATGGCTGTATTAGCAAAGCAGTTCACTCTGTCCCTGTTCACTCCAGCCCTCAGACAATCGCCAGGTCACAGCCCTTGTGCTCTGGGACAAAGCCCTGGCAGTTCAGAGGACACATTAATCTCTACAGCCTGTCATCTGACTGGAGAGGAGGGGCAGAGCCCCCCAGGACAAGAGAATTAAAACATCTCCTGTACTTTGAAACGCAGCTGAGCCAGGCCGATCTCTGGCAGACAGCAAGCATCCTTTCCGGGGGAGGAAATCCTGCATGGGAGGAATTTATAGAGCAGAAACGGGGCTGCCAGGGTCAGACTGAACCATCGGGGGCAAGGAGAGTGATGGCACAGGAGCGTGACCAGAACAACTGCTGCTAAGAGATAAAATCCCAGCCTCCAGGAAGGCAGCCAGCTACTCTCTCTGCTGGCGGGGATGGGTTATTAATGAGATCAGATCATTTCTTCTCTTCATCCACTGCAGTTCCCCCTCCCCAGGACTGGGCACTTGCGCTGTGTAACATACCACAGGCAGGCTCCTGACAGGCTCCCAGACCTCGCACAAATACTCCCCACTCATTGGATTGCTTCCACTTGGTTCTAACTGGCTCTTTTTAAGCAGTGAGATAGGGCCAAGAAAGGGAGATGTAGCGAGGGGTTTTCTTTCCTTCTGTTGCCCCAAATGACCTGAACTTTTTTTTCCCCCTCAGCATTAAATGAGCTGCCTCGGGGCAGAGAAATGGGGCCAAATCCTCAGCTGGTGTAAATTAGGGTGTCCCTCTTGGAGGATCTGGCTCATGGCCTCCTTTGCATTATTGTCCCTGGCACCAGTGCAGAGCAGCAGTTCTGTTCTCCAGGCACAGATGGGAGCGCCCCTATCCATGTGAGACAGAGAGGAGAAATGCCTGCAGTTCTTGCTGGAGAACAGGACTTAATGAGCAAATTGCTTCCCCTCCCTCTTTATTTCCTTTCCCTCAGCTTCCCCGGCCCAGCAGTTAACACTGGGGAGGGGAATCAGAAGGGGGCTGCTTTCAACATCAAGCCAGCGCCTGCGGGAGTAGCCCAGCTGCTGCGTTGCAGGTCACTTAGGAGTCAAACCAATTCCAGGGTTGCTCTAGGGACTGATGATGTGGAACAAGGGCTCTGCCTCGTGAATCTATGTCAGCGGCCCATGTTAGCACTGCCACGGTTACAGGACTGTCGGTGCGTCCGTTACAAAGCGTCTTTTTCAGGGGGCGAGAGCTCACACACCAAGACCCCCTTTGTCCTCAAAGGCTCAGCCTCCAAGCGGAGGTCTGTTTTGTTGGAAGGAAAAGGTCACGAAATCAGTTGGTTCTTTTCTCTTGAACCAGGCCCAGAAGGAGAGAGAAGTGGAGGTTGGTGGCTGTGCCCTTGTCAGTGTGCAGGTAGAGTACAGGGGTCACCTTTTGGAAAAGTGTCTAATTGACTTGGGAGCCGAAAGCCAAGACTTTCAGAAGTCACTGATGAGTTTGGTGCCTGGATTTCTGCGTGCCCTGCCTGAAAGCACTGAACCTCTGCCCTCTGAAAATCAGACCCCTTACAAGCGTTTCCTCTTGGGCACCCCAAAATGGAGGCATTCAAGGGCACGACTTGCTTTAAAATGGGGCTTAGGCTCCAAAATCTCTTTGGCGCTTTTGCAAATGTGACCCTTCGTCTAAGGTTGTGCTTTTCAAAGAAATCTATTAGGTGCTCCAATCCCAATGAATTTTAATGCAACTCCCTGAGGGGCCTTTGAAAATCCCAACCTAAACCTTTATTAGGACGCAAGAGAAATATAACTTTGCAGGACTCATTGTCCTTTCTTTGGAGTCTGTTTAAAAATTAAAACCATGTTCTGACAGTGCCGGGTATTATTGCTAAACTCTGTTGTGATAGCCCCCTCCGGATTATAAACCTCACTTTTGAATAACGTAATAACGATACTGAACATTTATCTAATGCCTTCCATCCCAAAGGATCCTAAAGCATTTACAGTTGGTATTATAAAAATCAACTTATCTATGCAGGTTCTTATACTGTGCATATCTATATGCAAGAAACACTGCACCCAAATATGAAAGGCAGCCCCCTCTGGGGTGAAATGCAGCAGCTGTTGAAAGTACATTTCAACATAGCACAAGACTTGGACAGGAAATGAAGAATACCAGATTAGACAAACTGCAGAGCATATTTTGGTAAACTCAATACAATTATTGCAACTGGAATTTAGCCAGGAAGCTAGGGCTAAAACCTCTCCTCTTTCAAAAGCACTCTAGGCTCTTTAGTGAGCACACATGGCAGTATTGCCAACTGCAAGTGTTCAAAAATCACGAGACTGGCTTAAAAATCATGAGATTTTTAAAAATAATATATTTGGGGCTTTTTTTTCTTGGCCCTCTTGTCTCTGAGCCTTTAGGGTGCACTTGGGTTATGTTTTCCAGCTTTTGTGTGCAACCATGGCAGCTAAAAACTTGTTTTTATTTTAAATGAAAATGGAGTCTTTCACAAAATAACATGACTCCAGAAGCTGGGGCTTGAATAAAAATGCCAAATATGATAAGCCTTGCAATAAAAATTATGAGAGTTGGCAACACAGAGTGGTCAGGACTTTGGTTTTAAGTCTCATCCTATAAACACCCCCTCCAGCAGCACAGCACTCTCTAAGGACATGGGGTCAGTGCTAACCTTGAGACAATAGTGCTGTCATCTGAATCATCAACATAAGCTCCCTGCAGAACTGGTTTTTCCCTTCCAACTACTTACCAGGCCTCCCACCCTTCTTAGGGCCTGATCCAAAGCACACTGAAATCAATGGGATCCCTCCCTTATTTGTGAGATCTGATGTTATTGCATCCCTGGAAGGGATAGTTGCTTGCAGTGATTTACTCCATGGCCATGAAATTGACAACAAACATAGCCACTATGTTTTGGGCCATTCTGTCTGTGTTCCCTCTACTGGCTCTGCAGTGGCTGCTGTTTAATGAAGTACACTGACGTCAATTGCTGATGCACTGACAGCAACGTTTTGGCACAATAAGCTGCTACACAAATTTATTATTGTTAAGCAAAGCCAATTATGTTTGCATTTTACTCCCAAAAGAAGCCATAAAAAACCAAGAGAAAAGAAATCAGAGAAAACTGGTCGAGATGAATAGAAGAGGAAGGGACCAGATCCTCAGTTGGTTTAATTTGGCATAGCTCCAAGCCAAAGGAGCTGTATTAATATACACCAACTGAGACTCTGGTGGCAAGTCTTTAAGATGCTATTTCAAGTAACAAAAATGAGCCACAGTAATATGTCAGCAGCCTCCCATCAGCTCCTGCACTGCGCTCCCAATTTGAGGCTCGGGAGGAGTGAGGACATAGCAGGTTTTTTTGCGGGGGGAAGTGGGGGCAGGCCTGTGGCAGAGCAGTGAGCACCCCCCGGCACATTAGAAAGTTGGTACCTGTAGCACCAGCCCCGGAGTTAGTGCCTATTACAAGGAGCCGCATATTAACTTCTGAAGAGAAGCATGTGGCTCCGAAGCCACAGGTTGGCCACCCCTGTCTTAGCACTTGGGTAGCTTCATGCTATAGGCAGCGTACCTAGCTGTGCACCTGTGAACTCTGAAGCTGCTGTTAAGAAGCCAGAGTTGCACTATCGAGAACAATTGCCAGCTCTAGAGCCTGCCCTATTCAGACGGTTTGGATTAGGTTGGGAGGAATTGAGAACATTTTGCAATCTGGTGCTGGGGACAGATGGGGACATCATAGAAGTTAGGAATGGAAAAGAGCTACTTAGGTCCTCAGGTGCATTCCCAAACAATCCAGGAGTGTTTCCGATGCGTATTGTCTACTGGGTGGTCCTACCTAGTTTGTAAATGTCCAGAATAGAGCTGGTCAAAGTTCAAAATAGGAACAATATTAATAAACATTTTTGACAGCTTTTGACCAGCTGTTGGGGTGTCAAAATGTAGAATTTTTGTTGAAGAGGGGGAAATTTAATTAAAATGGCCAGACAGTGGGTTTCCTATTGTTTAACCAGATCTAGGTCCAAAAGATGCAATTTGCCCTGCTCCCTTTGGCTCTTTGTCTATACCTAATACACCTCCTGCTCAGGTAGTTCTTCTTGATACCCTAAATTGTCTCTCTGGATTTCATCACATTCCTCCTCTTGATACCCCAAATGTCTCACTAAATCATCTCTCCTTTCTTGGGGTTTTTGCACCCTTGAATATTTGCAGACTGTGATAATGTATCCCCACTGTAGAGGTTGTTCAGCCAAAATCTGCATAATGAGTTCTTTTGATTTGCCCTTATAAAGTCAGCCCTTCCAACCTGCTCCTTATTTATGGAGCTCTTCTCTGAACTGACTCCATTGTGCCTATCTTTTTGCTAATGAGGTGTCCAGAATGAATACAGTATTTCTCATGCTGTTGCATTCAGTTCATGTAACGTCAGATTATTACTTGCCCTGTTCTGTGATGTGATGTCTCTGCACAAAACACAAAATGACACTGGTTTGGTTGCCACCATATCATGTCGTCTTTGATATTCACTGTGGTGCTTTCAGCATTACTGTTTCCCCTTGAATATGTGTGTTTGGGATTATCTTTTTCCTTGACACATTAACTTCAATTTTTCCAAGGCAAATCTCATGTTGCGATTTTCCTGCCCATGTTTCTAATTTCTCTTGAGAGTTGTGTATTTGTCTGTCCTTTATACTATTTGCAACAGCAGCTCCTCCCAAGTTAGTATCATCTATGGATTTTTCTCCCCTCTTCCAGATCATTAATGTCTTGAACAGGCAGCTGTTAGGGAGTTGTAGCAGGGTTGGGAGGGAGAAGGGTTGATGGGCTGGTATGTCTTTGGTATGGGGAGAAAGAATTGGGAGGGAAGGGTTGACAGAGGAAGGGAATTAGAAAGGTGATGTGGCCTTTGATTATTCCATTCTCAGTGGGAATCTCGTATGCCCTGCATTGCAGAAGCCACACGATTTCTCCTCAGGAGGGCACCAGGGCCATGAAGTTAGTAGTCAGAGGTAGGAAGACGTTGGGGGTGGGCAAGTGCAGGGAGATGGGTCCTGACAAGTTTAAAAACTAGTCTTGAGGCTGCTCCTGGAATTCCTGGGGAGAGGTCACAGGATGCTTTGTGGGGGAGGGGAAGGGCATAGAATATGAGCAAGAGCTTGAGTCCGTCACAGAACTTTGTGTAAGAGACTCAGTCCTTTATCAGGGGGACAGGCCAAGATCTACGACTGGGTGAAAATTAACACCTGCAAGTGCTCCTTGAATATACAGGCACACGCGTTAGCCTCCGCTGTTTCTGTGAAGCTGTGACTGGGATTAGAGAGCCGCCTCAGATGCTGGTAATTCAACAATGAAGTCCTTTGTAATATTAGCCCAAGGCCTAGAGCAAGGTGGGTCTCAATGGGCATTAACATTCCAAAGGGTTTAGTTCAGGGCACTTTGGTACAGCCGCAGGTGTCACAAGGCCTGAGGTAGGCATGAACATCGGAACGCAGTTTTGGGTCCCAGGATGCCGGACGTCCCATGCGAATGATTTTTGCCTTGCCAAAATGTCCAGCCCAAAGGCTGTCATGACAAATGCATAGGGCCTCCAAATTGGGGTGGCCCCCAGGGACGCAGATATGCCTGTGAATGAGGAGGCATTTATTCTGGCATTGGAAATTAGGAGTGTCTGGGTGAAGGGGTCATTTGGTGGGCTGGAGTGTCATGAACAAATCAGGTAGCAGTGATCCTCCATGGGAGTGATGTGGTTTCAGGAGAGAATCACAGAAATGGCAGGGACCTTGAGAAGTCACTAAGTCCAGCCCTCTGCGCTGTGGACCAAGTAAACCTAGACCATTCTGACAGGTGTTCATACAACTTGTTTTTAAAAGCTTCCAATGATGGGGACTCCATGACCTCCCTACAAAGCCTATTCCAGAGTTTAACTACCCTGATAGTTAGAAAGTTTTCCCTAATACCTAACCTAAATCTCCCTTGCTGTACATTAAGCCCATTACTACTTGTCCTGCATTCAGTGGACATGGAGAACAGTTGATCGCTGTCCTTTAAATAACAGACCTTACTATATTGAAAGACTGTCAACAGGACCACCCGCAGTCTTCTCTTCCCGAGACTAAACATGCCCAGTTTTTTTCACCTTTCCCCATAGGTCAGGTTTTCTAAACCTTTTATCATTTTTGTTGCTTTCCTCTGGGCTCTGTCCAATTTGTCCACTGTGCCAGGGGGCTGGCCAGGAGGTCCTGAGCCAGGCCCCTGTTAGCCCAGCTCCAATTAAGAAGCATTAATTGGGGCTGGCTGAGTATGTCACGCCTAATTGCTGGAAGAGAAGCACCTGCGGGCCTTATTAGCCAGGGGGCGATATAAAGCTGGCAGGAAGGAAGTGAAGGGGGGAAGAGAAAGGCAAGGGAGGAGCCAAAGGCTGTGCATCCCAGCTGGCTGGAGAAGCTAGCTGTCCCCCAGCTTGCTGGTTTGGAGCACACTGTAAATAGAAGGTGGTGGGAGCTGATACTGAAAATAAAAAGCACTGGTGATTGCACTCAGAAGGGGTTTCTGGCTGATTTGTTGCGAGGGCAAGCGAAGGCCTCATTATACCACATATTTCCGAAATTGTGGTGGCTATAACTAGCCACAATGCCCCACCTGGAGTCTCACCTGTGGCAAATAGAGCAGGACAATTACCTCCTGTGTCTTACATACAACTGTCCTGTTAATACACCCCAGACCCAGATTAGCATTAGATTTTTGCAGCTGCATCACATTGACAATTTCTATTCAGTTTGTGGTCCACTCTAACCACCGGCTCATTTTCAGCAGTACTACCACCAAACCAGTTATTCCCCATTTTGTAGTTGTGCATTTGATTTTTCCTTCCTAAGTGAAGTACTTTGCTCTCTGTTTATTGAATTTCATCTTGTTGAATTCAGACCAATTCTCCAATTTGTCAAGGTCATTTTGAATTTTAAGCCTGTCCTCCAAAGTGCTTGCAGCCCCTCCCAGCTTGAAGTCATCTGTAAATTTCATAAGCATACCCTCCACTCAATTATTCAAGTCATTAATGAAAATGTTATATAGTACTGGACCCAAGACTGACCCCTGCAGGACCCCATAGAGACACCCTTCCAGTTTAACAACAAACCATTGATAACCGGTACTCTTTGAGTACCGTTTTTCAACCAATTGTGCACCCACCTTATGGTAATTTCATGTAGACCACGTTTCCCTAGTTTGCTTATGAGAATTGCATGAGGAACTGTGTCAAAAGCCTTACTAAAATCAAGGTATATGACGTCTACTGATTTCCCCCCTATCCCCTAGGTCAGTTATCCTATCAAAGAAGGAAATTAAGCTGGTTTGGCATGATTTGTTCTTAACAAATCCATGCTGACTATTCCTTTCCACCCTATTATCCTCCAGGGGCTTACAAACTGATTGTTTAATAATTTGCTCCAGTATCTTTCCAGGTATTGAAATTAGGCTGACTGGCTTATAATTCCCTGAGTCCTCCTTGTTCCCCTTTTTAAAGATAGGCACTATGTTTGCCCTTCTCCAGGCTTCTGGGACCTCTTCCATCCTCCAGGAGTTCTCAAAGATAATTGCTTCAGCTAGATCCTTAAGTACCTTGGGATGAATTTCATAAGGCTCTGCTGACTTGAACACATCTAACTTATATAAATATTCTTTAACCTGCTCTTTCCCTATTTTGGCTTGTGTTCCTTCCCCTGGGTGTTAATATTAATTGTGCGAGTATCAAGTTATCATTAACTTTTTTTGTGTAGGCTGAAGCAAAATAGGCATTAAACACCTCAACTTTCTTGATGTCATCAGTTATTAGCTCTCCTTCCCTGCTAAGCAGAGGACCTACACTTTCCTTTGTCTTTCTCTTGCTCCTAATATAGTTAAAGAACTTCTTCTTATTGCGTTTATGTCCTTTGCCAGGTGTAACTCATTTTGTGCCTTAGCCTTTCTGATTTTGTCCCTACATGCTTGTGCTGTTCTTTTGTACTCCTCCTTATCAATTTGACCATTTTTCCACTTCTTATAGGATTCCTTTTTGATTTTCAGGTAATTAAAGAGCTCCTAATGGAGCAATATTGGCCTCGTACTATTCTGCCTATCTTTCCTTTGCATCAGAATAGTTTGCAGTTGTGCCTTTAATATTGTCTCCTTGAGGAGCTGCCTGAATTAATTTTCCCCTTAAATTTTCTTCCCAAGCGCCCTTATCTACCAGTTCTCTAGGTTTGCTGAAATCTGATTTTTGAAGTCCATTATCCTTATTCTCCTTCCTTTCCTTAAAATTATGAAATCTATCATTTCATGATCACTGTCACCCAAATTACCTTTCACATTCAGATTCACTATCAATTCCTCCCTGTTGGTCAGAATCAAGTCTAAAATGTCTGTCCCCCTGCTTACTTCCTCCACTTTCTGGAACAAAATTTTTTTCTCTGATGCCTTCCAAGATTTTATTGGAAATGTTGTGTTTTGCTACATTACTTTCCCAACAGATGTCTAGTTAGTTCCCCATTACTACCAGGTCATGTGCTTAAGATATTTCTGTTTGTTTGTTTTAGAAATGTATCATCCACCTCCTCTTCCTGATTTGGTGGTCTATAGTAGACCCCCCCCCCCACCATGACATCACCCCTATTTTTTTAAGCCTTTTATCTTTACCCAGAGACTTTCAGCTGATCTGCCTCCCGTCAGAACAAGTGTGTATATCTTTTATGTATAATGCAACCCCTCCTCCCTTTTTTCCCTGCCTGTCCGTTCTGAACAAGCTATACCCCTCTATACCAATATTTCAGTCAAAAGACTTATCCCACCAAATCTCTGTGATGCCAATTAAATCATAAAAAGAAAAGGAGTACTTGTGGCACCTTAGAGACGAACCAATTTATCTGAGCATAAGCTTTCGTGAGCAACAGCTCACTTCATCGGATGCATACTGTGGAAAATACAGATGATGTTTTTATACACACAAACCATGAAAAAAATGGGTGTTTACCACTACAAAAGGTTTTCTCTCCCCCCACCCTACTCTCCTGCTGGTAATAGCTTATCTAAAGTGATCACTCTCCTTGTAAGGATCTCTCACAAGGAGAGTGATCACTTTAGATAAGCTATTACCAGCAGGAGAGTAGGGTGGGGGGAGAGAAAACCTTTTGTAGTGATAAACACCCATTTTTTCATGGTTTGTGTGTATAAAAAGATCTTCTGTATTTTCCACAGTATGCATCCGATGAAGTGAGCTGTAGCTCACAAAAGTTTATGCTCAAATAAATTGGTTCGTCTCTAAGGTGCCACAAGTACTCCTTTTCTTTTTGCGAATACAGACTAACACGGCTGTTACTCTGAAACCTTTAATTAAATCATAGTTTACCTTATATACTAGTACTTCCAGTTCTTCCTGTTTATTTCCCATACTACCTGCATTTGTCTACAGACATCTAAATGTTGATTGGATTCCCCCACTGATTTTCCTGCTTGTTGCTCCTTGGACCCTATTGTAATTTCCCATGTCCCCCTGCAACAGGATGCAGGGAGGCTCTTCGGTCTCTTAGGATCACTGGCATATTCCCTTTTGTGGGACAGAGCATCTGTTTTCCCATTGTGGGTCCCATTGTAGCACACCGGTAAAGGTACCATGGGTTCTGAAGGTGATGTGGACCCATGGGGCTCCAGGAGATCTTCCCACTTGCAGTCCTTTGATCTGTTCTCACTGTGTGCAGTTTTCCACCCAAAGCTGGTCCATTGTGGCCTGTTAGTGAGTGACCTGCTCCTGGAGGTGCAGCATCCCCTGGGGCATCTGTTGGTTCCATACCTGTTTCAAGTAGGGCAAGTCTTGAAGGAGACCAAAGTGGTCTGAGCAAACTGCAATGTCCAGTGGCTGAGGTGGTCTCAGGGGCAATCCAGAGCAGTAGTCAAATGTGCATGGGTGGTTGGGTAGCCGGGAGGTCAACTGGCATCAGAGGTAGCCCGTGGCAATGGTCAGAGATCTTTCACGGGTCTGTAGCTGGCAGATCCAATCCAGGGGGTTGGATCAGTGGGTTAGGGAGGCAAGGTCTGGCGATGTGGCAAGGCAGGGTCAGGTGAAGCAGCATGGCAAGGTGATCTAGGCAGCAATCAGCAGGCAATGGCCTATTACTGAAATAGCTTCCTCTGCCTGTTGAGGCCTTTATATAGTCCAGGTATCCAATGAAAGTGCTGCCTGCCCAGCCAATCAGGTGCCTGGGTCGTGGCTGCTGTGGGTCTGTAGGCCTTTAGCGCTAAGGCTGTTGATCAGGGGTGGTGGGTGGGTCAGTGCACTGCAGTGGCTAAGGATGTGGTCTAGGGTAGGCCTGGGTTCAATACGGGGGTCCTGATTGGTGGGTGAGGGTTAAGAGGAAGAGCAGAGGTTGGGAAGTGGATTAAGGTTTTATATTCCATTGAGGAGACTTACTGCAGAGAGAGCCAAGGCAGGGCATGTTGCCCATGTGGAGTCTGGCTTCAGAAAGGTCTGGAATAAGGTGCCTTTAAAAGGCCAGGCCACAAGGTAGCAAGAGTCTCTGCCATTGCCATCTCCTTTTGTGCCAGTAGGGTAAAAGGACCCCCTGACTGCATAGGAGCATCACAGCTGTCTCTTCCCGGTACGCTATGGCCTCTTGCAATGTCACACCAACAGCAGGGCCAGAAGGTGGGGTCATCCTGTGCCAATAGCATGGGGCTCTCTGGTTTAAACTAAAGGAGAGGCTCCATTTTCTGCTAGCAGTAGAGGACAGCCCAGCAGTTCTGGTTCCACCCAGCAGAGGGCAGTAGTAAGCATACACACACCAACTAGTTTGTAAGGCTGGGAACAATGGTATACCGAGGATGGCCCTGCAGCAGCAGAGTGGGGGGAAAGCAATCACTTGATTTAAGAGGGGCTCCAAAAACTGGGTGCTAAGCAGTGGCTGTTTTCCTCCAGGCACTGGAGTGAATCAGCTGTCAAAAGGCTGGTGGAAAAGCCCTGGCTCTTCTGTGAAAGTTGCTGTAGTTTTCTTGTAGCACTCAAATCCTGGCTGTAAAAAGAATGACGGGCTTTGTAGGTTACTGAGTTATATTTCATGTCTGTGAAGGTTGGTTGGAGCCATTGTCGTTGTGCTGATAAACTGACGAAAAGCCCTGTTAGCAGAGCAGGCTGAGTCAGATTAGTTTCTCCAGCTAGGGACAGGCTGCGGGGCGGGTGGCAGGAGAAGGGAATCAAGCATCTGGAGGGTAGTGCTGAGGGAAAGCTCAACTGGACAGCCAGGCATTGCAGAACTGCTGAAAACCCTCTCATTGCACTACAGCTCTGTTCCCTGTAACTCCTGTAATGTGTGTTATGAGCAGGAATGTATGCAAGGGGGGAGGGGAATGCCAGAGCTCCTAGGGCACCTTCTGGGAGACTCTGCAGCCCCATGAGAAGGCCATTGTTTTGGGTGAATTTCATTATTTAGAAAGGCTGGAAAGGCAGCATTATTATCCCGGTTTTACAGATGGGGGAATTGAGGCACAGAGAGATGCAGGGACTCGTTCATAGTCACCCAGGGAGTCTTTCCAGAGGAAGAAAAGAATGTCCTTTGTTTCCTTACAAGTGCAGAGTGAGACTTCAGGGGGAAAAGTGTATTTTTGATGCTACTGACCAGCTCTCTGCATCAGGGATAATGTTACCGATCTCCTCCATAAAGTGCGCTGGGCTCTAAAGATTCATCAATTCAAGGCCAGAAGGAACCACTGTGATCATCTAGTTTGACCACCTGTATAGCACAGGCCAGAGAAGTCCCCCAAGAACAGATCTTTTAGAAAAATATCCAACCTTGATTTAAACATGGTCAGTGATGGAGAATCCAACACAACTATTGATAAATTGTTCCAATGGTTAATTACTCTCACGGTTAAAAATGTACCCCTTATTCCAGTCTGAATGTGTCTGGCTTCAGCTTCCATCCCTTGGATCATGGTACACTTTTCTCTGTTAGACGGAAGAGCCCATTATTCAATATTGGTTGCCCATACAAGTATTGATAGATGCAAAGTGCCACATAAGATGGTGGCATTAATTATTATTATTATTATAATTAATAATAATTATTATTTATTTTATTATTGGAGGGGAAAATCGGTCTGCTGAGTTGCAGCTCTAACCAGCACCACTGAAACACCAAATAACAATATAAATTAAAGCATGAAACCTGCATCTCAGGGAGCATTTTTGATTAAACTTTTTTCCCTTATAAAATGTCTTATGCTCTTTCTTTTCATTTAAACATGTCTGTCCCTATTAGATGCTGGACTCGCTTTACGGGCTATTGATGGAGAAGAGCTTTTCCTTCTAGGAGCTGTCTGTGCTGATGCCTGTCTGTGCTCTTAAAAAAAATCTGTATATGCCTTTCCCGCTTTGCTCTTTTCTCTTTTGTAAGGGGCAGAGAAGGAACTGGTGGCTTCTTTTCAGAACACGCTGCTTTTGCCATTGCTAATAATGGCTTTTCCGTCATTGCCTTTAAAATAATCAATCAAATGAAGAAGGGGGAAAAACCCCATACTTCTGAACCTGCAATTTTCTGAGCTCAGCTGCACATCCCAGCCCCCGCCGCACATCCCTAGAGGGCAAAGACGCTCAAACCATCCCCACATGCAAAGCTGAGTAGGTGGGGGAGGCGTCACAATGCAAGAGTGAGGCTAGAGATCAATTGTGGTGGAGGTGATGTCTTGAAAAATGTATGAGAGAGGAGAAGGGAACTACTGTGCTGAGCAAAGTCTGGGAATTAATTCGCTCTCGAGCAGGGGATGGAGATGGAGATCAGCTGAGCTGTGCTCTGCTGCATCTGGGTTTTCATTCACTAGTATGCTGGGGGGCAGATGGGGAGAGAAAGGATTTGATTCTCCTCTCATGCTGGCATAAATCAGGAGTAACTCCATTGAAGTCAATGGGGTGACACTAGTGTAAGTGAGATCAGAATCAGGCCCTAAGCAAGAAAGTTAGGACTCAATTTGGGTACCCACCCTTTTGGATGAGATTCGACATTCAGAACAGAATTTGAACCTGTCACAGTTCATGCTCTGGAGCGTATGGTGACCAGACAGCAAGTGTGAAAAATCGGGACAAGGGGTGGGGGGTAATAGGCAGTGGTGAGCTGGAGCTGGTTCGTGCGAACCAGTTGTTAAATTTTGAAGCCAGTTTAGAACCGGTTGTTAAAGGAGTGGGGAAGCTCAGGTGGGACAGACAGGATGGGGCCCGCGGGATCGTCCTGTCTGTCCCGCCTGAGCTCTTGGCTGGGGAGGCTCCCATGTGAATTTTTACTGACCCGGCAGTACTCTGAGCCTTCGGCAGCACTTTGGCAGCAGGTCCTTCCTTTGCTCCGGGTCTTCGGTGGCATTTCAGGGGCGGGTCCTTCAGTGCCGCCAAAGACCTGGAGGGACTGAAGGACGTGGCACCGAAGACCCGGAGCGAGTGAAGGAACCGGTTCTTGAGCTTCTGGCAGCTCATCACTGGTAATAGGTGCCTGCATAAGAGTAAACCCCAAATATCAGGACTGTCCCTATAAAATCGGGACATCTGGTCACCCTACTGGAGGGGGCCTTCAGTTTGCCAAAGCCAATGGGAAGACTTCGGCGGCCTTCAATGGGCTCTGGATCAGCTTTTGAGATCTAGACCTGCACATTTGTTGCATTCCCCTGGTAGCTCTAGAGGCAGGGCGAGAATTAATGTCAAAGAACGAGCGTTCTTGCTTGCACAATGCAGGCTTCTGTTCAGTTAGGGAAAACGCTCTGGAATTAAATTTCCCTTGGAAACAAGAGCTTAAATTAAGGGGAGCAGAGGAGAAAATGCTTGTGAATTTCAAACCACACGAGCTTTTGAGCAAAACCTAGTTGCATCCTCTCATCCTTAGAGGAGGGGGAGAGGAGAGGAAACAAGAGGCAGTGGGGTTGGGAAAAGTTGGTGACTTTGGGGAAGGGTGTGGGAGAACCACACACCCTGGAACACAAATAGTTTGACACCAGCTGAGGATCTGGACCAGTCAGCATAGTTTTATTGACTTCAATAGAGCTACCCCGGTTTATACGAGCTAGACATTTGCTCCTATGGGATCATCAGTTTATTTCAAAGTTACTTTTTTGATGATGACAAATTTATTTGAGCATAAGCTTTCGTGAGCTACAGCTCACTTCATAGGATGCCTAGATTGTTAGTCTCTCAGGTGCCACAAGTACTCCTTTTCTTTTTGCGAATACAGACTAACACGGCTGCTACTCTGAAACTTGCTTGATAATGTTTATCCTGCTGTGTTCCTTAGTATAAATTATCCTCCACTCAGCCACAGCTGGGAGATGCATCACCAGCCCTCTGCACTGAAGTTGGAGAGAGACACGCCTTGTATCATTGCTGTCGTGATCTTAAACCCAGGTAAGCCTGCCAAGGTAAGCTCTTCTCCTGTGCCACTTCATAATGCCTGGGTAGGCTGCAGTCTGCTGCCTCCTTTCCATGCTTGACGCTGATCCATATCACTGACCTGATGCCTTGTAGTGGGGGCCTGGGAACAAGGACTCTAAGGTTCTGTCCTGCTCGTCCACTGACTTGTTGTGTGACCTGGGCAAAGTCATCTTCTTCGCTGTGCCTCAGACTGTTTCCTGTGGGATAATACTATTGTGTCCCTGTTTACTGGGAGCTCCTTAAATCTAGCTACTGAGACACTCTGGTGATAAACAAAACTAGGAGCTTTACTGAGCCTATCTGACCTGCATGTATATTTATCCAACACAGACTATTCTCTCAAAGTCTGTCCCACAATTCAGAAGGCTCAGTGTAAAACCTAGAATGGATTTTCTGGGTACAGGTTTTTTCTACTATCCTTTTCTATAGTGTCCATCATATAAATCAGTGATACTCAGACTGAGGCTCGGGAGCTGCAAGTGGCTCTTTAATGTGTCTCCTGTAGCTCTTTGCAACACGTGATACTAAAACTTAATTATTAAGTGACTTAATTATTAACCAATCAGGATGATTTTACTAGGTTATTAACCAATTGTAGTTGATTAAATAAAAATACTTATTCAGTCATTTTGCTGTGAGAATAATATATATATATAGTAAATGAAACAATGAATTCACACTACTGTGGCTCTTTTGGGTAATGTTGATTGCTAATTTGGCTCCTGAACCACTGAGTCTGAGTATCACCGATATAAACAATTTCTCAGGACCCCTTACAGCCTTAAGCAGAAGACTGTGTGATATCAATTACAGAAAACTGCTATAGTAAAGATTTGCTAGGGTAGATAAATTAAAGCACTGAGTCATAAAGCTGGAAGTCAAGCAAGAGAAAAATTAAGAGGAGAAAAGATGTGTTTTCAGATGAGATTCGAAATGAGGTGGAAATTTACAGGAAGATTGCAGCACTGTATTCACAGTAGTTTAAGCACACACAAAAGTAGGGCTCAGAATTTTCAAACCTGAGTGCCTAGAATTAAGCACTTCAATATGTGGTCTGATTTTCAAAAGTATTGAAATGGGACTGCAATGGAAATCACCAGTATTGAACACAAATGAAAATCAGGTCACTAAAGTGCCTAAATCTGGATTCAGATTGCTTAACTTTAGCCCCCTATATTGATATCACAATTCAATTAAAAAAAATTGAATTCCCAAGCAAAACCTTCATTAACTTTAGCATCATTTCATTATTCCCCACTTAACAAATCAACAAGGGAAGAAGGTAAGGTTATGGTTCGAGAAAATTTAACAAAAGATTAGAAATACTAATTTCAGTTTGTCTATGCACAATCTCATGAATTTATGATGTTATATTACTCAATTTACAAACTAATTCTTAAAAGTGGAATTGGACCTCATCTTAAAAAAAGCACAGTTCCACATTTTCCTAAGTGACTAGTGATTTTGGGTTGCTACAGTTGTTGGGTGGACAACTTTGATATACAATAAACGAACAGATTTTAAGACTGCAAGGGACCATCTAGTGTGACCTCCTGGATAACACAGGCCATATAATCTCACCTGGTGATTCCTGCAGCCTGCCCATATCTTGAAGACATCTGATTCTGATAGGGTGAGTGCTCAGAACTTTCTAAACATCAGGGCCCTTTGAAGGGTGTCAAGCTGAGTTCCCCAAAACAGGCACCCCAAATCACTAGTCATTTTTACAAATCTTGCCCATTAGAAACAAACTTTTCTTCTTCTATAAATGTATTCAAGTGAAGGTTTAGCACTGCCCAGAAATGCAAGAAAACATTTGAGATACATTTAACTTGAACTGGAAAGTTACTCACAAGTTTCTATAGGCATGACCGTATCTTTGGTTGCACAAATCATTTCAAATTTTGTTAATACTTAATTGTCCTCTCTGCTTCCACAGAATGCCACACTATTATGAAGATGCACACAGTATTGTTGTGTGCTTGCTTGTAAAAATTGCTCATTTTTAAACTGCTCACTTTTTAAATTGGACATGATTATGGAGTTCTGTGCCGCTCTTAAAAAAACAGATAAAAGGACAAGATCCGTGCTTCAAAGAGCTTGCAATCTAATAAATACAGATCATGGGAAATAAATCCAAGAAGGTACAGGATATAGACACTGAGAAAAACCAGTTATTGGATTATAAATCTATGGAAGATTAACATTGAGGACAACACTACAATATTCTTGGCTCTGCCTATGGCATGCAACAAGTCACTTCACCTCTCTGTGCTTGTTACTCCTCTCACCCTTTGTCTGTCTTGTCAATTTAGAATGTAAGCTCTTGGGGACAGGAACTGTTTCTTAGTATATGTCTGTACAGTGCCTGGCACGCCACACCCTCAGACTTAGTTGGGGCCTCCAGGTGCCATTGTAGCATAATTATATGATATTGCAACACAGAAGTGCCAAGTGAAGGATCCATTTTTAGTAGTTAGTTTTCTAATCTTCCATGTATCAATTAAATAGCATTTCCAAATGTCTGAATGTTTCACTTCTTTAACTGTAAAGCTTTTTCACTGCTGCTTTTGTAAGTGGGCACTAATTTAGTAAATTTAATGGAAAGTCAACAGTGTTGTTGGGTTGGGTTATTTATAGGCTGACAGCAGTTTGACTGCATGAGTGCGTGGAAGGGCCATCTGTGGGGAGATAAACACTGGAAAGCATCACTATACAAGAAGTGGGTGATAAGGAGATATTTGAAGAGAGAGATGGGACTGACCCAGATGTCAAACCCCTACTAACTCTGAGGGAAGTTTGGATTCAGACCCAGATTTGGATCTAAATTTCATACCTTAAGCCCATCTCTAACATCTCTTCAGCACTGCAATTGTCACCTGTTCACCGCATAGTCAAGGCTTTAGCATGACATAGGGACATGGTTAAGTCCTGTTTATGCTGCAAGACAGAAATTGCTTTGACTATGTTGGGTCAATTGGGTTGTAACTGTGGGGTCTCTCCAAGATGGTTGAATTTGTACTGTGGGTGGGTCCCAACACAAAGTTCCACGCATGGTGGGTATTTCAGGTACCATGTGCTGGGTAACAACATGAGGGGACTCCATGTTTCTAAAACTAAACTAGCTCTTTACTGAGAGAGGGAGAAGCTGCAATTGCAGCCAGTATTCCAGCCACATGTACACAGTCTGCCGCCTTGATGCCTCCTTCAAGCTCTTCCTTCCTGCAACTTGTGCTCCTCCCTCCAAGTTCAATGCAGATGGCCTCAGCGGGGACCTTGAAAGAAGGTGTGAAGCCTTGAGTGGGACAATGATTCAGGGTGAGTGAGGTACTCAAGAGGAAGCTGGGAATCTCAGGTTTCAGTTAAATGCTATCACTGAACTATTATATGAGGAATGTAATGGACTAACTGGGATTTACTTTCTGACTCAGAGTTCCCAGAGTATCTCTTTGGGTCTCTCTAGCCATCTTCCACTTGCCTCTGCACTTCCTGTTAGATACATGCAGTATCCACAATGTGGCACTGTGCCATGGGCAGTCAAGTGTAAGAACCTACAGTTACTCAACACCGTGGTTTGATGGCATCTGTGGAATTGGCAAATGGCCTCTCCTGAATTGTTTTTTCTCTAGGAATTGCTCATGGGCTGTGATGCTCCTGCACAGAAAAACGTGTCTCTTTTCCAAAGTAAATTGTTCTTAATGCTCCAAACAGTTTTTTTCTACATAAATAAATAAAATAACAGCAATAAACCTTGCCAAGGTGTGCATTAGCCTATTGGGGAAAGCCTTCTGCCTCATAGCGCTCCTAAGGTGTGCACCAGTGCTCCCAGAATGCACACCCTGGTGTGATTTAGTGCTTAAGTGCTAATTCATTGCGGGGGGCACATCACAGAGCTGGCTAACCGAACACATTGGCCTTCCGTGCTGTCCCTCAGCCTCAAGGGTTGGTGGAGAAGTGTGACAGTGAGCCCAGAGTTGCTTGGATTGAGAAGAAACCTGATTCCATCTGAAGTGACAGATCGCCTTTCGGCTATAATCATGAGTCACCAGCCACAGTTAAGAAATTCAGAGCTTTTAACCCAAACCACTGTTTGCTAATAGTGCAGAGCCTTCAACCTGCACATGATGAGATTCCACAACAACTCTTTAACCCGCAGGCTTCCAGCTCAGCCTCTGCAGAAATCGGAATCGTTTAGGCCCTGAAAAACCTTGGGTAAAAGCCTATTTTAGAAAATGCCAAAAACATCTGTGCGTGGTCCCCTTCCTGGGAAAGCACCATCTGTGCTCTATGCCACTCCAGAGAATGACCCATGACAACTTTGTCCCTCTCCTCTTCCTGGGATGGAGCTAATCCACCTGCTGCCATCCCACCCCAGGCTGCAATGCTATCAGCTGCTTTAGAGCAAGAAGCAAGAAACTCCTCCGTAGACAGTTATAGGATAACCTCCCCTGGAAAGCTTCCTCCTAAACCCCACTAGATAGAGGCTGGTTTGCGCTCGGAAGCAGAAAGTTTTACATCCTTTCCAAAACTCTTATTTAGTTTCTTTACATATTTTCTTGGCTAGCTCTGGATATTTCTGTCTATTCCTATTCTGAAGCCTGCTAAACTCGGGGCCTTAATAATATAATATGGCAATGAGTTCCACATTGTGCATTGCTTTAAAACGTAGTTTTAGGAAAACAATCCACTGACTGACAACTGTCCCTGGAAAATCAGCACAAAGTTCAGGCCACATAAGGCCCCATGGTCTAGAACCCAGACCCTTAGAGGTGGCAGGTCGAGGCTGCTACCCAGCAGCAGCTGTTACCACTTTGCACTCCACTTCCCAGAACCTGCTGTGGACAAAGAGCATGGGAACTTCCGCCTCAGGGTTTGACAGACATCAGGACCATGGCTCCTGGTTGGCTCCCTGCCCTACATAAACCCAAGGGGCATTCCAAGAAGTGTCCAGGCATCAGGGTGGATCTTCTGTGGCTTGCCATGACTGTTCTTGCTCTTGAATTCCCGGTTTGACCTCAGCTTGATTTGAACTTCAGTGCCTGGCCTGGGACATCACTACGAACTCTTCTACTATTCCCAGACTCAGGTTAGTCCCTGCTCTGACCTTTGGCCCTGACTGCCCTTGTTGGGACCCTGACAGGCCTGCTCCTGATCCCAGCGAATCCACATGAGGCCCTTCAGATTATATAACCCCAAGAGGTAAATTCTTCACTTATACTGGTGTTTCTCCAGTTCACCTTTACATTCCTCTGCTTAAAATGAATGCTGTTTATTTTTGCCACTTTTATTTCTAGCAAGATCACTGTGAGGAAAGACTGATCACAGGACATTCTGCAGCGTTATAAAAGATAAGTGATTATTTATCTAGATTGCATTAAATGAAGTTTCCTGCTTCCCAGATTGGAAAGTACTGGTTATTTAAAAGATGCATTTATTTTCAGTCATTCACACTGAATAAGTTTAATCATCAATGTTTCAGCTCCTCTGACATTTCTCCAATCACATACAATTTACATTATTGAAATCAGATATTTTTGTGTTTACTTTTCAAGGCCTGATTTCAAATATTATTTGCTTTGGGGTTTTTTCTGGCACTTTGAAAACTGACACACACTCCCAGCATTTATTCTTTACATAGGAATGTTTCTAGTTTGTTTGGATTTATAAAATATCCTGCTGATGGAGGTTAAAACTAAGATGCAATCAAACAGCGTTGTTCATTAAAAAGATACTGTTGGGTCAAACTTGACCTAAAATGTAGGTTTTGTATAAGAACAAGAATCATTTACAAAGACTGAGACCAATAGAAAATGTTTCCATTATTTAAACTTGTTTCCATAGGCATGGTATTCTTTAAAATAATAATAATAATTAATAATTCCCTGCTTTGTTTGCAGCCAAAACATTACATCATTATGCCAATATATGGGAACCTGAAAGAGAAAATGACCAAGAACTGTCTCTAAACAAATGTAAAATTTACTAATTCAGTGGTACTACAACTCTGTAATTCTTCAGATCCCTAGATGAGAAAGAGAGAGCCCACTCAATGAACATACCTAGCTTCCCAACACCCCCATCGCCCACCATTTGGTTCTAAGAACGTTCCACTGTGTAGATCACCACTGGTGGTCTATGGAATATTGTTTTACAACCTCTGGACCCAAGACTATTTTGACTGTGAAAGAGGTGACAACATCTAATAAAAGACACAAGCAGTGAGGCGTGAACGTGATTTTTTAAAAATATTTTTTCAGCATCTGTTATCTAAGGTATTTTTTGTAATACAGATAACTCGTTTGTCTAAGAATGTATTCTTTTTTAACCTGATGTCTTCTCTTGAGTGGGGCTTAGGTGCCTCAGGAAAGTCTGACCTCAGATAAGGAGAGGAGTTACTAGTGGAATAGCTGGTCCCAGGCAAAGAGACTTGCAAAGTGCTGCAAATATCAGAGTGAGCCCCAGGAGAACTAAGGGCACTGGAGGGTTTCAGTCTTAGTTCAAATAAGTTACACAGAGGATTGTGAAATAGATATTGCGTTATGTACAGGCCGTGCGGTCTAGCAGAGAGATCTAGATTCTATTTCTGGCCCTGCCACTGACCTGCTGTGTGACCTTGGTCAAGCCATTTCACCTCTCTGTGCCTCTGTTTACACTCCCACCTTCTGACTGTCTTGTCTAGGTAAACACTGTAAGATCTTCAGGGCAGAATCTCTCTCTTATAACATGTCTGACCAGTGCAAGCTCCATGGGGCTGTAGCTCAGTACTAAGCTTTACAATATTACTTTCAGATCACAATACACAGTCAGTGTTGCAAGCCCCTCTTCTCTCTCTGACCAAGAGCTAGGAGAGAGCGATTACAAAGGGCTAGATTGTGACATTGCACTCCATATGTTTTATGAAAATATACTTATAAATGTGAATACGATGTAACTGGAATGCTTTTTTGCAAAAGGTCTCTCGTAAGGTATCATTGCAAAGCTTATAATCTACTGAGTGTAGTCATCCTATTTGTTTGCATGTATTATTTCTATGTCTGGAGTTAGGAGAATAAGCTTATGCTCTAATAAATTGGTTAGTCTCTAAGGTGCCACAAGTACTCCTTTTCTTTTTGCGAATACAGACTAACACGGCTGTTACTCTGAAACCTGAGAATAAGGTATAAACTTCTATTACTGATGTAAACATATTAAGTGGAAGCCATTAAGGGTGCTTCAGAATCAATGAGCTGTAAATGGCTCTGTTTACTGGCAAACCTTCCTGTGTATGTGTGGGCCAGCCCAGGAAGAATGGAGGCTGGGGTCTCACAGGACGTGACCCTGTCCCATGATACTGGAATCCATCTTAAATCTGGTACTTTTCCATTTAGAAGGAGAGGTGGGGACCCAGAGAGACAAAAGATTCCTGCCTTGTGCCAAAGCTATAAAAGGGGGTGGAGCAGGACAAAGAGTCAGCCAGTCATGAGAGAGCCCCTGCTTACCACCTGAGATGTCTGCTGGAACTAACAAGGACTGTACCAGGGAAAAGGATTGGGCCCAGACTAGGAAGGAGTTCAGTCTGTGAAAGAAGTTTACTGAAACATCTCTGAGGGTGAGATATTACCTGTAATCAGATTCTTAATGTATTAGGCTTAGACTTGTGTATTTTTGCTTTATTTTGCCTGGTGACTTACTTTGTTCTGTCTGTTATTACTTGAAACCACTTAAATCCTACTTTTTCATACATAATAAAATCATTTGTGTTGTTTATTAATAAACCCAGAGTAAGTGATTAATACCTGGGGGAGCAAACAGCTGCGCATATCTCTCTATTAATGTTATAGAAGGCGGACAATTTATGAGTTTACCCTATATAAGCTTTATACAGAGTAAAACTGATTTTATTTGGGGTTTGGATCTCATTGGGAACTCAGTGTGTGGGTGCTGGAGAGGTAACCTGTTGAGCTGTTTTTGGTTAAAGTCTGTAGCTTTGGGGGCGTGGCCCAGACCCTGAGTCTGTGTTGCAGCAGGCTAGTGTGTCTGGCTTAACAAGGCAGGGTTCTGGAGTCCCAAGCTGGCAGAGAAAACGGGCTCAGAGGTGATTTCAGCACATCAGGTGACAGTCTCAAGGGGGTCTCTGTGACCTAATCCGTCACAGTGTTGCACACCCCTCTTCCCTCTCTGACCAAGAGCTAGGAGAGAGAGATTACAAAGGACTAGATACCATTTGTTGATAGGGCCCATTTCCATAGACTCTGTATTCACACTCAATGGAGGACATAAAAATAGATGTCTGTGATTCTTGTATTTTGTAATTTGGTCTCTGCCTTCCCCAGTTCCCAAGGATAACCCAAGGCTCATGGGCGGCGAGTATCATAGTCTAGGGGAGGCTAAGCCTCCCCTAACCCAGGCTGTGGCCCTGCCCACACTGCACCCCGAGGCCCCACCCTCCCTCCTCCTCCTCTCCCCTGAAGCTGGCAGGGGGTCAGGCTGGCACCCAGGAGCTGGGGCAGCCTGGGATGGCTGGGGCGGGTGGCCTGGGGTGGCTGGGGTGGGCAGGTCGGGGCTCCTCTGGCTGCAGGGGAGGGGCTTCAGCAGAAGGGGGCAGGGCTGGGGGCTAGTCTCCCCAAGTGGGGGCTTTACCCACCCCCCATGCCAAGGCTGGATATTACCATGAGCTACTGAGGGCTGGTCATTTTCTGTCTGGCTATTTAAAAACATTCTCTTGCAGAAAACAGTACCCCTCATATGCTAGCACGCTTTATCTTCTTTTTTAGCTTGCAGAACTTTTAGGTCCCAAATGTTGTTTCCCTCCCACAACACCCAAATAGAGCAAAGAACCAGCAGTTACTAATTAAACAATTTCACGGAGCAAAACCTATAACTCAGAACAGAAAATCAGAGATGTGTTTATAGGATCCTTTCATGGCCACATAGGTGATAGTACGTTGAATCAGGTTGGGTCTTCATTCTAAACGGTTGAAATAGTGTGAAATTAAACAACCTGAAGAGTGGTATATTGCACATGATACCACTACTTTACCTTTTAGTTCAAGGGTCTGAATGCACTTTGCAGGCATTATTGAATTAAGCCTCCCAAAACCTTGGGTGGTAGGTATTTTTACAGATGGGGAGAGCCAGCCCCCATCAGAAGTGACAGTGGGGCTGAACCCTATAAAAGGAACTTTTTTCCCAATTGTTTGTGTTATATGGGTGTTGACAAGAAAACACTCAGAATAAAAGTCACTTGCCTTCCCAATTAATCAGGTTTAATTTCCTTGGTACTGGTGATATCAAGATGCTACCAGTTTTTCAGCCTGCCATAGAGAAAGGAGCTTTAAATTGTTCCTGTAAATTAATTTTCATGGATTTTGAAAAGCATTTTCATGCATTTCAGATCCACAAATATACATGTCCAGTGAACTCCTTGAAATATATATGCTGCAGAACTTTGAAAGCGAGACTTTGGAAAAAAGTCAAAGAAGAAGGATACCTCAATTTCCCACCTATGAATATTCACTAGTCAGCCATCCAGACATCGAATCAGAGGGCCCAGTCCAACCCCAACTAGAAAGTAATGACTGATGACTAATGTAACTCATGCTGTGACCATATGTTGACCACTGATTGCTTCCTGATAGCAGAGTGAGATTAGAGGTTTAAAAGAAGAAGTCAGTGGAGGACTGAGTGATCAGTTCACAATCATGTTTCAGAGTAACAGCCATGTTAGTCTGTATTCGCAAAAAGAAAAGGAGTACTTGTGGCACCTTAGAGACTAACCAATTTATTTGAGCATAAGCTTTCGTGAGCTACAGCTCACTTCATCGGATGCATACTGTAGAAAGTGTAGAAGATCTTTTTATATACACACAAAACATGAAAAAATACCTCCTCCCCCCACCACTCTCCTGCTGCTAATAGCTTATCTAAAGTGATCACTCTCCATACAATGTGTATGATAATCAAGTTGGGCCACTTCCAGCACAAATCCTGGAAGCATGGAAGGTTTCCTTGTGGGGGGCAGTGTGTGTATGTTTGGGGGGGGGGCACAGAGGAAACCGTCCATTTTTGCTTAAATATAGACTCAGCTATCAGTGATTTTTTGATGAAACGTAGCCCTGAAAGGATAACCCATCTGAGGAAGCATTATCTAGGCATCTGGAGACAACCTGGGCATCCTTAGGTTTATTATCTCCTATCAGGGTTGAGGGAGAAGAGGAAAAAGAAGAGACTTGCAGAAGTCTTAATAAAAGTCCTGACACGGTGATGAAGCTTGGAATGGTGCAGCCGGTTATCCACAGATGATGATGACACTGACAAGGAGTGGAATATCCCAGGTTAGCATTGGGAGTGCAGAGCAGCACAGCAGTTCCCATCAAACTAGGAAGTATACCAGTGGGCACGGAAAAGCAAGGTGCGCTCAGAAATGCATATGATGCAGAAGCCTCTGCTGTAACTCAGCAGGACAGGAATTGTACCCTCTTTCCTGTATGGAAAGTGCCCACCATTGCAGGCACTATCATAAACTATACAAAGAGACAGTTCAACTTAATTGCACAGAGCTCTCAATCTGGCACTAATGAGAAAGTTACTTGGACCTTGATGCTGGAAGGTGCTCAGTGCCCCAGTATCCAAAGATGAGAATAGGAGCTGTGAGGATGCTCAGAACCTTGCAGGACAGAGCTCATAATATGTATAGTTCAGTCCTTTGGGGGGCCATATTTCTTCTAACACTGTATCTGTTTTGTATTTGATAAAATACAGCCTTACTAGAGTCCTCCAAGCTCTTGCTGAATGTGAAGCGAGAAGAGACTGAAAAGCCAAGGGTCGTTTATATTCAGTAGTTAGCTAAACTGCTAAAAGCAACTGCTGGAAAGAAACTGATAAATCTATTTCAAAATAATCTTTTCTACGTAATGTATAATTAATCTATGGAACTCACAGCCACAGGATATTACTGTGGTGAATTGCTTAGTAACTTTCAAAAAAGGAGTAGACAGCTATACATAAGAATAGCATCTACAATTACATGAGTGACGGAAAGATGGCAAGGCCTATCAGTTTTCCTGGTTTGCTGCATTAGCTGATCACATGATGGGGTCAGTAATAATATCCATCCATGGTACAGCATTGCGCATTATGGAGGGTGGTGGGGAAATTATATCTTCTTCTGAAGCTTTCAGCCTGCACTGTGTCAGAGATAGGAGAGTGGACCTATTGGTGTCTTCCGGTGTGATAAATGTTATGTTTTCAAGAGAAATCGGTGAAAAATTGATATAGGCAATAGAGCTTCGGTGTTCAGTGTGAAACTGCAGCTGTGGATATCAGTATGTGAAACAAGCCTTCATTTTAGTGCCAACCATGAAAGCGAAAATCACGGCAGTTCTGATTGGCTCCAGCTCATTCTGAGCAGAAGATAGTCGTGGTAGCATCTATGCCCATCAGCAGAGGACAGTCTGCCACTCAGAGGGAACATGCTCTCTGTTTCCCACTTACCCCACAAAATGCTTATTGCAAACTAGATCTCACCTCTGTCTTTTCTTTCTTGTCTGATTTCCAAGGAGGGTTAGGAAGGCACCAGCTGCCTGGGTCTGGGGTGTGTCTACACTGCAAGTAGGATGCAAGCAAAGCAGCACAACTTGAAAACAGCCCTGCAATGAATCGTTTGGATGTTAACACTGCAGATTATGTGGGTTGAAACATTACTCTCTAAATACCATACAGAAGAATAGATTCTTAGCTGGTGTAAATCGGCATAACTCTGTCGTCTTCAGTGGAGCTACACCTATTTACACCAGTTGAGGATCCAGCCCAGAATCTGCATCATGTGGCTACATTTTATTTCAGTTAGACTTTAAATATCAGTGGCAAAAACAAGCTATTTGGCAAACAGAGAAGAATGTATTCCAGCTATTTCACAGCTCCCTTTTGAAAACATTGTTACTGTCTTGGCTCCACACATGTATTTAAATGGTAAGTATGTAAAAAGAAAACCTGCTGCATGAGCATTTTCCTTTTCCTCCCTCTGGAGTAGCCTGTTTTGCTTTACATCAAAAGTCAAACCACATGACTGAAATGGAACAGCGTCCTGGTCTGACAGCCCAGAAGAGGCTGTGATGCACAGCTCAGCCCATATCAGCCTTGTCAAATGGTGTCAGTAACATTTTTTTTTAAAATCCATCCTTTTCCTCTGGCCTAATTTCCCTTCTTAAGCGTTTCTAGTTGCTTTAATTGTTGAGCCATTGGATCACATCAAGGGGAGTACTTTGTAGCTTCTGGCATTTGTAATATTATTCCTTTAGGCAGATACACAGCTTGAGCAGAGGAGTATGAGAAGCAATGGATTTATAGTCCCAGGTCCTTGGCCATGGTAAAGGAATACACTGGACAGCTTGTGCCAGTGGGTGGTGTTTGAAGCCAATCTTGGGTTGGCTATGTGCCAGGCTAGTGCCCCAAAGCCATCCAAGAGGCCATTATTGTAGCTGGAGTACAAGGCAGCCCTGGCTGTGCTCCCTATGCCAGCTGCAGGGATGGGGCTGGAAGAGGACACAGCGCAGGGGAGAACCTGCGACCAAGCTTGTCATGTGTGCGCTCAGGTGATTTCAGTCTACGTTGCTTTGGCTAGGAGCGAGCTGGCAAAGAAAGGAACAATAGCTGCAAGCCCCAGTACTGGCAGGAAAAGGGGGTCGATTTAAGACTAAAACAGGCTATTAAAAGACTAAAACAAAAACAACACAACTTGTATGTTTACGGCAATGAGCAGGAAAATGTATTATGCATTATAATCCTAGATACTGATAAAAACAAAAATACTAATGAAACTAAATGTACACTTGCCCTGCTCAATCCTGGAAGAGCAGCAGCGGCTCCTGGCACGTGGGGCTGGCTCCAGCTCCCTGCTCCAGGGATTGCAACCCAGTGCAGAGGGTCAAAGAGTCACTCATGTTTGGCCTGTCCACCCCTCCATTGTGAAAAGGGCCATTGGACCAAATTTCAATGAATGGTGCTGCGACCCAGTGTGTGGGGCTGCAGTGCCACTCCACTTTGGCCCTCAAGGGGGCACTGTGATCTGGCCCGCCAGGTCACAATGCCACTTGGCTTGGGAGCCTTCTCAAATGGGTGGGGGGTGAGGGTGGGCAGGACAAACTACCCTGTCAATGGTATGTGCTGTACGTAATGTGCATACAGATGCAGGCAATCTGTCTATGCCAATGTGGATTTGAAAACATTTCACCTTGACTTTGAAGGGCCAAATTTTGGCTCCTCCTATGTGTGTGTCATCCTACTGGAATCTGTGGGACTGCTTACATATGGGAGGTGAGCATGATTTGAAACACAGTGGCTTCTACTTCCCAGATTGCCATATGGTAGCCCTGTCATTTTCTATACTTCAATTATTTGTATTACAGCAGCATCTCAGAGGCCCACTTGGGGCTCTGGGCCCCATTGAGCCAGGTATTGTACAGACACAACTATCCCTGCACTGAAGAGCTCACCATGTAAATAGCCAAGGCTAGCAAAGGATGGTAGAGGAAATACCAATCAGGTGACATGCCCAAGGTCATGCAGTAAGTCAGTGGCTGAGCTGGGAATAGAACCTCTGTCTCATGACTCACAGTTTAGTGATCTAGCCATAAACCCCACTGCCTTGCCTCACTTCCACCTGCTACCCACTGAGTCAGTGTTGAAACTTGAGAAGTCACTACAGTGACACACTGGAGACTTGCAGGCCTGTCACCACAACTCTGTCTCCTCTGACTGGACTGGAAAGCAAACACCAGCTTTCTTCAAGTCTCTATCCCCAGCACCTGCTTTCTTCAGAAGAGACCGTTGACAACACCTTTGCACCAAAGAAGGCAACTGGAGACAAAGATTTTCCTTTCAGACTCACAGACCCAGCTGCAAGATCTTGGAAACAAAACAGGTTTCTTATGCATTTCCCCTGGTGCTAAGGCACAGTAAAATGTGCTCTCCTCAGGGTGGTCTTGCGCTCAACTAGGGTGTTGGATTTCCTTCCCAAGCATACATGGCTGTGATTCAGATGCTGAGCAATTTGTGACACTCTTCCCCTGGGAAGGAAGAATTCTGTTTGTATGCAAAGGGAAGTTTCTCCTTGTTTGGATTTTCCTTTTGCCAACCTATCTCCCAAACCAGAAAGCAGCGTGAATCTCACTGCACCCCTATGCTGGGGTCAACCCTGGGCGTTGCTCATGGTAGCATCCTCCAATGACAAAATGTCTTAGGATTGTTCTGCCATGGTGACCAAAAGATAAAACTGTATCTATGGATCTTGTGCTCAGACCCATTGCAGGAAACCAGCCCCCACTGGAAAGGAGGAAAACAAAGGTGAGCACCAGCCAAACCACTGAATCACGATGTCTCGCAGGGAGCTGACTTAAGACCAATAGTTTTAATAGCACGGCTGCTTAAAGGGGACAGGAATTCCGCCTTGGGCCTGAGTTTTCAGAGGTATTGAGCACATGCAGTAGTTGTGGTGGCTGACAGCACCCCTGAAAATCAGGTCCCTAATGAGAGGGTGCCTTTGGATGCTGAAGTGGACCTTCTGTGTATCTAAGTCCCATGCTGAGTTGTCTGCTCTTTTAACACCTTCCAGTCTTTCCATAGCTGCTGGGAATTGTTTCAGCCGTCTGGTCCTGGCTCATACCACACCAGTGACACATGCAGAGAAATCAAACCAGGCATCTCCCCACTGCCCCGGGGCACTGGGTCAGCAGCAGTCACAGTCCCTATTCCAATGCAGCTAGTGCTCTTAATGGGGAATTCCTCCGTGGTCTAAAAGGCCATTCACTGAGGGCATCGTGATTCAGAGGAGCTTCCTGTAAAACTATGAGGATTGCAGCTACAATAGGGAACCTGGGATACAGGACTCCTGGATCTGTCCTTAGACTTATTGGGACCTTAGGTTGGTCATATGGTACCTTCTTTGCCCTTCCATTTTCTCAGGTGTAAATTGGGGCTAATACCTACGCAATGGAGCTGTGAGACCAGTGTCTGTCTGTAAAGTGCTTTGATAGCTTTGGATGAAAGACTCTATAGAAGTACAAAGCATTATGCTTGATTATAAGTATTACTTATGATTTGTGCCTTGAGCCCTCCACCAGAGGAGGGCTCCATTGTGCCAGGTGCTGCATAGACATACAATAAAAGACAGTCCCTGCCCCAAAGATCGTACTATCTCATCTGTCCTCACAACACCGCTGTAAGGTAGGACAGTGCTAATATATCCTCATTGGAGAGATGGGGAACTGAAGCCCGGGTAGATTGTGGCTTGCCCAACGTCACACAAGAAATCTGTGGCAATGCAGGGACTTGAACTTAGTCCTAGGCTGGCACCCCTAAACACAGGAATATGTGTCATTAATCATACAAGTGAATTCATTAGTATTCTTTGCAGCACATGGGCTCCCCCTATTAAAACATAACAAGCTAGCAGCCAGAGCCACGTAGACATACTAATAAATGGCAAGTATTTTATAAATGAACTGGGGCCTTTGTTTCTTTTCTAACAAAGTTATTGGGTTAGATTGCTCCAGTCTGGGCTTATTTTCATCTTTTTACTTGAAAATGAGATCCATTCCTTCCCCAACATTCTGTTAAACGGCATTGTTTTAGACAGCGCCATTGTCTATGGAATGGAATAAACACTGCTAAATATTTAACAGCACGTAAATATTTTAGATAGACCCAGCCCAAGAAAGGTTAGGGATGGAGTTTAAACTCTGTGAGGCATAAAGAAGACAAAGGCTTGGGTCGCAGGAAGCTAAGGAAGAGTGCTGGAAAAGAAAGAGTCTATTGCAGGGGGGATTAGTTAAGAATTAGTCTTAATTCTTAGTAGGATGGTAGCCCCTAGATCCCCAGTGTGCTAGGTGCTGTACGAGCACAGTGACACTCAGTGCCTGTCCCGAACAGCCTTCTGTCTGTCTAGACAAGACAAAGGCTGGGAGGGGACAAAGCAGGTCAGTGGCAGGAGCAGAACCCAAGCATTTTGACTCCCTGCCTAGTACCCTGGGCACTAGACAATGTCGCCTCTCAAAGAGCCTCCCCCTCCTTGATCTTTGTGTGGTGGAGGGCCTCGGAGCATGGATTGCCCCCTTTCTGTATAGAAAGGAGACTGTCACCTGCAGGGCACTGTCCCTCTTTCCCCCCCAGCCCCAGCACAATGTGTTCCGTGCGCCTGGGGGCTTCCCAGGGAGGAGAGGTGGGCTGGGCCAGGCCAAGGTGAGTGTCAATCTCCCTCTTGTCCCTGTGGAGTTTACAAGGAACGGCTAATATGCCCTGGATCTATAGTGTCTTTTCCATGCAGCCCCCTCTGCAACAGGGGTTCCTCTTTAGTGGGAATCCCAGGGTAGGTGTGGCCAGGTGGAGTCCCTGCTAGGGTGGCACTAATGGAACCGCTAGGGACCAGAGCTGCCATAGCGACTCTATGAGGATGGTGCTGGCCTCCCACTGACCCCTGGGATCTCTGCAGACTTCAGAAAATTGGAGGGCCTGGGGGTGATGGTCTGTACCATGACAGAGCGCACAATCCACATCCCTGCCTTGTGGAACTTGTGAGGGAATCTCCACGAGAGATGTTTGCAAAAACTTCCTCCCCTGGCTCCCCTCCCATGCATTTTACCACAGGGAGGGGTGATCCAACGCCATCATTTCCTATGACCAAATAAGGCTTTTTAGTTATTATTGGCCTGAGTCTGCTTGCACTTACACACGCACAAGTCAGGCTAACTCCACCGACATCCAGAGCGTGATGCCAGTGGGAGTGAGACGAGAACTAGGCCCACTGGTTTAAATGGCCACACAGTGCACAGCTTTATATACCGAACGCTGCGTATTCTAACTGCGCCTGCACCATGGATGTGCCTGCCACTTTGAAATGCAGACAAAGATGGTCCTCCTTGCCCCAAAGCGTTTACAGAAACACTATTCTCCTCTATTGTTCGGGGAAGTATTAGAAACCAGTTACTTCCCAGACAGAAGAGGCTAAAGCTTTCAGTGAAAAAAGAGGAAGGAAGGATGCTTCCATGCAGTCACGCCAGACTTATCCAGGCTAAAGAAGAGATGCTTGGACAACTTCCCCACATTTGTTGGCTACTCTAGACAAAAATGTGATGCATTAACTAGGATTAGAAGCATATGTAGGGTGATTTGTGCTCACATGCACAGGGTTGGACTGATTTTCACATGTGGGGGTCAAGAAGGAAATGCCCCCACTCCCCTGGGGTTTCACCTTTCTCTGGAGCATTGAATTGGGATCAGGGGTTGGGTGTATCCCACACCAGCAATTTCCAGTATCAACAAGGGGCCATGGGAATTGCTGGAGCTCTGGTCCTTCCCATGTTTTCTCCATTGTTCTCTGTCCATAGTTTTCAGTGGTTTGGATTTCAGTGGCAGTTTCTCCAAAGCCCCACTAATGGTACACCCAGAGCAGTGTAAGGAATGCATCTCCCCGGTTGTGGGCCTAAGTCTATGCTCTGTTACCCTACTTCAGTTCCACTGAACTGAACAGTATATAGCCCAGTATAAAACTGGGTGCAACAAGGTGGAGAATCAGGCCTATCTGTCTGTGATGTACCCAGTAGCTGCTAGTGTCACATTACCATCTTGTGCTCTATCGACAGATTGAGATAATTCTGTATAAAGGATTCAGACATGAAATACAAGGGAAATTCAAGCCAGCCTGACAGAAGCTTTTAGGTCTTACATTCAGGGCCACCGTCAGGCATACGTGACTGTGTAGGGCACCGAAAATTTGGGGCACCACCAGGACTATAGGTGCCGACTTCTCATCTTGCTGAGGGGTGCTCGACCCCCCCACCCCGCTCCAGGCCCTGCCCTTACTCCTCCCCTGCCCCCAAGCCTCTTCCTGCCCCTGCTCCACCCCCGCCCCACCTCTTCCCCGCTTCCTCCCTGAAGCATGCCCTCTCCCCGCTCCTCTCCCTCCCTCCCGGAGTTTGAATGCTGCAAATCAGCTGTTTGCGGCATTCTGGAAGCACTGGGAGGGAGGAGGAGGAGTTGGTAAGCATAGGGCCGCCAGCGTGCGAGAAGCACAGGGGGAGGGGGCAGAGGGAGGGAGCTTGGTGATGGTGAGTGCTCTGCACTCACTAAATTTTCCCTGTGGGTGCTCCAGCCCTGGAGCCCCACACACGGAGTCCGTGCCTCTGACCGGGACAGCAGGGGGGGTTGGCTCCCGCACACCCAGCATGTGCTGCAGTCTCCTTACTAGGCAGAAGGCAGGGGTCGTATTTACCGAGCTGAATGCACAGGCATAGGGGCACCAGTATACCAGCACCAGTATTCATAGAGCAGAACATGCCAGCATAGGGGCGCCAGTTTAATAATACTGTGTAGGGCCCCATAAATCCTAAATCCATAATGCTCACATTGCTGAGAAAAATCTCCTCTTTTAGGTTTCTGAGTGCCCTTCACAGGATGGGAATTTTGCTTGTGGTCATGTACAGATACTATCACAATTGAAGTGAAAGCAGGAAAAGGGAAATGTTAACATCTTGTTCAGGACATGGGATTTCACAAGCTGTGTTCTGAGATCATTTGATTCAGCTGTTTTTGTAGTCCAGTCATCTCCACCACTAAGAAAACCCTATTTTTAAAACTCAAGAGATTAAAATAACAAAACAAAGAAACTCTCCATCTCCTTCCTGTTTGTTACTTTCAAAACTTAGTCTCTTTATCTTAGAAGCCTATTTACATAATGTAACAGATTTCAGTGGCTCCCCTTCGATGGGTTGCTTTGACTAATCAAAGCGCAGCCCGCTGGGATTTTTAATTGCTGGAATTTTCTTTGAACTGTGCTGCAATGGAGTTTTTACTTTGGGCAGTGGAGCGCTTTCTTATTTCTTCAGTAAAAATGTTTCAGATCGAATCATTTGGTCAGGAGATAGCTGGCATGTACTCACCATTAGTAGGTACACAGATGAATAGATATGGGCAGAAATTCACTTCACATTAGACAAAAAGAAAAAGAAGGGGGTTGGAGCTGTGATTCACAGCTGCCAATGTGAATGTGAACTAGAGGGCGCCATGTTCTGCTCACCAAATTGCCTGTGATGCCACAATCCCAATGGCTTATTTTGTAACTGTCTGGAAAACAAATGTTCTTTAAATGGGGAGTAGGAGGGGGAGGCTGAGAGATTCATCTTGGATTAAAAAAATCTTTAAAGCACCTAAGTGACATAGGCTCTAGACTACCAGAATCTGGGACTGGATGACAGGGGATGGATCATTCCATAATTACTCTGTTCTGTTCATTCCCTCTGAAGCATCTGGCACTGGCCACTGTTGGAAGATAGGATTAAATGGACCAGTGGTCTGAGCTGGTATGGCTGTTCTTATGTTATTATGTAAGCTCCTAAGTGAAAAGCATTTCTCTCTTGCAAAAACAGGGTTGTATCAAATAGAATCTTACAATAACCCAGCATGCAGGAGATTAGAAAGGTTGTGTGCATATGGATGTCATAGATGTAATTAAAATCATGAGTTAGTTAGTAAAGTCTCACTGGGAAAATCTGTAGGAGAAAGTTCTGCAAGAAGGAAGGAAAATGCACCAGGTTCCCTTTGCAGGGTTCTCTCCAAATCATTCCGTCAGGGATTTGCCCCATGCACAAGGAACAGGCGGGCCACACACAGATCCTGAAGTATAAGGAGAGACCTGGGCCTCCCACTGGCACTGGGCCTCCCTGCCCCCTGGCAGCTGGGCTCCATTGGACCCACACTACCAGGGGCATCTTCCATCAGTGGCTGCCTCTGGAACTCACCATGAATAAGGGCTTCCATAGCCCAGGGGAAAGTCAGGGAGATCAGAATAAAGCTGCATTAACGTTTATGTGCTTTCCCTGTGGATTTAGGAGTGGACAATATATGCACCCCAACCCATCATCCCCTAGCCCTGTAAAGGCCTTGCTCAGGATCCAGGGAATTCAGGAGGGGAGGTGCTGTGGAGGCAGCTGATCCTCCCACCTTTTATGATGAGTGGAACTGGAAAAAGAGGGTCGAGTTTCAGGAGGAGACCCGGTTTGGTGGGTCACCAGAAGCTGTGGAATGCAAGCTCAGGCCAGGTTGCTACTAAACAAACAGAGGCCTCTTACTCTACAGGTAATACTGCCTTCTAGGAATGCTCAATTAAGATCTCTTTCCTGCAACTCTGCCTGTTTGCTCTATCCCTTATGGCTAAAGAAAGACTGGGAGAGCTTCATGGAAATCTTGGTAGGGTTAGCTGGCTCCATGCTTTGATAAATTTCTTTTCAAGTGTCACATCCTAGATCATTTAACATTTCAATGGACTTTTCACCATCTGTGCAGTTTGTTTACATTTGTTTGTTTACATTTACAACTTCACACTCTGCTGGAGATTTAAACTAGACTGGTGGGTTGGACTTTGGTTTCTCATCAGCTTCACTTCCTGGTTCTCCTGCCCTTAGCAGGCTGCTGTTACATGGGGATCACCTATGATAGAGGGGAATGATTTAATGAAAAAGCAAACACACTCTTGTCAGCTGGAAGCTTGCCAATTTTTGCATTGTTTTGTTAATGGTGCTGCACAGATTATATTTTTGTTCTTGACGTTGGTTGTACAGTTTGTCCTTTGGTGTCATTGCTTTGCCTTTTTAATGTAAAGGAGGTGCTGGGGAACTGTGATATAGACAGATCCCCTTCGCAGCTGTTGGCTTTCTTGTCTGGGCACCTCAGGGTGTGGTCAATGGGCATATTTCTCATTGCAGCTGCCCCATCCTTTTGCATACAGAATTGCAATCAGCTGGGGATCAATTAGAAGTAGGCTTTGCCTCAGAAGTTCTGCTTCTGACAGTATTACATATACTATGCAGAGTTAGGCAAATGCCACACAATGTTTTGCTGAGTATTAACTTGAAATGAAAACTGAATTCAATTGAGTTCAATGGAACCACCCTATGCACGTGACTTAAGGCAAGCAGGTATATGGCTTTTAATGTCTAATATTTGATGTCTTTTCCATTTGTTTTTAACTGAGGACTTTGTTCTGAGACTCACGCTCAATTGCATACTGTTGTGATTTTTGCATAGGGTCTGTTTTCATGTAGTAATGCCTGTTTTGGAATAAAAAGGAAACCTGATTTCACTTAAATTAAAAAGAATCACAAATATCTCTATTAATTTTAGATTTTATAAAACAAGCCCATCCCTTCCCCTTCCCCTGCTTATAAACAAAGCTGAAATTTGGATCCTAAGCAAAGTGGACAATGTTCCTTTAAATATACAAAAGGCAACTCAAACACTGTGACTCAGACTACATACACATTTCAGAGTACATATAACATTACAAACAATTCAAGGTGTGATTTCAGAGCTATTATGGTGTTATCAGAACCACTTCATATAGGTGGGTGCATAGCTTTATACCTCAGCTGCATTATACCTGCATCTATTATACACACATATATAAAGAAAATTAAACTTGGCTAGTGTTAAGAGCCTGACCCTGCAATTTACAAAGTGTGGCCAGAGCCCTGCTGAGGTCAGTGGGACTTGCCATGGTTATGGGGATCTGTCCCAGTGGAGGATGTTGTAAAATGCATGGTTGTGACAAAATCACAACCACCTGAAAATCTGCACCTAAGGAGGAAGCTTCACGTTAAACTCAAGTAACTGGTGAAGAAAGGACCCAGTCGACAATAGCACGCATCAAAAAAAGCCACCCTAGCCCTAATCCTCCAGGCAAACTCAGCTGGGCTTTGCCCTGAATAGAAGACTACAGGATCCAGCTCCACAAGTGAAAGAATGAGTATCAGCCTTTACCTGGCATTTCCTCTCTCTGTTAGTTGTATTTTAAGCAGATATAATTTCTCTGATATTGAAGAGCAAGTGTTTCCTATCAGGTTTATGAGGGCCATTTCTTTACCTGAGAGAGGAAGACGGTCTCTTGAATACACATTTAGTTAGTTGTTTGGAACACGTTATTTACAGGAAGCAGCACTGTTCTGCTCTCTGTTGAGGACAGAGTCAAAGGAGCCATAGAAACTAAGAGCCAAATCCTGCTTGCCTAGCTCACATGATCACTCCCACTGACTTAGTGGGGCAGCTTCCATGAGTAAGGTGACCAGGATGTGGCCTTAAAAACCCAGTTCTGTAACCCTTGCTCACAAAAGCAGTCCTTACTTGCTATGAGAGTTCTCAGCCCTTACTCATGCCAGTAATCCTACTGGGGTAAGTATGGGCCGACGGTTAAGTAAGGGTTGCAGAACTGGGTCCAAATTTATAATGTATTCATAGATTTTTAAGGCCAGAAAAGACCTATCTGACCATGTGGTCTAACCTCCCACATGACACAGACCAAAGAGCCTCCCCCAATAACTTTTGCACCAAGCCCATAACTTCTGATTGAGCGACAGCATATATTTTAGAAAGTTACCCAGTCTTGATTTAAAGACTCTAAGTGAAGGAAAATCCATCACATCCCTAGATAAGTTGTTCCAATGGTTAATTCCCCTCACTTTAAAATGTGAGCATTATTTCTAGCCTGAATTTGTCAAACTTCAGTTTCCAACCATTGGATCTCATTCTACCATTTTCTGCTAAAGAGCCCTTTATTAGAAGCAATCTCTTCCCTGTGTGGGTATTCATTGATATAATGAATCTCTTAACTTTCTCTTGGATGAACAAGTTTATTTAGTCTCTTGCTAGAAGGCACATTTTCTACACCTCATATCATTCTTGTAGCTCTTTTCTGAACCCTTCCCAATTTTTCAACATCCTTTTTGAAGTCTGGACACCAGCTGTGGACACAGTATTCCAGTAATGGTTTCAATAATCCCAGGTACATAAGGTATACTACCTCTCTACTATTATTTGATAGTCCCCCCGCTTACACATCTAAGGATCACATGTGCTCTCTTAGCTACAGCATTGCACTGGGAGCCCATGTCCAATTGGTTATCCACCATGATCCCTAAGTGCTTTTCAGAGATGCTGTTTTCCAGGATACAGTCCCCCATCTTATAAATATGACTTACATTCTTCATTCCTAGGTGTTTGACCTTGCATTTTGCTGTGCTAAAACATATGTTGTTCAAATGAGCCCACTTTACCATAACTGACCTGGTCCCATCACTAATGACACAAAAATTGGTGGAGTAGTAATCTGCAAATTGTACCAGCAATTATTTTATATTTTCTTCCAGGTTATTGATAAAGATGTGGAATAGCAATCGGCCAAGAACAAATTCTTGTGGGACCCTGGTAGTAACATCCCCGCTGGATGACACTTTCCCATTTACAGTTGCTTTTTGTGATCAATCAGTTCAACAAATTTTAATCCATTTAATATGGGATGTATTGATATTTTTTTAAATGTTAGTTTTTTTCATCAGAATGTCATGCAGGACTAAATGCCATACAGAAGTCCAAGTACATTATGTCACCACAGTTACCTTTATTAACAAAACCTATCTCATCCAAATACCAAAACAAGTTTGACAAGACCTATTTTCCATAAAACCATGTTGATTAGCGTTGGTTATGCTATCATCTTTTAATTCCTTGCTGACTGCATCCGATGTTATCCTATCTATTACTTTGCTCAGGACTGATGTTAGACTATAGTTTCCAGGGTCATCCTGTCTACCCTTTTAAAATATTGGTGCAACGTTTTCTTTTTTTCAGTCCTCTAGAACTTCCCCAGTGATGCAAGATTTGTTAAAAATCAGCTATAATAGTTCTGAGCGCTCCTCAGCAAATTCTAAAAGAATATTTTTGGGTGCAAGTTATCCACTCCTCCTGATTTAAAAATGTTTAACCTTAATAATTGCTGTTTAGCATCCTTCCTAATTACGGATGGAATAGAAAGTACTTCTTTATCATTGTAAGATATGAATATATCCTCAAGATTCTTTCTGAATACAGAACAGAAATATTGACTATTTCTGCCTTTTCTGGACCAGGATTGATAAATTTACCATCTTGATCTAGTTTCTGAGTTACGCCATTACTAGAATTTCATGTGTTCCTGATATATTTAAATAACTTCTTCTTGTTCTTTAATCATACTGGCCACAGATTTATTCACTGATGCTTTTAGCTTTCCTTATCAATCACCTGCATTTACTAACTGCCAATTTGTATTCATTACTATCAGCATCCACTTTTTCTATTTGTTATATAAATTTATTTATTTATTGTTGTTTTCATCTTTCGTTTATGACTGCAGCATTGTGAGGGTATTCATTTTTCACTTAATAAAACATTCTTAAACAATTTCCAATTATTCACATTTTTATGTTTAAATATTTCCTCCCACCAATTTTGCTCAGAATTGTTTTCAGCTTTGGGGAATTGGCCATTTAAAAGTACCAAGTATATTATTGGTGAGGACTATATTCTGTTTGCACGTAGTAAAGGAAATTAAATTGTGATCACTTGCATCTATGGAACAATCAGTTTTTAGTTTGGTTATCAATTCCTCTTTCCTCATCAGAATGAGGACTAATACTGAACAACTAAGTTAGTTGCATTATTTTGTGTATTAGAAAGTTATTGATAACTTTTAGAAACTCCAAGTATGTTTTACCAGCATTAGCATGAGACCCCTAGCATATATCCATCAGACTGAAATCCTCCATGATATTGCACTTTTTCTTTCCACACATTATTGATAGATGATTAAGGCGCTGCTCTTTCTGTTCCTTGGTCTGATTCGATGGTGTATAGCAGACCCGCCCCCTCTCCTCAGTACCCTGTCTTGTGATTTATCAGTTACTGTATTGATCCATAAGCATTTCAGGTGCTGTCCTTCTGAACTGTCAGTAATTCTAAAGAAGGTAACACACATTTTTGATGTACCATGCCATTCTCTCCCCTTCTGTCCATTCTTTGTTCTAAATTGTGAGTTTCCAGTGATTTTAACATTTCAGTCATCTGAATCATCCCACCAGGTTTCACTGATACAAATCAGATCAAATTCCTTTTAGAAATTAGTGTTTCTAATTCCTTCTGTTTGTCACCCGGCTTCTAGCACTTAGTATTTTAGTTGGCTCTCTGTTTAGTACTCTGATCTCTCACACACAAGAGCTGGAGCTGACACCTTGGTCCAGTCTTACATTTTCCAGACAGATAGGAAATGAAAATGCCACAGAGACAGTACACTCAGTGCCTATGAGAGAGAATCCCCCAGAGAATAAGTGGCACGATGCACTGCAAAAGGCATTCTAGCCACATGTGAGGCCATGTTTGGTGTGTGTCTCTGGGTGTGGTGAATCAGGGGAAATTAAAATGGAAGACTCCAAGAGCATGAAAAGATGCACCAAGAACCTGCTAGAAAAATAATACTTAATGGTTCTCATTATGGTCTGTTGTGTAGGTACGAACTGAGCATTGGTTTCCACCCTTTCTCTGTATGGTAAAGTGGTATCAAACAGTTCTCAAAATACCTTTCTGCCCCATACAGTGGCTTTGCTTTGAATTTCTTTACACATTATGTTAAATGTTGTTGTTTAAAATAAGACCCAATCCAGTTTTGTGGGTAGGTGGATCATTTCAAAGGGAACGTTGCTCAGTTTCTAATGTAAATCTGATGGTGGCAGGAAGGGGGGTACGAGTGTGCAGATCTCTCCAGACCCATATTTAAGAACTTCGGGGCAAATTAGAGTCTAGGAGAAGATTTTTGGACAATAGAGTTGTAGATAGAGCCCTGTGTAAATAAAGGAAGATCTAGTGGATTCTTACTCATCTCTAGCTGTATATATGCACACAACTTATACTGAATTAAAATAGGTTGTGAATAGTACCCACATCTATTAACCTGATTTCACTCATGTTTATCCCTTCGGGGAGACAAGGTGGGTGAGGTGATATCTTGTACTGGTGAGAGAGACAAGCTACTCTACTGGTGAGAGAGACAAGCTTCAGTGTTTTCACAGAGCTCTTCTTCGGGTCCTTTGGGGAATGTTATGGGCCCTTTCTCTAGAGCAGTAGCAGGAACTTGTTCAGTTTCATTAATCCTTCAATGAGATGTTTAGCTACAATGGTATGTAATCAGCCCTTAAAAACGCCAGGGCTTGCTAGCTAACATGACCTTGTCCCCTCACACTCCTGCCCGCACCAGCCTGAGTATGCTTCAATATATCACATATCAGACTCTTACTAGCAGGAAGGAGATTTCAGCACCTGCCTGCGGACAGCGCCCAACCCTCAGCATTGATCTCTCACCTGCACCTGGCACATGCTCTCCTAGTGACACCAAACAATAGCCTCTGACAGCTCTTCTGACACCAGCCAGCAAGCAGCGAACCCACTCCTAGACCCGCAGCAGGGAAGCCCCCTTTCTTCCTGCTGCCAGCTGATCCCACACAGCCAGGGAAACCCACTCCCACCCTAGTGCCACCAGCTCCGAGCCAGGCAGGGCCCCTCTCCCTTCCTGCTGCCACCTGATCCCAGCCAGTCATATAACCCACCCAACCTCCATGGACACCAAAGCTCAAACAGCCGCCTCTCCTCCAGAGGCCCCTGTCCAGTCCAGCAAACACTCATCTACCTTTGAACACCCTCCCCCCCCGTCCACCCCACTCACCCCAAATCCTGCGCAGCCATGAAATCTTCATCCAATCTTCACCGAGCCCCTAAAGAATCAACCAATGCCACATCTCCTGCCCACTCCCACCCCCAGGAAGATCCCCCCCACGCACACACACATGCCAGATTGATCCCCCTGCCCATCCCACTAACAAAAGTTCCCTGTCCCCAAAGCCCCTGCAGCTCCCACCCTCAGCCTAAGCAGGCAGAGCCTGGCTGCCCCTGGCACTGATGGCCCCCTGACTGAGTAGATGCCTAACAACTAGCCATTGCACCTCCAGCCTGCCCTGGGCTCTCTCTCACCAGTGACCCCTGCCATGGTCCTAGCCCTGCCAAGCCAGCCACGCAGGGCAGTCCTGCTCGCTAAGTGCCCAAGTAGGGTGACCAGGTGTCTGGATATTAGGGGCATTGTCTTATATAGGCAACTATCCTCCCTGAAGATAAGTGTCCCCATTTTTCACCCTTGCTATCAGGCCACCCTAGCCCCGACCCCAGGGCTGGTGCAATCCAGCTTCCCTTCGCCCCGGGCATGTGGCCTCCCCGCAGAACAGGCCGGCTCCGACGCAGCCAGCATCCTCCCTGATGGCCCGGTGCCAGCAAATTCAATCGCACTGAAAAATCCAGGGGTGCGGAGCGGGCGGGGGGGACGGACTCACCGAACATCTGGATGTGCCCCTTGGTGATGGGGTTGAAGCTGCCGCAGGACAGCAGGATAACGTGGGTCTTGGTGGTTTCGGTCATGGTGCTGCTTTTCTGCCAGCTCGCTCCAGCCTCTTTTTGTGTCTCGGTGTGTCTGCAGAGGGAGGAGGGAGGCGAGGCGCAGCCGGCGCTGTGGGCTCCAAGGAGCTGAGCCAGACGCAAGCAGCATCTCTCCCCTCCTCCTTTAACGCTTTCAGTGCCACAGTGGGGCTGCTGGAGACACACACACTCCAGAGAGAGGCTGCTGGAGACACACACACCAGAGAAGGGCTGCTGGAGACAGACAGACAGACACCCACCCCCTAGAGAGGGGCTGCTGGTGCCTGGAGATATAGTCACTCACACCCAAAATTAGCTATGGCACCAGGATCTTTCTGGAGCCAGCCAAATTAAAATGCCTGAATAGAGAACAAGTCCAGCCACTCCTACTACCCCCAAACTCTGGCACACCCCAGTGCATCAGCACCACAGAACTCAGGACCCAGCACGTGACTCCTGCCAGAGCCGTACAATTTTTGCCCTTACCACCCAAAGAGCATGGTATGAGTACAAAACAAGCATAGTTGTTCCTGCTGCACTAAAATATCCCAAACCATGATGTAGCCCAGCATATGAATGCCACAAACAAACAACCCAACAAACTACATATCTGGCAGCTGGATCTTCAAAATGTTTGGCCTCAAACCCCAGTATGTACAATCTAAATGGAAAACAGGGTCTAGCCCCTCCTACTTTGCTAGGAAAATACAGACCTTGATGCAGCCTGGCCCAGAGCCCTGGAAAAATGCACATCTATTAAGATCCAATGGTTGAAAGCTGAAGCTAGTCAAATTCAGACTGGCAATAAAGCATTAATGTTTAACAGTGAGAGTACTTAACCATGGGAACAATTTACCAAGGGTCGTGGTGGATTTTCCATCACTGGCAATTCAAGATCATGATTAGATTGTTTTTGGAAAGATATGCTCTAGTTTAAAAGGAGTTATTCTGGGCAGGGTCTGAGGCCTATGTTACGGGGGGCGGGGGGGCAGACTAGTCACTTGATGATCAGAATGGCCCGTTATGGCTTTGGAATCTGAGTCAATGGATCCTGCCAATTTTTACTCCAAACTCTACTGAGGGGAATGTAGTAGCTCCCAGAGCACCAACCCCCCGACTCCTGTTGCACAGTAGCACCACAATAATATTTATTATTTGTATTACAGCAGCACCTAGGGGCTCAATTGAAGCCCGGGCTTCATTGTACTAGGCTCTGTACACATAGTAATAGACAATCTACACATGCTCACAGCCCGCTACCACCCCCAGAGAAGGGCTGCTGGAGACTGGATTTCCCCCCTTATATACACACACCTGGGAGGGGCTACAGAAGACAGGCTTCCCCTCCCGCAACACCACACAGCTAGCAGGAGTTGTTGGAGACGGATCCCCACACATACCCACCAAGAAGGGGCTAATGGACACTGAATTTCTCTCTCTCTCTCTCTCACACACACACCCACCCACCCCGGAGGGTCTGCTGGAGTCTGGGTTACACACAGCATAAAGGTGGTTCTGGAGACTGGATCTTCTCTCCCTCCCACCCACCCCCTCCCCGGGACTGGATCACATGTATACACTCACACCAAGATAGGCTACAGCAGGCTGGATTCAAACACTCACAAATGCTCTCCCCCACCCCTCCAGCTCAAGGGTATCTCTATCCCTTGAATTCCTCCTAACACCAGGGAGATTCTATCCTCTGCAAGCAGCTTCCTTCCCAACACAGAGTAATTCTGCATGCAGCTTTCTCTTTCTTGCCCTTCCTCTAACAAAAACACAGATTTCTTTCTGTCCTTTTCCTTAAGAGATTTCAAAGTACCAAACATTTATTGTTTATACTGCAGGCTCTTTGTCTCTGTTAGTTCCACAATACTATACCCATCTTTCTCTCCCTTTTGTGCCTCTGTTTTTCATCTCTGATAACAACAAAGGTCTGTATGGCCCCAGTTTATGTATTCCTCTTTACGGTTCTCACTATCAATCTGCACAATCCCCTGCTTGCTAGTATGGATGCATCTTTTTATTTCCAGGATTGGACTTGAAAAGTTTTGTTTTGCGAAAGGCCACAGATCCAAGTTCTGATAGCAGTCGATGAAATCCTTAAGCCTATCGGAAAGTTCTTCCAGCTACAGAGAATTCAAGCCCATTTGCACAGGAAAATCTTATTTATTACTTGCATTATGGGAGCACCTAGGGGGCCCATTGTACTAGGCAATGCACAAACACATAACAAGAGACAGTCCATCCATCCCAAAAGCTATGGGACCCAATAAAACACACACCTGGAGTTTCTTTCAACCCACTGTACACAGAGGCTGTCCCTTGTCCCTCTGACTAGATTGCCATTGTCCATGGGAAAGCTTCCAAGATGTTGAAAGAATGTTTTCTTTCCTAGTCTCTTTTTTTTTTTTTTTTTGTGGTGTTCAGCTGTCTAGAATTCCAGAGGAATTGCAGCATCATTGAAGCCCTGGATGAGCTGCTAGGAGGATTGTGTGTTGATGGCATTCCTTTTCTCTCTTGACAAGCTTGTTCAAACCTCCTCGTGGTTGATACCTCACAAGCCCCCTTCTGAATAGCCCTTGAAAGCTGAAGGCTCTAGGAAAGTCTGACATTTCTATCCATATGTCTCATCTGTCAAAATTAAACAAACAGCACTCTCTGCGTAAAGCATAGAAAACAGGAAGCAGTTTATATGCAGCAGTGAGGGCTCTTTTAAGAAAAAGACATTGACAACTAAAATGGAAGAAGCACTAGAAAATACTCCCAGGCAGAAAGAAGTTGTGTTAAGGTTTTCAATATCTCTCAGCCACTTCAGGGAAAAATCCTTAAGGATGAGCTAGGATGAAAATAATGTGTCACAGTCAGGAATAAGAGGTAGCCTTGATGTAGGAATCACTGGGTGAGGTTCTATGGCCTGCATCATGCAGGAGGTCAGACGTGGGTGTTCATAATGATCCCCATACGGCCCTAAAACCTATAAAGTTCTCACAGAGGACTTAAGTGGTACAAATGTTTTGTGCTGGCTCTCTGCCTGGGGGTGAATTTCACCATAAGAGCGGCCATACTGGGTCAGACCAAAGGTCCATCTAGCTCAGTAACCTGTCTTCCAACAGTGGCCAATGCCAAGTGCCCCAGAGGGAATGAACAGAACAGTTAATCATCAAGTGATCCATCCTCTGTTACTCATTCCCAGCTTTCTGGAAAACAGAGGCTAGGGACACCATCCCTGCCCATCTTGGCAAATAGCCATTGATGGACCCTATCCTCCATGAATTTATCTAGTTCTTTTTTTAACCCTGTTATAGTCTTGGCCTTTACAACATCCTCTGGCAAGAAGTTCCACAGGTTGACTGTGCGTTGTGTGAAAAAATACTTCCTTTTGTTTGTTTTAAACCTGCTGCCTATTAATTTCATTTGGTGACCCCTAGTTCTTGTGTTCTGAGAGGGAGTAAATAACACTTCCTTATTTACCTTCTCCACATTCATCATGATTTTATAGACCTCTATCATATCCCCCCTTAGTCGTCTTTTTTCAAAGCTGAAAAGTCCCAGTCTTATTAATCTCTCCTCAAACGGAAGCCATTCCTTACCCCTAATAATTTTTGTTGCCCTTTTCTGAACCTTTTCCAATTCCAATATATTTTTTTGAGATGGGGCAACCACATCTGCACACAGTATTCAAGATGTGGGCATACCATGGATTTATATAGAGGCAGCATGATATTTTCTGTTTTTTTTATCTATCCCTTTCTTAACGATTGCCAACATTGTTTGCTTTTTTGACTGCCGCTGCACATTGAGTGGATGTTTTCAGAGAACTATCCACAATGACTCCAAGATCTCTTTCTTGAGTGGTAACAGCTAATTTAGACCCCATCATTTTATACATATAGTTGGGATTATGTTTTCCAATGTGCACTACTTTGCATTTATCAACATTGAATTTCATCTGCCATTTTGTTGCCCAGTCACCCAGTTTTGTGAGATCCTTTTGTAGCTCTTCGCAGTCTGCCTGGGGCTTAACTATCTTGAGTAGTTTTGTAGCAGCTGCAAATTTTGCCACCTCATTGTTTACACCTTTTTCAAGATCGTTTATGAATACAGTATGTTGAATAGGACTGGGCCCAGTACAGACCCATGGGGGACACTACTATTTACCTCTCTCCATTCTGAAAACTGACCATTTATACCTATCCTATCTTTTAACCAGTTACCAATCCATGAGAGAACCTTCCCTCTTATCCCATGACTGCTTACTTTGCTTAAGAGCCTTTGGTGAGGGACCTTGTCAAAGGCTTTCTGGAAATCTAAATACACTATATCCACTGGATCCCCCCTTGTCCACTATACTTAATGAGCTGAAATAAAATGGAACACAGAGTAAGTGTATGCTCCAGACATACATGTGATGTTCAGTCACACATGATCATTTAAAGGAACATTGGCAGAGGTCAGATTTGGCCTTGCATTTAGGTTTTCTCAAAATAAGTTTTCACAACTATGCAAACCTCTAGAAATGGCTCCTTTTTTTCTTTTCTTTTTTTTTTTTTCTTTTTTTCTTTTTTGCAATTCAAGTGTACACCATTTTTAAAAGCAAATGAACATTCTCCTGCCAGTCCCATTGCAGCATTGTGCTAGGCTTTGAGACCCTAAAGGTAAAGCTGACTGGTCTATTTCCTTTACATGGACTAAGAGAGAGGCAAAAAATAAACTGTCAACCCCAACTAGTGAAAGGCATGTTCAATTTTTAAAATTCTCTCAGTGTTAACAGTAAACAAAGGTGTCATTAAAAATATAAGTAATTAAATTTGTTATCTGAAGTGATTCAAGGTGAAACTTTTGTGTTATGCCTCCTAGATGGGCAGCCCAGGGAGAGGGAGAGCTAAGGTAGCTTAAAACCCACTTTTATGCCATGTGGATTCTGGGCTGGTCTGGGGGCCAAAACAGATACTGGCCTAACTTAGGCAGCTCAAGAAGCTGCGTAAATTTATTGTAGCCCTGCCTGGGAGCAGATCAGAATCCCCCATAGTATTGTGTTCTATGGCCCTGCCCACAGCCCTGCCCTTGCCCCACTCCATGTATGCTATGGTAGGGCTTGCAAGTGACACTGCGCAAGATGCTTGTACCTGGGGCATTCTCTTCCAGCTGAGAAAAGGGCTGTTACTGACTCTGTCCCGAGTAGGGTAAAGAGTGGAAGGGCGAATCCTTCCTATGGTTTTGCCTGCCAGTCTCACTTGAAAATAGTCCTTTAATTTCTTGTTTGGTCAGAAGTTGAATATTTGGTTTCCTTATTAATATGAATACTATTCTCCAAAAAGAGAGGCTGGTGTCCACAGAAATGCTCTTGGTGAATCTTTAAGATTTTGTAGAGTCCTGTGAACGTTTCTGATTCATTTTCTTTTGCAGCATTAGCCAATGTGTATGTTACACGTATCATTTACAGCACAGTAGTATGGATCAAGCACAAGGTGAGACTATTGTATGTATGACCATTGGGAAGATATGCCAGCTGCATTGTATTGTTTTTCCCACATGGCTGTTCACTGGAATATCCCACATTGTCTTAGAACAGGACAACTCAGCATTTGGCCTAAGTGGATAGGAAAACTGTCAAATGGAAAATACATATATGTGCTGGCCAGGTACAAGCTGGGGAGATAATTTCATGGACCAATAGCTGGAATGGCAGTATCCAAAACACAGATAAGGAAGGTACAGGACGACAAGTTAAGAAACTGGTCCGTACTTGGGGGCCGGATCTTAGGTGTCATATAAAGTGCTTCCTAACTTGTAAGCAACCATCCTATAAATAGCAGTGATTTAGAGGCTGTATTTTGGGTAGCAACGGCATAAGGTGAACTGAACATGTTGCAGGAACTGGCTTCCTGGATGGATAGGTGATGTATTCATTCTTTCTTTCCTGTATCATACTGTTTTGTTGATAACCAAGCTCAGCCAATGTATTGTCCATTTAGTCTCTCGAACATTTTTCATATTGAACCACAAATGTATTCAAAATCAATTAGCTCTACATTTTTTTAAAGCAATAATGTATTTTAAAAGAAATACATCTTCAGAGAAACCTGTGCCTTCACTTCAGACCAGCAGGCTAGCGGGACTGAGCTAGAGCTAGGTCCCAAAGAGGCTTCTGCCTTGAAATAACCCCAGCCAACTAGAGATGCTGAGCCAGTGACCCCAGCAGGGCCCCTGCCTTGATGTCACTTAGCAAGCTAGAGATATTGAGTCAGTGAAGTCCCAAAGGTCCATCCTTTGCTGTTAGACTAGCAAACTAGAGGTACAAGGCCAGTAACCTTCAGCCTTGACATCAGCCTGGCATGCTAAAATTGACGAGGTAGTGACCTCAACTTGGACCTGGAACTTTGACATCAGACCAGGAAACTAGAGATACAGAGCAGGGATTGGAGTTAAAGGGACTTTTTTGGCTGGCTATGGGTCTGCTTGAGGACACAGACCCCTTTCTGATACATTTATTCCCTGGTCCCCATTATTTTCCTCCTGCAATAGCCCATCACAAGAGATGCTGCAATGTCACTTCAGCACTACAGAAAACTGAAAAAAGGGAAGTATATTTTGTGAAAAGATTCAAAACAAATGAAATTTTGTTGTCACCAGGGTGTTATGTAATAGTGAATGGAGGGAAACGTCTGCCAAACAGTCTCTCTACAATGGAGTGATCCAGACTCTAAATAAATTGGGGACCCCCGGGCTTACACTGCAAGTTAGGGAAAAGTTACTTTAGGAAATCCTTCAGAGCACTGCAATTTTATAGGTGTGCTATTTTCTGTGTCGTTCTGCCTTTAAAACCAAGTGCTTTAATGGCCATGTACGTGCATTGGGGTGATATCCAAGGGAGGTTGTGGAACCCCTGTCATTGGAGGTTTTCAAGAACAGGTTGGACAAATGCCTGCCAGGGATGGCCTAGGTTTACTTGGTCCTGCCTCAGGGCAGGAGGGTGGACTTGATGACCTCTTGAGGTCCCTTCCCACCCTACATTTCCAGGAAAATGAGAATACATTTTTAAGCCTCTATGAATGATCTAAAATAGCTTTGCTACACATTAAAGGGTTATGATTTTTAAGGTCTGCCTTCTCTGAAACTACCATGGCCAGTTGTTGCTAATTATGAAAAATGTTTTCTGTTACTGGGGAGGGAGACTTCCCTGCTCTCCAATGGATCCAGTATGGTGTTTCTAGCTCTGATGGTTCACCAGGTGTGTGAAGGGGTGTCCACCCCATACAAGACTGGAAGGGGTTAAGATGGCCAGGCAGGCCAATTAACTCCACAGGCTGTACCTGGAGGACATAGCCAGCTCCAGGCACCAGCTTTCCAAGCAGGTGCTTGGGGCAGCATTGAGAATGGGGCGGCGGTCCATGTCCTGCAGCAGCAATTCGGTGGCAGCCCCGCTGCTCTTCCGGCTGTGGCAGCAATTCGGCGGCACTTCCACCGCTGTTGTGATGGCAGCCAATTTGGCGGTGACTGGTTGGGGCGGCAAAATTGGTAGAGCCGCTCCTGCTGGAGGAGCAGCCAGGGAGCAGGGGATTGACTGGGAGCAGGCTCAGCTGGGCAGGAACAGGTGGGACTTCCATAAAGCCGGGGAGCAGATAGCAGAAGGGGGATGCAGGGAAGTAGGCTGCAGCCACTCCCTGGGAGAAGAGAGGTGCGTTAGGGGCTAGAGGATAGTCCACAGCTCCTTTCTGAGAGGAAGGAGTTGAGGCTGGCGAACCCAGAGAGTGGGCTATGAGAAAGGTAGGAAAAGGCTCAGGGAAGAGCAGCAAGGTAAGCAGCAAGGTGCAGGCCTTGGCCTGGGACAGTTTGTCCAGGAAAGACTTTGTTGCGTCAGCCCAGGAAGGGGAATAAGTATGGTGACCCAGCCAGAGGGCCAAGTCTTGAAGTGGAGGCTGTGGTTCCTGGAGCGTGAGGGGTCCACAGGATGAGAGGACAACAGCAGAAACACCACCTGAGGAGGGGCACCACCTACCCAGAGCTAATCCCCAGGATGGTCAGGAGGAGGCTCTATCACATTTTAAGTGAGTGGACACCATCACAAGGTGTCAGACCTTAAAAAGCGATGGGGCCTAGACCTTCCTGGGCTTCAGAGCAATGGGCAAGGGGGGACCTGTGCTTTCCCCGGGAAAGGAGGAATCAGTTCTCTGAAAAGCTTGAATTTTTTATTTAGTTTTTTGATCCGAGAGTGGCTACTTGAGGCTGCTCAGAGGCTTGGCATGTTAGTAGTCCTGGTGGTGATGGATTTGTGGGCAGAGTTTAGATGAGCTGGCCAGAGGTGCAAAATAAGGCCCTGATCCTTCAAGCCACTGTGTGCATGGAGCAGCTTGCAGGATCGGGGCCTAAATATACTTCAGCATGTGGTTGCAGAAATATGATTGTCATCTGTCTGTGTGTCTGTGTGTGTGTAAAGTGAGGGGAGGGGCTCATATACAGATATGAAGGAGGGGGGAAATCTAGAACATTACGTCCATCAACAGATAAGAGTCACAAACTTCCGATTCTAAACTGCAGGGAGAATCAGCTGCTCACAGGACTATGGGCTGAGATTATGGAGACAGATCGGTCACTCTTTCTAACTTAGCCAATTTTCAGCCTAAAATAAAGCAGATGATCAAAAGTATATGAAAGTGTCACAAACTCTCCTGCAGGCTGGGCCTACAGAATTCTTGCACAGAGACATCAATGGACTGTACTCTGGAATTCAGTACTTTGAAGATTAAGAAGCCTTGACTAGCCCATCTTTTCTCAGTAGAGCAGAAGATTTTAAAGTCTGCTCTCTAGCAAATATTGAGGACAGGAGAAATTTGAACAATCAGACTGAACTCTCAGTCTTCTCTTTTCTCTCTGACTGCAGCCCAAGGCTCAGGCACATGACAAATCTAATATAGAGGATCCATGAGATGCACTTAGTGAAGTCTGTGCCATGTTCTTAGGGGTCAGACAGTGTCATTAATTATAAGCACTGATGAGCAAATGATGCACTGCATTTAAAATATGTAGTTACTATAATCCTTTATGCACTGGGGCACTGCTGGGTTTGGGGCTTTCTCAAAACTGATTCAATAACACATTGATTTTTGTTCCTTTAAAAATTTTCAGTGAATTTTCCACCCTGACAGCCCTGGAGACTGAGGTGTTCGTTGGATAAGACATTTTCAAGGCAGCCAGGGGACTTGGGTTCTCATTCCAGTTCCTTCATCATTAATCTGCCGTGTGACTTTGGGTAAGTCAGTTTCTACATCTGTAAAACAGGGATAATAGTTCTTATTTTCCCTTGGAATGTGCTTGGATATTTATATCAGTGGCAAATGTTTTTATCTATGCAAAGCTCAGGCAGTGCAATCTTTGCACCACGTTGTCTCACTCACGGGCATCAGCTCATCTCTGGAGGCATTGCTTCTAGGAAAAAGATTAGTTCAGCCTCCGTTCCCCTTTCAGCCTTCACTTCTTTGTTAACGCAGCCAGTAATGGTGCTAAACAGAACTGTGATGGTGGCTTTTATGATGTGGTCACCTGCACACAAGGAAATGGCCAAAGTTCATCACATCATTTCACATAAATCTCTGGGTAGCTATCAGATGGTAACACCTTTCACACACTACCAACTTTGCTCAGATTTAAACCACTAATAAAGGTAAAGTCTTCACCTCTTATTTGCAGTCCTCTGAGCCATCCAGTTACTCCCCAATAGAAAGGGAGAAGAAACTGAAAGAAGGAAGATGCTTTCCTTACTTTCATAGGGGTTCCAGCAATATTCCCCAAATTGCTACCTGTTTCAGAAACTAGATAAGTCCCTTTCTTCTACCCTTTCTCTATCTAAATTCTTATACTGGTTCCCATCATCACAGCATCTGAATCCTACAGATATGCTCTACTCTACCAATGGGCTGGAGAAGAGGAAACAATTGTTTAGTTCAAGGATGATGATCACATAAAGGAAGAGCAGTGTGAGGCAGTCAGAAGTCCATTGCATGAGCAAGTCTATGCAGAGAGCTGCAGTTTACCCAGCAAAAGCCTGACAGCCCAGAAAAGGGGGTGAAAGTGAATCAAGTCAGTTTCCATTTTCACAAAGCGCTTGACCAAAGTGTCACTGATGTTGAGGGTGCTGAGTTTTGGGTAAATCTAACATCCTGGATTGGGTGTATCTGACCCTTGGATGGGTGCACAATGGTGGAGAAGGGTGCAAGAAGCCTCTCCCTTCGCAAGGGCCAGTCCCAGTCCCAGTCCCTGTACACTCCTGAGCACAGGGACTGCTCCGTCATAGCACCACCTGGCTCAGAAACCATGCCAAAGAGAGGAGAGAGCAGTCATGACCCACTCTCCTCCTACACCTCCAACAGATCCAGGCAACTGTGCATGGGAGGGAGCATGGTCCCTGCGAGACCTGATCCACACTGTGCTCCTGAGGTATAATAGCTCCCAGTGCAGCCCTTCCCCTGCATCAGCACAGGGCTATGGCTAAAAGCCACAGCAGAACCCTAGCAAGTGACACCAAAGGATTAAAAGAACCACTTGCAAGATGAGGCTCAGGAAGCTGTGAGGAACTAAATAATGATGCAGTGATCTTTATGGTTTATGATTGTCTAACTGCCAGAGTTAATGGACAGGATATACTGTTGTTCAGTGAGTGCAGAATAATGAGTGTCTAGAAGCAAATGACTAAAAAAGAGGGAATAGCAGCTGAATGAGAAAAAGGTGGAGTCAGGATAGGGGAAAGGGAAGATAAGAAAACCTCTAAAACCTTCCAGCTAACCTGCAAATGCAGTGCTAATAAGATGCTGAACTGGACTGCTAGAGAAATGTGACACCTAGGAGAAGAGGTGCTTTGATCGTTGTACAGGGCACTAGTTAGACTTCTTCTATTGTACTCTATCCTGTAACATAGCTTAGAAAATATGGCTACTGTTAAGAATTACTGACAAGCTCCCACTTTAAATCCTAAGGGGTTTCCTGGTCCTGCTTGCAATCTAGGAGGCTCAGAAGGAAACATCTGAGCTGGGTCCTCTGCAACCAGTCTGGAAAGAGCCAGCTTAAAGCAAGGTGGGGTGAGTTGTGCTTTGCTGCCTTAGGAAGCAGCCTGTTTTCTCGCTCTCTGTTTTTGATTCTTGTGTGTCAGGGTTCTGGATTGTAACAAATAAAGTAGTGTTATGTTGCAACCTTTCATGCAGCGTATTTTAGGATTTGTATCTAACTTTTCTGTCTGTGTGCTGTGAACATAACAGGGAATCGTCTTGAAAACTCCTGCACAGGCTACATCTGAAGAAAACAGGCTGAATTTCAGAAAAGTTGATATTTTTAAAATAATTTTGGGTCTAATTATGTTCTCGTCATTTCAAGTGGATGTTTTGGGCCCAATTCTAAACCCCACATTAATGTTAGTAGGGATTTTTTTTCTATTGACTTCAATAAGAATAGGGTTGGACCATAACCAAGCATAGGAGGATCAGACCCCCTCCTCCTACCCCATGGTGCAGAGCCAACATAATGACTCCTATGCCACCCCTCCACTCCCAGAAGCTGTTCTAGAAGGAAGTGTAGTTGGGGAAAATGGGGTGTGGTTGAGATTTCCAGGAGCCCCAGTGAGCCCTGGCTGCCACAGCAGCCCCTTCGGAATGTTGGCAACTTGTGCAAGTTTGAGCAGCCCTCCAGCTACTCTTAATTTACACTGGAGATTGGCCCAGCATGCAGTCAATCCTGGATCAGGGCAGTTTTAAGATGGCCTCCATAGGCTGGGCTGTGTGCTTCTAGGCCACAGCTGAGGATCTGGCCTATGATGTCCTTGACTATTCATTTTCCAGTGCCTCGGTTTTGGCAGAAGTGTGGCAGGTAAGGACATTGGTGTCTCTTAGCAACCTTCCCCGGGTATGTGAGATGAGATGAGTGTTGGAATTGTGCTGAAGAGGTAATACGGGGGGTCAACACATGCTATTCACACAGCCGTGCTGCAGAACAAAGAAAAAAAGAGATGATAAAAGGTACGGCTTTAGATGGGTCTAAGAATGAGTGCGTGGTGCATGCATTTTCCCTGACTTGCAATCATCAGCTACAATATGGAGCAGCGTTTTGTGTTGCATCATCTGCAAAGCAGTTTACAGCCCAGCCTGTCCTGTACCTTTCTTTCCTGTCCCTTTGTTGAATACTTGAACACCGTGGTCCAAATTCTCATCAGTTGACAAAAAACACAGTGCAACTCTCTAGGAGGTGGGGGGATAACAAGGTAGCTTGAGCCATGGGCTGGTGTCCCTTTGGTGCTGAGGTCCCACCCAGGTGCTGAGGTCACTTCTAACATGCATCACTGCCAATGGCCATAAGGGGCTGACACTGCTGCTGGTATCATCAGGGCACCAGGAAACCTTCCACTTCCTCTTTCCTATCTCCTTGCCCTCTACATTGGCAGACAGCTCTGTGCCACTGGATGATGATCCTCCCACAGCCAGCTATTATTATTAATATTTGCATTACAGTAGTGTCTAGAGACCCTCTATTGAGAGCCCCAGTCCCATTGTGCTAAGCACCATGCACACTCAGAGTAAGAAAAACACCTCTGCCCTGTAGAGCTCACAGGCTAAATAGGCAAGACAGACAGAGGGTGGGTAGGAGAAAGGAAGGATTATTATCCCCATTTTACAGATGAGGAAATGGGTTCACAGAGAGATGGTGTGATCTGCCCAAGATCACACAAGAAGTGATGAGCACAGAAGTGGGAAATGAGCACAGATCTTGTAAATCCCCAAATCCCAGCTCCCCTCTCCTAGTGAATTATCCATGCTTCAGGGCTTTGGATCAAGCGCTGACTGAATCAGTACATAGCTTCAGAATAAACCTTGAAACTGAATTCACAGAGCAGTTTGGCTTTGTATAGAATGATCTAATTCTGTGCCCATGATTCACAGCCAAGGTATGTATGTGGGGATGTGTTCTGATTTCTTCCTGCCCTTTCCAGTGTGACAGTATGAGAATGTCAGGCAATGTAAGGATGGGGGATGCCCAAGAAGAAAGCAGGAGAGACAAGAATGAGAGCGGAGGAGTGTGTGTGTGAGAATATGAGTGTAACAAGATTCAACAGTTGCTAAAAGAGTAACCATTTGTCAGAGCAACCTGGGGACCACATCAAGCAAATATCAGAGAGTACAGTATATACTTGTTCGTTAGCCTGTTTGTTTATAAGCCGACCCCCCCAAGATGGATAGGTAAAAATAGCAAAAACTGTATGACCCTTTCATAAGCCGACCCTATATTTCAGGGGTTGGCAAACTTTGGCTCCTGGCCCATTAGGGTAAGCTGCTAGCAGGCCTGGACGTTTTGTTTACCTGGAGCGTTCACAGGCACGGAGCGTTCCTGCAGCTCCCATTGGCTGGGAACAGCAAACCGCGGCCACTGGGAGCTGGGGGGCTCTGTGCCTGCGGACGCTCCAGGTAAACAAAACGATAATGTATTAGATATTCAATTCAGTGATTTCATAGAGTTTAAAATCATCAAATTTTGGTGTAGACCCATTTATAAGCTGAACTCCGCTCTTTGATGCGTCACTTTTTTACCAAAAATATTCGGCTTATGAACGGGTATATATGGTAATTTGGACAGGTTTTGATCTCTGCTATTGCCCCTTTATACTCCTTCAGTAGCCAAAAAGGAGGCAGAGTTGCTTAGATCAGAGGCAGTGTAGGGCTGGCAAAATGAGCCTCTGTGCGGCAACCTCATATTCCCCATCATAAGGGTGTGCCGGGTCATGTGTGAGTCCATGATGGGCAGAGAGTGTGCACCATCCTCCCCTAGGCTGCACTGTGGGTACAGCGCAGAATCTGGCCTATATTTACCATTCTCCTCAGTCCAAATGAGTTCAGAATGTTTTCCATCATTGAATGAAAGGAGTTGCTGCTATTTCTGTTTGCAATACATCATTTTAAAGTAGCCCTCAGTAAGGATAAATCTGCAAATTCATGCACCCTATGTATACAGAGCACAGGCCTCTTTTGAAATGATGGGTCAAAATTAGCTGTTACCACTCAAGAAAGAGATCTTGGAGTCATTGTGGAAAGTTCTCTGGAAACATCTGCTCAATGTGCAGTCAAAAAGGCTAACAGAATGTTGGGAATCATTAGGAAAAGGATAGGTAATAAGACATAAACTATCATAATGCCACCATATAAATCTGCTAAGACTGTCAGCAAAGGGGCCACTTTGCACTGGACTGGATGGTGGCTGGTGGCAGGTGGAAACAGCTACATCTGAACTTGCTTTACAGCCAGACACAGCTGTCTGTGAACATAATCAGGTGTCGGACAGGGACATGACACTGGCAGCTGGCTGTCTTGTTTGGAACAGAGCAATCACTTTCAAAAACCATGGGCCAAACAACGCCACCTCCAGCAAGGAGGAAACTAAAGAACTGGATGAAAGTTTTCATTTAAAAAAAAAAACCTGATCAAAAAGTACTTCTTCACACAATGCACAGTCAACCTGTGGAACTCATTGCTAGGAGATGTTGTGAAGGCCATAAGTATAAGTGGGTTCAAAAGAAAAATTAGATCAGTTCATGTAGGATAGGTCCATGAATGGCTATTAGCCAAGATGGTCAGTGATGCCACCTCATGTTCTGGTTGTCCCTACACCTACAACTGCCAGAAGCTGGGGGTGAATGACGGGACAGATCACTCAATAATTTCCCTGTTCGGTTCATTTCCTCTGAAGCATCTGGCATTGGCCACTGTTAAGAAACAGGATATTGGGCTAGATAGACCATTGGTCTGACCCAGTATTGCCATTCTTATGTTCTGATCCCATTAAGTCAATGGCAAAACTCCCATGGGCTTCAGTAGGGCCAGGATTTCACCCAGGGTCTTATGTTAAAACATGGAATTAATTATTTTTGAGATGGTCTCTACTACATTAGTGCAAGTCCATACGGGGTATGGGACTCGCTTTCCAGGACATTCCAAGGAGCAAGAGCAGCCTACTTATAAATTTCCCATTGTGCCTGTATTCAGCAGCTGAAAGTTGGCCCACAAACTCAATTATTTACTAAAGTATCTTCACAGATCTAATTCTGTCTTAATTAGGGATTATATGAGGTCATATAACCGATTGCTCAGCCTTACTAGATTTGTACATAGTAATAACCTGAGTTATGTTTTTGGGCACTGAGAGATATAGACTGAAGGAAATAACAAGCCAGCTAGGTGTGGATAGCTGAGGTAACTAGGTATAATACCTTTCACTTCTAGAGCTCTGGTTCTAATTCAGTTCAGGTTGGTGATGACTGAAAGTCATCGCCTTCTGCAGGCTGGTGGGTGGCCTGTGTGAAATGTGTTAGTGCACTCCATACAGCTTCTTCCTCATGTACACATCACAAATGGCTCCATTAATGACTGTTTCAGCAAAGGGACCAAGCACTAAATAGCGCAACAGACTAAACTGTCATTCTTCCACCTTTGGTGAAGGTCCCTGCAGCTCGGGGCTGGAACATGTTAATGGGCTATATTCATCGAAAACTTGCACTGTCACTGCCTGTGTTATAGACCTGTTCAGTGAAGTCCAGTCTGAGAGGAAAGCTTGTCCAGCAGTTAGGGTGCTAGTTTGGGAGACCCGGGTTCAATTTGTGGCTCCATCACAGACTTTCTGTGTAGCTCACTTAGTCTCTCTGGGCCTCAGTTCAGGTGGGGATAATAGCACTGCCCTACCTCACAGGGGTGTGGTGACATTAACTATTGTAAGGTAATGGAGGTCTATATGTGTACCTTCTAGGGATGGTCTCTAGAGGTATAAAGCTGGTCCCTTTCAATAGCACTAAATACAGCAAAAAACAAAGAAAGAGCTAAGGCAAAATTGGAGCAAACTTTTTCTAACATTTCCTTTGAAAATTGGGCCAAGTACTTTCTTGGTGTTTACGGCTTCCACTGAAATGGGGGCAGGTGGGAGTCTGCAGTGCGGACCTCTCAGCATCTCCAAGCTGTGGTAAATTTATATGATCCAGGAAAGAATTAATCTTCTAGTACAAAACTTCTAAGAGTGAGGAACATAGCGCTTGTGAAAATCTTTTGACTGTTTTGCTTCTTCTCTCAATTGGATCTCTGACTGTGACACAGTTACTGTAATATCAAATTTTATGCACACACCTCATAAGCGTTTTTTGTTTGTTTGGGCACCACGAGAGGAGTGCTTGCTCTGGCATCACACTCATAATGCCTTTGGGTTGTCACTTTCAAGGCCACAGCTCTGCACAGAGTCCGTAAAATAGCTGAACGTTTCCAGTGACCTGCCTTATATTTTAAGAAGCTGCTTCCTTGCCCCAATTTCATTTCTAAGCTGCTGCAAGGAATTATTCTTACTGAGCACCAGCATTGTGCTTGGTGCTGTAGCTCTACTGAACATTATGGAAGATCTGGTCCATAGTTAAGGTTAGTTTCTGGTTTGCTCTTAAAGAAGGGATTCAACCTTTGTTTTATGTGAAAAATACAGCATCTCCTCCCCAAATCTATAGCATTTATGTCTGAGTACAGAATGGATTTTCTGAGATTTTACAAGTAATTCTATTAATTAGTCTGAATTGTAATTAATTAAAAACTGGGCACTTTAAGAACTGTAGTACCTGTTTCAAGGTTTTGATTGTGGGCTGTGTTTTTTGTTGTTGTTGTTTGTTTGATTTTTGTCCTGAATGGTCTTAACTAGTGAATAATGAAGATACTTCAAACTTTCCATATAGTTAAATTTAATTGAAATCTTGTGCATCTAATTTCTCCTTACGCACAAGACTATTAAAATCAGTTTAATCTAATCTCAGACCACAAACTAAAATGCCTTAATCATAATTGTATGGTTATTGCATGGGATCACCACACGGCAGAGTTAAGGCTGTTTGGATGCCTTAACTGTGCATTTCTTACTTTAACATATTTAGATTTAAGTGTAACTTTAACTCTGGGTTTATAATTCTTGATTTTTGAGATAACTACAACATCCCTGGAATGGTTAGTTTGTTTGTCTGTTTTTTTTACCCTTCAGTTACAGATATGTACTCTCAACCCATGGTTTTCTGTCTAGGAATGGGAGAAATACTCACTGCGTCAAAGATCTCACAGTCAAAAAAGATTAGATAGCTCACTGAGAGGAAGGCTGGTCCAGCGGTTAGGCCATTATGGGAAAACACTGGGAGAAGGAGGGGGGAAACCTTTGGAAAATGGTAGGATACCACAATATACATAGGACAGCCCCAGATAAATTAAGGATGGAAGGATAATGTTAGAGAGGAAGAATAGCCTCATGGTTAGGGCGCTAGCCTGGTATGTGAGAGGCCCTGGTTCAGTTCCCTGCTCTGGATTGTGTGACCTTGAGCAAGCATCTCAGTCTCTCTGTGGTTAGGTCTATCTATACAATGGGGAGAACAGCCCTTCTTTATGTGAGAGGGACAGTGTGAGGATAAATACATCTCAGCTTGTGAGGTACTCAGCTACTATGTAACACATGAGTTATGAGGAACACATGAGTTATGAGGAGAGGCTGAGGGAGCTGGGATTGTTTAGCCTGCAGAAGAGAAGAATGAGGGGGGATTTGATAGCTGCTTTCAACTACCTGAAAGGGGGTTCCAAAGAGGATGGCTCTAGACTGTTCTCAATGGTAGCAGATGACAGAACGAGGAGTAATGGTCTCAAGTTGCAGTGGGGGAGGTTTAGATTGGATATTAGGAAAAACTTTTTCACTAAGAGGGTGGTGAAACACTGGAATGCGTTAACTAGGGAGGTGGTAGAATCTCCTTCGTTAGAGGTTTTTAAGGTCAGGCTTGACAAAGCCCTGGCTGGGATGATTTAACTGGGAATTGGTCCTGCTTCGAGCAGGGGGTTGGACTAGATGACCTTCTGGGGTCCCTTCCAACCCTGATATTCTATGATTCTATGATTCTATGTTAACAGGGGCCATATAAATACCCCAAATAGATTCTGGCTAGGGATGATGACATCTCCTGCTGCAATGCCACAGCACTGCACTCCCTGCCACTTGGCTGATGCATTCTCTTGAGCTGTGGGTATAGAGGAGGTGTAGGTTGTTGTGTACCTGGGTTTAAATAGCACCTGGACTCTCTTGCTCAACTATGGAGTAAATCCTTTCAAGCCCTCTTTAAATAATACAACTCTTTCTATTGAGCAGGCTCTCTGTGGGGTGAGCTGGCCAAGTGTCTGTTTCCCTACTGTTCACTGGAGCGTGGGGGGGGGAGGTACATTTCCCTGGGGAGCAAAAAAATACTCCATAGAGATAGTCACTTTGGGAAAGCAAATTTGACCCAGCTCTATGCAGTTTATTTGGGGATGTGGGGTGGGGCAGGTTGAGATTGTCAGTGAAAATTTTCCCTTCTCCTTTCTTTTTCCTTCTGAGGGGCACCCATGAGGAAAGGGGCAAAAAGGGTGGATATGCATCAAGGCTTAGCTGATGGCACCATAGACGAAACTGTGGTTCTTCCCACTGCCACTGAAGGTGAAATTCGACCCTCAGGCACCCTAAAAGGAAGTGATTTTAACTCATTTTGCTGCTGATAACCCACTGTGCTAATCAGTGCTTTTGACATGTCACTGAAACCTCTGTTATTCAGATGGCACCAGGACATTTTAAGTAGCACAGCAAGTTGATGAACCAATAGAGGACAAAAGTACTAAATACCTGAGACCCCAGAAGATTCAAGGATCTTAAATATATCCTGCACAAAAAGAAATGCCAAATTAAGCCTTCGGTAAGCGACACAACTAGCTTTACTTGAAAATTCACAGATCCATTTCCTTCCTATGACAGTCAGCAAAGTATACGCAACTAGTTTTACTATAGCGGAGTCTCTCTCAGCATTTTTTGGCTTTGGGGTGGATCTTGACTCTCACCTGACTCAAACAAGACTAAACAAGACAGCCAGGTCCTCCCATCCTGCAATTGGCACTCCTTGCATTGTTCAGATACATACGTGATGTGAGGTGACATGTCCTGCTCCCTCAGGGCACTGCACATGCTAACTGAGAGGACTCACTTTCTTCTGCAGAAGATGACAATGAAGAAAAGCAGAACAACTTCTTATGAATAGGTGGAAAATGGGCTGTCCCACCCAGCACAGAATGCCCAAACTCAAGCTCTAACTTTGATAAGTTTCCCTTTAACATCCACATGCAAAAGCAGAGAGGACTGGCTTGCAGTGATGAAGGCTCATGTATTTGTGAACATATATCATGTTCAGCTCACGCAAGTGCTAGCAGTCAGAGAAAATCTGTGCTCTGGTTAGTTAAAGGTTAAAACCAAACCTAAACTTGGATTACAAAAAATCAAATTGGCATTGCAGCCATCTTTTCTTTTAAAGCAATACTGCTCGGGTTATCCACAGGACAGTGTGAGCTCAGGGATGGAACATAAGACAGCTTAAATGTCAAGGTGCCATTTTAAATGTAATGTAAATGTTTACGTTAAATATGCAATGTGGTTGTCATTCTGTTTGGCCTCAAAGAGGGAGGCAGCTTACCTGAAGAGGGCTCAACCACAGTAAACAGTGATAGCAACCTCCTCAGGAGAGGGGAGGTGCCAAGAAGACGGAAAGGTGGAAAGTTGTTAATCTATTTGATCACAGTTAGGAGAGGAAGAACCCCTACAGAAACAGCATTCGCCATATCCTCAGACAAGGGGAAGGGCCACAAAGAAACTGAGGTCAGCTAATAAAAGGGGATGAATGACACAAGAGAGGTGTCAAAGTAACCAGAACGCTCAGCAGAGGACTCCAGACGCTGTCCCACTGCTCCAAAGTATTGTCAAGGATGTCAGTGAATGCTGCCGAGTGGAACTCTGCTTGGATGCATGTGCATATGAGCACTGGGAATATAGCCTCACAATCACAGAGAGCCTTCCCATCAAGCTTCCTCCTCCTGCCTGTTTGAATCCAGCGATGCGGGGGCAGATCCCACCAGGAGAATGAAGGGTCCACTCCTTCAGCTGAACAGAGGAGCCACGGAACCCAGGAAACAACTAATAGCAGGGGACAAAACATGAAAACACAGGGATGGGGCTGCAGGTGACAGGGTCAAAACAAAAGATCCAGAAGGGTATGTCAAGCACAGAACCCCAGACAACGCCCTCTGCCCTTAGGAGTCCAAGGAGTCAGTGGCTGTCACTCAGAGGAACTCTGTCTGAATGCATGTGCATATGATTGCTAGGAATATGACCTCACAGCTGCAAAAAGCCTCCCCCTTAAGCATCCTCCTTCTAGATGACAGTCCTGGAGACTGAAGTCCTCTATTTATCACTAGGACAGGGACTACCCAGGCAAGAGCAATGCAATTTTCAACTCTGCATTGGAGGGATTATACACTGAAATAAAGGGGAAGCTAAATCCCTTACCTCTACTGAGGTTGCCACCAACAGCACCAGTTAGTGCCCAAAGTGGTGGTATTGTGATGTGGCCACCTGCCCACTAGCAACTGGACTGACACAACCAAACTCATGCCCTACATCCTGAGAGGCCACGGTTTCCACACACAGGCCACACATAAAGCAGCTAAATTAACACGTTTTTCCTTAACACATTTTAACCTGAAACACTTTAAAAGGGTAAGGGACCTATTTTCAAAACATCATCAGAATTTGCATATAAAAGAGCATCTGTGTGTGATTGGCCCCAAATTGTATCCACTTCATCCCTTCGGGTGGCCCCTGCACCACTAAACTCAGTGGCAGTTTTGTCTACATAAAGACATGTTCAGGCATAAAATGAATAATGAAGTAGATAAATGAACTGATAGGTAGTGTTTATATGCTGACATCATTAAGTATTATACAAAACAATCGCACATCTTAGAAATAATAATAATCTCTTACTATCCATGGAGTCATTCCACTGTGGAGGCCTGATTCTCAGTGAACTCCATTTCTGCAGGAGAAGCAGGGTCAGAGTGGATTTAGGTTGAGTCTGAAGAAACCCTTATGCTCCCTACATTTTAGGGCTGTGCAGTGATTCTGGCTTGCCCTGGAGTAAGTTAGAGCAGTTTTGGCGTCCTGTAGTGACATTATGCAACAATCGTTCAATTATGATTAATTCATTGTAGCGTGTAGTCTCAGATTAGATTAAACTAATTTGAAAGACACATTAATGGTTTTGTTTGGTTGGTTATTTTTGGGGGGGGGGAGGTTTGGAGGGGTGAGTTGTTTTTGTGTGTGTCTGTGTTTTGTTTTTGTTTTCCCTTCTCTCTCCTTAATGGTATCACTATAGAGCAGAATTAAGGTTGTTTGGATGCCTTAGCTTTGTATTTCCATATGTTTAACATGTATACATTTCTTTTATGTTTAACTATGAATTTCCTGGGTTTGTGATGCTTGATGTTGGGATAACATTCATGTGATTGTAATATTCTTTTACACGTAAATTACCCATATGTATTCTCAACCATAACTTGTTCTTAACATAGTTTTAATTTTTAATGAAGATCAGGAGTAACCCTCCTTTAAAACTTTCCTTGTCCTGTAACTACATTTTCTGATCCAATCTACAAGTTGATTCTTTTAAATGCTTACTTTGTTACACCCTTTAGCCCTGGATTTCACTTCTCCAAATACTTCCCTTTGCATAATTTGTCTTTGTTACTTTTGTATCTAAAAGTTACCTTTTCAGGTCCCAGACTAAGAATGTTAGCCCCTCTTGATCTCACATACTGCAATAGAACAATCAGGATCCCCCCTCTCATCTAGCCACAAAGAAAGGGAGAGTGGTCATGACCACCACCCTAGTCTTTCCACTACCTGCTTGAGGGTCATGACCTCCACGTTGAGACCCAGTGTGCTAAAGGATTTGCCATTTAGCAAACATACACTTACACTTACACAGTGATTTTCTGTGCACTGGGGTTTGGGCCCTGCCACTTTTTGGTCTCCTTTGTGATGCATGTGCCCTCCCATAAGCATCCTCCACCCAAGCATCTCAAAACATGTCATACACTTTTGCAAATTTAGGCCTCAAACAGCCCCATGCAGGGTTGGCTCAGACAATTCTGCCAAGCCCACAGTTGCATGGAGCCTTCCTGAGTCAAGAGGGTGCCATGTGACAGGTCAAAATGCTAGTACGAGCTTTACAGCTGTGTTCCAGTGCTCATAGCCTGGCATGCAAGCTGCTTTGTGCTGATTCAGAGCTTTGTGGTGATCTTTGATCTGCCTAAGTTGGGATGTTCCCTTATTGTTGTAGCCTTTGCTCGGGCACATCCCAGGTTTCTCTCCTCTCATTCTGTTAGGCTGTAAAACAAAGAAAAACCAAATAAACATTGTAATGATTATATAAGGAGTATCACAAAGATTCTTGCTACATCTAGCAGAGTTACCATGTTATAAGGAAGTCCTATGAAAGGAATAGCTTATTTTATGCCATAGTATCTGTGCAAGAATTCCAAATATTTTGGAAATACTTTGTTTTTCCCCCAGAGCACATAACTGATCTGCACCGGTGGCACAATGTGAAGCTTCTGAAATCTATGTGCCTTTGGGGGCTTCTTTAGATTTTCATTGTCATGTGATGAATAATAGTACAGAAGAGATACAGACTATATAAGAATTTCTGTTTGGGATAAGAAGAAAAATCATCTTCAGCAAGATTACACAAGAGGACTATCCATGCATCCAGAGGAAAATTGTCATGTATATTTCCTCAACATTTTTGTAGCTTTACATTATACTATGGAATTATGTATTATTATAATTATTATATGCTTTCTGGCATATTTTAAATCTATTTATCCATCTCCTCTCATTCTGCTTAACACTTTTCTCCTATCTCCACAAACACACAGACCAGATATGAATACATTCTCTAGTGCCTCCTGCTTTTCTTTGCTAGCATAACAGAGAATGCTATGGGATAATAACATTCATTATGGGACACAAAGGTGGAAACTGAATTTTGGTTCCCTGGTAGCTTGAGGACACCAGCTTTGCTTGAGCCAGCCTTTGCCCCATGAGGTAGATAAGTGTTGTTATTTGGGTTGGTCAGAAACTGTGATTCCCATTTAGTGGGAAATTCCAAATGTTAAAAAAAATCTTTAGACTCAGAACAAAAAATCAAAATGTTGAAATATCTCATGGAATGGGAATTCCAACATTTTGTTGAGAAAAAATTGAAATAATTTGTTTTGACCTTTTAAAAACATTTCCCAGGATCTCCAGGCTGCCTGGTTCCCCAGCTGCCCCCCAGCAAGCTGCTGGCCTGCTCAGGTAACAGGCTCCCTGAATGCCTGGCTAATTGACTGCACATAAGCCACCAGGTGGGTAATCAGGAAGCCCGGGATTCTTGGGCACAGAGCAGCCCACCAGGTGAGAGCCAAGGAGCTAGCCAGTCCCAGGAGCCAGGAATCCCTGCCTGGTTTCTGTCAAAAGTTGTAATGGAATTGACACATTCACAAAGAACATTGTGATTCCATTGAGCCCTCATTTTCATCCAGCTCTACTTACTATCCTTATATTACAGATGGAGAAACTGAGGCACAAAGAGATTAAAGGAGTCCCCCAAAGTAAATGAATGAGTCAGAATAACCCAAAAGCCCTGTGCTTTAGCAATAAGACCCTCTTTCCTCCTGCACTAGCAACTATTACACCATCAAGTAGTATCACCTTGTAGTCACTAGTGCCAGATTTGAACTAGTATCCTAAAAGTGAAAAGCACCCTAGACTACTACCAATCTTCTGAGCCACCCAACACTACAAAAGATGACTAAATTATAGCTTTTTCTATTGGTAAGTCCCTGCTACTCAGTCACAGTGGCTGTAGATATTTTGCTATGATTTCCTGCAATGTCATTGAAGAGGGTCAGTGTAAGCAGAGCTGAGGCTTTCTGCAAAAATGTTATAAACTGAATCCCCAGTTTTGGAGTCTAAGATTCAAAGGGAGACTTTCTGCTCCCCAACCGTCACCTGCCCCAAATTACTCTGGTGGTTTGGATAGGGAATGTATGCAGAACTGACCGGTGTGTTTGTGGGAGAGTTAGGTGAAGGGCGGGGGGTTAAAAGTTTCCCCTAAAAGGAAGGTGGAGAGAACCTATGATGCGTCCAAGCCAGGGCTGAAATAAATATGGGGATAGATATTCTGATTCTCCAATGGGCTTAAATTACTATCTCCTCAGAGCTCTTAGCACAAAGCCACTCATTTACCACATCATGCACACTCTGTTCTTGGTGGGATGAAGCTTTGGTGACCCAAGTACTCCCCTCATTTGCACATCTGGCAGTCTGGTTGGAGAAGCTTCCCTCTCCCACACATATTCTCATTGGTGCTCTACTTAAGCCAAGCAATGCCTGATATAAGTGTACCAGCTAGTAGGGAAGGGCAAAGTTGAGCTTCCCCTCTACCCCATCTCAAAGCATAAGCTAGCCAGGATGAAGGGACAAACAGTGGAGAGGCTGCCCATTTCAGGATCCCATAGAGGAAGAAGATGGGTCTACAGTAGCAATGGAGGAAATGTAATGCCAACAGACCCTGGTTGTCAGTGGGCGGGAACGAACCTAGGACCTCAGTGCATGAGCCTCTATTGCATGAGCTAAAAGCCAACTAGTCCTGAGCTAAGCCTGTAAAGCAGACTCTTTATTCTCAAATAAGTGGTCTCAGTGCCACTACAGGAGACAGAAAACCACACTCAGGAGGTGTGTGGGTTACAGAACACTTGTAATGTTTTTTTTGCATTTCTGTGGCATCATCTGGCCAGGGGTCTCAAAGTTCTTTCGAAACACAAACCTGTCTGGCACTGGCAGGGAGTGTTTTTATCCCCAAATTACAGATTGACAAATTGAGGGACAGGAGATTAAGTGACTTGCCAAAGTTTGCACAGTTTTTTACCTTAAATTACTAATACATTCTTTTAATCTTAACTCCATTTTAACTTTTTTATTTTTATCTATTTTTTTTTGTATGGGACTAGAAACCAAGCCCCCTGTTGTCCAGGGCCAGACCCTAAGGGCCAGATTTTAAAACAGTCCTGCTCCTATTCAGGCACACAAATAAGTAGCCAGATTTTCCAAAGAGCTCAACATACCAAACACCCTAAGAGCTCAAAAATCATAAATTGGGCCCCAAACAATCATGATATTGTCTTTAAAATCACGAGGGGGTTTTAAAAATAAATGTTGAGTCTCTTTATATGTGTTCTGTTTTTTGAGCCTTTTGGGTTCATGTTTTCATGCTTTTCTCTGTAACTATGAGCAGAAAGAAACATTCTTAAAAATAAAAAGCAGAGATTCTCACACAATCACTGAACTCCAGGACCTGAGGCTTTAAGAAAAGCACCAAATATCATGAGATATGTGTGATAATACCAAAAGAGTGAACAACACTGAGTTGGGTGCCGAACTCTTGGAAATCTGGCTCCTATTGTGCGTGCTGATCCATGAAAATCAGGCCCTAATTGCACTACACTGTACTTTCTCCCAGAGAAGAAAAAAGCCAGTTCACTCTCCCAGCTGGCAAGGAGAGGAAGAGAGAGCCAGCAGCAAAGTGTGGGTATGTGTGAGAGAGCTGGGAACAAACTCTGACTGGTGGGCTGGGTGGGGTGAGCTGAACAAGCCCACCCTTCTAGTAATAGGGTGGTGGGTAGAAAAATGAGAGCAGGAAGAACCAAGCAAACAGCTGGATTAAGGAACTGGAATAGCTCTAGTCCTCAAGGAGGCAATAAGAGGTCATTTCTAGAGCATTTAGGAAAGAAGGGACATGATTACTCCCCCTTACAGGGAGTATCTTGGAAGGAAACAGGGGCTGCAGCATGGCCTTAGGTGGTTTGGGGTTGTTGTTTTTTTTTAAAAAAAAGATTACTGACAGGTGGCAGGCAACCTTCCTTATTATTTGGAGTGAGCTCGCTTAGATTGCATCAATGTATTTTTTTAGCTCCCTCTTGTGATGAAAGACTTTGAAATGAAGCAGTGAGCATCTCACTGCGAACTGTTTGAAATCACTCTCATTTTAACTGTCACAGCTTTGGGCTCTAGGAGCTTCCTGGAATCCTACATGATTAAATCTGTGACACACCAAATTGCTTCCTGACGTCAAGGAAAATGGATTGATTGTATTTTAGCTTGCTCTCCCCCCGCTTTGGGAAGGAACCCTCAGACTTTCCGTGATACTGGCACAGCGGTGAGCGCTGGGCAGCACAGTAGGACATTTGCACGTTGCTGTAACAACTGCACGAATCTGGGAACAGCCCAGCAGTGCCTCTAGTTTGGCACCATCGCTGACAGTGCCAGATGCTGCAGAGGCAGGTGCAGGCATAGCCCCCTCCCAGATGCGCTGGGCCGTGCTGAGCTCTTCTAGGGGTGGGGAGAGCGGGTCTGGTTTCATCCTCACTCCAGGTGCTGATCGGCACGAAGCACGGGGGGGATCTGTGTGATTTCCCCCAAGCGACTGCCCTCAGTGCCCTGACTCATGAGGGCCCAGCCAGCTCGGCCCCGCAGCTGGTGATTCTGGCAGAGCACAGTGTATTCACACGGACAACTGGGGCTGGGGGGAGAGGGGCTGGGGGGAGGGGCGGGGGGCAGGTGAGGGAGGGGGTATTGGAGAGGAGTGGGGGAGTGGTCGGGATGTAGGGCAGGCAGCCAAGTGGGGGCGGGCGGTGTCAGGAGGAGCATGGGGAGGAGCCAGTTTTTTGGCTCTATTCCAATCCGGAAGAGCAGCACGCTCGGCGGTTGTTATGGTGATAGTGCGGCAACCTCCCGTTGCTATAGCAGCAGCCCCGACAACGGGTTGGCGGGTTGGCAGCGAACGCGCGGGGAAGGCTTTGGCCGTAGCGCGGGCAGGAAGTGTGGCTGGGGAGGCGGGGCCGGGCCCGGGCCCGGAAGTGTGGGGGAGGCGGACAGCATTGACTGTGAAGCCCGGAGGCTGCTGCTGCCTGCCCCGGCGCGCGGAGGCGGCGGCGGCTCCTCCTCGAGCCTGGTCGCCTGAGGCAGGCAGCTGAGAGCTGCGCGGTGCCGGAGCGGGTCTCGCGAGAACTGCCCCTTCTCTACGCCCACTCCCGGGCCGGAGACCCAGAGCGGGGGCACCCGGCGGGCAGGAGGAGCCTGGGCCCAGCACGGGAAGATGGCGGCGGCCGGAGGCGGCGGCGGCTCCTTGGCGGCGGAGCGGCCCCGGCTGTGAGACCCGGAGAGGGGTGGCGGGGACGGGCAGCGAGCGGCGGAGGATGAGCCTGCTGTGTGCGCAGTATCTCCGGTGAGGAGGAGGGGTGAGGTGAGGGTCAGTCCCGGCAGCTCGGCCTGGGCGGGGGTGTAACGGGGGGACGGACCCGGGGGCGAAAGGTGAGTTGAAGGGGAGGGGCAGAGCCGGGGCTGGCTGTGTACGTCTGACAGGGCGAGCGGAGGGAAGGGGGGAGAGGTGTTGGGGGGTGAGAGGTGAGTAAGGGATGCCTACTAGGAAGGGGGGTGGGCAAGCAGTGATCTAGGAGAAGGACATTGAGGGGGAGGGAGTGGCATAGTTGGGGAGTACATCGGGTGAAGGGGGGTTTATTGGGAGGAGGTAAATGCAAACGAAAGGAGGCTGAGCAGACAGCGAGGGAGGAGTGGAATAGATGGAGGAAGTAGGGGTAACCTCAGTAGAAGACTCTGGGAGGTGTGGGGGAGTAAAGGATATACTGGTGCAGGAGGGAGGAGGCGAGTCTGTCTGGGAAAGGTGATAGAAAATTGTCATGGGGAGAAAAGGGGATGTGTTGAGGGGATCTGGACTAGATGGTTGGGCCAAGAGGCTATGGTCGGATGAAGTGGGGTGAAATGGGTGAAGTGGGGAAGATTGCATGGCAAAGTGGCATTAGCTGGCGTTGTCGAGGGAGAGAGAGTTAAGTTATTCAGATGAGAAATCCTAAGTCCTTCATTGCGGTTGTTAAATATCACATAGGACTTTATGCAAGCCCAGGTATGCTAATGATGGTGTCCTAGCCCAATTCTAATTTGGGCTATTATATTCTTCCTGCCTACGTTTGTCTGCAGTTTCAAATCAATACAAGGCTAAGCTCTAGTTATACTGTGCAGTGTTAAATGGGTTCTACATGTAAAGCAAAATCTGTATCTGTAGTCTGTAAAGTGCTTGGGATTTCTTTTCTATGAAAGGCAATATAGCAGAGGTTCTCAAATTGTGATCATTGGACCAGTAGTCTGCAGAGCTTTTTATGGTGGCTTGTAGAGTTAAAATGTTTTTGGAACCAAGCAATTCGGGGGGTTAGGAGAAGAGATAGTCAATGGGTTTTTCCACAGAATGAAAGTATTGTGGAATCCCAAAAGTACAGAAATGCACGATACAGTATTTTGGAGTGGAAAGTACTGGGACATAAGCATGAAGTAAACTTAATTCTTTGCATTTAAGAGCCCAGTTGTCTTGTAATTTAGAAGACCAGTATCAGCAAAAAAGCCTAGATAATGATGAGCCTAGTACCAGTAAATATACTAAAAGGAGACATGTATCCCTTTTTGAAGACTCAGGGACTGAAGCAAGAGCCTTTGAAAGAGGTGATGAGATGCCGTTAATATATTTCTTTACAGTTCTAAAAGACCTTCTCTCCAGGGATCTTAAAACACTTCAGCTACCTCCCCCATAATGGCAGTTCCCAAATCCTTTTTCTCTATCCAGTCTTGTATTCCTGGCTGCCTCTCATTCCTCTGGGTTGTCTCCATGCTATCTCAGATTTGTTCTTTTTAAAACAACTTTTTTTTTCCCTCCGTCTCCCTTCTGTTCATGGACAACATCACTATCCTTCATGTCTCCCAGGCCTGTAATATGTGCTGCATTTAATTCTTTTCTCCTCCACCCAATGCTGATGCATTTTCCTTGTTAATATCTCTCAAATGAATCTTTCTCATGGATTCCAGTGGTTAAATCCCTATCAATGTTCTAGTCATTTTTTTGCTTTTATAACTGAAATCTAGTCCTGACAGGCCTCCCTGCCGCTGAACTCTTTTGCTATCCTCCAGGTCTTTCAAAATTGGTGGTACTAAAGTTATCTTCCTTTCTCTCTGTTCTGACCAATTTCCCCTTCCCCCACTGGAAAAAAAAACAAACTTCCTGGAATCTTTCCATTGGCATTCCGCATCTTGCCACATCAAGTTCAAGATCCTCTTCATCTGCAAGACCTTCCATAATCACCTACATCTATTCCTTTTGCTCCTCTCAAATCTTTTGTCTTACTGCTTTCTCTCTTTGTCATTTTGCTTCATTTTTGTACAGTGCCTATTAAAATGGGACTGAGGCATCTAGGTACTAACGCAGTACAAACGATAAATAAAATACTTCTGGAAGTATTCTTGTCTTTGACTGGCAAAAACTTACTCCCTCCTTTAAAACCACTTCTTTAAATAGTTTGTTGTCAGTAGTCAAACATTCTCCGTCTCCAGAACTCTTCCTTGTCTTTTTTGACCTATATAGATTGTAAGCTTTTTGGGACTCTGTGTGCACTATCCACGGAAGTAAAGTATTATATATGTCTATGGAGCTATTTACATTTTAATAACTTACATATGGAAGAAATTGGGGTACAGAGATGTCGTTTGGGATAACTGTTGCCCAAGATCATACAGTACGAGAGCTGAGAATAGAACTCAGGTGTCTTAATGCCCATTCTGCTAGTTCTTTGCCTTAGGAAGAAGGCCATCCTTTCTCTTACTGTAGCATAAGAACTCTCAGTTGGAATCCACTGATGAAGGAATAATTGAATTTAAGGATGTTGTGCTTAAGGATAGCTGAACAGGATGGTGATTTGTAAAGGTGGGAGCGGGGCGGGAAGAGTGCTTCTTTGTTGTATAAATAAGGCCTTGGAGGGCTTTTGTGAAAATTTTTTGCCTGGTTTTTGGGTTGGGAATTCATGCGTTGTCTTTCTTGGAAGATTAATGATTGGAGAAATAGTGAAATGACTTTGCAGGAATCAAGGAAGACTGAAAGTTGAACTAATAAGGGAACGGATTTTTAGCCAGAACGGTTTAAACCTCTTTCCCTGTCCCTTCCCCCCACCCTTAACACATCTAACTTCACAAAACATCTAACTTCAGTGAGTATAGAGCAGTTAGGATGAAGAACTTTTTTGTTAAAGAATCAGTGTCATTTCAATCAAAATGTAAGAGCTGATAAATGTCTGAGACACCTATGGAAGTTTCTAGCAGAACCAGGAAAAGTCAAACTTGACAAGCTTGATATTTCCAAAGGTGTAAAAAAAACCAACCAACCAAACCTCAAAACCAAGCCGGGGGGATCCCATTCAGTCACCTTCCTGTGCCATAAAGATGGAAAAAGGGAGAAACCCCAATTTTAAAAATATCCTTTGCAGGTCACCAGTTAAGCTGCATCACCAGATAATTACCTTTATGTAGCTGATTCTCGTGGGTTTCAATTTCTGTTATCACTGGATTCAGTTGTGCTGTATATGCTGTTTCTGTCCCATTTTAGTTTGTCGTCTGGGAGGAATAAGTTAGAAACATTAAAATAGGTACTCAAGGATTTGCATAAAGTCTGGTAAGAGGGACAGGAAAGTAATAGATTGAAACCTTAATTACATTCAGGCTTATGAGACCTCTCTCAAAGATCATATTAATGGTTTTCCAAGACTCCCAGTTTGCATGATCTCCCTGCTCAGGTGAAAATGGTGTCTAAGGTATGTTTTATGAATCAAAGCAATTTTGATTAGGCTCGCTCTCATTCTCTGTTTACTTGGGAATTCTCAGGTACTCTTACCACAAAACTAGTTATTAATCTTACAGGAGCAGACTTGTTTATGTCTGAATATCTCTTGTGTGTTCTGCTAGCTCTTGCTAGAGCTGGGAGAGACACCTGAAAGGAAAACACCGCTAGCAATGGAATTCCCAATTAGAAGCCACAGAGAACGCTTTCAAGAGTATACTGTCTCTTCTTCCTACCTGAAAACTCTCTGGTGTATTCCTTTTAAAAAGATGATGTTACTGTGAAGTTTGGGTTGGGGGTAGGGGAAGAGGAAGGACAGGTAGTTCAAGTTTGGACCTCCGTTTCAGGAGCTTAAATTTATCTACTTAATGGAGACATTCTTCTCTGTAATGTGAAAAATGTTAATGTTGTTGTTCTCTGATGTTACTCCTTTTTTTTTTAAAAAAAAAAAAAAGTCCCAACCCCACCAAAATTTAGTGGGGCTCCAGGTCTGTCTCACTGATCCAATATCAAGCCTGTCCAGTTTACAAACTGACAGGGTAACAAGCCTTGTGGATGGGGGTAGGGGAGCAATAGACATGGTATCTTGACTTTAAGTAAGGCTTTTGATACTGTCTCTCATGACCTTCTCATAAACAAACCAGGGAAATACAACCTAGGTCGGGGTGGGCAAACTTTTTGGCCTGAGGGCCACATCGGGGTTCCGAAACTGTATGGAGGGCCGGGTAAGGAAGGCTGTGCCTCCCCAAACAGCCTGGCCCCCACCCCCATCTGCCTTCTTCCACTTCCCACCCCTTGACTCCCCCCGTCAGAACCCCCGAACCATCCAACTTCCCCTGCTCCTTGTTCCCTGACCACCCTCTCCCAGGACCCCCTGACCCCTATCCACACCCCCGTCCCCTAACAGGCCCCCCGGGACTCCCACTGCCTATCCAACTCCCCCTGTTCCCCGTCCCCTGACCGTCCATGAACCTCCGCCCCATCCAACTGCTCCCTGTCCCCTGACTGCCCCCCCGGGACCCTCTGACCCATATCCAACCTTCCGCTCCCCTACCATGCCGGTCAGAGCAGCAGGACTGACAGCCGCACCACCTGACCAGAGCCAGCCACACCACTGCGCTGCCCGGCAGGAGCTCGCAGCCCCGCCGCACAGTGAGCTGAGGCTGCAGGGGAGGGGGGACCACAGGGGAGGGGCCAGGAGCTCAAGGGCCCAGCAGGAGGGTCTTGTGGGCCGGATGTGGCCCGCAGGCTGTAGTTTGCCCACCTCTGACCTAGATGGAGCTAGTATAAGGCGGGTGCATAACTGGTTGGAAAAACGTTCCCAGAGAGTAGTTGTCAGTGGTTCACAGTCAAGCTGGAAGGGAATATTGAGCAGGTTCCCACAGGGATCAATTCTGGGTCCAGTTCTGTTCCATATCTTCATCTGTGATTTAGATAATGGCATAGAGAGTACACTTACAAAGTTTGTGGATGATACAAAGGTGGGAGGGGTTGCAAGTGCTTTGGAGGTTAGGATTGTAATTCAAAATGACCTGAACAAACTGGAGAAATGATCTGCGGAAAACAGGATAAAATTCAATAAGGACAAATGCAAAGTACTCCACGTAGGAAGGAACTGTCAATTGCGCACATACAAAATGAGAAATGACTGCCTAGGAAGGAGTACTGCAGAAAGGGATCTGGGGGTCATAGTGGACCACAAGCTAAATCTGAATCAACGGTGTAACACTGTTGCAAGAAAAGCAAACATTGTTCTGGGATGTATTAGCAGGAGTGTTGTAAGCAAGACATGAGAAGTCATTCTTCCGCTCTATTCCATGCTGATTAGGCCTCAACTGGAGTATTGTGTCCAGTTCTGGGCTCCACATTTCAGGAGAGGTGTGGAAAATTAGAGGAAGTCCAGAGGAGAGCAACAAAAATGATTAAAGGTCTAGAAAATTGACCTATGAGGGAAGATTCAAAAAATTGGGTTTGTTTAGTCTGGAGAAGAGAAGATCGAGAGGACATAACATTTTTCAAGTATATTACATATTTTTTCACAATTCTTCTTGTTAACCTCTGAGGATAGGACAAGAAGCAGTGGGCTTAAATTGCAGCAAAGGCGGTTTAGGTCGAACTTTAGGAATAACTTCCTAACTATCAGGGTAGTTAAGCACTGGAATAAATTGCCTAAGGAGGTTGTGGAATCTCCATCATTGGAGATTTTAAGAGCAGGTTAGACAAACACCTGTCAGGGATGGTCTAGATAATACTTAGTCCTGCCGTGAGTGCAGGGGACTGGACTAGATGACCTTTCAAGGTCCAGTCCTATGATTCTATAGGCCTTGATCCCTAAAGACTTAAGCATGTGCTTAACTTTACGTGCTGTGAGTAGTCCCGTTGACTTCATTGTGATTACTTGCCCCATGTAAAGCTGAGTACATGTGTCTTTATGAGAACAGGGTAATATTTTTTTTTTCCCCAACAGCTAGGCCTGTGAACCTACCCACCCGACCTCAGCCTTCAGTGTGGTTCTTGAGGTGTCATGGAGGGTAAACTTTATTACTTGCTGGTGATATGCGAGAAGGAAAGAGCCTGGCTTATCTTTCAGGACTCCAGGTGAGTTTGCAAGGCTGTTGTTTAATATTTAAAAAAATACATAAAACTAAGCCCACAAATATTAATAAATGGAGCAAACTTGTTGTGGTATTGGAGAGAGAATAAAGCTGAAATGTCAGGTCACTTTAAATCATACATAGTGGAACAGTACATTAATGGAAATCTTAATATAAAATAGAACTAACTTTTACTTCCTGTAAACAGCTTATTTTTCTTTTACAAAAGAAAAGAATTGAACTGTTAGCTCATTCCTCAAGTTTTCCTTGAGGAAATATATTTTTCATAACTGACTTGACGTGCATTAGTTTAATTAAACTCTTAGCTATTTGAGGCTAGAACTAACACATGTATTTCACAAAGGTGCGAATTCTACATTTTAGCTAAATGTAGCTTTACTCTGGTAGAACATAACCATAGAAAGAAAGATGATTGAATTACAGGTCTTGCATACCATTGAGTAATTCTGGTACTGACAAGTCAACAGTACTGAGAGTTCATGTGATTGGTTTAATCTCATGATCAAACTAGTCTCTTCATTAAAAGTTTTGACTACTAATTTTTTTATAATTCACATTGTTTCTCTGTCTTCATGGACTCACCAATAGCTCCATTACTTCCCTGCATCTGCTGTGTTAATCTCCTCTTGACTGCTCCCTGTCTTCATTCAGTGCCATATCACTAATATCTCACATTTGCTGTTGCGCAGAGTAGTTACTCTGGTTGCAATCCATGTATTGTCAGACTTTGTTTCCTATATCTACTGGATCAGACTACAAGAGTTATTTCTTGAAGCCAGCATCTCTCCACCTGTTCCTGGTCCTGCAATCAGCCTGGTGTCCCCACAGCTAATATCTCCGTCTGAGGAGGTCAGTAATAGAAGGGAATGAGTTTTGTGTCACAGATGAGTTAGGAGTGCCTCATTTCTCGTAGTCTTTCCTGCTGAGCATATAGGTTGCCTAGGTTGCTGATGGCATGAAGGCCTTCTGGGAGCTATTGGGGACATAGTACGGAGTCCTTAGACGTAGGATTTATTTTGGTCCAGAAGAAAGCCTGTTGGTTCTGATATTCTGCGGGAAAGCAGTGTTGCTACCCCTATGAACAATGGTACTTTCAGCCTGCAAGGGCCCTTTTGCTGACTCTAGGTTTAGTTCTTTTTGTAATTAGACAGTATCAAGTCCCTGAGGAGGGCTTTGAATATTTTTACTCTTGCCTAATCCTAGATGTGCTCTCAATAGCAGTGGCCAATGAGAGACCTTGCCAGGCTGGAGCTTCTAGATTCGCATCTAAGAATAAACACCAAGTGCCTCAACCTTTTTGGGGCATAAGGCTTATGCTCAGGCTATGTGATAGGTGAGGACTGGTAATTATCAAGTCCAAATCCTGATGGAGAACCTCACACGGATAAATTAGAATAACTGCCGAGGATAGGGGCTTGATTTAGCCAGCTGTGTCAGAAAGTTATCGTGTTGGAATGCAGCATTCACTGTCAGTGTGCTCCAGTGGCTCTCCATTTGCAGGAAAAAGTTTAGACAATGTTTTGGCAGACCCCTTGAGAGTTGACAGTCAGTAATATGACTAGTTCTACATTTTCTGCAAATGGGTAAGATCCAGCTAGATGTCTTTGCCGGCAGTGACTGCCAAATATCTCCTCATATACTTCAGGAGCAGGCAGGATCCAGCATCATCAACAGATATTCCCCTCTGGACTAGAGGCAAGAGTTTCCTTCAACCTTGAGCCAGAAGATCATCAGAAATCGGATAAGGATGTAACCAAGATGCTGACTTGGGCACGGCAATTGACTTGGGCATGGCAATTTTGATATTCTGGCCTTCTGAAACTATAGTTAAATCCACAAGTCCAGGTTCTCAGTCTGCTAGATATATTGTTTTGGTTTGGGATGAGATTGTCCAATGGGATCTCAAGTTGACAGCTTGGTTGATTGCTGGGAGCAGTAGATCAAGTGCTCTGCTGAGGTCCAAAAGTAGGAAACCATTAACAAGACATTTCTACTCAATGAACTGGAAGACTCTCCTTCTGGACAGCTCAAAAAGTAGACCAGGGTGGCTCTTCATTTTTTCCCGGGTATTCCCTCTGATGTGTGAACCACCTCTTGTGAACAAAATGTTGTTTTCACAAAGTTCCTGAGTTCCTTTCTTTGAACCTTAGACTATTGACTGTGTCCTATCTCTGAAAACAGAATTCCTTATATCTGTAACATCAGCCTGGAGAATTAGTGAGATAAGAGTCCGATGGCTGGATCCTCCTTGTACTGTGTTTATTAAAAGTAGGTCATGCATCTTCACCCCAAATTACTGTCTAAACTTCCATCTCAATCAGGCCATTAGTCTTCACATTTCCTCTCCCTCCAAGCCCAAGGATGTCCGGCTCGGCATTTAAGACTCTTTGGAAGCCTAAAGTTATCTATATAGGAACAAATCTATCCCGCAAGTTCTCCAGAATTCTTGTGGCTTATGTAGATAAGACCAGGGGTCGGTAAATCTCAGTTTAATGGCTGTTCAAATGGTTCAAAAAATGTATATGTGGTTACATGATTATATTAAATTTCTAGTGATCTGGAAGTTACTGGAATAAGTTTCCACAGCATACCTTGGCACTGTATCTGTCACTGAGAAGGTTGCTATTTGGAGCTCTCTTACACTGCGCTACACTCTCAGTTTGGGCTTTAGTTCTGATGTCCAGTTTGGAGGAATAATCCTTTCATTAAAAAGGAAAAGGAGTACTTGTGGCACCTTAGAGACTGATACAGACTAACACGGCTGCTACTCTGAAACTTGTCATTAAAGCTATTCAAGAGCAATTTCTGGAAAGTCACTACTGCTTGTCTGTTTGTGTCCATGTCCATCCCCCAGCAGTCAAGTATCTCAGAGGTAGTTAATGCAAAGGTCTCCAAATAAGTTTAATTTCCCAGCCAAGCCAGGGTAAGCTATGCAGCAACTCCTAGAACCCCAAAAATTTAGCAGTAGCTGCTGCTTCTGCCACTGCCAAGGCCATTTTGATTTTTATATGGAGAATAAGTTTACAATCTGTAGGCCACAATCAGTCCAAATGGGGTTATTTTTTGCCAGAAAGGCAAGTGTTAGGTCTAACTAGCCAACTTATCCATAATAAGCTTTGTACTGAGTCCATAATTAGCAGATACTTTGATTTACAAGTCAGTCCTTGTCTTACTGTCTAAACATATATAAAAACTACATACTGACCTGGTGTGTGTGTGTGTGGGGGGAACGATCTGTAGCTATAGCTGAGTTGCCTGTTCTTTATTTTTCCCCAAGTACGTATAAAATGTATAGCATGGAAGAGTGTGCCAAGGAGTGAGTAGCTAAAGCACAGCCACACAACATAAGGCCATGCAGTAGTTTGCCACTTTGATTACACATACCCTAAACATTTCAGTTTCAGAGATTTTGTTGTAGTCTACAATTTGTATGCCAAAAGTGGCCTTAATCTTGGATGAAACCATATTTGCATCCACTTGTGAAAGACATTATACAGGCAACTGCAAAGTTGAAAGTGTCTCAAACACATACAGAAAACTAAATTTATTACTGTGCTTGCTGATGACAAGTCTGTACTTGAGCAAAGGTTGGTATACAACGGATTTACTCAAGATTTATTTAACTCTGGTGTAGTAGATTTATGGCGTCATAGGAGTAAAAAGCTTAAGAAATTGACGTTTCAGGCAACAGGAATTCCAAGAGATGGTTCATCTGAATTTAGCTGGTGCAGCAGTGTATTCAGTCGAAGTTTTGGCACAACTCTTCCGTCTCAAAAATTTGAATCTATTGTGAAAGAAGTTTTCAGATCTTACTGTTTAAGTCCTAAAAGGTGGTGACTTCAAGCACTTGCTGATGCCTTTTGAGGTAACTATCTATTCTGGCAGCATCCACCATGCATGCAGGATTGCTGGTCAGGGCACTAAAGACACAGACCAAATGTGGGGATTGCCTGTTTGGAAGATACTGAGTTAGATTGAAATATCCAGAATTAGGGGTGTTCTTTGAGATTAAAATAGGCAAGTTTGTGTACACTTTTGCAATGTCATGATGGACTTAATCACTAGTGTTAACTGAAGTCTGTCTTTTATGGAGAGGATTCTTTTATTAGAGACCTGCAAAGGCTAGAAAGTACTATAATGGAGCTTGTAGCAATGAGACATTTTGAGGCCTGTGTGGAAATTTATCTGTTGGGATGACAAACTGGAAGGGAGTTATAGAAAATCAAATTTATATATAATTGAGAATTCAGTTGAACATATGGATACCTGATTTATCAGATTACAGCAGTCATGATTCATATGGTTCCATGTTTTGTTTTCACACAATGGCCTAGTGATTTTCAAAATTAGGTCAATTTTTTGTTTTAATGTAAGAACAGAATATGTTAGACCGGTATATATAGATGTGCTAAGTAATAAGGAAAAGCAGTGGCTAGCTAAAATCTCACTAACCCCTGTTAAATACCCAGCAGATGATAGTGCACATATACGTGCACTAAAGCTTTTAACCACCAACATTTCAGAGTATATTGGTTTTTGATGGAAATACTGTTGTCCTGTAGCAATGCAGTAGTGATACATTTTTTTCCCCCAGAGTGAACCTTCAGTTTCTAATTCCTTTTACTTATTGTTTGCTGTTGCTTAAAGTTAAAATGATTGGGTGGCCATTGTAGTTTACCAGGATAGTCAGTCTTTACACAAGACTATCATGAATCACAGTTAGATTTAAATCCGTAATCTATGCCTGACTGAAAGAATTCAGGAGGTGCAAGCTCAACAGTTTGGTTTCAGTGGAAGACTGCTGGAGGGTGGTTCAGAAAATACAGTCTACACTCTTATCTCCCAGATGCTATTTAGTCATTAGAAATAAACTTCAGCATCTGGCTGAAATTCAAGCATTGATTTGTGGCAAGTTCCAAATATGTGATTCTTGATTTTCTTCTCTCTCCTTCTTTAGAACTTAGTCTGTTTTTGAAGGCTCATGTTATAGCACTGTATTGGGAACATTTACTTGGTTGCTTCTTTAGTTCCATACTTACGTTCTTTGGGTATCTTTACTGAAACCAACTGTAGGTCATATGTCTTTCATGGAATGTCAACTGGTACTAATAAAGCCAAGGTCCTGCTCACTTACCATTAAGTGTTTCTCTCCCAAAAAGTACCCGCATTTCCGTAGCAGATGAAATTAATCATTAGATTAAATCTATTTACATTTGTGAAATGCTCGGGAATATTTAAAGAGCAGGAATTCTCTCTGACCAGCACTCAGTCTTAACTCTGTTTCTCCACTATTATTCAGCTTCTTAAATATTTAAATGTGGACTATATTCTTAAAATGGAGAATTAGAAATATGATTTCCACAGCGTGTAGTAACGTACTATCACAATTGGTATAGTGAATAAATTTATTGGCAAACTGAATAAATCCCAGTTATACGTGCTTACCGTGTCCTCTACATTAAATCAGCATTTTATGGCCTTGAATAAGTGTTAGGACTGAGGGTTTTTTAAGTACATCTAGCTGTCTCATCATGGGTGCGTGGAATTTTGACAGAAGAAAAACTTTTCTGTTTGGTATTCATGTACTCTTAAATTGTTAAAATGTGTGCTTATATAAAAGCACAGACCTTAGACAACTATTACATAAATAACTGTTAGTCTTTATGAACTGTTACAAGTGATTTTGGTTTAGACTTTGTGGTTGTTGGGAATGTCTTAAATTTATTTGCGTGCTGCTCAATGAGAGTTGGAGCTTCTCAAAAATATTCAAAATTTATACATTTTGTAGAAATTCTGAAATTTTGTTAAATTACACCCCTGTTTTGACCAGCTCCGCTCAATGTTTTTTGTTGGTGTTCATGAAGTGGCTGTTAAGTTTCCTGTATTTATTCTGGAATAAAATCACTTCTGTTCTAGAATAGTGTCCACATGGAGAGAGATTTCAGAATAGCTGTTGTAGAGTAAGTTGCCTCACAATTGCTGTTTTGTTAAAGATCCTCATGTAGGCAAGCTGGGGTATCCTCCACTATTATTCACCTCACCCAGTCTTCTGGGTTACTTTAACCTCCTCACCCCCTCAGGTTTTTGTTGGAAAGAAGTTGTTTCTGCTATTCTTCGGTTCCCTGCACCTTCAATGTTGAGTCCCCTTCACAATGGATAGTTGCAGTGCCTGCCTGTACTGTTGTTCATGGCTTTCCAACACTGCAGCACGAGTGGCCAGATTTTTGCTTCACTGATGCCCACACACATCTGAAAACTGGCAAGACATCTCCACTTTCACTGTGCAGCAGCTTGTGGAATCTGTGAGCAACAGAATAGACAGCAGAGCTCACTTTCTGCAGATTTAGGAGGACAGCACTGCATCCGTTTAACCCTGCAAGAGCAAACTGATGTGGTCTTTGCAACCATAGAGGCTAGAAATAAATATATAGGGCTGTCAAGCAATTTAATTGTGATTAATTATTTTAAGAAAAATAGAATACTATTTATTTAAATATTTGTGGATGTTTTCTACATATTCAAATAGTGATTTCAATTACCACACAATACAAAGTGTGCAGTGCTCACTTTATATGATTTTTGATTACAAATATTTGCACAGTAAAAAACAAAATAATTTCAATTCACCTAATACAAATATAGTGCAGTCTCTTTATAATGACAGTTGAACTTACAAATGTAGAGTTATGTACAAAAAAAATAACTGCACTCAAAAAGCAAAACAATGTAAAACTTTTTAGAACCTAAAAGTTCACTCAGTCCTAATTATTGTTCAGCTAATCACTCAGACAAATAAGTTTGTTTACATTAGCAGGAAATAATGCTGCCCGCTTCTTGTTTACAATGTCACCAGAAAGTGACAACAGATGTTCGCATGGCATTGTTGTAGCTGGCATCGCAAGATATTTACGTGCCAGATGTGTTAAAGATTCATATGTCCCTTCTTGCTTCAACCACCCTTCCAGAGGACGTGCGTCCATGCCGATGATGGGTTCTGCTAGATAACAATCCAAAGCAGTGTGAACCAATTATATTTATTTTTCATCATCTGAATCAGATGCCACCAGAAGAAGATTGATTTTCTTTTTTGGTAGTTCAGTTCTGTAGTTTCCGCATCCGAGTGTTGCTCTTTTAAGATTTCTGAAAGCATGCTTCACACCTCCTCCCTCTCAGATTTTGGAAGGCACTTCAGATTCTTAAATCTTGGGTTGAGTGCTGTAACTATCTTTAGAAATTTCACATAGATACCTTCTTTGCGGTTTATCAAATCTGCAGTGAAAGTGTTTTTAAAACGAACAACCGTGTGCTGGGTCATCATCTGAGGGTATGTCTACACTACGGAATAAGGTCGAATTTATAGAAGTCGGATTTTTAGAAATTAGTTTTATATATTCGAGTGTGTGTGTCCCCACAGAAAATGCTCTAAGTGCATTAACTTGGCGGAGCGCTTCCACAGTACCGAGGCTAGAGTTGACTTCCGGAGCGTTGCACTGTGGGTAGCTATCCCACAATTCCCGCAGTCTCCGCTGCCCATTGGAATTCTGGGTTGAGATCCCAATGCCTGATGGGGCTAAAACATTGTCGCAGGTGGTTCTGGGTACATATCGTCAGGCCCCCCTTCCCTCCCTCCCTTTGTGAAAGCAAGGGCAGACAATCGTTTCGCGCCTTTTTTCCTGAGTTACCTGTGCAGATGCCATACCATGGCAAGCATGGAGCCCGCTCAGGTAACTGTCACCGTATGTCTCCTGGGTGCTGGCAGACGCGGTACGGCATTGCTACACAGTAGCAGCAACCCATTGCCTTCTGGCAGCAGACGGTACAGTACGACTGGTAGCCATTTTCGTCGTGTCCGAGGTGCTCCTGGCCACGTCGGCTGGGAGCGCCTGGGCAGACATGGGCGCAGGGACTAAATTTGGAGTGACTTGACCAGGTCATTCTCTTTAGTCCTGCAGTCAGTCCTATTGAACTGTCTTATGGTGAGTAGGCAGGCGATACAGATTGCTAGCGGTCGTACTGTACTATCTTCTGCCGGGCAGCCATGAGATGTGGATGGCATGCAGTCCTTCTGCACCGTCTGCTGCCAGCCAAAGATGTAAAAGATAGATGGAGTGGATCAAAACAAGAAATAGACCAGATTTGTTTTGTATTCATTTGCTTCCCCCCCCGCCCCCGTCTAGGGGACTCATTCCTCTAGGTCACACTGCAGTCACTCACAGAGAAGGTGCAGCAAGGTAAATCTAGCCATGTATCAATCAGAGGCCAGGCTAACCTCCTTGTTCCAATAAGAACAATAACTTAGGTGCACCATTTCTTATTGGAACCCTCCGTGAAGTCCTGCCTGAAATACTCCTTGATGTAAAGCCACCCCCTTTGTTGATTTTAGCTCCCTGAAGCCAACCCTGTAAGCCGTGTTGTCAGTCGCCCCTCCCTCCGTCAGAGCAACGGCAGACAATCGTTCCGCGCCTTTTTTCTGTGCGGACGCCATACCAAGGCAAACATGGAGGCTGCTCAGCTCACTTTGGCAATTAGGAGCACATTAAACACCACACGCATTATCCAGCAGTATATGCAGCACCAGAACCTGGCAAAGCAATACCGGGCGAGGAGGCGACGTCAGCGCGGTCACGTGAGTGATCAGGACATGGACACAGATTTCTCTGAAAGCATGGGCCCTGCCAATGCATGCATCATGGTGCTAATGGGGCAGGTTCATGCTGTGGAACGCCGATTCTGGACTCGGGAAACAAGCACAGACTGGTGGGAGCGCATAGTGTTGCAGGTCTGGGACGATTCCCAGTGGCTGCGAAACTTTCGCATGCGTAAGGGCACTTTCATGGAACTTTGACTTGCTCTCCCCTGCCCTGAGGCACAGTAATACCAAGATGAGAGCAGCCCTCACAGTTGAGAAGCGAGTGGCGATAGCCCTGTGGAAGCTTGCAATGCCAGACAGCTACCGGTCTGTTGGGAATCAATTTGGAGTGGGCAAATCTACTGTGGGGGCTGCTGTGATGCAAGTAGCTCACGCAATCAAAGATCTGCTGATATCAAGGGTAGTGACCCTGGGAAATGTGCAGGTCATAGTGGATGGCTTTGCTGCAATGGGATTCCCTAACTGTGGTGGGGCCATAGACGGAACCCATATCCCTATCTTGGCACCGGAGCACCAAGCCGCCGAGTACATAAACTGCAAGGGGTACTTTTCAATAGTGCTGCAAGCTCTGGTGGATCACAAGGGACGTTTCACCAACATCAACGTGGGATGGCCGGGAAAGGTGCATGATGCTTGCATCTTCAGGAACTCTGGTCTGTTTCAAAAGCTGCAGGAAGGGACTTTATTCCCAGACCAGAAAATAACTGTTGGGGATGTTGAAATGCCTATATGTATCCTTGAGGACCCAGCCTACCCCTTAATGCCATGGCTCATGAAGCCGTACACAGGCAGCCTGGACAGTAGTCAGGAGCTGTTCAACTACAGGCTGAGCAAGTGCAGAATGGTGGTAGAATGTGCATTTGGACGTTTAAAGGCGCGCTGGCGCAGTTTACTGACTCGCTTAGACCTCAGCGAAACCAATATTCCCACTGTTATTACTGCTTGCTGTGTGCTCCACAATATCTGTGAGAGTAAGGGGGAGACGTTTATGGCAGGGTGGGAGGTTGAGGCAAATCGCCTGGCAGCTGGTTACGCGCAGCCAGACACCAGGGCGGTTAGAGCACAGGAGGGCGCGGTACGCATCAGAGAAGCTTTGAAAACCAGTTTCATGACTGGCCAGGCTACGGTGTGACAGTTCTGTTTGTTTCTCCTTGATGAAACCCCCCGCCCCTTGGTTCACTCTACTTCCCTGTAAGCTAACCACCCTCCCCTGCTCCCTTCAGTCACTGCTTGCAGAGGCAATAAAGTCATTGTTGCTTCACATTCGTGTATTCTTTATTCATTCATCACACAAATAGGGCGATGACTACCAAGGTAGCCCAGGAAGGGGGGTGGAGGAGGGAAGGAAAATGCCACACAGCACTTTAAAAGTTTACAACTTTAAAATTTATTGAATGCCAGCCTTCTTTTTTTTGGGCAATCCTCTGTGGCGGAGTGGCTGGTTGGCCTGTGGCCCCCCCACCGCGTTCTTGGGCGTCTGGGTGTGAAGGCTATGGAACTTGGGGAGGAGGGCAGTTGGTTACACAGGGGCTGTAGTGGCAGTCTGCTGCAGCTCAACCATACACTGGAGCATACTGGTTTGGTCCTCCAGCAGCCTCAGCATTGAATCCTGCCTCCTCTCATCACGCTGCCACCACATTTGAGCTTCAGCCCTCTCTTCAGCCCGCCACCTCTCCTCCCGGTCATTTTGTGCTTTCCTGCACTCTGACATTATTTGCCTCCACGCATTCGTCTGTGCTCTGTCAGTGTGGGAGGACAGCATGAGCTTGGAGAACATTTCATCTCGAGTGCGTTTTTTTTTTTTTCTTTCTAAGCTTCACTAGCCTCTGGGAAGGAGAAGATCCTGTGATCATTGAAACACATGCAGCTGGTGGAGAAAAAAAAAAGGGACAGCGGTATTTAAAAAAGACACATTTTATAAAACAGTGGCTACACTCTTTCAGGGTAAACCTTGCTGTTAACATTACATACATAGCACATGTGCTTTCGTTACAAGGTCGCATTTTGCCTCCCCCCACCGCGTGGCTACCTTCCCCCCTCCCTGTGGCTAACAGCGGGCAACATTTCTGTTTAGCCACAGGCAAACAGCCCAGCAGGAATGGGCTCCTCTGAGTGTCCCCTGAAGAAAAGCACTCTATTTAAACCAAGTGACCATGAATTATATGTCACTCTCCTGAGGATAACACAGAGAGATAAAGAATGGATGTTGTTTGAACGCCAGCAAACATACACTGCAATGCTTTGTTGTACAATGATTCCCGAGTACGTGTTACTGGCCTGGAGTGGTAAAGTGTCCTACCATGAAGGACGCAATAAGGCTGCCCTCCCCAGAAACCTTTTGCAAAGGCTTTGGGAGTACATCCAGGAGAGCCGCGAATGCCAGGGCAAAGTAATCCTTTCACGTGCTTGCTTTTAAACCATGTATAGTATTTTAAAAGGTATACTCACCGGAGGTCCCTTGTCCGCCTGCCGGGTCCAGGAAGCAGCCTTGGGTGGGTTCAGGGGGTACTGGCTCCAGGTCCAGGGTGAGAAACAGTTCCTGGCTGTCGGGAAAACCGGTTTCTCCGCTTGCTTGCTGTGAGCTATCTACAACCTCATCATCATCTTCGTCCCCAAAACCTGCTTCCGTATTGAAGGAGTCAAACAACACGGCTGGGGTAGTGGTGCCTGAACCCCCTAAAATGGCATGCAGCTCATCATAGAAGCGGCATGTTTTGGGCTCTGACCCGGAGCGGCCGTTCGCCTCTCTGGTTTTCTGGTAGGCTTGCCTCAGCTCCTTCAGTTTCACGCGGCACTGCTTCGGGTCCCTGTTATGGCCTCTGTCCTTCATGCCCTGGGAGATTTTGACAAAGGTTTTGGCATTTCGAAAACTGGAACGGAGTTCTGATAGCACGGATTCCTCTCCCCATACAGCGATCAGATCCCGTACCTCCCGTTCGGTCCATGCAGGAGCTCTTTTGCAATTCTGGGACTCCATCATGGTCACCTCTGCTGATTAGCTCTGCATGGTCACTTGCAGCTTGCCACGCTGGCCAAACAGGAAATGAGATTCAAAAGTTCGTGGTTCTTTTCCTGTCTACCTGGCCAGTGCATCTGAGTTGAGAGTGCTGTGCAGAGCGGTCACAATGGAGCACTCTGGGTTAGCTCCCGGAGGCCAATACCGTCGAATTGTGTCCACAATACCCCAAATTCAAGCCGGCAAGGCCGATTTAAGCGCTAATCCACTTGTCAGGGGTGGAGTAAGGAAATCGATTTTAAGAGCCCTTTAAGTCGAAATAAAGGGCTTCATCATGGGGACGGGTGCTGGTTTACATCAATTTAATGCTGCTAAATTCGACCTAAAGTTCTAGTGTAGACCAGGGCTGAGACTGCTATAATATGAAATATATTGCAGAATGCAGGTAAAACAGAGCAGGGGACATACAATTCTTCCCCAAGGAGTTCAATCAAAAATTTAAGAAACCTTTTTTTTTTTTTTTTTTTTTTAACGAGAGTCATCAGCATGGAAACATGAAGGAGCATGCGAATGTTTAGCAGATCTGGTATGTAAATACCTTGCAGTGTTGGGTACAAAAGTGCCATGCAAACGCCTGTTCTTACTTTCAGGTGACATTGTAAATAAGAAGCGGGCAGCATTATGTCACGTAAATATAAACAAACTTGTTTGTCTTCTTCTGAACAAGAAGTAGGACTGAGTGGACTTGTAGGCTCTAAAGTTTTACATTGTTTTGTTTTTGAGTGCAGTTATGTAACAAAAAAAAAATCTACATTTGTATGTTGCCCTTTCACAATAAAGAGATTGCGCTTCAATACTTAGTATTTTTCAATTCACCTCATACATATCTTTATCATTTTTACAGTGCAAATATTTGTAGTAAAAATAATATAAAGTGAGCACTGTACACTTTGTATTCCGTAAAAAGAAAAGGAGTACTTGTAGCACCTTAGAAACTAACAGCTGTAGCTCACGAAAGCTTATGTTCAAATAAATTTATTAGCCTCTAAAGTGCCACAAGTACTCCTTTTCTTTTCGCGAATACAGACTAACACGGCTGCTACTCTGAAACCTTTGTATTCTGTGTTGTAATTGAAATCAATATATTTGAAAAAGCAGAAAGACCTCCACAAATATTTAATAAATTTCAAATGGTATTCTATTTAACTGCGATTTTTTTAATCACGATTAACTCAAAAAAATTAATCTCAATTAATCGTGTGAGTTAACTGCAGTTAATTGACAGCCCTTATATAAAGTGTATATATACACTTTTTTTTATTTTCTTTTTTAAATTAAAGGTTAGTTTGCAGAAGTTGATAGCATTTGCTGGGGAGAGTTTCTTACTTGACCTACTCCAGGATGGGTTTTTGGAGTGCTGGCTAATGAAACTGTATTTTAGACGCTGCCTCTGTTTGTTTGAATGAGTCTATCGACTTGTGGAAATGTAGCCTCTTCTTCTAAAGCAGTTGCTTTGAATGGACACACTATACTTTGTTGGAAGACACTTGAAATGTAGCCAGTTAGTCTGTTTTATATGTTTATGAGAAGTTATAAACCAGATTCATAATCTTCAGAAGACCTCTGACAGCTATCCATAAGAAATAAAATTTAGCTACGAGATTGGAGGAAAATCTAGTTTGTTACTATTTGATGCTAATGACAGCTACTCTTTGCTGTTTAGGTCCTGCAGAATGATAAGGCTGCGTATTTTGTTATATATACTGAGAGCATAGTATTAAATAGAATACTCAATCATCCATTATGTTGAACATTTTAGAATGCTTGCCAATGCTTGCCTTTGATAGTCTCAAACTTAACCCATTTAAAAATAGTGCTATCTTAACTGCCGCTAGATTATTTACCTCCAAAAAGCAATCTAGCCACTTCAAGTCTGACCTAAATAACTTCATATCTGAAGCTGATTTGATGATCTAAAATGACATCAGTCTGAATTCAGTGACTTTAAGGTCTAGATAGGGATATAAGTGCTACAAAACACGTAGCTGAAACATCAGTTTTAATTGCTGAACCTCTTCTGTCATACACAGCAACATTATTCACTGACAAAGGTAGCAGTAAAAATATTGTTAATTCAGTAACTTCTCTAATGTAATGGGTACAATGTTGCTGAAAAAGAGTTTTAGATCTAATATTGCTGTAATGACTTGTGAATATCTGTTACAACCCAGAATTGAAACTGGTGTGTTTCTCTGAGTGTGGACATGGGGGATGAGAAAGTATTGGTGTCATTGTTGTTACCGTTCTCTGTCATAGGCCATAGCATTGCTTTTCTTTAGGAAACTTAAAGTCTAGTGTCTTCCTTGCTTGGTTTCAAAGGAGCCTTGCAAAATTGTCATAGAATGTATAACAGCTAAGATGCAAAAATCTACTATCCTTATCATGGTGATGGGGGTGTGGCGAAACTCATTTGTAAGTTGCCAAAAACAATTTTTCATTGGGAGCAAGTAGAATTTTACAGTCTTGTTCCAAGACTGACAGATTGGAAAAGACTTCTGAGTAATTGGTCTTCTATAAACCTAAAGAAAAAATGTATAACACAGAACAGGTCAAGGAGACAACGAATAAATGGATTTTACCAGGTTGAATTTAATGTCATTTACCTGTTCCCAGTGGACTGGCTGCCAGCCAGTGCATGCAGATTGACTATCTGTGCACTAATGCATGTGTTATCACAAGGGATGCTGAGGATATCCCTTAAGGATATTGGTTATTTAAGACTTATTTTCTACTAGAAATTGGAAGTAACTTTGCATCTGGAGTGCTCTTTATTTTAAACCATGTGATGAAAGGAAAGCAAATGCTTTTTAAACAGTTTCACCACCAGAGACTTGAAATGACAGATGTGAAAAACAGAGATTTTATTAAGTTTGAACATGGAACTGCTTCTTATGGTTTTAAATAAATACTTTTAAAATCCTTCAGTAACTTACTTTCCTTGCTCAGAACATGTTGTTAAATGAGCACAGTTGTTACCTTAGCTGCATTGTCAGTAGCTGGAGACAAGGAAGCAAACTAGAACAGAACTTTTTTGCCTTTTCCTTACCTTAGCCACTAGCAGCTTCCATTTTAGAGGCTTAGAAGAGAGCTGTGGATGGTGATGGTAGCAGGGAAGCAACTTAATAAAATATTATTCCAGACAGTCTTCACTGAAAAAATAACAAGGCTGACTATATTGCTCTCACACTATATTTAAAAAATATATAGGTGTATGTATATGTGTGTGTGTGTGTATATATATATATATTTTTTACAATAGCTAGTAATTCTAGGAAATTCAGTTAAGGTTCCTCTACTAACCTTAACTCTGCCCTCTTATCCCTAGCCATTCTCCTATAATTCCAGTACTACTTTACCCTGATGATCTACCCTTCTAGGTTGGGTCACTATCCCCACCTACATTCTGAAAATCTATAGAACAGTTGCAGAGACATTATGTAAATGCAAAGTATTGTCTGTTGACCAATGGACAACTTGCCCAGCCCTATGCATGGGTCAGAGATTCAGCCCTGTTCCAGTTCAACCCTCCCATAGGTCAGACACAATTTCTCACACTTACCTTTCGCATACAGTCTGAGACACCATTCTCCTATAAGGGCTAGAAAGAGCCTTGTACTTACCTTGTTCACCTTTAAGACAGTCCAGAGACCACCTTTAGTCTTTCTGTTCTGCACATAGATTCCAGTGAACCCCATATTCTTGGGTGGAGAGGAGAAGGGATGGACTCATGTTTCCCTTTCCATAGAATAAAAGGGAGCAGGCGTACATGTTTACCCTTCGTGAAGGTGGTCTTGCATATTGGGCACATTTTCATTGCCAAGTCTTGTTACAGAGTTTCATTTCACTATATCTCTGGAGAAGCATTGTATTGGAAGCAATAGGGGAGCAGATGAGAGGAAACTCTTGATATCAGAGTGGTGCTGGTAAGGGCAGTAGCTTGGAGTCTTGAATGCAAGTAATGGTAATGTGCAATGGTGGTGGGATTGCCGCTTCTTCCAGTCAATATTGTAAGTGGGGCTATGTTGATGATAAGAGAAGGGGTCAGAGAGGACTCATGCAGGGATGAAAATTCCAGAAGTAGAACTCAGGCCAGGGGTTGAGGTTGGAGCCGAAGATTCTCTTCTAGCAGAACTTTCCAATGTTTTGTCAGTTGTTTATCTTTACAGTGTAAAGGGCTAGGAACTTTAGGTGGAAGCATAGATTTGGTGGAGTGGTGCTTTAGTTCTCTTGCTGAAGTTATAGCTGAAATTTTAACTAAAACCTCCTTGCATTCTAACTGAATAAAAATAGTCCTATGAACTCTTGTGTGGAACAAGTGGTTTCTTTTAAATAAAGTAATTGAACAAATGTTAAAACTTTCTGAAAATTAACAACACTTCCAAGTTTATAATACTCAAAACTACTTGTTCAGTTAACCTCAAGCTTACAAAAACTATTTGGGCAAGCACTTCACATGAAAATATATTCTATTATACTTGTTCAATTTATACAATTCACCTATACATTAATACTTAGTTATGTCAAACTCCCCAAACCATTGCAAAACCTTAATCACACCCTGATGCCCATTTAGGCAAAAGCTGGAATAAGTTGATGAGTGGCACTGCTTCATGAAAGTCACTAGGATGTGTTGAACTAGTGGGGGAAGCAAATTCCAGATACTTAGGCCTTCCACTCAGGATGCCCTGCCACCACTCTCCAGATAGACATATCTAGAAACTGTCAGCAAAAGCATTTTCCAGAGTAGGCAGGGAGAAAGACTTTTTCCAAAAGTCTAAGTGAACTTAGAGGACTTAGCTTCAGAGCTGTCAAACTGACATCATTCATAAGCTCTGTCTACAGAAAAGATGCACTGAATTTCCCCAAGGGTCACCATCAACCTGACCAAAAGTTACCAGCTATAAGGATGAAGGAGTGCGCAGTTATCTGAAGAGACTTGCTAACAGGCTTGAAATTTTGTCAAATGTAATATTTCTCTTCTGAGACCTGGATTGAGAACACCAGTCTATTTCACACAAACCACTGAGGGGTTAAAAGCAGTAACTTTTTTGCTTACTACTGAGGTAGGCCAGATTCCAGCCTAAAGATTCTGCTTTTTAGTGCTGTATTTGTTCTGTGCAGTGCATATCTTTTGAATATCAAATTGATTGTAAGCTTTATGCCAACACTGACACCTGCACACCAAAGAAACTGCTGCAGAATAAGAAAAAATAACTTGCTATAGCACATGCTAAACTCATGAACGACATGTACGGTTGTTCAGTGCTCTGGCCTTCTCAATTTTATGTCCCTTTTCATTGCAACATTGTAAGTCAGGGTCTGTTTCCTACTAGAAACTGTGTAAAATAGCAAATACTGTTTTCCAACCATAGCTGTGCATCATGTGAGAAACTGAGTCCAGGATCACGGAAACCTATCTTCTCCCTCCACATTCTTTATATCAACCATTAGGGCAATTCCAATCACAGCTGTGACATCCACAGTCTAAGTGAGGGTTTTAAATGCTGTATTAATATTACTTGCAGTAGCTGACCTTGTTTGAAGCCTGTTTATTCACTATCCCGTGTTTCCCTGCAGTCTGTATCTTTATGGCTGATTTGACGTTGCTCCAGATGCTCAGTGGAGAGAGTAGGGTAATGGTATGACTTTCCTTGGCTACTGTCCTGCATGGATTGCGATAGGAATATTGTTGAATGTTTCAAGATTATTTTAGCCATGTTATGGAATTTTTGTTGGATTTAATTTGAACTGCAGCTTCCTGGTTAGACTATTAATGTAATGATCTCTCTTCAATAAACATTCAAACTTTTCTAATCTTGGGAAGGCACTTTGAGATCCTTGGTCAAAAGATGATGCATATTACCCAAAATGTGCTCCATGTGAGGCAGCGGTGTGATTTCTTTTGCAACAAAGGTAAACAATAGAGTATCAATGTAAGCCAGATTAGTATTTTGAAATCACATTATTGTTTTTCACAACTTCTACCAATTTCAGCAACGCGAATGCACGTCCAAGAAGCTGGGAAAAGAGGAATATCTCCAACTTGGACTGCATCTACTTTGCACTTCCTGTAAAGGTATTTTTAGGATAGTCAATGAACAAAATTTTTTACCCTGAACAAAATTTTCTCAGTAGCTAATGGGTCAGTACTGTTGTACGTTGCATTCTTACTCTCTGCTGCATGGATCCTGCTGTGTTAAAGGCACATATGTATATTGTGGAAAATTTAATTTCTAAGAGGAGTAGTGTAGAGAAAAGAAACCTGAAATAGGTCAGTTTCTGTGACTGGCATTCTACTGAACACATTGTTTTAGAAGAGCATGGATTAGCATGAATATGTTGGTGGTAGTTCTCTGCAAAAAGAGAGGAATAGAGGTGGTTGTCTAAGTGCCCCAAGAAACTCAATGCAATTAAAAAGCAGCAAAGTTTAAATTTGTTTTTAAAAACCCTCTTTACACTTACTACACAACCTGTGGAACTCAATAGTGCAGCTATATTATGGAATTGTAATAGCACTGTAATAACTCCCCTTTCCTACCCATGTTTTTAATAGCTTTCTGTTTCTTTTGATTCAGTGTAAAATGGGCACCATCTGGGGTTAGGAATGAATTTTTATCCCACCTGTAGCATTTTGTACAACACAAATTGGCCGTTTATGGATCACTACTTTGTTCTGGTATGGCTGTCCCTAATGTCCTGGGTGACAGAAACAAAGTTGCCCTTGTGGTTGACCTCCCTGTCATCTGAGCCTACACCTCCTTTTTAAGAAGTTTGACTGTGAGTTGTTCATTCTGATCTGAAATTGGGATGACCTAGCATTTTAGCATGTAGGGTGGGAGGTTCAGGGATCGTAATTTGAATGTAGCCAAGTTAAATGTATTAAAATATTGCTCAGAAGTAACCTTTCTTCTTCAAGTGATTGTCCATATGAACTCCACTCTTTGTATGCCAACTGCCTGTTTGCACAAGATCAGGTTCTTTTGGCCAGCATTGTCCATTGAAGCTGTGCCTGTGTCCTAGATGTCCTTGTGCTGCTACCCAAAGGTATAAAGAACAGAGTGGGCTCATGGCAAAGAAACAGAACCACGTCCGTGTCCAATTACTCCGTGCAATGTGTGATCTCTTGTTAAGCTTGTTAGTAGCAGGAAGTTATATAGTGTACTTAGTATAGTTTTTGTATCAAGTCTGTTGACAAATATAAAAACTTTTTAATAGTAGATTGGGGGTGGGATATGCCCAGTTCAGTCATTGTGGTGGATACAAATTCTCCATGATTAAAACCTGTCTCTTGTGTGGTGGCTATCCCACTTAGTGATGGGTGCAGTAGGTGACTCTTTTGCCTTGGTGAGGGACATATCTGGCAGGTGCTTGATCGGTGTCTTCTACAGGAGGACACAGAAGGCAAGAGAGGCCCAGCTCAAGCTCACTCTTCTGGAATGCTTGATGAGAGCCTGGAAGGGGGGAAAAAAAAAAAATCTAACCAGGCCTGAGTAGTGCTCCTGTGAGCTGCAGCTCTACTCCAAGGTCTCAGGCTCATTCTTCATCTGAAAGATTGAATCCTTTGACTACTGAATCTGATGGAGCAGCCAAGACCTCTTCCAGTGAGTTGTCAGAAAAGGATAAGAAGGAACACCATTCCAAGAGAACGCAGACATGGATCATCTTCTCTGTGTATTAAAGTGAGGTAAATCCACACAATGCTGCCGTATTGATGCTCGGGCTGAAAGGCAGTTCACAGCCCATATTGGTTCAGCTGTGCACCAGTTGGTCTCTGGATATCCACGGGCCATCTAAAGCTTGCATCTGCACTCCCTCTGTTCTGGGGCTGAAGACTCAGCTGTTGACTTTCTCTGTACAAAAGTCATTCTCTGTACCTACTGATCTTGGGGTGACTGCATTACCAGTATCCTCCTTGCTGTCATCTGCAACTAGAGGTACTTCTGCCTCTGTATCGCTCTCTAATACTACCACAGTACCTATAAGCAATCCTGCTTAGGTTGTGCAAAAGCTCACCCTAAGACACCAGATAGGTATACCTCATCCAAGGGAGGAGCTAACCTTTTTCCTTCCCCTCTGAACATAGTAGGGAAGTATCCCAACCCTCTCATCTCATTCCCACTTTCATGACCCTGACTGGTCTGATAGGGAATTCAGAGATTGTTCGTACAGAAACAGACTTCAGGAATCTTGTGGGAAACATTTGTTCTGATAGCCACTCCCATGGCTTCCAGCTCCTTATCCTTATAACATTCAGTCTTGGCCTTATTAGGCTCCTTGGGGGGCACATAACCAGCTTGGAAATCCTTTTTTTTTTTTTTTTTTTTTTTTTTTGCTGTCCTTCCCCCCTACCCCTGCAAGATGTAGGTTTATTTAAGAAGGTCAGTTCTAGCACCTCACAGCCATCACCAGAAGAGATTGTCTTAGGGGGTCTTCAGCTGTATAAGAACATGTTATGAGTTAGTTAGCTCTACCTAGCCATATTAGAGCTCAGGCATCCTCTGTTGCCTATTTAAAGAATGTTCCTGTTTCAGAAATGTGTAGAGCTGCTGCATGGAGCTTGGTCCACTCACTTACAAAACACTATTCTTTAATAGAGGCTCCCAGTTCATAAGCCTGTTTTTGGTAAGGCTGTCATAGAATCATAGAATATCAGGGTTGGAAGGGACCTCAGGAGGTCTAGTCCAACCCCCTGCTCAAAGCAGGACCAATCCCCAACTAAATCATCCCAGCCAGGGCTTTGTCAAGGCTGACCTTGAAAACCTCTAAAGAAGGAGATTCTATCACCTCCCTAGGTAACCCATTCCAGTGCTTCCCCACCCTCCTAGTGAAAAAGTTTTTCCTAATATCCAACCTAAATCTCCCGCACTGCAACTTGAGACCATTACTCCTCGTTCTGTCATCTGCTACCACTGAGAACAGTCTAGATCCATCCTCTTTGGAACCCCCTTTCAGGTAGTTGAAAGCAGCTATCAAATCCCCCCCTCATTCTTCTCTTCTGCAGACTAAAGAAGCCCAGTTCCCTCAGCCTCTCCTCATAAGTCATGTGTTCCAATCCACTAATCATTTTTGTTGCCCTCTGCTGGACTCTTTCAATTTTTCCACATCCTTCTTGTAGTGAGGGGCCCAAAACTGGAAACAGTACTCCAGATGAGGCCTCACCAATGTTGAATAGAGGGGAATGATCACGTCCCTTGATCTGCTGGCAGTGCCCCTGGTCATACAGCTCAAAATGCCATTAGCCTTCTTGGCAACAAGGGCACACTAACTCATATCCAGCTTCTCATCCACTGTAACCGCTAGGTCCTTTTCCGCAGAACTGCTGCCTAGCCATTCGGTCCCTAGTCTGTAGCGGTGCATAGGATTCTTCTGTCCTAAGTGCAGGACTCTGTCCTTGTTGAACCTCATCAGATTTCTTTTGGCCCAGTCCTCTAATTTGTCTAGGTCCCTCTGTATCCTATCCCTACCCTCTAGCATATCTACCACTCCTTCCAGTTTAGTGTCATCTGCAAACTTGCTGGGGGTGCAGTCCATGCCATCCTCCAGATCATTAATGAATATATTGAACAAAACCGGTCCCAGGACTGACCCTTGGGGCACTCCACTTGATACTGGCTGCCAACTAGACATAGAGCCATTGATCACTACCCGTTGAGCCCGACGATCTAGCCAGCTTTCTATCCACTTTATAGTCCATTCATCCAGCCCATACTTCTTTAACTTGCTGGCAAGAATACTGTGGGAGACTGTATCAAAAGCTTTGCTAAAGTCAAGAAATAACACATCCACTGCTTTCCCCTCATCCACAGAGCCAGTTATCTTGTTATAGAAGGCAATTAGGTTAGTCAGGCATGACTTGCCCTTGGTGAATCCATGCTGACTGTTCCTGATCACTTTTTCTCTTCTCCAAGTGCTTCAGAATTGATTCCTTGAGGACCTGCTCCTTGATTTTTCCAAAGACTGCCTTTATTGTTTAAATAGGAATCCTAGTACCCACCTCCAAGCATACAGAGACAACAGCTTGTTCGTCGCCAAGAGTGGAATCCAAGTGATTCTGTCTTCAAGTGATTTTCCACATGAAAAAAGAACAGTAACTGATTTTTCAAGATATGTTGTCCATGTGGTTTCCACAGCCTGCCATCCTTCCCCTCTACTCTACAGAGTTCTAATACTTTAGCATTTTGAATTGGCAAAGGAACTGAGGAATGGTTGGGCCTGATCTGCCCTTCATGCGCTCAGATTGTGGGAATTCAAGAACATCTAGGGTACAGATGCAGCGCCAATGGACGCGGCTGGCCAAAAGAATCCAGTTTCATGTGCATAGAGCACATGTGTACCAAGAGTGGAATCCGTGTAGACAATACATCTCTAACAACCACAGTTACTGCAAGGTAAGTAACAGTTCTTTTGCAGGTGACAGTCTGGGTGATTAACCCAAGAAAACGGACAGTTATAGTAGATAGGACGAAGGTATGGAAAGTATGTGTGGCAGGCATATTAGAATTTTGAGATTAATTTGGGCATTTGCACTCTATGATAGACAACTGCTTGTGTGGTTTCAGGTTTCCAGGAAGATTACTGAATGCTTACAAAACAGGTTCCTTAAATCTTTTATGGACTTGCAAGAACTTCATGGGAAAGCTTTAATGTATGAAAGGTTTCATCTTTGATATTGCCGTGCAGTATTTTTGTTTATAGAAGTAAACAACTGTTCAATTAAATTGAAAGGCAAAACATTTAAAACTGATAAAAGAAAATATTTTAATGCAATGCCTAAGTAACCTGTGAAACTCATTGTCACACCATATTGCTAAGGCCAGGAGCTTGATAGGATTCAGAAGAGAATTTAGACCTTTATATGGATAATTTTTAGGAGGACTTAAACTCCATGTGCTACAGGACATAATCCGAGTACGGACTGACAAGAGTTCAGAAGAAATGTCTCCTATGGACACGTTATTCCATTCCTTCTGAAGTTTCTGGTACTAGGCACTGTCATACAAGACTTAGAGGAACTATTGGTTTGATCCAATATGGCAGCTCTGATGTAGTCAGCAGCCCCATGGCGCTTCATGTAATGCGGGGCCACTGGGACCAGGCGTCCCAAGAAAGGCACCTTTGAAGCTGGGAGGAAGATATTATCAGGCTGGTTGGTAGTGATGCAGATTATTTTCTATTTACACTTTGCAGAGTTACTGTGAGTTCCTCTCAGATTTATTGTTGATGAGACGGAGGGCTGGTTATGTGTTTAAAATGGAGATGATTTTGTGTTAACTGACTTAACAATTATTTAAAGAATTAAAATATATTTCAGGTGAGAACATAACCTATGAAAGCACCGGGAGTTCTAAGGAACTTGTTCTCTATTTTTGCCTTTTGACATGACTTTATTTTGTGGGCGGGGGGGGGGGATAAATTACTGTGAGCTGTATTATTAACTTCAAGGTTAGCCTTCTGTTACCTCTCCACAAGAAAGACTATAGCTTTCTGCCCACATGTATACCAAACAAACTGCCATACGTCTCTTCATCTACCACTTTCTAAGAGACCAGGTAAAATTCAAAGAACATGTGCGAGTATTTCACCTGGTAAATCAGATCTAATTCAGATTAGATTATGAAAAATGTGAATTTAGAAAAATGGATTGTTGAATGTTAACTACCTGACAGTATCTTTGATAGAAAGGTGTTGAAAGCTATTCTAAAAGTGTTTGTAGGAAAAATTAATGTAAAAACTTTCATGAGGATTGGGCTGCTCTCTCATCCTGTCACTGTTAAAGTGTGACATGTTTCTCAGTCTGACTTCAGATTTCAGTCCTGAAATCAAAATATTTCCCTTTTTTGAGTCATAATACTTACTAAGTTCATGAAAAGGCATCCTTTTGTTACAGTCACTAGTTTAGACTGAGGTTGTGTGTTAAATTTTGCCTATATCAAATAGGATCTTTAACTAAATTTTAAGCTTACAATTTGTTTCTTTTCAGCTGTCTAAACAGATCCTTTTGCTTTGTTCTAAACCACCAATTTGTTTTAAAAGAACAAGTCTAGGCAACGACTTCATGGGCACGCTAATGTATGTATCTGAAATTCATACCGGAAGAGCACAATTTTTTTTGTTACACACTAATATAGAATTAAAAACAAGTAACAAAATCCAACTAAGTTTTACTTTGGGAGTTGCTAGCGCACATCCCCAGACTTGAGTGGGGAACAATGCCTACAACATAGATCAAAAACTTCCAGATACAGTTGTTGAACCATACTTCTCTAAACTTGTACATAATAGAAATAGGAGATAATATGAAATATTCCTGCATCATAACTGGTTCTCTTGTATTTGCTATAAATTATAATATATAACTTGGGTTCTGAGGAGACATGTAAACAGACTTAGTTTGTACTGGAAACAAATAGTTTTTCTCCCATAGAACGTGATGGGATGTCTGGATACAATAATTTGATCCCTGATGTTCAAATAAACTTGTTTATAAAGCATCTCCTGATGAAAACTTTTGTACAAAATAACAGCCAGAATTAAATAAAATAAGTCAACATTCTTAAAAAAATGCCAGCAACAAATGGAGGGAATCTAATACAGGAAACCAAATGTCAGTTCAGTGGAATAAATGTGCGACCACCAGTGGTCGTATTAAACGCTGTTAAAGTGGGTGTGTAGTTTTTACATGTCCTGAGATGGGGTGTCAAAGGGAATTGATCTCCTCCATACCCTAGAGCCCACAAGAGCAAAGATATGATCAGGTCATATCTCCCTCCAGAAATGAGGTGCTTTAGATGGTCATTTACTAAGCCAGTAGAATTATAGTGCTTTTATATTTTTCAAATTAGTGTAAAACCACAAATTAATTAAACCTCCTAATAGCCTCCTAATGGTCACTCTGCTTTCCATTCCTGGGAATTATTTTTGATTCTGAGATGAAAATAGTAGTGTGGCTGACTGGGCTTCTAGCCCTTGCAGTTACTTGGGAAAGGCAGAAAAACAGAATTGTGGACAGAAGGAACAACTGAGTTCCTATCTAGTTCAGCCTCTGACTTCTTGTGTGTATATACCCTATTCCAGTTCAGATTTTATTACATTGCATTATAACTAGGGCTGTTGATTAATTGCAGTTAACTCACGTGATTCACTCAAAAAAATTAATCACGATTAATTGCAGTTTTAATTGCACTGTTAAACAATAGAATACTAATTGAAATTTATTAAATATTTTGGATGTTCTTGTTACATTTTCAAATATATTGATTTCAGTTATAATACCAAGTGTACAATACTCACTTTATATTGTTTTTATTACAAATATTTGCACTGTAAAAATGATTTTAAAAATAGCATTTTTCAATTCACCTCATACAGGTACTGTAGTGCAATCTCTTTATCGTGAAAGCGCAACTTACAAATGTATAGGTTTTTGTTACATAAGTGCACTCAAAAACAAAACATTGTAAAACTTTAGAGCCTACAAGTCCACTCAGTCCTACTTCTTGTTCAGCCAAACTCTAAGAGAAACAAATTTACAGTTACGGGAGATAATGCTGCCCCCTTATTTACAGTGTCACGTGAAAGTGAGAACAGGCGTTTGCATGGCACTTTTGTAGCCAGCATTGCAAGGTATTTACATGCCAGATATGCTAAACATTCGTATGCCTCTTCATGCTTTGTCCACCATTGCAGAGGACGTGCTTCCATGCTTGTTAAAAAAATAATGCATTAATTTAATTTGTGACTGAACTCCTTGGGAGAGAATTGTATGTGTCCTGCTCTGTGTTTTACCCGCATTCTGCCATATATTTCATGTTATAGCAGTCTCGGATGATGACCCAGCATGTTGTTCATTTTAAGAACACTTTCACTGCAGATTTGACAGAATGCAAAGAAGGTACCAATGTAAGATTTCTAAAGATAGCTACAGCACTCGACCCAAGGTTTAAGAATCTGAAGTGCCTTCCAATATCTGAGAGGGATGGGGTGTGGAGCTTGCTTTCAGAAGTCTTAAAAGAGCAACATTCCAATGTGGAAACTACAGAACCCGAACCACCAAAAAAAGAAAATCAGCCTTCTGCTGGTGGCATCTGACTAAAATGATGAAAATGAACATGCGTTAGTCTTTACTGCTTTGGATTGTTATGAGCAGAACCCATCATCAGTATGGACGCATGTACTCTGGAATGGTGGTTGAAGCATGATGGGATATGAATCTTTAGTGCATCTGGCATGTAAATATCTTGCAAAGCCAGCTACAATAGTGCTATGCAAACGCCTGTTCTCACTTTCAGGTGACATTGTAAATAAGAGGGCAGCATTATCTCCCTTAACTGTAAATTGGTTTCTCTTAGCAATTGGCTGAACAAGAAGTAAGACTGAGTGAACTTGTAGGCTCTAAAGTTTTACAGTGTTTTGTTTTTGAGTGCAATTATTTTTTGTACATAATTCTACATTTGTAAGTTGCGCTTTCATGATAAAGAGATTGCACTAAATACTTGTATTAAGTGAATTGAAAAATAGTATTCATTTTTCCAATGCCAATATTTATAATAATATAAAGCGAGAACTGTACACTTTGTATTACGTGTTGTAATTGAAATCAGTATATTTGAAAATGTGGAAAACATCCAGAAATATTTATAATAGTATTCTATTGTTTAACAACACGATTCATCATTATTAATTTTTTTAATAGCTTGACAGCCCTAATTATAACTTTACTAAAGAGAGAGAAGATCCTAGTTCCTTATATATTATCTTTAGGCATTTAAATAGCAAACAATTTCCTCCTTTCCAAGGTGAATAATTTGTTAGAATATATCTTATCACTCAGTCTTGTCTCATAGAAATTGTCATAAATGTATACATCTTTGCACTCATAGCTCTTCCTCTATATTTTAGCTTTAAAAAAAGTAACTTTGGAAGGGAGGTCATGTTTATGTTGGGAGTTCTAAGGGAGATAAAGCTTCTGTTATAGCTGGTATTTTACCTGTTTCAATTCAACCTGCTCTGAGTAGGCTTAGATGACCTGGTGGTAAACCTCAGGAGCTGCAAGAGGCTTTTTAGCAATATTGGAAAAGCTAGTATAGGCAACTGGGGAACAACAGTGGGGATTTTTTTTTCCCTCCAAAAAATCCCTAGCATGGATAAGGTATTAGAAGGATTTCAGTGGCCATGTAGACTGAAGGCTTGTCTACATGGTGGGGTTTTTCAGATTACCTTTGTGTGTGCTCTTGCAGAATAACTATTCCAAACGAATTGCATCCATACAGCTCACTCTTGCCTGCTACCCCCATGAATCAATGCATACACAAGGCACTAATCTTGTTTCAAAATAAGCTCTTAGTGTTCTGGGCAGGTATCCCCTGGTGCTTTGCCCTGTTGCTGGGTTCTATGTATTATGGGGATTTTGTGTCAGCATGTTGTGGGATACCCACTGGAAATCTGGGATGTAGAGGTCATAGCAACAAATTGTTGAGATTCCTCTGAACACATCCCATGATTGATTCTATCTTGCGAGTTAGCAGCACTTTCTAACTGCTGTCAGCCAGCATGGAAGGAACACATCTGCATCCCACAGTCCATGCATACATTAATACATAGATGGTGCTGTGCATGTATTTGGAATCATGCATCCAGGTGGCTTCGGCAGCCAGCTGCCACACTGGCAAGTCGTTTTCAGCAGAGCAGGCAGAGGAGGATGAGATCAAACAGTTAATTGTGTGTAAAGCTTTCTTGGAACATCTTCATTCCATTGAGTGCCATTTCTGGGTTTGAGAAACCAACTCCGGTGGTAAAGGATCATGATGCTGCCCAGAAGTCGAAGCAGAATTTTGGGATGACAAAGAGCACTTTTCTAAAGATCCGCACAGAACTGTAGCGGCATCATACCATTGTGAGCTCTCTCCTCACTGTGGAGAAGAATGTGGCATCAGCATCTGGAAGCTTGTCACCTATGATTAGTTAATACCAAATTGCTCTTGGTTGGTAGCTGGTAGATCAACTGTTGGGATTGTTGTCACGGAGGCATGCACTGTTTATATTAAGAAGGTGCTGATGGCATGAGTCATTCATCTTGACAGCACACAGCAGGTTATTGATGGATTTGCACAGCTAGGGTCCCTGAAGTGTATTGGTGGGCCATTGATGCGACCCATGTGCCTATTCTTTGTTTCCCTCTCCCCGACCAGGCCTCAGAGTTCATAAACAGAAAGGAGTACTTCTCCACGGTGCTCCAGGGCCTGGTTGATCACTGTGGCAGGTTCACCAATGTGGGATGATCTGGAATGGTCCATGCTGTTAGGCTCTTTGGAAACTCACGCCTGTTTTTGTTTAATGAAAAATGATGATTTTGGTCCCAGGACCACTGTGAACATTATGGGTGGTCTGATTCCTCTTGTCATTCTTGTAGACCCAGTTTACCCTCTGTTTCACTGGCTTATGATGCCTTTTACTGGACACTTGGATAGGAGAAAGGACCTGTTCAACTATCCCTGAATAGTTGCAGAATGACAGTGGAAATGTGGTATTTTTATGAAACTTTATTGAACGTTTGTCAAAATAATTTTTTATTGAATGTCAGGCAGTGCAAATAATAAAAATCAGTTATTGAACAAAAATTATTATTCATTATACCATGACAGACGGTGCAAATTGTATCCAACATTGAAGTGTAGTTGTGCAACACGTGACTAAATACTGAGTACATGTATATCAGTGCTGTCCAGAGTCCAGAGTTCTGCAACTGATAGCAGTCCTGTTATTGGAGGTTGGTGTCGGGGGCAGAAGCTGGGGGAGTTGAGAAACAGAACAAGTAGTTATTATAGGTGATTCAAGTCTCCATGGCAACAATGATAAACTCTCGTTCCTCAGTTTTGGAATACTATTTCAGTAATTTTTTCCCAGCCTGGGTAGAATTTGGAGATGGTAAGCAGTGTTTCACCGTATTTCCCTTTTGCGTAGTAATTCAGTTTTAATCCTAGGAGGTTGGTACAGTGGGTGACGGGGGATTTGTGCCACTTATAGGCATGGGCGAAGGGTCTGAGGTGGCCTGCAGGATTTTGGAGGCTTGCGTGGGGTGGGGAAGGTTGAGGGCTCTTACATTTTAACAGGCTATGTTAATTTCTAACTGATGCCTAATTTCTTTTTTTCGTGTAACCATTTCTGCCTTTATTGCCTCCTAACTTGTACTCAGTTAAAATCTGTCTCTTTGTAGTTAGTTAACTTGTTTTATTTTATCTTATCCAATGTGTTTGTTTGGGAAACTCCATTTGGGGTAACTAGATGTGTGCTTATCATGTCTATTAATAAAATGATGGGCTTTATATAAGTTAGTTATCCAGGAGAGGGCTGGGCAATACAGGACATATATTTCTGGGGGTAAATCTAGGATTGGGGATGTGTTGGGGTCACCTTGCAATATGCTCAAGGCTGATAAGAGCTAGTGTGACTGGATGGCTGCAGCGTATGCGCACGTAGCTGGGAGCGACTTGCATGCTGGAGGCTGTTTGTGAGCAGTCCAGTCTGGAGGCTACAGCAGCAAAGCAGTGTAAAGTGCATCTGAGGTTTGCGGTCAGGAGTGACACAGCTACTCATTGGTCTGGATTGTACCCTGGGTATGTCACAGCCCCAAAAAGAGGGGGATAGCCTGTCTCACCCATAAATCAGACACCTGTATTTGCAACAGCTATTCTGACTTGGAGATGAGAGAGAAATTATGAATGATGGTTAATACTACCCACAGATAATTCCTTGGAAGTCTAGGAAGAGGGATTTGATTTTAAATATACTTAGGCTTGGTCCTCACTGCAAAGTTAGGGTGATTAAGCTGCCTGGCGTCAGCCTACTTGTGCATGTACCTGAAGTTAAATTGGCCTCCCACCGATGTATGTGCGCTGTTCTAGCAGTGCAGTAACACCACCTCCCCAAGGGGCCTTGAGCTAAGGTCAATCTACTGAAGTCAAGCCAGTGCAAGTATAGAGACTACATTACTTACGTTGGCCCTAACAGTCCTCCAGCAGCTGTCCCACAGTGCCTGACACTGATCGCTCTGGTTGCAGTTGTCAGCTCCACTGCCCGGGAATCCTAAATGCCAGAAGTCCCATATGCCTGCGCCGCGCCCTTCCCCCTCCCCCCTGCTTTTTTTTAAAGTCCTGCAGTTTGTTTGGTTTTTTTTAAATGCCTTTTCCTGATTGTCTGGCTTGCCGAGCACACCTAGCAGCTGTCCATTGTTATGTGCCACTGATCATGCCAGCTATCCGCTCCAGATGCACTGTGGCTTGGAGTAGACAGGAAATATTGGGTAACCTGATTGGACCAGGAGAAGAGGCTCATGCAAGCACAGCTACGGACCAGCTGTAGAAAAGTGGACCTATAAGAGCAGATTTAATGGGGGATGCAGGAGAAAGGTTACAACAGGGAGAGGCAGTAGTGCCACATGAAAATGAAGGAACTGCATCAGGCATACCAGAAGGCCAGAGAGGCCAACAGTCCATCTGGTGGTGAGCCACAGACCTGCTGCTTTTATAAAGAACCGCAAGCCATAGTTGCAGAGACTCTACTACCACCCAACAGACCACCATGCATACCTCCAAAGAGCCCGAGTCACAGGCCCCTGGCATGAACAGCGAGCAGGAGGATGGAGGATATGCGACCAGCACCTGTTTGAGACTGCACTGCAGTCCTGGCAGTCGAGCATGGGCGAGCCTGCTGCAGGGAAAGGAACCTCAGGTAAGTGTGCGACTGTATTTCCTATTACAATGATGTACTGATGATGCCCACAGCTTAACAGGACACAGCTATTGACTTTTCATTAATTTACCCATATTAGATGAGATAGCAGTACAACAAAGAGAGGTAGAGTTATCTGCTTTTCATTCCTCTGTAGAGTTAAGCAAGGGGGCCACACGGAGCTGTTTGTTTTTATACACGGGAATGTCCCTGGAATCCTCCTGAGATATCTCGATGAAACTTTCCTGGATGTACTCTGCAGTTCTCTCCCGAAGGTTTCTAGGGATGGCAGCCTTATTTTTTCCTCCACAGTAGAACACTTTCCCATGCCAGTCAGTGATGACTTGGGCAGGCACCATTGCAGTACACAGGCTAACAGCATACAGTCCCAGGCAGCTTTGGGACTCCAGCAGCAGCTGTGCTCTGTATGCCTTTGTTACTTCAGGAGTGAGATATCCGCTAAATCACCACTACCTGTGAAAAATGGTGCCAGTATTCAGTGCCATTGCCTATACTCATAGTTTTATGCAACCTAGCTATTCTCTCATTTCCCTTCCCCCCGGCGGGCCATACTAACAGCAATCATGATGAGTAGCACTGTGCACAAGCACTCCGAAGCAGAAATGTCAATAAGCATGTCTTGTTTAAAACTTTAGAGGAGCAAGGGAAGGGAATTCTGAATCTTAACTTTCACTTTCCATTGTGACTGTATTGACAGTAGTACCTCTGTGTTTTATGTGCAGCTGCTCCGTTGTGACATCAAGGGGTTTCTTCCTCCATGCCTGCAGATCCAGAGCCAGATAGAGAGTAGAAAGAAGAGGACTTGGGATGACATGTTTGATGCAGTGCTGGCTTGCAGGATCTCCTTAGACTGTGAGTAAAGGGCCTGAACATTGCAGACATCCTGGAGAAAGGCAAGAAGGAAAAAGGAGAGGGAGATGCATCAGGACATAATGGAGCTTCTCCAGCAACAAACAGATGCTGCAGACTCTCTTGCAGACCGACAGGTTCAACAGTCCAAGGCTCGTCTCTCTTTTTTTGTAGTCCAATGAGAACTCCATTGCAGCACCTCTTTAAACATTCCACATTTCTAACCCTACCATTCCATCCTGGGGCAACATTAAGGACAGCCACAGCTTCACATGCTCTGACCTGTGAAAGCCACGGTTTGGTGTATGGATAGCTAAAATGGACGTGAGTGTTCTTTCCCTTTAAGTTCTGTTCCATTAATATATTACATTTTTAATGTATTTGCTTTTAAATTGCACAGGCTTTTTGGTTTTTTGCACTGGTTTTGTTACTGAATAAAATTCTATTATGTGGAAAAGAATTCATCATTAGTAGTTCACAACATATGCTGCAGAGTTCCTAGCAGTTCAGAAAGCACCTATTCACTTGTTACTGTATAGCGTGACACAACACATTAGATCAGTGACAGTGTAATAATCATAAAAGGACAACAACCACTTCAAAATTAATAGGTGCATTGGCAGTGTTCTATAGCTGTACACGAAGCACCAAACAATTCCTAAGAGGTCCTAAAATAGCAGGGCCAGGTAGATCACAGTACAGTACAATGCAATACTGTGGATCATTGGGTAAGTACTCTTTCAAAACCTCCCTGAGCCATATAGCTCTGCAGTGAGCTCTTCTAATCACCCTTGTGTCTGGCTGTTCACTCAGCAAACAGCAGGCATCTTTTCCCCATTTGCTTCACAAATGTTGTTCAGGACACAGCAGGCAGCTATAACCATTGGGATTTTTTTAACTGTCTTGTGAGTAAATAATGCCAGTTTCCTTCAGTCTACCAAAAGCACATTCAGCTGTCATTCTGCACCTGCTGAGCCAGTGGTCGAATCTTTACTTGGTGCTGTTGAGATGGCCAGCATGTGGCTCCCTGAACTGAGGGATTAAGCGGTAGACTAGGTCCCCTAGGATCACTATTGGCATGTCAACATTTCCTCAACTGGCAGATTAACATTGGCAAAAAAGTCCTTGTTTGTAGGTTTCTGAACTGTCCTTTCTTCTTAAAGATCCACATGTCATGCACCTTCCTAACTAGCCAATGTTGATGTCAGTGAAGCGTATCCGGTGCTCCACCAACAGTTGCAATACCATAGAAAAGTACCCTTTTCTTTTGTATTCTGTGGCAAGATGGTCTGATGCCAAAATAGGGATTTGCATTCTGTGTGTTGCTCCACTACAGTTTGGGAATCCCATTGCTGCAAATCCATCTACTATGACCTGCACATTGCCTAGAGTAACAGTCGTAATGGCCTTGCACACACAACTACCCCCACAGTGGATTTTCAAGCTTCAAAATTTTTTCCTGCTGACTGCTAGCAATCTGACATTGCAAGTTTCCACAATGCAATTGCCACTTGATTCTTCACTGTCAAGGCAGGTTTCATTTTGGTGTTCCTGAGCTGGAGGGCTGGCGCAAGCTTGGCACACAGATCTAGGAATGTGACCTTGCTCATCATCCCAAGCCTGCATTACAGTGCAATCCCACCAGTCAGTTTTCATTTCTTGGGCTCAGAGGTGACACTCCACTATCTGCAGCTGCTCCATGAATGCCACCAACAGCCTCAAATTGGTTCTCACTATGTTGCACAGCAGTCTGTCCTCCAAGAAATCATAATGTTCCACGCTGATTTTGGTTTTTAAGATGGCTGTGCAAATACTGGAGGATCATGCTATTGCGCTCTGTACCTTGGAGTAACACCCTATGCCCCTATGTTCATCTTTATAAAATGATTGTGTGGTATCCAATGCAGAGTTTGTCACGTTGGGTGTCTTTGGAAGTCTCATCATGCACTGAACATGGTTCTTATAGTGATGTTGTAGCAATTGTTACAGTAATCAGGTTTCAGAGTGGTAGCCGTGTTAGTCTGTACCAGCAAAAAAAGCAAGGAGTACTTGTGGCACCTTAGAGACTCCAAAATTTATTTGGAACCTTATGCCCAAATAAATTTGTTAGTCTCTAAGGTGCCACAAGTACTTGGGTTTTTTTGTTACAATAATCTTATAGGTTATACTTTCATGTATATAGTTATGAGGCTGAAAATGTATTCTCATGGCTTAAAGCAAGCCCATGCAAAAACTCTCCAAGAACAGAGAGGCAGTTCACACCTCGTCAGGGCATGGATGGGACAAACCCAGCCCAGCCTCACAGGAACAATGGACACTGGCTTAGGCAGCAACAAAAGAATCTGTTAGACCCTTGAGGGAGTCACTCCTTCCTTCGGTCAGTTTGGGACTGCAATGAGGTAATGCTCACCTGACTCTGATGGGGGGGGGGGGGCAAAGCCAAGAGGAAAGAAAGGACATTATAAAAGGGAGAGACATTTTGCCATGCTCTCTCTCTTCCACCTACATCTACAGACACCACCACCACCACCAAGCGACTGAAATGCTGATCAAAGGGGAGAGCCTGGCTGAAAAGTAACCAGCCAGCCTGTGGTGAGAAGCACCTCAGTTTTTTAAGGACATTGAAAGTGTTAAGATCAGCTTAGAATGTGTGTTGCTTTTATTTCATTTGACCAGATCTGACTTGTTATGCTTTAGCTTATCAGTCTGTCTTTATAGCTAATAAATCTGTTTGTTTGTTCTACCTGAAGCAGTGCGTTTGGTTTGAAGTGTGTCAGAGGCTCCCCTTGGGATAACAATCCTGGTACATATCAATTTCTTTGTTAAATTGACGAACTTATATAAGCTTGCAGCGTCCAGTGGGCATAACTGGACAGTGAAAGACGGAGGTTCCCAGGGTTGTGTCTGGGACCAGAGATATTGGCTAGTGTCATTCGGTTGCTAGTAGCTGGGAGCAGCTTACATGCTAGTGGTTGTGTGTGAACAGCCCAGGAGGGGGGTTCTCACAGCAGAGCAGGGCGAGGCTGGCTCCCAGACTCAAAGATTGAAGTGACCTCGCAGAGTGGTCTCCAAAGTGGGGTGCGCCAGAGGATCCCAGGAGGAGCGCTGCCAGACAGCACTCTGCCGTTTTTTTTTCTTTGGCGGCAGCTCTGCACGCCTGCGGCAGGTCTTCCCTTCTTCTTTCTTCGGCGGCACGCCTGCGGCAGGTCTTCCACTCTTCTTGCTTTGGCGGCATCGGGGGGGTGCGCGATCCAAAAACTTTGGAGACCACTGACCTACCAGATCACCAGTCCAGATAACACCGGAGGCGAATATCACACATGTGTCCTGTGTTTGCAATGCTTATGACAATATTTCAGAGCTGTGCAGTCTCCAGGCTTCTGTCAAAGATGGCAGACCGCAAAGAAGGCCGTGCAGGTTTGTGGGATTTTTTTTAAAAAGGCGCAAAAATTATGGGATATAGATAACATGCTGGAATGGAGACAGTTGCATGCTGGGAAGCTGACCTGTTACTCCCAGTCCCCCTGTGCAACTTTTTTCTGCCCCACTGTGCTTTGCCAAAACGTCTCAAAAGAAGGTGCATTGGGCGGCGGTGGGTTGCACACTGGGTTACCTACTCATTATGCTTGGCACTTCATATTGACACACTCCTAATGAGTACATGCGGAGCCAGTGCGAGGAGCCAAGTATGCACGTGCACAAGTGATACACTAACTGCAGTGGCTTTATGCTGATGTAACTTGCGGTAGCAAAAGTTTGTAGTATAGACATGCCCTGATATTTAAGAAATTTCCATTGCCTATTTTATAAACTTGTACTTTGTTAGGGCCTGCCCTCAAAATGTGGATTCCATTATGACAAGTATAGGGACTTAATAAAGGAATAGAGGTTTTGTTTATTTCAAATCATAAATGTAGTGTTCCAAGATGGGCAGATAAGGTTTATTGAAATATGCTGTACCAGTGAACACATTTTATTAATAGTTGTTTCTTGTGTTCAATATTAAATGGTAGTAATTATTCTAAGGTCAAAGAATTGACATAAATTGGTAATTGACTTGGTGAAAACTGATCTTTGGAAATGAGTTAGTCTTAACAATTAACATTAAGAATGAGTTATTTTTTTCTGGGTATTAAACTCAAGGGTGAGTCAATATAGCTAGTGTTATGATGTACCTATAAGATGCAATTAAAAAAAAAAAAGGTACTTTATCTCTAGTGCGAAACAGAAGAATTAGATGCATCTGCCATATAGACACATAATGGAGGCTTTGATTTGGGACATTTAGTGGTTCAGAAATATTCTTCCTACATATTGAAACTGTAACTGTTCTTACTCTTTAAGGGCTTGTCTACACAGGAAAGGTTCACTAGTTATTGTTGTATAGGTACATCAATTATAATTTTTTCGAGTGTCGTCTGCATATTCACACTCGTGGAATGCGCTGACCTGATAAGCTCAGACAGTGGAACCTAATCTTAGAGCACTCATGCATCCTTCCTACCTCTCCTCTCTACATTCCTGAACGTTCTGAGGGCAAGGCTGTGAAAGGGGATGTGGTGCCTTCTGCTTGCTGCCTCAGTTCCTTCCAGCCACACCAGCAGATAGATCTGGAGAGATTCACATCTATCCCATCAGGATTCTTCTATCAAAGAATTTAGTGGTTTACTTTAGTGTAGTTTTTAGTGTCACTTTAATGAAAAGGTTAGTTGGTTAAGGAAAAGGGTTTTTTTATTATAATAGATAGTAGTTAATTTCGGTTTTGACGACTGGTTCCATGGCAGATCTGAAAGTTCAGACTTGTTTTTGAAAGGTGCAACTCTTGTCTTGCCGTCTTTTTCTGGTGTTGGATGCCCACACAAAATGCCTTGGGCAGGGTCACTCTCCTTAAAGATGCTCTGTCTGTAGCACACTTACCCTGAGGGAATGCAAGGAATGCGACAACAGCCTGTAAGTCTTATTGCTTCACGAATCTCTGGTTCTAGAGCCTCTTGAACCCGACACATCCAGGGGATCCCTATTCATGATGAAAACGCCTATGTCTGCTCCTTACACCTCTGGCATTAAGAGCACTATGTAGAAGGTTTCAATCTCTGCCCAAGGATCAAGATCCAGCACCTCAGTGTAGTCAGGCCCCCCAGATCATTAGACTGACCTTAAAGGCACTTGGACTCAGTCTGTTTCAGCCTGTGAGATGAAGGCCAAACCACGGGAGAAACCCCTGGGATCTTTCTACTTCAGTTCCAAGACAAGAAGGCTTGTGTTAGCAGGGACAAATTGAAATTGAGGGAATCCTCAGATCGATTGCATCTAGACTGGATAACATCAGATCCTAAATCAAAAACTAAGATTCTGGTTCAAGGTATATCCCTGCCTAAGAGTCTTCCCCCAGTTCTGAAGACTGCATCAGATCCAAAGATAGTTCTGGAGGAGGAAGTAGTTTCTTCCTCTCCTATTCACTCTGTATCAACATTTACTCTGGTAGTGCAGGTACACCGTACAAATTAGCAATTCCATAAGTTACTGGAACCTGAAGAGACAAGCTTATTCTTCTTAGTGGGATAAAATGAAGGTTACTGCTAGGTATTCTCCTTGAATGCCCTCCTCCTCGCAGCCAGAGAAGAGGGGAGAAAAGTTGCCTCATCTAGGGCACCCAAGGGCCACATCTGGGTGGGGAAATTGCATGCAGAGCCATGCATGTAGGGCTGGGGCAGGGGGTTGGGGTATGAGGAGGAGTGTGGGAATGTGTGCAGGAAGAGGCTCAGGGCAAGAGATTGGGGCGGAGGGGGTTCAGGGCAGGGGTGCAGGGAGGGGTGCGGAGTGCAGGAGGGGACTCGGGGCAGGGGGTTGAGATGCAGGAGGGGTGCGGCAGGGACTTAAGGTGCAGGAGGGGTGCGGCAGGGGGCTCAGGGCAGGGGGTTAGGGTATAAGAGGGGTGTGGCAGGGGGCTGGGGTGCGGGGTTCAAGAGGGTTTGGTGTGCGGGCTCTGGCCTGGCTCCGATTACCTGGAGTGGCTCCAGGGTGGCAGTGGCACACAGCGGGGCCAGGGCAGGCTCCCTGCCTGTCCTGACCCCATGCCGTTCCCAGAAGCGGCCAGCACCACGTCCTTGCGGCCCCTGGGGGAGGGGAGGGGGTGGCAGAGGGCTCAATATGCTGTCCTCACCCGCAGATACCTCCCACTGGGGAGCTATGGGGGGCAGTGTCTTCAGGCGAGGGCAGTGTGCGGAGCCCTCTGCCACCCTCTCCCCTCCCCCAGGGGCCACAGGGACATGGTGCTGGCCACTTCCGGGAGCGGAGTGGGGCCCGCGGCGCCACAGGGGTGGCAATCCTGTGGGCTGTAGTTTGCCCACCCCTGCTGTAGTAAATCTATCCCCTTGAGGCGGTAGCTAGGTTAATGGAAGAATTATTTTGTCTACTTCGCTGTGCCCACAGTGGAGGTTAGGTTGACCTAAGTACGTCAGACAGGGTGTGACATTTTTGACAGCCCTGAGTGATGTATCTAAGTCGACCCAACATTTAGGAGTAGACCAGGCTCAGATATGTTCTAATTGCAGAGATCTGTAAGGCTGTTCCTTGGACCTCTATACGTACCTTTACAAAACAATACTCCTTTGACCTAGTATCTAGATCTGACACTCAGTTTGGCAGAGCAGAACTTCAAGGACTTAAATTAGGACTTGGAGTTCCACCTTACATCTATGGGGTACTGCTTGCCAAATTATCCCATGAATGGGAATATGCTAAGGACACTTGAAGAAATTAAGGATACCCACCTGTAACTGGAGTTCAAGATTGTTTCTGCATATTCCCCTTTTCCTCCGACTCCTCAGTCAAGATTCTGTTAAGACTCCATAGAAGGAACTGAGGTGGGTAAGGAGCACCATGACACCTTTTATAGCCTTGTCCTTAGAACGTTCATGAATGCAAAGTCAAAGGATAAGAGGGATGCATGAGTGCTCTAAGAAGCACTGCTATGAGAAGGCTTGACAGCCTGAACTTCACTAGCCAGCACATCCCATGAGTGTGACTATGCAGAGTCCATCTCAAAGAACTGTGATTACAGGTAAGTAACATTCATTTATACCAGTATAACTCCCCAAGTAAACATTCTTCTTCTGGTACAAGAGTGGCTTTTATCAGAGTGGCTTAAATCAGTTTAGCTTAAACCCTTTCAAAGCAACATAAACTAAAGTGAAGCCACTCTTATAAGAGCGTAAGTGTCTACATGACAAATTCTAGTGGTTTAAATTCACATCTTAGCTTATATTGGTATATACAATCCCTAAAAAGACTTGAACCCTTGTCTTTGCCTCACACTCAAGCAATTGTGTTTTAAAAAGAGAAAAAACCCCAGCAACAACAACATCCCTCCCCACTTGTTTGGTGTAACTTGATTATCTTCATCAGTCCTTGTTAATATCTAATGTCTTGTCCTGTCTTCCTCTTGCAGGCAGGCAGAAGTCCTGAAGGCTGACATGACAGGTAATTGTCTTTTATTTCACCGTTAGTGCAGTAACTAAAATTGTGTTTGAGTCCTATTTTTCTTTGTGTTGTAGTGATACAAAATGCTTACCAGACTCCTAATAGGAGTGAGACGATGGGCATAAAAGAAGCAGGCTGTAAAATTTCATTTTAACTTTGGACATTGAGACCTAACTGAAATCCTGAGTTCAAACAGTTACTTATAAATACGATCTAGTGAATAGCTGGGATTTCCAAGTTCTCTGTAGTGTGTAGGTGGTGTCCTGTTAAAGGTCTATTCTTCCCATGTGGCTAAATGGAGAATGCTTTACAAGTGACTATACTCCCTGCTATAGATAGAAAATGAAAATTTGAAACTTAAATAATTAAAACTCCCATACAGTGCCTTAAAACACTTATGGAGAGACGAGTCCTTTTCTGTCCCAGCTGGTGATGTAGGATGAGTCCTATCTTCCACCTGGGAGGAGAGAGGAGGACTGGACCTAGCTCATATGTCTTGGGTAATGACTGATCTGATGCTTATTTAAAAATGAACAGCAGATATTCTCTGTAAGAGAAAAGATCTGTCTCTGGTTTCTAGCACCAAAGATGCTGGAACTGCTGTGTCAAACACTAACTTATGGGTGCCCCAAATGCAGCCTGCGAAGTCCTAAAATGCAGCTTTTCAGCATCTGTCTTCTGGCTTTTACAAGATAGCATGTTTTTATTGCTGGTGAATTTATATAAGTGGTAACTTAGTCTTTTTTCAGAACTGCAATAAATATTATGTTGATGTGCTTTTGGTAAAATAGTTTGCATATGAAATTCGTGTGCAATCCTCTGGTTTCTAGCAGCTTGTCATTTTGGCCCTTTGTTGCAAAGCCTGAAAATCTCTTCCTGGTATTCATTAGTTTTCCTAGTTTTTGTTTTTTGATGAAGCTGTAATTGAAGGGAGGTGTGGCATGACATTGGATGTGGCACGACATGGTGTTTTCTTTCCTGGGGCAGGAATGAGAAAAATCAGTTGAAACAATGCTGTTCTGTGTACTGGGACATGGTAAATCTGTTCTTTTGTTTTTTGATGCTCAGATTCAAAGCTGGGTCCAGCTGAAGTCTGGACATCCAGACAGGCTCTGCAGGACTTATACCAGAAAATGCTAGTAACTGATCTGGAGTATGCTTTAGACAAGAAAGTGGAACAGGACCTGTAAGTATTCTAATCGCAAGTATTCACATGTGTTGTGAACTAGAGCAGGATCCTTCCAAGACTTATGGAAGAGTGGGTACAACTTATAAAATGGGCTCAATTTTTTTGTAAGTGGAAGCTTGAATAAATGCATTTTGAATAATCTTACACTGAATTTAAAGAACTAGGAGGAATGTATGGGAATGGGGAATGAAAGGATGTTTACAATTCCTGCCCTTAAGTACTTTGGGGAAAACCATGCTGTCCATCAGAAAATCTCTAATGGACTTGTACTCTCAAAAAAGGACTTGTACATAATAGTTCATTGTTTAGGCATGTGTAGCATACACACTGTGAGTGAGATCCATGATTTATGGAACTGATTAATGTTGGAGAGAGGGGTGTCACTTGTTGCATAGAGACTTTCCAATATGTAATTCCTAGTGAAATCCCTTCAGCATTCCCAAAAACTTGTTTGAGAATATTTGAGAATTCTAATCCATGGACCTGCCTTTTTAGTCGAACAGGTGAATAATCTGTTTTTCTCTATGTCTAAGAGGAGCTGCTCTGCCACATAATCTTTGACATGGAAGAAGCTTTGGGCACTCGGCCTTAGTAAATATAGTGTAGCTCCTACTGAGGTCAGGGGATGGGATCTAGCTCCACTTGAGAGCCATGTGAGTGAGATGCAGCTCAGAACAAGACTCAAAAACAAAAGACTCAAAACCACACTTGCTTACCCACTCATGTCAACTCTAACTTACAAATGGGCAAGTGCCACCCTGCCTTATAGCTGAAGCACAGAAGTAGAGTGCTATGTGTTAGTAAAACAAGCTGGAAGCATCCTCGAGATCAGCATGAGAAGAGGGTGATGCAATCATCACTGACGAAGATCCTCTTATGGGGTGAGGACTAGTGGTATTGAGCCCCCCTCAGTTGTGTGAGGTTGAAAAGAGGGGGAAAGAGACATTTGCCTTTCTATTCCCATCAAGGAAAGGCGGATCAGAAGAGCAGGAAATCTTCCCTAACACTGCCATTCTGAGCATTTGGGAAACTGGTGATGGAGGAGCTCCAAATGTTCATTCATACTAATTTAGGGACAAAGACTCCATGCCAGAGATTGGGGAGAGATCATATAGGGCTAGTGCTCTAGTGGGGCATTCATTATGACTTCCTCATAGCCAGGTGAGGTTCTTGCTGGATTGTCCCCCAGCTTCTACCCCTGGATCTTATTTGAGGAACAGGAGCATCTTTTTGTACCAGCCTTGGTTAATAGTCTGCATTTCTTCCAGTCCCTGGCAAAGAGTCTGGAAGAGCGTGATGTTAAAGCTGCTGGATGTTCAGACATTTTGGCCTGACATCAGTTCCTGAACAGTTTCTCTAAGTCTGTCCATGAGACTGATGGTCAAAGCTTTATGACTAATAGTGCTTGACATGCTGGTTAGTGCTGGCAGCAAATAAATAATTGTTAATGCTGTAAACAATCTCTTTGTTTTTTGGAGATTTGGGGGAATTTGCCGTTCTTCCCTGTTTGACTTTAGATTTCCACTGCATGTTCTGTTCCATTTTAAAAGGGAGCAGTTAAGGCACTAGAATAAGTGGAGAGCTTTGATGGAATTAGCTCCAGGTGCCTTATAATTGTAACAGACAGTTTTTTCCCATTCTCAGGGAGCTCAGTGTCCGCCCAGTGAGTCACTGCTGTAGCCAACAGAATTGTGTTTTATTCTCAGCTGGAATCATGCTTTTAAGAATCAGATCACAACACTTCAGGGGCAGGCAAAAAACCGAGCAAACCCGAATCGGAGTGAAGTTCAGGCGAACCTTTCTCTGTTCCTAGAGGCAGCTAGTGGTTTCTACACACAGGTGAGTTCTGAAACACTGGTTTCCATACAAATATACAACCTTGGAGCAAGAGTTTTTACACTTTTGCCCTGATAGTGAATGTATGCAGCTCCTCTGCTTATTTTGCACTGTTTATTTTGTCAAACTTAGTATGTTCTCTCCAGCAGTTGCTTACTCTTGAGGCAGACAAGCTCCTATAATGCACTTGACCAATTGTTTAATATTGTACATGGAGAAGGAAGAGCATGAGGTATTCATTCTTACAGCAGTCTGAGTCTAAAAATGGTAAAATATTTATTATAGGTGAAGCTGGTAGACCAGCTTCTTACTAAGGTTACCTGATGCTTCTCGTTGTAAGACCCCTGGATTCAGTTGTGTGGGTTTTTTTTTTTTTTTTTTTAAGTTTGCCAAACTTTAACTGTTTGGGCTGAAATTTTCAGTGCTGGGTAATTGTGCCCTCCCCCCCACCCCCATTTTTATTTATTTTATTTTTATTTCAGCCATAACCATTCAGCTGTTTCTGATTGAGATTAGGGAAAAATATACTGGTTTTCAGTGTCGAAAAAAACCACCCAAGAACCTTGTCTTTGGAAATCATTTGAGACACCTTGAACCTGATTTTTAGAGTATTTCGCATTATAGAGGACTTCATATGTTCAAAGCACAGCTCCCATTGATTTCCGTTGCAGCTGTGAGTGCTCAGTACTTCTGAAAATCAGACCAAGGGTCTCAAGTTCAAGCATCCATAAAATGAGAAACACACAATTAGTTAACCACCTTTTGAAAAGCATGGCTTAAGTGACCTGACTAGCATCAGGTAGGACAGAGGTGGGCAAAGAACAGCCCCTGAGCTCCTGGCCCGGAAAGCTGTCCCCCCTCCCCTGGAGCCACGCCGCTGTGCAGTGCAATGCTCTGGGCAGCGGGGCTGCAGAGCCCAGCCTGACCCAGTGCTCTGTGCTGCGCGGCACGACGCAGCTGCCTGTCCTGGTGTAGCCGTGCTGCCAGCCACTGGTGCTCCAGGCAGCGCAGTCAGGGGGCAGGGAGCAGGGGGGGTTGGATAGAGGGCAGGGGAGTTCAGGGCATGGATAGGGGTTGAGGTGGCCAGAGGGTGGGGAACGGGGGTTGAATGGGGGCAGGGATCCTGGGGGGCAGTCAGGAAGGAGAGAAGGGGTTGGATGGGGTGGATGGGGCAGGGGTCCGGGCAGGGGGAGTCAGGAAGGAGAAGGGGGGTTGAATGGGGAGGCAGGGGGAAGTTAGGGACAGGGGGTCTGGGGACAGTCAGGGGCAGGGATTCCAGTAGGGGTAGTCAGGAAGGAGCGGGGCGGGGGTTGGATGGGGTGGCAGGGGTCAGGGGCAGGGGGTCTGGGAACGGTCAGGGGACCAAGAGCAGGGAGTGGGGGGATGGATGGGGCAAGGGTCCCCCGGGGGGCAGTCAGGGAACAGGGTGGGTTGGATGGGGCAGGAGTCCCGGGGGGGGGTGGCGTCGGGGTGAGAAGCGGGGGCATCAGATAGGGGGCGGGGGCTGGGCCATACCATGCCTGCCTCCCCTAACAGGCTCTCCATACAATTTCAGAAACCTGATGTGGCCCTCAGGCCAAAAAGTTTGCCCACCCCTGATGTAGGAACTGTGGCAGAAGGGATTGAATCCAGTTCTCCAGAGCAACTTTTAGCTGCCTTATCCCTGAGACCATCCTTTCCTTTTCTGTAATCCACTACATGTCTTCTACCTTCTGTAACAAATAAGGGGGGGGGTCGTACAGAGGAGTCTCCTTCACTACACAAAGTGCTTGAGTTTGTAACCTTAATCTTCCTCTAACATAGTTTTTTTGCATGTAATCTTAATAAACACAGCTACTACTGTTGTTGGTCCCATAATTATCCCTCAGCAATCTTTTGACTTTTGAAGGAACACCAGTTGCGGAGTTGGGGAGATGTTTCTGTGGTGATCAGCTGAGGCCTCATAGGTAGGGCCCTACCAAATTCATGGTCCACTTTCATCAATTTCACGGTCATAGGAATTTAAAAATTGTAAACTTCATGATTTTCAGCTATTTAAATCTGAAATTTCACAGTGTTGTAACTGTAGGGGTCTGGACCCAAAAAGGAGTTGTGTGTGTGTGTGTGTGTAGGGGCGGGTCACAAGGTTATTGGGGGGGGGGGGTTGCAGTACTGCTACTCTTACTTCTGCACTACTGTTGGCGGCAGTGCTGCCTTCAGAACTGGGCTGCTGGAGGGATTAAGGATGGTGTGGTATGATATTGCCACTCTTACTTCTGTGCTGCTACCTGCAGAGTTGGTCCCTCAGTCAGCAACCGCCACTCTCTGGCTGCCCAGCTCTGAAGGCAGCAGCACAGAAGTAAGAGTGGCATGGTATGGCATTGCTACCCTTACTTTTGCACTGCAGCTGGTGGGGCACTGCCTTCAGAGCTGGGCGCCCAGCCAACAGCTGCCACTGTCCGGCCACCCAGCTCTGAAGGCAGCGCTGAAGTAAAGGGTGGCAATACCGTGACCTCCCCCTTAAAAATAACCTTGTGGACCCCCCCCCCACTCCCTTTTGGGTCAGGACCCCCAATTTGATGAATGCTGGTCTTCCCCGTGAAATCTGTATAGCATAGGGAAAGCATACAAAAGACCAGATCTCATGGGGGGAGACCAGATTTCATGGTCCATGATGCGTTTTTCATGGCTGTGAATTTGGTAGGGCTCTACTCATTGGGCTGTTTAAAAACTATTATAAAACTGATTACTTTACATAGAAGGCCATTCCATTTTAAAAAGATGAAATTAAAATGATACTGTGGTGGAGATTTGATAACAGTAAAAGGGTTATGATTAATATTAAGAGCACTCAACTCCCTTACACTCCTGATAATCCCAACCCTAGATATTTTCATTTTATGCCTTTCCATTCCATGCAGAATGTAGGGCCTTCACCAGAGTCTTCCATCTTTGTCAGTCTCTTGAAGCAGTCTTAGCTTCTTTCCCTGTCATTTTGATAGCTTTCAGTTCTGCTTCTGTAGTGTGTTTCCATGTTATTCTTGGTCTAGGTTGCCACCTCTTACCCTGAGGGTTCCTGTCCAATGCCTGCCTGTCATGATATTTTGGGTCTTTCCATGTATGGCATAGTCATCTCTATTGGCTTCTGTTTCATCATTCTCCAGAGTTCTTCACCTTTTTATTTTGGCCATCTGAGACTGAGGATATGTCTAAGGCAGTTTTTCATGAAAATTTGTAAGTTAGATAGTAAGGTCTTGAGACTCCAAGTTTTAGCACCACATAGTAAGACTGACTTTACAGTGGTGTTAAATATTCAAAGTTTAGTTTGGAGGACAAGATTTCTGTTTCTCCAGATTGGCTTTAGAGTTACAAAAGCATGGCTGGCTTTTGCTATTCTAGCTTTAATGTCTTTGTTCCACCTGTTGTGCTTACAGTGCTGCCAAGATATGTGACATATTAGTCCTAGAAAGTGTTGTTGATGATTCTTTTGGGTTGATTCTCATAATTTTAGTTTTCTTGAAGTTTGTCAACCCTACTAATTGTGCATAAGCCTGGAGATCATTTGTGCTGGCTTACATGTCTCTGTGGGTATGGGATAGCAAGCTGATGTCATCTGCAAAGTCAAGGTGCTCTAACTTCTATGTGAAAGTCCATTGTATGACCCTTGATTGTTCTGTGGTCTCTCTCATTACCAGTCCACTACCAGTAAAAAGTTCATAAGACATCCTTGTCTGATGCCTATAGGAACCACAACACAGAATATCCAAAATATAGCTGCTTCATTTGCTGCATGAGGTCTACTTAAATTATGAATATGTGCAAAGCTGCCATGGTTTTTCCTAAACAACCGCATGAAGCATTATAACTTTAATTCAGATTCTAGGAAAAGGAGTTCTTGTTCAGACAGTACTGGAGGATATGTGAGTGAGTTATGATGGGTGAGGCAGAGCAGACTCTCCTGTCTTCTGGAGTTCTCTCTTTGGGATATCTCTTATATTAATTAGCCAACTTCTGACAGTCTGAGGATTCTCATTGTGGCCTTACTTGTTTTTACACCTTTGTCTTTTGGAAGTGTCTTTCTTCCCTGAAGTATGCTAAAGTTCATGTTACTTTTATGTTGTTGTGGCATAGGCTGTCTTTCTTTCTCTGCTCACTGCAGTGCTAATTGATTTGCTTTTAATTTGGAGACCTCACTCAAGCTACTTATGCTCAGGAGTGAAACTGCTGTGCAGATGGCATCTTTGAGAATGAATACGTATCACACTGTATATTGGAAGATCACTTCAGAGGTTTCTCTCCTCTTCATCAGTTGGAGATGTTCTGCTTTTAAGGGATTCTTTATCTTGCTTTTGTCCATACGATAAGACTGTTCTTACTGTGTCTGAGCAAAAAGTACATTTAAAATGTAACTATAATGTGCATGAAGTAAGACCTTCACATTTATCAAATGACTAAAGGTTCAAGTAGGCAGGGGGTGGAGTATTATGGGCAGAGCTTGAAAAAGTACCATTAGTTTTTTCTTCATAGTTGAGAAGGACAAAATCCTCAATATCGGAAGAGCAATTGAAGCATTCTTGAGAAGCTGCTTTGAGGGACTTGACTCTTCAAGCAGCACATAAACCATAAATGCTTGATGCCATATGTATTTTCTGTGCTGCTGTTTTCTGTATTGTCTGGACAATTGAAGCAGACTTTGATATCACATTTCACCTCTTAACCTTCAAGGATGTTCATAGCTATAACTTTGAAGATTTTTAGGAGTGACACATCTGTGCCTTTCTTGAGTAAAGAAAGTTGCTAAGTTGGAAACCATCATATCCAAGAACTTTTGGGATATAAGCTCTCTGTCCCCATCAGCCTTACCAGCTACGGTTCCCTTTTGGGCTTCCTATGTAGATTTAGCTGAGAATGGAAGCATTCTGCTTATTCATCCTTGATAGATTGGCCATGATCTATGTGACCCTTCATATCACCAGCTGGAGAACATTCAGGGGTCAATGTTATGTCTTTGGTTTCCAACACAGATACCAGCTAACAAGTAGTCCTTCTTTGTTACTTAGTGGCAATTCTGATATACAAAGGCACATTGGAAGAGGATTTTTGAGTTTGTATGCCTTCAAAGACTTTGTTTGAATTATTGTTAAAAGGACAAATGAAAGAAGTGCTCTTACCTGTCCCAGCAATGCAATTTCTATTTCTGGATTATTATTCTTTCTTAATCACAAGACTAGTTCTGGATCGTTCTTTATTCATCATATCACATTTTAAATTAAAAGTTTGAGTCTTCTGTCTTGGAGAAAGCTTATTATTCAGTATTTACCTATTATGAATTAGGTGCTTTTCTTGGAAGAGACTCTTGAACCTTGCCAAGATGTTGCAGCCCAAGACAGGTACTTTCCAAGTGATTACTCAGACTCTGGAAGATTGTGCCAAATACATAAATAAGAGTTGACTGTCTCACCTGCCTGTCTTTTTGATTCAGTTGTCTGCAGCTAATATGAAGCTAAAAGACACTTTATTCTCCTTTTTAAAATTTTTTTGGGGAAAGTGAATTTACAGGGCTGCAAAGTACTCCTTACATCTCTGTCTACTTCTTAGTAATAAGGTTGTACATAGGTATTTCCGTTATGGTGTAGCAAAATGCTCTTGGTTCAAGAGCTTCTGCCAGAAGCCTCTAGGCAAAACTACAAAAGCATTAACCGGGAAAACAAAACTCAGTCATTCCTCAGCACTCCCTCACATCAGCGTTCAGTGTATTTGATTCAGTAACAACTGTCTCTGCTTTGGAACTTGAGTCTCTCACCTATAATTTTTGGCCTGGCATTCTATCAAGTCAGACAAAATGCCAGTGGATGTCATGAACAACTAGAGAACTGTAGTGGGCACTCTCTTGGCTTTTATCTGAAGGGGTAGGGATGTTGAAACTGTTGTAGTTAACATTCAGCTCTGCTCAATCAGTTTAAAAATCCCTTCCCCTCTCAATTGCTCAGGTTTTACCTGTATATTCCCTTTGCCTCTGGCAGTTGGACACAAGAGCTTCTTTCCCATAAAGAAAAGGTAGTGCTCTCCTCCCATCTAACTTTTTGCTAAGTGATCTTGGACTTCCTTCTCCATGAATTTCATTAACAGTATTTTAAGGGAATGGGATCCTGCACAGACTATAAATTTTGTGTACTTTTAGCTTTTATGTTGAGAGCAAAAAGCATAAGAATTTTTTTTTTCCAAGTCTGTTTCTTGAACTCTTTGGACCAGTCTAAAGGGGAATCAATATCTACGGATAGCACAGTGTACTGACATGCTACAAAGACTTAGCAGTGTCTTGTCTTAAAGCCCATTGAACTAGGCCTCTAAAGTAGGAGTGGGGAAACTACGGCCCGTGGGCCAGATCCGGCCCATCAGGGCTTTGGATCCGGCCCGTGGGATTGCCACCCCTGTGGTGCCACAGGCCCCGCGCCATTCTTGGAAGCCCCTGGCACGATGTCCCTGCGGCCCCTGGGGGATGGGGAGGGGGCAGAGGGTTCTATGTGCTGCCCTTACCTGCAGGCACCGCCCCCCACAACTCCCATTGGCTGGGAATGGGGAACTGAGACCAATGGGAGCTTCGGGGGAGGTACCCGCAGGGCAGCGCATGGAGCCCTCTACCCCCTTCCCCCTCACCCACTCCCTGGGGCCACAGGGATTTGGTGCCGGCCGCTTCCAGAAGCGGCATGGGGCCAGGGTAGTCAGGAAGCCTGCCCTGGCCCCACTACGCACCACTGCCACCCCGGAGCCACTCCAGGTAAGCAGCACCGGGCTGGAGACCGAACCCCAACCCCCTGCCCTGAGCCCCCTGCCGTACCCTGCACCCTTTCTGCACCCCAGCCCCCTGCCTTGAGCCCTCGCCGCACCCCTCCTGCACTCCAGCCCCCTGCCATACCTGGCACCCGTCCTGCACCCCAACCCCCTGCTCTGAGCCTCCTGCAACACCCCTCCCACACTCCGCACCCCTCCCTGCCCTGAGCCCCCTCCCACACTCTGCCCCCCTCCTCCGCCCCAACCCCTTGCCCTGAGCTGCTTCCTGTACACCTCCCCGCACCTCTGCCCCAGCCCTACATTCATGGCCCTGCATGCAATTTCCCCACCCAGATGTGGCCCTCGGGCCAAAAAGTTTGCCCACTTCTGCTCTAAAGCATGTTTTTGCTCAGTTCCTAATATACCTGTATGGCAGTTTTGAAGTATTGTGTACATCCACTGGACCTTGCTGTATACTTTGAGAATACGATGGATGCCCATTTAAGAAAGTGGTACTATAAGAATTCAGTAATTTTGTTCTCCTGTGAATTCTTTACCCAAACTAGTCTTTGGAGTCAGGAATTTTAAGGGAAAACCTAACTAGTAACTGCTGTTCTCAGAAAATATTTAAAAATGATGGTAACAGATCTGCATCTGCCCTCTGCCCCCTACTTATCTACCTCTGGGCAGTGAAGTGTGGGGAACATGTCTTCTTTATGGAGGTGCTCTTTATGGTGGGGTATGCAACTCTGTTGTTGTTGTTGATGCAGTAGTAGTAGTATTTGCACTGCTTTGACATTGCTGTGTTGATTACTGTCTGATTTTTATTATTAAACCAGGGCTTTTCTTCTAGTTATTACAGGAGCTGTGCACAGTGTTTAATGTAGACTTACCCTGCCGTGTGAAGTCCTCCCAGCTGGGAATTATCAGCAATAAACAGACGCACACCAGCGCCATTGTGAAGCCGCAGTCTAGCTCCTGCTCATACATCTGCCAGCACTGCCTTGTCCACCTCGGAGACATTGGTGAGTGTTTGGAGCAAGGAGAGATGAGATGCTCTGTATAGCATAAACTTGGAAAGGAATCCGTGCAACCTGTGCTGCAGCTAGATCAGGGGCGGCCAACCTGTGGCTCCTTGTATAGGTACCGACTCCGGGGCTGGAGGTACACGCACCAACTTTCCAATGTGCTGAGGGGTGCTCACTGCTCAACCCCTGGCTCTGCCACAGGCCCTGCTCCCACTCCACCCGCTCCCGCCCTCTCCCCTGAGCCTGCAGTGCTCTCTTTTCCCTCTTGTCCCCCCAGAGCCTCCTGCGTGCCACGAAACAGCTGATTGGCAGGGCTGCTGGTGGGCGGGAGGCACTGGGAGAGGGGTGGGGGAGCTGATGGAGGGCTGCTGACGTATTACTGTGGCTCTTTGGCAATGTACAGAATTGGTAAATTCTGGCGCCTTCTCAGGCTCGGGTTGGACACCCCTGTGCTAGACCAAGTACTCTGCCTTGAACTGCTGCCTGTAGACTGAACAGTTTGAACGGTCTGAAATGTAATGTTGGAGTGTTAGAGCCCTTGAAAGACTGTGATGCACGAAGGCAGTGATATTATGAAGAGTGATTTCTAATGATTTGCTTAGACTTGTGTTTTCATCTAGAGGAGCTCTGTTTCTTGCAGAGGTAGACAGTGAAAAGTAGAAACCTGTTAAATTGCAAGAGCTATTACAAGAATTTGTGTTGCAACATTTAACAGGCGTTCATGTCAGAGAGAGCCTATGTTAAACAGTCTTTCCTACAAAGAACATGGTAAGAAGTCTAACTTTCATAAGCCTGGCTGTTTTATTTTGCATCCAGGTACACTTAAATTCAAAAGGTTTATTCCATTTATAATTTTATTGTGGTGCTTTACATATTTAGATTATATGATCCACACTAGATTAAACTTTTTGTAGAAGGGGTTATTGCAAAAGGCAACCTGCAACTACTTTAAAATTAAGACTAGGTATTGAATATTCCGAGTGTCAAGAGGAATGAGGAGCATTCACAGCTTTTTGTGTAATGTGTCTGACACAGTGTATTTGAGGGTAGTGAATAAGAGCTGGTAATCTGTGATTTTGGGACCTGAAAGAGGAGTGGGAAAGGGAGGGCAACTAAAAGTGAATTGATGTTCCTTGTACTCTTTCGGGTACTCGGTATGTAATCCTACTGTTTGTTTTAAAGTATTTGCAAGACATTTATGGGTCTCCTCAAGTAAACTGTATGTACTTGTAATCTGCAGGACCAAATACTTGGAAATGTTGAGGAGAATTTAGCCCTCTGAGCAGCAAGACAAACTGCTGTCTGAACTTGCCTTTCTTTCCTTTTTTAGCTCGCTACAGGAATCAGACCAGCCAGGCAGAGTCCTACTATAGACATGCAGCTCAGCTTGTTCCCTCCAATGGTGAGTCTGAGATGCCTCTATTCTGCTGAGTTTACTATCCCAAATCAGTATTTCAGGCGTTTGCTTTTTTCTCCATAGAAAATGGAGAAATAGTTTTAAGATCTTGATTATTAAAAAAATAAAATACCAGCAATAAGTTACAGTAGAACCTTGATAATTCACACTTCTAATCTGCATTCACCCATAGTTCACACACAATCTATTTTCATTTCTCAAAGGATTAATAGCAAAGTATTATAGTGAGGTCTCGTAGTATTAAGACTGAGCTATGTTACAGAATATGCTATAGTACATTTATGAATTTTGTATGAAGTATTATTAAACCTATACTGCACTTGTCAAATGAACAAACATTCTTTGCTTTCTTTAATTATTTACTTACTAATAAATAAAATTCAGTAATTCACAGGGGGTCTCCGAGTCACTCATACAAATTTGAGGTGGTTCTGTAGTTCAGCTTACTGACTCCCTATTTTCTCCTGATCTCTCTCCTTATGCAGGTGCAGTGATATAGTACTGAATAGAACTAATGCAACTACAATGAACAGAATACAGATTCCCATTTGCTGCAGGTTGCTCTGTAGCGAGAATGCAAACCACTTTTATGAGCCACACCCACCAGGACTCAGTTAGTGCAGTAGTCATCTAAAACTGACTTCTAAATTTTTGGAGCTGTCTTTTTTTGTCCTATGTATTTTAAATTGTATTACATCAGTAACTTCTAGTAGATTCTGATTTGGTATATTAGAGGCAAAACTTTGCCTGGCCTTGACTGTACCTTCCTGCTTAGACAATTTTTTTTATTAAGTCATTTGCATCTGTTTTTACATTTAATAGATTTGTGAAAATTTGAACCACGAGTTCTGTAGCTTGTGAATTATAGCAGTGCTGAGATGGGGCCAAATAACTGGTTCAGCAAATTAATCTGATCTGTATAAAGGATATATAGGCTTTAAATGGAAGCTTGCTGTCCTTATAGCTAAGATTTAGATTGAAATAGAGCTTCTTTTCTAGAGCAAATAGATTTGGTTACAGTTGAAGAAAAGATCACTTCACTCCATGAGAAATTGTCATCCTCTTCTCCCCTAGGTCAGCCTTACAATCAGTTGGCTATTTTAGCTTCCTCCAAAGGAGACCACCTGACCACAATTTTCTACTACTGCAGAAGCATTGCTGTGAAGTTCCCTTTCCCAGCTGCCTCCACTAATCTACAAAAAGCACTTTCTAAAGCACTGGAAAGGTGAGGCTGATCTGTTCTAGGGAGTGAGTAGTTATTCATAACTAACACTCCCTTTGCCTCTGTCCTGGCAAGTATTCCCTCCCTTATTTGGTGTGTCTGTGTGTATACCCACCACAGATAAGCATTCATAGTACCAAATGTGCACACAGAAGTAGGAGATCACTGACCCCCATTCCAGCCACATCCGCCTTATATATGTATTGAGCAGGAGGTACCTGTATCTGAGATCCTCTTGGGTGGGAGCACCATTGAGGGGCAACTGAACTGTATCAAGTTACCAGCACATCTCTTGGGTAGGGGCAGCCAACAGTGGAAACTACCTCTTCTCTCTCACACCCCTGTCCTTTCTCTGGGAAGGGGATGCAGCTATTAGCATTGTTTCTGCCTGGAAGATCCTTAGTCTATGCAGCTATGTCTATTTACAAAGACTGAAGCCAACTATTTCTCTCAAACTGCAGTCGGGATGAGGTGAAGACTCGATGGGGGGTGTCTGACTTCATCAAGGCATTTATTAAGTTCCATGGCCATGTATATCTGAGTAAGGGCTTGGAGAAGCTGAGCCCTCTTCGAGAGAGACTGGAGGAACAGTTCAAGGTTAGTGCCACAAAAAATTCCTAATTTTTCACTTTGGAAATCTAACATCTATCCAGGAATCTAGTCTTTCACTGATTTAATATGCTGGAAAAACATGTTCCTTTAAGAAAACTGACGAAGTATTTCTGACCAGAGGGTAAGTGTATTGCATCCTGAAATAGAACATGATATGCATGAGTAGGGCCCTACCAAATTCCTTTCTGGTCCATTTTGGTTATTTCATGGTTGTAGGATTTTTTAAATTGTAAATTTTATGATTTCACCTATTTAAATCTGAAATTTCATGGTGTTGTAGCTGTAGGGGTCCTGACCCCTTGCAGGGCGGGTCACAAAGTTTTATTGTAGGGGAGGTTGCGGTACTCCTTACTTACTTACTTACTTCTGTGCGGCTGCTGGCGGTGGCACTGCTTTCGGATCTGGGCGGCTGCTGGCTGGGAGCCTAGCTCTGAAGGCAGAGCTGCTGCCAGCAACAGTGCAAAAGTAAAGATAGCATGGAACAGGCTTGCCATCCTTTACTTCTGCACTGCTGCCTGCAGAGTTGGGCCCTCAGTCCGGCCATCCAGCTGTGAAGGTAGCAACTCAGAAGTAAGGGTGGCAATACCACAACCCCTCTAAAATAACCTTGTGATCTTCCTGCAACTTCCTTTTGGGTCAGGGCCCTCAATTTGAAAGATGCTGGTCTCCCCGTTCAAATCTTTATAGTATTGGGTAAAAGTACACACAAGACCAGATTTCACGGTCCATGACATGTTCTTCATGGCCGTGAATTTGGTATGGCCCTATGCATGAGGTGCAGGCTGCAAAGATTTGGTGGTGAGGCTGATAATGGGTCAGCCCTACTCACCTACACAGACAGCATGATTTTTTTTCTGCAGTTTAATATTGCTTATCCAAATGTGTTCTTCTGTTGGAGACAAAAGGTTAATTTAAATGTTTAAAACATAGGCTGTATTCTGAGCTTGGAGTGCCACTTTTGATTCTCTGCTTCTTGAACTGGATGATCGCAAGAGATTTTGTGAAAAGCAGTTTCTCCCAACTACTACTATTTCATCTGATGAGTCTTCCTTAAATTCTTTAGTGAACTCGGAAACAAGAGCTTCCTCCTTTGATTTCCTACGTTTACTCTTTAGTAGTAATTAAGACTGTTTTAACCCTGCTCAAGCTGCCTCTCCTGCTGGCAAAGTTTACCCTTGAGAGCAGTGTTTGTTTTGAAAGCCTTCAGTTCTGTGCATGGAGTGGAACCATTCAAAACTGAGCTGTCTCCTCTGTAAAGAGTAACCACTAATTTAAGCACATCGCTCATAAGTTTAAAACTGTTACATTCTCTAATTCAAACAGATGAGCTTTTTTATGTTTACTCCAGACAATGTGATTTAGCTAGGTACAATTTAAAACAAGAAACCTCCCCCCCTCCCCCCCAAACTGTTCTTCACTGTCTCTCTTCTTAATTTTAGCCATTTTATAAATGGTACTTTCCAGAATGCTTATTAGTAATTATGAACAGTGCTCAGGCATGCGGAAGACTCTGTGGTACCGAACACGTCCAAGGTGTGCAAGAACTAATGACACCCTGACTTTGTGCATTACATTGTGCTGTGTATATATAAGCAACGTGTTCTGTAACGTGGCATTTGCTACACTGAGCTGAATAGTTTTAGCTTCCTCCTCTCCATGATAAGAAAATCATTTCATCTAGCTGGGTTGTGAAGTGAAGCATGAAATCATAGATACCTATGGCTGGGAAGGACCTTTAGATGTCAAGTCCAGCACCCTACAATGAGGCAGCACCAAGTAAACCTAGACAGTCCCTGGCAGGTGTTTGTCCAACCTGTTCTTAAAAACCTCCAATGAGTCCACAACCTCCCTTAGAAGCCTATTCTAGAGCTTGACTATCCTTATAGTTTTTTCCTAATATCTAACCTAAATCTCCTTTGCTGCAGATTAAGCTGATTACTACTTGTCCTACTTTCACTGCACTTGAAGAACAATTGATCACTGTCCTTTTTATAACTTCCCTTAATATATTGGAAGACTGTTAACAGGTTTCCCCTCAGTCTTTTTTTAATGAAAACTAAACATGCCCAGTTTTTTTAACATTTCCTCATATGTCAGGTTTTCTAAACCTTTTATCATTTTTGTTCCTCTCTTCTGGACTCTCTCCAGTTTGTCTTAGTCTTTCCTAAAGCATGGCGCCTATAATTAGCCAGTACTCCAGTTTAGGGCCCCACCTGTGCTGAGTAGAGTGGGACAGTTACCTCCAGTGTCATAAATATGACATTCCTGGTAATACACCCCAGAATTATATTAACGTTTTTCGCAACTGCATTACAGTGTTGACTCATATACAATTTGTGATCCACTGTAATCCCGAGATCCTCTTCAGGACTACTAGCCAGTTATTTCCCATTTTGTAGTGGTGCATTTGTTTTTTTGTTGTTGTTTTTTCCTTCCATAGTAAAATACTTTGCACTTGTTTTTATTGAATTTCGTCTTGTTAATTTCAGACTAATTAGCCAATTTGTCAAGGTAGTTTTGAATTCTAATCCTGTCTTCCTGTGACTGTCCTCCTTGCAACCCTCTCATCTTGGTGTCACCCACAAATTTTATAAGAATACTTGCCATTCCTTTATCCAAGTCATTATTGAATATTACCGGACCCAGGACTGACCACTGTGGAACCCCACTAGATACATTCTTCCACTTTGACAGCAAACCATTGATAACTACTCTTTGAGTATGGTCTTTCAACAAGTTGTGCAACCACTGTATAGTAATTGTATGTAGACTACTTTCCCTAGTTTGCTTATGAGAATGTCCTGCGGGACTGTCAAAAGACATACTAAAATTAGATATATCATGTCTACTGCTTTCCCCTATCTACTGGGGCAGCTAGGCTTGACTGGTCTATTATTCCCAAGGCCCTCTTTTTGTTCCCCTTTTTAAAGATAGGTACTATGTTTAGCCTTCAGTACTCTGGAACCTCACCCATCCTCCGTGAGCTCTCAAAGATAATTGCTAACGGTTCTGAGATTTCTTCACCTAGTTCCTTCAATACCCTAGGATGAATTTCATCAGGCCCTGCTGAATAGATCTAACTTAGTTTGTTCGTTTCCTGTGTTGGCTTGCATTCCTTTCCCCTTGTTAATATTAACTGGAATATCTGGTCACGATTAACCTTTTTAGTGAGGACTGAAGCAAAATGGGCATTTAACAGCTCAGCCTTCGGGATGTCATGAAACTGACGAAATGATGGGCTATATTTTCAGAAATATTTTTAGCTGTAGATACTGTATGGTTGGTCATGCAGATAAACTTGAAGCTCTCTTTACATCCAAAATTATAGGGTTCGGACTGTTCAACAATACCAGCAGTCTCATTATGCTTCTGACTCCAGTTGTAGAATTTAGGGTGCTGTATGCTCTTAGGCAAACAACAAAACTGGGCATGGGACTCAGAAAAGTCATTTTTCCTCTTAGGCAACTAACTTTAGCTCGCTGTGTGATTTTGTCTAAATTGATTGTGGTGATAGATTGGATATCAACCCTTATCACTATGCATCAGAAAGGTTTAAAGTTCGTCTTCATCTGCCAAAGAATGGCAGGTGTCTAGTGTTACTGTACTTAGTGAAGCAAGATCATTTTTGTAAACATGTGCCATTTTCATCACTATTAATAGTTCTGTCACATGGGATTAAATATGAAAACACTCATAATGCATAACCATACATCATGGTTGAATTTCCTGATTTATCTGTAAAAATCTTAATCATGACACTACAATTGCTGCTGTTTCATTTTTTTGAAAGGGAAAAAGATTAGCTGGTTTGATTCTGTGCAGTTTGCATAGTCACACATTTTAACGTAATCACTCTGTTGCATGTTACATTTAAACTACATGGAGTGGGCCAGTCCCCCACAGTACATTCCATCTTATGTGTACAGGTGTAGAGATCTAGCAAAGTCTGTCAGACTTAACTGAGCCCCTTCCGGTGCCATCTTAAGTGTATGTTTGCGCTGGAGGGATAATTCACTATTAGGGATAATCTAATAGCACTCAAACATTTTAGGACGAGTGCCTTCTCCCCAGTGGCTGAACCATTGCTAATGCAGTACAATAGTAACCACAAGTCTGAATTGTCAGTCAGTCAACTAACCCTTTCAGATGCATTCTTTCTGGGTTATAGTACACACTCTCTTATATAAATTTCTTTGTTACAGAGGTTGTTATTCCAAAAAGCCTTCAACTCTCAGCAGTTAGTTCATATTACTGTCATCAACCTGTTTCAACTGCATCATCTGCGAGATTTTAGCAATGAAACTGAACAGCATAGTTACAGCCAGGATGAGCAGCTCTGCTGGACACAGCTACTTGCCCTCTTCAGTAAGTACTGAGATTCCAAATATTTTTTTTTCTTCTTTGCTTCCATATAATATACATTTAAAATGGATTGTTCCCTCCTCTCGCCCACCCCCAATTCAGTTTCTATTTTTTTCCATTGATTCACTTGTAAGGAGATACTTACCTATTTGTCCTACTGGATTTACCACCTCTCTTCAGTTGTCAACAGAGCCTTTTTAGGAAAAACAATTCAAAAAGCTAATGGCTGAACTTTGTGGTAAGAAGTAGTACATGGAAAATAAGAGATTATGATCTGCCAGTGGAATCTTTAAACTAAAATCATTAGGGTGGCTTGTTCTAAATAAATAGCCTTCAAAGTAGATTTATGGTGTAACACTTTTAAAAGTTGTTATGGATTCCTCTGTTATCCTTTCAAAAAGAAAAGGAGTACTTGTGGCACCTTAGAGACTAACAAATTTATTTGCACATAAGCTTTCATGAGCTACAGCTCACTTCACCTGTTATCCTTTCAGTTTCCTTTCTTGGAGTCCTGTGCAAGTGTCCACTGCAGAATGACTTCCAGGAGGAGTCTTGGGGTGCATACCCGCTTCCTGCTGTAAAGGTCTCGATGGACTGGCTGAAACTTAGGCCCAGTGTCTTCCAGGAGGCAGTGGTTGATGAAAGACAGTTGTGAGTCTCTCTCTTTTTGATACAATTATTTTTTTTCTTTTGACTTTCAGTCAGTTGTGTAAGGTGATAGTGACTAAAGAAGGATTAATGTGAAGAAGGTAGTGAAGAAATAGCCTGAGTCCCTTAACTGTTCATTTACAGACACTGAGGTTTTTAAAAGTACATAATTTTTGCAAAGAAAAATGTGGGTTCTGGGTGTTAAACTAGATACAGTATTTGCAAATATATAACCATTGTTTTTTAGATTTTATTCATAGGTTAGAAGGGACCATTACAAACATCTAGTCTGACTTCTGCATAACATAAACCAAACAACCTCACCCAGTAATCTGTGTTGGTTATTTGTACTCGCTCAGTTAGATTTACTGAGGCTGATGTCTGTAAAATGATTTTCCAAAAGTCATACACTGAGGCTTGGATGGTGCTAGAATCCAAGATTCTCCCATAATCTTAAATTTTGTATGGAAGGTCAGCACAGAGCATCTCATGGTGTTGCTCTACTCTATGCTCATAGTACCATAATTATAGGCTTTTTGTGGCACTGCCCAGTCTATTCTACAACTACAGCAATTGTTTAATTTTCTTTGGCTCTATGGATGTTTTTCAACACCTAAGTGGCTATTATTTTTCTCTCTCTCACACTCACACTCACTCTCTCTCTCTCTCTCTCTCTCGATGTCTTTAAAAAACCAAGGTGAAGTACAGTGACTGGATTAATTGGCACTGCCTGAATAAATGCTAATCTTCACAGTAAGAATAGAGTATTGTATACCTTAATAAAGAGAAGGCTGCTGTCATCCTTGGGGGTAAGTGGCCACAATGGACAGAGCCCTACAAAAGCAGTGGGTATAGCATAGGACTGGGAGTCTGGAGTTATAGTCTGTTCCTTGTTCAGCCCCTAATTGTGTGGCCTTGGGCAAGTCACTTAACCTCTCTCTGCACCTCAGTTCCCAGATTGTCAAATAGGGATGATAGTGCTTACTCACCACTGCAAAGTGCTTTGAAATCTGCCCTTAAAAAGTGTTATGTACCGTTTTCCCCAACAGTCACTCAAAATTAAAAAAAAAAAAGAAAACTTACGGAAATTTTTATCTTCCCATAATCTTCCTACTTCAAAAAATAAAGACCTCTCCATGCTTCATTTTGCCAAATCACAGGCACAGGATAATGAAAAGGAAATCTCTGAGTTCAACAGTTTTTCAACTTGTTCCATCATATGTTCAGTTTCCTTTTATAGACTGCAAGTATAATTTAAGGGTTTCAAAAAGAGAGGCTCATGTAAAAAACTTAAAATTAAGTAAAATCGACAGATATTAAGTTCTTCATTGATGTGTTGTCCACATGGATTCCTCTCTTACTGCAGATGCACCTGAGATCAGATTCTTCTGGCCATCCGTTTCTACAACTTGCAGGTTTTTTTTCCATCTCCACCTAACCCACAATACCTACCCAGGTTCTTTCTTTCCACCCTTGGCAGAGAGTCCTTTCAGTCTGCCTGCTTCTCTTCAGTTCAGTTGCAGTGAGTGTTTAAGTAATACAGCTGTCAGGTTGTTAACTTTTAGATTGCCTGTTTTAAAAAATTTTTTTTTACTACTTTCTTTTACTAATTTTTCATAGATAATAGGCTTGGAGCCTCCTCCTCTCCCTTCCATTTGTACGGAGACTTGAGCTGTTATGGTAGATGTTAAATCTCTGGGCTTTAGGAACGCCACTTTGTGGTGCTGCTATTCCATTCAGCAATCTAAGTGGCTATTTTGTTTAGGCAAATGTCATATCTCTGACAATTGCTTATTTTGCTGCTCTTGTTCCAGGCAGACTCATAAGGTTAGTGGTGCCTGCTTCTGGAGGATTTCAGTGAAAGCCTCCTCAGACCCAGAGAAGGATGTGGCTAAGGTTCAGTTTTTCTCCAGTCTCTCTCAGCTTATGCCCAAGCCAGCTGGGATTTCATCCTGAGCTCCAGGGCTGAGAGGTCTAAGGCACCAGTTGTCGGCTTCAATCCAGTTGTTGACTTCTTCAGGCACAGCTAGGAAGGAGCTTCATGCTCCAGAGACCAGATTAGACATCCTCAGAACCAAGACACAAGAGTCAACATGTGTCTAACTTGTTTCAAGTGCCACAGTCAATGGCATCCAAATAGCCCAAGATGGATTCCTCTGGAATCTTGTTACTGGCTATGAAAAGAGTATCTGCTGATTGCCTTTCCTCTCACACAGACTCTTCCTCACTCTCTGTACCCTGCATACACTGCATCTGTGGTCTTTTTGGCACAGTTAGTGACCTGTCTGTGGACCTGGTACTGAATTGCCCTTGCTGGGATGGTAGTGGATTCCCCTCAGTAGTGCAAACTAGACTTTTGACCACCTCAGTCACGGCAATGCATACAGCAGTTGAGACATCAATACAGTGTACTTCCCCTTCCCAACTACAATGGGAATCAGGGATGGACTCCAAAGATTTCTCTTTGAGCAGGAAAGTGTATGGGTCCCTGGTATTCTCCTGTGTCCATTGATTCAGTATACAAATGCTTATCAGTCATAGCCCTGCTGGGCACATTTGGGTATGAAGTGAGTCTAAGAGATTGTCAGCAACTGGTATTGCATACAATTCCATTTTCTTCCTGCTGCCCCCTCGACTGCCCTGTCCCTCTTCAGGAGCCCCTCTCAAGATACTGTTGAAGCAAGAAGGTGGATTCTTCCACTGCTCCAAGATGTGGGGGGAGATTTAGAATTCAGGGGCAGATGGGGTTTTGAATTCTCATTATTTATTCTTCCTAAAGAAAGGGGGTTGGCAGCCCATTCTAGATCTTTGGTGTCTCAACAATATACACCTGGCTCACAGGAAATCCCTCAGATTCCTAGTAGGAACATCTCATTACCAGTACTGGATTCTGCCCTTTAGTCTTTCTCAGCATTGAGGGTGTTCACCAAGTACCTGGTGGTCATAGCAGCTCATTTACAGAGACAAAGGAGGAGTTTATTCATATCCTGTTGAAGGGTTGATCTGAGGAAGTTCAGCATGACAGGTGGCCAATGCAGTTCAAATAACCTTAAAGTTCTTTGCCACACTAAGGCTCAAAGTCAACAATGAAAAATCCACATTCAGCGGACACTTCATGGATCTGATTATCATGGTCCCACAAGAAGTTCTCTCCTCACTAAACTAGTAGGACCCACTTCAGGTGTATGAGGAAGAACTCTTTGCTGCTCCTCTGCCTACCAAGACTCTGGGGACAGATGGCTCCATTGAGAGATGTGGAGTGCTCATCTAAGTCACCTTCAAACACCAGGCCTGTGGTCTTTCTCAAGAAGTTTGTCTGCACATAAATGTCCCAGACCTCAGAGCCATTTGACTGGCATGCAAAGCATTCTTGCCTCTATTCCAGGGATCTACAGTCGAAGTGCTAACAAACACCACCACAGTTATATATTATGTCTGCAGTAGAGGAGGAGCTAGGTCATCTGCACAAGAGAGCATTCAGCTCTATTCCTCACCCACTGATGTCACTGGCCCTGCATCTTCCAAGCATTCAGAACTTGCTGGAAGATCACCTCCCGGGGCAGTTCTCAGACAATCACAAGTGGTCAGTTAAGGACTCAGTGTTGCAGATCATTTTTTGCAAGTGGAGATACCCATCAGTTGACCTATTAGCCATAGGTCAGAAAAGAAGTGTCAAGTGTTCTGCTCCATTCTGGGCTCTATCAGATTCCTTTCTTATCCCCTGGACACTGGGACTAATATATGCTTTCCCCTAACATCCTTGAGAGACCGTAGAAAACTTAGGCAAGATGTTGGATCAATTGTGATAGCCCCTGCATGGGCCAAGGAGTTCCAATATTCGGATCTGGTGAACCTCCCCATGCAGCCTCAGATGACTTTGCCTATCTTGTGCAACATAGTCTCACAGCACAATGATTAGATCTTTCACCTTGTGTTGTTAATAGCCTGGATGTTGGCTCGCTGACATCCACCAGAAAAAGCTCTTCAGTAGAAGTTTAGAACATTCTGCTCCAAAGCAGGAAAGCCTCGACTACATTGACTCATAGCCAAGTAGAAAGTTTTCTATTCTGGCATAAGGAGTAGAAGTCTCCCTCAGCAACACTCATTTCAGCAATATTGGACTATTTATTAGCCTCCAAAGCTGGACTTGTCAGTTCCACAAGCTGCAATATCTGCATATCACTTTCCTATCCAGAATCACACTATTTTCTCACCCTACAGTGGCTAGATACCTTAAGGGCCTGATTCATGCTTTCCCCCAGTTTGGGAGCTCCCTTTTTAGGACCTCTATAACATTAAAAGGTTGATAGGTCCCCTCCTTTGAGTGCTTAGCAATCTGTTCCCTCTACCACCTAGCTATGAAGACTGCCTTTCCAGTAGCCATTACATCAGTTTGAAGGGTAGTAAAGATTCAGGCTCTCAGGACAGGGCTCCGTTAAACTGTGTTTCATAAGGGAAAGGATCACTCTTAGCTCTCATCCCAAGTTCCTGCCCAAAGTTGTTTAAAATGTTTGTGTATATCAATTTATTCATCTTCGTTTTCTTCCCCAAGTCTCACTCAGTCTCATGGGAAACTAAATTTCATACACTTGATTTAGTCAAGGGATTGTAAGACTACCTTAACAGGACAAAAATATTTTAGGAACATACCTAAACTGTGGCCTTCTCAGAGAAAGTGAGTGATGGGTTAGGCACTATCCTCTGAGAGTCTTAGCTCTTCTTCAACTGTATAAGAACATATTATGAGTGAGTTAGATCCACCTAGCTGCATTAGAGCTCATTCTGCTAGACATCAGGCATCCTCTGCTAACTGTTCCTATTTCTGAAGTTTATATGGTTGGCTACATGTATGGTTCACTCATTTACAAGACACAATTCTTTGGTAGAAGCTTCCAGATCAGATGCTGCTTATTTCAGGGCTGTTCTCCATTCATTGTTCAAGTAGGACTCCTAGTACCCACATCCAAGCAAACAGACAACTGTTTGTCACCTAGAGTAGAAGTCATGTGGACAATCTCTCAAAGAAGAGAGAATGATTACTTACATTACAGTAACTTCCATGACATCTTCAAGATGTGTTGTCCATCTAGATTCCATGACCTGCACTCCTTCCCCACTACTATGGAGTCCTACTCCTCTAGGGCTCTGAACTGGTGAAGGAACTCAAGAACATTTGGGCCTGCTCTGCTGTTTATGTGTTTGGGTGAAGGTATGAGAACATGTAGGGGACAAGCACAGCCCCAACGAACACCTCTGGTCAAAAGAGTCTAATTATGTGTGCATGAGGCACATGTGCACCAGGAGTGGAGTCCATGTTGACAACATATCTCTAACAACCATACTTACTGTAAGGTAAGTAATCAGTCTTTCAAAATCATCTTTGATAGTAAAAATTTTTTGCCCTGTCTGGGGGAGGGGTAGCTCAGTGGTTTGAGCATTGGCCTGCTAAACCCAGGGTTGCGAGTTCAATCCTTGAGGGGGCCATTTAGGGATCTGGGGCAAAAATTGGGGATTGGCCCTGCTTTGAGCAGGGGGTTGGACTAGATGACCTCCTGAGGTCCCTTCCAAACCTGATATTCTATTCTATGATATCTCCTTCATTCATCAGACTTGATCTTTTTCCCTCCTTCCCTCAGAACAGATGAACGTGCACTATTCCTTTTTTCCCCTCAAAGTAAAAAGTTCTGAATTCTGCTGTGAGAAGGTAGGACACAGAGCCCTACTTAAAAATCCCTCACTTTTGCTCAATTTGTCTACATGCTCCTATTCTCGTAGTAAAGGGGCAACATCAACTTGATCGCACTGGTCTGATTGTTATACTTTCATTAGTTGCAATCAATAGCTAAGATTAATATAACTGAAAACTTAGTGAAATAACCTTATTTTTTCTCAGCAAAGAGACGCTGTGACTACATCCATAGTAAAAATTACTAAGAGCTGTCAAATGCACAGCTTGAACTAGAGGCCCTAAAAAGGGAGTTCCCAAACTGGGGGAAAGCATGAATCAGGCCCTTAAGGTATCTAGCCCTATATTCAAGCTGACCATGTCTCTTTAAAGTTTTTCTCACAGTACTGCTAATAACAAAAAGCTTCCTTTAGGATAAAAAAAACACTTTTTTTCCTTTTTTCCCTTCATTGGTTCTCCTGAAACCTGTATCTGTTGTGTCCCTCCATCTCTGTAATACTCTAGTGCAGTAGTTTTTCACCTGTTGTCTGCGGAGGTCTAAGGGGTCCATGAAAGACTTACACTGAAAACTGACTGAACAGAATTCAACTGTATATACAGACAATAGATTTCCAAAGGGGTCCGCAAATGAAAAAGGACCTAGTCATACTTCTGAGGCTTTCCTATTATATAGTAAAGCTGTAAGTATCCCTGTCCTATTTATTTGAAAACATCTCTGTCAGTCTTAACTGTGCTTATTCTTGGACTCATTGGGGAAATAATCCTTGTACTACATGCAGATTTAGAATTTTCTGTACTCTGAAAAATGCAGAAATACACAAGTTCTCAACCCTGAAGGTTTATGTGCTTTTTCTTGTGGAGCATTGCTCTTACCTTAAACAAAACAAATAGCTGATACAGATTTTTCTTCTGCTGAAACCATATTACCCAAGGGTAGGCATCTTTAATCCCAGATAGCAAAAGAAATATCCATAAAATACCAGTTCTAGTGTGTGGCTCTTCACAATCAGGTTTCTGGCCACCGCTTTCTGTTGCAGTTCCACAAGCTGCAATATCTGCATGTCACTTTCCTATCCAGAATCAGGTTGGTAGACAACTTTAACAGAATGTCTATTTCATTCTTTTAAAAATATTGTACAAAAGTTTGTTCCCTGTTGATATAAATGAGACAGCAGCCAGTGCACTTTGGAAACTATTTTAAGTAGGCCTCCTAATTTCTTTTTAAACATTTTACACTCACATACTAGACTCAAAAATAGCTAAAACAGAGATCTACTGTTAGTAAAGACTTTTTATTAATTTATTTCAAAAGGCATGTTGAAAGTATGGCAAATATCATGGATGAGAACTACACGGATGATATTTATACTCTCCACCTCTATTCCCCTCACACCCTACCATACAAACAGAATGAGGGTTTGTTACTTACCGTAATTTAGATCTAAAAGGATTTGATGGACTTAGAAAATCAACATTTTTACATTCACCAATCTCGGCAGTCATTCAGGAAAAGTGGCTGACCTACCTTCAGGGTACATGTTTGTATTTCAATTCATCATGTGGTAGATAATGGCTAAGATTTACTGAAAAAGGTCAGATTCATTCTGAGAGCTCTGGGCATGCCTTTGACATAGAATGCCTATTGCTTTCACAGAATTGATGCCAGTCACTACAGGATATAAATGTTAGTCCAAGGCATTGACTGGCAGAGGGAAGGGAAGATGAGGGGATCTGTCACAGGAGGCAAGTGAACTGCAATATAAACATTACTGGTACACTTGTAAAGTTTAAGTCCTGTGGGACCCTGACAAATTAGGCACAATGAAAACTTGAAATGGATTAGTGTTCTTTAATCTCTGCTCCGCTGCCTCAGTCCCTTGAGGCAACAAAACGTGGGGGTTGTTTGGTGAAACTGCCTAGAATATAGTAGGAAATACTTTCTCCTTCATCTGACACATAACTCGTCTTTATACTGGTGCCAGCCCCCTGCTCTTTTGCGCACACTGTACTTGGTGGTTAACACTGGCAGTGAAAAGATACTAACTCCTTTTCTGTAGCCCAGTTTGCAAGTATTTTTCCATGAAGGGAGCCATACAACTGGAAGGAGTCTCCAGGCCAGAACCATGCCTGCAGAGACAGAGTTTTAAGAAATCTTTGAGCTCAGTTGTAGGGGCGAGAGGCAGATTGTGAAATGTGAGATGGGATCAAGATGCAGGTTATTTCCAATATGGCTACTATAGGAGTCCATGCTGCAGGATGTGTTTTTCAGGATGTGTTTTACAGGCTATTCAGGTTTTTTAACCCTCAGCAAATATCTGCTGGAGTCACTAAATTGTTCTGTGCTAACAGAGCTGTAAGCTCAGTTAACCAATCTGCTCAAGTTCAAGGTGGCTATAGGCTCTGTCAGTATGGCTAATGGTGTTTTGTAAGCTCCTTTAGCTGGACCATTCTGTTTAAAGGAGGTTAGGCTTTGTAATTTTCTGATCTCTGAGTAATTCTTGATTTATCTGGTCTTCGTTTCAACCTGTATTGTTTCACTGAATTTAAATGTATGGGGAGTGGGGGAGAGCTTGGGCCCTCTGCCTTGCAGCGGGTGAGGGGGGAGGGAGGGAGGGTAGAGGTTTCTGTCTAGTGAGGAGAGGGGTCTCAGGGCTTCAGCCCCACAGGGTGCACCTGCCAGGGCTTGGCCTTCAGCAGGTTGGAGACCCGTCTAGGTGTGCCATGGCTCTCAAACTTCTGAAGATTGTCATATGTGGCTTGGAGGGTCAGTAAGTTTGGCCACCCCTGCCCTATAGTATACAAAAGCAGCCATAAACTAGCAGAAATGCAGACTATACTCGCTATATAGAAGTCCTCTGTTTTGCCACAGACCCAACTAGAATTCATACTCCTGGAATATGCCTGTGTCTTACCCATCAGAACTTTTCTCCACCTTCTTCCATTTCCACCACTACTGTATATTTTCATATCTCACCATGAGTCAGATTTGGAGGGTTGGGAAGTGTAATAGTACTGTGCTCCATTCAAGTTCATCTAGCAATCCCAGAGTACCATGTGCTTGCAAAACAAGTAGCAAGATGGTTATCAATGGTTGATTTTAAGCCTGTTGATGGCAATTAAATGTTAACATGCTATTGAGATAATGGAGTATTTCACATCTCTATTCAAACTATTTTCTGTCTGTCTGCAGACACAGGTTCACATCTGAAAGATTCGCTAATTTATGCTTTCATTTATTTTAAAACAAAATATGCAAAAACTGTTAGGGCCCCAGAGAATAAAGGCATTCCGCAGAGTGCCGAATCAGTCTGTCCCTTCCATCTCACTGTTGCCATGGACCCAATATACCCACATTTGTGTACCTCACTACGCTTTTATTTTCCTTTTGGCTATAATAAGACTTGACTATCCATAGATAGACGGATATACACTATTTCCCCCTTTGTTGTAAAATCAGAGTACTTTATTTCATTCTCTAACAATTGCCTCACCTTGTACGTGCCCCATAGAGTAGTCCTTCAGATTTGACATCAAAACAGAGTGGTGTCTATGCAAAGTATTTCCAGTCATTGCACCAACTTTAGCAGGGCATGCGTTTAGAGTGAAGGTAGTTTAGTGTTCAACTTAAATCCAACCTGAACTTAGGACTTGTGGTGTTCCAACATCTACTTCTAGAACTACAATATTCTGTTAAGGTTTTTAGAAGTAATGAGTCTGCCTAACCCTAACTATATCTTACGGAAGCATTTTGTCTCTGAACTGATTTTCAGATATATTCTCTTGAGAACAGTCAGCTTTGAATTGGAAAGTACGAACTACAAACAAAGGCTGTGAACTCATTCCCCTAGTATAATATTTTAAAATCAAGTGACACCTGTGGTTTGTTTCTCTCTAGCTGGTAAATGCACCTGCCATACTTCCTGAATTTGGTGACAGGAAACTGGGTTCTTTGGTTATCTCAGACCACCTTTTGAAAGCATTTTCCTTGCATCTCAAAATTCTATCCTTCCCTTGACAGCACTGAAAAAATATCATTTCATTGCAGAAGGAGTTCACTTTGTTAAGGAGAATAAGGGCTCCTGACTAGTTGCAGTAAGGGAGGGATGCCAAAAATCTTGATTTTATCCATTCTTGGAAGCAGTTGGGCTGAGTTGGATTTCAACTCTGTCATAGGTCTCCATATTGAATTGGTACAATGAGTAGAATTCCAGTTCAGACATACCATGACAAGTGGAAACTATCTTCTTTTGATTTGTAGCATTTGGCCATGGCTGATTTCTCTGCTAAACAGCTTCCAGCCCCATGAGGAAGATCTTTCCAGCACTAATGGTAAGGATGCTCCTAGTCTGTGTTCTGTGAAAGGGCGGCGGGAGGTGGGGAGGAAGTGTCTCTAACATCATTGGTGTGGGGTATCATGGTAGAATAAAGCACCTTCTAGTATTAGTACACTTAGAATATGAATATTTTACAAACTGCTTTTTCCTGTGCTGAGCATATTGTATTTCATTTTATCTATCCTTCACTTTCTGTAGATCCCACAGCATGAGTAGTACAGCATTTATCTAGTAGTGTGAGCTGTACTGTATGTGGTGACTGGATATCCATAACCTTACTGGTGCAGCATATTCCAGGCCTTGTTTACTGATATTCTTTCTTGATTGTTCACCAGCTACCCCACTTCCAGAGGAGTTTGAGTTGCAGGGATTCTTGGCTCTGAGACCCTCATTCAGGTGAGTGGCAGCTGAAGGATGCTTTACCCATACTGACAGGTTTCAGAGTAGCAGCTGTGTTATTCTGTATCCACAAAAGGAACAGGAGTACTTGTGGCACGTTAGAGACTAACAAATTTATTAGAGCATAAGCTTTCGTGGGCTACAGCCCACTTCATCGGATGCATAGAATGGAACATATAGTAAGAAGAAATATATATACGTACAGATAAGTTGGAAGTTGCAATACAAACTCTGAGAGGTTAATTAGTGGTAGATAAAACCGCATTTGCTCCAATCCCTCAGACGGAGACAAACACCTACAAGATCTCTATCAAGCATTCTTAAAACTACAATACCCACCTGCTGAAGTGAAAAAATAGATTGACAGAGCCAGAAGAGTACCCAGAAGTCACCTACTACAGGACAGGCCCAACAAAGATAATAACAGAACACCACTAGCTGTCACCTTCAGCCCCCAACTAAAACCTCTCCAGTGCATCATCAAATATTTACAACCTATCCTGAAAAATGATCCCTCACTCTCACAGATCTTGGGAGACAGACCAGTCCTTGTTTACAGACAGCCCCCCAACCTGAAGCAAATACTCTCCAGCACACCACACAACAAAAACACTAACCCAGGAACCTATTCCTGTTACACAGCCCGATGCCAACTCTGTCCACATATTTATTCAAGTGACACGATCATAGGACCTAATCACATTAGCCACGCCATCAGGGGCTCGTTCACCTGCACATCTACAATGTGATATATGCCATCATGTGCCAGCAATGCCCCTCTGCCATGTACATTGGCCAAACCGGACAGTCTCTACGCAAAAGAATAAATGGACACAAATCTGACATCAGGAATCATAATGTTCAAAAACCGGTAGGAGAACACTTCAACCTCTCTGGCCACTCAGTAAAAGATTTAAGGGTGGCAATTTTGCAACAGAAAAGCTTCAAAAACAGACTCCAATGAGAAACTGCTGAGCTTGAATTAATATGCAAACTAGATACCACAAACTTGGGTTTGAATAGAGACTGGGAGTGGCTGGGTCACTACACATATTGAATCTATTTCTCCATGTTAAGTATTCTCACACCTTCTTGTCAACTGTCTAAATGGGCCATCTTGATTATCACTACAAAAGTTTTTTTTCTCCTGCAGAGAATGCTCATCTTAACTAATTAGCTTATCACAGTTTGTATGGCAACTTCCAGCTTATCTGTGTGTGTGTGTATATATATTTCTTCTTACTATATGTACCATTCTATGCATCCGATGAAATGGGCTGTAGCCCACGAAAGCTTGTGCTTTAATAAATTTGTTATTCTCTAAGGTGCCACAAGTACTCCTGTTCTTTTTACCCATACTGGTGGTGAAGTACTGAGCGGAAGACTTTGTGGTAGGGAGATACTGATGTTCTGCACTAACCCTATTTTCAGAGCAAGTACAGATGAATGTAGATCTCCTTACAAACAATTTTAATAAGTAAAAAGTGGTCTGCATACAGGACTCCTATCTCTCTAGTTTTGTGATGAACTGGAGTCCATGTCCAGTATCACAGGAGTAACATTTTTGAGGAAGGGGAAGTTCCATTTATTTGAACACATTTGTATATAAAATATACTAAAACTTGAAACATGGATGGGGTTCTTTTTTCTGGCTTTAATTTTTAAATTTGCCTTTTTGCATTTTTCCTTCAATAGCCTTCAACCCAGCTTTGAAAACAGTGACTATCTTAAAGGAGAACTCACACTGAGAACTTGGGAAAGGAATATATTTATATGAAAAAAAAAAAAAAAAACTACTTGGCCCTTGTGTTTCCTTTGCTGCTGTTGAAGTTGTGGGATTTTCTCCCTCTGATCCTAAGTTGTTCTTCGGCTTGATCCTGTAGCAAAGTAGTTCGCCTATACTTGACATCTGAATAATTTCCGTAGCATCAGAGTACTAATAGCACTATGACTTCACTACCAAAGCAAGGAGGAGATGGCTAGTGAGGGAGAAACCTTGGTTTAAATCCATTTGCTTACTGTTAACCTTTAATTTTGGTCTTAATTAATATGAGAGCGTTTCCTAATATCATGCACCCTTTTGTCATGTCATAAAGGACTTGACGTCACTAGTTTACTTGCTTAATGTAGACCTTCTTTAATAAAGTAATATAACTGAAAATACAATTCCGATATCTATAACTGTATTTAGGTTAAAAGAAAAGGAGGACTTGTGGCACCTTCGAGACTAACAAATTTATTTGAGCATAAGCTTTTGTGAGCTACAGCTCACTTCATTGGGTGCATCTGAAACCTGTATTTAGGTTATTAAATCCTGCTGAAAATGAAACCTGCAATAGACTTTCTGTACAATTCATAGTCCTTTTTGCAAGCCTCCATTTGCCTTTACGGTACAAGAGGCAACTGAGATTAATTTTATTTTCCATTCTTTGTTTACGTCAACATTAGGAACTTGGATTTCTCCAAAGGCCACCAGGGGATTACAGGAGACAAAGAAGGGCTGCAGCGACGGGTACGGCAGCAACGACTGATCTTCACAGGAAAATGGATTGCTGACAACCAGCCAAGGTATCTACGCAGCTGCTAGTGCTATCTCTCTCACTCCTGTTTGTATATTGTTCTTGCTGTAAAGCTTAGTAGCATTGACAGGTGCCAGAGATTTAGTTTTGAGTGGTAATGTTGATATGTTGCATTAGTGTATTGTAGAACACTACATATGTAAGTTAATGTTTTGTACTGTGGTAGTGACAAAAGACAATGTGCGAATGCATGGATCTGATAATGAGCATTCGTGAAACTTGTAGGAATACACAGTTCCTGAGATTTACCTGTTTGGGGCAGGGATTGTATCTTCCTACATGGTAGTAAAGCATCTAGTACAATGGGACCTCTGAGTACTACTGTGGTACAATTAAATAACAATACTGGCAATAGTATGTGAAGTCGTAGAGACTGGGCAATGGTGGGTGTGTGTGCATATTGAAGAGTGCCAGCAGCCTGGAAGGTATAATGTAATTTGTTATATGGAGTTAGTACTGAGGCTGGGGGGTTAGTGTGCTGTGTGCTGGCTCGTTGCGTATGTCATGCCATTATTATAGCCTGGGAAGATGGGCTACATGGCTAAAAGGACTACTACATGCTATTCAGTACCTTTTTCTTTTTTTAGGCTGATTCAGTGTGAAAACGAAGTAGGAAAACTGTTGTTTTTGACAGAAATCCCAGAGTTGTTGCTAGAGGACCCTAGTGAAGCCAAAGAGAGTCTCATCCTACAGGAAACATCCATTGCAGAGCCACTGTCTACAGATGGGAGCCCAGGACTCAAATCAGTTCTGTCCACTGGCAGAAATCTTAGCAACTGTGACACTGGGGAGAAACCAATGGTCACATTCAAAGAGAACATTAAACCACGAGAGGTAAACCGAGAGCAAGGGCGAATCTATCCACCTAAAGATGTGGGTAGGGAAAGACGGGACTATAGCAAAGGAATAGCAGCCACTAAAAATGATGGAAAGAAAGACAACAAGAGAAAGAATGAAACCAAGAAATGCAGCTTGGAGAAGATGCAGGAGGCAGGAAAGCAGAATGTGGCAGTGCAGGTAAGGCATTCAGATTCTGAGTACAGAGTCTGTCGCTTGCCGTTTTGTTAGACGGTAAGCTCTTTGGAGCAGGGATTGTCTTTTTTTATGTGCAGCATCTAGCTGAAAGGAGCCGTGACTGAGGTCCTAGGTGCTACTGCTATGCCAGTAGTTGTTAGTTGAAGAACAGCAACAGGCCTTATTTAGGGACCAGATATAAAAGTGATTCATGGCATTTCCTTACAAGTTTACCCTTGAGGGAAGGGAGGTAATGGAGGGTGCTATGTACCTTAAATTGTAGTTCTACACTGAAAAGTCACTAGTTAAAAATGACACTTCTGACTTAACAGATCAGCTCCTCTACTATACAAAGGCCTGTTTACTTTAGCATCATACGTTTTTACTAGGGCTGTCGATTAATTGCAGTTAACTCAAGCAATTAACTCAAAAAAATTAATTGGGATTAATCACAGTTTTAATTGCACTATTAAACAATAGAATACCAATTGAAATGTGTTAAATATTTTGGATTTTTTCTACATTTTTCACGTTTGATTTCTATTACAACACAGAATATAAAGTGTACAGTGCTCACCTTATTATTTTTATTACAAATATTTGCACTGTAAAAATGATAAACAAAAGATAGTATTTCTCAATTCACCTCATACAAGTACTGTAGTGCAATCTCTTTATCTTGAAAGTTGAACTTACAAATGTAGATTTTTTTTGTTACATAACTACACTCAAAAACAAAACAATGTAAAACTTTAGAGCCTGTAAGTCCTCACTCAGTCCTACTTCTTGTTCAGCCACTCATTAAGACAAATAAGTTCGTTTACATTTACGGGAGACTATGTTGCCCACTTCTTATTTACAGTGTCACCTGAAAATCAGAACAGGTGTTCACATGATACTATTGTAGCTGGCATTGCTAGGTATTTCTGTGTCAGGTATGCTAAACATTAGTGTGCCCTTTCATGCTTCCGCCACCATTCCAGAGGACATGCTTCCATGCCGATGATGCTCTTAAAATAAATGAATGCACTAATTAAATTTGTAACTTAACTCCTTGGGGGAGAATTCCAAGTCTCCTGCTCTGTTTTACCTGCATTCTGCCATGTATTTCATGTTATAGCAGTCTCGGATGATGACCCAGCACATGTTGTTCAATTTAAGAACACTTTTACTGCAGATTTCACAAAATGCAAAGAAGGTACCAAATGTGAGATTTCTAGAGATAGCTACAGCATTCAACCCAAGGTTTAAGAATCTGAAGTGCCTTCCAAAATCTGAGAGATGAGGTGTGGAGCATGTTTTCAGAAATCTTAAAAGAGCAGCACTCCAATGTGGACACTACAGAACCCGAACCACCAAAAAAGAAAATCAACCTTTGTTGGTGGCATCTGACTCAGATGATGAAAACGAAAGTGTGTGAGTCTGCACTGCTTTGAATAGTTATTGAGCAGAACTCATCAGCATGGATGCATGTCCTCTGAAATGGTGGGCAAAGCATAAAGGGACATATGACTCTTTAGTGCATCTGGCACGTAAATATCTTGCGATGCCAACTATGATAGTGCCATGTGAATGCCTGTTCTCACTTTCGGGTGACATAATAAACAAGAAGCAGGTGGCATTATCTTCCGCAAATGTAAACAAACTTGCCTTGAATGTAGGGCTGGGGCAGAGGGTTGGGGCGCGGGAGGGAGTGCGGGCTGTGGGAGGGGGTGCAGAGTGCAGGAAGGGGCTCAAGGCAAGGGGTTGGGGAGGAGCGGGGGTGCAGAGTGTGGGAGGGGGCTCAGGGCAGGGGTTTGGGGTACAGGAGAGGTGCAGCAGGGGGCTTAGGGTAGGGGGTTGGGGAGCGGGGTGCAGGAGGGGTTCAGGGTGCAGGCTCCGGCCTGGCACCGCTTACCTGGAGCGGCTCCAGGATGGGAGCTGTGGGGGGAGGTGCCTGCAGGTGAGGGCAGTGCACGGAGCCCTCTGCCTCCACATCTCCAGTGGCCACAGGGATGTGGTGCTGGCCGCTTCCGGGATCTGCTCGGGGTCTGCAGTGCCATGGGGGTGGCAATCCCGCAGGCCATAGTTTGCCCACCCATGATCTAGACTCTCATCAGCTTACCATCATGTAACTTATACTGCATTACTTGTAACTAGGGCCCTACCAAATTCACAGCCATGAAAAACATGTCACGGACTGTGAAATGTGGTCGTGCGTGTGCTTTTACCCTATACTTTTGACTCCTGGCCCACTCAATCTAAGGAAAGCAAAGTTGGTGTACAATAACTAGTGTGGAAACCCTGGAAAAGGGGGGTGTAGCAGGTAAAATAGGAGGGTGTAAGGAGTTGTTTGCTCACGTAGCACAGTAGATTGCGCTTATTAGTAACTTTTCGGTTGCTAGCAAAAAGATGCTATTATTAGACATCATACATCATCATACATCCAATGAAGTGAGCTATAGCTCACGGAAGCTTATGCTCAAATAAATTGGTTCGTCTCTAAAGTGCCACAAGTCCTCCTTTTCTTTTTGCGTATACAGACTAATATGGCTGCTACTCTGAAACCTGTTATTATCAGAGTGTTGCTAATAAGCGGAAGGCAGATTTGGAAAGCAGCAGCCAGGGAAGAAAGCGTTGGGACATGCCTTTTCTGGATGTAGCCGTGCAAACCTGACTGTGGCAAGGCAGCTGCAGTCTGGATGTTGGGACTTTCTATGGGGAGCAGAGGTGCTGAGGGGCTCATGGGGCTTCACCATACCTGTCTCTCTACACTCTCCAAGGGTCAGGGCTCAGTACATCCCAGTGCTTTCTTCGTGGTATGCAGTGCCCTGGCAAGGCACAAGGAGAGGTACTGTGCCACGGTAACATCCGGGATGCAGCTCCTCTCCCTGTTGTTGTCCTACCCACAACCTCCCTGCCCATCCACAGCCCCATACCTGTACAGTCCCTGTGTGCAGGGAGGTTTGCTGGGCTGCAGGCCCTGAAGGAAGAACTGGGATGGGCTGAGCACTGGCAGCAGGCAGCTTTGTGGGGCTGCAAGCAGGGAAAGGCTGTCCCACCACTTCCTTTCCTGGCTGCAGCCTTGCAAATCTGCCTGCGATGGGCCTTTCTTCAAAATAAGGGATGGGCGCTAATAAGCGGCGTGCCGTTGCCAATATCCAGATCCCATTAACAATGATGTTAATGACAGGTTTCAGAGTAACAGCCATGTTAGTCTGTATTCGCAAAAAGAAAAGGAGTACTTGTGGCACCTTGGAGACTAACCAATTTATTTGAGCATAAGCTTTCGTGAGCTACAGCTCACTTCATCGGATGCATACTGTGGAAAGTGTAGAAGATCTTATTATATACACACAAAAAGCATGAAAAAATACCTCCTCCCACCCCACTCTCCTGCTGGTAATAGCTTATCTAAAGTGATCACTCTCCTTACAATGTGTATGATGATCAAGTTGTGCTGGAAATGGCCCAACTTGATTATCATACACATTGTATCATACACATTGTAAGGAGAGTGATCACTTTAGATAAGCTATTAGCAGCAGGAGAGTGGGGTGGGAGGAGGTATTTTTTCATGCTTTTTGTGTGTATATAATGTTAATGTGAATGGAACTGGCAACATTTTGCTGGGAACCATTAACTAGAAGTTGCTAACATCAGGATTGCTATTAAGCGGAATCTACCGTATACCATCTTACGAGTCACTTCCACATTTGGCCTATGTATCCAACTAGAAGTGGAAGAGAGGCTAGTTAATAACTCACAGATAGGCTGGAAAAAGGTGTAACTTATATTGGCTCCTGAATTTGGCTCTGCTCTCTGGGTAGAGTCTAATGTTGTTTCATTCCTGATAGTGAATTGCTGTATTTACTGTGCTGTTGGGTAGTTTAAGAGAAACTATGGAAGTACATTGTGCTTCCTAGAGCAGTTTGAACACTGGTGTATTGAATATTAGCCAGATTTCTGGCTGCAGACAACTGTCCAGGCAACGGAGATTTGTGGAGCCAGCTAAGCCTTATGTTGAAGGGACACTCCAGCTTCCCTGTTCAGTCAGCATTCCATCTCCTTTGCAAGCTAGAGCAGTACAAGGGGGATGAAGCCAAGGCACAGGATATGGCCCAATGTGTTTAGGATAAATAATACTTCAAATTTAATAGCACCTAATTGTATAACTTTCTCAAAGGTAATTTTTTCCATTTCACAGATGAGGGAAATGTTTGCTCAGTGGCACAGAGAGTATGATCGTCTGCAATAGACTGATTCCCTGAATCCTGCTCTGAGCACTAGATCATGTTATCTCCCCTGGGAACAATGAATCCAATAGGGCAGTAGAAAGTGTAGAGGAGATTTTCTTAGGGAAGAACACACGTGGTGGAATGGACGCTTGAGATACAAAAGGAGCACTTAAAAACAATAAAGTCATCTCAGAGAAACCAAATTAATTCTTTGCTTCAGTCTTTGCGGCTGAGGATGTTAGGGAGATTCCCAAACCTGAGCCGTCTTTTGTAGGTGATGAATCTGAGGAATTGTCACAGGTTGAAGTCACTAGAGGAGGTTTTGGAATTAATTGAGAAACTTAACAGTAACAAGTCACTGGGACCAGATGGCATTCACCCAAGAGTTCTGAAAACTCAGATGTGAAATTGCGGAACTAGTAACTGTGGTTTGTCACCTGTTCTTTAAATCAGCTACTGTACCCAATGACTGGAAAATAGCTAATGTAACGCCAATATTTAAGAAGGGCTCTAGAGGTGATCCTGGCAATTACAGACTGGTAAGTCTAACGTCAGTACCAGGCAAATTAGCTGAAACAATAGTGAAGAATAAAATTGTCAGACACATAGAAGAACATAACCATGTTGACCTTTGCGCAACAATTTTCTGTAAAGGGAGATCATGTCTTACTAATCTATTAGAGTTCTTTGAGGGGGTCAACAAACATGTGGACAAGGGGGATCCAGTGGACATAGTATACTTGGATTTCCAGAAAGCCTTTGACAAGGTCCCTCACCAAAGGCTGTTGCATAAATTTAAGTTGTCATGGGATAAGAGGGAAGATCCTTTCATGGCCTGAGAACTGGTTAAAAGACCGGGAACAAAGGGTAGAAATAAATACATTTTCAGAATAGAGAGGGGTAACTAGTGGTGTTCCCCAAGGGTCAGTCCTAGGATCAATCCTATTCAACTTATTCATAAATGATCTGGAGAAAGGGGTAAACAGTGAGGTGGCAAAGTTTGCAGATGATACTAAACTGCTCAAGATAGTTAAGACCAAAGCAGACTGTGAAGAACTTCAAAAAGATCTCCCAAAACTAAGTGATTGTGCAACAAAATGGCAAATGAAATTTAATGTGGATAAATGTAAAGTAATACATATTGGAAAAAGTAACCCCAACTATACATACAATATGATGGGGGCTAATTTAGCTACAACTAGTCAGGAGAAAGATCTTGGAGTCATCATAGATAGTTCTCTGAAGACGTCCTCGCAGTGTGCAGCGGCAGTCAAAAAAGCAAACGGGATGTTAGGAATCATTAAAAAAGGATAGAGAATAAGATGGAGAATATCTTATTGCCCTTATATAAATCCATGGTACGCCCACATCTTGAACACTGCGTACAGATGTGGTCCCCTCATCTCAAAAAAGATATACTGGCATTAGAAAAGGTTCAGAAAAGGACAACTAAAATGATTAAGGGTTTGGAACGGGTCCCATATGAGGAGAGATTAAAGCATCTAGGACTTTTCAGCTTGGAAAAGAGGAGACTAGGGGGAGATATGCTAGAGGTATATAAAATCATGAGTGGTGTGGAGAAAGTGAATAAGGAAAAGTTATTTACTTGTTCCCATAATATAAGAACTAGGGGCCACCAAATGAAATTAATGGGTAGCAGGTTTAAAACAAATAAAAGGAAGTTCTTCTTCACTCAGCATACAGTCAACCTGTGGAACTCCTTGCCTGAGGAAGTTGTGAAGGTTAGGACTATAACAGGGTTTAAAGGAGAACTTCCATGAATTTATCCAGTTAAGTTCATTAATGGCTATTAGCCAGGATGGGCAAGGAATGGCGTCCCTAGCCTCTGTTTGTCAAAGGGTGGAGATGGATGGCAGGAGAGAGGTCACTAGATCATTACCTGTTAGGTTCACTCCCTCTGGGGCACCTGGCATTGGTCACTGTCGGCAGACAGGATACTGGGCTGGATGGACCTTTGGTCTGACCCAGTATGGCCATTCTTATGTCTCTGATGTAAAGCTGATTTTCTCCAAGTATCCTGAGGTTCCCCGATAATCTCTAAATCAGATCTGATCGATCAGTCGATGCAGCTACTTATTGTGTTAGTGATTTAAGTGGTTTGTGGAACTGTTATATTAAAGACTTGCCTCAGGCTTAATGTTGCGAAGACATTTTGTTTATGCATGAACATTGTGTAAACCAATGCTGAAGAAATGATAGGCTTGCTGGCTGGTAAATTCATGTCCTGGTAGCATATTTACTGTATGAGGGGCACTGTTAGGTGATAGTATTATGAAGGTAACCTGCAAAGGAAAAAAATTACGCTTCTAATCTGCTTTGATAGATAAAGAATTTTGATTTCAATGGGATTACTTTTGCTTAAAGTTAAGCATGTGTATGAGTGTTTACAGTATCTTAGACTAAAATTGTACTCCGATTTTGTCACTGAAAGAAAGTTACTTTCAACACTAACAAAGCTATTAACTTTTTAAATACACATAGGCTACAGCTTTCAAAAATAGAGGTATAAAATTAGGCACCTAAATCCATATTTAGGCACTTACGGGTGTAATTTTCCAAAGTCACCTTAGTGACTGAAGACCAAAGTTGACTTCAAACCCTGAAGGAGGATAGCCTGGTGAAAATAATCAGTCTTTCTTGACTTGTGGAAATTCAATAGATCAGAAGGTGATGCTGGCTGCAGATATGCAATTTATCAGCTTTTCGGTTGAGAGTTTATGGCTTCCTCACAATAAGGTTGATAATGAGGTTCTGTCTTTTTCAGCATAAATAAGAGTTTAAAATGTGAATGTTTTTGGATTTTTTTTTTTTTTTGAGATTTTTGGCGGGGGGAGAGATTTTCCCCTCCTCTCCCCCCCGGTGTAACATCTCAAATTCTGCTATTTAGGAACCTAAGGAAACAAATATAAAACATCCACTTCAGCAAGTTAAGACTATAAAATGGTAAAGTTAAAAACTAATGACAAAATCTGATCAGATTTTTAAAAATCTAATACAGTTCAGTCCTGCAAGCAGAAGAAATCTGTTTTGAAAAACTTCAAAGCCTACTTCACTACATAAAGAAATAAAACAGGACAGAAGACCCCTTTTCTGCAGGTCACCTTCAGAACTTTTGTACAACACTGATGTTTTAATTTTCATTTTATGGAAAATACTTTGGGGCTATTCAAATGCTTCTATTGCCTGATTGCTAAGGGGGTACTTATTTTCATATAGATATTATACAATAATTTGAAAGGGGTCTGCTTCCAAATCAGGCACAGTAATAGAATTGCCAGTAGAACGAGGAACTTGAGGAGCATACAAGAAACACAATTCTGCATGTTTTCTGTCTAGTAAAATTTATTTGCTAAACAAACAAGATCACAAGCCCTGTAATACACAAAGGAGATAGAGCCAATACAAAATGGCTAGCACTTACATATTCGCATCATCTCTTGTGGGGAGCCCTGGAATAGATGAGGTGATCTGCGTGTGGTTGTCAAATCAACGCATTCAACATGTTCAACTGCCCTCAGGCTGGGTCTTAACTTGTATAGGGTGTTATGCTAACGCCCATCGTATCTTATGCATATCATAAAGTCATAGAATATCAGGGTTGGAAGGGACCTCAGGGAGGTCATCTAGTCCAACCCCCTGCTCAAAGCAGGACCAATCCCCAACTAAATCTATATCCAGTGATGGTTTTAACCTTTTCCCTTATAGGTACTTCTACTCTCAATAAAATTGGAGTCCCTGTCTTCAATCGCTCAATTAGTCTCTTATGTTATGCTCATTAGCATTTGTCAATTAGTTGCCATGGTACATCTGCAGTTAGTACATGTTAGTTTCGGTTAAGCTCAGCGTCCTTTTAAATTTCCCTAAAATTCCAAAAATATACTTTTGTGGTACCTCACTTCACTTTTTCCCATCACCTACCACTCTCATTTACTGTAATACTTATCTTGGGACTTAAGGTCAAACTGTCAATTAAAGACAACTTACCCAGTAACTACCTATATCAACATTTTATGCCTAGGCCTTAGTTATGTGAAACTTTATTATCATACAGGCTTGTGTCCTATAGGCCCTTTTGTTACAGCCTTATGATTTATGAACTTTGTATTGCATGAGAATGAGGAAGTGAGTGGCTAGACATTGTAATGTGCATTTTAATGCACATTAAACATACTCAAGGCCCTGTGTATAAAGTAGTTATTCAGTCCCTTAGTTTCTTGCATTATTTTTTGAATCTGCTACATAATTGTTTCCCCAAATCTAAATGTTCATCATGCAGTACAAAACCTTTGACTACCTGAAAATGTGGGGGCAGCATAGAATTGAATTTAATACCCAATAACGCAAGATACTGTGCTGGATGGGGCTGAGTAGTAAGTGGTAGAGTACTGGTGTTCGGGTAGGGAGGCTTGTCGCGAGGACCACTTGAGGGTCCTTTTAAATAATTTGGGTCAAATGTGCTGCATAAAATGTAGGGCCTTGCATATATTCTGCATAATTTGGGCTGGAGCAATACACTGGGAGAAGTCTTGCTGCAGCTTCTTTTCCAGACTGCATTTGTTCTTATACACTGTGAAGTAGGGAAGTACTACTATCCCTATTTTACAGACCGGGAGCTGAGGCACAGACAGGCTAAGTGACTTGCAGAAGATTGCACAGGAAGCTTGTGGATCTCCCAAGTCCTCATGCCCTAACTACTTGGATCATTCTTCCCCTCCGACTATCTGGACAAAGTGAATATATCTCTGTCTGGGCCTTCCATTTCAGAGCTGAGATGATGTAGATGGCTGACAAAAAATCTAACTATTTTTGTGTGATTTCTTTTGATATAGGTAAAATCTCAGACTGAGATGCGGAAAACTCCAGTGTCCGAAGCCAGGAAAACACCAGTAACTCAGACTCCAAGCCAGGCAAGCAACTCCCAGTTCATCCCCATTCATCACCCAGGAGCCTTCCCTCCTCTTCCCAGTCGGCCAGGTAAATCAGCTGATTCTCATCTGAAGCAGCACTTACTACTAACTGCATAGAAATTCATGTGATGAAAGATCTATTGAAGCCCCTCAAGGCAGCAACAGTTTTAGTAAAATAATCATTTCAGGTTATGGACCTGACTTAAAGCATAATAACCAGAGGTTGTAGTTGAACTGAAAAGTGAGATAAATAGGGTTCGTTATATTTTGGAATTACGTTCAATGCCATGATGTCTGTATGGTTTACGTGCAAATATAGCACATCACTTAGGTTTTGTGGTTGAAGGACAAGCTTCTAACTTTATAATATGAAACTGCTGTAGTCTGCTCTTGTATTTACTTATAATATGACAAACTGAGTAAAACAGGATTTTAAGCAAAGCTGCTTCACTTAGGAGTGAAATATTCAAAAGATGAGCCTGGGAGCTTAGTTAGATACTTTGTTAGATACTAAAAATCATGGACTCAATAAAAACACTGGATTTTTGGCTCATTACAACAATCTATAACCCAGTAACCTTCCTTTTGTCCTGCAACTGCAAAAGTATTAACTGCCTATTTCATCTTGAATGGTCACTTACAATATGTTAACTCCTTATGCTAAACAATCTGTTCCACCTTATAGATAGCTGTGACACCTTGAGTGTCTTTCCCAGACCTGGAGAAGAGCTCTGTGTAAGCTCAAAAGCTTGTCTCTTTCACCAATAGAAGTTGGTCCAATAAAAGATATTACCTGACCCAACTTGTTTCTGTACACAATACTCTCATAATTGCATAGCTGATCTTTTATATTTTATATGCTTTACAGCCAAGTTTCCACTGAAGAAGGTGTGGTGTTAATATTTGTGTTAAGATATATTGTCTAAATATGTTTAATGATTTGCTGCTGCTGTTTCTCAGGGCTTTGTTTTACCCACATAAACAGAGGGATCTTGTGGCTTTAAGTGCCACTATCATGTTTACTTTCTCCATGCTGCTTGCCTAATGAGCAGTTGCAGAGCCCACCTTCCCCAAGTGACCAAAAGTGGGGATGGAGAAAGAGGACCCTCAGTTCTTACACTAGACTCAACTGAAAATCTGGGTTGGGAGGAGCAGCTTCAGTCCCTTGTCTTCCTCCCCAAACTGCAACAATCTAAACTGCAAGAAAAGAAGTTAGGGCATGTCAACATGTACAGCGGTGCAGCTGCACCAATGCAACTGTGCAGCTGCAGCATGGGTGGTGAATACACTCTATGCTGACGGGAGAGAGCTCTCCTGGTGATGTAATAAAATCACCTCTGAAAGTGGCAGAAGCTGTGTCAGTGAGAGAAGCTCTCCTGCTGACATAGCGCTGTGTACGTGAGTGCTTATGCCAGCATAATTTGTCACTCGGGGGTGGCTTGTTCACCCCCCCGAGTAACATAAATTATGCTGGCAGAAGCTGTAGTCTAGACATAGCCTTAGTCTTGCAGAAAGGAGGACTTAGTTTATCCAAAGAGCTAAGTGGGTACAGAACTAAGTCAGGGACTGGAGACTACCTGGGCGTGGGGTGCAGCTTGATAGGTTGCCAGTCCTCCCTTCAGCATTGCAGTGATTCAGTATCAGACAGAATGTGGGATGGAGAGTAGTAGATTGAAAATCTCAGGATGGTGAAGGCAAGAGAGATGGAGAAAAAGTAGAAAGAAATAGGTTAAATTTAGGGTGGAGAAATTTCAGGGGTCTCTCCCATTGACCATAACCATTAACTAGAAGGGTAGCTAAAAAAAATTCAGAAATAGAACTTCCCTATAAAATTATCAAACCCCTTCCCCTGATTTTTGAAAGTGTGTGGATGTCATTTGGGGAAAATATAAAGTCTCTCAAATGTGGAATTACAGCTCATATTTACAGTCTTCATGACTGAAACACAGTAAATGGAAAACCATCATGCATATCCTGCATTTCTTAAGGCGTGTGGCTTCCTAATGATTAAAGGTGTGTTTTTATGTTTTCTAGGGTTCCCACCTCCAGCATACGTTATACCTCCTCCTGTGGCTTTCTCCATGAGCTCGGGTTACACCTTCCCAGGTGGTGTTTCTGTTCCAGGAACCTTTCTTCAACCTACAGCTCACTCCTCTGCAGGAAACCAGGTGCAAGGTGGGAAACAGTCCCACATTCCTTACAGCCAGCAGCGGCCCTCTGGACCAGGGCCAATGAACCAGGGACCTCAACAGTCAGTACCACCTTCCCAGCAACCCCTTACATCCTTACCAGCTCAGGCAACAGCCCAGTCTGCAAGCCAATTACAGGTCCAAGCTCTGGCCCAGCAACAACAGTCCCCTACAAAAGCTGTGCAGGCCCTAAGGAAGAGCCCACCACACCACTCTGGATTCCAGCAGGTAAACTTAAAACATAAGAACTATAAAATTCTTCAAGCACCCATGAAAGGGAAGGATGCGGTGGCCAATATTTTTTCAAAATAGGAGCACAGGTCCCACTGAAGTCAATAGGATTTGTGCGCAGAAGTCACTTAGATCCTTTTGAAAATCCTGCCTTTAGGCGCCTAAATATGGATTTAGGACTATGGACTTTAAGCTCCTATTTTTGAAAATTTTGGCCAGTATAGTATGGCCAAAGTATACAGGAGGGTATGGCTTGGTGCTGTGGACTATTGTCTCTATAATTAAAGCTAGCTATTGAGGTCTGAAATGTTTTGTATGGCAGACAATGTATTCGCCCTTCTGCATATGTGTACAGATGGCTAAAAGGTGATCTTTTCGACTAGATGTTTCTGCTTTAGGCTTTTCTAGACAGCCAGGAGGTTTCCTGTCTAGGTAAGGAGGGTGGCTCTGGATCTTTCCCCATAACTATTCCCTCCTATCCTTTTTAGTTAAATGCCTCACCACATTGGTTCCGTGCCATCCATTAGTTATACACTCAGCACTTGAGAAATCTCCTTTTGAACATTGCTCCGTCTGAAATCTGTAGCTGAGAGAGACTCCACAACCACTCAAGGCACCTCAATTGGAGGTCTGTGAAGTCTGCAAATTGAAATGAGGATGACATTTCTCAGGTGTTACCTCAGAGCTTGAGTAGGGAGTGTGAAGTGAGTGCTCACTGAGATTCTGAACTTCAGTGAATAAGAACTGTGAGAGACACTCTGGGATTTATAAATGGAGAATCTGTAATCGACCAGTGGGCGTGGTCACCAGGAATGAACGTCTGAATAGAACAGTTAGTCATTCAGTTAACCTTTATGATGGTAATCCATTGTTTATGCCTTATGGTGAAAGTGTGCATCTCTTTTTAGTATCCACAGGCAGACTCATCAAAGCATCTCTGGAATCCTCCTCAAGTCCAAGGCCCACTGGGAAAGATCATGCCTGTAAAGCAGCCCTATTATCTTCAGGCCCAGGACCCTCTAAAACTGTTTGAACAGTCATTACAGCCTCCTGTGATGCAGCAGCAGCCTCTGGAGAAAAAAATGAAGCCTTTCCCCATGGAGCCATATAACCACAACCCCTCAGAAGTCAAGATGCCAGAATTTTATTGGGACTCCTCCTATGGCATGGCTGATAATAGGGTAGTGATGGCACAACAGGCTAACATGGATCGCAGGGGGAAGCGACCACAAGGAGTCTTCCGCCCAGAGCAGGACACTGTGCCCAGGATGGCTTTTGAGGTAAACATTCATTTTATTAAGTGGTGAAGATCAGCAAGACTCTGATATCCCTAAATGTGAAACTCTAATTTCTGGCCATATCCTCTAGCAAGAAATGCCTAAATGTGGGGCTGTTTCTGGCCCACCCCCCAACAGGGATAATATGATATTGTACTGCCTTCTGGAGAGTGGTTCACTTGAGATTCCAGCCACCAGTACTGGATTTGCCACTCAGTTGGTCTAAGTACATGGGAGCATGTTCTTGGGGAAACTGTTGGTTCAAGATACTGTCAGTCACACTCAGTGTAGAAGTGACATTAACCTCTGCACTAAAGCAAGAATTTGCTGCTTGATGAAAAATGGAAAATTCATGCCACATTCTGATTTTGGTGACTGACTCCCCTGCCTCCTGCAAGAGACCCTCTTAGTGATAGACCAGGTTGAGAGAGATCCTATTGTCTAGGAGCAGAGAACAAAAAATGTATTCAAACAATTGAAATTTAATTACTGCCTTCTAAACAAGCTGCTAACTTGCACTTGATATCTTCGGTGCATTGACTCTCCAACACATCCAACTTAGGCTGGAAATTAAAAAAAAAGTTGCCTCCTGCCTCAGTTTCCTTTTAAACTCCACCAAACAGAAATGGGTGACCTGCTTGCCTGGTCCATTGCTTTGCCAGACTCATCCTTTGCTTCTGCTCATCCAGTTGTGCCTCATATTGCTGTTACAAATATTGTGGTTAATTTCTGTTCTGTTAGTCCTGCTGAAGAGAAGTCTGGGGTGCAATGCTTTTTGGTATTGGTTATAAGGAAACTGAGGCAGAAACATGGTTTCCATTTTTAACCTGGGGTCAGGTGTACTTGTGTGAGTGTACTGAGGATTAAGAGGTCAGTTCAGTTCCTTGAGGGAGAAGAGCTAGACAGTGACCAGGAAACTGCCTCATGCCCTAATGTCAGGTTGTGTTTTTAGATGGAACAGTGCCAGTGTCCTGATCTCCTCACCCCCATCCATGGATCTCATCCATGCTGCAACTTTTGATTTGGCTGCTTGAAGCATGAGCAGAGACTATGCCACGCAACCCACCTGTGGCTGATTTAATGATTACACACACAATGTGAGATGGCTAATTCTGTCCACTCCCCCTTTCCCAGGTAGGGAAACCTCCTTTTGCCCAATGGTACATTCACTTGTGGACCATAAGAGTAAGGGCCATTAGAGGTAGAAATGTTTTTCTCATGAAAACTAAACTTAACCATAAAAAAAAATAACCAAAGCAAAACACAGATTGGCTATAGAAAAAATATGGTGATTTTTCTTATCAGAAAACCAGACTTCAGATCTGGGTTTTCCTTGCCTTACAAAATGTGGAATGAATCCATTAGTCTGCAGATCACTAATATAACAGGGAGCACATTCTCTAATTTAGTTACTAGTCTCTGACTGAAAACTTCAACTTGATGTAAAACTGCATCATTCTGCTAAATATGCATAAGGACAAGATATTAGTTTTAATATCAGTTTAGCATTCTCTTTCCATCCCTTCTTCCTTGTTTCTCTCCTTATGTTGCACTGTTCTTTATGGTCTTGTGCTTCTTTTGCATGCTGCCTTTTTAACTGCTTTATAATATTCCTCTCTTCTGGACACTATTCTGTCTTGCCTTATTTGAGGTTATTACAGTTTCTATTCTCTTTCTGTGGCTTCCCTTCTCATTCATATTCTTGCTTTTTTTCCTTTTTCCCTCCTCTGCTGCATCTGACTGTACTCCTTTCTGTCACTAGGACCCCAAGAGCTCCCCTCTGCTTCCTCCGGACCTGTTAAAGAGTCTGGCTGCCTTGGAGGAGGAGGAAGAGCTGATTTTGTCTAATCCTCCTGATCTTTACCCAGCTCTGCTGGGGCCTCTCGCCTCTCTTCCTGGACGAAGCCTCTTTGTATGTATTTGACTTAATTCTGCTGCTTCTCACTCTAATTCTGGCATCTTTTTTCTGTGAAGTTGCAAGATGTGTGAAATTTTGTTTTCCCTTGTTGAGTTAGTCTCTGCCTGCGAGTTTAAACAAGCTGCTGGCTCATTAGCTCAGGATAATTGAGGAGGAGATTTATAAAAAATAGAATAGCAATTGATCCAGTTTCTGGACTCTTGGCTTCTTCAGAATTCAAAATAATTGCTTTGTTTAAAAGTGTTAAGACCACAAGCAAAACATTGATCCAGAATCTATAAAACTATGCCTTCCACAGTGGAATAGGCTTGGTTACTCACAAGATTCTATTTTATCCATATGTAAAATCATATTGTTTTCATGTATTATGAAAACAATGATTATATGTTACATAATATGAAAAAATAATTTTTTAAAAATGCAAAAAATCACAGAAGGAAGAAAATACCTTTTTAGAAAAGAATTGGAAGTATATGGATAAAGAATAAGGTTAACTTTCAGTCTTGTAGATTACAACAAGGTTTGGTGGGAAATCTTGAATGTTATGTTTTAGTAGCATACTAGAGCCGCCTTAATTGACGTTGACCGGGAGAACCATTGAAAACTGCTGAACGTTGTGAATTAGTAACAGAATATCAATTAAAAAGCATTATTTCATATTTTTATTATGGCAATTGTAGTTTAAAGTTACAATTGATTAAATACCCTGTAGAATATCTTGTGACAATACTGAAGTCTTAGTAATACTTAGATTTATAAAATGAAGAGGCGTGTCTCCTGAATGCATTGGGAGCCTCTGATTCATACATAATAGAAAATAAATCAAAGAAAGAACATCTTCACACAATTCTGAACAACCAACAGCACAAATATAAAACAAATTCCCCTCTTCTTAAATCTTGTATTCCCCCCATATTTGAACCAATCTTTGCTAAGAAGTGGAGGGAGGCCAGCTTTGAGTGGTTTGGAATTGCCAAATTTGGCATTTGTCTGAATTATAAAACATTTTCCAAGTACCAAGTTGTCACCCTGGCAAAACCCAATAAGCTAGCCTCTGCTTATTAGAAAACTGACAGGGGAATTCCTGGTCATTTGACAGGATCAAACACAAAGATGTTCCTGATACGAAGGTCTAAATTCTAGGAAAGGACTACAATGCAGGCTGCAGTGTAATCCAGAGGATTTAATTTTAAATAATTTTAAATGAATTTAACAAAGTATTGAGTGATGCCCCAATTTTAATTTTGACTTTGTCACATACAATTCATTTGTGACTTACACAGTCATCCTGAACTCTGTGGCACTCGCTGCCCACCGGCACATAAATTTTTATATTATGTGGATAGATCCAACTTCCTGAAAATTGATTCACATTTACCCTCTGTTCCAAACGGGAACATCATGCCAAAATGCCTCGTGCTGGTTTGAGGTGCATTATTGCTGACCCCTTAACACTAGCAGTTAAGTAGGGCAGAAGGGAGAAAAACTAGTGGGGACTCAATTGAGGGGTGTGAAGTTAAAAATGACAAGAGATTCCCTGCTGTCTGTGGAGGGTGACTGCTGGCATTGTACTGGCTCTCCTTGTTTCTAGCTGCTAAACTGCTTTATAAGAAACTTAAATACATAGAGCAATGGTCTCCAACCTTTTTACACCCAAGATCACTTTTTGAATTTAAGGGCAACCCAGGATCTACCCCGCCCCTTCCCCAAAGGTAAGTGCCACCCCCTTCAAGGTTCTGAATGGCTCTGCACCATTAAGACAGCACGAAGATTAGGAGTAGCATGAGTACAGCAGGCCCAGCTGTGTGGGGGGTGTGGAGGGGCAGGGCACTTACCTTGCGCAGCCCCTGCCACACGCTGCTCCCGGAAAAGGAAGAGCAAGCCCCTGGGGTGGGCAGGGGTCTCTGCGTACTACCCCTCTCTTCAGGCACTGCTCCCATTGGCCACCGTTCCCTGTTCCCAGCCAATGGGAGCTGCGGGGGCGGTGCTTGCAGGCAGGAGCAGTGTGCAGAGACCTCTGCCCTCCCACCCCTGGGACCTCAGGGGCATGCTGGCCGCTTGCAGGAGCAGTGTGGGGCTAGGGCAGGCAGGGAGCCTGCCTTAACAGCCCCGCTGCACCACCGGACATCACAATTGACTGGGAGAGTCTCCAGGATCGACCAGTCAATCACGATCAACCAGCTGGAGACTACTGACCTAGAGTAACATACAGAACGTAATACAAGTAATTACTATAGTTCCCAAAGGGGTGTGTGATAGGGCCTTCGGTGGCCAGACAGCCTAGTGGCTAGATCATTGGTTAGGGAGGGCTGAAGGGGGACCTGAGCTCTCCTCCTCCTCCCTCAGGTCCCGGCCCAGGATCCTGTGTCACTCACCCCTAAGCAGGGGAGATAGACCTTCCTTCCTGCTGTGAAGTGGGCTTCAGGACCTGTTTTCCTGGGCTGCTCCCTATGCAAGTCATTTTAGTTTGGGGCATGGCCCTGCTAGTCCAGTTTTCCCACAGTTGGGGCTGGTCTGTAGGTTCCACTTAGGAGGGGAAGACTTACTTGCCTCCAGTGGCTGCGTTGGCAGGCAGGTTGCTGGTCTGTGCCTTCAGGCAGGCATACAGAGAGCTCCTGCCTCTTCGCCAGTCAGCCCCTGGCTGAGCCAGGCTTCCTTCTTTTCTCCCCCCTCCAGGCCTGGCATTGGCTGTAGGTATAATGGGGCGGGCTAGCTGAACCCACAGGTGTTCTTAACTCCGGCTTTGTCTGGCAATAGTCTCTGCTCCTTCACAGGATGTTACGTGATTACATATAGGAGGGGAATTGATCCAGATAATTGACTGGTAGTGGAGTGGTCTATAAAATGGTTCCCCACCTATGAACATTTGGGAAACCCTGCCATCATAAAAATTGATCAGTTCTTCCTCCTTATCCCATGTTGTGATGAGAACAAGAGAACACTTGACGTTAAAGGAGTATTTTAAAACTAATTAAAAAGGCATATACCACATAGTCACGTCTTGATGCTTCATGATACAGTAGATGTATATTTTATTTTAAGAGTTGAATTATCTTGTGACAGCTAACATATTTGGCACAGCTGCAAATAAAGATAAAATCTCTTGCCGAGGAGGTGAACTGATCATTTGGGGAAATGGGCATAAAACTCTCCCATTCTTGCTCTCCTAATGTATAACATTGCACAATTAGCTGGCTTCTTTATTGGTAGAGGGGACTGCCTTCCTCTGAAGTATCGGTTACTGACAAAGGCCAAAAGCAAGATACCAAGACTTGATAAACCAGTGGCCTAATCCAGCACGACAAATCATAAAACGGGTTTGGTTGAGATTTCATCTCAAACTTGGTGTAGTTGCTGGTGCTGAGGCATTAACTGGATTTCAGTTAATGTGATGGGTTTGTGACACTCTTCTGCATGTATCAATATTTGCTTCATCCCAATGTTGAAAATAACTTGTAAAATATTTTTGATTAACAACTTGCTTTAAAGTATTCTGGTGATTAAACAACTTGTCCTTAATGTGGCATAATGTGCTTTCTCTCTCATTCACAAATACAATAACCATCTAATGACATCTTTCCCTTTTGATTTCTGAAGAAGTCCCTACTAGAAAAACCATCGGAGCTGATGTCTCAGTCATCTTCTTTCCTGTCCCTCACTGGCTTCTCCCTAAACCAGGTATGTAAACACCAAGAACTCTTAGCCCTTCAGTATTGGAAACTTCCATTCAGCTGTGGTCGTGTTATAGAATCAGGGGGGTTACACTAGTTCCAAAAATGTACACAAGCTGGAAAGGAATTCCCAGCTATAATCTTATTCCTATAGGTAGATGGTTTTTGGGTCTTTCCATTCTGAGCTCTTAGGCACACTGTCTGGTCCCCCTGTCTCATTTGTTTGTTCCTTCTTTGTCTCCTCTTAGGGCCTGATTCTGCAGACCAACAGTCAAAACTCCCGTTGACTTCACTGGGAGTCTTGCCTTTGTAGGGCCCCAGGATTGGCCCTTAGTGTGTATATTTTTCCTTCTTTTCATCATCTGTTGCTTGCATGTTTCCCACTAAGCTACTGTGAGCATGGTCCACTGTCCAGTTACAGACCAAGTTAGGATTTTGTGGTATAGCTGGGGAGATGATTCAGGAAGTGATAGTTTATATAAGTAAAATGATTATAAAGGGGATGGGGCAAGGGGGAATAAATATGGAGTTCATGAAGTGTTTTAACCCACACCTCAAGTTCTTTCCACAGCCTTTAATGTTTCAAATAAGTCTGGTACTCAGATTAAACTCTGTTTAATATTGTAGGAAAGATATCCAAACAGCAGCATGTTCAATGAGGTATATGGGAAAAACCTGAATACCAGCACAAAAGCAGAGGTCACTCCCTCAATGGCCCATCAGGAGACATCACTATATTCTCTCTTTGAAGGGACGCCCTGGTCTCCCTCCCTTCCAGCAAGCTCAGGTAGTAATCTTGATATGGCTTCTTTCCTGCACAGGAGTTCAGAAGGCTGCACAGAAGCTATTTTCTATACCTATTGTGATATATATTGTATTGTATTTGTTAAATGTGACCTGCAAACGAAAAATTTCTATTTGCATCTTTATAGTATAGAAAGAAGGCCTGAAAGTCTTTTTCAAAGTCTGTTACCGCTTGGTGTCTTTGATACCCTGTTTTTTGATGGAAGACTACAAATGCCAGAGAATTACAGGGTTCTGACATTAAAAGAGAGAGAGAGAAACCTGAGCAACTGAGTGGGGCAAGAAATTGTAGTCCATTTTCCAAGCTATTTTATTAACACTTATTTAACTCTAATTACTGACAAACATTTGGGAGAAAAGCTCTAATGATTCAGACACACCTGCTGCTTCTGTCCTAATCCTCCAAGAAGTCCTTCAGACAAATCAGGGAAGACTAGATTTCATGGTCCTGATATTCCAAAAGTAAAGGATATAGGGTGGAGTGCTGCTTTAATACATCACAAAGAGGCAGAAAAATGCACGCACACATTTTTCCTTTACAGCTCACCTTTTAGAGACCATAATATAGTAATACAGTTAGAGTAGAAAGGAGAGGTAAATCAAGAGGCATAGGCAAGGGAGGGAAAAATTGATTTCAGAAAATGGCAAGCTGAAGCCAAGAGATGGGAACGCTCTTCCAAATGGCAGCAGCTGCAGAAGAGGTTAGTTTGTGCAGCAGAACAGAGGTGGGGGGTGCTAGATGAGATGTGGGGGTAGAAGTTTCTCAGTCTAAAAAGATGCAATTGCAGAGTGGTCTCTATTCCAGTAAGACTTATGGCAAGACCCTCCATTCTGCTTTCTATCACCTCGCCTCTTCATTTAAGTGGCCTCCTGCTACCCTATGTTATAGGGCTCTCATCTATCCTTAGGTAACATTCTCTCCTCTACCAGCTAGATCTGCTAATATTCCACACTTCCTCAACACCTCTTGCTTGGTATTCAGTACAAGCCTGAATTCCTTTCAGGCTATCGCAGATTTCTGTATAAGTCAGACTTTCTGAATTTGATGATTCATCACTTAATGCCAGACTCTTTGCAAAATGATCGAGACAGTGGAGAAAGAAAATCATTTTTGTATAAAACAATGGCTTTGGTCAAACTACAAAATAAACAAATTTCAGATTGGGAACAGGGGCTCAACACTGAAAACTGCACCCACAACATATTTGAAATAAGTTTGGCGAACTCCATTCCATTGGCTAGAAAGCCCTGCACAAAGATCTTGCTAGGAGAGTTCCAGTGGTCTCAAGTAAGCACACGTGTTTTTTTTCCGTTGGCTATCAAATAAATTATTCTACTACTGTGATGTGGCATAGTCACATTACAGTTGGCAGATTTCCAAATCCTGAAGTTAATATAATAAGGAATAAACTGACCCTGCCTCAGAGAAAAGCCTTGTGACTGCAGATATTGTAGCAGAGTTTAACATTCTCAGATGTGCAGAAAACCCTTACCAATTTTTTGACATTTCTTTTACTCTATCTTGATTTATATTGTTCAACAGATCATTCAACACCAGCCAGCCAGTCTCCTCACTCCTCCAACCCAAGCAGTTTGCCAAGCTCCCCTCCAACTCATAACCACAATTCTGTTCCATTCTCCAACTTTGGACCTATTGGGACGCCAGACAACAGGGACAGGAGGATTGCAGACCGTTGGAAAACAGATAAACCAGGTGGGTGCTAGGTTCCAGTCCTGGGGCAAATACTCCCCAAGTTAGAATCTGATGCTTTGCAGTGCCTTTTTGTTACATGCACTTTTAACCAGCCTCTGTTTGCTTTAGCAATGGGAGGATTTGGGCTGGACTATCTCCCAGCAACATCCTCCTCCTCGGAGAGCAGCTGGCACCAGACCAGCACTCCCAGCGGCACCTGGGCAACCCATGGCCCCGCTATGGAGGATTCTTCTGCTGTGCTCATGGAGAGCTTGAAGGTATATTGAACTTGAAGAGAAGAAAATAGGTTTTAGTGCTGTTGTGTAATTCCCCTATTTCCTAAATGTATTTATGGCGTGTGGAGATCTGGGTGATGAGACTCAATGCAGAATACGTGTCAAGCGTTCCAAGCACCAGACTGTTAATGTAGTGCTTGTCTGCACTTGAAATGGTACTGCAGCTACGCTACCGTAGCGCTTCGGTATAGACACTCCCTATGTCGACGGGAGAGGTTCTCCTGTCGGCACAGGTAATCCGTCTCCCCGAGAGACGGCAGCTAGGCTGATGGAAGAATTCTTCCATAGACCTAGCACTGTCTAACCTGGGGGTTAGATCAACTTAACTGTGTTGTTCAGAGGGTGTGGCTTTTTCACACCCTTGGGCAGTGTAGCTGGGTTGACCTAACCTTTTAGTGTAGACCAGGCCTTAGTACTATGAGCTGAAGGTTTCCTGCTGCAAAACCCACTAATGCAGACAACGTGTTAGGCATGTCCAGTGCTGGAAGACGTCACTGTAGGTGTCAGTTCTCTCACACTGTAGAAATCTCTCTCCTCACTTTGAAATGTCATATGGACCAGGAATAGACTGGCTGAACTAGAAGAAACCCAAACGTTAGGTCTGATTTACCATATCTGTGTCTATTTAAAAACAAGCAGTGGAAATGCAGAAGAATTCATTAGTCTGGGATGAGTTTTAAGGTAATGGGAATCTCTGTTCACGTTGTCTTGTTTTATGGGCATACAGGAAGAAGGGAGGAGAGTTAAGAGGAAGGGTCCTTTTAGTAACTAATTTGTGATCCAACCACTTACAAAAGCATCCATTCCAGTGAAGAGCATGGTATAAATACTGGGGGGAGGCAGGAGAAAATGGGAGACTTGCCAGTCTGGGAAATGTATATGAGAAGGGGCCCCCTCAACCAGGTACTAAATGCTGACCCTTGCTGGTTTTATTTCCTTAGTCCATCTGGTCCAGTTCCATGATGCATCCTGGACCGTCAGCCCTGGAGCAACTGTTAATGCAGCAGAAGCAGAAGCAGCAACGTGGACAAGGCCCCATGAATCCACCACACTGAGAATGAGGTGGCAATCCTTGCAAAGAAAGGCTCCATAAACCATGGCATGTTGGGTCTGCAGGACTCGCCCACACAGTCCTGTGCAGGTGGCAGCCCTCTCTTCTGTTCCTTGCTGTCAGGAGGGCGTAAGTGCTCCACCAACCCACTGAGTGTGCACGAAATGTCTGCAGTGCAACAAAAAACATCAGGAACTCTCCCATCCCCCCGGGCCCTCTGGAGGGAGAGAGGAACTGCTGTTTGTCTCACTCAGTAACCTGATATCACCGCCTCTCACCTTCTCCATCGTGCATGTCCCCAGCCACATGGGAAGTAAAAGCTGAGAATGAAGGGCAGATGGGAGAAGCCAATGAGAACTTCTCAATCCTTTTCCTCTCTTTGGGGAGATAAAATAGGAATCCATTAATGATTGCTTTGCTGACTGAGAATGTAGTTGAAATTATTCCTAAACATCTTTATTATTATTATTACTGTCTCAGTAGTAAGATCACACTGAATTCTTCCATACACAATGTGCTTTGTAGTCAGTGTGTAGCAATGAAAGCCCCAGTCGCTGCTCCGGTCAGAGGTGGGTGGTGACAGGGTGAGGATCTATCTCCTGGGCTAGTGAAGGAGTTTCATGAAGGAGAGTCTGGCACTTGACACCACTTCATCTTTCACTCAAAGGCTCTGGCCAGCCCTTGTGTGGGTTAGAGACTCCAGCGTAAAATGCCCTTTCTGTAGGTGTTCAAGCTACATTTGGGGACGCAGTGGGCATTGCAGTGCAAGCAAGTAACTGCTACGGGGTTTTAAATTAATGTTTCTGATTCCTGTACATTTTACTGTGGCATAGTGACCAGCCTCATAAAGGGCAGACTAGTCTGTGCATTCACAGCCTGACTCCTTTTAGTAGGTAGGTAGGTAGAAGCTTTCAGTGTTTTTGTTTTGTTTTTTGTTTTTCTTTCTACCCCCACCTTCCCCTCGTTGCTGGATGCTCGTAGTTTTTTTTCCCGATGTCAACATCTCACAAACAACGAATGGGTCCAGCACGATGGGGTAAAGAAGACAGTCAGCTGGGAAGTGTGGTATGTACACAGCCCCATAGGTATACGTCAACTCCAGACTCACATGCAGCTGAGCCCCAAACCTCCAGTTCCAGAGTGAAATTCCAGGCATCACAGGCACGTGTAATCCACACCCAGAAGAAAACATAGCGCCGTTCACTTCTGAAAAGGCGCAGAAAGGGAAATACAGCATTTTATTTGCTATTTATTAGGGGAAAAGGAAGACTGGAAATCTCATATAGAAAAAAGGACAGCATTTCTGTTAGTTTCCCAGGGAAGTTATGGAAACAAGCTAAATGTCCATTTGCAATGCTAGCCAGAGGGGCATTTTGTGTGTGATGATTCAGAATCGTTGAGCTGAGAAACAGCTGCAGAGCAAAGCACATGCAGGAGCCTCAGTGACACTGGAGTCTGGGCAGCCCCAATTACTACAAAAAGGGAAGATTAGAGCTTAATGCCCTTCATTAGGGTATGACTGGCTCCCCCATGCCCCCTGCACTAGCAACATTACTGTTCTCTGTTGCAGTTTGAAGATATATTTCCTTTGAAAGGTCTAAAGAGTGAAGCTCCCATCCTAGAGGTGGTGAATACAAACCGAAACCTTCTGTGCTTCTCTCCAGGCCCCCAGTTTGTGTATTTTGAGCTGTGCACCCAGGCAGCTGCAACATTCCAGTGCTTGAACTGTCACTGACTCTTGCACCCTAGACAAGCTAACCAGGTTCCCCATCTCACGCCCACCAGTGCCAGAGTCCCAGCCACAGAATCCCATTTCTGCATGAGAATCTGGTGTTTGGAATGTTTTCTGAGTCTTGGGCCGGGATTCCCCATCCCACCCTCCGGTGTTGGAGTTGCATAGGGCTCGGGGATTCCCAACAGAAACTGGTTTGTGTCGTAAGCTTTTTTGTGTTTTTCGTCTGTCTGTGCAAGACCTGCAGCTGCTGAAATCAGCTTTGCCTTTAATTAAACCATGTTCTCTCCATCCAGGCCTGAGTAGCATTTATTTCCTGTCTAACTGAACGGAAGTTATTTAGATTCTCTTTTTTTGTAGAAAAGGGAGCAAGGTTCATACTAAGGAATATAATATCCACGTGGGATTGAAAGATTAAGTGAGCCAGAGAGATTCTGATTGGACCCGGCATGGGAGACCCAAAAGGCAAACATAGCACAGGGGCTCTGAACATTGAACTGAAAATGATGCATGGGAGTTCCTGGCAAAGCCTTCAGTTGGAAGGCTGATTATGTCAAACCGCCAGAGCCCAGAGAATGAGTTAAACTTTAATCCTGTGGGCTGATGGAAAGATTTGGGGCTGGGGTTTCCAAACTGTGGTATGTGCATCACTGGTGATACATGAGGCTGTAACAGGGTGGGCTGTTCCTTTCTAAGGGATCCCACCTGACCCCTGTCCAAGGACTTTGCTCCTTTAAGGAAACAGGAATCCAAGGGAACCACAGACTAGCTGGGGGAATGGGGTCAGGTGTTAATCAAGTAGCTGCCACCTTAACATAAAACCCAGCTGTTAAGTGACTCCCAGGAGGAGAAGAGAATTACAGGAGAGCATCAAGTCAGGAGAGAGGCTCCCTAGGATGGGGACCAGAAAGGGAGACTGGTGGGCTGGAAAATCCCTTACGCCCTAGAAAGTGTTAATGAAGAAGATGATGATGTGAGTCATGGGCCCAGGGTAGGAGGAGACTTTTGTGTATAAAACTCCTGTGAGGCCAGTGTTGCAGTGGAACTGGCAGCTCCCTGGCTCAGAGAGAACCAAAGCAGAACTGGGAACCGGAAGCCTTGGAGTAAGGGTAAACTGGCTGAAGCTTCTTGGTGTCCAGTTAAAGCCCTGGATGTCCAGCTAAGACTCCCCCACCCCTCTGTGCCTCCCTGCTCTCTCACGTTCTCACCACCAGAGCCCCTCTATACTCCAGCCAGAACCTGTATCCTCAGTCTAACACCATTAGAGCTGGGAAGGAAATGGTTTTCCCCCCATGTGAACCTTTTTACCATTTTGAAACTTCCCCATTCTGCATCCTGATGGAACTGAGTTCTTTTGAAGTGTGTGTAAACCCGAGCAAGAGCTTCTATCCCAAAACTGCCAATAACATGGTGGTCAGGGCACTCACCTGGGATTGGTGAGACCCAGGTTCAGGTCCCTGGTTTGAATGCTGGGTTGGGTGTGGCTCCTGTTGGAGCTGTTGTATAAATAATTAGATATTCACTGGATCACCCATATCCAGGTGAATGCCCAAACCACCAGGCTGTTCTGATGTGTGTGAGGGCAGGGGGGTGTCTCTGGTTTTGAGCAGAAATTCTATCCTGGACCCGAGACCTTCCCTGATGAGTTTTGTTAAAACTGTGGTACATTCCTGTAGAAAGTTTTGGTTTTAACAAAGCGGCATTTTCCCATGGTGCTGGGAGGGAAATGTTTTGTTTAAAAAAAAAAAAAAAAAAAATTCCTGAGCAGTTCTAAACCTCCTGTCCTCTAACCTAACACTCTGACTCCCCCAGCCAAACTCCTTTCTCTGACTTCCCCAGGAAGATCTCCATTGGTCTAATTCACCACTTATTTTACTGAGTTTGTAAATACGTCAGTTGAGCCTAATGTCTAAAATAAATGTGCACAAAAGGAGAAATTTGCATGTGGTACTTTTAACAGTTTCTTTTGAAGGCGGTATGTGAATCAATAAAGTTTAGGATGGCAGGGGATTGATACTGAGATGTTGAGCCTTTTGCCCACAGGCCATTTGTCCATATACACATCAGGATGGCGTTGACCATGTCCTTACTACCTGATGGATGTTTGGTCTCAGTTCAAGTCTTAGTGGCACAGGTGTCTACATCATCCTTGATAGTACTGTTCTTGTCATAGTAGCAATGTGGGGCCAATTCTTAAATGAGCTTTGGAAACTGAATTGCCTTGTCTGAGGCTAGTACCTTTAAGTCAGGTTTGAGGCACATTAGTGGGGCAGTGTAGGCGAGCCAGCACTGTACTGATGTGGTAGCTTTCATGTTTCTGTTTTCAGACATCTTTCAAGAACGATAAATTCACTTGAATACAAATACCAATATTTATACTGCTAGGAGTGTGGGGACTTAGAATGGGGAAATCGTCTCATAAAAAGTGTAGAACACCTAATAGTGTAAATGTCAGTGCAGAGATTTGACAGTAACTTTATCCACAGCTCCTGTGCTACCAGAAGGGCTAGTAGCTCTGATACGAGAAAAGGTGCCTTCCTAAGAGTTTTGAGAAATCCCAGCTACTGGTAAGTGAAGGTGAAGCACTGTGAAAGAGGAGCCATTTTATTGAGCAGAAAAAAGAGTCGTGTTGGAAGGGGGAAAAGGAGAGGGAGGGTTGTGGTGGCTGACAGGTGCCTACTGATGTGGCAGGATTAACCTGTCCTGATCCTTTGCTCTTGACCACCAGCTCCTCTTCCATTCTTGCTGGCAGTGCCATAAATAGAACAGCACTGCCCTCCTTGAGAAGAGGTTTCCAGATTTTTGCCAGAGACAGAATAGATACAGGGAGAACTGCTTCTCAAGTGGTCTAGAAGCGCAACTGTTCAGGCAGGCCTGAGTGGCTGGTCTCCACGCTGGGAGATGGTTCATAAACAAAGTGCTAACTGGGACATGCTTAAATAAGAGCTGGGGCAAAACAAAAATTAAAAAGAAAATTAAGGCTTTTCTTACACACGAGGGTAACAATTCTGCATACAGTGGTTAATGAGAGGAGACATCTTAAATGCTGCTGTTGCACGTCCTGGGATCCTTAGTCTTCTGTGGAATTAAATTTCAGGGTTTTCGGCATCACTTTTTTGAACAAAAGCTCTGGGGAAAATGCCCACCTTCCCCTTGCACTGGCCTTCCAACCACTCTTCATTCACTAGAAGATAAAATTACAGGCAGACGCTTTTTTCACTGTGGATAAGTTTGTAAACAACATCACACCCCACAAACCGATCAGTGCCTAAGGGCGCCAGTAAGCTCCTCAAATGGGTAAATAGATGTGCTGAAAGCCAGGTGAAGACGTGGCTAAAGAAGGAGGAACTGAGGGAGCCAGTGGACAGACAGGATGGACAGCTGTGAAAGCGCAAGTCGGAGGTGGCAACAAAGAATAGGCTGCAGAACTGGGGAGGACCGGTACGAAGATGGACAGGTATTTCTGAAACAATGGGAAAAGCTTATAGGAGTAAATAGAGCAGGAAGGCCTTAGGCAGATAGGGAAAAAAAGCAATCTTGCTTTCTATTTTTTTTTTTAAATAAAAAATATTAATTCCTGAGGACTGACTGGAAATGTGGACGGGAGATTCTAGAAGTAGGTGGACGCAGGAGTATTATCTTAGATACTATGGTGATGGGCGCTAGTATGAAACCCTGAACGTCTTTCAGGTAAAATCAATAGCAATAGTGAAGTCTCTGAGGGCTTGTCTACACTGGCAATTTACAGTGCTGCAACTTTCTTGCTCAGGGGTGTGAAAAAAACACACCCCTGAGCGCAGCAAGTTTCAGCGCTGTAAAGCACCAGTGTAAACAGTGCCCCAGCGCTGGGAGCCGCGCCCCTCGTTGAGGTGGGTTTTTTAGAGCACTGGGAGAGCGCCACGACCAGGCAAGGCACATTAAAGTGCTGCTGCGGGAGTAGACTAGCCCTGACTCTCCCTTTCTGAGGGAAAACTGGTCTTCAGTGTAAAGCTGCAGGCAGTACCAGGCCGAGGCAGTAGGACAATAAGGGGAAGCTTTTCAAAGGCACAAAAGCCTGCTAAGTGCCAACCTGTCAGTGGGATTTAGGCACCAAACTGCCCTAAGTTCCTACAGACCCAGTTCTGGGGGGATGGTGGCCCTGTTTAAAAGACAATGGAGCAAACTTAAGGGGCAAAGCCAAATATGGCGTGGCCAGAGCCTGACACCCTCAGAGCTGCAGTCTGTCACTGGTCACATCAGAGAGTACAAACCAGAGCAACAGAGACGAACGAAAACCAGCAAGTGTCAGAGGAGAACAGCAGCGGGGGCGATGGTGCAATGAATGGAGTGCTGGAATTTCTGAAAAATGAATGGAAGGAAGAGGTGGCTTTTCCAGGCTCAGTGAAAAGCAGCAGCAGGATCACAGGGCGTTAGAGGGCTTTATCCTGGGCGGGGCAGGTGCCATCTGGGCATATAAAAGCAAGGCATAAAACCTGAGTGGGCCACGGAGGGAGTGTAGGAAGACAAGACACTTCACTAATGACAGCACCTCTGTGCAGCCACCAAATTATTCCTGCCTTAGAGCAGGCATAAGATCTAAGGGCCGCATCTAGCTACAGGTCTCGCATATTGAGGGATTCACTAAAACCCATCTCTCCTGCCATGCTCGTCCTCTGCCAAATCTGCCCCTCTTCCAACCTGAGCTCTTGGGAGCAAGGGAGCACACCGGGTCAGGGCAGAGGGCTGAGCCTTGTTCTTATCCATATCTGTGCCTAACTGCACTGGAGCCTACCAGCCTTGTCCTCCCTGCTGTGCTCCGTGCATAGGCTGAAACCGTCGAGGCTAAAGGCCCACTACACAGCCTCACACCCACAGAAAGCTTGAATTGTCCTGAAAACACCACAGACTGGTATTGGGAAGGATCAAAGATTCATACAAAATTCTACCCTAAACCGATCACTGCCAAAGAGCAGTGCAGTGAAAAAGGAAGCTGATTAGGAGAGAGGGCCTGGGGAAATAACTGAGTGGCTCTGTTCCGAAGGTGGGGTGTGGTAGCCTGGGCTGAAATGGCCACCCTGGTTCTTCCTTTCTTTCAAAAAAGGAAAACTGATATTGAGAAAGTGATTAACAAACTAGCATGTCTCAAGCGGGATAGAACTCAAGAGGCCGACTGAAGTCGGCTCAGCTTGGACGTGTAGTGTGTTTAAAAAAGAAAAGAGCAAAAATCGGTGTGGCTGCATTTAATTAGGCGTGGGACAAGACTGCTCTGAGGTGGATTGGAAGGGGTGGCCTGGTAACATCCAATACTGTTAAACTGGGAAATGAGGGTAGAACTGGAGGATCTGGGTGGGCTGAACTGCTGCTGGGGATGACTGGACTAAAGCTAAAGCTGGACTAGAGAGAACTAGAAAGCGTCCATGTGTAGACCCTAAACCCTCCTTAGCCTGCTGCTTCATTGGGTTAGTCAATCGGCTGAAAATCCTGCTCACTTCCTGCGCAGCACATGGGACAGAAGCTGCCCTTACCTTAGCAGGTTTGATCTGAAGGCCTTGTACATGGTAAGAAAATTTGCAACAGTGTAAAAAAAAAAAATTGATGTAGTTACTGGTGCAATTTTTCTCTTTGTATAGACAAGACCTAAATGGGGGCTCTCTAGAGAAAAGGGAACCAGAGACCCATATTGCAGGTTTCAGATTAAAAATGCCCATCTCTTAGAGGTGGGAAGGAAGGAAGGCATCTTTCTTATCCTCCCCCACACTTTCAACCTGCAGGATTTGAGCATTATCCCCACAGCCCTAAGACCACACCCAACAGCCTCTCACCAAGCTTCTTTCAGCAAGCTTGTAGTCCTACGAAGACCAGCGACGGTCAAGTGTCACATGCAATGCTGGCTTTTGCAGCCAAGGGATTACTCTCTGCAGGCTGGAAGGTGGAGGAGCCTGTGTCTCAGCCAAGCGTGCGGAAGCAGCTGGAAACAGGAGAGTTCTACTGGTCTCGCCGGCTTGACTCCATATGGGGCTGAGCCCGCTAAGGTGCAGGGTGAGACCCAACAGATCGGGGAAGCAGCCGGAGAAGTTCTCAGCTGGCTCGTCTACACCCAGCAGAAAGGTGACTTGCTAAAGAGATAGGTAACAGTTGGATGAATTAACTTTCAAGGGTTTTTTGTCATGGTTTTTGGAGGACCTGGATATCCAGGACACCCACTGAACTCAGTGGGAGCTGGTAAAGGTGCTCAGCAGCTCTGAAGTCAGGCCAGTGCTCCTACCAGAACTGGGAGCCCCAGTCCAGGTCACAGCAGCATAAACCTACCTTTGGATAAGACGAGTATCACGTCTCCTGCCTGGAATTCCAGGTCCTCGGGCTGGATGGCTTCATAACTGTATTGTGCTACCACGTGGTTTGCTTCCAGCTGCTGTGATGTCTTCTGGGTACCCTCCTCAGCTTGGCCATCTTCCCCTCGGGTTAAATCTTTGTCTCCCTAATGCAGGAAACAGCCTGTTGAGATGCCGCTTGGTGTTTCCTTTAAAGTGCATGTCTATGTAAGAAAAGCTACTGACTGAATTTCACAGGAGGAGCTAGCAGTGTTGTTACACTGTAAGTTTACGTGTGTCAGACGAACTGTGTATCTCTCCCTCTATCCAGATTGCCCAAGAACTACCAAATGGGTCTATGTAATTATCCTATACGTTCCTTAGCTACTGTCCTACCGGGGGCACTTTGGCCCTAAGGCAGGGGGAGGAGAATAGAGTGTGCACTCTGATGCTTTGTAAGCATCCTGAGACTCTTGTGTGAAAGGCATCACAGAAGTGCAAGATACTAGGAGTGGGACTTGGGCCCTTCTCCTAGATTCACTTGCAGCCAGAAGCCTGGCTCCCAGGCTCCTGCCATGAGATCAGTCCAGGACTCAAATAGTCAGCGAAGTGGTGGGCATGGCCTGCACTCACCGATCCTCGCCTGGTACAGCTGGGTCAAGGGGGCTGAGTTTGTCTCCAAGGCAGGAGCAAGAAATGAGCAGCTGGCCCACCAGGGAATCCACCCGTGTATGAGGGTCAAACACACCCAGACTTCCTGGGGAAAGTAGCCATTGCCAAAGCCCCTGAAGGGTCAGCTGCCCCCTGCCGCCACAAGGCTGCACTGATGTGACAGGAACAGCCATTGCTTCTGTCCCCCTCTGGTGCTCTTCAGTGTGCACGCTCGGGGTAAAATGCCTCTCAGAGCTGTTCGTGCAGCAGGAGGCCGGGCTGTCCTTTGCAGGACATTCGATCACTGCTGAGATGCCTGGGTTCAAAGCCAGGCTTCCCTCCACCCTTGCACTCATCAGAGCTAGGTTGTCCCTGGTAGCTCTTTCTACCTGCCTTTGTGTTTGACGGCTACCTCGGTCACCAACAGATGCAGGGTGTACAGGGCTGGGTGCCTCAGTAGCTTGACTCATTTCACTAGAGGACTGGGGTTGTACGCGAGGCCAAAGAAAGGTTTGTGCAAAACCAAAGGAGAATCAAGTTCTCTTGCTTGGGCCTTGCTGCTAGTCTTGCTCAGCATGGGCAGCTGCTCCACCATTCTAGGGCTCCGAATGAGGGATGAAATTTGGAGTGGAACTGAGTTCTTGGGGAGGCGAGAGGAAGAGGGCTTGGAAGGACCCCCAACACCAGGGAAGTTTAAAGTTTAGAGCCTCTCACAGGGGCTCTGGCATTCTCTGGAGGCGCTGTCTTTAAAAAAAATAAAAATTCAAACCAGCCTCTCTGCACATAGCCACTGCTGGGAGTGGGATTGCTGGGTGGCTTGTTCCGGGGAGCTGCCACCTGGCTGTGTCTTCCCACAGCGCACCTTGCAAGCTCTCACCCCAGCTCCTAGACTTTCATACAACCTCTTCCCGCCTAATGGGCTGGCCTGTGCTGAGCTGAGTGTGCTGGTCCCCTTTGCATTTGGGACCCAGGCATAGCAGTGGCCTGGGGTGGGGTGTTCCAGCCTGTGAAAGACAGGAATTGCAGGGTAGGTATGGTGGAGAAAGGGGCTGACATGGCGGGACCGCTCGATTTGAGGGGCTGGCTTCTTTGAGATGCCCCCTGCACCTCTGGCCCTGCCTTCCAGTTCCTGATAGCTGTGGAGGGATGGGCATAGGCTTATCATACAGGAGCCCAAATCTGAATAAATTGGGCCCAGATTTAGAGGGGAACACGAGCTGATACAACTTCTAACTCCCTGCCCCAGTGCACGCTACCCTGGCCCAGAGTCATTCCGATTTAAGTAGACCCTCACCCACTTAATGCCCTATCATGCACACAGTCCCCCTCTCCACCCCACACACTCTCACATCACCTCTGAATGCCTCACTGATTTAAAGAGAGTCCATGCCAGGGTAACTGGCCAGGAGACAGGAATATACCAGACTGCATCTACTTTAGCAGACACCTTCTGGGTCCCAGGGTGTAAGTTATGCCAACAGGAGCTCCCTCAAAGACCCAGCCTGGGCGTGGGGTAAACAGGCCAGAGGGTGCCAGTCTCTGAGGAACTAGGGGAGTTTGTTACACCACTTTACTTAGTACCTTTGAGTTTGGCCCTCGGCTATGGATTTACCACATTGTCTCTTACTGTCCCTCAGACTGAATTACTTTCAAATATCCAGATTCTCAAATACTGTATTTCTCTCCCAAATTCAGCCAGCAGGAGTCCCTGCTGATGATAAACTAGGAATGCTGGTGCCAGATATGCTGTCCACAGTCAGCAAGAATTAGAATCAAAGTTTACTGACCTCTGTGACGTCACACCACAGTGTCAGGCAATAGTCCTTAGCGTGACTCCATACTGTCTTCATGCTCTCCTCGCTCAGAGTTACCAGCTCCTCACTCCCTGCAGGCCGGTACCTGTGCCACAGGGGAAAATTAGCGTGAGACCAGAAGCCCCCTGAAGATGAGGATGATGCTGAGACCGGGCAGTAGCTCACCTCAGTTTAGTATGCTCTAGTGAGAGCTCCAGTTTCTTGCACACCATGTCCAGGAGTTTGCTGTAGGTGATTCCAAGCCAGACTAGTATTGCTACTGTGTACTTGTAATGCACCTTGAGAACATATGAGTTTGAAGTAGCTGATCCTACATCCTGCGGGGAAAAGTGGAATTGAATGTTGCAATCTGCACCACAGAAGCCTTATTGTATAACTACAGGTAGTTATGACTTGTTAAAAGACAAGGAATGAGGCCTGCATAAATCAGGGGGCTGGCATGGAAACGGAAACCTTTCAACTCTAAGCTATTGGTTCCATTCTGACCCAGGTCACCAGCAATTTGCCAGCTAGGGGGTTTTAATAGCTTTTCCAGCAGGTAAGTGTCTGTCACAAAAGCCACCATCACGACTAAGGCTTATTGGCAAACATGGTGGCAATTCTAGTGTTGACCAGTCTGAAAGCAATTCACTCTGGTCAGTCAGGGCACGCTAATGCAGATGGTGTGAGAGAGGCTTGCATTGCTCTGGCTGTGCAGGGAGAGGATAGAGGATACCTCTCCAAAAGCTACCCCAATCATTAACTTACCAGCACAGTAAAAAGTCAAAGGATGTGCTTGGGTACATTGACTGTCTTAGATCCTGCTGTCCAGCTGACCCGCAGCCTGGCTATTACTTTTCAGAGAGGCTATTAGTCTAGAAGGTGACAAGCTCAAAAATGTTTCTGGTTTTGCAGCACTTCCAAAAGCGCAAATATTTACCCCAGTACAATAAATGCATGTGTATATGGACGGTATGTATTCACCCTTCAGTGGTTCCTCTCCACAAGCACACAGAGACACCCATTACCTTTGGAGCTTCTTGCTGCTGTTTTCCAGAAGTACCAGGTCTGTGAGCTGAATAGACAACAGAGGAAAAAGTACATGAATGGACTCTAAGCAGGTAACTATTGTCACTCTCCATGCAGACATATACTCAGATTAATGACAGGTTTCAGAGTAACAGCTGTGTTAGTCTGTATTCGCAAAAAGAAAAGGAGTACTTGTGGCACCTTAGAGACTAACCAATTTATTTGAGCATAAGCTGTAGCTCACGAAAGCTTATGCTCAGATAAATTGGTTAGTCTCTAAGGTGCCACAAGTACTCCTTTTCTTTTTACTCAGATTAATGGCAGCCCCCTCACCCCACATCTCTCATTAGGTCAAACAATGACAGCAGATAAGCACATTAGCTTGTTGCTGCCAAAATGAGTGAAATCATTAGTGTCATTAGGTTTTGCCATTAACACCTCATTGAGATGAATGGAAGCAACCCAAATTTCTATGACTCAGGCTGATATCACTGCATCAGCTACACTTGATTTCACATTTTAAAGAAAAGGAGTACTTGTGGCACCTTAGAGACTAACCAATTTATTAGAGCATGAGCTTTCGTGAGCTACAGCTCACTTCATCGGATGCATACCGTGGAAACTGCAGAAGACATTATATACACACAGAGACCATGAAACAATACCCCCTCTCACCCCACTGTCCTGCTGGTAATAGCTTATCTAAAGTGATCATCAAGTTCATCAAGATCATCAAGTGATCATCAACATTTTAAAGGTTATTTTTGCAACCATAGAGCATAGAGACAGTTTTTTCTTAAAAACAAAACAAAACATAAAAGCACAAATTGCTGGGTAACGTAACATAATCTGCCCTATGTGGCTATTCATGTGGCTGAGTGAGCTCCTTAACCACTGGACGGTGCACCTAGAAGAGGAGGTTGGTTCACATGGTAAAACTGGATGAAATGTGTCAGAGCTGCTCAGGGTTCAGTTTACAGTGGTCTCTCCTAGAGGCTGGGGGCTTGACAAGACACTGTAAGTTCCAGCACTAATCATAGAATCATAGAATATCAGAGTTGGAAGGGACCTCAGGAGGTCATCTAGTCCAACCCCCTGCTCAAAGCAGGACCAGTCCCCACTGTTTGCCCCAGATCCCTAAATGGCCCCCTCCAGGATTGAACTCACAAGCCTGGGTTTAGCAGGCCAGTGCTCAAACCAATGGTAGCCAAGTTAGCACAAGTGGTAGAGGTCTGGATTTTTAGAATGGAAGGGAAGTTAGACTCCCCGTGTTTAGACTGATAAACTAATGATCATGACGTACAAATATGTATGCGACTCATCTGTCATACCTCTTACATTCTCAGCTCAGGGTTTTGGATCTGTGAAGATCTGTTAATGTGTGGACTGGGAGTCAAACCTCCTGGCTTCTGTTCCCAGCTCTGCCCCTGCCTTGTTGTGTGACCTTGGGCAAGTCACTGGGGAGCGCCCATAGCTCCAGGTGCTCAACACTTTTGAAAATCTCTCTGTGCATGTTTCCTTCTCTGTACGCTGCAGATGACTCTTAACTCACAGAGATAAGGTTAAATTCATGGGAGCAGATCCTCAGCTGGTGCAATTGAAGTGAATGCAGCTATGACAGTTTATACCAGCTGAGGATCTGCCCCCTCGTTTGTTAATGCTTTGACACTGGAAGGCATTACAGAAGCGCCAGTGTATTCAATATGGTCCCACTGTGAGATTTGTGCTCCGTTTTAAGGATTTTGCTGGGCTAGAGACCCTGCTGGATGTGAAGGTTCCCTGGGCCTTCTGACTCACAAGGCTAATTGGTGTGGCTGTCAGCTCTGCTGGCATTGCTGAATGTTACTCTGCTAGTGTCTCTGAAGTACAGCTGCCTGGGAAAGGAAGTCTTTTTAAATTTTTCATAAAAACCTAAAAATGTCTGCAGTGTTTACAAATTTCCAGATAAAAAGTTGTTGGAAAAACTGGTAAATGCTCAAACTAACTCTCATTCTCAAAGAGTGCCATTCTTGGTCAGCTGTTTTGTTTGGTTTCTTCGAATGAAAGTTTTCATTTAGTTCTTTAGTTCCCTCCTTGCTGAAGGTGGCTTTGTTTGGCCCGTGGCCTTTGAAAGTGATTGTTCTGTTCCAAACAAGACAGCCAGCTGCCAATGTCATGTCCCTGTCTGACACCTGATTATGTTCACAGACTGTGTCTAGCTGTAAAGCAAGTTCAGATGTAGCTGTTTCCACCTGCCACCATCCAGCCCAGTGCAAAGTGGCCCCTCTGCTGACAGCCTGAGGGTAAGGAGGGACATCGTAGAGGTGGTTCTCCCGCTCAGGATGGAAGCCCCATTCCAGACCCTCTGCCTACCCTGCTGCTCCTTGGTTCTGCCAGTTCTGGGGCCATGCAGCGCTTCATTCTCCAGGGCTGTCAATCCATCATCGTCCCCCAGCACAGCGCTGCCCACTATCCAGCTCAGACTAAGGGATTGGTGACTGTTCATTGTCAATGCTTTATGGAGCAATAGCCAGGCTCTTGCAGGCAGTGGCTAATGACCACTTAGCTTAGAAGTAAGCTTAGGTGTTTGTTTCCTGCTCATGTTAAGCTTGTTAGTCCCTGAGGGTTATGCTACTTCAGGAGTTGCAGCTTCTATAGAGGGCAGGGAGAAAATTAAAGTTATGCTGGATATATGAACAGGGTTAAAGATTTAGAATGTAAGAGTGGCCATATTGGGTCAGACCAATGGTCCATCTAGCCTGGTATCCTGTCTTCTGAAGCACCTGGCACTGGCCACTGGCAGAAGGAATGAACAGAACAGGGCTATTATCAAGTGATCCATCCCCTGTTGTCCACTCCCACCTTCTGGCAGTCAGAGGTTTAGGGACACCCCGAGCATGGGGTTGATTCCCTGATCATCTTGGCTAGTAGCTATTGATAGACCTAACCTCCATGAATTTAGCTAATTCTTTTTTGAACCCAGTTATAGTTTTGGCTTTCACAACATCCCTGGGCAAAGAGTTCCACAGGTTGACTGTATGTTATGTGATGTGGTACTTCCTTATGTTGTAAACCTGCTGCCTGTTAATTTCATTGGGTGACCCCTGGTTCTTGTGTTATATGAAGAGGTAAATAACATTTCCCTGTTCATTTTCTCCACACCATTCTCGATTTTTATAGACCTCAATCATATACCCTCTTAGTCATCTCTTTTCGAAGATGAATAGTCCCAGTCTTCTTTAATCTCTCCACATATGGATGCTGTTCCACACCCCTAATTGTTTTTGTTGCCCTTCTTTGTACCTTTTCCAACTCTAACATTTTTTTGAGATAGTGTGACCAGAATTCCACATGGTATTCAAGGTGTGGGCACACTATGAATTTATATAGGGGCATTTATTATATGTTCTGTCCTATTATCTATCCCTTTCCTAATGGTTCCTAACATTGTTAGCTTTTTTGAAGCTGCTGCACTTTGAGTGGAGAACACATCTTCAGGTTCCCTGAAGACCTCCACTAAGACCATGAGTCAGTGTAAAAAAATCCCTCTGCAGAGTCCACTCAACATAAGAACGGCCATACTGTATCAGACCAAAGGTCCATCTAACCCAGTATCCTGTCTTCCAGCAGTGGCCAATGCCAGGTGCTTCAGACGGAATGAACAGAACAGGTAATCATCAAGTGATCCATGCCCTGTTGCCCATTCCCAGCTTCTGGCAAACAGAGGCTAGGGACACCATCCCTGCCCATCCTGGCTAATAGGCATTTATGGACTTATCCTCCATGAATTTATAAAGTTCTTTTTTGAACCCTGGTATAGTTTTGGCCTTCACAACATCCTCTGGCAAGGAGTTCCATGGGTTGGCTGTGTGTTGCATGAAGAAATACTTCCTTTTGTTTGTTTTAAACTTGCTGCCTATTAATTTCATTTGGTGACCCCCTAGTTCTTGTGTTATGAGAAGGAGTAAATAACACTTCCTTATTTACTTTCTCCACACTCATCATGATTATATAGACCTCTATCATATCCCCCCCTTAGTCATCTCTTTTCAAGATGAAAAGTCCTAGTCTTATTAGTCTCTGCTTATATGGAAGCTGTCCTATGCCCCTAATTTTTTGTTGCCCTTTTCTGAACATTTTTCAATTCCAATATATCTTTTTTGAGATGGGGCGACCACACCTGCACACAGTATTCAAGATGTGGGCGTACCATGGATTTATATAGAGGCAACATGATATTTTCTGTCTTATTATCTCTCCCCTTCTTAACGATTCCCAACATTCTGTTCACGTTTTTGCCGCCGCTGCACATTGAGTGGATGTTTTCAGAGAATTATCCACAGTGACTCCAACATCATCATCTTGAGTGGTAAGAGCTAATTTAGACCCCATCATTTTATATGCATAATTGAGATTATATTTTCCAATGGGCATTATTTTGCATTTACATTTGGTCCTGATCATCCAACTGCAGGCAGCCATCCAAAACTGCATCAAATGAGGCCAAAGATGGTAGGCAGTTTTTTGCTGTCTAATACAGGGGTTCTCAAACTTCATTGCATCACGACCCCCTTCTAACAACAAAATTACTACAAGACTCCAGGAGGGGGACCAAAGCCTGAGCCTGCCTGAGCCCCGCCACCTCAGGTAGGGGGTACCTGTAACCTGAGCCCCGTCATTCAGGCTTGAAGCCCTCGGGCTTCAGCTTCAGCCCGGGTGGTGGGGCTCAGGCTTTGGCTTCAGCCCTGGGCCCCAGCAAGTCTAACACCACCCCAGCGACCCCATTAAAATGGGTCGTGATCCACTTTGGGATCCTGACCCACAGTTTGAGAACCGCTGGTCTAATAGAAAAGCCATTCCAACATTAGAACCCCATATCAGGATCTTCTAGGGTGCCAACAATGTCTCAAATCTGGTCATTCAGACATGATGCTTCCCCCGAGATGGTTCAAAGGGTTTAGAATGAACACGCTCACTCATCCTCTTCTCTTGTCACCCTCACCCTCCACCAGGTTGGCCAGCTTTAACAAGTGTTAACCACTGTATCTTAGCACATCTGAGTGCTTCTGGTCCAGGTCCAACAGGGCTGCTAGCAGCTGACTCCTACAGCACGTGGCTGCTTTCCGCTCCGGGCAAGGCCGGCTCCAGCATTTTTGCAGCCCCAAGTGGCAAAAAAAAACAAAAACAAAAAACCTTGCTGCCGAACACGGAGGCGGAGTGACGGTGCGTCTGCCGAATTACTGCCAGCGATCGAAGAAGAGTCGCGTGCCCACCACCAAGCAGGACTGCCACCCCAGAGCCCGACGTCCTGCCGCCCCTTTACATTTGCCACCCCAGGCACCAGTTTGGTTCGCTGGTGTCTGGAGCCGGCCCTGACTCAAGGGTCAGGGGACACTGTCTTTGGGCTTGGTGAATGGGACAGTTTCACACCCTCATTCAGCAAAACTGGAGCCCCCTCCCTCTCCTGTCAGGCAAATGCTGGAGAACAGTGTGGAACGCGGGACTCCAGCGACTTGCAGTGAAGTCAGCCGCTGCTGCTGCAAACCCAGCTCCATCTTAAATGGCGCAACGTACAGTGGCAGAGAATACAGCCCCAGGACAGGCAGGCAGCAGCCTGCTATGGGATGCTCTTGTGCTGATTTCCCTGCACTGGGAGGTGAGTGAAGTGGGTTTAGTTCTCAGCTCTACAAGCTTGAACAAGATGCTTAATTTACTCTGGGCCTCAGTTCCCACTCTGCAGAAGGGGACAATAGCAACTCCTTTGTCTGACTTGTCTATTGAAATAAGTAGGGAATCTGGGACTGTCTGTACAGCACCTTGCACAATGGGCCCCTGATCTCGGTAAGCGCCGCTCGGCACTACCACCTCACGGATCGTTGGTGTCTGAGTGTGGGCACGCTGGGAGTGCATCATTCACCGCAGTCCAGACAACCCTTAGCCGAGCACACCGAGGACCTTTTCTTCTGAGGGAGTGAAACCAGCCTGGCTGTCCATACGAGATGGAATTGAAGGTTCAAGCAGCTTTTCAAACACAGCCCTCGTGCCCCCTGTCCCAGCTGTACTGAACAAGCACTGGGAGTCTCTGAGAGCCCCAGCAGGGGCCAAATGCTTTGGAGCAGGGTTCAGAGCCCTGGGAGAGAAGCCCACATCTAAAGCTAAAGCAGCAAAATTGGGTCTAACAGTCCCAACTAACCCCTCAAAGGCAGTGCGTGTTCACAGCGGGCAGCCTGCAAACCATGAGCATCTTCCTCCTAAACACGCCCTGCTTGTACCCAGAGCTTTGGGCCTCGACTTTGTACTGTTCCCCACCAGTCAGACAGGATTTAGGGTGGGAGGGTCTTAGTGCCCAAGTGATTTAGGAGCACAGTTTCAAAGTGCTTCCAAGTGACCTGGAGGCGTGTCACAATTCAACCCTCTGTTCTTCGAGTCCATCACCAGCACTATGCCATATAACACTACAAATGACTCTGTCCCCTGCTCCAGCCTCTCTCTACTGTGCTAACAGCAAATAAGGGCCACGCAAGAGCTGCAGCTGGCTGGGACAAATTCCCGCAGTGCAGGTACAGCAGAGCAGGAAAGAGGGGGCACACCCCCATCAGATGGGGTGAAACTAGTGCCTGTTCCCACCAGCTACTGCCATCTCAGTGATCCCTGGGTGCGACGGTCACTGACCTGGTGCTGAAGACCTGGGCTTTTCCGGAGCGGTAGAACTGGGTGGGGCAGGGATGTCCAACTCAGTGGGGGTTTCCTCCTGTGCAAGATGAGACTGTAGTTAGTGTTACTATCAGCAGGGGACAGCAAAGGGGAGCTTGGGTCCTGCTGTCCTGCATGTGGGATGCCCTTTTAGGACACCGGCAGAGCTGCTACTTTGGGATCTTGGGTGGCAGGATCTGTGCATCACATCCCTGCTGCGACTCACTGGCCACAGGGATCCTGGAGGGGTGGTTTGGGTAGCCCTAGCTCAGCTCCCCACCATGTGTGATAGTGCTGCAGTGCTGGGTGGTAACCTGTAGGGGGCAGTGTGCGTTTGGAGGGAACTGCCTGGCAGGGCCTCTACATCTCTCAGGCCATTCAGATCCTGATGGAGAGAATGGGGTGATGAAACACTCTGTCTCCCCGCTCCCAGCGGCGCAGGCAATCCCTGGCTACCACTCTGTGGACCATGGGATCCGCACCTACCCAGATATATGGACATTCATGAAGGTGGGGTGCCATGGTCATCCTGATTTGGGGGAGTTCTGGGTGTTCCAGGAGCAATTCATGCAGCCCTAGTGAGCAGGCAGGGCTGGAGAGCATGAGGCAGGGGGTGCTGCAGGCAGGTGCCCCTGCATACAGTAACAATGACAGCGCTGTAGGCTCTGGTGAGCTGCAGCATCATCCTCCTGGTGTGAGACACCACTCTGCAGGGAAACATCTATTCCAAAGGGGCTGCTAGTGTGCCAGCCTGCCTTACCCGGACCTGCGGCTGGTTCTGGAGCTCCACAGCCTCAAGGTAGTTCCAGGGGACAATCCCTTTCTGTGGGGGGGGGGGAGACACAAAGACAAAAGCAGGAGTGGTTAGGAGGAGATGGCAGCAGGGTTATGTATTAACATATGGGTAGAACCACAGGCCAGGAAGGAGTAACTCAACCATGCCCATCAGTCTGGGGGTCTCCTCTACACCTGTAGCCTGGAAGGGCAGCTGCTGCAGAGTTTAGATTTGTTTCTTCTGGCCTCTTCCAGTTCAGAGAGGTGTCTGAGCAGCCTAGGGCCGAACCTACTGTCCCAGGAGGAGGATCTAAGGAGAGGGAGCATGCCTCCTCTGCATGGCATCTGATCAGATAGGCCACCAAGAGCAGCTTGGTCAGCTCACGCTGCTGTGTCATGGAGCTAGTGTGGGCTGACACTGCTCGGGGCTAGTGCCCGAGGCTTTGCTTTCATGTGTGGGATCTGGCTGCAGGTGCAGCCTCAGGGCTCTTGCACTTTGAGTTGAGGGATGCATCTGAGCAGTTTCTGGAGAAAGGGCAAGCCGGGGCTTGGATGGCCTTTTGAAGGTCACTAACTGAAGTGGGGGAGGGTTGCTGAATGAGACCAGCTGTACAGGAAGGAAGTGTGGTCAGGCCTTGGAGCTGAGAGGCTGGCATCCCCTTCCTGGCTCTGCCACGTGCTTGCTGTTTCACCGTGGGCAAGTCATTTTGTGGCCTCCGCTTCCCCACCTGTAAAACAGGGACCTCCCGGGGGTGGTGTAATGGGTACTGTTAAAGTGTATGGGGTGCACTGTATAAATGCAGGGCCGAGGGAGCAGGTAGCGGGGATGCAAGGAACAAGCTGGTGAGCCCACAGTGAGAAGGTGAGTGGAAACACTGCGCAGGGGCCAGACAGCCTGGGGTGGGGCTGGGGCGGGTGAGCAAGGCAGTCTGTGCTCAGATGCTGGCTGATGGAATTAGAGGATGCCAGGAAACAGCTCCCCAAGGGACCTGTAGCAGGGAAGGATCCTACCAAGCCTAGAAACGTGTCTATGTTTGCAGCACTTTACAGGCTGCAGTGAGGACTCAAAAGCACATGGATCAGGTAACAGGTCCCAGCACAAAAGCAATGACATACAAAGCAACCCAGCAAACTCACCCAGCAACTGAGCCCTGGCACCGCCCCATAGGGGTCGGGGGGGGGGGGAGCTTTGGCACTGCCTTCGATGGAGTGGGAACACACCCTTAGCAAGTGCCAGCACTGGCCTGGCGAAGCCCACGTGTGGAATGGGCTCTAAGTACCTTCCCGTTGAACATAACTGTGGCCCAGTTGTCCTTCCCTTTCGTCAGGACAAAGACAATGTTTCCCGGTAGAACCTGCAGCTCCTCCGTGGTCTCGGGCGTGAACTCGTACAGCACGCGGTACGGCTCCCCTTCCAGGGCCCTAGGTGGGGAAGCAATGGCTGAGTCAGCTGGGAAGAGCGCTGCTGCCTTCCTTAGCTTTGTCTTGGATCTCTTGTTCTCCTGGGCCTCTTCCCGCCTCCCTCTGTGTTTCTAGTGGCTGAGGCTGTCACAGTCACTATGTCGTCAGGACATCGTCCTTCCTCACCCTATCTGCTCATTGTACCCTATTAGCCCTGCAGTGGGAGGACAGAGCTGGATTTTGGCCCGATGCACCCCTCACCATGGTATCGAAGTACCAAGATCATCATACATACGTACATCATATGTACATAGCACTCTTCATACATAGACCTCCAAGCACTTTACAAAGCAGGTAAGTCATAAGTATCATTACCTGGCTCCATTTTATAGATGGAGAAACTAAGGCACAGAATGGCAAAGTGACTTATCCAAGGTCATTCAGGAGGTCAGTGGCAGGGCTGGGAAGAGAGCCCTGGGAGACTTATTGATAAAGAGTAAAGAGCAGCTGGCCCCAGTGCTCTGGTAAAGAGCATGTGGTTTTCCATGGCACTTCAGGGAATCATAGGTTGAGCCCCTCTGAAGGCAGAACTGCATATGATTGCCGCTAAATTAGGATGGAAGTTGCTAGGTTGGGCAAACAGAAACGTGGTGTTTGTGCTGTTGCAATGGGGCTAGTGTCTGATGCAATCTCTCATCCTCCCCACACACGGAGTCTCCTCACTCCTTCCATCGCTCACTCAGACTGCATCCCAAAAGCACATGGGATAGTAGATAGGGAGCGGAATCTATCTGCCATTACAGCTGTAAGTTACTGACTCCTGTTAGGGGTGGCATCATTCTGAATGAAACCAGCACCAGAACTGGAGAAAATCCAGTATCCAATATAGAGTGAGTGTGCGTGTGACAAGGCCAGTCTGGGAGCTGTAACTGCGCAGAGCCTTGGTACAGGGATGGGTGCTACACACGTTACTACTATTCTGCTTTTGTATAGGATGAGTCATCTGAGCCTTGTGCAGCCCCTTGCATACACTGATACCTCCCCCACAGGAGTTAGGGAAGCATCATCCCCGTTTCACAGGTGGATACAACGAGGCAGAGAGTTGACTTGTTCAAGGTTAGCACCGCCTGTCCGTGGCAGAGCTGGGAAGAGAACCCCACAGCCCTGATTCCCTCTTGCCTGCTTTAACTGCTGCGGGGCTATAAATCTACAGAGGGGCTCTGGTAGCACCAAAAGCCACAAGGGCTTGTTTCTCTTGGTCTAGGAAGTCAGTGGATCCCCAAGACGGAATTACAGCCCCACCAATCACAATGCAGCAGTTTATTTCATTGGAATACATAGAAGTAATTGCTGCTCCCATGCCTAGCCCAGCTCACCACTCCTTCCCTCTCCAGTCTCCACATTCCTCCCCGGTACCGCTGCTGCCAATCTCTCTACTGCTGCCCCCATTGTACATTCTCCTCACCTTGCCCCTGCTGCTACAGCCTTCTCCAGCTACACCCTGCTGTTCCCTTCTCCTCCGGCCACTGCTAGAGCAGCTGTCTCCTTCCCTATTAGTGTCCGAGACCCCTTTTCATCACCAAAGCCATTCTCACCTGCCAGTCCAGTTCCCTATTGTCCCAGTGTCTCAATTCTCGGGGGAGGGGGGGGGGGTGATGTTGCATGTCTGATTAATTCACACATCTGCAGCCTGCCGTGCCTCTGTATCCATAGCCTACTTGCTGCAGTATCAGACTGGCTCCATGCATTACTGTTATCCCCTAGACTCTGTTTAACTCACCGGAGGATTTCTGGTGTCTTTGGTCTGGGTGGAGGGCCACTCGTCTGTAAACAAACAAACAGAACCTAAATAATCCTGCCAGTTTAATCCCTCTGCAAAAGAAATCCCTCCAGGCTCCTAATACGTGTCTTGCCCTTCTCGGGATGTTTCCTTTCTCCTAATATAGACCAGCAGTTTAATACTTGCAATGGCATGATTAATCTCTGTCCCCTTTTCAGTGCAGCCCAACCCTTTATTTGCCCCCAGGACCTCTGCTGTGCTTTGGGCAGCCATCTCAGGAGATGTTCATAATGTCACTTTGGCTCATCCCCCTAAGGGTCTGTCTACATGACAGTTAGACACCTGCGGCTGGCCTGTGCCAGCTGGCTCGGGCTAAGGGGCTGTTTAATTACAGTGTAGATGCTCAGGCTGCAGCCTGAGCTCTGGGACCCTCCCACCTTGCATGGCTCTAGGGCCCTGCTCTAGCTGAGCCCAAACATCTACACTGCAATTAAACAGCCCCTTAGCCAAGCCCCGTGAGCCCAAACCACGGGCCAGCCACGGGGGTCTAAATGCAGCTTAGACAGACCCTAAGAGGCCACAATTTAACCCAGAGCCCATTCAGCCACTTCATTGTTTGTTCCAATATGCAGCACCATGCACTCACCTGCTGATGAATTTCAGCTGCCATCATGGTGTTTAGCTTTGCTAGGCCCTTCTGCAGCGCTACACAATCTCCTCTAGTCTTAAACCAAATCATTTTGGATATTTAGCCAATTTTACCACCTCTTCAAGAGCTCTGCTACATTAAACATGGCCATACTACTGAATGGTAGGGAAACATGCTATTGGCCTCTTGCCGTAGTGGGATCAGCCCGCTTATTCTTGCAATGGAGCTGTTTCAGGTCACAAGAGGACATACACCAGACCCTGTGGTTACCTCACTTCCTTGATAGTCTTTCAAAGAACTTTAACTAAAGCCTTCTGGTGGCTCAAGAGTCTGAACAGATGGAAGACCTCAGAAGCAGCAAATGTCAGCTGAAGGCCTAGCGGGGAGGTGTGTTTGTCAGGAAACTGAGGCTGGTGGGAGGGAGAGAGAAGGAGGGAAAATAACAGCTGAACTATCTGGGTCTTGTTGGATTTCCTGCAAGTTGTTGAAAATCACACGCAAGGTGTGTGTACGGATGCTGCAATCAGGTGGGACTGCCACATGCGTGGACATAACCAAACTAGCACTGATCGAGCTAGCTTGCAGCACAATGGAGGTGAAGCCCCAGCAGCACGGGTTATACAGTGCCACCCAGGACACTGGGCGTGGGCTGGAGCAGCTAGCCCCGGCTGCCGCCTGTGCCTTCACTGCTGCTGTTTGAGCTAACGAGGTCAAATCTAGCTGCTATGTCATCAGCGATTGCAGTGCAGACGCGTGTACACGTTCTCTCATTGGCAGCACGTGCTGTATTGTGCTACGTGTGTTACGATGCACGCAATGCTGCCTCACCTGCGGCTGAAGCGGAGCAAACCCTGAAAAGCTATCCTTGTCGACCACAGACGCCACGACCTACAGACAAAGAGGGGAAAGGCCGTTACTTGGTTCTTCCTGGCTTTCCCCAGCTCCCACTCCCTCTCCTGCCCCCTTGCTCCTACGCTTTTGCTTGCTGCTCACTGTAGTCTAACCTCCCCATGGCCCTGACTCTCCAGCTTTGGAAAATCCCAGCTAACTGCTCCAATTCCCATGTATTATTGACCCAACCACCATGGGGGCCGCTGTTCCTCTAGTGGTTCTAACACCCAGCCCTGGTTCAAGAGCAACAATGTCTTCGGGCTAAACACTTTCTACTACGCTGCAGGGCACCTGAGCCTGCCCTCTCATGGAGGTGAGCTCTCAGGCTCGAGCCTTGTCCCTGCAGCACTGAAAGGGACCATGTTGGCTTAAAATTCAGCTATATTTGTAGCCTGAGTTTCTGAAAGCAGCTGGAGAGAGCTAGGTTCCCAGCTCCCTTTCACTATGATTTTGGTACTTAACTCCCTTAGGCTGTTTCAAAAATCCTGGCCTTCGAAACCAGACGCCCTTACGTGAATTACTGATAGCCCCTGGAAGCACTGGAGCTGACAGGATGTTGGTTGGCTGATCTGCTTTGCACCTTAGCTGCTGCTGGTTTATTTTCTGGCTCAGGCAGTGGCAAGGGAATTGGCCATTCGCTTCCCGGTTCTCACGTGCTACGTCAGTGCTGCAGTGTTTGGCTCTCATGCACTGAAGGGGGCCTGAAAACATGGTCACACACAGGCCCGTTTTCTTGTTTTATTCATGCAGCTTCCAAATTTTACAATGGATTTCTACTGATTTCCCTCCCCCTACAAGTGGCTGAGTCCCTCAGGGCGGGGACGTCCTCAATTCCCTGTTCTCCTCTGTGCTGCCAAGACTCAGCCAATAATAAATAAGTGGGGATCCCTAGGCAGAGGCCAGTGAGTTGGCTCCTCTGACCCACAGCCCGACTTGAGAAAACTGCATGTTAATTCCTCCCCCTTGGATGAATTTCCTACCGTGGCTTTTCCCAGGTAATCCTTCTTCTCCAGCTGAGCCACTTGCTTTTCATTTGGCCTAAACAGCTTCCCCGGAGGAATTGCCACCGGCTCAAAGAGTCTATGCTTCTGCAGCACACAGAAATCACAGTGCTTTTCAGGGATATGTGGGGAGAGCACAGCTTGCTCCAGCATTGCCGGACTTCTGTCTTTCTGTTTAACTCTCTCCATGTAAACTCAACCCAATTGCCCCTTTGCGTCGACCCCAGCTCCCCCAACCCCACTCGATCCAGCCGCCCCTTCCCCACAACCCCACTCGATCCAACTGCCCCATGACCCAGCCCCTCCCCACAAACCCCACTCAGCCCAACCACCTCCTTGCTTCAACCCCCACTTCTGACAATAAATGCCCACTTGGCCCAACTATCCCCTCACAAGCCCCACTCACCTGCAAATCCTACTGTCTACCCTGAAACCCACAATTCCTGCAATATTTCTCAGCGTTTTCTGCTGCTCTGTAAAGTCTCTGATCAAAGACAGTTCCTTGCCTTCCTAGAATTCGGAGTCTCTCTCATCCCTACAGGTCCCTGGCTTTTCAGTGTGAGCCTAGATAGGAACAGACCCACTAAGCAATCCCTAGTGTTGTTCTTTACCAAGATGGCTTCCATCGCCCTGTCAATCTTGTTATGCCGGGGCTCGGTCTTCATGCCTATCGCCAGCGTCAGATGCTCTTCAGCTTTTCTCCAGTCCTCCAGCTTGGCGTAGAGCAGGGCTATGTTATACAACACCTGCAAGGTCGACAGGGAGCAGAGAATGAGCCATCTCCATTGACCCACTCCCAGAACAGTGGCCTACACCAGAGGGCAGATTGCAGACCTGTGATGGCCCACGTTACTGCATATGGCACCCACTGCCTGAGGACTCTGCTGAGGGGTTTGCTTGTCCTTGCATCCCAAAGGAGGATCGAGAAAGCCTCTCTGAAGGCAATGAGGTGATGTGTGTGTTTGAGGGGGGAGGAGAGGACTTGCTTCTCTTTGTAATGATTCTGCTCCCTGCTTGTAACCTTCCTAACAGTGATCACACTCTTTACCAGGGGCCATGTGATTTGCCCTCACCAGGGCTAATTCATCTCCCTTTTCAGGGGGATTTGGTTACAAAGAGAAGCTAGTTTTACATCTCTAAAGTTACCTGTGCTAGTGAACAGCCTTCAGTAATCCATCCCATCCCTCCCCATGCTTTGCAAGCCAAATCCTGGCTTTGTCCAGCTCTGTGAGGCAGAACCTGCCCAGCTGCGGACTCCTGCTTCGAATCCTCAAGACGCCCCTTTCCTCCATGCTGCCTAATTGCCAGATGATAATCAGTAGGGCCCTACCAAATTTATGGCCCATTTGGGTCAATTTCAGTCACAGGATTTAAAAAATCATAAATTTCACGGTTTCAGATATTTAAATCTGAAATTTCACGGTATTGTAATCGTGGCAGGTCCCAAAGCAAAACGGGGCTGGGGTGGGTCAGAAGGCTATTGTAGGGGGGGTCATGGTATTTCCACCCCTACTTTTGTGCTGCTGCCTTCAGAGCTGAGTGGCTGGAGGGCAGCTCTTGGTCAGATGGTCAATACCATACCATGCCACCCTCACTTCTGCATTGCTGCTTGCGGTGGCTCTGCCTTCAGAGTTGGGCTCTTGGCCAGCAGCCGCCGCTCTCCAGCCACCCAACTCTCTGAAATCTGGTCTCCCCTACAATAGCCAGATTTCACAGGGGAGATCAAATTTCACAGGCCGTGATGCATTTTTCACAGCCATAAATTTGGTAGGGTAGAGAGGAGATGTCTCAGGGAAGGCAGTGCTGCCCCAGTCTCCCCCCATGGTGGTGGTAGGGGTGGGGCTCAAACCTGACTGACGGAGAAAGAAGAGCCCAGCTGCAGAGAGCTCCTTAGCTTCTCACCCCAGAGCTGAGTCCCCAGGAAGGAGCCTGGCCCTAAGCCAGCCCTCACTGGTTATCAGGAGGTGATCTCTAAATCTAGGAACCACTAAATCATGCACAAAGGATTGGGGGAGTTTGGTCACGGGGGTGGAGCTGGTGGTGTTGGGTGAAGGGGGGTTTGTGGGACAGGTGCATGTGGTAGGGGTCCTACCAACTCTGGGACTTTGTGGCTTTCTCAGCCGCTGTGCTGACTGCGTGTCCCCTGGTGACCCACTTCTGTGTTGCACCCACAGGCTGAGTGGAGCTGGGTTAGCATACAACCCCATTCTTTCACCTCCCATACTTCCCGGCTGCCCTCGCCTGTCTCAAACACTCTCAGCCCCTGCACCCGCCTCACCTCACAAGCAAACAGCCTGAACTGCAGCCCCAGGATCTTGTAGTCTATCAACTGGTTCCCTCGCAGCAGGGCTAACACCTCTTTAAAGTCCTCAATGGCCAATTCGTACCTGTAGAGCAAAGAAAGGTGATAAACCATCAGGGTACGGCTCTGTGCTAATCTCGCTGCCTGCCATCCTTCAAAAGCCCACAGAGTCCTGCTCTAGCCCTGAGTTGCTCTAAGCTGACTCCTTCCAGCCCGTAGGATACTGATGGCCTTTTACCTACTGAGTCCTGGAGTCGTTTGGAGTCACTCTCATGAGATATGGCTGCCTCGAGGGTCTCAGATGTCAGAATCTCTTGGAGTGAGTGCGTCCCCCTCCTCCTTGCCCATCGCAGTTTGCCAGCCCTAGCACTTCGCACCTCTCACCTCTATCCAGGCTATTTTCAAAGCCACGATCAGCGTTAATAGTATTGTCTTTACACTAGGCACTGCACAATGTGTGAGACAGGCCCTGCCATGAAGGTTTTAGCTGTGTCCCCCATTGTCTTTGTCTTGTGCGGGGGTCTTTAAAGACACTGGGGTATTCCCCAGGCTCCAATACCCATTCTCAACCCACTAGTCCTCTGCCTCTAAGCAAGAGAAAATGTTTACCTTGGGAGGTGTGCCCCAGCCCCAGTTATCACCTTTGGCATCACAACAGGACTGACTTGCCAAAATGACTGTTCTCAACCAGTCAGGAACCAGGAAATGGCTCTGCCTAAAGGCAGCATGAACCCCTCGATTCTGGAGAGTGCACCCAACACTTACTTCTCTCTCCAGTAAAACACTGTCCCGCGCTGGAAATAGGCCACGGCTAAGTGCTTGTCGCAGTTAATGCTCCTGGCAAACGCCTGTAGAGAGCAGAAGGTGGTTCATACACGGCACAGACAGACTGGCAGAGTGTGGCAGAGGGAGACCTGGACATTGAGTGCAAGGCTAGGGATCAGGGAGGAGTCCTAGAGCAATGCAGAGCAATGGAACATGCTGTGGAGAGACACTTGCCCTGAGCTGGGGTGAGGCATGAGGGCAGAGTACCGGGGAAGGGCCTAAATGAGGGGTGAATAAGCAAGAGGAACATGGAGAGAAGCAAGACAAGGGAGGGGTTGCCTCCTCCCCTGCTGCCTGTCCCTCTGTTACATGCCTGCTGTATTTCTCCTGACCAGGGTTTCTGATGCCCCAAGTGGAGACCAGAGCTGGTCAGGAAACTGTCGGGAAATGCCTCTTTGGTCCACGGTGGAATTTCTGGACCCCGCCCAGCCCTCCAGTATAGCCAATAGCTGGGTGATTAGGGCACTCGCTGGGAACCTGGAGAGCTAGGTTCAAGTCCCTGCTCTGAATCAGGAAAACCATTTCCTGCCTGGATCTTGCTGGGACCTATTAGGGTGACCAGACAGCAAATGTGAAAAATCAGGACAGGGAGGTGGGGGGCAATAGGAACCTATGTAAGAGAGAGACCCAAAAATCAGGACTGTCTCTATAAAATCGGGACATCTGATCACCCTAGGACCCATGAACTAACTGAATTTCAGTAGGGCAGAAGGAATGCACTGGGTGAATTGATGCACCGTAGTTGTCTCACTGTGTCTTTCTAACCAGTTGCTTTATCCCTGCATGTTGATGTGTTCCACTCAGGGAATGCTCCATATGGCCCCCTACATTGGGGTGTCAATCTCCCCTCCCCTTCCCCTCACACTGTACCCAGTTTGGTCAGTTTGCCAGCCAGCCCCTTGGATCTGTGCTGAATACCCTTCTGTATGTCGGGCTACAGATCAAGCCAGGTGTTGGACCTGCTGGTCTGCAAGTCATCCCATCGGCCAGTCTACACTCGTTAGTCACTCCACGTTTCAGCGGGTCTGTCAGTCTGTCTGGCAGAGAAGTCTGGGCTTGCACCCTGTTGTACGTCAGTCAGACTGGCCTGTGAAAATGGGCCAGTAACAGGAGTGACTCACCTGCTCTGCCTCAGCCAAATTCCCCAGGATCAGGTGGATGCAGCCAATGTTAAAGCAGAGTTTGGAAGGGGGGTTCTGCACTGAGCTGAAAGCATCCAGCGCAGCTGTCCAGTCCTCGCGGTCTGTAGCACACACTCCCTCATTCCACAGTCGGATGGTCTGAGCCAGAGACATGGTGCAGCAGCAGCCTGCAGTGGGGTAAAGACTGCCTCCCCTTGCTTCAGCCCTTCTTTGCTCTTTACAGTCACGCAGCCACTCTGCACTTCTCCTGCTTGTACTTCTGTGTTTCCTCTGGCCCTGGAGCCAGCAGTGTCGCAAACCAAACAGGAAGTGTCCCCACCGCTAGTTGCTGAAACAGCCCTGCTGAGATGGGGAAGTACAGCAGATGCTGGCCAAGGTAAATTATTTTTCTTAACACATTCGTGATGTGTCACTCTAAATCCTCTCCCCCTGCTGCCCCTCACTTCTTTAGACTTTGATTTCCAGGGAACTTCATCTGAAATCATGTGGGCCCGTCAGCTGGATGTTTGTGACTGGGGGAGTGCGCTTGTCATGTGAGTCTGTCAGTGAGCTCGTGACTGCGTCACAGAGCCCTGACAATGCATCCTGGAGGAATCAGGGCCTCAGGACTGCTCACTGCGGTGCCAGGATCCCCCTTGAAAGGTAGCCTGCAATGTCTCCACCACTTTCCCAGGGCAATTCCTAGCAACAGCCTGGTGCTGACTGCATCATCTTCTCTGCCCTCCAGGGTTGGGAAGGGGAAGTGCAGCCCCTGTAGCTGGCTCAGAAGTGACTTAAAACAGTGCTGAAATGCTGCGGTGTGTTTGCAGCAGTCCTGGGACAAGGCCTGTGGGTGTGGCTTTGGCTGAACTGAGCCAGCCTGCAACGGCTTCTCCCCAGACATTAAAATTCTAAAACTCCTGAGATTGTCCTGCTTTAACTCTGTTTTTTTCACATTATCACTCCCCTGAAGAACCCGCTCCAACCACTGCCTTTTGACTGCACCAGAAGCTGACACTATCAGCCATGCAATTACTGCAGTCCCATGACTCCACCTCTCCTTTGTCCTGTGCTTCAAGTGCACTTGCCCTGTCGAGAGCAGGACAGACGAGATCTTTCCAGAGCTTTGCTCAACCTCATATGACTTCTTTTTTACATGGGAAGAACTGTTTAGTCTCCCTTTTTCTGTGCATTGCCTTCTTCCTGGCTCAGGTACTAGTGGAATGCTGACAGACCCTGGTCGGCGGCAGGCAGGATCGAACCAGGGACCTCTGGAGCTTAAAGCGTGAGCCTCTACTGCATGAGCTAAAAGCCAACTGCCTATTAGCTAAGGTTGTAGGGCAGCCTCATTTTCTCTCTCTTGCTCTGAGTGGGCTTGGTGTCACTAGATGGGGCAGAACACCACACCCAGGAGGGGTGTGGGTTACACTAGCTCTGTCTGGGCCTACAGGTTTCCTCACAAGACAAGAAAGGCAAGGCAGCAGATTGGCAGAGGATTTCGGTCTTCAGAGTCTGTGAATTTGGCCCCTTTCACCAGCACTAAATTGACCGGAAGGGAGGCGGTAAAGACCAGTGCAGAGAGAATTAGCCTAGGAGTCAAGTGGCTGCATTCTGTTCCCAGATCTGCTGGTTACTTTCCTTGGTTACTGTACCTCTGTATCCTTGGGCAAATTACTGTACCTCCGTGCCTCAGTTTCCCCATCTGTAAAATAGGGATATTTATCTTTACCTTTCTTTCTAAAGTATTGTCAGATCAGGGGATACAGAAGAGCAACATGTTGTTTTTAAAGCTCCAGCTCCTTGGCTACAGCCTAAGTAACCTTATGTAGCCGTGGATAATCCTGTTGGAAATTCTTTTGTCTGATATCTGCTTTTGAGAGTGGGTGGCAGGAGGAAATCTGTACTCCTGAGAACCAATGACTCATTTTCAATCAGAAACACAATACAAAGCATCTCCAACCTGTACTCCTGAGAACCAATGACTCATTTTCAATCAGAAACACAATACAAAGCATCTCCAACCTGTACTCCTGAGAACCAATGACTCATTTTCAATCAGAAACACAATACAAAGCATCTCCAACCTGCCAGCTCGCGCTTGCTCTCTCTCTCTCTCTCAGGTTACAAGCTGAGCCCCTGTCAGCCTCTACTCAGGCACAGCCTGCTCTGGTGGGATCGCTATAGCAACCCCGAGCAACACAGAGGGGACTGTGATCTTCTTGTGCCTCAGGAAAGGGGAAGTGAAGTCTGCGAGCAAGTGAAGTGACCTGGAAGGAAAGGGATGGGAAAACAAACTCTTTAAGTATGGAAACCCTCCTCTGCGGGGCCTGTTGGTGTCTTTTGTACAAGAGTAATTTAAAACTCACGGATGTTTCTTGTTTGTTATTTCATGGAGCGTTTCACATGGGATTACAGATCCCCAAAGGGCACTGCATTGGTACAGTATTTGGGAGCCCTCGGTTCTACTCCTGGCGCTGTCACTGTCTTGCTCTGTGACACTGGCCAAGTCACTTCACCTCTCTGTTCTGTCCCTCAGCTTTCCCTTCCAGTCTTTGTCCATCCTGTCTATGTAGGTGGTAAGCTCTGCTAATGCTTGGGGTGCTGATCTCAGTTGGAGCTTCTAAGTGCTACCGTAATATAAATAAACTTTTCCAAAGGGCGAGCGCTACTACAAACATAGACGGTTGATTGCAATGGACCAGGAGCTTTATCCGTGTGAGCGGTAGCTTTCTTATGCAATAACAACTGAAAGAAAGGTGAGAGCCTCTGAAAGGTACATACACTCTGTGATGCACACAGCAACCTTCATTCTAGTCTATTAATTTTTCCTCTATTAAAATAGAAACTAAGCAACCAATGAACCCAAGCTAGTATGAGTGCCAGAGCTGGAATCACTTCCTCTTGGCACCTTCTCAACCTGATTTATATCGTATAATCTTTTTCATTCTCCCTCATGGAGAATTTCAAGGAGACCAAGCAATTCAGTATGGTAGCATTTTGCCCCTGGGGTTCTTAGAATACAGTACAAAGATTGAGCTTTGCAGCACCCTGGTGAGAAAGCTAAGACTCTATAGGGCCTACTGAAATGCAGCCGCTTCTGGGGATAGAATGTGGCAGCTGCTTTAAGTATACACAGCAGCAATACACAATAGCTGATTATTATTAACTCTCAGACTGGTAAAAGGGGAAGGATGTAGAGCCATGGAAACTGAAAACTTCTGCGAAGTGCTCTGTGTGCAGTGAGTTTTATTTACTATAGATGATCATAGAATCATAGGAGGATAGGACTGGAAGGGACCTTGAGAGGACTTTTAGTCCAATTCCCTGCACTTGTGGCAGGACTACATAATAACTAGACCATTCCTGACATGCAGGTGCTTGTCTAACTTGATGCAAATGGTGGCCATTACTGGAGCAGAGAACAAGGAGGGGAGAAGCATGGTGACTGCTTTGCTGCATGATGGGGGGATTCAAAGTCCACTCCTCTCTGAGGGAATCTGTCCTTTCCCGTCACCCCAGAGCAGAGACTGTGCTGCTGGATTCCTGGGATGCCTCCAGGATGGACAGAGCAGTGAAAGGTGCACACAGCTGCTTCATTGTTACAGCCACCAACTTTCACCGTGCAGACCCTTTTGTGAAGGTTGCTGCCAAGGTCCAAAGGCTGGGTATTAAGAACAGACTGGATTGGCCTGTGTCAAGGTTCCTCCCCCACTCTGAACTCTAGGGTACAGATGTGGGGACCTGCATGAAAAAACCTCTTAAGCTTATCTTTACCAGCTTAGATCAAAACTTCCCCAAGGTACAAAATATTCCACCCTTTGTCCTTGGATTGGCCGCTACCACCAAACTAATACTGGTTACTGGGGAAGAGCTGTTTGGACGCGTCTTTCCCCCCAAAATGCTTCCCAAAACCTTGCACCCTACTTCCTGGACAAGGTTTGGTAAAAAGCCTCACCCATTTGCCTAGGTGACTACAGACCCAGACCCTTGGATCTTAAGAACAATGAACAATCCTCCCAACACTTGCACCCCCCCTTTCCTGGGAAATGTTGGATAAAAAGCCTCATCAATTTGCATAGGTGACCACAGACCCAAACCCTTGGATCTGAGAACAATGAAAAAGCATTCAGTTTTCTTACAAGACTACTTTTAATAAAAATAGAAGTAAATAGAAATAAAGAAATCCCCCCTGTAAAATCAGGATGGTAGATATCTTACAGGGTAATTAGATTCAAAAACATAGAGAACCCCTCTAGGCAAAACCTTAAGTTACAAAAAAGATACACAGACAGAAATAGTTATTCTATTCAGCACAGTTCTTTTCTCAGCCATTTAAAGAGATCATAATCTAACACCTACCTAGCTAGATTACTTACTATAAGTTCTAAGACTCCATTCCTGGTCTATTCCCAGCAAAGACAGAATATAGACAGACACACAGACCCTTTGTTTCTCTCCCTCCTCCCAGCTTTTGAAAGTATCTTGTCTCCTCATTGGTCATTTTGGTCAGGTGCCAGCAAGGTTACCTTTAGCTTCTTAACCCTTTACAGGTGAGAGGAGCTTTCCCCTGGCCAGGAGGGATTTCCAAGGGGTTTACCCTTCCCTTTATATTTATGACAGCCTGATTCAGAATCTTCACCAATCGCAGCCCAGCCCTTGATCTACAACAGAAGCTTTCAATGTCTGGACTGATTTGGAGAGGTAATTTTGTGCTCCCTCCCCTCCCTCCACAGGCCGAATTCTGCAGTGGCTCACCCAGGGCTACCCTGCTGAAGCCAATGAGATCTCATGTGACAAAGGGCACTGTAGAATTTAGCCCTATCCATTCAGCTGGGGATTGTAGGGCCCAACAGGGAGGCAGACGTGCCCCACTTGTAGTTAGTGAAGTTGTAAGGGGATTTGGGGGATGGAGTAGAATGGGGAAGGGGCAGGTGAGAAGGGTGTTCAGGGAGACTGGTGTGAGGCGATAGAAGGAGTGGGCTGGTTTGTTGTGGGGAGAGATCAGAATGGAAATCTGTGGGGCGGCACTTCCTAGAGGATCCCCGTAGTGAGGTGGCATGATTGCCTTGCTTATGAACATGAGAGACTAATGCAGGGTGTATACTTTGCACATTAATCCCCTTCTCTGTGTAAGGGCCCAGTCAAATGCCAGACTCTACGGCTAAAACCACCTCCAGGTAACCCTGATTCTATAATACTAACACCCCCCTTCTGTAATAATATGAGGAGCATGAGAGGAGAGTCCAAGAACAATGCAAGCACCCTGGGAGCAGGTGACTCAGTGGGACTGGGGGCGAGGCCTTCCAGCTGTGCAGCAATGCATGCTTCTTTAGGAGCTCAGTTATTATTGACAAGATGTGCTGATTAATAGCTCACAAAGCACTGGGCAAACTCCATACCACCTTCACCCCCAAACCTACTCCACTGCCTTTCTGTGATCTGAATGAGCTCCCTATTTTACTTTCCTTGACTCCTCCCAGCCAAATGGACTCGTAGAATTGTTGCTCTACAGCACTGCTGAAATATAGGCACCTCTCAGATGGGAAGAAAACCAATCAGAGCAAAGTGCAGGGGGAAAGGAGAATTTTGTCTGGAACACCTGGACTAATAACTCTATTCTCAACAAGAACAATTGGCTCTTCAGTGTCTACGCAGAGGAGACAGGACATTCGTTTCTAAGGTTGCATCTGAAACATACATACACAGTAAATGGCATGAAACACAATTTATCTACTACAGAAACAGGAAGGGCTGAGATCAGTGTGCCGCCTTCTTTGAAAACATCCTCTCTGCTTTCAGGCCAATTGCTGCTGGCCAGGATACCTATAAATTAGGTGAGCGATGGATCCTGTGTGAGAGATTGTTGATGGATTGTCTGCCTCAACAGGTGAATCATTTTCTGCATTAGCCCTTAGTATCAGGGAACCACAGCTCCAAGGCCTTTCCCAGGTTCCCTGCAGTACATATTGTTTCATCTGCGATGGAGTGGGGCAAATTCACCAGAATCCTGTTTCCTCGCTTCAGTGAGAGGTTGATTACAACAGGACGAAGCTGTGCCTGGCTGTTACTGCTGTGCATGAAGGCAAAGGGTTAGGCCTCAGACTGGGCCCTCTGCCTCCGCATAATGAATTACAGCAGAAAATGGCTTGTGATCTCAGAGGTGCAGCAGGCTGTGGGTGGGAGTGGGATGTGCCTGAATCAGGATGTGTTATGGACTTTGAAGATTGCATCCTAGACACTCACCCCCTCCCCTGAATCACACACTATGGCTGCAAGCAGTGAGGGGCCAGCTGTGCTGGCTCCTGTTCAGACACTGGCAGGGGGACAAGGCCTCCTTTGGTTGCTCTGGAGTTTTTAAAGCAAAACTTTAATGTGGGTGATATGACATTCTGCTCTCAGTAGTAGCTATGTAGGCTGCCTGAGCACTCAGGGCCCAACAGTGTGTCCAGCTCCTGGGATCTTCAGAGCCTCACTGCTGTGCTGCTACGCTCTCCTGGCACTGCCGTTCTCCCTGTTGGTAAATGTCGGGGTCACCTTCCCAGCCATGTTCAAGGTCCTTTGAGATTCTTTGTCAGTTCTTGGACCTCATCTGTCCCTGAATTGATAGAGAAACCTCCAGTTGGTGGAGGAGTTAGTCATTGGCTGTTACAAGGGATAGCAAAGCAGTGTTCTGTGCTCAGCCATTGCAGAAGTGGGATGGGAAGTAGATAAGGGGCAGTTTCTACACACTAAGGCCAATGGGAGCAGGGTGGGAAGTGCGCCTGCCACAGTCTGCAGTGGGGCTGGTGCCATGCAATCTAGGCAGCACCAAGGCTCCATGCCATAGGTGTGTCCCAGAAGAGCGCCACAAACATCAACAACGATCGGAGCTGCTCACAATACACTGGATGTTTCAAGGGAAGTGTAAAAAGGCATTGAGGCAACTTTCAGAAACCAAAACTATTTTGGCTTTCAGTTTTTTTCATCCCTGTTCCCTTTTCTTGCCCTGTTTCCCCTCCCTCCCGCCTTTTAGTTTTTCTCAATCTCCTTGGAAAAAGTGCATCTCACAGCCCTCCTCGCCTATGCTGCCTACATCCAGTGAATCAGCTCCCACCCCAGCAGTTATAATTACTAGCCCTTTGTGCCTCCTCACTACTTCCTGTCTCTGTCACTTTCTCACTGTAACAGCTTACGTTGTTGTAACTGCTGTGTTAGAGAAGTTCCTGATGGGCACACGTCAGCCAGTTAAAATCTGCACCACCTGGGAGCAAAGATGAGCCCCAAAATCAAAATGTTCATGTTCCCCTGTCACGGTTCCTCCCCCACTCTGAACTCTAGGGTACAGATGTGGGGACCTGCATGAAAAACCTCCTAAGCTTATCTTTACCAGCTTAGGTCAAAACTTCCCCAAGGTACAAAATATTACACCTTGGACTGGCCGCTACCACCACCAAACTAATACTGGTTACTGGGGAAGAGCTGTTTGGACGCGTCCTTCCCCCCAAAATACTTCCCAAAACCTTGCACCCCACTTCCTGGACAAGGTTTGGTAAAAAGCCTCACCAATTTGCTTAGGTGACTACAGACCCAGACCCTTGGATCTTAAGAACAATGAACAATCCTCCCAACACTTGCACCCCCCCTTTCCTGGGAAATGTTGGATAAAAAGCCTCACCAATTTGCATAGGTGACCACAGACCCAAACCCTTGGATCTGAGAACAATGAAAAAGCATTCAGTGTTTTACAAGAAGACTTTTAATAAAAAATAGAAGTAAATAGAAATAAAGAAATCCCCCCTGTAAAATCAGGATGGTAGATATCTTACAGGGTAATTAGATTCAAAAACATAGAGAACCCCTCTAGGCAAAACCTTAAGATACACAGACAGAAATAGTTATTCTATTCAGCACAATTCTTTTCTCAGCCATTTAAAGAAATCATAATCTAACACATACCTAGCTAGATTACTTACTAAAAGTTCTAAGACTCCATTCCTGTTCTGTCCCTGGCCAAGACGACTACAGACAGACACAGACCCTTTGTTTCTCTCCCTCCTCCCAGCTTTTGAAAGTATCTTGTCTCCTCATTGGTCATTTTGGTCAGGTGCCAGCGAGGTTACCTTTAGCTTCTTAACCCTTTACAGGTGAGAGGAGCTTTCCCCTGGCCAGGAGGGATTTCAAAGGGGTTTACCCTTCCCTTTATGTTTATGACACGCCCCCCAAATCTCAGCTAGGGTGAAACACTGGCTGGGATTTCTTCCTGGAGCTCTAGGAAAACAGAGTTAATAAGACACATGCATCTCTAAATATACTACCAAGTACATAAAGACTAACAATATTTTCCACATCTCAAGGACGATTTTAACCAGTTGATTCTGGGAAACTTTCACGGGAGAGTGCATCAGCCACTTTGTTAGAAGCTCCTGAGATGTGTTGGATGTCGAAATCAAAATCTTGGAGAGCTAAACTCCACCGAAGAAGTTTTTTGTTAGTTTCTTTGACGGTGTGAAGCCACTTTAGTGCAGCATGGTCGGTTTGCAGGTGGAAATGCCGTCCCCAAACATATGGGCGTAGCTTTTCCAGAGCGTAGACAATGGCATAACATTCTTTTTCAGTGACTGACCAGTTGCTTTCCCTCTCAGACAGTTTTTTGCTGAGAAACACTACAGGGTGGAATTCTTGATCAGGTCCTTTCTGCATTAAAACTGCTCCCACACCACGCTCGGATGCATCTGTGGTTACTAGGAACGGTTTGTCAAAGTCTGGGGCCCTTAGTACAGGGTCAGACATGAGTGTCGCTTTAAGCTTGTTAAAGGCCTTCTGACACTTTCCGGTCCACTGAACAGCATTTGGCTGTTTCTTTTTGGTTAGGTCTGTCAGTGGGGCAGCGATTTGGCTGTAGTGCGGTACAAATCGTCTGTAATAACCGGCCAAGCCTAAGAAGGATTGAACCTGTTTCTTTGACTTTGGGACAGGCCACTTTTGGATAGCATCCACTTTGGCCTGTAGGGGGCTGATAGTTCCTTGACCCACCTGGTGTCCAAGGTAAGTCACTCTGTTTAGGCCTATTTGACACTTCTTAGCCTTAACAGTTAGTCCTGCCTCCCTTATGCGCTCAAGGACTTTTTGTAGATGTTCCAGGTGGTCTGCCCAGGAATCCGAAAATATGGCCACATCGTCAAGGTAGGCGACTGCATATTCTCCTAATCCCGCTAGGAGACCATCTACAAGTCTTTGGAAAGTGGCGGGTGCATTTCGCAGCCCGAAAGGGAGTACATTAAATTCATACAGCCCGAGATGTGTGATGAAGGCTGACCTTTCCTTGGCAGATTCATCTAGCGGTACCTGCCAGTACCCCTTGGTTAAGTCCAAGGTAGAGATGAACTGGGCCCGTCCCAGTTTCTCTAATAGTTCATCAGTGCGTGGCATTGGATAGTTGTCTGGGCGAGTTACAGCATTTAGCTTACGGTAGTCCACGCAAAAACGTATTTCCCCATCTGGTTTGGGAACTAGAACCACTGGAGATGCCCATGCACTTTCAGAGGGGCGGGTTACACCCATCTGTAACATATCCTGGATCTCCCGTTCTATAGCAGTTTTAGCTTGAGGAGACACCCGGTAAGGGTGGACCCTAATTGGGTGAGCATTACCTGTGTCAATGGAGTGGTATGCCCGTTCAGTCAGTCCTGGGGTGGCTGAGAACGTTGGCGCGTAGCTAGTGCACAGCTCCTGGATCTGCTGTCGCTGCATACGCCCAAGGGTCATGGAGAGGTTCACCTCTTCCACACCACCAGCACATTTCCCTTCGTAATAGACACCTTCAGGCCACTCAGCGTCGTCTCCTCCCTGGGCTGTAAACTGACAAACCTTTAATTCTCTGGAATAAAAGGGCTTTAGAGAATTAATATGATACACCTTAGGCTTTCGGTTGGAGGTGGGGAATGCTATGAGATAATTAACAGCTCCCAGGCGCTCCTGGACCACGAATGGCCCTTCCCACGATGCTTCCATTTTATGGGCCTGGAGCGCCTTTAAGACCATGACCTGGTCTCCTACTTTGAAGGAACGCTCTCTGGCATGTTTATCATACCAGGCTTTTTGCTCTTTTTGAGCATCCTGTAAGTTTTCTCTAGCAAGGGCTAAAGAGGTTCGGAGGGTGTTTTGTAGGTTGGTTACAAAGTCCAGAATGTTAGTTCCTGGAGAAGGTGTAAATCCCTCCCATTGCTGCTTCACCAACTGCAATGGCCCCTTAACCTCACGGCCATATACAAGTTCAAATGGGGAAAACCCTAAACTGGGATGTGGTACAGCTCTGTAGGCAAAGAGCAACTGCTGCAATACTAGGTCCCAATCATTGGAGTGCTCATTTACGAATTTACGTATCATGGCCCCCAAAGTTCCATTAAACTTCTCCACCATGCCATTTGTTTGATGATGGTAAGGAGTGGCAACCAAGTGATTTACCCCATGAGCTTCCCAAAGGTTTTTCATAGTTCCTGCCAGGAAATTAGTCCCTGCATCTGTGAGGATGTCGGAGGGCCAACCTACCCTGGCAAAAATGTCTGCTAGTGCCTGGCACACACTTTTAGCCCTGGTGTTGCTTAGAGCTACTGCTTCCGGCCATCGGGTGGCAAAATCCATGAAAGTCAGTATGTACTGCTTTCCTCTGGGTGTCTTTTTCGGAAAAGGACCCAGAATATCCACAGCTACTCGCTGAAATGGAACTTCAATGATGGGGAGTGGCTGGAGAGGAGCTTTGACCTGGTCTTGGGGTTTTCCCACTCTTTGGCACACCTCACAAGACTGGACATAGGTAGAAACATCCTTGCCCATTCCCTCCCAGTGGAATGACCCCCCCAAACGGTCTTTGGTCCTGTTCACCCCAGCATGGCCACTAGGGTGATCATGGGCTAAGCTCAAGAGCTTGGCCCGGTATTTAGTTGGAACTACCAACTGTCTCTGAGGATGCCAGTCTTCCTGGTGTCCCCCAGAAAGAGTTTCCTTGTATAAAAGTCCTCTTTCTACAACAAACCTGGATCGATTAGAAGAGCTGAGAGGCGGTGGGTTGCTCCGTGCCGCCGTCCACGCTCTCTGGAGGCTTTCATCTGCTTCCTGTTCGGTCTGGAACTGTTCCCTTGATGCTGGAGACATCAGTTCCTCATTGGATTGGGGACATAGGCTTGGTCCCTCTGGAAGCGATATAGGGGATGGAGCTGTTTCTGTTGACTGTGAACCGCTCTCCGCTGGTGCACTATGTTGGGATTCAGGCTCCGGCTGAGCCTCTTGTGTAGGGTTATCGGCTGCTGCCAGTTCAGGTTCGGTGGGGCCCTCTGGTGTTGAGGTTGCAAGTACTGGATTCAGTGCTGGCACGGGGTCTGGTGTTGGTTGTTTGGCTGGTTCCGGTTCTGGGACTGGTTCCGTCTGGGTCTCTGGGACTGGATCCACTACTGCCGTTGCAGACATTGGCCTGGGGTCCGGGTCCATCACCTCTGACCGGGCCCTGATAGAAGTTTCCGGAACAGAGCTAGGCCCCACGGCTTGTTTAGCCTGGCTGCGGGTGACCATTCCCACCCTCTTGGCCTGCTTCACGTGATTGGCCAAGTCTTCCCCCAACAGCATGGGGATGGGATAATCATCATAGACTGCAAAAGTCCACATTCCTGACCAGCCCTTGTATTGGACAGGCAACTTGGCTGTAGGCAAATTGAAAGAGTTGGACTTGAAGGGTTGAATCGTCACTTGGATCTCTGGGTTGATTAAATTGGGGTCCACTAAGGAAGCATGGATAGCTGACACTTGTGCTCCGGTGTCCCTCCACGCGGTGACCTTCTTCCCGCCCACACTCACAGTTTCCCTCCGCTCCAAGGGTATCTGGGAGGTATCTGGGCCTGTGGACCTCTGGTGTGATTCCGGTGCAATGAACGGTAATCTGTTGGGGTTCTTGGGGCAGTTGGCCTTTACATGCCCCAGCTCGTTACATTTAAAACATCGTCCAGCTGACGGGTCACCGGGGCGAGGTGGGTTGCTGGAGAACGGGGTGGTGGGACGATAAGGGGTCTGGAGGGTTCTTTGGGAGGTAGGTGGGGCTTTGGGCGGCCCCCGGTAATAGGGTGTGGTCTGGGGTGGTCCCTTCTGGTCTCCGCTCCAACTGCGACCAGTTTTCTTCTTCTCTGCCACCTCCACCCATCTGGCTCCAATCTCTCCTGCCTCGATTACAGTTTTGGGTTTCCCATCTAGGATGTATCTTTCTATTTCCTCAGGAACACCCTCTAAGAATTTTTTTCAGAGTAGCAGCCGTGTTAGTCTGTATTCGCAAAAAGAAAAGGAGGACTTGTGGCACCTTAGAGACTAACCAATTTATTAGAGCATAAGCTTTCGTGAGCTACAGCTCACTTCCTCAGATGCATATCGTGGAAACTGCAGCAGGCTTTATATATACACAGAGAATATGAAACAATACCTATTCCCACCCCACTGTCCTGCTGGTAATAGCTTATCTAAAGTGATTTCCAGCACAAATCCAGGTTTTCTCACCCTCCACCCCCCCACACAAATTCACTCTCCTGCTGGTGATAGCCCATCCAAAGTGACAACTCTTTACACAATGTGCATGACAATCAAGCTGGGCTATTTCCTGCATAAATCCAGGTTCTCACATCCCCCCACCCCCATACACACACAAACTCACTCTCCTGCTGGTAATAGCTCATCCAAACTGACCACTCTTCAAGTTGCAAATGAATTCCAATTGTGCAGGTGATATATGGCATATATCACATCCACCAATGTGATATATGCCATCATGTGCCAGCAATGCCCCTCTGCCATGTACATTGGTCAAACTGGACAGTCTCTACGTAAAAGAATAAATGGACACAAATCAGATGTCAAGAATTGTAACATTCATAAACCAGTCGGAGAACACTTCAATCTCTCTGGTCACGCGATCACAGACATGGAGGTCGCTATCTTAAAACAAAAAAACTTCAAATCCAGACTCCAGCGAGAAACTGCTGAATTGGAATTCATTTGCAAATTGGATACTATTAATTTAGGCTTAAATAGAGACTTGGAGTGGCTAAGTCATTATGCAAGGTAGCCTGTTTCCTCTTGTTTTTTCCTACCCCCCCCCCCAGATGTTCTGGTTTAACTTGGATTTTAACTTGAAGAGTGGTCAGTTTGGATGAGCTATTACCAGCAGGAGAGTGAGTTTGTGTGTGTATGGGGGTGGGGGGATGTGAGAACCTGGATTTATGCAGGAAATAGCCCAGCTTGATTGTCATGCACATTGTGTAAAGAGTTGTCACTTTGGATGGGCTATCACCAGCAGGAGAGTGAATTTGTGTGGGGGGGTGGAGGGTGAGAAAACCTGGATTTGTGCTGGAAATCACTTTAGATAAGCTATTACCAGCAGGACAGTGGGGTGGGAATAGGTATTGTTTCATATTCTCTGTGTATATATAAAGCCTGCTGCAGTTTCCACGATATGCATCTGAGGAAGTGAGCTGTAGCTCACGAAAGCTTATGCTCTAATAAATTGGTTAGTCTCTAAGGTGCCACAAGTCCTCCTCTAAGAATTGTTCCATTTGCATTAGGAAGGGCAAATTTTCTGGAGATTCAACACTTGCTCCTGATATCCAGGCATCCCAATGTTTCACAATGTGGTAGGCATGTCGGGTAAATGACATGTCTGGTTTCCACCTTAGGGCTCGGAACCTCCGACGAGACTGCTCGGGTGTTATCCCCATTCTGACTCTCGCCTTGGATTTAAACAGTTCATACTTGTTCATCTGTTCTTTAGGCATTTCAGCTGCCACCTCAGCTAAGGGTCCACTGAGCTGCGGCCTCAGCTCTACCATGTATTGGTCAGTAGAGATGTTGTACCCAAGGCAGGCCCTTTCGAAGTTTTCTAAGAAGGCCTCAGTATCATCACCTGCCTTGTAGGTGGGGAACTTTCTGGGATGGGAAGTGGTACCTGGAGAAGGATTGCTAGGGTTTGTTGGTATATTCTGCTGGGCCTTTATCCTCTCCATCTCCTCCACATGCTTCCTTGCCTCCATTTCCCTCTTGTGGGCAGCCTCCTGTACCTCCTTCTCCAGCCGCATGAGTTCTATCTGTCTTTCATGTTCCCTTTGTTTTTCCTCAGCCTGAAATTTGGCTACTTCCAGCTGTAGTCGAGCCGAGGATTTGGCCATTCTAACCTCTCTGTTTTTAACTAACTTTACACCCGAGGTTTAGAAATAAACAAACAAAACTTGGCTGTAAAATTTTTCTGTGCTGGAATAGAATACCTATTCTCTGATAGTGATTGTCAGCCTACAGAAAAAGACAATTCCCTTGTCTCTGCTCTGGGCCCAAATTAAAGCAAAAAACCTCCAACTACTTGGAAACCTGCTTACCCAGCCCAAAGAAAAAAAAAATTTCTTTTCAAACCTGTGCTCCTTGTAAAACAAAAAAAAATCAAAATCCTAAAAAAAACCCTGCCACTTTTGTCTCCAGGCAAATGGGTAGATCACACACCCCCTATTTACTTTTAGGAAGAAAAGAAAAAAAAAAAAACCTCTGGGTTGGAAGACTGTGAATTTCCCTGCAGGAGTTAAGTACCCTGCCTCCAGGCAAAGAAAACCTGCAATTCACAAGATAATCCCCTTTTGTCTCTGCTTGGCCACAAAGCAGAGAGAAACCAAGCTGCTTTCAGTTTCAAAGCTGCTTCCTGGACTTCCTAAAAATTCCTTTTTAAAATCTGTATTTCTAGTTCAAAAAATCTCAACTGGATCTCAAAATGATTTCAGGTTAATCCCACCGCTGTGCCACCATGTCACGGTTCCTCCCCCACTCTGAACTCTAGGGTACAGATGTGGGGACCTGCATGAAAAACCTCCTAAGCTTATCTTTACCAGCTTAGGTCAAAACTTCCCCAAGGTACAAAATATTACACCTTGGACTGGCCGCTACCACCACCAAACTAATACTGGTTACTGGGGAAGAGCTGTTTGGACGCGTCCTTCCCCCCAAAATACTTCCCAAAACCTTGCACCCCACTTCCTGGACAAGGTTTGGTAAAAAGCCTCACCAATTTGCTTAGGTGACTACAGACCCAGACCCTTGGATCTTAAGAACAATGAACAATCCTCCCAACACTTGCACCCCCCCTTTCCTGGGAAATGTTGGATAAAAAGCCTCACCAATTTGCATAGGTGACCACAGACCCAAACCCTTGGATCTGAGAACAATGAAAAAGCATTCAGTGTTTTACAAGAAGACTTTTAATAAAAAATAGAAGTAAATAGAAATAAAGAAATCCCCCCTGTAAAATCAGGATGGTAGATATCTTACAGGGTAATTAGATTCAAAAACATAGAGAACCCCTCTAGGCAAAACCTTAAGTTACAAAAAAGATACACAGACAGAAATAGTTATTCTATTCAGCACAATTCTTTTCTCAGCCATTTAAAGAAATCATAATCTAACACCTACCTAGCTAGATTACTTACTAAAAGTTCTAAGACTCCATTCCTGTTCTGTCCCTGGCCAAGACGACTACAGACAGACACAGACCCTTTGTTTCTCTCCCTCCTCCCAGCTTTTGAAAGTATCTTGTCTCCTCATTGGTCATTTTGGTCAGGTGCCAGCGAGGTTACCTTTAGCTTCTTAACCCTTTACAGGTGAGAGGAGCTTTCCCCTGGCCAGGAGGGATTTCAAAGGGGTTTACCCTTCCCTTTATGTTTATGACATCCCCGTTACAAAGTGTGCATCTTGTTCATGTTACAGTGAACTCAGTGCTTGGGAAAGGTGCCGTGTGGACAGCCTGGAGATCTGAAGATCCATAGAATAGGTACAGCAGGGACTGAGTAAGAGCAGAATGTCATCACCCATGTTTTGCTTTGAAAAACTCCAGAGCAACCAAAGGCGGTCTTGTCCCACCTGCCATGTAGGAAAAACTATTTCACTAGGAGGGTGGTGAAGCACTGGAATGGGTTACCTAGGGAGCTAGTGGAATCTCCATCCTTAGAGGTTTTTAAGGCTCAGCTTGACAAATCCCTGACTGGGATCATTTAGTTGGGGTCGGTCCTGCTTTGAGCAGGGGATTGGACTAGATGACTGCCTGAGGTCTCCTCCAAACCTAATCTACTATGAGTCAACCTATTCTGAATGGACTGTTTATAGGGGTGAATGGAGAGAACATAGTTCAGTATCCGTAATCCCTTCAGTCCTTGATGGCTCTATCCCGGGGTGGGCAAACTACGGCCCGGGGCTGCATCCAGACCTTCAGACGTTTTAATGAGGCCCACAAGCTCCTGTCCTGCTCCGCGCGGCTCCTGCAGCTCCCCCGGGCTGCTTCCGGGAGCTGCCTGAGGTAAGCGCTGCCCAGAGCCTGCACCCCTGACCCTTTCCGCACCCCGACCCCCTGCCCCAGCCCTGATCCCTGTCCTGCCCTCCAAACCCCTCGATCCCAGCCCAGAGCCTCCTCCTGCACCCTAGAGCCCGCACCCCTCACTCCCCCACCCATAGCCCAAACCCCTGCCCCAGCCCAGAGCCCCCTCCCACTCCCTCAACTCATTTCTGGCCCCACCCCCAGAGCCCTCACCCACTCTCCAACCCTCTTCCCCAGCCTGGAGCCCCCTTCCGCACCCTGAACTCCTAATTTCTGGCCCCACCCCAGAGCCCGCACCCCCAGCTGGAGCCCTCACCCCCTCCCACACCCCAACCCCCAATTTCATGAGCATTCATGGCCCACCATACAATTTCCATACCCAGATGTGGCCCTCGGGCCAAAAGGTTTGCCCACCCCAGCTCTAGCTAGAAGTGGGGGGGTCAACTAGGATGATGGCTTTTGTGATTTGGACACGTGTTCACTAGGAACT